>NC_141693.1:223955759-225207259 GCF_964263255.1 Lissotriton vulgaris | reverse complement strand
CAGGACAGTAACTATGGTTACCCAAACCCTGGTCCCTTTAGGGGCAGGTCTAACCAACGCCCATTTCATGGGAGGGGTTTTTTACCCCGGGGCCAATTCAGAGGGAGGAATGTTCGGTGGCAGGACCAAGCAGCACATGCCCAAATGAACCCTCAACCTCCACAGCAGTACGTGCGGACTCGCAATCAACAATATTGGTGGTAGGAGGTCTAGAGACATCTAATTCCGTACCCATCCAAGATTTACCTATTTACAATTTATCCACGACAACTCTTAAACCTGAAGACATTAAAGTATTAAGTAGGGGTCTCTCCTTTGTCCCCAGCATCCATCTAAATAAATTTAAACTACATCAGGATCTTTTTGCCTTCTTTCGTAAAGTCAGACTTAATAAATTCTTCACTGACCGTCCACCGACTGAGGACGATAACAACATGTCAGGATGCAAACCGCCATCGACCTTCACAACCACACTTGATATGGTGGGAACTGAAGTTCGCATCTTTGAAAAGCACGTCCTCCAAGACATTGCACGAGTCATAAAAAACCCGTATAAACCTACATCTAACCTTTCCCCATTGGAAACCACCTCTTTGAATGAATTAAGAAATAATCCATCCATTGTCATTAAACCCTGTGACAAGGGTGGGGGGATTGCTGTATTTGACAAGGTGAGGTATGATGATAAAATGTTGGAAATGTTGGCAGTGTCTGAACATTACAGACCGGCACAACGTAAGGAAGTGGAAAGACTGAACAAACAGATACAGGAAATGACTCAAACGGCATTCACTGATGGTTTCATCTGCGAGGATGAATACGACTTCCTTAATAAAGTAGCTCCTACTACCTCTGTGCTATACGGTCTCCCTAAGACGCACAAATCAGAAACCAACCCCCCCATGCGTCCCATTGTTTCGACTATCGGCTCTAGCACAGAACCGTTGTCTAAATATGTGGACAAATTTTTATGTCCACTAACTCAAGAATATGCCTCCTATATTCGTGACACAGGGGATATAATTAACAAAATAGAGGGTTTACCTTTCAACCCTGAGACGGACATCCTTGTGACGCTCGACATTGAGGCATTGTACACCAACATCCCTCAGTGTCGGGCGTTACAGGCGGTCTCCGATCTCTTGAGAAGATATCCATCTGACCGCCCGGATGCTTTCATTCTCCAATGTCTGGAGATTGTGCTGATGAACAACTTTTTTGAATATAACGGTAGTACCTTTAAACAAATTATGGGTACATCAATGGGGGCTTCTTGTGCCCCTAGTGTGGCCAACATATTCATGGGAGAATGGGAACTCCAGAATATTTACAATGAATTAGCCCCCTTTTTTGAGAATATTTTTGTTTGGAAGCGTTTTATTGATGACATTTTTTTCATTTGGAGTGGATCGGACGAACTTTTACAAACTTTTTTTCTTTGGCTCAATGCGAGTGATACCAATCTCAGGTTCACTATGAATTCTAGCACCCGTAAAGTAGACTTTCTTGACATTAGTATCGAAGGAACTAATGGATTTTTGACAGTCAGCTTATATAGGATAAATACGGCAAAAAACACCATTTTGGAGTACAACAGTTATCACCCCAACTGTCAAAAGGACTCCGTACCTTTCGGCGAATTCTTACGAATTCGCCGAAATTGTACAGATATTGCGTCTTTTCACCAACATGGAGATGCACTCAAGGAAAGACTGCTGAAAAGAGGCTACCCGCATCGTCTGGTGCGACATGCGTATAAAAGAGCCAAATACTACGACAGGTCCGTGCTCCTATTAGGCAACACACGAGTCAAACAAGATCGGATCACGTGCGTAGTTGACCACTCTACTTTGAATTTTAAGATTCGTAATATCATCAATAAAAATTGGAGAATTTTGAACATTGATGAGAGTGCCCCGGCACTCCCTCTCCCTATGCTTGCATATAGGAGAAATAGAAACTTACGGGACATGTTGGTTCATTCGAGACCGTTTGCCAAAAGTTCTTTATTGAACAACCAGCCCTCCATCACAGGTTTACCGATGGTTGTGGGCAATCACAGGTGTGGCTCCTGCCACGCATGTGATTCAGCCATTGTGTCTGACACGATAACATATAATGAAAAACACATCAAACTGCGATTTTTGACCAACTGTCGCAGCAGTAATATCGTGTATATCATTTTCTGCGGCTGTGGTTTGGCTTATGTGGGTGAGACGGGCCGCGAGTTCCGCGTCCGTTTCAGCGAACACAAGTCTGCCATTAGGACAAAGAAATTGTCAGCACCCTTAGTCCAACATTGTCTGGAGAAATCTCATAAAGAAAATGAGATCAAATGGTGTATTTTAGAGAAAGTGACACCCAAGCTGGGTCAAACAAATGAAACTACACGTAAAAAACGTGAGACTTTTTGGATCTATCTCTTGGACAGTGTGCAACATGGACTGAATGAAGAGCTTTCTTGGTATGTGACCAGGTAATTTGATACACGTGAGACACACTGGCACCGGTTCGGAGATCATCTTCTGATTTTTACCTTATCTCAGGGTTGCTTTTCCTTTATACTGTTGCGCCAGCGAGTGGCACCCGTAGAGATATTTAGTCCAACCTCTCACTCTTGATCAGGCAATTTATAGCCCGAGTTTATCAAATTCAGTCTTATTGCCAATTGTTATACTGGCTAAATTTTGGTCCGTTATCTATGCCATGGCTTTGGGGTCAGGGTTCTTGATTTATTTATTTGTTGCCTCTGTTTTCTTGTCCTGTTAATTGCAAATTAGATTTTGGGGACTTAGCTAATTCCGACCTGCTTTCATGTCCCCCGAGGCAACGCAGGGTGCCTCATAGATTGTTTAAGATATGACCCCCGGAGTCGACGCAATCCGCAAAACAGTCCTACCTCTACCTTCACAGGTGGAGGGAACACGTCGACGGATAGAGACTGAGTCTCTTACTCAGTCCTTCGTTTATGCCTACTAAGTTACATATCGGCATGACGTACACGGAAATCGACCTCACGTGTGTTAATCAGCCCCGCGGGATGTGTTTAAAAACGAAGGAGCAGTCAATGCCTGGAAACTTCTGGCGGAGGAGGCGTTGTGCGGTGCGGATACACGGCCCTCATTGCGGGTCTGCCGAGGTAAGCAAGCCTTGCCTGTTTGGGGGCTTTGAGCGCTGTGTTTGTAATTCATGCGGAATTATATTATCGGCATAGACGGCTTTCCATCAGCTATGCCTGTGCCTTTGGCCGTCTTGGGTGGGCATGTCGTTTAGAAGTCGATTAATAGCAAGGGAAAACATTTTTCCTTTCTCCCCCTTTTTTTTCATAAAGTTGGTCTTTAGACTGCGTGCCTGGGGGTCGGCCGGCTGCGGCTGTCGCATGTCTGAAGTGGCGCGCGAGTCCTTTAAAGGCACCTTGAACCTTACACATAGTTCAGCAATATGTCTCTTGTTTAACGTATATTTAGGGTAGGATTACATTAAATGGCTATTATTGGCCGTCTGCACATCTTGACCTGAGCTGCGTTGACTGTGGATTATAATATGTTCTTGCTCCACTTTACAGGGTACTGACTGTGGAGCAGTTTTTACGTAGATAAAGGACCCCCCTCGCAAATTGAAGTAAGACTATGCCTAACATATTACATATTTTTTTCGTCGCTGTATTAACTGTGACAGTACCACTATATGGTTGAGAATTTAAATAGATCACTTACCACAACTGTCTCGGATTATTATAGACTATGGTGTAAATTATGTCCGCTGACCGTCGCAGTCCCTAGCCTCTTTTCGACCGCTATTCTCTGTGAACAAGCTGTGAAATCGTGGTCGTTGTTAGCAGTTCATCACGTCTCATACCGTAAAAAAGGTATTTACCTTCTGAACTAGTGGCTGTAATTAGTTTTACCTTTAGTGCCTATTAGAGATAAAAATATGAGAAATCTCTTCCCTGCAGTTATCTACTGGCAACATAGGACGCCATGCCTCCTGATAAGTACTGAAGACGCTTCTTAGTGACTATACTACTGCTTGATGCAACTGGTAAGCTCAAGGGCGAGGCCCCATGTTTGAACTAATGTGACTACCGACCGTACTTTTGGAGGGTTGGGAATCTAAATAGTTCACTTATTATAAATGTCTCATATTACTACAGACTATGATGTAAATCATGTCCGCTGGATGTCGCAGCCCTAGCCTCCTTCTGATTATAATCATCTGCGAGCAAGCTGTTTAAACGTGTTCTTCATAAGCATTTCAACGCGTCTGTTAACGTAAAAAAGGTATCTTCCTTGGGTAGCATTTGAATTACATCAGACACAGTCTCCACGTTAGTGGTTGTAACTAGCTTTACCTTTAGGGCGTATCTTAGATAAAATATGAAAAATCTTTTCTCTGCAGCTACCTATTGGCAACATAGGACGCCCTGTTCCTTGATACACACTGAAGACGCTCTTGGTGATTTCACTGCTGTTTGATGTAACTGGTAAGCTTAAGGACCATGCCCCATGGCTGAATTAACTTGACTAATCGAGGTAATAGGATGAGGTTTAAGACTCTTACACTTCTTACTAACCTTTTGGTAAATCAGGACTATCCATCCACCTCCTTGACTAAACGTGATAATTTTTGTTGTACTATTTGCTCACCCCCAGTGATACCACCCCTACCAAGATATTATGTAAAGCCATTAGGCATGGTGACATCCAATGGACAGCTGAGGTCTTGTTGAATTATGTCCCTGCTCGCCCTGCTCGTTGTGGTCATGTTGTTGAGCTCCTGTTGTTTTGCAACAAAATTAATTTGTTTTTATTTGGTGGTGACAATATGGTTACTTTTTGTAAATAATTTTTTTCAGATCCCCTGGTATCTGCACAGTCACGATGAAAAAGGTCCTGATGAAGGCTGCTTAAAGCTGCCGAAACGCGCGTAGACCTGCAGCGGGAGCCCAAAGTTACATCTTGGCCCACGTGTTTAGCATTGTCATCTTGCTAATCACTAATTCAGTTCCTTTCTCCATCTTAGTTTGTAGGTTGAGTGTGGTATGATTGTTAGCACGAGAGTATGGTGAGAGATATAGTTGTTACCAAGGGGTATTATTTAATAATTTTGTATTGCTCATTGTTGTTGTAGATATTTATGACTTATCTGTACTTGTCCTGTATTTTTGATATGAATTGAACAGTGTCTTTATCATGGATTCTGATTGATAACAGGATCTATATGAACTAGAACTAAAAGTAAAAAAGAGGAAAAAAATAAACTTTTATATGTTTTGAATAATTTTGGTACATTATCTGTTTTGTGTCACCTGTTTTGGAAATTTATAGACAGAATTGCGGAATTGAATTATCAGGCCACTGTAGGAACGTTCGTACATTACCATTGTTCTTGTTCCCCTCTGTTCCTTGGCCACAACTAACCTTTCGAGGGGGTCCCTTCGTACATGTTGATCACACTGATATCCTACCAGGCTTATATGATTAATGTGGGGACACGTTTGCCGTTCTTGTTCGTGTCCTTACCTATATTTAAATGACACTATTACATGTTATAGAGAACGTCTCGTTGCCGTATAAAAACATGTATGCACATATGGGGCCTCTAAATCCTATTTATTTTTGAAGGAGTGTATATTAAGTTTAGTTGTGATCCTCGCTAAAGGTAGAGAACGCGCATTTGCGTGATGCGGGCGCCTTTTAGTTACATACCTTAAGTGAGGTATTACCGCACTTCAGCAGGTTTGGCGGGAGGGCGAGGGTGCCTACTGTTGGGAGATGGAAATTATTAGTAAATTATATTTGCGGTCCTTGACGAAGCCAAGAAGAAGTCCGCGTTCTGGTACTTGCGGCAAAATCCCTCTCGCACTGCTTGTGCTGACGCTGCCTCTGTCCAACCCGGATATGTTAAGGTGTTCCCTCCGGTTGTATAAAAACGGAATGGAATGAATACACAGTAGAAAGACTCGTTGGGCTGAACGTGAGTCTGTCTTTCAAATAACACGTGTGTCATAACTTTAGTAATAAAAATTAGAAACAACAATAATGTGTATCACTCTGTAATTATGAAGGGTTTACGCCACAGAGGAAATACGTGTGTATGTTGGATATTAAATTATAAAAATGAGTTCTGTTATGTAAGTACTCGAGCTGGAAGTATGGAGTATGAATTAGTGCTGACTTTATTGGGAAGGGTGACTCTTCTATAATGATTTATGTCTGATACAGTGTACTAAGGTGGAGAATCTCATAGTTCGTCACTGTTTTTCAGCCAGGACAGTTGGTAGACACTCCACACTCTCGATTAAGGACAACAATGCTGAGAAAATCCTGTTAGAAAAGAACAAAGATGGGTACACAGGTTGAAGACAGACTCTGTGGGCCTCAATGAAAACATCCCCTGGCTGAGCCTAAACAAATGAGCAAAAGAGAGAGCACTCGCGCCGGGTAAACGCATAATGGTCGTTACACCTGTACCTGCCCTAGAAGCAGTGACAAAAGCGAGCATACCAAATGCTAAAGCTTTACATCCAAGATGGAGACAATGGATTAGCTCTCTTGCTGCAACAGACTTTGAAAACGTTTTTGACCCCTACTCAAGAATTTATACGATACGAACATGAATTTCCTCTGCCCATTGAGATTCTGCCTCTGGAACATTACGGCTGTATTATATATACAGACAGATCAGCACAGCCCGCTATTGGGGGTAAACAAGCCTATAGTGCTCCGTGCGCGATTGTTAAAGGTCGCTGGCGCGATGGTAAATACAGACCTATGGTCACAAAAACTCAATCACTAGGAGACTGTACAGCTCAGAGAGCTGAATTCCAAGCATTCAAGATGGCGCTTGAAAATACTGATCGCAAATTTCCCACACTCATAGTGTGCGATTCGTATTACTGCATACAGTCTTACAATGAATACTTGCAGAACTGGGTTCAAAATGGTTTCAAAGACGGAAACGGTGGCAAAATCAAGCATAAATTGCTTTGGAAACAAGTATTTCTATTACAGAAAGAACTACAAAAGACTCACCTGATCCATACACTGAGTCATCAGCGTGATGGCGTTCACTTTGCAGGGAATTCATTGGCTGATGAAGCCACGAAGGTAGCTGTGCAAACGGCTTCCGTAGCTGCAATCATTAATTCAAAAACAAAAATAGACGGTGAAACAATGCTAGCTGTCAATGCCACAAGCAAAGGCAGCAGAGCTGCGTTACCTCTAAACTATCCACTCAAATATGCATACATAATTGATGCCAACTCCGCTCCTTTTGCTCAAATCCATGGAGTGGGGGATAGGGTAATTCCAAACAGAAATCAGAGAGGTGCTTTGATACAAGAAGCACATATGGGAGAGGGTCTGATACATCAAGGGATCTCTAAATCTCTAGTGGAATTAAAAGAGACGTACTGGTAGCCAGGGTTGAATGCCCACATTTATGAATTTGAGATTAATTGCGATATCTGTTATAGAGAACATAGCTTTGAAAGCCACCAGATACCTGACTACAGTGTAGCCAGCCCAGTTCAGACACCATTGTTAGACAGCATTAGACTTTCTACACACAGACGTCCCTATGGACAAATGCGGTCCTACAATTATTAGGACAGATTCTTTCGGATGGGGCCTCAGTGCTCGGCTGACGCCAGAACTGTTATAAAAGATTTGCGAGTATTTCTCGGCACCTACGCTATCGGCACGCTACATTCTGACCAGGGTTCTGCGTTTAGCTCCAAAGCTTACAAAGAGGCAATGGCCAGCTTGGGCGTTGCATTGCAGTACTCAAGTCCATTCCATCCTGAGGGAAATGGGGTAGTGGAAAAAAAAAACCGAGACATAAAGCTATCTATAACAGCTAGGGTATTAGGTTCTGGTGACGGGTGGGTCAAACATCTAATAAGTCTCCAACGTAGTCTTAATAATCTGCCAAGAAATTCTCTGGGTGGAATCACTCCATATGAAATACTTTTTGGTACTAGAATGCTTATCCAGGACCTTGATTGTCACACTTCAGTGGTGGAACACAAACCTTTGATATCAAAGACCGGTTGGCTGTTTTGCAGGACTTAAATGAAACAAGAAGAAGCCTGAGCAACACATCACAGAAGCCAACGACCACTGAAGAAAAACCACCTGTCCCAGCAAGACCTGTCTAGATTCCAAAGATTGGGGATCTAGTCAGAGAAAAGATCGCGGACAAGAAGGAATTTGGGCCTTCCTACAGAAAAACAGTACCTGTTTTAGTAATCCACGGAACAAGATCAGTGTTACTGCCGCCCCTTGCTGGAAGAAATGAGAACAGAGTCGTGTCCCTCGACCTGGTCAAACCACATCATATGGCCAATAATAAGTAGTAGGCCCAGTGGACTCCAAAGATGTAGCAGACGACCTAATCTTGCTACAATCCAAGAGGTTCAAACTGTGAGACTCATCACCTTTGAAGAATCTGCAGTAAGAAAAGAAGGACTATGCAATAAAGCCATGGACCTTGTGCCTCTTGAGACCCAAATAACAGTTTGTCAAGACACTCCTGTCTACAATGACATAGCATCTGACTATACTAATATGACAAGGGAACAAGCAGCTCCAGCGATTTCAAATAATCCTGATGCAATTCCAACAACTGACAGAACTGCCTCTGGCTATTTCATCAACTTTGATACATTTTCTGAGGATCCCAGTGAGCCCGAAACGATGCCAACAAACAAAACTTTCAAAGAAAAAATAACAGAACTCTTTCATTAACTTGAAAATACATATCTGGTTTCACCATGGGTTGAATTTTGGATTGTGTTAGGTGTACCTTTTCTCCTTCTTTGACTCATTCTTGTTTTAAGTTTGGGAAAGCTGATAGATGGAAAATACAGTAAAATGGACACAGCAAGTAAGAACATCAACTTTCTCCAAACCTCACAAATCACCTCATCATGAACCAAGAGACCTGTCATCAGTGAACATCACAGCCGTTCCTGTACCTGGTGGTATAGCATGAGTCAGAACTGATAATGCAATTTTTGGCCCGGTAGAGCTGTTGAAGATTCTACACCAATTTAAGGTTTCTTTGAGTGACTTTCTTTCACCCAGCACATTTTCTGATGATTGGGACTTTGAGACTGTTAATAACATGATAGCAGACTTAGAAATGTCAGCAAAATTTGAAAAACAAGGGGGCATATTACCAAGCAATAGCGATAATTATCGCTATTGCTTGGTTAGAGACAAAAATTTACCGCAGCGCTGCGGCGATTTTTACCGCAAATAAACCTTGGTATTACCAAGGTTTAACGCAAATGCGGTAAAAATCGCCGCAAAGCATGAATATCGCTGAAAAGTCAGCGATATTCATGCATTAGCGAGCTAATGCTCTTAGCCATGTTATCCACCTCCCATTGGATAACATGGCTAAGAACTGCTCAGGGCAGGTGTTAGCTTTTGGAGATATTCGCTCTTAGCGCAAATATCTCCAAAAGTTGGTAATAGGAGATAGCGATGTTAGCGACTGTTTTCAGTCTCTAACATCTTGGCACGCCCACTTTGCATCTCATTAGTGATAAATATCACTGACATGCAAAGTGGGGCCCAAGATGGTCGCTATCTCCTACTAGCTGTCGCTAACTGGTGTTGGCGGCAGCTAGGTAATAGGGAGATAATTTTATCTCCGCTTTCTTGGCTTTTAAAGCCAAAAAAGCGGCGATAAACCCCCTTGATAATATGCCCCATGATTACTCAGAAGGTTCATCAGATTATGAAGAAATGTATTGTTTTAATCATTTTGGTCACCATTATTTGCACAAATCTGCAAATCCTAGAAATGTTTTAACTTATAATCAATGGGAACATTGTCCGACGCCACCAAAAGGTAGCTCAAAAACATTTTATAAGAAATTTCCATACTTTTCAGGTTTTAATGTCACAAATCCAAAAATCTTTTATTTTAAAAATGTTAATAAGACAGGAATGAAAAGTATGTTGACTATAATACTAAGCAAATTTATTCTGCTGCCTTTTATGCTCAATTGTCCGCATTAGGTTTTTACTTTTGGAAAGACAATATTGAGACAAAAACTGTCTGGGGCACAAAAGACTGGCAGGTGCAAGGTTTAGAAGCCTGCATCATCCCAGAACAAATAATGTTTTTGAATGGCAGTGTTCAACAGACATCTTGTCTTGGCCTGGCTAAGATAAAAGATATAAACAAACCGTCTATACCTAAACCCACACCTGATACTAATGGAACTACAGATGCGGAGGTAGACGTAAACTATGTTTTACAACAGAACAGAACTAATCCTGATTGGAAAAAATGGTTAATCTGGCCCACAGACACTAATAACTGTCAAGGTAGATTCCTGAACAAAACACAAGGGTTCACAGTAACTAGGCCAGATCCAAGATATATCCAGAGACAACATCCAGGGATTATAACAACTTACAGTGTAGGAAAACTAGGCCTTGGGTGGCTACAAAAATCTACACTCCCGGAAATAAAACAAACACTTAACTTTACTTAAAGAAGGCGTTGATTTGAGAGACTTCTTACTAGGACCTCGCAAACCACGTCAAAAACGTTTCATATACGCCGGTATATGCGCTGCTTATAATGAAGCATGGAAAGTCATGCAAATGGAAACTGCAGAACGAATACGAGAAATTGATCATATTAATTTAGAGAAAGCACTCTCTGTAGTTGACAATGGGTTAACAACTCTGTCATCCAGAATTTATTCTTTGGACAGCATTGTATTCTCTGCCATAGACATAATGGAAAAGGACTTGCTCATGTTACAACATGGGCAGTCCCAATTATGTTCTATAATGCTGCTAGGCTGGACATTACAAAATCTTCATTCAGGCTACGTGCCATGGCGTCTAATGAACACCAAGTCAAGGGGAGCAGACTATACGGTGCTGAGGATAGAAAAACTGGAAAGATTACCATTAACCGTTTCTGAGAAACCAGCCGTTGAATGGATAATGCATGGCACCATCACGATACCAGGGATGAGTTTCCAGTTTCAGTATTGCTTAAAACACATACCAGCAGGCCTGTATAAAAGTTTGGGTAAAGAATACATTAAGTCGAGGAGGAGCTACGCTAGAAACCAAGTTTGCCGCTTAAGCTCCCGGCTCCGCAGACCTCCGTCCTCAGCCAGATATTCCTGTTATATATCCTGATCAAACACCCAACCTCCGAGTAGATGAACTGATGCTGAGTCTGATGGTGCAATCCCTGGAATTTTATCGCCCCGTTTGATGGAGTTGTGTTGTGCTTTGGTTTTCGGCCTAACCCAGCTTGTGAGCCAGGGCCTTGAGTACTGGCCCAGCAGGGTTACAGTTGAACAAGATCGGCCGTGGGACTCAGGCAGGGTCCGGTCTCTTGCAGTGGAGGTTATCCTGGCCCGATTTTGATGGCGTTCATTCGGTCTAATTGGTATGGAAGGAGTGGTGACAAGACTCATCTGTGGCTGTGGGGGGGAGTCCCCGTCCCGGCGATCCGGTTTCTCTGTCTCCCGGAGCTGCAGGACTGGGGCCCTCGCTCGCAGAGGCAAGATACAGATCGAAGCCTTCTGGCTGATAAAACACCCTCCGTTGCCGTCCGCTCCGCTCCTGTCTACTTCCCCGGAGGGATCAGGCATTCCGGGGTGCACGTCTTTGTTTGATATAGAACGAGCGGAGATTGAACGGATGAACTGTGAGCCGTCCTTGAAGACTGTACTGGCCACCATTGGGGCACTTCACCTGCATCTGGAATCCATTGCTCACAAAATGATCGCTAAGATCGAAACCGGGGTCCGAGTCTGGGCTCTGATTCATCGCAGAAACTACAACGAACTGAGTCTCCCACGATATACATGGTAAAGGAGGATGAGGGCCCCGTGCAGGAAGAAGTATTGATGCCCTTGGTTAGTGTGCAAATGAGGAGTCGCGGACTTGGCTTTTTTACAGGAACGCAGCTTCCATCATCGCTACTGATCGGAGTAGATCGATTTGGCTCTTTACTCCTGGGGACTTCTATTAATGACTATCGGAAGGCAACAACGTCTTTTCCCTCCCCAGCGATTTTATTACATTCATGGCGGAAACAACAGTTGGACTTAATGTCGGTGAGGGAGACCCTATGTGTAGCTGCGGTTTACAATGACTCAATGTTTGTGACTCATCCCAGACTGTATTTTATCGAACTCCCTTTGTACTTTGACTTCTCTGGGGTTGCGATGGTGTTACCAATTAGAGTTCGCACGAAAGATCGGAAGGGCTAAGGATGAGATTGTTTGTCTAGATCTGATTTCGGGGCCTTGGAAGACATGGGATTTGCTACCATAATGTTTGCGGGAGGTTGGGCGGTGTTTCACGTCTCCCCTGTTCTGTACTGTTTATAACCACTGAATGTCTTATGTTTACTAAAGGGATTGTTCGTTTCTGGCTGAGGGGGTAGGGAGACCGGGAGCCTGTAGGAAACTCTCCTCCTCCACTCTTTTCTGTTCTTAGAATTCGTTTGTTGGGGCGACAGGCCCACTGCTAGTTGGGGTTAGGCGATTGCCATATGCAGGGGTGCAGGGTGGGGGGACGGGTCTATAGTTTTGTTTTTTGAATTCGTTTTTATAGTTTCATTTTCTTCTACTCTCCCTTTCAGTTTCCTTAATAATGTGGTGTATTATCCTGATTTAGTTTATATTCTAATGTCTGGTGACCGTACTTCATTTAATTATCCTGATATCTAGGTGGACAGGATCTGAGGGCTTGCACCTACGTTGGGTTGTAGATTGAAATGTCGTAAATCCTGTTTTATAATTATCAGCGCAGGAGTCTCGGCTATTCTTTTATTGTACCGTATTTATCCTGTTTCCTTGTACCTGCTCACCTTATTATTATGTTTGAATGTATGGCGCCGGATATGTCTGTTTCTTTTTCTTCCTTTTAAAAATAATAAAAAGATTTCCACAAAAAAAAAAGAATACATTAAGTCGGCCTGGGATTTACCATTCACACACAACAAACATTCACTAAGTGGTATACTTTTGTGTCAAGGTATTCATTTACACGGAGCCTGCAAGGGTTCTTCAAATAACCTTTCTTGCCACCTGCAGGGTTCTCCGGCAGCAGTGATAGATCCAATTTTTAGGCAGCTCTCCAATGGTAGCTACTTAATGTTGAACGATCACAGCTGTTGTGGAATGATGCCAGGAATAGCTTAGTTAGTGTGTCAGCCAGGGTCACTTGTTGTATACAAGTATTGTTTCCTAAAAGCAAGACAGATGGGGAGTCACCGTTATGGCCTTCACTGAACATCTCTTCTATACGAATTGATACTTTAAGCAGAATGAAAGCCATTCTTTTACAAAATACTATGCCACTGACCTCGTCCAGAGAGACTTATGATCTGCAAGTTGCAAGGACTTCTGCAGAGATACATGCCCTATTATCAACAAACTGCCCAGTACATTTCGCAGCAATGTTAGGTCGTATCTTAAAAATGTCTGATACCAGTGGTATTATACATGTATTTAAGGCAGTTTTTTCGTGACTGTTAGCACCCTTTGAAGCAGTCCTAGGCATTTTTACAAACTTCGTGCACTCTGTGTTTGGCGGCCTGTCTCTTATCTTGGGACTCGTAGCAGGGATACTATTTTTGTTCCTTCTCCTCCGTTATGGCAAGACCAGTCACCAGCGATACCCTGATTACCATGGAAAATGCTCTTCTGGCGATGTAGTATCGTGACAGCACAACATAGATTCTTGGCTTGGCTCGTTTAAGAGATCTGAATACCACATGGTTGCTTTCATTCAGACCAATCTGGCAAGATTGCATCTTATCTGTTCTACGAGGCCTTCTTTGTGGAGAGGAATGCTTGTTAGCTATCCAACACGTCCATCAGCACTGCCAACGGATGTTGACGCTTTGCTTGGTTCGGTAACGGCTCGTGCATTGTGTTGCCCCCAACAGCTACCAATCCTGATGACGGCATTCATTGAGGTCTCACCGGTAATTCCAGCTGAGAGTGAGATACGTGGACCAACAGGCACACAGGTACCATCTTCTGCGACCATTGCTAATGCGGCTGACGCTGACGACGATGCTTCTCATCTGTGTACGATTGATCTACTTAATGAAGTGGTTCAACTTTCACCTACTGTGGTAGACGATTTCTTTGCCAGCTTAGACGATTTAATGTTTTCTCCTGACACCGAGAATAACTTTTGAAATTTGCACACAGCGTTCTCTGAACTCTGAATTCGACCTTCACGTTTCAAAATAAATCTTCGAGCTTTGGAACTCTATTTTTCTACTATTTGATTTTTGACTTTTTCCAAAATGTAACTTTTTTTGGCACAAAGTAATCTGCTTAAAGTAGGACTTTTCTTAGAGAACAAGAATTCTTTTAATACTTCCCAGAGACAATATTTAGCATTGTCCTCAAAACAGCAACAATTTATATATTCTGCTAAGGGATGGTCTCGACATTTTCTTTTGTAACTTAGAGCCATTTCATAAATGTGATTTCATGATTCATTCAGTTAGCGCTGCCAACATCATAACATATGCTTTGAATGACAACTATTGCTTTTAAATGCGTACTGTACAAATGCTCATTTATGTGTACAACCATTTTCAAATGCAACTTTTGTATTTTGGGGTGGGATTGTAAAACACATGCTTTAGATATGTTTTAGTGCTTATAATTTAGTAATGTCAAACATAATAAAGTGGAGTGGGTGTTGTATAGGATTTTAGGACCCTAGTGTAATTTTCCTGATTCATGCCCTTACATATGTATAAATCACCATATCCTTATATAGGCATAGAAATCATAACCATATTTAGACATAGCTCATGCGGTCCAAATACGGCATGGCTACTTCCACTAGTTCCGAAAATCCACAACGATTTCTTGGAAAACTCGCCTTCAGTAGTCAGAGACTTCCCCTTGCTTGAATATTGATTTGTCCAAGAACTTATGGAGTTTTCAAAGAACTGAGACTCTTTGATGACGTCATTATGTCCAACCTTACGTCAACTCGGCACCTTCAAGGTATAAATATGCCCACACTTTCCCAAGCAACCACACGGTGGTTTGGAGCAGTTCGACTATCTACTTGCCCAACGCATCTCGCTGCAGCAAGTGCCGAAGGAAGCAGACGCACTGAGAGAGATGCTGTCTTTTCTCTTGTCGAGAAATCCAGCTCCAGTGTTTCCAAGCTTCCTTTGCGGGTTGTTGGGAAATCGAGTCCTGAGACAGAGAGATACCAGACCTCCTTCATTCTAAACCAAGGTACGGAGCTGATTAGACCCTAAGAGAAATCTTGGATAGATTCTTGGCAAAAAATAAACTGAACTTATGCTACACCACACTTACTTCTTCCCTTGTAGGTTAGGTACATCGGGGTAAGCGTATTTTAGAAGCACCAGTTGAGTACTTTTAGTCTTTAGTTATTAATGTATGTATTTTATGGCTTAGAAACCATACCATGCTTTCACAGTATTATTTTATAATACTCTTCTTGCTGTAAGAATTGTACTTTGCAGCCAGTATTACGATTGTAGCAGTACACTTTACTTGCAATAGAAAGAAGACTGTTCAATAAATACTTTTTATTGAAAACGCCCGTCTCTCTAATTCTCTGCACCTCCTATGAAACGAAGCATGCACGATTGACTGAGTGAAATATCTATCTCTTGTTTCCACAACTCTGAAGATCAGTTTTATCTTGGGGAAACAAAGTTGTCATGTTTACGCGGTTGTCAGAAACTAATCCCTTCTTGTTTATTTGAGAGCGTTTCTATTGACCTCTGAGCTAGCTGGCACACACAATTAAGTTAAATATATTCGATAGAGACCTAGTCGACCTAAGTCCTACGTCAAGTCTATAGTATATATTATTCCGATGTGCAGAGCCTATTGGGAATATAGGAACTACACAACACCCCCATGGTGATGGTCTGCGTCAACGGCCACACATCTTCGCGCTTTCTCATCGGGAGGGGCACAAGGCAGGGATGCCCACTTTCACCTGTCCTTTTTGCGCTTTATATGGAACCTCTGGCGCTTCGAGTTCGAAGGCACCCTCTCATAACCGGGATTACATTTGGGGGAGACATTCACACCATTAGCCTATACGCAGACAACATCTTGCTCTCTTTATCAGAACCGGTTACAGCCCTGGGTGCCCTCTTTATTGAGTTAGACAACTTCACACAAGGATTGGGATTTAAAATCAACATGGACAAATCCATGGCTCTTGACATCTCTCTATCCCGGCCCACCCTCACCTTTCTCCAAGAGGAACACCTGGTGCAATGGGCGATAGCTGCGATCCCCTACTTAGGTATCCAATTGGGCCCCACTATCCAAGCTACCGCTGACGTCAACTATTCTAAACTTCGCACTCACATACGCGCAGAATTAAATAGGTAAAAACATTGCACAGTGTCCTGGTTGGGTAGGATTGCAGCTAACAAAATGACTATCCTTCCCCAGATCCTATATCTTTTCCAGACCCTTGCCCTCCGGCCTCCGTGGGGCTGGATTCAACAGACCCAAGCAGATCTATCACGTTTCATCTGGCACGGCCGCAAACCCCGCTTCCGACACCAGGTCACAGTTCTTCCGCCAGAAGGGGGGAGTGGGGGTACCGGACATCCTACTATACTATCATGCTGTCCAGCTTTGATATATGGTGGAATGGCAATGGTTGGAGTCAGAGAAGCACTGGCTGTTCCAGGATCAGGCGGTAGCGGGTAGGCCATTGCAAGGTGTTCCTTTCCTTGGCAAACGTCACCGCCCTCCTAACTTGTATGCTTCATTGATCAAGAGCACCATCGTAGACTTGTGGGACCGCACCAATGCGTACTCACAACTGACCACTTTTCCATCGCCCCTCACACCATTGTTTGACAATCCGGACTTCCAGCCTGGCACGGATGCTCTGGCCTTTCAGGACTGGAGCTCTTCTCCCTAGGTCATCTCTTTGATCTGGATGGCATCATTCCTTTCCAGAAGCTCAAAGAACACTTCGATATCCCAGAAACAGAACGGTTGCCATATCTCCAGATCCGTCATTGGGCACTACCCCCACAAGTCAAACCACAGGCACAGCGTCTATTAACCCCTTATGAGAAATGGCTTGTAACACGCACCTCTGATAAGAAGATCATTTCTCACCTTTATAAAATGCTTTTAGCCAATACTACTTACACACATAATGTAGGCCGTGCCCGATAGGAAAGAGACTTGGGACGACCACTGAGCCACAAGGAATGGGAAGGCATATATTACAGGGCACGACACTTGGCCTACCAAATGGGCCTCACAGAAACCCTGACCAAGATTGTCACCTATTGGTACTACACACCAGACCACTTACATCGCTTTGACCTCCGCCGTAGCGACCTATGCTGGAGGGAATGTGGGGAGGTAGGTACATTGGAACACGTTCTATGGAGCTGCACCTGCATACAACCGTATTTGTCCCAAGCGCTTGACGAAATTGACTTACACTTCGAGACGCAGCTCCAACGATTCCCTTCCTATATTCTCCTCAGCTTACCTAACCCATTGACACATCCACTCAAATCCCGGAAGAGTCGGCAGATCACGATTGCCCTGGGGTCGGCCATACAGAATATCCTGATACACTGGCACTCCACCCAGCTCCCTACACATACTGGCTGGCTTCAGAGACGCTGGCTGGTGTTGGGTATGGAGAAGCTCACTCTTACGTTGGCCGGCAGGGTGTCAGAGTTTCCAGAGTTGTGGAGGCCCTTTCTGACATTGCTGGTATCCGAGTTTCAGGAGTTAACATGCCCCCGGTACCTGCGCTACTTTGTCCCCCAGACACACAGATTCCAAGAGGCACCCCTACGAAAGCTCGCAAGAAAGGTCGCTGAATACTGGGCTGCTTTCACTCCTTCTCCCCCTTCCCTTTTTTCTTTTTTTCCTTTTTTAGTTCAAGGTGGGCAAGGGGTGGGTGGTGAGGGGTAGGGTGGGGAGGTGGGTTGGTGGAGGCGGGGGGTCTTTTCTATTTCTCCACTTGTTACCTTTCCTGTTCATTTTGTGGACCCGCTCCATGCCTATTACCTATGGTAACGATGCAATGCAACATTGGTGTCTTTTTGCAAATCACTGAGGGGCCGAGGGTCTTGGTTTATTCCTTGCGTTGAAATCAATAAAAAGATTTAAACCATAACATGGCCCCCTTCACCCTGCTGCGTCCGGTTGGGGGGCGAGGGGGCACCTATGATGCCCCCCTGTGAATCCCTGCACTGTCTGGCAGGCACCACACCACACAGTGCAGGGATTCACACAAACTCTAATTCCTTATGGGAGCTTGTGCTACGGGCGGTTTACGGCCACAGCACAAGCCCCCATAGGGAAATGGAAGTTTGCGGCTGCACTATGTGTGGTCGCATTGTAATAAGATATGCGGATCCGCAGACCAATGGTCGTGTGGATCCCATACCGATATGGTGTTGGGCGGAGACAAGTCGTAATAAGGGCCTAAGGGCCAGATGCATTAAAGGGATTTGCCCATTCTGTGTCTATGGGAAAATGTGTTCATGCATATGGTCATTGTGCAAGCTTACATGCGTGAGGCTCTCCTCATAGAAAAGATAGGAGAGGAAGCGGTGGAGATTTACACTAGCATTTTGTAGTATCCTATTAATAATATTATAGCACTACTAAACTACTGCAAAAAACAGGCTTCTTACACTTTCATTAACGTTCAGTGTACATAACAATCATTGATACGTTTTTTTACTGCACTTGTAAGAAAAGGTTTTATGCAGTCAGCAGAGGCACCGTAATGGTTTAAAATATAACATTTGCAGGGAAAGATAAACTTGTGGCTGTATACCAGCAAATAAACTTGTATGGGTGAATTCAGACCTGCTCAAAAAGCCAAGAAACCCTTCTTTATACACATTAAGCTGGCATCAGGGAACTGCTAAAATTGTTGCTCAGTCGGAATCGTAGTAAAATCCAGCTGTTTCAATTCAAACTATTCAAAATGATATTTTTAAAGCAAAATGTGTAAGTTTAGCATTAAACATAACTAAAGCAAATGTTCATGTATTTATGGGTTTGCCTGGTTTCTGCAAGCACTAGTTTGACCCTCCACTATGAAGATAAAAGGAGAAAGCCGCCCAGTGTATACTCTCTGCTCTACCAAGCAGTTTCCCAGTGGGGAATAAATCCTTCCTTTGACAGGAGCCCACATCAGACAATTTAAGCTTCAGAGCCTGGACACCAGGTGGCTGGGCCTGGGTTATGTTACAATGTTTTACTACCAAATACAAACTTTTGCAACACTATCAAATTCAAAATGTGGCACATACAGCTCTCCTGGCTGGAGACAGGAGCACTTGGAGTGTGCAGAGGCAGGCTCATGTTATGGGTTTCATTCGGCTATTAATTCACTAGAGAAAGAAACATGGGCGCTTCTAGATGTTCAAGATCCTATAGATGGGTGACAGCAAACTTAAAATTTGAGTGCCTTCTTCAAGGGCTTAAAAGAATTCCAGAGTATGGGAAGCTGATCTTGAGAAAAGGGGGCTGGGACATTTCCCAAACAAAGTTCAAGTCTGATTTGCATCCACTTGTTCTCTGCAAGTAGTAGTAGTGACACAGTGAGCAAAAAAGATCAACTCGAATGCACTCTTGAGTAAATACAAGCGGCTGAGATGCAGTCCAACCTTCTTTCCACCACTGTTTCTTCTTCGCCGTTTGTTACTGTTCTTCATAGTCCATTTCATTCCTGGAATTTTCTTGACTGGCACTCCTGATAACACAAGGTTATAACTAAGCATGGGCGAATTTTGCGAATCTCGCGTTCGCAAATTTTGCGGATTTGCGAACTCGCAATCCGCAAAATCCGCGAATTCTCGCGAATTTGCGGATTTTTTTTTGTGTGTTCGCGCGGGTTTCTGCCAGTTCGCGAGGGTTTTTGTACAATTTCGCAAACGCGAACTTACCTGTCGGGTCGCAAGTTTTGCGAACTTGTTGTTTCTACGTGTCCAGCCTGTTTGGGACACTCTTCTTCATCACTGCCACCCTCTGTCACCACTGCCACTCTCTGGTTCACTCATGCCACCCTCTGGCTCACCCATGCCACCCTCTGTTTCATCACAGCACCCTCTGGTTGTCCAGTGTACATTATTGTGGCAAAGCAAAGCACACCTTCCCTGCCTCAAGTGACCTGAATTAATTTGGGGCTGATTAATGTGTCACAGAATATTTTTTTAGCTGGGACCTGCTTCCTTAGTGCTTCCTGATTAGTGATCTTTTGCACTTGCTAAGTGCTTTCATTGTTGCAAAATTAGTTACAACACCTGCCCTGCCCCAACTGACAATAATGAATTAGGGGCTGATTAATGTGTCACTGGATTTGAACTTCCAGCCTGGCTCCTGCTTGTCTCCCTTAGCTGTAATTCAGGACCTTTGTGGCATATGTGTAACTATTCTGAGGGTCAGAGCAGGGTCACATAATAGTTGCAAGTAGGCAACTGAACTCTGGAGGGGCCCCTCAGGAAGCACTACAGGAAATGGCTACTAATGATGAGCTTGAACTTTTGAACCTGGTAAGTAGTTTCAGTTTTGCTAAAATCGTATTTCTGCAATTTAGCGCTTATTCGCGGGGCGGGAAGTTGAACTGGGAAGCCGCGAACTCACGCGAACAGTGCGAGCAAGCCATAAAATCCGCTGCTCGCGGATTTGCGGATTTTGCGGGAAATTCGCGAATCTCGCGGATTGCGAATTTACCGAAAATCCGCAAAATCCACGAGCGGAACGGATTTTCCGCCCATACTTAGTTATAACATGGTTCACATAATATTAAGTGGCACCATTTAAAGTAAAATTATGGTTATGAAATAAAAAAAAAACTCTGAAATTGGCCAGTTGAGGTCAACTAAACAAACCATAACTCCTGACTAGAGATAAAAAACATAACCCACCCACCAAATGATTTGCTCATGGCCTCACACATGGTGAGACAGATGCCATCGTGAATGAAATGGATGGCATTACTGGTGACCGTGCGCCTCACTTTACCATTAACATAGTGGATGAAATCACTATAATTACAATATTTCTGTTTTTCGATATGAGTTTAGATGATAGTTTAAAACTGTTTATTCGGGGGTTGTTTATGCTGGTATGGATAGTGTGCGGTTATAAGCAGTGGTTGAATTATGGCTAGTGACTGTGAAAGTAAAAGGAGTTTAAATATGAATTCTCAACGCCTTGTTTGGGATTGCATGTGGTGATGGACGTTCATTGGAATCCTTGGGGACCGGCAGTAAACACAATGCAAAATGTAGTTGCCACAGGATACTCTGTACAGAACTGTGCAGGCGGGAGTGTCCATTCTAATTGTGGCAAGTTGTAGCATCACATAATTGTGTAAGGTTTCATCACGCTTACCAAATACTGTTCCTTAGAAAGTGGGTGATGAGGAGCATATATATGTGCACTAAATGATCTCCGCAGTCACAAAAGCAACATTCTGTTTGAAAGAGACAGTTTTTTCAGAGGACCTAATGAAAGATGAGCAGGTGTAGTAGCACATTGATGCACTCCAGGTGCGGGCAGAAATCTGCAGTTTAAAATATAAAAAAAATAACGAGTAACAAATGAATCTATCAACAGTCTATAAATTCAAGAAGATATTGTACTAAGTAATATGTTCTGGAGTTAGGCTAGTCAACAATGCACATTACAAGAGGCAAATAAACATTTTCAAAAACTGACTATGGCCATAAATGGTGTGTAGAAGAACCCAAATAGCATCACCTAGTGCCAAGACCAAATCCGCCAGTAGATGGCGCACTTAATTATTGGAACCGAGACTGAGATTATTCTAAAGTGAGAAAAGGAGTTCTTTTCACCATCCTTTAATTGGCTTACTGTTCTCAGTACTGCCCACCACCACCACTCTTAAGGAAGGAACCTGGGAATAATCTTCAATAGAAGCGTTATTCAACAGCCTATCCTACAACATATTTTTTATTTCAAGAAATTTTTATTGAATATTTCAGTACAACAAATAATACCTTGAGAAAACATTACATGTGCTGGTGAGGGTACATCTGAGCAGGGATAATGACATATTGTTGAATACGATAGAGCAAGCATTAGCACGGATAATCCAGAAGGACATTGTTACATACAGATGTGACCGGACATTTGCTTGTATCTCAACAAATTCAAGGGGCCTCATTAAGATGGAGGCCAAGAGGAAGAGGAAGAGTGAGAGAGAATAGGCCTATATAAGAAGAAGTTAGGAAGAAGGGGAGAGAAGAAAGAGGAAAAGGGGGATTGGGGGGGTGCCACCATGGGATCAACAGTTCCGACCAGTCCAGTGTTACCCGGTTGTGTAATGTATGTCCTGATCTATTGAGAAGGACACCAAGGGTTACGGGTGGTCAATGGAAGTGACTATTCATGGAGGTTTATGAGTGTCAAAATAGATATCAAGTGAGTTCCACATTTTCCTTCGTGGGGGTCGCCATGGTGTGGTCTGGAGCGTGATGTTGTCTGCCCTTCGGCGGTTAATCACCCAGTTAAGCCAACAGGCATAACTCGCTTTTTTTTACTTTTTATTTCAGGAATTTTTTTATCCCACAACATATTTTATATGCTTCAAGGCAACTATCAGTGGACACTGACCAGAGCCACGTCATGTATCACCATGACTACTGGGACATTGCTTACACTAGCCTCCCAAAAATGTCAGGTTGCAAACACTACAAAAGCAGTATACCCATATTTACTTACATAATTTGCTTTGAACTATGTCTGCTTCTGAAAGCACTTCACTGGCCACTGGTTGAAGCCTGGATCAAGTGCAAGATCCTCCTCACTGTCTACAGCATCTGTCGTGCCTTGTGTTTGTATATATGAGGCCTCTAGTGGCCCTCGACATACTCCTTACAAGTATTTCATAATTGGTGGGGTGTGACTGGGTGTGTCTAATAAAGCTTGCAGTATGTTCATTTAACGGTTGCATGCTTAAGAATCAAGGCGTGCAAATCAGAGCTTTGTGTGTGGCGTGTTCTGTTACGTGCTCACAGGCGGCAGGGGATGCTACAACTGTCGATATAGGGGATACCTGCCCCTAAGTATACAAAGCTGCTTTGCCTGACAGTTTGCGTGGTCCAGCAAACTGCTCGTGCGTGCACCTCATGAAGCGGTCTAAGGTTGGCGTATGTGGAGTTGAAGTGCAGCTTTAGCTTTAAGAGGCCTTTGAAGAAGGTGAAGGTCCTACAGAGGAGCAGAATGAGCAAGCCTGTAAAAACTCTATAGGTAAGGCCGAAAGAAGAGATACTGTGCCATAGCATAACACAGAGCCAGCACTGATATAAAGCAGAAACACTAAAGGCAGTGACAACCATGCATGAAGAAGCGCTAAAGGCAGAGACAGCCAGTTGCAAGAAGGCACTAGAGGCAGAGACAACAAGGTGTAAGGTGTAGAAGGGATTGCTCAACCATGAATCGATGTGATATTACTTTCTTCAATTGTATTACAACATTATTTGGTTTTCCTATTACACATTCTTGACTGTCATTTATTTAATTGATGGACAGGGTAGGGGTTTGCAAGTATCCTTGTCTATGAAACTAAAAATCCTTGCATTGGTCCTGCTTGTTGTTAATTGTTGTGGGCATTCATTACAATTCTAGCCTCTGTATATGAGGCAACAAATAGTACCGTAAATTATACAGAAGCATTTGTCTAATTTCATGGAGTAACCAATTGTGCCCAGTGGCGTAGCTAACACTAGTTGATCAGGTTCTGGGCACCAGGGTCCCAGAGTATGAGGAGTCCACGAATTATGGCTCCTAAGTGCTAACTAACCAGAGCAAAGGAGCCCATTTTCCTGTGCTAGGCTCTACAACACCCTTCTTACACCACACACTGTGCACAGATGAACGTAGGACAAAATAGTGCTTAATTGCTTCACATTTGTTTCTGACATCAGCAACCTGTCAAATCACCTCCTGCCAAACCGCATGCCATGGGAAGCCCTTTCACCTTCAGGGCTGCATCATAACAAGGAAACAGTGCACTCCCTTCTCTTGCAGGGCACTCCTTGCAATGCCAGGTATGTGGCATTCAGGCTAGCGGCAGGCCTGCTGTGTGTAGAGCCTCAGGCCCTCAGTGCGGGGCTTGTTTTTATTATTGCTTCACAGGGAGGCATCTGAGTGGTGAGAGTGGGTGAGAGGTCATGGTCTGGGAGCATGTTGAAGTCTTCGGATAGATTCCAAAGGGGAGGGGGTTCAAGGCCTCTGACAGCTGTAAAGGGGATGAGAGGGTGGCTGAAACCAATAGGCCTCTGTCAAATATAAGAGCCCTTACCATGTGTTATTTTTACAATGAGAAGGTTTTTTCGTTGGTTTTTATGTCTTGAACAAGTAATATTTCATTTTAAAAACAAATTTCGACAGGCAGACCATGCTAACATTGCATTTTAGAATGTGTTTAAACTGTGCAGAAATGTTTTCACATAGATATATAACACATAGAAAAATAAGCTTGTTTTGCTACATGTAGGAATCCATTAAAATACACTTTAATACAGCTTAAAGAATATATGGTAAATCACACGTAGGGAAAATGTGCTTGCTTTGAACGAATATGAAAAATAAAGTGAAGACATGTTTTTTGTACTAACATGTTTTTTGTACTAAGATATCATTCTTAAATGTGCCCTTGTAACTAGGCCCAAGCTTTCATCTGACTGCTGCTCATAGCTAAATAGACATTTATTTAGGAAATGTTGCCTAGCACCAGCATCTTGCTAAAGAATGTCAGAATTTTTTTATTTTTTATTTATACAGCGCATTATCACCAACGGTCTTCTAAACGCTTGCTTTGGGAACCCATCCTGGTTTTTCCCTGTGAGATAACCCGTACTGGGCACCCCCAAGGTGAAAGCCGGGCATCCCACCACGGGGGGCCATAGGGAGATTAGGCAAGCTATTGCCCGGAGTTGCAGAGTGTGAACCCATGATTCGAGCAGGTACTGAGGTGACAATTATCAAGTCTGTGGACATTTTGGGCTCAAGACCCTGCCGCGTCAGGAATTGAACCCTGGTCACACGTCTGACCTCTGCTTCATGGTCTGCCTCTTCTAACCATTGAGCCACACTTCTCCACTTCTAGATCACGTTCTTTTTGCATCATCATACCATGTTAGATCAATTCATATTAACAATGAACCTTACTGTGAATTTATAGTGAATAGACTACTAGAATGAACAATAATTTAGATCTATTTCATGTTTTCTTAACTAAAACATTATTGATAGATTTGTTTCAGTGCAACTGGTCAACCTTTGTATTCACAATGGGATATTGAACACAGCTTTTAGCTTAGGTAAGAAGGTTCTCATGAGACCTTTCCTCCATGTTTCTAATACTAGCAATACTGTTTTACTATGAACCAGCGTGAATGTTTTTCATGGATATTGGGAGGAGAAGCAGCACATGTTGACATAACCATCAGATGAGCGGTTTCCATTGGTCGAGAGACTGAGACAAGTACTAAATTTCATTACATTATTGTGTGATTTTATATATTTTAGTATGTGTTCCCAGCTAGTTTAGGAAGGAGAAGAAGACCCCTCATGACTCTGCTATGAAAGAATCGTTTTTCATATCCTTGTCCTTTTGTTACCAATAGCTATTACTAAAGGTGACTGTATTTCCTTTTCCGGTCTCGCTGATCAATGCTACTGCTACAATCATTCCTCTATCACTGATATTCTAGCATTTGCATCTACAGCTGTGGGGAAGTCGGCTGAGTTTCCTGAATGATTTCTGAGGAGTTCTAGTCTTTCTCTATGCTGCAGAAATCTTGGGCTTTTCTAGAAGGGACTCATTATGGGTCCTACCGTAGGGTAGATTAGGTCCTATCGCTAGTTTAGTGAGGATTTCCTTTATGGGACAAGCTGTACTAATTTATGTTGTCACTAATTAACCTTTTATTTGATATTTTTGTAAATTGGACTAACTTGAATGAATATGAACAAATCTACTAAACCCTTGTGTTTTTCCACAATGAGAAGGTTTTATCACGTTTTTTAGGTCTTAAACACCTCATATCCTCTATTCTTCAAAAAAAGTACAATACAACATACAAAGTGAGACTGGACTTTAGGCCAACCTCTTTAAGTCATTGGTTTTCGTGTGTTTACATGGTCTTCCATTGCTTGATGGGCTCCAATCAAGACCATGGCATTTCATGGATAGTTACGTTGCCCCGTTTGACCCCCCTCATTAGGTTTTGGTGCTAGATTGGTGCTTGTAGGATTAACCAATGGTGTTGCAAAGTTGTCATGGGCCCTAATAAAGGCAATACAAAATCCCTTATTCCACCCTCTGCTTGGGTAGTAAAAGATAACTGTGCCATGGTGCCACTACAACTGTTGCACTAAAGATAGCTATGCCCATAGAGTTAACACTGACTCTCTGTCAATGTAGTGTGTTCCAATTTTGACACTTCCTTTTTACAATGTAAAGTAATAAGTTTCTTTAGTCTGATTGATTCAACTGATGCAAAGCCAGACTACAATTTGCAGAATGGATTAGGTTGGCAAACTAATGTTGATAACTGCAACAGTCTGATTACAAAGATAAGAAATTATAAGATACCCTAACAAAAAGTTACTATTTTAAGGCTGTAGACAGTGAGCTTTATAAATTGGAGGATACAGGATAGCGTAAAAAAAGTGTCTAATGTCCCATTCGCTCTAGTTAGATTGTAAAGAGTCATGTGCCAGTGGTTAACTTGAGGTGGTACTTGGCAGAGGGTGGAAGGGGCACCAGCACTTATTTGTTGGGACCGGTAATTAACACCTTCGCTGCGGCGGCTATTCCGCCGCAGTGCTAAGGGGGCGGGGGGCCGTGCGGCGCGCCCATGTTGGTGACTGAACCACTCTGTCACCAGCCTCGGTTGAGCTGTGCTCATGACGGAGTGGTTCCATCATGGCCCCGCCCACTCAATAAAACGCGCCGCGCAGGTGCAAAATCAGCGCCGCGCAGGCGCATCGGGCGGGCCATGACGGAACCGCTCCGTCATCAGCACAGCGCCACCGCGGCTGATGACGGAGCGGTTACGTCATCAGCACGGAAAAGGTTATAGATCTGTGAAGGAGAGCAAGAGACGGAAAAACAAATAAAGCAGAAAGCCAGAAGAGAAAGATGGAAAACCGTCATAAAGGGAGGAAGCAGGAGCCTGCAAGAGTGAGATAAAGGGGCAGAGAGTGTCTGTTAGTGGGTTAAAGAGCCCTGAGGTGAATTGAAGACTATACAGCCTTAATATTCAAAGCTTCTACATTTAATTACACCAGCCACGATTTTCAGAGCAGGACTTTGGCCATTGGCACTCATTCCATTACAAATTCAGCACTGCCTTATCCACTCTATATGTGGCGTATAGGCCATTGGCAGTTTTTTGACAGATGTCCCCCATCTGCCAAACTCTAAATACAGCTAACTGCCACTTAAGTCTCAAGATCAAGCCAGACTATGAAGGAGAATTTTCCATCTCCCATGGAATAATGGTTACCATATTGCACAGTCTTGGCAGGATACCATACGCCTCGATTACTCAACTTAGTGCTACATCTGTAGGCAAAACCCTGCAGTGGTTACAATGTGCACTACTCAAACTTACAAAAGGTGTCTACATCTGGGATCGCACGCAGCTGCTCTGGCCATGCCAGGGCTGCTGCTGTCTTTATGATTAAAAGCTCCACCTTCGGGGGGCGTGGCTAGCAGCCGGCGATGGCGGCAGCTTAGAAGGAGAGCTCCGTGATTGAAGCGGCTCCCAGAGAAATCCGTCCATTTATTCTTCAACAGAATTTCCCAGGCGGGACGGCAACGAAGCCCAGGACCGGGCGGCAGTAAATCAGACCAGCGGGACCTCAATCCGAGGTCGGGAAGAGCAGTTTTGACCGTACCCCGTGTGGGCCTGTGTGCAACATCCGGGCCGGGGAACAGAGTGCGCTGCAGACCTGGCAGGAAGCGGCCCGTCTCGGGCAGAGATTCACCGGAAGTGCCCGGCCGCGGACAGCGACGGCAGAAAAGAAACCGGGGCATCCAGCCAATACCACCGGACTTCAGGAGCCCGGAGTGCGTGCCTGGGGGCCCGTCTGAGGTGAGGGGGAGACAGACCCGGACGGCCGGCAGGGACAGAGAACGGCGCTCAGTGCGGCGAAATCGGGACTAGTGACCGCCATCT
Source organism: Lissotriton vulgaris (assembly GCF_964263255.1). Lineage (NCBI taxonomy): Eukaryota > Metazoa > Chordata > Amphibia > Caudata > Salamandridae > Lissotriton > Lissotriton vulgaris. The sequence continues at coordinate 225,179,008 of NC_141693.1, read as the reverse complement.
TGAGTCACTGTAAAGCCCTGCTTCAGCCGCTGCAGACCCGGCGCGGCAGCCAGAGCGCTGGGACAGGCGGCGGAGGAACCCGCGCTGCCTAATTGACCGCACTGTAGCTCCTGGGCCCCCCCGCTGACCAAGGGTGCACTGAGAGGCGGGGAGCCCGGGTGCGCAATAGACCTGATGACGCCCCCACCCAGTGCGGGCTCCGAGAGCAGATGAGCGTCCACGCGGGGCAATCACCCTAAATCCAGTCAGATCTGCCTGGCGGTGTCACGGGCCCCACGTCAGCACCAGGGGAACCAGGCGGTAGATCCGACGGCCACAGGACAAGGGCGGCGCACGTGGGATTGGAGGGGAGCAGAGGACGCTCTTCCAGGGCGAAAACAATCTATTGCCTGCCCCACGAAAGAGTCTGAGACTCGGCTGGCTAGCTCACCCCACCGAACTTGTAAGGGCACCACCAGACTACGGAGACCCTGTCATACCTGCTGTCGTCACTGGCCGCAGGAACCACAAACAACTCTCAGGGGATACACCTAACCCCTAAACACAGCGTGGGCCCCTGGATTGTCCCCGGTAGCTGTCTGGGGAAGGGAAGATTGGAACGACCCCAGAGGAACCAGGGGTAAAACGCGAACACAAAGTTAGACCGGCCCAGGAGACACCGGATACAATCACTTTTGGCGAGACCCGCACCCAAGATGGCCGGCAAGGGGCCGAAAAACGTGGCGGCGCAGTCGCGCCTGGACCGGTTTGCATACGAAAAGCCCGGCTCTCCCTCACCAGACGCCAAATCACAATCGGGCAAGACGGCCGAAGCGACCGGTGGCAAGAAGGCGACCATAGACGACGTCATGCGGGCCCTCCCGCAGGTGCAAGCCACGGTGGGGTCGATCTCAGCCGAAATCACACTTATAAGGGCGGACTTTCATAAGATGACAGAGAAGGTGAATAATATGGAGGTGGTGACCAAATCCTTGGTTGAAGACGTGTCGGAGCTGCAGATTAGTATGGAGCGCATCTCAAAAGAAAATAAGGAACTGCGCGACAAGCTCGATGACCAGGAAGAGCGCTCGAGGCGGAACAACATCCGTATAATAGGTGTGCCGGAATCGGAAGACACGAGGGCGATGGACCTATATGTGGAGAACCTAATCAAGGAGACCCTAAAGCCCAAAGGACTCTCCGCCTTCTTCACAGTGGAAAGGGCGCACCGGGTCCCGGGGGGACGCCATAAGACGGGCGCTATCCCCAGACCGATCATAGTGAGGCTCTTCAATTTCAGGGATCGGGACGCCATCCTACAGGCGGCAAGGAACTCGCCCCCTATTAAGATCCAAAATGCTACACTGGCATTCTTTCCGGACTACACAGCCGAGGTTGCACGGAGGAGGAGAACCTTTTTCGAAGTCAAAAAAGAACTGAGAGCCAGGGAAATCCCGTATTCAATGCTTTTTCCGGCCAAGCTTCGGGTCGTGGCAGACAACAAAACTTGGTTTTTTGATTCCCCGGAGGTGGCGCAGGAATGGCTAGAGGGATGGAGGACGGCGGGCCTCCCTCGTCGCTCCAACAGGCAGAACAAACACCGTACTGCTGGATCCCGACAGGGCTCCCAAGCCAACGACGAGGATGCAGAGATACATTCCCCTTTGGCTGAACATCATGAGGTCAGTGCCGACGGAGAACAATGAGTCACTGCTAATGTCTGGTTGAACTGATGACGACGACGACCGGCAGGGCCGCCTTGGACACTGGGCGGAGGGGCCTCCGCAGCTGAGGAAGGGGGCCGCTGACCACGGAGAGTCCTTCACCCCAGCGAGCAAGTACTATGTTATGGGTTGGGATCAGGCACTCTGCTGAGTTGGGGGGGCGGGCAGTTTTGAGTCCGTTGAGCAGGGGGGCAGGGAGGGGGGGAGTTGGGGGTAGGATGGGGTTTTGGTTCTAGCATTTGCATCTACAGCTGTGGGGAAATCGGCTGAGTTTCCTGAATGATTTCTGAGGAGTTCTAGTCTTTCTCTATGCTGCAGAAATCTTGGGCTTTTCTAGAAGGGACTCATTATGGGTCCTACCGTAGGGTAGATTAGGTCCTATCGCTAGTTTAGTGAGGATTTCCTTTATGGGACAAGCTGTACTAATTTATGTTGTCACTAATTAACCTTTTATTTGATATTTCTGTAAATTGGACTAACTTGAATGAATATGAACAAATCTACTAAACCCTTGTGTTTTTCCACAATGAGAAGGTTTTATCACGTTTTTTAGGTCTTAAACACCTCATATCCTCTATTCTTCAAAAAAAGTACAATACAACATACAAAGTGAGACTGGACTTTAGGCCAACCTCTTTAAGTCATTGGTTTTCGTGTGTTTACACGGTCTTCCATTGCTTGATGGGCTCCAATCAAGACCATGGCATTTCATGGATAGTTACGTTGCCCCGTTTGACCCCCCTCATTAGGTTTTGGTGCTAGATTGGTGCTTGTAGGATTAACCAATGGTGTTGCAAAGTTGTCATGGGCCCTAATAAAGGCAATACAAAATCCCTTATTCCACCCTCTGCTTGGGTAGTAAAAGATAACTGTGCCATGGTGCCACTACAACTGTTGCACTAAAGATAGCTATGCCCATAGAGTTAACACTGACTCTCTGTCAATGTAGTGTGTTCCAATTTTGACACTTCCTTTTTACAATGTAAAGTAATAAGTTTCTTTAGTCTGATTGATTCAACTGATACAAAGCCAGACTACAATTTGCAGAATGGATTAGGTTGGCAAACTAATGTTGATAACTGCAACAGTCTGATTACAAAGATAAGAAATTATAAGATACCCTAACAAAAAGTTACTATTTTAAGGCTGTAGACAGTGAGCTTTATAAATTGGAGGATACAGGATAGCGTAAAAAAAGTGTCTAATGTCCCATTCGCTCTAGTTAGATTGTAAAGAGTCATGTGCCAGTGGTTAACTTGAGGTGGTACTTGGCAGAGGGTGGAAGGGGCACCAGCACTTATTTGTTGGGACCGGTAATTAACACCTTCGCTGCGGCGGCTATTCCGCCGCAGTGCTAAGGGGGCGGGGGCCGTGCGGCGCGCCCATGTTGGTGACTGAACCACTCTGTCACCAGCCTCGGTTGAGCTGTGCTCATGACGGAGTGGTTCCATCATGGCCCCGCCCACTCAATAAAAAACGCCGCGCAGGTGCAAAATCAGCGCCGCGCAGGCGCATCGGGCGGGCCATGACGGAACCGCTCCGTCATCAGCACAGCGCCACCGCGGCTGATGACGGAGCGGTTACGTCATCAGCACGGAAAAGGTTATAGATCTGTGAAGGAGAGCAAGAGACGGAAAAACAAATAAAGCAGAAAGCCAGAAGAGAAAGATGGAAAACCGTCATAAAGGGAGGAAGCAGGAGCCTGCAAGAGTGAGATAAAGGGGCAGAGAGTGTCTGTTAGTGGGTTAAAGAGCCCTGAGGTGAATTGAAGACTATACAGCCTTAATATTCAAAGCTTCTACATTTAATTACACCAGCCACGATTTTCAGAGCAGGACTTTGGCCATTGGCACTCATTCCATTACAAATTCAGCACTGCCTTATCCACTCTATATGTGGCGTATAGGCCATTGGCAGTTTTTTGACAGATGTCCCCCATCTGCCAAACTCTAAATACAGCTAACTGCCACTTAAGTCTCAAGATCAAGCCAGACTATGAAGGAGAATTTTCCATCTCCCATGGAATAATGGTTACCATATTGCACAGTCTTGGCAGGATACCATACGCCTCGATTACTCAACTTAGTGCTACATCTGTAGGCAAAACCCTGCAGTGGTTACAATGTGCACTACTCAAACTTACAAAAGGTGTCTACATCTGGGATCGCACGCAGCTGCTCTGGCCATGCCAGGGCTGCTGCTGTCTTTATGATTAAAAGCTCCACCTTCGGGGGGCGTGGCTAGCAGCCGGCGATGGCGGCAGCTTAGAAGGAGAGCTCCGTGATTGAAGCGGCTCCCAGAGAAATCCGTCCATTTATCCTTCAACAGAATTTCCCAGGCGGGACGGCAACGAAGCCCAGGACCGGGCGGCAGTAAATCAGACCAGCGGGACCTCAATCCGAGGTCGGGAAGAGCAGTTTTGACCGTACCCCGTGTGGGCCTGTGTGCAACATCCGGGCCGGGGAACAGAGTGCGCTGCAGACCTGGCAGGAAGCGGCCCGTCTCGGGCAGAGATTCACCGGAAGTGCCCGGCCGCGGACAGCGACGGCAGAAAAGAAACCGGGGCATCCAGCCAATACCACCGGACTTCAGGAGCCCGGAGTGCGTGCCTGGGGGCCCGTCTGAGGTGAGGGGGAGACAGACCCGGACGGCCGGCAGGGACGGAGAACGGCGCTCAGTGCGGCGACATCGGGACTAGTGACCGCCATCTTGAGTCACTGTAAAGCCCTGCTTCAGCCGCTGCAGACCCGGCGCGGCAGCCAGAGCGCTGGGACAGGCGGCGGAGGAACCCGCGCTGCCTAATTGACCGCACTGTAGCTCCTGGGCCCCCCCGCTGACCAAGGGTGCACTGAGAGGCGGGGAGCCCGGGTGCACAATAGACCTGATGACGCCCCCACCCAGTGCGGGCTCCGAGAGCAGATGAGCGTCCACGCGGGGCAATCACCCTAAATCCAGTCAGATCTGCCTGGCGGTGTCACGGGCCCCACGTCAGCACCAGGGGAACCAGGCGGTAGATCCGACGGCCACAGGACAAGGGCGGCGCACGTGGGATTGGAGGGGAGCAGAGGACGCTCTTCCAGGGCGAAAACAATCTATTGCCTGCCCCACGAAAGAGTCTGAGACTCGGCTGGCTACCTCACCCCACCGAACTTGTAAGGGCACCACCAGACTACGGAGACCCTGTCATACCTGCTGTCGTCACTGGCCGCAGGAACCACAAACAACTCTCAGGGGATACACCTAACCCCTAAACACAGCGTGGGCCCCTGGACTGTCCCCAGTAGCTGTCTGGGGAAGGGAAGATTGGAACGACCCCAGAGGAACCAGGGGTAAAACGCGAACACAAAGTTAGACCGGCCCAGGAGACACCGGATACAATCCCTTTTGGCGAGACCCGCACCCAAGATGGCCGGCAAGGGGCCGAAAAACGTGGCGGCGCAGTCGCGCCTGGACCGGTTTGCATACGAAAAGCCCGGCTCTCCCTCACCGGACGCCAAATCACAATCGGGCAAGACGGGCGAAGCGACCAGTGGCAAGAAGGCGACCATAGACGAAGTCATGCGGGCCCTCCCGCAGGTGCAAGCCACGGTGGGGTCGATCTCAGCCGAAATCACACTTATAAGGGCGGACTTTCATAAGATGACAGAGAAGGTGAATAATATGGAGGTGGTGACCAAATCCTTGGTTGAAGACGTGTCGGAGCTGCAGATTAGTATGGAGCGCATCTCAAAAGAAAATAAGGAACTGCGCGACAAGCTCGATGACCAGGAAGAGCGCTCGAGGCGGAACAACATCCGTATAATAGGTGTGCCGGAATCGGAAGACACGAGGGCGATGGACCTATATGTGGAGAACCTAATCAAGGAGACCCTAAAGCCCAAAGGACTCTCCGCCTTCTTCACAGTGGAAAGGGCGCACCGGGTCCCGGGGGGACGCCATAAGACGGGCGCTAACCCCAGACCGATCATAGTGAGGCTCTTCAATTTCAGGGATCGGGACGCCATCCTACAGGCGGCAAGGAACTCGCCCCCTATTAAGATCCAAAATGCTACACTGGCATTCTTTCCGGACTACACAGCCGAGGTTGCACGGAGGAGGAGAACCTTTTTCGAAGTCAAAAAAGAACTGAGAGCCAGGGAAATCCCGTATTCAATGCTTTTTCCGGCCAAGCTTCGGGTCGTGGCAGACAACAAAACTTGGTTTTTTGATTCCCCGGAGGTGGCGCAGGAATGGCTAGAGGGATGGAGGACGGCGGGCCTCCCTCGTCGCTCCAACAGGCAGAACAAACACCGTACTGCTGGATCCCGACAGGGCTCCCAAGCCAACGACGAGGATGCAGAGATACATTCCCCTTTGGCTGAACATCATGAGGTCAGTGCCGACGGAGAACAATGAGTCACTGCTAATGTCTGGTTGAACTGATGACGACGACGACCGGCAGGGCCACCTTGGACACTGGGCGGAGGGGCCTCCGCAGCTGAGGAAGGGGGCCGCTGACCACGGAGAGTCCTTCACCCCAGCGAGCAAGTACTATGTTATGGGTTGGGATCAGGCACTCTGCTGAGTTGGGGAGGCGGGCAGTTTTGAGTCCGTTGAGCAGGGGGGCAGGGAGGGGGGAGTTGGGGGTAGGATGGGGTTTTGGTTCTTAGTTTGTACACAGGGTCAAGACAGCTACGATGGGGCACACGAGCGTAGAATGGTAGTGTCGCGATACAGCGCACAGGCTCACTTCACAGGCTTCCTGGTCCTCCACGCGCGCAAATTTTCCGTCCGCACACCCAAACATGATGGGGGAGGGCACTAATATAGGGCAGGCATCCCCGTTAACCCTCATGTCCTGGAACGTGAGGGGTCTGGGAGACAAAATTAAACGGGGGCTGGTCCTGCAGAGTATAAAAAGGTTGACTCCCGCCCTGGTCCTACTACAGGAAACACACCTCACCGGCACAGCCACACGGGCCCTAGATAGGAAAGGCTACAGCATGGTGGTCCACTCTGAGTTTACGAGAGGGTCCCGGGGCACAGGGATATTAATGCATCGCTCGTCCAGGTTCATAACCCAATCAGTTATGTTGACACTCAGGGGCGCTTCGCGGCGATACATGGGCAGTGGGAGGGAAAGCCGCTTAACGTGGTCTCGGTGTACATCCCGCCGGCACTGCACACCATAGCTCTCTCGGAACTGGGGAAATTTTTGTTAGACCTTCCAGAAGGGGATCTTATCGTGGGAGGTGATTTCAATGCAGTGGCACACGACTCCCTAGACTGCCACCCAGTGCGTACACAAACACCGGGGCCCTCCAGATTACATGACTTCATGGAATCGCAGGGTTTAGTAGATATATGGAGGCGGTTCCACCCAGAAGACCGGCAGTACACATATTACTCAGCAGTTCACGACAGCCTATCGCGGATTGACTATTTCCTGACGTTGGGGGGGGGTCTCCTCAATTTCACTGACTCTCAGATCAGACCGCGAGGGGTCTCCGATCACTCCCCGCTGACACTGACTCTGTCCAGTCAGGAACGAACCCATAGACGAGTTTACCCTATCTACCCGGGTTACCTCAGGGAACCGGGCATAGCCAGGGCTTTGAAGAGAGGTACGCGATCTTACCTCACCGAAAATGCAGGATCGGTGGCGTCACATACAATCCTGTGGGAGGCCTACAAGACGGTTCTTCGCGGGCAGGCGATCTCAGTAATCACACAGCACAAGCGCACACAGCGTCAGGAACTGATAGATCTAGAGGAACAACTTGACAAGGCAACACAGGACCACGAGGGGAACCCGACTGGGGTCACCCAACACACGCTCCGACTGTGCCAGCAGCGTCACACCGACTTTCTACGCCGCAGGGTGAGGGACAGTATGTCAGCAACTACGAGTAGGGTGTATGACATAGGAGATAAAGCAGGGAAGCTCCTGGCGTGGTTGGAGAAGACACGGGGAGGCCAGAGGGCCATACTGCAACTGAAGGACCCTAGTGGTGAGATACATACCAGTCCGGCGCGAATAGTAGAACTCCTGGCAGACCATTTTCACTCCGTATACTCCCCTGAGTATGAGGTCACACGAGAGATGGCGGAGGGCTCTCTCATAGGAGTGCCGACCCGCACTCTCCCACCAGACCAACGGGACGAGCTTGACTCCGACCTGACGGCTGAAGAAATACAGATAGCCATAGCAGCATTACACCCAGGGAAAGCGCTAGGCCCCAATGGTGTGCCGATAGAATGGTACAAACTCATGTCCGAAACGCTATCCACACCATTGCTCCATATGTTCCGGGAATGTCAGAAACAGGGGCGACTGCCTCCTGATCAGCGCACGGCCACAATCATCGCAATACCTAAGCCCGGCAAACCCCCTGAAGAGTAAACCGCCGAGAGTAAAATTCTGGCAAAACTGTTGGCCACCAGGCTACTGCCCCATCTGGCGCACCTGATACACCCGGACCAGTCGGGTTTTATGCCACACCGGAGTATTGCGACGGCTGCACGGGGTACTAGCCCCAGCCCCACAGTTGGAGGAGCCGGCAGCGGTGCTGTCACTGGATGCCAAAATGGCGTTTGACATGGTGGAGTGGCGCTATCTCTTTGCGGTCCTGGAACACATGGGTATTGGCTCGAAATTCATATCATGGGTCAGACTACTGTACACCGAACCCGTGGCAAGGGTGACCGCGAACGGACACATCTCAAGGGAGCTTCCGCTGGCAAGGGGCACGAGACAAGGGTGCCCGCTCTCGCCGCTGCTATTCGCCTTAGTGCTGGAACCCCTGGCCACGATTATCAGAACCACCCAGCTGCTGAAAGGCATACAGTGGGGAGGTGGATGGGAAGATAGGGTTTCCCTGTATGCCGACGACATGCTCGTCTACCTCATGGACCTCACGAACGGTATCCCGGTCTTACTGGCACTGTGCGAGAGCCACGGTGCAGCTTCAGGCTATAAACTTAACTGGTCCAAGTCCATAATTTATATGGTGCAGGGCGACCTTCCGGTCTTACCTACGGATTGCCAATTGCTTGTAGAACCCATCTCCTTTAAGTACCTAGGGATCCAAATTACAAGGGAACACACAACCTTCCTTGACCTGAACCTTAAACCCCAGCTGGACAGGCTGAAGGCAGACGTGCGCCTCTGGAAGAATCTCCCCTTGACACTTCTAGGTAGGGCGGCGCTCTTTAAGATGATGGCGCTGCCTCGCTTCCTATATGTTCTGGAAAAAACGCCGGCGATGGTCCCCGTATCATTCTTCCGCCACGTGTCGGCGCAATTGTCAGGCCTCCTGTGGGGAGGCAAACCGGCCAGGGTTGCGTAGTTGAAATTAACTAGAGACTGGTACAGTGGGGGGATAGCCCTCCCCAACCTTGAACTGTACTATTGGGCAGCTCACCTTAAGGTGATCAACCAGTGGGTCCACGCAGCACAGGACGACCCGGCTTACATGGCGGATAGACACCAACTGGGCGCAACCACCCTTCTGGCCCCACTCTACAACAAAGGAATGGTGAGGAAGTTGGTAGGACCTACCAGACACACTGTATCTATATGGCACAAAGCTCAGAGGCGGCTGGCATGGGAGGGAGTGATCACTAAACTCACACCACTATGGGATGCCAAGGCCCTCGGTAACCTGCACAGTTCTAAAGGGTTTGATCAATGGGATCTCCACGGTGGGCGACCTATGGACAAGAGAGGGCGTGCTCTCCTTTGCGACCCTGAGGGAGCAGTACGACCTTGGGGTGACTGAAACATACAGATACATACAAATTAGGCACGCACTCATGTCTGTGTTGGAGCCAGGTGTGACAGTTCCGGAATCGGCTCCGTTAGAGGACCGACTGCTTACGGACTACATGAAGTCAAGTGCAACCTCCCTCACTTACCGCAAACTACTGAACAACCTACCGGATCCACTAGGGAAGCTGAAGGAATATTGGGAAGACGAGATAGGGGACCTGGATGAGGCAGACTGGAACGCAGCTCTGGCATCACCCAGGGAGGCAGGTATTTCCACCCGATTCACATTGGTCCAATTCAAAGTATTACATAGGGTTTACTACACCCGCACGACACTATATAAAATACACAGGGCAGAACACCCATATTGCCTGAGGAATTGTGGGGAGGAGGGTACACTGTTCCACACTGTATGGACCTGTCCTAATATACAAGACTACTGGAGGCGTGTCACACGCACGATCAGCCAGACCCTCCAGAACCCGTTCACGCCTGACCCTAGAGTTTGCCTCTTAAATGTATGGGGCCCAAAAGACTTGTCACTGCATGCGAAAAGATGGGTGATCATTGGTGTGATGCTGGCAAAGCGGGATATCGCGAAAAATTGGGGGGCACTGGAGACACCGACACTGGCGCAGTGGTGCAGAAACATGGACATGCTTATGGTGACAGAGAGGGCAGTGTACCAACAGAGACTTAATCCACGCAAATGGAACAAAATTTGGACACCCTGGAACACTTACAGAGGGGACATTTGTGAGCCTCTGCCTGAAGAGGAAGATGGGGACAGCTCAGGGGATGATGAGGATATGGAGTAGTGGGAGGGAGCGAGGAGTAGGAATCAGAAGCAGCACACGACGCGAGGCCCTGGGAACTGTAAGTGCAGGCGAGAGTGTTATTATCAGTGACTGCTTAAAAGGCTGCTAGATGCCTCTAGACGCACCAATGTTACAATAGATTCCTGTCACGGATCGTGAACTTTGACCCTTGAAGTAGCAAGTTTAAAGTTGGGGGGGTAAAATGTAAAAAGTTGCTCTATTGATTGTAGGCAGCTGAATGTTGACGCTGCTCTGAAGAACGACTCACCGTTACTCTGTACCATGTGATAGCAACAATAAAAATAAATTTAAAAAAAAAGAAAAAGCTCCACCTTCAAATTTGCTGCACATTATAGCCTTTGAGTATTTTTTTTTTTTTTTGCAGATTTATATAGCACAATCTCAACCCGAAGGTAATGGAGCTCTTTACATGAGCAATAGTTATGTTACACAAGGACACATTTGTTTGTTTTTTTGGTAGGCATGGGTGCCCGATTCACAAATTCAGAGGATTCTTAACTTTACTAATCCTAAATGCCCTTTGGGAATACCAAAAGTCGTAAAGTTAGGATTTTGTCTCAGATTACATTTGTGAATTAGGCCTGGGGAGATTAAGTGATTTGCCCAGGATGTCGATTCGACCCTGAGGCTCGAACATGGGTTTCCCAGCTCCAAAGTCGACAGCTCTAGCTGTGAGACCACATACTCTCTCCCATTTCAGATCAGTCATCCGCTCCCCGCCCCCCCCCCCCCCCCCCCCCCCGGCAGCACAGTCCACCTTAGGAGACATTTTCTACATTCTCCTCAAAGATAATGAAGGTAATGAAAAGCGAGCCTGGCTTCAGCCATGCTGAGGGTCAGTGTATACTGCTACATCAGGCTGAATTCTGCACAGGGCCTTCAGTAGGGGCACTATGCACCAGGCCCCACGCTTTGATAGGGCTCCATGCTCCAGCTTCTAAACTAGCATGGTGGCTGCCCATGCACACGCATTTTCTGTCAAAGATCCTGCTTTGATCACACTGCCTAACCACTGCATAGTTCAGGTAAAACCTCTGCATGCAAGGTTGCTTCATAAAGTTGCAAATGCAGAAAGGCCATGTTCTCTGGACGTAGGCATGGCTATCGCCCTCCTAGTGAGGATACATAACTTTGCCTAACACTTTTTTACTCTTTCATGCCTGTTCTACCTTTTGCTGCTCAGCCTTCCACCACTAGATGTGTAATTTCCTCTCTTTGATTCCTGTCATTGCTGGTTACAAGAAGTGGTGTCTAGTCCCTTCATCCACTACAGTCTTAAAATCCAGGAAGGCAGGGCTTCCATATTGTAAAAATTATGGAACATCAAAAAGTAGTAGTGCATTATGCAACTCCTGGCATTGCAAATTTTGCATTGCACTTTTTGCAAGAATGCAAATATCCCACACAGTGGATGACAATAAAGGATGAATGAATTAAGAGTCATATAGTTCACACAAGTAACATTTCCTTTCTGCAGCATAATATATGTTTTTTAAGGATGCACTTTGAATGAATATTTCATTATGTCAGGAGGAGGATCAGGGAACACCTTCCACAGGGGCATTCTTTAGCCTTTGGCATCCTGTACTCTTTTGCCACAGGTCGGAGGACGGATGTACTCAGCTAACCTTGTTGACTACAGCCACCATATTTAAAGTTCTCTGCCAGGCAAACAGAGATATCTGTGCCTTCAGTGGAGCCACGGCCCATGGACGTCAATTCTCTAAAATGCCTGGGGTAGAGAATGTGACATCACATGCTCTTTGACCTTCACTTTCACTCACACACACTTGCACATACACACACATTTATACTTACACACAATCTCTCTCACATAAACACGCTCTCAGCTGAAAGCACGCACACATTATACATTTAAAAGCATTTTGATACCTGCCTCAGCTGCCAGGGAAGGCCTAATTCCAACTAATTGTACTCCATTTATAATAAACTAATAGTGAATACCTTACTATTCACTATTAGAGTAATACACAATTGATAGAAAACAAAAAAAGTGGAGTGTCAACCGACGTCCACAAGAACAAGCTCTAACTGTGTTCCTGGCACTGATTTTGTCACCTCTGAGAACAGGGTCACACAGGTAGTGCTAGGGTTCAAAAGGGGCAAGCCAGGGTCGTCCATTCCACGGCCGTAGAGGCACCGTTGAAGGCACTGAAGCTTTGCTGTGCATGCAGCATTCAGGGCTAGACTGGCCTTACTGGCACTGGGCGTTTCGGGGGCTAGGTTTCACTGCTGGTGGGGGCCCATTTGGTTGCTGGATTCCTGCCGGCCATCCTACGTGCAACGCTTCTAAATAAACAAAATAAAAAATGCTTCAAAATAAACAAAATCAAATGGTTTTAAGTAAGCATTAGCATCTTTAACACCATTTATTGTTGCATTGCTTATTTAGAAGTGTTGCAACTAGGAAAGTGGCTGCCAGGTCCCCAGCAACGAAACGGGTCCCCACCAGCAGAGAAACTGGCCCCATCCTGCCAGCCCACTGCAACACCCAATAACCAGTCCAGCCCTGACACTATGTTTAATACACCACCATCGCAAAGCATTTTAATTATTAAAAACAAACTCCCAAAGTGGGAGTTTGTTTTTGAAAAGCTAAAAATGAATGTCCCTAGTGTACTGGGATCTTTTTCTACCGAGCTGCAAAAAGGGTGTCCTCCTGGTTGTCAATAATACAAGAAGTAAACACTATCGTGGAGCCCACTATACGCAGGGCTACATGTGTTCGAAGGGACACAGTGGAGAAGATGCTCTTTTTGGGTATAGACCGTAATCCTTAACAGCCTCAGTTAGAGGTCAACGTAGAGATCCAATAAACAAGCTTGTACATTGCAAGCACACAAACACACAAGCAAAGTCATATGCCTATATAAATGCACATCAAAACATGTATGGGTATCAATAAACACACTATTCAACAAACATTGAGGCACAAATGCGCACAGAGAGCAATAGCCATGCAGGCACCCACATGCACAACAAAGTACCCCTACTGTGAAACATTCATACATCTTGATATACAGGAACCAATGGTCATAGAGCACCTATCAACATTGACGCACACACACACACTTATACACCAGTGAGATATTTGTCTTGACCACCTCTGGACTGTAAATTGCCTTTATGTGAATCTATTAAGGAGTGGTCTCCATGCATACTGTACATCACTGATTTGTAGTATTTTGTATAGCTTTACAATGTCGCAGTACGTGTAGACTTCAAGGGAAGTAGAGGAGGTGGGAATAAACGTTGTGGCCAGGGCAGAGGGGCTTGAGTAAGGTGGATGTTGAAGCTAGCAGCACAAAGTTCAATAAAGAAAACCTGCTTGTCTGGAGACACTGTTGTGTGTTGTAGAGAGTTGATAGAAATAGACAGTCTAGCAATGCACTTGTGTGTATATCAGGTGTACAAAGTCCATTAGGCTGCAATGTCTTTAGCCCCCCCCCCTCCCCCCCCCACCGTCGTCTCCAGCGGCCAAGGCTGTAGAGTGCACAGGCAGCAGTCATTGGTTAGGGTTGGGTAGGGACTGAGAACTCAGACTCCATCTAAAGAACTTCGCAGGTCTTCAAAAGACCATTTATCAGTTCACAGGTCTTTGTGTGTTTTAATTGCTGCCAGGCCCACCGCCCTCTCCACTTGTAGACTGTTGGTATCAGAGTGGGACAGAGGAGAGAGAATGACTCTAAAGATTCTAAGGGCCACCAAGAGGTCAAACCAGAGCCTAGGAAAACGGACAGTCGAACAGGAAAAGGAGCCAAAGGGGAAAGAAAAAATTGACCCATTAAAAAGTACCAAAAAGAATGAAAAAAACGAGACTAAAAGTACGTTACAGGGCGGATTGGGGGGCGGGGGGGCAAGGGGAGACAAAAAAACAGTTGTCTATTACAAACATGTTTTCCCCCCATGAGGGTAATGAGGAACCTGGGATCCCTGAGGCCTCAGGGGCTAGCCACTAGACTCTGTGCCTAGAGAGTTCCCAAACCGCCCCCCGATGACCACTCTCCAGACCATACGGCAGAAGGGGGACCCTCCTGGAAGTTATGCAATGAGAAGACCATGATTGAGAGCCCCGAGACACCCCTTAGTAACCCCCAAAGCAAGGTCCATGCTAATCCTGAAAGAATAGAACCAGAGGGGAACCCTATAGCCCTAGAGACTCATGGCAAGGAACTGGACATAATTGAACAGTCAGGCAGAGAAATGGAAGGTGTAATCCCAAAAAGAAAGACTCATGATACAGGGTATCTCTCACCCAACTCCATTGAACATTTCTACTCTCTGAACGAGGACTCAGACGAATATGGGTTGGGGCTCTCCACTAACAGTGAAGAGGTGGAAGGGGAAAACACTTCCATGAGTAACTGTAGTCAACAGGAAGAGAAAAGAATGCAAAAAAGGACCAAGCGAGGGACAGACCTGTGGAAAATTAAAAGTAGGAGAAACACAGATGAGGTAGACAACAAAGGCGAACTGAGGTGGGACTACTCGGCCACACAGCTAGTGGGCTCCAGCGTTCTAGACACAGAAGAAAGAATACCCAAAGGCCATCAAGATGGTCAGGAGGACCCAAAAAAACCTCATGACGAACTCCCAGAGCCTTCCCTGGCAATGATATTTCAATCATTAAAGACTATCAAGGATGATATCAAAAGTGAGAATCGCCAAGCTAGATTAGCCACCAAAAAACGTCAGGGTACCATGCGCAAAATCAGGAAAACCTGCACATAAATTGCAGATAGATTGGGCAAGATGGAGAAACGCACAGAGGACCTAGAAAGCACAGTGGACACATTAAAAGAACAAGCATCCTCCCAAGACAATATATTAAAAGATGTCATGTAGAAGCTAGAGGAGGCCGAAAATAGGCAAAGTCAGAACAATCTAAGACTGCTCGAAATTCCAAAAAATATTGAGGGAAACGACGTCCTGTATGGCATCTCTTTCTTTTCGTGAGTAAACCTGCACATGTGTTGCACCCAGAGCTGTATCTCTTTCTGATCCCACCCCAACTCCGGGCATATGGCCATTCTTTTCCAGAAATCCTGGTCATAATAAAACCAACCCATCCCACCTGACAACTTTGCTTCTTCCTGGATGGTGCTCGCATATTACATCAAGGCCTCGCTCTGCTCGGGGAACTTTTGCACCACTACTGCCGCTAAAATGTTGAACGCCGCAGTCCAATTCTCTACTGTTTTGTCTGGCCAACGTTGGTATCGAACCTTTTTCTCATCCTCCTTTCCACCCATCTTCCTTGTATCTGCGCCTGCCGACCCATGCATCAACAGTGTCAGGATATCTATGTATTCGCGCCTCCATATCCCTTCCTTCGCTTCCAGCGGTACTTGCCACGCCAGTGAAAAACGGCCTGAAGCCATTGGTGCCTGCGTGACTAACGGTCACGGTGCACCCCCGTGCCCCCCGTTGAGCCCTGCACCTGAGCCAGCGGTGGACCCGAGCGGGCAGGGCTGCGACGCTCCGCTACCTACACTCGCGATTTGTGCGTTGCCACTGGAAACCACCATGTGGCTGGTTTGAGGGGGCAAACTAGGCTGTTTGACAGTGGTTACTGTGGTTGACGTGGCTGGCATGGAGGCTACAACATTCCCCGCTTCTGCCACCCCAGTGGCTGCTCCAGCTGTAGCCCCCTAACTACTCGCCGCTACGTCTGTGGCCACGGCCTGACCAGACCATACCTGCAGCACCGACGCCGGCGCCGCCACTGGGGGGGCAGCTGGCAACACCTGTGGTGTTGCCGAAATAGCATCCAAACGTTTTTGAAACTGCCATAAGACCCAACATTTGGTCCATCGCCTTACCCATTTGAGCCAAGTCAGTCAGGCCTGTGGCCGAGTCCTGCACCACAACTGGTGCGTTCACTGGCTTGGGGGCACGCGTGGCAGTGGCCTGTTTCTTTTTCGCAGGAGGTGCCTCAGCCGGAATGTCCTTGCATGTCTGCTTGCAATTCCGATGAGGTAGACAACGAAGATGAACTGGGGTGGGACTACTCGGCCACACAGCTAGTGGGCTCCAGAGTTCTAGACACAGAAGAAAGAATACCCAAAGGCCATCAAGAGGGTCAGGAGGACCCGAAAAAATCTCATGACGAGCTCCCGGAGCCTTCCCTGGCAATGATCTTTCAATCATTAAAGACTATCAAGGATGATATCAAAAGTGAGAATCGCCAAGCTAGATTAGCCACCAAAAAACTTCAGGGTACCATGCGCAAAATCAGGAAAACCTGCACATAAATTACAGATAGATTGGATATGGTGGAGAAACGCACAGAGGACCTAGAAAGCACAGTGGACACATTAAAAGAACAAGCATCCTCCCAAGACAATATATTAAAAGATGTCATGTGGAAGCTAGAGGAGGCCGAAAATAGGCAAAGTCAGAACAATCTAAGACTGCTTGAAATTCCAGAAAATATTGAGGGAAACGACGCCCTGTATGGCATCTCTTTCTTTTTGTGAGTAAACCTGCACATGTATTGCACCCAGAGCTGTATCTCTTTCTGATCCCACCCCAACTCCGGGCATATGGCCATTCTTTTCCGGAAATCCTGGTCATAATAAAACCAACCCATCCCACCTGACAACTTTGCTTCTTCCTGGATGGTGCTCGCATATTAAATTAAGTCCTCGCTCTGCTCGGGGAACTTTTGCACCACTACTGCCGCTAACATGTTGAACGCCGCAGTCCAATTCTCTGCTGTTTTGTCTGGCCAACGTTGGTATCGAACCTTTTTCTCATCCTCCTTTCCACCCATTTTCCTTGTATCTGCGCCTGCCGACCCATGCATCAACAGTGTCAGAATATCTATGTATTCGCGCCTCCATATCCCTTCCTTCGCTTCCAGCGGTACTTGCCACGCCAGTGAACAACAGCCTGAAGCCATTGGTGCCTGCGTGACTAATGGTCACGGTGCACCCCCCGTGCCCCCGTTGAGCCCTCCACCTGAGCCAGCGGTGGACCTGAGCGGGCAGGGCTGCGACTCTCCGCTACCTACACTCCCGATTTGTGCGTTGCCACTGGAAACCACCATGTTGCTGGTTTGAGGGGGCAAACTAGGCTGTTCGACAGTGGTTACTGCGGTTTACGTGGCTGGCATGGAGGCTACAACATTCCCCGCTTCTGCCACCCCGGTGGCTGCTCCAGCTGTAGCCCCCTGACTACTCCCTGCTACGTCTGTGGCCACGGCCTGACCAGCCCATACCTGCAGCACTGCCGCCGCCACTGGGGGGGCAGCTGGCAACACCTGTGGTGTTGCCGATATAGCATCCAAACGTTCTTGAAAGACTGCCATAAGACCCAACATTTGGTCCATCGCCTTCCCCATTTGAGCCAAGTCAGTCAGGCCTGTGGCCGAGTACTGCACCACAACTGGTGCGTTCACTGGCTTGGGGGCCCGCGTGGCAGTGGCTAGTTTCTTTTTCGCAGGAGGTGCCTCAGCCGGAATGTCCTTGCATGTCTGTTTGCGATTCCGCGTGGACCTCCATGGCTCCCCGGTCGAGGAGCCAGCAGCGTCGTCCGGTGGGGTAACGGCCACCACGCCCGAGTCCTCCTGTCTGCACGCCTCAATGAATCCTTGCGCCCACGCTGGTCCCTTCGCCTTAGCTATGGCCATGAATTCCTCCCACAGCCCCTCCTGTGACATGCTCTGCTGTGATTCGTCCACGCAGGTTACTTGGGAGAACAACAGTAAAGGAATCCAGAGGCCGTCCATTCGAGTGGTGGCTTCTGCCCTTGCGGGTCCCTATGGGTGAAAAGGTATATGAGTGCGTGAGCAACCCCAAGTCAGGCTGCCACCCTGACCAAACTGACAAGCCCTCGCTCCCTTGCTCTCGACCCGACCAACATACCCCGCGCCCCCCGGTTTCACCGTACCCTGCCTTATACCTGGTCTCAAACTATTCTCCGTTCAACTGGCAAAGTCGGCCGCCCGTTTTCCACGCGGTGTTGTGTCTGACCTGCAACAGAAAGGGAGAATTTTTACAACGTTTCCCTCTTCCCTTCTACTGGGCCCTGTGTCTCAGGTCAGGTTTCTTCCCTTCTTTTGTGTGGTAAGCCCCTTGTCCGGCTTTGCCTTGGCCCATCCTCATTATAAAATGGTCCGGAACCCCTGAAATACACACACGTTAGCCCCGCATTTAACAATACAATGTGCATCCCGCCTCGCACCTGGTGACATAATGTCATGCACAAACTGTCCTCAGTGACTGTGGCATGTCTTTTGCGTAGAACAGGGAAGCTGGCACTGCAGTACTTACCGGTGCCACCAACGATATGCATGAACTGCAACAACACCCCTCGCGATTATCCTGTGTTCATTATGTTATGTTATGTTATGATTATGTTAGGCAACAGTCCTACTGAAGGTCCAGACAGGGGGGGGCATTGAGGTGAGAGGCCGCTGTAGTTGTGCGCTTTTAATTACACTTAATTCAGTATTTCTATACAGGGTGGATTTTGGTACAACGCATTAAACCCGGCGTAACTTACTATGCTACGCTCAACATACTGGCCCCTGCGCTTGTGCACCATTAAAATACACTTCCTTCTGTATTCGTATAAAAACGGATTCAGGTATAACACAGTAAAACCACGCGTAACTTACTACGCTACACTCAGCCTAATGGCACCCTGGAGCCAGTCCAGTTTAACTTACAACGGTCGGATCGAGTTAATGAGGCTTGAATTGCTCCAGTGTTTACACGCGAGCCTTAATTCATTCAATACAAAACATTTTTTAGAGTTTTTATGTAGTTCAAAATAGCCTCGCGAATTCAGGTATCAGAGCGCTTTACATGAGCTCCCGCTACGTAACAGATGGACACGTTCATTCTCGTTAGACATGAGGAGATGAAAATGGCACTATTGGCGGGGCAAACCTTGTTAAACAAGCCCGGTGTGCCAAATTATGGAGTTTTATGTAAGTGCGAACTCGGTGTCAGTCATCCGAGCGCTTTGCAAGCACCAGACGCGTTACATGAAGACACATTCCTCATTTTGTCAGGAATGGGAAGATTAAGTGATTTGCCCAAAAACGGGATGTCCAGTGTGATTGCCGAGACTCGAACCGGATTCACCGGTGTCGGTTCGCAGTTGTACGGGGAGACCTACCTAGAAACCCCGAGACCGCAGACACGTGGCACCTCGCTCGCAGCAGGGCCGTGCGCCGCAGCCCCGCCATGTACCGGCCCCGAACCCAGCCGCCGCCATGTAGACTGGGACAACAACCTCGGGTGAGGGGCAATACCCGGACTCAGACCCCACAGAGAAGGTAGGGGAGCGCGCACGAGGCGAGGCCAAAATCGCGCACCCCTCTATAGGCCTACAACAGTACTCCCTCCCAGGCTGAAACTCATCGGCCTTCCACCAAGCGGTCGCTGGGGACGGGCACGAGGGGGGCAAATGCGCGGGCTCGCGACCGCCTTTAGGCAGCCCGCAAGCCTGACCCAGCTTTCGGCGGCCCGCAGCCAGGCGGGCCGCCCTGCCCAACTACCACACCCGGAAGGGGGGAGCGTGCACTCAGGGTATTTAACAGTGGGCTCCGCGAGCAACGAGCCTTCCTGTCCCCATCCTCAGCAGCCCCCAGCTAAGCGGACCGCCCGGTCCTGCTGCGACCCCCAGAAAGGGGGGAGCGGGCACGAGGGGGGATATAGGTCAATCATCCAGCCTGCCTGACCCCAGCCTCAGCGGCCCACAGCTAAGTAGGCCGCCCGGCCCAGCTGCAACCCCCAGAACGGGGGGAGCAGGCACGAGGGGGGATATCATGCAAATTATCCAGCCGCCGGCCTGCCACCAGCCTCAACGGCCTGCAGCTAAGCGGGCCACCCGGCTCAGCTGCAACCCCCAGAAGGGGGGGAGCGGGAACGAGGGGGGAAGTAAGACTCACTGAGTTCGGGCAGCCCTGCAGCGCGTCAGGCAGGCAGCAGAGATCAGGAGCAAAGAGGGCGATCTGGGGGGCGGCCCGGGCCGCCCCCCAAGAGAGTGCCCTCCCCTGGATGCTTGCCGGTGCACCCGCCTAGGGGAGATGCTAGTGAGCCACCAGAGCCTTCCCCTCCTTGGGACCAAGGGGGCGGAGGGGGGAATTTCTCCGCCTAGTGGGCACTAAAAGGCTGCCCTGCTAATTTCCCCCTGTGGGGGACGCGGACAGCGCCATTCTCTTACCTTCACCCGGTTGAGATGCCACACCTACCCAATTCGCAAAGACACCTAGAAAGAAAATCAAAGATTGGTAACTCCCCGGACACAAAAAATAAAAGCTTATAGAAACAAAAGATTCTATAAGCAGGCAAATGAAGACAACCAATCAGCACGCAGTGCAGAGGAGAAGGAAGCATGGGCCCTGAGGCATGTGCTGTCAGAGGAAGTCGGAAAAATGGAAAGATCATGGTGGAGTGGAATGGACAAAATCATAGGAAGAACACGGAACCGGCAGACAACGGCATCAAGGGTGTGGTGAGTGGAGGAGACACGACCAGACCCCTCGGCAGACTTCGCTGAAGCAAAGAAGTACCACTTAGGTAGCCAGCGTGATGATGAAGGGGCCGACGTGGAGTGAAGCAGCCAACCCAGTTTGAAGGAAGAAGACGCTGAGGCCGGTCCAGAGGAGCGTTGGCTGCCCCCGGAGGATGCCTTCTAACCCCGCAACTCAGAGAGTTGCGACAATGCGGGCAAGTGTTGGGTGTTCAGATCTCAGTAGGTGGAGGGGCGGGAACTACAAGGGCCATACAGGGTTGATAAAGATGGAGCACGTTGATAGTATTTTCCCCTAAATGCCCCCACAAGCACCAATCCTGATTGCTATCCAAGCTATTTCTATTTGAGAGCATTATCTTATCAAAATATAGGAAAAGAGGTCACCAGAATTATTTCTTATTATGAGGACACAACACCCCATTACCCATTATGACCGAATAGCGATTTCCAAGATGGTCATACTACAGAGACTCGTAATATTTTCAGGTGTCACAAATAGAACTAACTAGTAATGGCTAAACTGCTTAACCCTTCAATAGGGATCCAAAACCCTGGGATACTGCTGTCAACAGCAATACGATGTGGGTACAGATGTGTCCTAAAAACTGCAGGCATACCCTTATATGCACCAGCTCTGCCCTTAGAGACCTTCCACATGGAGACCCCCTCCTCTATTTAACCCAAAGGCAACTATCTGCCTGGACAGAAACCAGATTACGCACAGTGCCAGACAGAACCAACAAAGTGCATTACCCCCAGGTCAATTCCTTATCTACAAAGCGCTAACTCGGGTGTTCCAGGATCTGTGGGGAGGGGAACCCGTGCCACCCAATGTTCTACAATTATTGGTATCGATGGGTGCAACCAAACATTTAGTTAACTGGTTTTACAAACCCCTTGCAGGCATGGTCCGCGGCCCATTAACCACGCTACAGAATAGGTGGGAACTTATTTTGGGGTATGACTGGACGTACCCTGAATGCAAGAATATACTATCCTCTCATAAGAAAATCTCGAAAACACAAGATTGAAATACCTCCAATTTAATTATGTACATGTGACCAACATGACAACACAAAGGTTACGAATGGCTTATAGAGGTGAACCCCGCCCCTGCCGCAGGTGCGGACAATTAGATGCCGAGTTATCACTTATGGTGTGGAAATGTCTGAGATCACAACCCTATTGGGAGGAGGTGCTTACAGTCCTGGATTCCACACTGGGGCACCCCCCCCCCCCCAAAAAAAATTGGAAGCCTCTATCTTGGGCTTATATCTGAGACCGACCTCGAAGAAAGTAGGCACTAGTTTCATAGACTTAGCACAAATTTTGGCCAAGTGGCGGGTACGGTAGACTGGAAATCAGTGGAGGGACAACAGGTTAAGGCTTGGAGGGTGGATGTAACTCAGTGGACAAGGGTTGAGGAAAGGGCACTGATCCGAGAGGAGGCCAGAGGGGTGAGGGCCCACCTTATAGTCGACCTGTGGACAAAGGTGTACAACTATGGAGATGAACCTAAAATGAGCACAGATACAACCGAGGAGGCGGAGATTGGAATTCCAATTGACCAAGTATACAGACCAGACATCAGATGAAAGACGACAGGAACATTCGAACCTGACTCTTAAAAGAAAGGGTTCTCTACTTTTCTACCGCCCTTATATCTGGACTCACGAATTAGTGATTTATGGCTTTCCCACTAATTACCCACAATAACCAACAGAGGTAGGACACAAACTATTTAGAGAGGTAAGAGGTTTTAAGATCAGAAGCCTATATTCCTGGTCCCAAAAAAAACCCTAACTCAATGGCATACACAATCCAGCTGCAGACAGTAGAAACCCTACAAGTCCTGTACTGTCATCAAACTACATGAGCAACGCTTCCCGCTCACCCTCTGTGCTTCCACTACTCCTCTTTCATATCTCATCTCTCCTAACTCCATTTCTATTTTCTTTTGCATGATCGTACTGAGTAAAGAAAGGAATGAAGGACCACCCCATTCCTTTAAGCTATTTCTTTCTTCACTTTTCCTAAACTATGTAATACCTTCTCTAAATGATAATGTGTGGCTTATCATATATAACTGAGGGAACATTAGGGAACAACCCAACTCCTAAAATATATATATATATATATCCAAACGTAGAACACGGCGAAGTCCGAGCCACTTTCACAGCAGGCAG
The DNA here is from genome assembly GCF_964263255.1 of Lissotriton vulgaris. Taxonomy (NCBI): domain Eukaryota; kingdom Metazoa; phylum Chordata; class Amphibia; order Caudata; family Salamandridae; genus Lissotriton; species Lissotriton vulgaris. The sequence continues at coordinate 225,156,018 of NC_141693.1, read as the reverse complement.
CGCGGCCGGGACGCCAGTCCCAAATATACCAACAAATCAAGCAATACGATTTTCAATAACTCACTGGAGCCCCGACCACAATTCAAAGGGTGTTTATTTTCGCAAAGGGTGCCCAACGCGTTTCGCTGTTAACCTCACAGCTTGTTCACGGGTGACATTTTTACAAACAAAGTGCATATTTAAAGGTGCAGAGAACAGTTCCGGCTCGTCATCATAGACAGAGTGAAAATACTTCATTGCATGTTATCGACATCGTGGTTTTCGGAAAGTTCATGGTAAACAAATGATTTAAATTACACATTGAACCAAATAAATTAAATTCAAGTGTCCTTGTGCAATTATGCTTAGTTTGGGAACTTTTAGTCCGGTTTTTGTAAGTGACGCCCCAGTGGGCAATGATTAAACCATTTTTGTTTTAACGTAATTAGAGCCCCAAATGTTGACAGTTTTCAAATCTAGCCCAAGTGGGCTTGCACATATTGTCAATGTCCAATGTTCAGTAATTAAATTTCATCAGTTCAGCCTTACTGAGCCCATATTCAATCATTTCTCCAAGATCCATATTCTTCATAATGTATCACTGCAACAAAGAAAACACAAGTATTCACTATTACCGAAATCATGGACTGTCTCTTAATCAAAACATAAAAAAACCTGTTTTAAAAATTCTAAAAGATACAGTACACGTAAAAGGAGATATTACAATATGGAACGGTTCATTTATCTAAGATGTATTGCCAATTCTTCATCAAAATTCAGACCGGAAGGTATCAGTGTATTGAATCTGATAATCATTCTTAATTCCAGTTTTCTTAATTCAATTGTGCGGTTTCCACCTCTTTCTCTAAGGGGTACCGAATCCAACACAATGAATTTAAGAAGATTTTGGTTCTGGCTGTGTTTCTCACTGAAGTGGCGTGCCACCGGGTACTGTCTGTCATTTTTAGCTATGGCTCTCAAATGCTCAAGGACCCGTAGTTTAGCCTTTTTGGTGGTACTCCTTATATAAAATAAATTACAGGGGCATTTTAAGGCATAAACCGCGAACTCGGTATCACAAGAAAAGTGTTTCATAATTCTGAAGGCTGGTTTCTCTTTGCTTAATTTGACTGTCTTACAGTTTTGACTATACTTACAGGCTTTGCACTTTGTACAGGTGAAGAATCCCTGTATCGGATTGGATTTTTTCATTTCCTTAATGTTGCTTGACATTAGTGTATCTTTCAGGGATTTGTTACGTTTAAATGTTATTGATGGGTAAATATCTACTTCATCTTTCAAATCATCGTCTGTTCTCAGAACTTCCCAGAATTTCTCTAGGCTCTTCCGTACCTCCCAAGCCTGGTTATGGTACGTGGTAATGATCTCACTTTCTTATCCTGATCTCCTGATTCCTTTCTGTCAAACAGCTCTTCCCTTTTGAGGTTCCTCACTTTGCCAACTGCTGTTTGTATACTTTTATTGCTATATCCCCTATTTACGAATCTGGTGATCATAGTTTTCTCTTCTTTAATGTATTCTACCTCTGAGCTGCAATTACGTTTCGCTCGCAGCAATTCTCCAAAAGGTATACTATTCACCAAATTTCTGGGGTGACAGCTTTGTGCAAGCAATAAACTATTGCCGGCAGTTTTCTTCCTATGCAATTTGCTAGTGATTCTGTTGTTTTTAATTTCTAGTTCCAAATCTAGGAACACAATTTTTTTACTGCTTGGTTCACTAGTAAATTGCAGATTGTACTCATTTACGCCACTTCAGTGAGAAACACAGCCAGAACCAAGATCTTCTTAAATTCATTGTGTTGGATTCGGTACCCCTTAGAGAAAGAGGTGGAAACCGCACAATTGAATTAAGAAAACTGGAATCAAGAATGATTATCAGATTCAATACACTGATACCTTCCGGTCTGAATTTTGATGAAGAATTGGCAATACATCTTAGATAAATGAACCGTTCCATATTGTAATATCTCCTTTTACGTGTACTGTATCTTTTAGAATTTTTAAAACAGGTTTTTTTATGTTTTGATTAAGAGACAGTCCATGATTTCGGTAATAGTGAATAATTGTGTTTTCTTTGTTGCAGTGATACATTATGAAGAATATGGATCTTGGAGAAATGATTGAATATGGGCTCAGTAAGGCTGAACTGATGAAATTTAATTACTGAACATTGGACATTGACAATATGTGCAAGCCCACTTGGGCTAGATTTGAAAACAGTCAACATTTGAGGCACTAATTACGTTAAAACAAAAATGGTTTAATCATTGCCCACTGGGGCGTCACTTACAAAAACCGGACTAAAAGTTCCCAAATTAAGCATAATTGTACAAGGACACTCGAATTTAATTTATATGGTTCAATGTGTAATTTAACTCATTTGTTTATCATGAACTTTCCGAAAACCACGATGTCGATAACATGCAACGTAGAATTTTCACTCTGTCTATGTTGACGAGACGGAATTGTTCTCTGCACCTTTAAATATGCACTTTGTTTGTAAAAATGTCACCCGTGAACAAGCTGTGAGGTTAACAGCGAAACGCGTTGGGCACCCGTTGCGAAAATAAACAACCTTTGAATTGTGGCCGCGTCTCCAGTGAGTTATTGAAAATCGTATTGCTGGATTTGTTGGTATATATATATATATATATATATATATATATATATATATATATATATATATATATATATATATATATATATATATATATATGTATATATATATATATATATATATAGATATATATATATATATATTGAAGCTCGTTGGTCTCCCTCACAACTCGAAAAGAAGACTTTAAGCACTCCGGTTATGGCAGCAGATTTTATTCGCAGCCTACGGCAAAGATGACAGACGCGTTTCAGACAACAGTCCTTCCTCAGTGTCAATCACATGCTGTTTGCGGCATATTTTTGTACACGCCCCCATGGAAACTGAGAGCGGACATATTTACAAAAACATATGATGTTAAACGTAGGTTGAACGTGGCAGCCATATTGTACATTTTTCTTGAAAGTAAAACATTAATGTCAAATCATATATGAAAACGTTTAGAATTTCTATGTACATGATTCTTAACCTTAATCAAGGCTATTCACCATCGCCAGAAAACTATACCATATAGCCGTGTATCGGCATTAAACTGGCTAGATCAACCAAAGGAAGTATTCCTATTACATCCAACACTTCCTGCACCGTGAAAAACCAGCGACAAAGAACAATCTAGCCGTGTATCGGCACAGCTCCGGTAACCCATAAAAATATGAGTTCCGGAGAATAACCTACTAAGAAATACGTTACATCGTGTGTACAATTAATATAGAATTTAGAGCAATATTTAGAAAATTACATTTCACATGAGAAATTTATATAAGACAGAACACAGGTTCTCTTATTCCTTGTTCCTAGTGTTACTGTCACTGCAATGATGTATGTGAGTATTTCATATAGTAGTAGACAAATAAAAATTGGAAAAACTAGTTCAAAACATAACAGGAACTAGAAGAAGAGAAAGTATGCAAAAAATTAATGAAAAGGGCCTTAATTGAACGGAAACATTTTCTAATACACGAAAGGACATTTCATTATTTCAAAGTTTCAAAAGGGTTTCAGACAAGGTCTCTGATATACTGATGGTTAGGTCAGTTGATTATCTACCCAGGTGTACTGTTAGTCTTCCCCTATATTTAACCCAGAGGGATTCTTAGTTTGCAGATCTATTATAAATCTAGACTCTAGTCTACGTAGACTTGACAGTCTATCTCCTCCTCTGGGGTGTAGGGGCACATGATCAATGCCAAAGTAACGCAGCAGTTCTCTGTTGCTGCCATGTGCTTCGGCAAAGTGTCGGGCAACTGGATAGGCTGCATCCTTGTTCATGATTGCCCTTTGGTGTTTCAATATACGGAGTTCTAGGTTGTTAATGGTACTCCCGATATATTGTAACCCGCAGGGGCAGACCAGACAGTACACTACAAATGGAGTCGTACAGGTGATACATTTGTTGATCATTCTGGGTTTACTGAGACCAGGTACATTGTACCATAGAGTTCTTTTATTGTTCTCACAAGCTCGGCATTTTCCACATGGAAAAAAAACCCTCATGTCTTTCAGAGTGCCGCCAGGTTTCGGAAGTGGTGGCATGAGATGACTCTGTACAAGGTTATCCTTGATTGACTTCGATTTCCTAAAAGTCAACAGGGGTTTAGCTGGGACATCACATCCTATTATGGGATCTGTTCGGAGGATGTGCCAGTTCCTTGTTAGAATATATTTAAGTTGGTTCGCTTCGTCCGAGTAGGTGGTAATCATACGGAATTTTATGTGGGGATCTGATTCGTCAGAAGTTGGTGTTGTCTGAGATAATAGATGTCTCCTTGGAATTCTCAAGACTCTCCTGAATGTATTATCTAGGAGAGATTGATCATACCCTCTAACTAGAAATCTAGCTATGCATTCATTAGCTGCTCTGACGAAATCAGAATCCAAAGAACGATTCCGTCGCAATCTTAGTAGCTCCCCATACGGGATGCTACGAATTAGACTCGGGGGGTGGCTGCATCCAGCATGTAATATGCTGTTGCTGGCTGTCGGCTTTCTATAAAGACTTGTCTCCAGTTTGCCTTTATGTACGAAGACCCTTAGATCAAGGTAATGTACCTCCTTTCCACTTATGTCTGATGTAAACCTCAGGTTCAGATCGTTATGATTGAGATCCTCAATAAATTCCTCTGCCTGTGTGATGGAGCCCCTCCACACAAGGAAGAGGTCGTCGATATATCGACGCCATGCGATGACATGATTGGCCCTTCGCTAGTTTTCACCAGCTAGGGCAACCTGCTCCTCCCACCAGCCTACGAATAGATTCGCATAGCTGGGGGCGAAGCAGGTTCCCATCGCTGTGCCGCTGGTTTGCCTGAATAGAACGTTCTGGAAGAGAAAGATGTTATTTCTTAAACAGAAATTCAAACATTCAATTAGGAATTTCCCATGAGCCACATATTTCGCTGATCTTTTGTCCAGAAAGTATTTAATGGCCTCTGTACCTTGGTCATGTTGGATACTGGTATAGAGGCTGGCTATGTCCAGAGTTATCAGCACATAAGAGGGATTCCAAGTGATTTGTTCAATTTGTCCAATGAAATCCTTAGTGTCTTTAACAGAAGATTTTAAATCAGTGACAAAAATAGAGAGAAAAGAATCAATGTATATAGATAAATTCTCCGTTAGACTTCCCTTTGAAGAGACGATAGGTCGTCCCGGTGGGTACTGTGGATCTTTGTGGACCTTTGGTAATTGGTAAAAGGTCGGCAGCACAGGTTCTGGATTTCGAACAAAAAGAAACTCATCAATGTCCAACATTGATTTGTTACGCCATTTGGTCAGGAGATCATGATAAGCTTTAATGCTGTCCATATATTCATCTTTGTTGATCTTTTGATAATTTCTTGGATCTTCCAGCTGTTTTAATGATTCCTGACAATATTGGTTTTGAGTTAATAAAACCACGTTGCCACCCTTATCTGAGGGTTTTACAACTATCTCTTTGTTGTTATGCAAATTAGTCAGAGCGTCAATTTGTGCCATGGTTAGGTTATTCTTTTTCTGAGTCCTTTTTCTATTTGAAAATCTATGCTGAATAAGATCTTGTGTCACTGCGTATGCAAAAGTGTCTATCGCATTATATGGCATCTGCGGATTCAATTGTGATGGAGCCTTAAAGTTCGTTATGGGTGATTGTTGTTCAATGCTTCCTGCATCTGACGCTCTGATGTTCACGTCAGTCATTTCTACCTCTTGTTCGGTTCGAAGCTCCTCTAATATTTGTGCCGTATGAAGATCTTTGATTGATAGAACATCAGTGGGACACGTTGTGATTTTCTTTTTGATTTTCTTCGTGCCTTCAGTACGTGGTTTTAATTTATGAAACTTGTGCAATTTTATCTTACGGGTCAAATCGAACAGGTCGATACGGGTTTGAGTATATTCCAGTTTTTTATTTGGGCAAAAACTCAGCCCCAATTGTAGAGTGTCTTCCTCCTCTTGTGTTAGTGGATATTTCGTGAGGTTGACAATTGTTGGACTGGAATCTACCATTTCTTGCCTCTTTTCTTGCGAATAGATTGAGCTGCCGCTCTGCCCCTTCCTCTTCCTCTGCCAGCCACCTCGTCGGATTCTCCGTCATTTTCGGGTGGTTTCAATTTGCCCCCTCTGAGCCATGTGCTGCGGATGAGGTCGAATTCCAAATGAAAAGGGGTCTTCCTTCCTTCCTTACTTGTGGTTGGTCTCTCGTCTCCTGACAGTTCTTCCTCTGTGGCCGAGGATTCGGAAGTGGGGGGTGGTTCAATTATATATATATATATATATACAGAAAGTTTATGAACCTGAATTTATTTCACCCTGAGGAGCTATCTCGATTCTTTACTCTTTACTCCTTCACTCTCATCACAAGGTGTTGGGACATGGTAAAAGATTTAGAAAAAGGGTTGACACTTACCGATCACTTGCCTTCGAAGGCTGCGCACTGCGCAGCTTTTCAACGCAGGCGAAATCTAATGTTAGAAACAGTGTGGCTTGGAATCCGTCCCTCTGTCCCATTGGCTAGCTCCATAAATGGAGGCTAGCCATTGGAACAGAGATGTGTCCGTCATGGCCGGACCAAATTAGTGGGCGTTCCCGCGATTTCTTCCCTCTCTGATCGTCATCGCGGCCGTGGGCGGGGTTTATTTTTTTTGGGCGTCCAGGTTTGTTTTCGTCATTCCGCGGCCGACCGCCGCCGGAGGAAGTCCAGGTCAGTGCTCTCCGTGTGCCCGTTCGTTCCCGCACACCCCTCCCGCTGTCCGTCTTCCCGTTCCTGCCCCCCCGCTGTTCATGTCCCCGTTCCCACCCCCTCCTGCTGTCCGTGTGCCTGCCCGCCCCCCTCCCGCTGTCCGTGTGCCTCCCGCTGTCCTTGTGCCGTGATGCTTATTTTCGAAGTTTTATTTTTAAAAGCGCAGAGGGCTTCAAATAAGTCCAAGTGCAGATTTCAGTGTTCTCGTGGCAACGTTCACACAAAACCTGTTGGTTCTGGAAACGACCAGATCCTTTCTCCGAGTTGCAGATGTCCCACTGAGTGCTGAACGCTTTTTATAGTTGTGTGACATCTGCGTATGCATGTTACTCGCTGCGGTGCTGTTGTCCTGGTAATGGCGAAATGTTTGAATGCTCTTGTGCGTGTGCTTATCTTTGTTTTCGTTTATAGAGTCGGGCCTTATGGTCATCTTCAGCTTTTCCTCCTTCACATGCGTTATCACGTTTGTTTCCTGATCTAATGTAAGCACAAACCATTTCCTCAGTTCCTGATCTAATAAAGGCTTTAGACATGTGTTTCTTGTACCCGTTCCCGCCCCCCTCCCACTGTCCGTGTGCCTGCCCGCCCCCTCCCGCTGTCCGTGTGCCTCCCGATGTCCGTGTGCCGTGATGCTTATTTTCGAAGTTTTATTTTTAAAGCGCAGAGGGCTTCAAATAAGTCCAAGCGCAGATTTCAGTGTTCTCGTCGTTTGTAGAGTCGGGCCGTATGGTCATCTTCAGCTTTTCCTCCTTCACATGCGTTATCACGTTTGTTTCCTGATCCAATATAAGCACAAACCATTTCCTCAGTTCCTGATCTAATAAAGGCTTTAGACATGTGTTTCTTTTAAGAAGGAGACCGTCACTGAGCAGAACGTCCTCCCTGCCTGCTCTTTAACAGGCTTTGCCCCCGAGGCCCGTGCGTCAGGGCCTTTGTCATAGGGCACGGAGAGACGAGCGTCACTTCAGGCACACACGGAGAGCATATCAAACCAGGGCTTCTGCTCACACAGAGAACACTACGAGCACACAGACAACAGCCCACATGGATTATTTTTGTGATGTGTTCAGATGTAAGGAATTACATTGAAACCAATTATAAATAAAAGTTCATGCCTACATTATATCTCTGACGCAGTGGAAGATGGTAATGCATTTTGTAGGTCAGGGTGGGTTTTCACACCATAACTCACGTTGCCTTGATTACATTTGAGAATGATATAAATGGCCACAAAAAACCACAGTTCTTAAGCTAGTTCAGTATGTCTGTTTTTTAAGGACCGATCTATTACTTGCGCAAGATATAAGCGCTCTACCCAGTAAAGTTCCTACTGGATTTTTTGTTGTTGTCTAAGCTGCTGAGTTACCTTCAATTGATTAATGCACGTGCCGCTGAGATGCTGCGTCAGTTGCACATTTCTTGTTTAAAACCCACCATGACAAACCGATAGCTAACTCGGTGGCAAATACTAACTTGACATCTGTGATGTCCAGCTTGCGAAGCAACTATACAGTGGCTGCAGGCACAACATGTTTTTTCCTAAACGAATTGATGCAGACTGGAATCGTTTGAGTAGTTTTATGTTCCGTAAAATATCCGTTCTGAAAAAGCAGATATTCTGTACTGAGTCTGTGTGTCCGATGAATCCCAGTTCCCTCACCGTGGTGGGCTCATCGTCTTGGCTGTGAATGATCCCTTCTGCTGACTGAGTTCTTCAATGGCGTCCCGATGAACTAGCAGAGTCTTTGTTTTCTCTGTGTGAATCAGACTGTTGGTAATTGCTTGTGGAATACTTCCAGTCCCTAGCAACCAACATTTAATACTAATCAGATTTTTTTTTAAATGTGTTCACAGATTTAGTACTACACTTTACAAAACAGTATACATATATATCATTATTTTAAGCAAGCTATGTTTTACCACTCCATTTATTTAGTGGTCCCCTGACTCAATCTGAGGTGACCGAATGCTGCGGTGTCCTTGCCAAAGCGCATACAGAAGCCACCGACCACCGCAGAAAGAAGTGGCAAGCTATTCATTCATTTCGCCATCTCATCCGCTAAAGAAGAGCCGTGTTGTATGGAAGTGGAACGACAGACTGGCTCTTGCTTATCTCCAGAGTTGAACGTAGTGCCGATTGAGGTGGATACACTGAACCATTAACCAGGCGGGCAAGCCAACGAATTGGCTCTCTTGGCTTGGATTGGCTTCGCTCTCAGAGCAGGCAGGCAGGAGGCTCGGCAATTACAAGCACACGCAGGCAGCGAGCCACACACCTCCCCGGCCCCCTCCCGTGGAGCCTGTTTACTGAGCAGAAAAGGCCAACCATGGAGCATCACCACCGGCGTGCCGAGGAGTCGGCACAGTCCGGCAGCGATATAGACTCCTAGATGTAGGCACGTCAACATGCACACTGCAGAGGCTGGTGGACGACCTGGTGGACACAAGACATGGGGCAGTGATCACTTTCAACCTTCACTAACAGATTCCTCCCAACTACTGCCTGATGCCTCAGTCCATCCATCATGAACCTTCTCCAAGCCCCCTGTTTCTGTCTACTCTAGTGTGTGTGTGTATGTGACTGCTCCAGAGTGTGTGTGTGTGTGACTGCTCCAGAGTGTGTGTGTGTGTGACTGCTCCAGAGTGTGTGTGTGTGTGTGTGTTTGTGTGAGACTGCTCCAGTGTGTGAGTGTGTGTGTGTGTCTGTGACTGCTCCAGTGTGTGTATGTGTGTGTGTATGCGACTGCTCCAGAATGTGTGCGTGTGTGACTGCTCCAGTGTGTGTGTATGTGACTGATCCCGAGTGTGTGTGTGTGACTGCTCCAGTGTGTGTATGTGACTGCTCCAGAGTGTGTGTGTGTGTGACTGCTCCAGAGTGTGTGTGTGTGTGTGTGACTGCTCCAGAGTGTGTGTGTGTGTGTGTGTGACTGCTCCAGTGTGTGTGTGTGTGTGTGTGTGACTGCTCCAGTGTGTGTATGTGTGTGTGTATGTGACTGCTCCAGAATGTGTGCGTGTGTGACTGCTCCAGTGTGTGCATGTGTGACTGCTCCAGTGTGTGCGTGCATGTGAGTGCTCCAGAGTGTGTGTGTGTGTGTGACTGCTCCTGTGTGTGTGTGTGTGTGACTGCTCCAGGGTGTGTGTGTATGTGACTGCTCCAGAGTGTGTGTGTGTGTATGTGACTGCTCCAGATTGTATATGTGTGTGTGTATGTGACTGCTCCAGAGTGTGTGTGTGTGTATGTGACTGCTCCAGTGTGTGTGTGTGTGTGTGACTGCTCCAGTGTGTGTGTGTGTGACTGCTCCAGTGTGTGTGTGTGACTGCTCCAGTGGGTGTGTGTATGTGACTGCTCTGGTTGTGTGTGTGTGGGGGGCTCTGGGTGTGTGTGTGTAGCTCTGGGTGTGGCTGGCTGGCTCTGGGTGTGTGTTGCTGGCTCTGTGTGTGTGTGTGTTAGTAATTGCTGTCTGCTGAGCTCGTCCGTAGGGTACAATAGTTCTCACATTTGTGAGAGATTAAGCTATTGGCAATGTAAATGACAATGCCATTTATTTATCTGTTTTCAAAACCAACACATAAATACAAATCTTGTCATTTACAATGCCAATAGCTCTAACTTCTCCAAAGGCGAAACCGTTGCATTGTAAATGCTTGTTTTTTCTTCTTTCAAGATTCCGGGGTCACCCAGCTGGCTTCAACAACCTGAAGAAGAGACAACGTTGATTAAACTGTCTTACGGAAGAGTTATCAATTTAATTTTAAGAAAATAATCCAACTCTCTGTGCTTTACTAAAGAGTCAACATTTAGCAACCAACTAAGCCTCCTCCCTTTTACCTCCGACCCAGCCTCCTAAAACCCACACAAGTGGTGTCAGAAGTGGGATTTGAAGGTATGGATGTGGTGATAAGTAAAATGGGGGAGAGCCAGGAAAAGCTAGAAGAAGCTATGGAGACGTTTCTCAATGCAGCAGCAGAAGATCGGGAGGCTATTCATACAGCATTAACAACCCAGTCCACTACTCAAAAAGCCGCCTTAGGGAGATTGGCAGATACGTTAAGCCAACAAAGAGGACACAATGCACTACCCTCAGTGGTGTTGCAAAAGTATGTAGCTGGAGAAGATCCAGATTGTTTTTTTCAATAATTTTGAATAGATGGCTCAGGCTGCTGCCTGGCCAGTGGACCGCAGTGGACAATATTTAGGTTCTCTGCTAAATGGAGACCAGCAATCAGTGTACTAAGCTGCCAATCCCCAGGGTACTACCCCTTATGCTGAGATAAAACAAAATATCCTTGAACATCTGTGGTTGGACGATGAAACATATAGATAAGAATGAGACAACTAAAAGAGGGGACCCAGGAAACTCCCAGAGCTTTGTATTATAAAGTAAAGGATTTAGCAGAAAGATGGAAATAATGGAAAACATCTATTTGGAACAATATCTTGCTTCCTTACATCTCCCTATCTGAAGGTGGGTGAGACAGCACACTCAGTTGACAATGGGCCAGGCCATGGAGATCACCAGTGCCTACAGTAGTGCACAGGAACTACAAAGAGGGCGTAATGACCCTCATTGGAGAAAGCCTGCTCTCCATCCCCTTCAACCATTTAGTACACATACACCATAAAAGCCTGAAGGGGTGACTAGTATACCAGGATTGGTAACAAGGCATCCTCCAGGACTGGGACCACAGTGCTTTCACTGTGGAGGGTATGGACATATTGCCCGTGCCTGCCCATAGAAAGAAGAGCCTATGGAAATAGGCATGACATGGGTTCTGTACAATAAGAACAAGGATAAACTAAATCCCCCATACCATTGTGAAGTAACTGTAGATAAAACCCCAATGACAGCACTAGTAGATACAGGCTGTTTACAAAGTGCAATTCAACAAAAAGCCTTATCCCATCCAGTTACAACCACACTAGGAACAGTGAATATTCAATGTGTACATGGGGACAGTAAAAGAAACCCCATGGCTGAAGTACAGTTACAGCATAAAAATCTACCGTTAGTACCCCTTAAAGTAGGACTCCTACCCAAATTTTCGGAACCCATGATAATCAGTAATGAAAATCCACATCTCAATTCATTGATACAGGAGTCATTGAAGGAAGGTGAAAACTGGTGGGCTACCAGCCTTTTTTCTCAATTCGATGACCAGGAATGGGGCCCCACAAAATCAAGCAAGAGCAGAATACAGAGAAGAAAAGAAAAAAGGGAAGGACCTTCACAGGTACTTGCTACCCAAAACAAAGAATTTATTTAGGACAAAAATCGAAATGTTAGTGCTGTTCAAAGAAAGACCCCTTGTTCACTGAAGCCTGGCTGACACCCGTGGATCAAGAAGATCCAACAAAAACAGGCTTCCAGTTTTTATATGCAATGGTTTATTGTATCAAAAAGGAAGACTTAATTGCCCAATACAATTATTAGTTCCTACCCTTTTCAGGGACAACGGTTAAATTTTTATTCCATAGTCAACTTTTAGGAGATCATTTTGGAAAAGAAAAAAGAGAGAAGACTATATTAGAAAAATTATAGAGCCTATTGTAAGGAATGTCCCCTTTGTCAGACATTTAGCTGTTACAAACCCTCCAGTACCCCCAAGACCCTTGCCCATTTTTGTTGTTCCTATCTCTCAGTTTGGGATGGATATAATAAGACCCCTCATACCTTTTAAAAGTGGGTATTGTTAAGTGTTAGTCCTTGTAGATTATGCCACCCGCTTCCCTGAGACCATAGAATTACGCAATCCAAATACCCAGACGGTAGCTAAGGCCATTATAGAGGTCCTTGACAGAGTTGGCATCCCAAAAGAGATGTTAACAAACTAAGGGACACCTTCTGTTTCTAAAATGATGAAACAAGGGTGTCAGACACATACGCACCACCGCTTATCACCCACAACAGACGGGTTGGTGGAAAGATACAATGCCATCTTAAAGAATACCCTAAAGAAACTGCTAAATCTTGAAACTAAACACTGGCAGGATATGTTACCCTTGGCCTTATTTTCCATTAAAAGTAAAATCCAAAAAAGTACAGAGTAGTCCCCCCTAGAACTTCTATATGAAACGTCACCCTGGATCTCTTCTGGATATGGCCAAAGAACAATGCTAAAAGGAAGGGGGTGATTCAAGACCCTGACCTGAAAACACAGAGAAGCTACAAATTCATCTCAGCCAAATACACAGTATAGTAGGGGAGAATCTTGAGCAAGCTCAGAACCAACAAGAACAACAATACAACAGAAAAGCCAAGGAGAGTGAATTTAAGGTTGGGGATTATGTCTTAATAATGATGCCAGACTCTAATCATAAACCAATAGGCTATTGAAACGACCCCACAAGGTACTCGCTAGAGGGACCCTTGTCACCTACCCAGTTGAAATAGATTCAGGAAGAAAAATCTCTCAAATCTCTTATGTCCATCTTCTAAAAAAAATGGGACAGCCCCTTACCCGTATTTACAGGAACACTTCATGACAAAATTGATACACCTCTTTTTCTTTCCAGCATAGACTTCGGCCTTGACAAACCCCTTAAACAGTAACTAATAACATGCTTACAACCCAGAGCTTACATGTTCTCCCTTTACCCAGGTAGAACTGCTGTAGTAGAACATTCTATCCATACTCCCCCTTGGAAAACATTAAGGCACAAACCCTACAGAATACCAGAAGTACATAGTGCTGTAATAAAATCAGAAGTTCAGCAGATGTTACAAAAGGGAATCATAGAGCCATCCACCAGTGAGTGGAGCTCTCCTATTGTCATAGTACCAAAACCAGATGAGTCTGTTAGATTTTGTATCGATTTTTGCGAAGTAAACAAAATCTCCCAATTTATGCTTATCCTCTTCCAAGAATTGAGGAGATGGTAGAACAGTTGGCAGAGGCCAAATATATTAGTACCCTAGATTTATACAAAGGGTACTGGCAGGTACCACTTCAACCTCAGGACAAATAAAAAACAGCCTTCTCTACCCTGTATGACCTGTATCAGTGTACAGTCTTACCTTTTGGATTACATGGTGCACCTGCCACTTACTAAAGGCTCATGAATAGAGGTCTTCAACCGCATGCGGGAGATTCTGCCACATAAATTGAAAACCTTATTATATATAGCCGCACATGGGAACAACATTTAACCCACTTACAGGCTGTCTTGGATTCCTTGAACTCATACGGACTGAAAGTCAACCCAAAGACAAGCTTATTAGTCAATCAATCAATCAACCAGAGAATTTGTAAAGTGTGCTACTTACCTGTGAGGGTCTCAAGGAGCTGAGGGGGGGGGGGGAGTGCTGCTACTGTTTGAAAAGCCAGGTCTTGAGGAGCCTTCTGAAGGTGAGCAGGTCTTGGGTCTGCCGTAGATTGGTGGGGATGGTGTTCCAGGTCTTGGCGGCGAGGAAGGAGAAGGATCTGCCGCCGGAGGTCGTTCGTCGGATGTGCGGGACGGCGGGAAAGGCGAGGCTGGCGGAGTGGAGCTGGTGGGCCGGTGTGTAGAAGTTGAGTCTGTCGTTCAGGTAGGCTGGTCCGGTGTTGTGGAGTGCTTTGTGTGCGTGCGTGAGGAGTTTGAAGGTGATCCTCTTGTTGACGGGGAGCCAGTGCAGGTCTCTTAGGTGGGAGGAGATGTTGTTGCGGCGGGGGACGTTGAGGATCAGACGGGCTGAGGCGTTCTGGATGCATTGTAGTCGTCGTAGGTGTTTGGCCGGAATTCCTGCATAGAGTGCGTTGCTGTAGTCTAGCCTGCTGCTGACGAAGGCTTGGGTCACTGTTCTTCTTGTTTCGGTCGGGATCCACTTGTAGGTCCATGACAGAGTCCATCAAATATTTAGGATACCTGGAAAGAAAATACAAAGATTGGTAACTCTCCATACACGATAAATAAAATAACCTGTTTATTTAAGTAGGCAAAAGAAGGCAGCCAATCTGCATGCAGCACGGAGGAGACGAAGGAAGCGTAGACCATGAAGTGTGTGATGTCAGAGGAAGTCAGGAAAAAGGAGAGATCAGGGTGGAGTGGAACGGATTAATTTGGACGAAGAACAATTAACCTGATGACAACTGCATCAAGGGCGTGGAGAGAGGAGAAGACACGACCAAACCCCTCAGCAGAGTTTGTTGAAGCAAAGAAGGACCACCCAGGTAGTCTACGCGACGTCAAAGTCACTGATGTGGAACTAAGCAGCCAACCCAGTTTGAAGGAAGAAGACGCAGAGGCCGGTCCAGAGGAGTGGTGACCGGCCCCGGAGGATGCCGTCTAACTGCCAGAACTCTGGTGAGGTGCAGCTAGGCGGGTGAGTGTTGGGGTTCAGATCTCAGCAGGAGGAGGGAGGGGAACTATGAAGGACATATAAGGTTGATAAAGTCAGAGCACTTTGATTGCATTTTCTCCTAAATGCCCTCTCAAGCACCAACCGTGATTGCTATCCAAGCTATTTCTATTCGAGAGCACTATCTTAGAAAATATAGGAAAAGAAATTCCTCCATCGACTATATATTTATATAAGAGAGAGAGAAAAAACAAGTACACACACACATATGGGGCACTTGCCATGTTTATATCGCTGATGCCTCTTTATATACACATCCAGATATTGAGACACTATATGACTGAGAGAAAGAGGGATGTTATAGTTATAATTTTATTAGTTGTAACTAATATGAATAAGATATGAGAATATGTTGTATTCATGATTGGATACTTTGATTCTCTTTGGTTTTTTGCACTAATCATTTTCACCTTAAATAGGTGAATGATAAGAGACACAGAAATGGTTATATTACTGTTGGACATATGAATTATTGTTATATATTGTCATTGAATATGATGTGAAAAATTGATGAAATTTGCTTCTTATCAGTTATTAAGGATTCGAATATTGATTAGATTTTTTATTTTGCACTATGTGGGTATATTTAAACAAATTAGAATATTTAACTGTTTTCTCCTTTTATATGGGCTCCTTATTGTTGTTATTTTTCAGCTTTGGACTATATGCTAAATAGGACGGTTTTTGTCAATTATATACGGTGCGCATAGGATATATTCTCCTTTGTAATTACGAGCACTTGGCCATTATGTCTTCAGCACCTTGCATTATTAATTGTATATATGTCCCAAATTTTCGCTCCGTTTTTTTCATATCTGTGGAGGGAAAGACTCTTGTATTTATACACCTATTAAATTGCATGTATCTATTTATATTTATATTTAGATAAATCGCCAAAGTCTGTTTTCTATATCCTTTGTAAAGAAGGGAGGAGCTAAAGTTAATTGGAAACAGTATATATGCACTGTGGTGGTCACGACATGCCATGTGATCAAGTCCGGGGTAACCGGACGAAACGAGTCATGTCTGTCTGATGGGAGAATAAAGCACCTTAATTTTGAAAACTTGCCGGGTGGTCCGTGTCCTGGTTGTTATCCGTCTCTACGGTGTAATTCGGAACTGTTTGGCATATATATATATATATATATATATATATATATATATATATATATATATATATATATATATATATATATATATATATATATTCACTTAAAAAACCATAGGTTTCAGGCCTTATGTAGTTAGGAATTAGTATTTAAAAAACCATTGAAATTGCTCCTATATAGTTCATTGTACTAACTATATTTCGCGCACCCGCAATCCAATCCTGATGATGTCACATATTACATCATTCATGACATGGTCAGTGACATCACTGATGACATCACTGATGACATCTCAAATGACATCACTGATGACATCACTGATGACATCTCATTTGACATCACTGATGACATCACTGATGACATCATCCAGTGACTGTGTGTTTCTGTAAAGTTTAAATATGTTTTTCATATTGAAGAATGAATGGATGTATAAGTGTCTGGATGAAGGATTTAGTAGGTGAGTGACTGACTGTATGAGTGAGTGATTAAATGTGTCTTACTAAATGCATGGGTTAGTGACTAAACTGTCTGAATGTGTGCATCAGTATGTCTGTTGTTGTGTAAGCTGCTGCATGTGTTGATCAGTAGCTATATGACTGGGTATATGGGTTATTTATTGGTTGCACAAGTATTTGAATGGGAGACTGAGTGTGTGTGTGGGTGGCTGGGAGGTGTGTGACTCTGTGCATAGATGTGTGAGCAGTTGATTTACTAGGTGTATGAGTTCAAGAGTGCATGTGGAAACAGCTATATGGGCGGTTGACTGTGTGCATGGGTGTGTTGGTGAGTGAATGGATATCTCAGTGCTAAATGTGCAAGTAAGGACATTGTAAAACACAGTGCATGTGAGAGTTGGCATATATAAATGACTATACATGAGAGCCAGTGAATGTGCGAGTGGCTATATGGATCATTGTGTACTTGTATCAGTGATTGTATAAGAGAGTAAGTATGTGTTAGAATATGTTTGAATAAGTAAGTTGTTGTGTGTATAACTGTATAGTTGAGGAAATGGAAGTGTGATTGATACTTTGCATGACTGACTAGGTGTGTGAGTAACTCGATGGATGAGTGGCAGTGTGTGAGTGTCTGTATAGGTGTTTGAGTGCATATGAGAGTGTTGTATTGATGAGTGACTGTATGCATGAGTGATTATATGGGTGAATGAGTGAATGTGTGTGTAGACCTAGGAATCAGTGAGTGCGTATGTAGTAACTGGTATTGGTGTGTCAATGGTTTCAAGAATGGTAGTCTGTATTTAACACTGGGTGTATCAAAGGTTATATTAGAGTGTGAGGAGGTGCATCGTATTATCACATGAATGATATAATCAGTGATGTGATCAGTGATGTCAAATGAGATGTCATCAGTGATGTCATCAGTGATGTCATTTGAGATGTCATCAGTGATGTCGTTAGTGATGTCACTGACCATGTCATGAATGATGTAATATGTGACATCATCAGCAGTGGATTGCGGGTGCGCGAAATATAGTTAGTACAACTAACGATATAGGAGCAATTTCAATGTTTTTTAAAATGCTAATTCCTAACTATATAAGGCCTGAAACCTATGGTTTTTTCGGTGAATTTGCAAGGTTTTTAAAATGCTAATTCCTAACTATATAAGGCCTGAAACCTATGGTTTTTTTTAAGTGAATTTGCAAGGTTTTTTAAATGCTAATTCCTAACTATATAAGTCCTGAAACCTATGGTTTTTTAAGTGAATTTGCAAGGTTTTTAAAATGCTAATTCCTAACTATATAAGGATTGTAACCTATGGTCTTTTCAGTGAATTTGCAAGGTTTTTTAAATGCTAATTCCTAACTATATCAGGCGAGAAACCTATATTTTTTTTCAATAAATTTCAAAGGTTTTGTAAATGCTAATTCTATTAGCGGTTAACGTTTCGTTTATATATGTTATTATCCTTTGGGACCACCTGAGCAGCCATCTTGTTTCTCAGGAGAAGTGAGGCACAAAAAAGCACAAAACAAGAGTGGAAAACACGAAAAGGGGGCAGGGTTGAGACCCCCTGACCCCCTAGCCCTTCTCAGGGGGTCCCAGAAGGACCACCAAGTGCAAAAAAAAAAATGTTTTTATTTTAAATCGCGGGGTACGCGCATGGTACGTGTACCCTACGCGTACGGTGCGAGTACCCCGTGATTCTTTTGTTGTTGTATTTTTTTTGCCCTTGGGGGTCCTTTTGGGACCCCCTGAGAGGGACTAGAGGGTTGGGGGGTCTCTACCCTGCCCCCTTTTCTTGTTTTCCACTCTTGTTTTGGGCTCTCTTGTGCCTCATTTCTCCTGAAAAACAAGATGGTGGCCAACACTTCCTGGTTTAAACACTTTGGAATGTTGACAGTCGACTGCCAGCCAATCAGAAACTCGCTCGCGCACGTAAGAGTACGCTCACGTACGCGTACGGTGCGAGTACGGTGAGCGCCTATAGATATATAATTTGATCAAATTCAATTTTCTCAACAACTACTGGAGGGATTTTCACCAAATATAGAGAAGGCACTACTGCATACCTGTCCCTACCATTTTGCCAAGTTTGGTGTAATTCCATTCAGCCGTTCGGGCTGTAGCCATGTCTAAAGGTCCCTATGGAAATTAACATGGTGAAAACACGTTTTGGGACCCCCCTTTCGGCCCCTGCTTGACGAATTCCTCCGAAACTTTCAGGGAAGGAGCGGAGCGGAGCTGGCCAAAATTCTGGAAAATTACACACAGATTCCTCAATCGGCGCCAAAGTTATTCCCAATAGAATGTTGAGCACATATAGATATATAATTTGCTCAAATTCATTTTCTCAACAACTACTGGAAGGGTTTTCACCAAATATAAAAAAGGCACTACTGCATACCTGCCCCTACCATTTTGCCAAGTTTGGTGTAATTCCGTTCAGCCGTTCGGGCTGTAGCCGTGTCTAAAGGTCCTATAGAAAATGCCATTTGAAAAATGTCAAATTCAATTTTCTCAAGAACTACTGGAGGGATTTACACCAAACATACAAAAAGGCACTGCTGCATACCAGTCCCTACCATTTTGACGCCCTGAGTCTCAATGTCAGGGGCCTAAACGGTGCAGGTGCCCACTACTTGCTGGGCAGCTGGGAATCATCAAAACAGCGCCAGGGCCCTCACTAACCCTTAGGTGCAAACTGCGCCACTGCTGGAGCCACACAGGCTCGGAACTGCGCACTTGGAGCCACACAGGCTCTTAAACAATTGTGGGGCGTTGGAGCCATCTGGCTCTAGAAATACACATGCCTCCAAGTCCTCCGTGGGACTTTGAAAACGAATGTCCAGAGTAGAGCCACGCAGGCTCAAACAAAACATGCCCCATGGTTGGAGTCCCTCTCTGGGGGACTCGAAATACACAAATGCCCCCGGTCGCTGTGCCTACACAGGCACCGACCTGCGCCCCTACGGAGCCTCTCGGGGCTCTGAACAACGTTGGGGCGACCCGCTGCCAACCGGGGCCACCCTTCCCGCACCACTATCTCCACGTTGGAGCGGCCCACTGCCACACGGGACCGCTCTTGACCTTGTGCCCCCACCGGCACCGCCAGCAACATCACGGAGCCCCCAGCCCTTTCATTCACCGGGTTGTTCTCGGCGGGGCTCCTCTCGTCAGCGCAGGATTCTTCTCCTCTCTGCCGGCTGGTGGCCTGGACTTGGGGCGGGCACCGGCAATGTGCCCCGCGCCTCCACCGCATGGCTCCACCGTCTCTCACCGACGCTTCTTTCTCTCCCCAGGGCTCCCTCACCACACGGGAGCCCCAGCAGCAGGCCACGTGTCTTCTCCTCTTCCCGGGGCTCCCTCCTCCTCACGGGAGCCCCATGAGCACCAGCAGCCTTCCTCCTTCGCTCCTCGGGCCGGCAGCCAATCACAGCGCGGCCCGGGCAGACGTCATCAAGGCATCCCGGGCCGGCCAGCCAATGGCAGCGCGGCCCACCGGGACGAGCCCCCAACAGCGGCCCAATTCCAGCGCGGCCCCTTCGGTGCTGCTTCCCAGGCAGCGGCGGTGAATTTCAACACGGGGCAATGCCGGGTGGGCACCGGCTTCCATTAAATATGCAAATAAATGCGCTACTAAGCGCTTGGACAAAATAAGGCGCTCCAAAGCGCTAAAGGGCAAGAACACGCGCCCTCAAGCCCAGGAGTACAAATAAAGCGCTATCAGCGCTAAGAATCAAATTACAGCGCCCCCAGCGCTATAAGGACATCCAAAGTCCAGTAAAGTCTTTCCGGAGATGCAGCAAAGTCCTGGGGGGATAAGAAGGTCCAAAGGATCCCAGGGCAAGTCCATCAAGTGTCCAGGGGCTGGGCAGGGAAACCCTGGGCCCAAGCAGCAGCAGCCCCTGGCAAGATTCAAGTCCACAAACAAGAACATTTTGGAAGGGGACACAGCCCCTTCTTATACACAGAAAAGTCTTTGAAGTCTTTGTGCAGGCAGTGTGAGAACCAGCTAGAACTGGTTATAGGGAAGTCCCTTCAGTATCAGGGACAGAGATGACAGTCGCCCAGCAGGGGGGTGGAGCCAGCATTGTGGTCATGCAGGCACAGCCCTTCACTATCAGGTGCCATCTCCTCCCACTTCCCTGGCAGCAGATGCTGCCTTTCATCATCCATGGGCCGACTCAGACAACCTCCTGGGCTCTCCAGCCCCTGTCACCCTCAAACCAGACAGTCAATCCACAAGCAGGCCCAGGCACTCCTGGACCAGGCTCACCAGCCAATCACACATTACACAAATATACCAACTTCTAAAAGTGGCACTTCTAGACTAGACACAGTCATGCCGCATATACCATTTCGCAGCATTCAGTCTCACGAGTTCTCTCATACCAAACTCGCCCCTGCACTCCCCACACATCAGGAACTACCATGGGCATACATACTCCCCATTCATTCCTATGGGAGGCAGGTCACTCACCACACATACACAGAGAGCTCAAGCAGTGAAAAAGTGCGCAGAGGCCTAAAATCACCACCACCAGGTTCCAGAAACAGGCTAGGAAAAAAGTCTCGGGGTGAACCTGCCTAAAGGGCCGGGTCCAACAATATATATATATATATATATATATATATATATATATATATATATATATATATATATATATATATATATATATATATATATATATATATATACTTGTTTTTTCTCTCCCTCTCCTTTTCCTTTGCCTGACACAGAAAGCCTATGAATGTATTCTAAGGAGCTAAGGAGCTAACTTGATTCTTTATTCTTCACTCCTTCACTCTCATCGCAAGGTGTTGGGACGTGGGAATAGATTTAGAAAATGTGTTCAAACTTACCACTCACTTGACTTCTGTTTTGGTTTTTTTCTTTCGAGACTCCGGGGTCACCCAACCGGCTCCAACACCCTGAAAAATAAGAAGAGATAAGGTTGGTTAAACTGTCTTATGTAGGAGTTCTCAATTTCATTTAAAGAAAATAATCATTTTCTCTGTTCTTTAATTTTAATAAATAGGCAATATTGAGCAATCAACTAAGCTTCCTCGCTTGTACCTCAAACCAGCCTGCTAAAACCCCCACGCATCCCTAAACTAACAGGCCTTGAGCCAAGAGATCCTTCTAACCGCTGGCTAGTAACAATTGAAAAATCTGCCTCAAAATATACACTTAAATTCGAAGTAAATAACCTGCTTTAAGATTACCATAACAGATTCTAGTTTAGCTGAGACACAGAAGCAGAGGTGATTTCCACATGGGATGATTTTAAACAGTTGATTAAGACTGGAGTACCACCACACATATTACTTGAGCTCTCCCTTGCCTTTGATACTGTTCACTATCCCAAGCTTCTACAGAGACTTGATAACATCAGAGTGCAGGGGGAAAACCTGAAGCAGATTGCATCTTTTCTATCATTGCTCCCTTCATGCCAGCGCCATTAATTCACAACTAATATACCAAACATCTTTACCCCCTTTTTAAAATTTACCTTAGTTCTATATTGCACCCAATCTGCTCCTTCAATGTCATGTGTTACTATTAAGCCGATAATAAGCAATCATACTTAAGTATGAAAACTCCACTGACTTTGACTCAAACTCATTCAGACAATATCTCAAAGACAAATAAGGAAGGATATCTAAGCACAGCAAAATAAACAAATATTCAATGCTGCATGACTGTACCATTGATATAGGTTAATGTTACTGAGGTAGGAACCCCTCTACCTGGCACAAGTGACTTGCTTGATTATCTAATCTGTAAGTAAAGCGCTCTGATACCTTCACTGGTCATGTTCGTGCTATATAAAACTTTATAAACAATAAGAGCAATTAATTTAAGTGTAATCAGTGCTTCTTTCAGAGTTACTATAATACACCAAGATAGGTGGGGTTTATAGCAACTGAAGTAATTACTGGAGTGCTTCTCCCTCCTGTTTGTTTCTTGTAACTTTTGTGGCATTTTAGACAGTTGGCCAAGGAAGTGAGCCCATTTTCATTGGGAACTGTACAGAGTGTGGTGACATTCACCACAACCGCTCAAATTGTTACATCAGGTATGCCGGGGACAGCAATTTGTCATGGATGCACTCCTGACATATTCCATGGTTGTCCTCCTTTACATCAAGAATGTCCTCCAATAAGCCTCTATGAGCCAAGAAGCATGCCAGGTGCAAGAGCAGACGTACAAGCATACCAACACATTCTCTCATTCACTCACACTCATTCTCGCTCACTCATTCACACTAATTTTCCCTCATTTATTTTCATTCACTCCTACCCTGACTCACTCAAGTGCACTCCCTCACTCACTCATTTTCTGACTCTTATGCTTTCTCACTCACCCACTTTAACACACACATGATCCCACATACAAACATACATGCTCACACAACTTACAATTAAATGCATGTTATTTTACTTACCTAAGATGCCAGTGAAGGTCCCATTCCTAATCCAACTGCTCCACCTTTCATTAAAACAATAATAAATGATAGACTATAATTCACTGTTTGTGTAATAAAATCGAACAGAAAACAATGAGGATGGGCCTGGAGCTAATAATGTGACCCGCCCCTGTGTTCTTGGCACTGTTTTTGCAACCTGTGAGGCCAGAAATCTTAAAAACGGTGCAAGGAGTCGCTAGGGGCAACCCAGGGGTCGTAGTTGTGACTCCTAAATGACACCCATTGCAATACCATTATATTCTAAATAGCAAAATATTGATCGGCGTGCTCACTGCCGATTGAATGTGATTTTTTGCACGTCTGGACTATTTATTCAAAATTACAGTAAAAATGTGCAGATGCACCAGAGTTGAGAGATTAATGGTTATGTGTTCTTCAGGTGAGATACTTATCTGTTCACACAAGCCTATTGAGTGGCGCATCGACTTTTGTTGTGCCCACCATGAATGATGGATTATTGTGCCTAATTCCTATGGCCCTTCTTGCAACTGCACCAGACTCCCACATCTTCTTGTGGTACTGAGAGTATAAATGAGGGGCAGCTGTCCCTTCAGGATGCTTTAGGAGCCTTCCATTGAGAGTCACCACAGAAGGATGGCTGTCCCTTCAGAATATTCCTCATGGCTTCCATTGACACTGTGTTATGCTAAGGAATCAGGCTGGCGAGGTGATAACCCGGTTAGGTTCACGGCTCAGGTGATGACCCTGACTTTCCCGACCTCTGAAGTATGCATCTTCTCTCATAACAACTAGAAGCCGACCACAGGGCCAAATGTGGAACAAACTCTACCTGCAGATGAGGCTATTAATCTAAAATGCTGAATATAGCCATGCATATGAATGCTCTCTGGCATTGAAGCGTGTGTAATCTTGACACCGCCAGTGAAAATGCCTCTGAGCTCACATTATTTTGTGCACTGCTGAATGAAGCCACCTTGTCAGGAGTGGACGGGTGTGGCAAGAAGGCACATAATGCCTGTTTGGCATGTGTGTTTATAGTTACTTCAGTGTCACACAAGCACAGGGAGGTGAGACACGCTGAGTCCTCTGGAGGTGTGGCCCTTGTCATTGCTTGACTCTCCAGAACATCCACACCCACCCGAGACACTCACACCTGACGGCTCTATGTCAGTCGAACCTTCCCTCATTGTGCACTTCGGTCTATGCCCAATAAGCATTTAGATGACACTTAGAGCTGACCATGCTGAGGTGACACAAAAGCCACCCATGGACAGTACATTTAATCTGCACTTTTGTCCCTGGTTTGGCGTGGCCACGTTATGAGTGAATTGTTAAAGTGTATTTGTTGAAGAGTGCTTGAGCTTGACACAATCCTACCCCCAGATATACTCTGGAAACAGTCACTCCCCACGCATTGCATCAGAGGCTTTGGACCTAATTCAGAACTCCTCAGCGTTCCATTGTTGAAGGCATAAAGGCTGACTTGCTGGGTTCATGGAACAAAGAGCCTGCAATGGTTCCTTATTGGAGAGTGTTAAGATGATGTGCTGAGAAGAGAAACTAGAGCAGTGATTCCCATAGAAACAGTATGTAATCCGTAGGGAATTTGTAAACCAAATGATGACCAGATTAGTGAAGTGCCTATCTCACTGACATGTTATCTGTGTCTTCCTAGGCTACAGTCCTCTAGGAAGTGAGACACAACCAAGGAACAAGGAGAGCTGGCTTGGAAAAGGCGTAAATCCCCTAAGAGAGAAAGCCATGTCCGCTCAGGGAACACAACTCTTACGTACACAATTACATCTCAACAAGCAGTAAAAAAGAGGACCTTGGTTAGTGCAACTCCCCTGCTGTCCTCAGAGCCGAAAAGCTACAATAATTATACAAATTAAATGGCCCCACCATCGTCCAAAAATCAGCTATACAAGGCAGATGCCAGTTGTCAAAACACACATTCACTGTAGCAATCAGAGTGGACCGGGTGACCTGTTCTAACATTCATTCTAACATTATCTAGCAGAAATAACTAAACATTGACAAGGACAATGAACTTGGATAATGTATAGTGGATGGATTCACTGACATGCAACATGTAGAGACAATTGCAACCATGAATAAAGACGTCAGGTTTGTACTAACCTGGTAATCCAGGTCTGACAGGAGGGGTGCTAATAGCGGCTCTCCTCTCTGACAGCAATGCAAAGGATATTATTGTTGGTCAGCAGAAGAACCGGGCTAGGGGTACAGGACAAGAAAGAGAGAGAGATACAGAGACACTAGGGGACCTAATTCGCAAAGGTAAACTTAGACCAGAAGTCTACATTTAGACCTGAAGTGTAACTTTATACCTGAAGTATCAACTGTCCACACTCTGCCTCTTCTTACAGCTGTACACCTAACAATTGGTTCAAGAGAAGAGTTGCTTAAAATATACAATTCAACACATCAAACTCAAAATTGCAAACAGTAGTAAATGAAAAGGAAAAGAAAAGGAAAAAGCGGGCATGGAGGAATATCAGATCGCTATTTTTTTTTAAACGGCTGACATGGATTCCCGATTGTATCAAAGAGAGGGAACGGGGGTGGACAATTTTTACCGGGGTCCAATGTACATGTCCTATGACGTAACAGTCAACAAAAATGGTACAAAGTTCCCCACCGGGATTAACTAAAGTAACTTAAAGGAGCCTCTCTCTTGCGGGGTGTGACAAAGCAGGGAGTAAAGTAATCCCTTTTCGGAATCTAGGGTGCCTCACACATACCAAAGGCTTGATGGCTGTTGTCATCCCACCCGATGAATGTCCAGTGTCATCATTGGCACCCTGCTCCAACGGCAGGCTGGCGGTGCAATGCCCGTCGGGTAGCACAAAGTGCTGCACTTTCGCGGAGATCTTTTATTCCTTATGCCAGTGGGTGCATGAGTGTGAGGGACCTAGAAAGTGCAAAGGTGAGCGTGGGTGAGGTTAAAACAGGTCAGTCGAGTCCAATAGGGGAACCTTTAATAACATGGCTCACTGCCTCATTAAAATGCGTGAAAAAGGTGAGGGGTACTGAGGCGTGATGGTTAGGGTAGTCAAGCCTCATTCAACCCTCAGTCCAAGTGCGGTCGACATGTTTCATGCCCAGCAGGGCAATTCATCAGGACCAAAAGTGCTCATAGTTTGCTATGTGATTCCTTAATAATTAAGGAACTGGGTATACGACCTGGCTTGTGTTGCAGGATCAACCCTTCATTGAAGCCCTCCCTGGGACTAGAGAAAGAGACAAAAGAAGGGAACAGTCAATAGTTATATTATTACTATAGACATTTTTGCATGAAATCATGGCATGCAAGTGGTTGAGTATTGAAAGGGGTCACACCCCGGTGAAGTACTAACACTCAGAGAGGGTGAAAAGAGATGAAATGCGGGACAAAGTAAGCAGAATGTATGTCCTGCCATCTGGTGCCATTGGGAATTATCAATTAGCAAGCATTAAGTTTGATCACAAATATATCATGTGCACCATCTCATTGAGTCACACATGTGTGTCATGCGGGTTCGGAAAGGTGTGTATCGACACATCAAAAAATTAACCTAAGGAAGGTTACCACTCAAGCGCACAAATTATTTTCAGCAGAGCAAAGCTCCCTCAGTTATTATGTTTGTACTAAATCCCCCAATTAATGGTGAATGGTAGAAAGTCAGTCAGGGGGTGGCGGATGCGCAAAGCTTACCCGCAGTCCCTGGTCGGTGATCCCCCCGGCTGACCTGGTGGGGTCAGTGCTGGTTAACTAGCACCTGAAAATGAGAAAACGGAGCACCGATCGTCACATACTTAAAGAGCGGTCATGCTTACCGTTAGACGGTATCACCAAAATCAAAGGCTCGTGTCGATCGTCAATCCAGAGCCTCGGGTGAGTAGCGCGGCAAGGGAACACGCCTTACCTGACTTACTTCTGTCACTGGCGTGTAGACACCTACCCCGCCCACATCGGACTAGCCGCAGGAAAGCCGGTGCAAGCGGTCCGTGTTTCCACCGCTAAACATAGCGGGTTGCGCGCGCGCCCGGGGGGGGCGTGTCTGGCAAGTGTTGCTAGGACACGCGGCGCGTTCGGGCATGGAAACAAAAGACTCACAAGCCTGCATTGGCTTGCAATAATGGGCGCCATCTTTGAACGGGTTGGGAATACTATTGACAAAGAGGGATTAGATAGTAACGTGTGGGGATTTGGCTAGTAATGTGGACAATACGCCCATGGAGGATATCATCTGGACAACATAGTCCAAGGCACAGCATCATTCAGGCCATTTTCATCCGTGTGAAGGCGATGTACCCATCTTTGCTCCATTTTAAAGAGGGTTTGTTGGTTCATAGATGGATGGCATTCCAGTACAGTCCATTGCAGATTCTCAGCCCCGTGATTGTGTTCCCTGCAGTGCTCATAAAGTTTAGTGTGAGTCTTTTGACATCGGACGTTACTATTATGTTCCATGATGCGCAGTTTGACCGGGCGCATCGTCATCCCGATGTAGAGCATCTTGCAGGGGCATATGAGGACATAGATACACCTTGAGCTATTGCAATTGGTGTGTCTGTTGAAAGTCCAAGTAAAGTCCCTAGGTAGTACAATAGTTTTGCCCTGGATGGTTTGGGGCATGGATTTCCGATTGACCATAACCACGGAAAGGCGGGCACCTGACGACGGGCGGAATGCTGGCGTTTTCTTATGGTTTTAATGTGACGACGCAGCCTTTTTAATTAATGACTACCTGTACAATTTGTTTCTGTTTTCCTAACATAACGAATATGTATAGAATTTGGTGAATTGGACCTTGTGAATTAGTTAATTTGGGTCCATGATAGACATGTATGCCGGTCTAACGACTTGTGCACAAACAGTTTTTAGCACTAAATATTGTAGCTGACATAAAAGTCTGGTTCTTTTTGGGGACCTAAAGATTATATATGCTATTCCAGCGATATATATTGAAACAGTAATAGCATTAGAATATTCTGGTTGACTTGAACTCTAGTACAATGAATTGCGTAGTTGTTATGTTGACATCTTTAAGATATTCATTTATGGTTTGATGCTGCTGGTTTTATTCTGCCACAAACCCAGTCGGGACCAGTCTATCAGCATCTATTGTAGTGATAGTATCACTGCAATACCATATTCATGAATCTATCTGATATAGGTACACAATTGTAAAATTGCGGAGGACTTAAGCAGGGCTTTAAGTGGGATTAAAAAACTGGGGGGTCTCTCAAAGGGGCGTGGCAGTGTAATTAGGGGCGTGGCTTTAAAACATTTATGCTAAAAATCTGTGTTTAGCATAGTGTGCCCCCGACTTGTATTTTGCTGTTTCTGTCATTGCATCCAGGTATGTGGTACAACAAGTAACATCGTACCTACAACAAGTAAGGACTATTGGCTTTGTCAATTGTTATTAGTTGCATAAGATAAATAAGCTGCAACAATGGCTTGTTACATATAATATTGAAAACGCTTCCAATTAGAGCCCTGGTGAACCTACCACAATGTTGCTGCTCTTGCGTTTCAGAAAGAGAAGGGAAATCCAGAAAGAAAATGACTCTTTAAAAGGATTTCCCTTCCCCCAGAACGCTCACCTGGCATGACCTCATGCCGTAACTTCTCTGCTAGTGAGAAGTGAGCAGTGTGAGCAGCGCACATCGATGTGCCTTCTGTCTCTAAACGGGTCTCTATCGGGCTCTGTTTTGAGCCCTGGCACTGTTTTCCAGACTGCAGTGACAGCAAACTGCTGTCTCTGCAGTCCGGAAAAAAACGTACCGTCTATGCCAGGGCTCAAAACAGAGCCCGATAGAGACCCGTTTCGAGGCCCCTTTTAAAAAACTGCCGGTGCTCAGACCCCTGGAGACCCGGCCCACTTAAAGCCCTGGACTTAAGGTTGTTTTTCCTTTAATTTCTCGCCGATTGACTGGGCGGAAACTACCGTGGATCTTGAAATTTCATCCCTTGATGCAATGGATAGATATAATTAATTGTCTACCACACAGTGTGACCTGTTCAAGCTACTTTTGCGGCTGTCTGTAAGTTCTCCTACTCTTTGGTCGTTTGAATTTTGGTTTCCACTTAAATGACTGACGTGTTTTTGAATGCAGTTTCTTTTCTGTTTTAGTGCATCTTTTAGAATTCTTGTGGATTACCGTCAATGAAAGATTGGTCCGGTTTTCATACACTTGATTTTTCTTGAGCATTCTGGTAGCTCGGTGGTGGCATGTACACACACTTTTTTTAGTTGCACTGGGTGTCGACGTTGGTTAATTTATGGCTTTTCTGCGGCTGCCTTGTCACTTGGTGGTTTCCTTTGAATCTTTTCTGCTTTTGAAGCCTTTCCTTTCGAAGAAGTTTACCATTAGTAATTGTAATGTACAAATCTCTCCATTATACAGACTTGTAAGGCTCAAGTGAACTGAGAGTCCTGATGATGACCGTGTAGTGATACAGTGGTCGAAAGGCCATTGACGCTTATGTGGCCAAAATTATAGAAGGACACATTATTTCTGTTCATGTTTTTCCTTTATTGTAATGTGTATTTCCTTGTTTGCCACTTGTCTGATTTGTGATATGTTTTTATTGTATACCAACACCTTGCCTTGACCGTAACTGTTCTAGATGTTTTTACTACATGTGATAAATAATTACTTTTGATACTGAAAATATTCAGCTTTCTGATTGAGGGGCTTCTTCAATTTTTTCCTTTTCTTTTCCTTTTCATTTACTCCTGTTTGCAATTTTGAGTTTGATGTGTTGAATTGTATATTTTAAGCGCCTCTTCTCTTGAACCAATTGTTAGGTGTATTGTCTGATTGTCCCTGGTTCAGGTCTGTCGGACAGCCCCTGTGGTTGGTAATGATCTTCTTACAGCTGAACATAATCCTTGCTGCAGAGGTGTCTATCTATGATAAGAAGTAACTATTGTACTATTTCTTAATTTGCATTTCAATTTACTCTTCCTAATATGAATGGTTGGTTGAAACAATGTAAAATCCTAGAGGTGCAATATATATGAAACATTTATGACAGATATATAAAATCCCCTGTGGGCAGTTCTAGGTATGACCCATGACAAAACCAAAACAAACACTTGACCTCAGTTTGAATAAAGTCTGAATACACTATGAGGGAAGCAAACCCTACAATTGTATTTCAAACCACATGTTTTACCTAATTGAATGCCCTTGTAAGCTGTAATATAGAGGCATGACCAAGAAAAATCAAGACGAGTGTTAATCAACATTAGAGCAATATCCATTGCCAAAGATTCTCGATCAAACTCACCATGCACTATGTGGAGAAAGGACACAGTGACACAGATCTCTACTGGACCATAATCAAGAAAATACTATCAAGGAATAACATGCCATAAACCCCTTTCGAGCAAGAGCAATTGTGGGTGTACAGGCCTGGCACCCACAAACATGGCATAAACTATGATATCCCCTAGAACCAGCAAAATTCTGCTTTCTGAGTGTATGACGGCACCTCGCTGAAGCCACTCAATAAATAGTAAATTCAAGAGAACAAGTATGTCAAGGCTCAATAAAGCCATACAAGGTGTTATATGCCCCTGTCAAAACAAAATTAGAAGCAAAAGGAATAAAGGGTGAATTCCACTCAATAGAAGGACATATTGGGGCCGATTCACAGAATGAATCTGAGACAAAATCCTAAACTTACTACTTTTGTTATTCACAGAAGGCATTTAGTAGTAGTAAAGTTAGGACTCCTGGAGGCGTGGCTTGAGGCGTCAAGATGGCGGTCGCACTCTAAGAGTGCTCCAGACCCCCTCCTACATCCGCCTCGCATCTGCCCACTAATATCTACAATCAGCGTCCCAGAGTCTCACGGACGACTCCTGCACCCTGCCTGCATCGCTCTGACCCCTCTGGGGGCCTGCTGGGTGCCCGCGTCGCCTTCACTGGCCCCTTGCTCCGGGCGGCCTTCCTCCTTCAAGATGGCGGCCCACCCGCTGCCTGCTCTTTGAGCCTGAACTCTCAGCCGGGCGCCCAGGCTGTTCCCTCCCTGCCCTGCCCACCTGGGATCCTCTTGGCGGCGCCGGCCTGTACCTGTGGCGGGGGGTCACGATGAGGTCCGGATCCATAGAGTGACCTCCTGCCCCGGTGCCTGTGGATTGAATTGCTCCGGGGTGCATTGGCGGCGCTCGTGGGAGCGGAGCGGCACCTGCGGTTTCCCAGCGGTGGAGGTGACTGGAGGGGGTTGCTGCTGGGCGGTGCCGGGTGTGGTGCTCCAGCTCGCCGCGCCGCATCTGCGCCCGACACAATCCGGGAAGATGGGTCTGGGCCTTGCCGCCTTATTGGTGGTGTGTGGACGCCGGGCCCTG
The DNA here is from genome assembly GCF_964263255.1 of Lissotriton vulgaris. NCBI lineage: Eukaryota > Metazoa > Chordata > Amphibia > Caudata > Salamandridae > Lissotriton > Lissotriton vulgaris. The sequence continues at coordinate 225,124,453 of NC_141693.1, read as the reverse complement.
GGTGGCGTGACTGCCGGAGCGGCTGAGGAGGTGCCTGGAGCCGGGGGCGGCCTGTGCTACGGTCCGGAGGAGGTGAGGAGGCGGGGGATTTGCTGTGTGGGCCTCCTTCTCCCGGAACCCTTCGGCGGCTGTTTCAGGCCGTGCGAACGTGGAGCGGAGAGACTGTGGTCGAGGTGGGCAGCAGGACTGTGCGCTGCGGTGCTGCCGGGCCGGTCTGGCCACCCTGGGGCCTGGATTTGCTTCACTACGTTTGTGGGCCCCCATTGAAACCGTGTATGTGTCCCCCGCTGGGGCACCCCTCCCCCCTCTGGCCTGCTGTGAATATTCGCCCACTCCTCCATTTTGGGGTGCAAGGGGAAGATAAGTGCTGGGGGACCCGCAGCGGAGGCAGGGCGGCTGAGCCGAGACATTCTGAAATCTTTCTTCTTGCAATGGAGGCAGTCATCAGCAGGCGGCAGGGCCTGCAGTGAGGTGGGCCACCCTCTTTACCCACCCTGATAACGGAGAGGGGGGTCTCCAACTCCGGGGGCCCGTCAGGTTCCCTGGCCTACATTAGACTTACGGACTGGGAGGTCCGTTTTCCCCCACTAGCCGCAGGTTGTGAGGCGAGATGAGACTTGGTGAGGGGCAGATTGGCGGCTGTGTCGGGTGGCGCACGTGTGTGCCTGCCCCCCCTTCTTCTTCCCTGGAGGCCCTGGATCTTACGGAGGAGGCCTGAGGAGGGGCCCTGGGGCCTTGGGCCCACCGATGTTGCCTCGAGGGCCGCCATTGCCGCAAAGAGTAGTGTTACCCTGGAGAGTGGCCGCCTCCCTTCATCATAGGGGAGTGGGAGAGGGATCGGCCACAATACCGGGTGGCGGGGGCTGCGGCAGAGGCACCGATGCGTCCACCCGCTTCCCCTGTAGAGCACCTCCACCTGACTCTCTGGGAACATGGGCAGAAACCGCGCTACTCAGGTCACCACTCCCTCAACCCAAGCAAAAATGGACCAATTCACCAAGCCTGATTGTGACCCAGCGGTTGGGTCTACGGCTGACCCTAGGATGGCTGGAGGTGACCTCTCCACTATCCTGCAGGCGATTAGTGCATCGCAGGCCTCGGTGGAAACAAAGATTGGTAAAGTGAGGGTTGATGTGGCACTGATTCGGCAAGACCTCAGTAATGCCACGGCCCATATTACAGAGGCGGAGTCTCGTCTTTCCACAGTGGAGGACGACGTGGGCACTCTCAAATCCCAGGTGGCCCGCCTGCAGACACAGAACGCAGAGCTGCATCGAAGGGCCGAGGACGCAGAAAACAGGGCCCGGAGAAACAACCTACGCCTCCTGGGTTTTTATGGAGGGAGTGGAGAAGGGACGCACTGACACCTTTATCGAGGCATGGGTCCGGTCCTGGTTCCCCAAAGAGAAACTTTCGCCCTGGTTTGTGGTGGAGCGAGCTCATCGCTCCCTCGCTCCTAAACCCCCTCCTGGAGTTCCTGCTTGCCCCATTATCCTTTCAGTCTTCAACTTCTGGGACAGGGATGCCATTTTGGAGGCCGCCAGGGCGCTAGGTCCACTACACTTCCAAAACTCCAAAATTATGGTCTTCCCAGACTAATCTAGGGAGGTGCAAACTCAACGCCGGTCTTACAGTGAGGTCGAGCAAAAGCTCAGGGCCATTGGCCTCCGCTATGGACTCCTCTTCCTGGCTCGCCTTAAGGTGTTTTTCCAAGACAAAATCTTTTTCTTTGACACCCCACAGGCGGCCTGGATCTGACTTACGGAAGAGTGCCCCCTCCTACCTGGTGCAGCCCCCTCCCCTGCCCGGAAAACAACGACTCAACCCGGCCAGGAGGTACCCAAGGCGCAGCGGCGCCAAACTGGATCTAGAAGACGAGGCAACCGCCGGGGGGAAACTCTCAGTAGCCGGGGGCCCGGCCCCGGCGCTCCCCGATTCAGACCTCGAGCCAGAGGGCCTCCTCCCCTATTCTAGTGTCTTCCCTTATTGACATGGGTAGCGCCCCGTGCTCAGGCATCACCCAGCGGAGGGCTATGTTGGACTCGGACCTGTCTGGGAGCCCTGTAATCCATGGCTCTGGTGGGGAGGAGGGGGTGTGATCAGTGTTACAAGTTGTGTGCCTTCATTCCACCCTTCAGGACCGGATATAACAAGCCTATCCCCGACCCTGTAAACGGGGCTCTCCCCTGGCTCCTCTGGAAGACCCGGCCATGGTTTACCTTCTCACTGCCATCCTGGATCTGAACCATCTTATGACTTCTTTGTTATCCACTCCCTGCTTATCTACTGTGGGCATGCATCCGTATACATGGAGGGGGGTCCAACTCAGCCATGCTCCTGACTGATTGTTGCTAACCATTTTAGAGTAGCAAATCACCTCTTTGTGGGGTAGTTAGTAGTTGGGGTTTTGGGGCGACAGATGCTTCCACTTCAGAAGTGTAGGGTGGGAGAAGTTGGGGGTTGGGAGGGACGGGGGACCGTTGTTCCTCGACAGTTTGTTTTGTTTAGCCACCTACGGGCCACTGGTTGCAGTTCTTCTTGCTAGCTATGTTTCTCTGATTGGTCACCTGTTGACACGCAGATCATATCTTCCACCAGTTTGTTATTTTTGGCCACCTACGGACCGCCATCGGGGACTCCCATTGGTAGTTGTGTTCCCTCCTTCCTTGGTTTCCATAGTTGGCGAGCAGATCACCAATTCCCATGGCCCATTTTCTGAGCTCGGATTCAGGTGGGTGCTCCCCTCCGGCTGGGTAGGGTCTCACGTAGATATCCGCCCCTCCACAGTCCATTCCCTTAGATGACTTACACCCTCACTAGACCTATCCATATCCTTTCCTGGAATGTCAATGGCCTCTTAGACCGAATCAAGCGCACGGCTGTCCTCCGCGCTGCTCACCGCCACACACCGGACATTCTATTCCTCCAAGAGATGCACCTCCTGGGCCACAATGCAACTTCCTAGCTCGCTACGGATTTGACAGGGTCTGGCACTCTGGTTTTACACGGGGCTCCCGGGGGTGGCTATTTTACTTAGGAAAGGGCTTCCCTTTACCCTGGCTAAAGCCGAGACTGATGCACAGGGCCACTATGTGGCTGTCTTAGGAACCATTGAAGGGCGCCCCTTGAGCCTCCTATGCCTTTACATTCTCCCTGCACTCCTGCCTCCAACACTTCGCCACCTTACACAAGTGATCTCCCTCCCGCAGGGACCTACGGTGGTAGCCCCTGCATTATACGACGGGGACCCCGTCAACTCCGCGAAGATACTCTCAAGCTGGTCTTCGGCCCTAGGTCTCTGTGACGTGTGGCGGGTTTGGACCCCCGTGGCGAACAATACACCCACACGTCGGCAGCCCATCATACTCACTCTCGAATTGACCTTCTCCTGATGCCAGCCACAGACTGTCAGCTGGTATCTGGGGCCACAATACTGCCCAGGGGGATCTCAGACCACTCTCTCATCTCCCTCTGTCTCTGGTTCCCTCCGATGGGTCCGCGAGCTACTTGGAGACTAATCCCCTGGTTCTTGCAGGACTCTGCAACATGGAGTCACTTGATCAGGAGTTGCATCACGATTTCTCCACCAATACGGGCTCGGTTCCCTCACCGGGGACACTGTGAGAGGCTAGCAACGCCGTTATCTGGGGGGTGGCCAGGGGACTGGTCCACGCGAAGCTGTCAGAGCAGATGGCCCAGCTTGTCCAGCTGGAATCCCGGGGGACATAGCTGGAAGCAGCTCAACTCACTAGCGACCCGGAAGATTCCTCCCGACAACTGGCAGCAGTGCGTGACGAGATCCACCAGATCTCGCTGGAATCCGCTAAGATGCTTTGGCGTTTGTCGGTTGCTCGTATTTCTGGGTGGGGTTTAAGCTCCTCCACAACCTTGTGTCCTATCCCAAAGTCAACCATTTTATTCCCGAGGTCCATTCGAACACCGGGGGCCCTCCAAGTGACGTCCTCAGCCATCGCACACACTTTTGCTGCTTACTTCGCAACCCTTTACACCGCTCCTACCCCGGCGCTCCTCTGGCTGACTTGCTGGACAGGACTGGTACCCGACTGCCATGTCTCTCCCAGGAGACTGCAGAGGCTCTGGACCGCCCCTTCACCCTGGAGGAAATCCAGGACGCTATCTCGCTCTTACACCCCGGTAAAACGCCTGGTCCCAATTGGTACCCTCAAGAGTACTATGCGGCCTTTCAGGATATTTTGGTCCCCCATTTGGTGGACCTTTTCTGCCATGTGGTGGAGACAGGGACATTCCCATCCGAGTCTGATGTGGCCACGATAGTAGTTATTCTGAAGACGCAGCCGCCCTCCCTGAACTGTATGGACTACCGCCCGATCTCACTGGTCAACACAGAGATCAAGATCTTCACCACTGTCTTAGCTCAGAGACTCCGACCCCTCCTTCAAGACCTGGTCCACCCCAACCAGTTCGGGTTCATGCCTGCCAGGGTCACTCGCCACTGCATTCGTCTTCTCCACCTGGCTCTGGCTCTGGCCCACAGCGGTCGCCTAACCCCGTACTTGGCACTGCTTTTCATAGATTTTGAGAAGTCCTTTGATACGGTGAATTGGGATTATCTGCAGGATGTACTGGACAGGATGGGTTTCGGTCCCTCATTCCGCCATCTGATCAGAGTTCTCTACACTAATCCCAGAGCCTGTGTACTCATTAATGAAGAGCTTTCTGAGGCATTCCCGATTCCGAGGGGCACGCGTCAGGGGTGTCCGCTTTCACCACTCTTATTCGCGATGGATCCCCTGGCGGTACTCATCCGACAGTACCCACTTATTCGGGGTTGGGCCTGGGACTTGAGCCAGGTTGATAAGATAGCCCTATATGCGGACGACGTTCTGCGTTATTTGGCGGACCCAGATAGCTCTGGCCCCAGGTGCCTGGCGGTTCTTTCCGCTTTCGAGCGGGTCTCTGGACTCTGCCTCAATCCGGCGAAGTCAACTTTGGTCCCCCTGCATCCCTGTAGAGACTGCTACGACTGGCAGTCGAACATTCCCCCTAGGAGACACTTGGTCAAATATCTTGGCATTTAGGTAGCTCTTCTGCTAGAGCTCGAATGGGCCTTGAATGTTACACCTTTGGTCGTCAGGATGAAGGCAGATCTCAAGAGATGGCAGACCCTTCCCCTTAACCCCCTGGGCAGGAGTGCACTCTTCAAAATGATGGTCCTCCCCCATTTTCGTTACATACTGCAGAACATTACTATCCACCTCTTGGGTAGTTGGTTCAAGAGCTTGACGGTGCCCTCACCCGGTTTCTCTGGGGAGGCGGGAGACCACTTTATCCCTGGCGCACTGTTGTATTGCCCCCTTTGATGGGGGTATGGGGGTTACCAATCTCCACCTCCATTACCTGGCCACGAAACTCATCGTCATTCATGATTGGTATGCTGGCGGCTGTTCCGATCCTGCATACCGCGTGGAGCTCAGCACATCGGACTTCACGCAGATCCAGGCGTTTTTATATGGTAGCCCAGTGCCACAGGCTATGCCCCCGGTCACCAGGACGGTGTTTCTGGCCTAGCGCATGGCCCTACGCCACTTGAGGTGGGACCGGAAACTCACACGGCAGACATCACTTTGGCATGGGTCCTGGATGCAGGAGGTCTCGTCCTTGCAGGGTTTCTGACGGTAGGACCTCATCTGGGTTTCAGTGCCCGGGATGTTTGGGTGGGGGACCACATCCCATCCTTTGCAGACCTGCAGCAGTGCCATGCCCTTCCTCACTCCCAACTCCACAAGTACCTACAAATCAGACACGCCCTTCATAAACATGTTTCAGCCCCTGTCTCCCTTCCAGAGTTCAGCCCACTGGAGGCTTAGGTGATGATGGGGAACCTAGGGAGGGGGGAGTGTCCCGCATATACCGGTCCCTGGTGAACAATGGTCCTGCTTCCCTAGATCGGCTCAGGGCTCGATAGGAGGGTTGGCTGGGCCCCCTAGAAGAGGTGGACTGGAGGGATGCCCTCATGGTGCCCAAAACCCTGGCCATATTCTCCAAGTTATGCCTGGTTCAACTTTATTACCTTCACGCGGCATACCTCACCCTGACACGTCTATTCCTGGCCCGGATGAAGCTCTCTCCAGCTTGTACACGATGTGTCTCCACCCCAGCCGATTTTTATCACATGGTGTGGTGCTGTCCGGCTTTGGCACCATTTTGGAGGGGGTAGAGCGTGAACTCATGCAGGCCTTGGGATGGGAGGTTCCCCATGATCCGATGCGTATGATGTTGGGGGTGTTTGACGGCTTGGATGGCTCCAGGGCGGACAACCGCCTGTTGGGGACAGCTGTGGCGTTGGCCAAGAGAGACATAGCGGCGCAATGGTCCCAGGTTAAGGCACCTACTGTACAGGGATGGAGGAGGGGAGTGGGCTGGTGTGGGATCCAGGAGGAAGCCCTATTCGAGGCCCGGGGTTGCCCTGACTTAATCAGTAAAGTGTGGGGTAAAAAGTTTAATATGCTGCCACCATGATGATCTGCCTTTATTTTATTTTATCTACAGTTGTACTTACAGTCTGGACTGCCATGTTACACGCCGATGGACCGCCCTTTTCCCTGTCAACTATAGGCATTGTCATGCTCATCCCAATGATTATTGAACTACAACCAATGAATTTACATGTTGTTATAAATCTAATAAAGTTGATTATCAAAAAAAAGTTAGGACTCCTAACTCTACTACTTCTAAACTGAGCCAAAATCCTAACTTTACGACTTTCGGTATTCACAAAAAGCATTTAGTAGTAGCAAAGTTAGGAGTCCTAACTTTACTACTACTAAATGCCTTCAGTGAATACCAAAAGTAGTATGTTTAGGATTTTATCTCAGTTTAGTACTAGTAAATAGATACAGGCATCCATTTTCAAAGGTAACACACTTGCATGCCATGCAGAAAGGTACATGTAGCACATGTACATGCTTAAATGCACACATGGATGGGGGGGTAAACTGATAGAAAGTCATATATCTAATGGGTCCAAATTATGTTGACAATTCGAGGTGTTTTGTTTTACTGAGTTCAAAATATTAAACCCTTTTGCTGCTCCAGCACTCACAAAATAGTCAGTGTTCTCAACTTTTGCGGTGACCTGCATTCTAATTAAAAATGTGTCTCAAGAACTAGCAGCAGGTTTTAGATGAGAACTTCCAGTAATGAAAACATGCAACAAGCCATTTTGCAATAGTGTACAGAGATGACAGGTACTATAAGATGAATGACTTTGTTGTGAAAGAAAAAGACACCTGGCAGGAAACGTTTGATGAAATTTGGGGGAAAAAATCATGCAAACACTTCCTTCATTAAGGCAGTTATATGTTCTGCACTGAAAACAGTTTGCATCCGCAAATGACTAGTACATGGCCAATATGAGGGCAAGCAATTACTTGCAGCGCCAACGAAAACAGCCAATTAGAATAAATGGATTCAAGTGTATGCTGGAATTGCAACTTTAAAACATATTTGAGGTTATTCTGCAAGAAGAGAAGTGAATGAACGACTGAAAATGGTTTTGGGTAAGCAAGTAAAGTTAAAAACATGCTCAATTATATTAGAATGGACATAGGCTTGTGAATATGATGGGACATATGAAAATATGAGTGCAGAGACCAGTAATATGTGAGGAGAGGATAAGCAAGTCGAGAGTCCTTGCAATGAGTGGCTCATCCATAAGTTCCACGGTAGAGTGTATGCAGGAAAACCTTATCAAGCAAAATGGAGTCCTCGATTATGGAGAGGACTTCAGAAATTGGCCAGAAATTTGCAGAAAATTACCGTTCAAGCATGCCTTTAAAGAGAGAATGTTTGAGGGGGAGAAGAAGATAGGAGGGCAAAAGAGGGGCAAGGAAATGGTACTGTGGAGGGGAAGCCATAGCAGCAAAAGGGAAGAAGCGAACACTGCTAGTTTTAAGGTGATTGTTTTCTAGAAGGGGGAACACATTCATTTTGCAGAAACGTGACAATGAGAGCGGGCCTTCCCCCCTTGAGACCCGAAAGCATGGAAGGAGATAGGTAACTGTGTCAAAGATGGCTGAGCTAGCTGACACTTCACCATTAGATGTATGGTGGTGAATGAGCCTGGGGAACCCCATGCTTGGTGGGCGTACAGCCTATCTGTCTGCCTGGACTCCACTCCGCCAAACCTTAATTGAGGGCCTTGGTATTGTTACCAGAATCTGGTTCCTCAGTTAGAGCACTTTTTGCAACCAGCAAGAGGCGCGGCACAGAATTCTGATTCATGCAGGTACTTGAGCATTCTGCATCTTATGAAATATTTCTTCTTTCATTTAAGTAATTTGAGTCTTCCAGGAATCGCAACATGGCTGGATCAAACCCACACAGGGCATTTATCACATTAAGGATTGCTGCCGATTAGGAGAAAGCACCATGGGCCATATTATCAAGAAAGGGCGATACATTATCGCCCCTTTTATCGGCAGGAAGCTGCCACTAAATAGGCCCTTGTGAATTCCCGTAGCAGCCCAGGTTAACACCAGAAACCTGGGCTTCTATGGGAATTCACAAGGGCCTATTATCAAGCCCATTATCGCCGCTTTAGCAGCAGTTTCCTGCCAATAAAAGCGGCGATAATGCAACGCCCTTTCTTGATATTATGGCCCTTTTTCCCCCCAAAGTCTGCGCTGACTGACTCCCATTTGGTCAGCATTACCACTGACACCCTCTTCTTCTGCAACGTGAGGCGCAGCAGTGATTTTGCCTCGAAAGGTGCTTCCAGGTGCAGCCTCACACTGCCCTGTCGTATTTGATCCTCACCCAGTCCTCACTCAAAAGGTGGACCTGCTCCGCAGACATCCTCTTCACACTAAGTGTGGGCGGCCAGCTACGCTCCGTTTGCGGAGTGTGCCTAGTGCCGCCTACTCCGCATTTTGCGGAGCCGGCGGAGCCAGGCGGCACTACGCACACTCCGCAAACGGAGCGTAGCTGGCCGCCACCCGCCTCCCTCCCGCCCTCCCTAAATACTTTAAAGTAAAGGAATAAATTAATTTAAAACGCACTTACCTTGCCGGCCGCTGCCCGCCGCGTCCCCGGGGCTCGCTATCTTCCGCCTTCGTCTTCTTTCGTAATGCGCATGCGCGGGCGGCCGCGCATGCGCATTTTCTCGTGAGAAATGCGCATGCGCGGCCGCCCGCGCATGCGCATTACGAAAGAAGACGGAAGATAGCGAGCCCCGGGGACGCGGCGGGAAGCGGCCGGCAAGGTAAGTGCGTTTTAAATTAATTTATTCCTTTCATTTAAAGTATTTAGGGAGGGCGGGAGGGAGGCGGGAGGCGGGTGGCGGGGCTGGCGGCCGGGTGGTGTTTGCGGAGTGGGGCTACGCGGAGTGCGGAGGTGGGCGTAGTTTCTCGCCCACTTCGCGTAGCTCCGCGAAGCCCCACTCCGCCAACTCCGCCCAGGGTTACTTCACACGTCGATTCTTTTTTCTATTTTGCCTATAGAAAAGGCTCCTCTTCCAAAATGTCACTTGCACTCATTGGAGGTGCCCTATAGGTGAGAGCGAAAAGAATGCACTGCGAATAGGATCCCTATTCTTAAGGTAATTAAATGTACTAGCAAGTAATAGGTTCATTTCCCTTTTTTGAGGGCCAAATTTAATAAAAGGCCCCTCCCAGAACCCTCAAGGCATCTATATTCTCATATTATCAACCTCATTAGTATTTATTTCATCAACCCACGGTGGTTGACGTCTTTCTTCAAGGGCTGCAGCTCTATTCACCTGCCATGTGATGTCCTCATTTGAATATGACCTATGGCGAGCACACAGAATGGACGCAGGTGTGGGGCTGATGATGATCTATTATTTATCAGATGTTTTCTATCTGCCTCTACTCCCCCAGAAGTCGTTCCTCTATCACTGGGGAGGGGCATATCTCCTGCTGTACATTGCTCTGCTCAACCCCTGCTTCCTGTACAGTGCCTGCGGCATTACGGGGCAGATTTATGAAGGGCTTGCGCCACGTTTACGCCGCCGTTGCGTGACGCAACGGCGCGGAAACGTGGCGCATCCCTGCGCCCTATTTACAACGTGACGCATCTAGGAGATGCGTCACGTTGTACAGCACTGCGCCATGAGGAGGCGTTCCTGCGCAGGGGGGGCATTCCTGCGCAGGAACGCCTCCTGAAAGTGGCTGAGTGAAATCTATGAGATTTCACTCAGTCACTTTCAGGGCAATGCTGCATCAAAACCCTGCGCCTGCTTGAAGCAGGCGTAAGGCTTGAGGCAGCATTGAAAGAATAGGCCCCTCCAGAGCTTTGCTGGAGCTGCGTCGCGCTTGCGACGCAACTCCAGCAATGCGTCACTTTTACGGCACAGATGCGTGACGCATCTGTGCCGTTTTTACCCCATGGTGCGCCGCATCATAAATGCGGCGCACCATGGGTGGCGTAGCTGTGGCGCACTGTGGCGCATGTTAACTGGCGCATCCCTCGGGATGCGCCAGTTAACATAAATCTGCCCCTAAGTGCTGTCCAAGTCCCTGGCTCTACTTGACACGAGAAAGCTCTGTCCTGCAGGGTCCTAGCGCCCTCACGACAAGAGGCCTACTGTAATAATATTCTTTTAACAACAAACCCGCGATTATTCATGACTGAGTCAGGCACACTTACTCAACTGGCCATCTTTCTGCAGATTTCGATTTAATTCCTTTGTCATGTGGTTAAAATGTACAAACTCAATCTTATGTTCACTTTCAAACCATTTTTACAACCCGTTTTTATACGTCCCATTTGCCGCTCTTTTCTCTACCATTCTGCCCTCTAAAATGTTATTTCTAGAATTCATTTTAAAAACTTCCTTGAATCCCCTCATCCTGCTTGAGTGTCAGACTCCTTAGCTCTTCTTCATTTCTTGGCTTAAAATTCAGAGAATACTGCTACGTTTAAAACTGTTTCCTAAAGTCTCCTTTTGAAACAATGGGCCTCATTTATGAGCCCTTGCGTCACTTTTACGCCGCTGGTGCGTCACTTTTTGTGACGTACCAGTGGCATAAAAGATGCGCCTTGTTGCGCCATATTTACAAAGTGACGCATCTAGATGCGTCACTTTGTAAACCCCTGCGCCAGGTATAATGTATGCAAGGGGGCGTATTGACACAAGGAAGGGTCGTAGAAGTGACGCAGTGCAATCTATGAGATTTCACTGCGTCATTTCTAGGACACTGTTGCGTCAAAATCTTGCGCCTGCCTCACAGCAGGCGTAAGACTGATGCAGGCCCTTTACATGGGGCTTGCCCCATGTGAAAGGACGCATTGCTGGAGTTGCGTCACTTTTGTGACACACTCTAGCAATGCGTCACTTTTGCGCTTACAGATACGTCAGAAATACTGACGTATCTGTAACTCCTTGCACAATGATGTGTCATAATGTAAATACTGGTCTCGCAAGGAGGGCGCAATGAAAAGTGACGCATCGCTGTTTTCACGCAGCGATGCGTCACTTTTCATAAATGAGGCCCAATGTCTTGAATCACGTCTTCAATAATAAGGCACACAGGGGTGGCTCAAGGCTCATGCCGGCCCTGGGCAGGGAGCGTAGGTAGGGGGCCCGGAAGAGTGGGTCCGGGCGGGGCAGAGCGGGTAGGCCAGTGAAGGGGGGGGGGGTCAGGGTGTTTGGAAGTGGAACAGAGCCTGAGGCCACCAAATCCCTGCCAGGGGGCGCCACGCAAATATGTATCCATCCTCAGAGGATTATTATATTACGGATATATATTGGCGTGGTGGCCCCTGGGGTTTGGTGGCCCTGTGCAGGTGCACAGCTTGCACATGCCTAAGGCCACACACCCCCTTCTTTCTATGTATATTTTATTTCTTTTTAGAGCAATCGAGTGTACCGCACACAAGTCAATAATCAATAAACGTGCGCTCGCGATCAGTACCCTTCCTGAATGGATCTTTGGTGCCATCTAGTGGATTTCCTTTAACGTTTAATCTGCTCCCAAAGTTATCGCTAATGAAAACTTTCTTTATCATTATAATAAGTAGTCTTACACGATTGAGATTCCAACGGTTCAAAATGCTGGCATGACTAAATAGTGACTCATTGGTCATCTCTTACAACCTGGTAAAGCGGAAAAAATGTCCGCTAATTGCTTCATTTTCACTATCTGCGTGATCATTTGCAAATACAAGTTTTAACATTTGCCTGTATGATGATGACACCCGGATATGGCTTCTGTCGGATAACAGTATTTCCTTCCCCTCGGCCGTTCAACAGACGACAAGCTTTGTATGGATCTCAATTGTCAGCAATTTCTTAAAGTGAAATTCTACAAAAACGGAAATACTGATTGTCAACGGCAAGACTTACATCTGGGTTGAGACGAGCTGGCCAGAATATATGTATCTTTTTACCGACTCCATCTTCGTCTGCGAAGAGTCAAGCAGTCAAAATAGATAAATATCTGTCCCTAGCTGCACAAGTTTCTGCGTGGTCTCGACATGTTTCTATCATTTAAGAATCCTCAGAGACGTATCCTGATGGTATGAGATCTGCCGTTTCGGCTATCATTTGTTCTAGGAGGTGTGACATCGCTAACTCTTTGTATATATGTTTTCGTTTCTCCATCATCTTTCTTAATAAGCTCCAGGTGGTCCAAGACATGGGGGCATATTTACGAGTTCTGGCCCATCTCTGCATATCTACAGAGATACGCCAGAACAAATGCGTCACGCAAAACTATCCTTGCGTCACTGCAGATGCGCTGCATTTACAATGCGTTGCGCCGTGGCGCAAGGGTAGGCAGATGTGTGACGCATCCCGTGACGTAAGGGTGGCGCATCGCTGGAGTCGCGTTGCAAGCGCGACGCAACTCCAGCAATGCTCAGGGCCGCCCAATAATTAACATGCTGCGTCAGTCCTTACGCCTGCTTCAAGCAGGTGCAAGGAATTGACGTAGCAGCGTCGCGGAAGTGCCTGCGTGAAATCTTGTAAATTTCACGCAAGCACTTTTGCGAGGCGCACAGGCGCCGCAACGCCCCCCCTGCGTGGGAACGCCCCCATTGTGGTGCTGGGCTTTATAACGTGGCGCATCTCCCTAGATGCGTCACGTTGTAAATGCCTCGCAGGGATGCACAACGTTTACGTCGCTGTTGCGTCACGCAAGGTGGTGTAAACGTGACGCAAGGGGCTTGTAAATCTGCCCCGCTGTCTTCGGTATTACTTTAAGAGCTCCCAGATTTACTCATGCTCGCGCTTTGCCCCACCACCTACCCTGGTTGCCCATAAAGCAGTGTATTAAGTTTAAAGCGCTGTGCTACATTCAAAGCCCTTCAGGGCAATGCCCCTTTCCTTATCTCTCAGAAAATAAAAAGATGCCATCATTGCCTTGTTCCGCAATGGACAATGTACTTCAAGCGCCTAGATTATTCTAGACTAGAAGTACAGGCCGTGTTTTTCGGGTTTGTGCGCCGAGGCTCTGGAATCCCCTTATGTGGGAGTTTTTTTCTTGCGGCAAAGTACACTGAAACCATGGACTATTCTCATTCTTATTTTTTCAACTCTGCATATTTTGTTCCTTCACTCTCTGGCACTAAGACATTTTAGATGGATGTGTGCTTCATAAATTCTCTTAACACAACATAAGCAGATAAGATCTTTTTTTACCATTCTGCTGTATTTATCAACAATGATCAAATGACTCGCTTATGTCTTAGTGCTACTCTGAATACCAGGGCTGTGGATCTCAAACAGACAGTCTCTGGCATTGCTCCAAAATGAGGGCCATTTGAAATGCCAGCCTTCTGCCACAATGATGGGAGTAGTATAGTCAACAAGGGGACCCGTCTAGGTAGCTGAGGACCTCGGGTAATTAATGATGTTTTAGAAAAACAAAGGTCCTAAACTTTTCAATGCAATTATGAGCAATAAACACAGACTTATATAAGAACTATGTCTCTTTTTCTACAATGTCCAGCCGGACAGAGGGATATTTATTTCCAAAATAAAATGAAGATTCACGGTTAAGTGAGACACAACACAGATGAAAAACTGGGCACAAGCCTGTACCAAGTAAGAAAGTAGAGGAGACAATACATGGGGAAAAAATGACAGGCAAACAGAGTGGAGCAAAAGGTGGCTTACAATACAATGCAATCTTGTGTAAGCGCAAACCAACAGTAACTGCAACAATTATTACACAAATGAAAAATGCAGTACTATTAAAACAGTCGACGTGACGTTTCGATCCCTATCTCCAATAATTAGTTGGGATCATCTTCAGGACTACTTATAATACTATTGCCTGAGTGTTTTGTAAAGGCCGGTAATTGGTGAACCGACAAACGGTTTGCTCCGCTCTGTTTTGTCTGTCATTTTTTCCCCATGTATTGTCTCCTCTACTTTCTTATTTGGTACAGGCTTGTGCCCAGTTTTTGATCTGTGTTGTGTCTCACTTAACCGTGAATCTTTGTTTTATTTTGGAAATAAATATCCCTCTGTCCGGCTGGACATTGGAGAAAAAGCGGTACAGGCTTGTGCCCAGTTTTTGATCTGTGTTGTGTCTCACTTAACCGTGAATCTTTGTATTATTTTGGAAATAAATATCCCTCTGTCCGGCTGGACATTGGAGAAAAAGCGACATGGTTCTTATCTAAGTCTGTGTTTATTGCTCATAATTGCATTGAAAAGTTTAGGGCCTTTGTTTTTCTAAAATAACAATGATGGGAGTGTCCCAAAGTCCTCCTGCAGTGGAAGGCAGTGGGGGTTTTAGCAAGAGAGAGAGAAAGTGAGAGAGTGTGTGTGTGTGTGTGTGTGTGTGTGTGTGTGTGTGTGTGTGTGCACGTGTGTGTGTGTGTGTGTGTGTGTGTGTGTGTGTGTGTGTGTATAACTCATGCTGCGAGGACCAGATCGGTCCTCACAGCCTGAGTAAACCCTGACAGAACCAGACAAACACTAACTTTGTGGGGACTGGTGCATTAGGAGGACCGGTCCCGGTAGTGTGTTTAGGTACTTTCGATTGAGCGTATCCAAAAACTAAAAGTGCAGTCCCACCGGGGATTCGACCATTCGAATAAAAAGGCCTGTCCAGTAAGCATGGGCGGAAAATCCGTTTCGCTCGCGGATTTTGCGGATTTTCGGTAAATTCGCAATCCGCGAGATTCGCGAATCTCCCGCAAAATCCGCAAATCCGCGAGCAGCGGATTTTATGGCTTGCTCGCACTGTTCGCGTCAGTTCGCGGCTTCCCAGTACAACTTCGCGCCCCGCGAATAAGCGCTAAATTGCAGAAATACGATCTTAGCAAAACTGAAACTACTTACCAGGTTCAAAAGTTCAGGCTCATCATTAGTAGCCATTTCCTGTAGTGCTTCCTGAGGGGCCCCTCCAGAGTTCAGTTGCCAGTTGCAACTATTATGTGACCCTGCTCTGAACCTCAGAATAGTTACACATATGCCACAAAGGTCCTGAATTACAGCTAAGGGAGACAAGCAGGAGCCAGGCTGGAAGTTCAAATCCATTAATCAGCCCCTAATTCATTATTGTCAGTTGGGGCAGGGCAGGTGTTGTAACTAATTTTGCAACAATGAAAGCACTTAGCAAGTGCAAAAGATCACTAATCAGGAAGCACTAAGGAAGCAGGTGCCAGCTAAAAAAATATTCTGTGACACATTAATCAGCCCCAAATTAATTCAGGTCACTTGAGGCAGGGAAGGTGTGCTTTGCTTTGCCACAATAATGTACACTGACTGGACAACCATAGGGTGCTCTGATGAAATAGAGGGTGGTATGGGTGGGCCAGAGGGTGGCATGAGTAGTCAGAGAGTGGCAGTGGTGACAGAGAGTGGCAGTGATGAAGAAGAGTGTCCCAACCAGGCTGGACACGTAGAAACAACAAGTTCGCAAAACTTGCGACCCGACAGGTAAGTTCACATGTGCGAAATTGTACAAAACCCTCGCGAACTGGCAGAAACCCGTGCGAACACAAAAAAAAAATCCGCAAATTCGCGAGAATTCGCGGATTTTGCGGATTGCGAGTTCGCAAATCCGCAAAATTCGCGAACGCGAGATTCGCAAAATTCGCCCATGCTTACTCTCCAGCCCTTAAATGCAAAGTTGGACGGTGGGGCTGTGGCAAGTAGACAACAGAAGGTGGTATGGAGGGCCCAGGTGAATGCACACAAACAATAAAGGACGATTGGGAGGGGCTGGGGGAAGCAGACGGACAACAGAGGTTGATGGGAAGGGCTGTGGGCGAGCAGGCTGACAACGGAGGGTGGTAGGTAAATACTGCGCTCAAACAGATGGACAATGGATCATCAGCAGTGGTGAGGGGGGGATTGAGGGAGGAACACGGAGGGAGAGTGGTACACCAGGGAGCGAGCTGAAAAACACAAGCTCTTGTAGACTGCTTGACCAAAAATAAAAAGGTATTGCCTGAAAAAATACACAGTGGTAGGATACAAGTAATGTGACCATGACCCAATTGCACGAGAAACACACATAGAGAAAGGCAGCCTACGAAAGCTGACCAATAGGAAGAAAACTAAAGAGAGTGACATTGAAGCCAACCAATGATAACAAAAGGTCTCCCAAGTACAAGCGTTGTATTAGACGAGACTTTAAAAGGATGGTCCTTTCCTAGAAAATGTTTACGAACCAGGAAGACTGACAATAATTGACATTAATTTAATACGCACTGGGAGCGAATGCAAACACTTTCTGCTTGCAGAAACAAGATCTGGTCACTCAATCCACAATCACACTGCTGAGTTGTGAGGCCATTGCAGTTTGCCCAAAATGAAATTGTAAATTCCCAATAACTACTCTTTAAAACGTTAAGAGTTACTTGTAATTTCTGTAGGGATGTCAAAATAATAATATTTGTAATAAATGCAGGTGTTAGAAGCCTGATTTCTCTACCGCCGAAAGTTTTTCCTTCTTTGACGGATTATTGTGTGTAATCAAACCTAAACATTTAACTTTAGTTGAACAAGTAAGGCATTTTTCAAGTGATGCGGGCAAAATATCCTTCGGCAATGAGTATTAAAAATGGCCATAATCTGTAGGATATGTCTGTGGTTTTATGGGCAAATGTGTTTCCACGGCAGTTTTAAGGTCTTTATGAACCATCCCATGATCTAAAGAATACATTGTTTCCCACAACATTGAATGACCCTTATTTGAAGCAAGATTTATTTACATTTTACTGGGAATATTTCCGACACTTCCGGGAAGAGAAGAAGGGACTGGCAGAGTACATCTTCAATACAAAAAAGATGTTTAATGTACTTTAGTTGAGTGTCTGGAACACCCTAAATAAAACTGTTAAAAATAATGGACCAGGGATTCCTTGGTTCTACCTTCAATTAAAATGTTTAATAGTGTGTGGTAAAATGAGTGTATGGTGACTGACCAAATTGAAGAGGGCGGGAATCATGTTTGCACCGAAAGCAGCAGTGATGTACTACTTAGAATGTAAATGTTTTTGAACTTGTATAGCGCACAGCTACCCGCAGTGGGTTTCCCGGCGCTTGTACGAATACCGCAAGGGAACCCTTCCTGGCTTTCCCTGTGAAGTGTCCATTCCTGGGCACCCCCATGGTGCAGACCAGGCATCCCTCGCGTTGTGGAGACTAAGCAAGCTATTGCCCAGAGTTGCAGCGTGGGACCCATGATCAGAATAGGCACTGAGGCGAGAATATCCGGTCAGGGGAATTAATGAGCCCAAGACCCGCCGGGGCAGGAATCGAACCCTGGTCCCTGGCCAGAGCTCTGCATCGAGGTCTGCCTGCTCTAACCATTGAGCCACACTTCTCCACATTGAGCCACACTTCTCTACAGCCACACTTCTCCATGATGTTCAAGGCATGCATCAGCAACTAGAGACTGGAGTGTCAGCTTGCTTTATGAGCTGCTGTGGTTGATCAGGTGAGGAGGCCCAGTGCTTGGTGGTTGGTGGTTGTCCTTGTGAGACTGACAAGAGGGTCTGCAGCAGAAGTCTCAAGGGCATTCAACACACTCAAGGGTGGGTTCTCTTTGAAGGCAATGCCACCCAAACTGAGATAGCCTGGTCCGCGGTGGGCATAACCCAAGTAAGGCTAACAATTATAGCACCGCATCAGATATCTGGTGGCGCAAATGTAATATTTCTTTCAGAGTGTATGACTTATATTTAGTGAGTACAAAATGTAGGTAGGTGTCAGGAATTAGCAGGGTGCCCATGGTTTTAGAAGGACTACAAGAACACTGGTAAGGTATATCCTTTTAAGGCTGTGGTGAATCGGCCTATGGTGGCTGGGGCACTATGAGGAGCAAGCCATCCTGGGTCAAGGGTGGGACTGTTGGGTCACAACAGCCAGGAGCAATATTTACCTTCAGGATGATGCGGGATAGTTGGCTGGCAACTTTGTTTTGTATTTACTCTTTGCCATCGCTAGTTCATCCTTTGCTCTTATTGCTCATCTTTGTTATTTTCTCCCTTTTCAGATCATCGGGACCTCGTCTTACCTTGCTTTTGTAGGCTTTATCTATTTTATGGCCATTTGGCCCTTTGCCTGTTTTCTCTGACCTCATTCTTCAGATTCTGTTTTGGCTCTGGCGTCTTATTGTGGATTTACCTTTTCGACTCTCTCATCTTCTGGCTTGTTATGTTGACCTCACCCTCTGGATAGTGTTTTGGCTTTGTTATCTGACTGTGATTTTCCCTTTCTCTTTTCCTTCTCAGATATATCCCAGTTCCTTGCTTGAGTTTGGGGCTTACTGGCTCCAGTTTCTCCTGGCTTAGCTTCACTGTGACCCGTTTTTCGAAACCTTTTGAGTATACCAGCTTCTTATATGTATGCTTTACTTTGAACGTCATGTTTTGCTGATTGAGACTAAAGTGCAGCATCTACCTTTTTTTTATGTACTGTACCTCCTAAGGGTCTCCATGAATACCTGCACTGTGACCAGAGACATATCACACGCGAGAGCCGTACACAAGAAGAAATGTGTGTGCTATTTGTCTCACTGCCTCTCTCTGCCTCTTTCTGTCTCTCTATCTCTCATCCATTCCCCTATCTCTCCAGTATTTGACCTTGTCTGGTGCATCCTCATTGGTGTGGACTGGGATGCACCCTAGAGAGTGAGGTAGATTGTCCTCAGAATGCATGTGTTCGTCAAACTGCTGTGATATATATCAAGATTCTTCTTTATATCTTGTGTATGTATGAACAGAGGGTTGGCCACATGAATAATGGATGGAAACCAAATGCTGCCTAAACTGCACAGCTTTTTTACTCACCCCACACCATACCCGAGAGGCTCCTCAAGAGGGCTTGTTGATCTGGCCACAAGACAATTACTGGGATGGTTGTGTTTAGTTCCCCAAAATGCCAAGGGCTGGGAGCTGTTTTTAAAAAAAAAATTGAGTTTATGGTGTGCAGGCATTGCACGCCAATCAGGGCGTTCAGCATGGAAAAACATGATACATGATACTAAGATGAGCATAATATGCTGGTGTGCTCTGGAATTAATCACCCAATATCTTAGTGGTGCGCCTTAGTTGCCATCATGACGCTTCACAAATATAAGATCACAACAACTGACTTGAAGGACTTCGGAAACCTGCTAAACTCGCACAAAATCTACAGTCATTTGTACAGGAGAGGGCTGGACTTTGCTTGCCTCTAGGAAATTATCTAAACAGATCCTGAGGGCTTGAATGCTGAGTAGAAGATGGAAGGGCACTCTTTGTTATACAACACATTCAGGTTACCCTAGGAAGGTATTAATTGATTAAATCTGTAGTCCCCTATTAAGCAATGATCCTTCACAGAGACTAAAAAGGGTGATTTGTGGTGGTTGGGGCACATTAGGTGTTCAGCAGATGACATTGGCAGCCTATATTTGCCCATAACCTCATGACTGAAATATCTGAATGGGCTGACAATACATGACTAAAGGACTGTAAGTATGGTCCATTTTAGGAGGCAACCATAATTGTCAGCCTGACATGGGCCTGGACAGGTCAAGTCAATCTCTCCCAGATATACAATTTTAGCAAATCCTGAAGACATTAGTGCTTGGTGGTCCACTGGTATTTATTAGATGCTTGGTGAGTGCTACACTCTACTCACACATACACAGCTAGCAATTCAGGTTGGACATGGTCCTCTACTTGGATCACATCAGAGAGATGATTGAACATACTGAACATCTGGGCACATATTTTCAGACCATAAACCGGTCCTTGTGTAGGGGCATACACTCATCACTGTGTGAACATGGAGGTTGCATCCGGCAGACGCATTATATAGAGACTCCACCAGGACACAAATAATGCAATACTGATCATTAAATGAAGGATCCAAGGGTAGTCCTCTGGTCAAGTGGAATGCCAGGAAGGTATTCAAGAGTGGTATGTACATGCAGTTGACTAATGGGGTTGAGGTCACCCTAATCACTGGAAGCAGGCAAGCTAGAGAAAAGATTGGTAGGGGGGCCAGGAGGTGGTCAAGACTTAACACAAACAAGCTAAGGCCTTAGATAGACAATAGATATATTACCTATGCTTAAGTCTAGAACCTGGGTGCTACAAATAATAAATGAAGGAGATAAAGTCCCCTGCCTTCGAGTATGGATATTAATAAAGGAAAATAATTGTGTCACAATCTTTGTGCTGTGGACACCTGGAGGTGGGATGAGGGGGACTAGCTTTAATCAGTAAAGAAATTTAAGAATATTATTCAGTGATGTACTCAGAACAGAGAAGCATGGTGGGTGCTGAGGAAAAGACTTGGCATCAGGCAAGACTCCCTGGCCGCAATGGGTTGCCATAAGAATTTTACTCTACCTATGGTGAAATACTATCCTTGTGGCTGCACACTAAGTATGTGGCACACGAGGCGAGTGAGCTGATGCCCTCAACTAAGGATAGTTATGTTTCCCATAGCCTGGCCCCTTGTAAACCACATTCACTTCTTATTACAGTA
Organism: Lissotriton vulgaris; assembly: GCF_964263255.1. Lineage (NCBI taxonomy): Eukaryota > Metazoa > Chordata > Amphibia > Caudata > Salamandridae > Lissotriton > Lissotriton vulgaris. The sequence goes on along the minus strand of NC_141693.1, from coordinate 225,103,503 downwards.
TCCAAAACACAAGGCAACAAATTTGCCAATAGGATTGCTCCCCTCCTATCTGCCCTAGTATACCTGGATCATTCTTGGTTCGTGCTGCAAAGGATCACAGCTAAAACTGATAGGAGATAGCTCTATGTGATGGAGGGTGGCAGGTTTGCTGCTAGTGAACCTGTAGTAGTTTCCATGGATACAGAGAAGGGGTTTGACTAATTGAACTGTGTGTAGCTGTTTGCCACATTGTTGGTATTATTATACAAGGCGACGCGTGGCCAATGCACAGGCCTCAGTGATATTTACAAAGCCACGCAAAGCCTGATTTGTGTGGCCCTGCGTGGCTTTGTAAAGAAATGTAACACAACAAAGCTACTTATGCTGCATTACGTTACATTTCAACTTGGGTGGCATTCCATGGGTGGAGCATGGGCGTTTCCTTGCATCCACCCATGGATTTTTACTGCATTCCCAAATGTGCAAAGACTTGTAACACTGGGAATGCATCAAAATGCTACGCCTTCACAAGCAAGACGTAACAAGGAGAAATATCTTTATTACTTCTCATTATTTCCCTCTTTTTGTATGTGCTGCATTCTGCAGCACACATAAAAAGAGGAAAATGCCACTAAGGATTATTTTTGTGTAGGAAGGAGTCCTTTCCTGCACATAACCAATCCAGGCCATAACACAGGCATCCATGCACCATGCTGTGAGGATGCCTGTGTTGACTGTAGGCAGCACTCTGTTTGCCAGCACCAGGAGAAAGCAGAAAATGGTCCACATCTTTGTAAATATGTAGCATCTCTGCTCTCTCCCTTTCATGCAATGTAAAGCAGCGCAGCAGCTTTGTTTGCTGCCCTGCGTTGTGTGAAGTTTCGTAACTATGCCCCCAGCATTCTTTATTATTAGCATTTTTGTTAAGTTTTTGGTTTCAAGAATCAAAACAGTAAATCATGACATAAGCCAGTATGTCTTATAGTCAATAGTATAGTAGGATGTGAACAATATATCAAAATAAAGAAATGGAAAAAGTCAAAATTAAAATATTTCCAAAAAGGCAATACATGAAGTGATATTATTCTAGAAAAGAAGAAAGAAAGCTAGAAGGAGAAAAAGGGAAGGTAAATGAAGAGAGTGGAAGAAGAAGGTAAGAATGATATCCAGTTCATGTTGAGACAAAATTATAATATATTAAGAGATGATAAGATATCTCATTAAAATGTGAGTGATATATAACATCAATAATAACTCATTACATAAATTAAATTCATACAAAAAACTGGTTAGTCTTGTGAAGATATAATAGCATTAGCAATAGCACTGTGAGATCAATAATTGGTAATTGGTAACCACAATTATTCACGTTTAAATGCTAACTATGAGTTGAGATTAAATCTGTCCAAACTGTGGTTGTGAAATACTAAATTCTACTAACAGTTTATAGAAATATTTTCTTTGGATCTCCAGTTAGAAGTAATGACCTGTAAAGCAATTGCTATCAAGAGGTCTCCACGTTTCCTATCAATATGCTCTGATACAAAACGGTGAAAAAAATTTCTTAATAACATCAACCTTTTGCCAAACACAAGTCCAAAATTCAGAAACACGGGGCATCGAAAAAGCATATGCAAGTATGAACCAGCATGTGTATCACAATGCTTTAAAAAGCAAATTACTAAAAATATGACTATTCTGTGTATGAGGACCCACAACGCTAGAAGAAGTGAGTGACCCAAGGGCAACATGGAGGAGACCTTTAAGCTCATTATATTGTGTAAACATATTATTTGAGAGAGTGTAGGTGCTGGATAGTTCTGAAAAAAAAATGTTAGAGGTATCCTATAAGAATTGTGAAATGGTGAAAATACCCCTATCCCTCCACTTTTTCCATAATATAGTTTTACCATTTTTCTTAATCAATTAATTTTACCAGATGGTACTGTTTACAAACTGCTCAAAAGTTGAAACATTTGAAATCATAAATGGTTTCATAAAGGAGCAAGAATGTGATACAGTAGACTGCAACCAAAACTTGGGTGGATTAGACATGAAAAGAGTGTTTTGTGAGAAAAAGGGAAAACCAAATCCTATTCTAGTTAGAATCATGACTTGCCAATTTTGCAGACAGGATCCACTAAATTAATCTGAATTTGTTTGAGTCCAAATGCCCAGTGATAAATGGAGAAATCCAGAAGATTAGCACCTCCAGACACTTTGTAATTTTTCAATCTATCTAGAGAATGTCTAGCTTTCTTCCCATACCAAAAGAAATTAGATAATATGCTTTCTAAAGTAGCAAAAGAACTTTAAATTTTTTAGCCAGCTTCATCATAAGAAAAGAGTTCACAATTGGGAGAATCATCTTCTTGATTGTGTCAATGTGACCCCACCAAGATAAAAATAAAGGAGAACATGTTTGTCTAATGTAACTGAGTTTACTAACTATTTAATCTGTACTGATTTTAAGAGTATCCCTAAAATAATTAGATCCCAATCATTTGATCTTAGTCATTTACCAGGCAGAACCTCATGCAAATATGGCTCTTTTGTACAATGCTTATTAAGAGGCATAACCTCTAATGTATCTATATTTATTTTATAACCCAAAACCTCAGAATAGATTTTTGGTTCTGTTAAGAAATTTTGTATAGATTATTCTGGTTTTGAAACCAACAAAAGCATATCATCTGATAAGCAGTACATTGAGGGGCTGATTATGATGGTGGACGGACCTGAGTCCGTCTGCCACTATAGAGTAGGAGGGAACCTCCGCATTGCCTTCGGAGTTCCCTCCTGTGCAATTAGGATGTGACCGCCACCCTGGCAGTCACATCCTCAATCTTTAACATTGCAGCGGGTGCAGCTTCAAGTTGCACCCGCCGCAATGTTAAAAATGCATGCACGGCATTTGCGTGCACAAAGCAGCAGGCACCACGCGGTGCCTGCCCCTTTGTCCGCACAAATGCAGGGGGGTACCATATGTACCCTCCATGTGCACCCCCCACTCCCCCTTCACCCAGGGGGACCGCAAGCGGAGGACAGATTGTGAGACCCACCAGCCATCCTAATTTGGTCTTTCAAGCCTCTGCGGCGGATTTCCCGCATCCTCCGAGCCGGCGGTGGCTTCCGCCGGCCCGGAGGATGCGGGAAATCCGCCATCGTAATGACCCCCTTAATGTGTTGATCTTTTGAATTAAAGCTAGAAAAACTTGCACACTGTTTTATTTGAAAGAGAAATGGTTCTAATTACAGAATAAAGAGTAAAGGAAATAGGGCACATCTCTGTCTACTACACCTGTTAGTGGACAATAGGTGGACTGGGAGCCATTTACCAATATTGACGACTTGGGAGAAGAATACAGTACTGAAATAATCTCTAAAAGTTTGTGACCAAAGCCATGCTACTTCAATGTTTCCATAAGAAACTGCCATTTAACTCTGTCAAAAGCTTCCTATGCTTCGAGAGAAAGTGCAACAATAGGTATGGCCATTTTAGAAGCTTTGTTAATAATACTTGAAAAAGTAGGAGAATTATCAGCTGTATTTCTATTTTTAACAAAACCAGATTGTTCCAGGCCAGTTTAGTCTGGTATGAAGTTAACTAATCCGATGGCCAACGCCTTGGCAAATATTTTACAATCAGTATCAATGAAAGAAATAGGTCCGTAGTTCTTGCACAAAGAGAGATCTTGATCCTTTTTATGTATAATGCAAACCATAGCCTAGTAAACAAAACACAGAACCCTTTAAATAAGAGAAATTATTAATTAGCTTAAATAGAATAGGTAAAATAATTGTTGGAAATTGCACATGGAATTCTACAGTGAATCCATCTGGACCTGGTGCTTTTCCTGTTGGGAGAACTTAAACAGCAGAATTTAGCTCTTCTATTTTTAATAGGTTTTCTAGAGGAGACAAATCAATATCATCTTTATTCGTTTTCTTCGGTTTAGAGAAATCGGAATTAATGAGCACCTCAGAAGGACTAGCCTCAGGAGAGTATACATTATGGTAGTAGATTGTAAATCAAGCAGAAATATCAGAATCTCGGAACATTTTCTTACCCACGTCACTTACAATAGAGTTCTCCCTTTTGCACTTCAGATAATTAGCTAATAAAGAACCAGCTCTTTTCTTCCCACCATAATATCTAGCATTAAATTTAAGAAGAACCCCACATGCCTTTTCAGTAGTGTATTCGTTAAGCTGTATTTTAGCTACCATCAACACACCCAGATTAGCTTTATTCTAAGTATTGTATTTATGTTCTAACCTCTTAAGCCTAGCAAAATGTTGAAGGACTTTTGCCATTTAATTGGGGTTTTTAATCTCTTTACATTTCCCATAGCAATTCTAAGATTCATTACAAATAAAGTGATTGAAAAATACTTGACTAATACTTGAAAAACACATAATATATAACACTTCTGGAAAAGAGAAAGAAGACCAAAAAACAGGCAGAAGTAATAGGAAAGAAAGAAAACAAGAAATGGGGATTGATCCGTAGCAGACTACCAAAGACATGAATGATGTCAAAAAGGAAAAGAAAACTCCCTAGTCGTAGTGGACTATTAATTGAAACAACCTGAAGGATGTGAGATTGGTGAAACATCTAAATGCAGAAGGGCAGATCTTGACTCCAACAGACAGAAAAGGAAGGAAAAAAGATATGTACACCAGAGTGATGAATTAAAAAGAGTAAAAAAACTAGAGGAAGTGCATGTACAAAGGGTACAAGAAAAAAACAATATACCACGAGGTATTACTGTTCAGGCAGTTAAGTGAGTATGCTAGCAGCATTACTAGCAATGAAGAAGGAGACTAAATTTAGTTTTTTGAAAGTGCATATAGCATCATATATTTAAATAATAAGCAAAGTATACAGATATGGCAGCACTGTATAGACATGAATCAAGAAGCAACCCAAATTGCACTTGGTGCTCAGTGTGTATTGGTGACACAAGGTGGCGACGCAAATGACAATGGTGCACAGCAAAAACGGTGCAGGTGAAGTGAGTGGAATAATTTACAGTGTAATGAAAAGCAATGGCTCAAAACATAAGTTAGTAGATAACGTATGATTTACAATTGACAATTCAGGTAAGTCATTGTAGGAAGTTGTGCCAATGATTGCACTGTGTATTGTCGACAAATGTTTCGATCTGCTTTAGTTAGGATCGTCTTCAGGACAGGGTTGCGGTAATTGACCGGTGCTGTGGGAGGGAAGTATCAAAATAAGGTGGGTGGGTAGGAGAAGGGTATAAGCATGTACGCCGCGTGGGTGTCATGAAGGACAGGTAAGGAGACGTTATTCAAGTCAGGTCTGGGGAAAAAGGAACGGTTGGCTAAGCAACTCCGTGAGCGCGTGAATAATTGAGCGTGAAGGGTTCTGAAGAACGCGTGGTTGGGTGGTTAGGGGGGAACCGAGGGAAGTCAAGGGATCTATGGGCGCTGCGTGGAGCCTAAAGATTGACTCACGAGAACTACGTGGTGAGGGTAGTGAAGTTAAGCGCAAGTAAAGCCTACAGGTAACTGTCCTAGAGTACTGCGTGTGCCCCGGGGTATGGACAAGGTGGCGGGGCGATGGGGCTAGTGGAGCACCATGAGGTTAAAGTGCTCGGTAAGCCGTGGGCAGTGAAAAGGCCTGGGAATGATAACTAATGGCCGTACCTGTTCGGAAAAACGTATGCCGAGTCGAATGTGCCCCTCTGTAGTATCCAGTGGAGCGCGGAAGCTGCGGAGAGAGGGAGAGCAGGGCTATCAAGAAGCCGTGGGATGTAAGGGTACTGTGATCCCAAAAGTAAGAGCGCAATGTACCTGTTATGGTATCTCCATAGTAAGGGTGGCGAGAACGGCCCGAAATTGCAATTGACGGCACGTGTCCGAGAAAAGGTGTGCCGGGTCCTCGTGGTAGGATCAAAATGCGGCAGGCAGTGGCTGGGGAGGCAAGCGGGGGAGGGGGATCAGGAACGGGTGGGTAGGATGCAGGCTAACGGGTGTAAGGGTCGAATATGAAAAAAGGAAGACCTGAATGGATCAGCCAGTCCGGGCGGGAAAAGTTGTGCCGGGTCCTCGTGGAAGGATCAATATGTGGCAGGCAGTGGCTGAGGAGGCAAGCGGGGAAGGGTGATCAGGAACAGGTGGGTAGGATGAAGGCTAAAAGGTGTAAAGGTCGAGTAAAGAAAAAGAAATACCTGAATGGATCGGCCAGTCCGGCCGGGAATGAATCCTGTAAAGGGGTACGCAGCTGCAGTATCAAGCGCGAGGTAGGGAGGGTGAAGGAGATGGGTGGCTAGTAACAAGGGCAACCTGACCAATCAGGGAGAGGTAGGCGGTTCCTAGGGAGGGGTGAGAGGGCTGTCATGGGGATGGACAGATACGATAGGCTGTCATGTAACACACCTGATCATGAAGTGCAGGTTGAAGGATGTGAAGGGGAAGCGGCAGCACAAGTGAGAGTACGAGACACTGTCTGTTGGTTAACCATACTAATAAAGTTACAAATGCCGCAAACGAGTTACATAACGATTTGAGCAATAGATAAATAGATAACAATGGGCAACAATGCAGGGCAATAAAAACCATTAAAGAACAAACTGAAAGGTCACTTAAATAGCGAGAAAGAGGGGGCGAGTAAGGACATGAAATTGAAGTCGCAGACGAATAATTACAAACAGATATGGGGGGACATGATATCAGTTAGAAAAAACCAACATACAATGTAGAACTACGGGAGTAGAGTAATCGAATTAGACACATAGGTCAATTATTGTACGGAATGTGGAGAGCAAGTTGAAAACATGGATAACATAAATTATTTAAAATTGCGGTATCAATGCAGCAATTCATGTTAACTGGGTAAGGTGGCTAATGGCACTAGGAAGACATGACATCCGTTGTGCGCTATGCATATACATGATGCAAAAATTTAAGGTATCGCGTCAAGGCACAGACATGGATAACATAAATTATTTAAAATTGTGGTACCAATGCAGCAATTCATGTTAACTGGATAAGGTGGCTAATGGCGCTAGGAAGACATGACATCCGTTTTGCGCTATGCATATACATGATGCAAAAATTCAAGGTGTCGCACCACAGAGTGGACATGTAAGGCAATAATTACAAACGCATGTACAGGGCAATTAATGGACACAGGACACAAAAATCATTGAGAAGAACAAGTGGTGGCAGTTCAGCAATACCTATATGCTACGCTTGGACAGATAGCTGTTAGGTGGTGGAAGGGACCCTAGTCTGATGAGGATCAGAGGTGAACTTGCCGGGGAACGGGGCAAGTCACAGACAGACGGAGGTAGACTTGTGTGCAAAGGAACAGTCTGGGCTTAGATGGAAATGGCACTATTCCATTCATCGATTGTACAACGGGTGACACACAGCTAATATTGGACAGTAGAAACATAGAAAAACAACATTAGGATAATTTTCCAAAAGTTTCCGAACTTACCAAAAATGGCATAAGATAGGTCAAAAAGGAACTGGGAGACGAATAGCAAGAGGTGGCGGAACAAGGGACTATAAAACAATCCAATCTGAAGGGTAAAAAACACTGTGACAGGGATTATGAATAGCCATGTGATTGTTTAACCCCTTCGCTGCTCATGACGAGCTCAGCTCGTCATGAGGCACAGTTGAGCTGTGCTTATGACGAGCTGAGCTTGTCATGAATAGAGGGATTCATGGAATGTTAGCACAGGAGGGGAAAATCATTAGCAGCCAATGTGTTAAAAACCAGGAAAGAAGAAACATGTTAGCTGCAATTGGACATTTCTCAAACATATAAAAGAGCAACAAAATCATGAAGTAACAGAAGAAATCAGTTCCATATCTTCAGATCTGTACTTTGTGATAAAATCTGTGAACTTGCCAGGGTCATCACATGTAAACATTTTTATCTTTGTACGTGACCTTGAAAAAGCAAGGATGAACTAAACCAAATCTAGTATTCATAGATTTGAGTTGTGGGTGATATGCAAGAAGTTGTTTCCTTCTAAGTGCTGTAGCAGTGAATACATCTTGAGAAAGGAAGACTCTGTTCTTTGACCAGTACAATTCTCAGCTTTATTTAGCTGCTGAAAGAACATCCATCAATCTGCGAACTGCAGGAAGGGAACGATTATGTCACGAGGCCTCGTGCTAGATAAAGAAAAGATCTTAAGGCCCAAGTGATGATCCTTTGGATGTTGAGTGGACCATGATCTACCAGATGAACATTTGAGGGAATAGCCTTTGGCAAGAATGAGATCATGTTGGAACCTTCAGATCCCTTTGGTGCGCCAGACATGCAAATATTATTTTTCATGTTTCTGTTTTCCAAGTACTCTCTCACTTTTTTAAGTTTTTCAATTTCCTTCACCTTAAGGGAAACATCTGGAATTGAATCTTCAACATCACCCACTCTCTCTTCAATGGCAGATATTCTTGTATCGTGAAAATTAAATTGTTCCTCAATTCTTTGAAGTGCTGCATTGCCTTTGACAACAAAATGCTTCAGAGCTCTAATCTCTTCCATGAGATCTGTCAAGGGGGAAGGTGATTTGAAGGTAGAATCCAAATCCTTTTTAGACCTTTTAACAGAGGTAGAAGTGTTAGGCTTTTTTGAAGCAACCCCTGAAACTTGAGGAGAAGCAGACCACCTTTGTGAAAATCTACGTCTCTCTACCATGCTAGCCCCAAGAGATATGTTATCAAGATCCTACTGATGCTTTTTATTCTTCATAAGGGATGGAGAATTGAAGGAAAAATAAGTAGGTTTAGTGCCAACCCTCTCCCTTTGTGATCTCCCCATACAGTCACAGGAAAGAACAGCATGTGCCAAACCCTTCAAGTAACAACAGATTCATAGCGATGTCAAAAAGATTCAATTTAAGGGCTCTCTGCTTGGACTTGATAACCAGTGCCAAAAGAAGAGACACGATGTATGTGATGAAGGAGTGGTATGGAGCAACGTATAGAACCATTAATACCTTCACAATCCAGAAATAAAACTGCATCAAGGTAGGCATAAATGTTCTTCAAACTGTTACCAGGTAGGAGAAGGAACCAATCACCCCATACCCTAGCAGAACAATTAAAATAGAGCCTTAAAGAGAGTGCATATCAGGCCAAACACTGGGGTGAAACCACACCATTGCAGGAGCTTCATTGGAAATAGGCAGAGCAGTATTTTTTCAGTTATGAATAAGCAAAAAAAATGCTGGACCTTTAGCTTAAAAAGAATCATGTGGAGAAAAATAAATAATGTTTCTCCCATACATGAACTGACCTTATCCAAATTATTCTGCATACATAAATGTTCTTGTACCTTTCAAAATTGCTTCAGGGTGTCCTGTTAAAAACAACCTCCTCCGGTATGAGGAAAAGAGCTTTACATGCATTTCAGAAAGGCTTTTGAATGCTTTGCTTTCTTAGCAGATGAATTGACTTGAAAGGCAGAGCAGTATTATTTTAAGTCATTATCTCTGTCCTGCTATATAGCAAAATGTAATTTGTGTTAAAGAAGCCTTTCTCAGCAATAGAGATAAAGTGAGAGCATGAAGCTAATAAAATCTCTTCAGCACTGCTTCCATAACATGACAGGCATGTTGCATGCACCTGTATCTTCTCCACAGAAGTATTTCACATTTCTGTAGAATAGATAAACGTGTTCACCCTTCAATAGTAAATTTGCCACCAAAGGTTTCTTTTCATTGTTAAGTCATAAATCTCCTCAGCAGGTCTTGAATGGCTGACTGGAGCAACTGGATGCCTTTATTAAAACAAAAACATCCTGTGTCTTCTCACATGTCAGTTAGGCTGGAAAATAATATTTTCCTTCAAGGAAACTGCTGCCTTAAGTTGCCTTGTCATCTTATTCTGCTTTGTGCAGTCACAAATCATCCTAATTCCACTTTAATCCAAATGTCCTCTGCAGCCTGGAGCCTCACTAAGCTGTGTCCGCCATCTTGGGCTTCCAAGCCACGCCTCTGTTCTCTATTATTTAGCAGTTGTGAAAATGTAAATACCCAGGAGTTTCTTTGTTGAGTCAGACAAGTTGTTGATGTAGCTGGTATGGGGTCACAGGGGACACAGGATCGCTCTAAAGAAGGTGGCACTTCCTGCAGATGTGGGAGGCCTTAGGACACCCAATTTTGATAATTATCTTGAGGCTCAAATGCAGTGGATGGCACAGTGAGTTGCAGATCCCTGTAAGCCACCTTCATTCAGGTCTGGCTGGAAGCTCTATTCTATTACTAGTATACAATCAGCAAGCGAGGAAAGATCAGCGACCTATCCTTTTACAGGCTGCCAAGCATTGTTGGGCTAGAGTGTTGCAATGTACATCAGAGGGATTTGACTATCAGTCAGGCTTGTCACTGTAGTACAGACCAAACTTGAATAGAGCCCTAGATAGGCACCAATGGATAGAAGCAAAAGTAAACACGATTGGGAAACCTTAAGGATGGTTCAGAGCTGCTTAAGTTTCAGTCTTTACACCAGGCATTCTGCAGTCCACTCAACCAGTTCCTGACCCATAATGTTTTAGTTAGGATGGTAAAAAATATCTGGTCGAAGGACAGGGAGAGCCTACATGCACACACGGAGCTGGTGACAAATTTGGAGTTATTGTAGGGCAAGAAACCTCTCAATCACATACTGCCCCCAATTGTATTTCTTTTTGGATGGGGGTAGAGATTTTAGGGAATTTTGCGCCAGATGTAGGTAATCCAGATTTACCGAATCTAAAATACAGAATTTTACCAATTCAGTATTTTAGAATCGGTAAATGGGATGTAGGTATTAATTCGGTAAATTCAGTATTTTACCAAATCGGTATTTTAAGGAATCAGTAATTTACTGATTCCTTAAAATACTGGTTCGGTAAATTATCGAATACATAAAATGGCCACCTACATGTCAAAAGCCTAATACCGGTCGGTAACGGCCGACTACATCTAGCCCTTAGAATCCTGTCTTCCTTTCTTTACCCTTAACACAAAAAGATTTCCTATCACCCAATGTAAAGATCCCACTTACTGGAAAAAGGTACCCATAGAAAAAATGTTGAATTTTCTGACACACCCTCATCCACTCTATTAGTAGCATGTTTCATCATCAGGTCTCATCCTGGCCCCTATAAACCAATATGGGCACATCCATATCCAAGGGAGCACTTTTTATAATTCTGGATTGGGTTGAAAGAAATAAACATACCTAAGGGTCACCCCAGTTTCCTCTTAGATGAGTGGCACAGGGAGATGAGTTGGAAATAGAGCCATGAGGTGCAGAGATAGGAGCTAGGATGAGACAGTTGAGGTAGAGGAAGGTGAGGTTGTAGAGGTGGCAAGGAGAGAATAGGAAGCGGTGAAGTAACAAGGTCACTAGAGGCAGTTAGAAATCAAGTGATATAGAGACAGGTGTATTGAAAGAGAGGTAAGGTAGAATTAGAAGAGACAGAGATAAAGGACGTGTACATAGAGATAAGTAGAGAGAGAGAGAAGTACAGAGAACAAGAGGTGTATTGAAGTAAGGGGAAAACAGGAGGCAGAAAGATAATTAAGGCAGAGAAGAGATGGTAGCAAGAGTTGAAAGAAGTAGAGACAGAGAGGAAAATAGAAACGTGAAGTCAAGAGAAGGATAGGCATTTTGTAATAGTGAGGTGGGGAAGAAAGAAAAAGTAGAAAGGGTTGAGGTGGGTGCATAACAGAGAACTAGAGATGTAAAGTTGAAAGAGGAGTGAGCAGGGTAGGAAGAGGGAGTAATTATAGAGCTAGATATAGAATAAGAGATGGACAGAATGGTAGAACATGTTGAGGTTCGTGTAGGTAGGGAAAGAGTCAGAGGTATGGGTTGGTAGAAGGAGGGGAGATGTTTCAATAATTTATTCTGAATGTCCTGATCGAATTACCAGGAGTTCCTTTCCGTGGGCAGGCAGTACAAAAGGAATTGGCAGCAGTCTAAAATGTGTGCAAATAATGCAGTTACCAGGGCTCACATTTCACCTCATGAAAAATAAGACGAAAGTAATAAATCAAAAACTAAGAATGAAACCGATGTAATCATTACATGCACCTTTTGGATGTTGCAAAGCACTGCCAACTTCCTTTAGCCTCAGGGCTACACTTCTCCTTGAGTCAGGGCTGCACCTCTGGGTGTTGACATGCTGGGAATTCATTTGCAATTTCCTCTGGGGCAGTGGGCGCGAGAGTTCTGTTAAAGTTCCTGGTTAGGACGTCACTTCTGTAAGCGATAAGCCATCTCAAAGGGGACATATTGTAATAGTCCACAAACTATTTCTTTCACGAGTTGGACTCAGAAAGGGTTTGTGCAGTGGGCGCTTCTTCCACAGTACTTAGTCAGCAGTTTGATGCACATCCTAGGGGAAACATCCTTTACGACGCAACTTTTACAACGCAGTGCCTTTACAACGCAGTATTTACAACGAAAACCATTACAACGCATTGTGCTGGGGGGCGCTCTAGGATAGGGAGTAAGTTTAATTTACGATCCAACACCTTCCCTATTGTCCACGGGGACGGTGGTTGGAATAGTAAATTAAACTATTCACTATCCAGCACCCCAAAGCACTATGCGTTGTAAAGGTTTTCGTTGTAAATACCGCGTTGTAAAGGCATGCGTGGTCAAAGTATGCGTTGTAACGTCATACATCCACATCCTAGTCATTTAATTTTATAGTGTAGTCAGTTTGTGTCCAGTTATTTATAAAATATTCTCTTAGGAATAGGGTATTTAAAAATTCACAAATACAAAAACAATCACTGTACAATGCAAAAACTCACAAGTACTGAACTATTTATGAATTTGCCCAAAAATCTATTCTTTCAACAAAATTTGGAGTACTGCAGTGGTGATTTCTATTATTTCATGGAGGTTTGGAAATAAGAGTAACCATATATGTCCAACCAACAATCACAAGTCCCAGTGGAAAACAATTTGCCAAATTCCTCGTTTCTAGATGAACTCTTGAACCAGCCACACACTTTATCTTTAGACAAGGTAACAATGAATCTCTCAAATATTTTCGTAACCTTGTTTTCCATTTTACCGATTTATAAGAGGATGGTCTATAATTTATTCATTTTGAGTTCTCATGCAACATGGAAATCTGGTCGAAAATCCCTGGCACAGACTCTGAGCTGCTCCTCTGATATCATCCTTTCTGTCAGCCCCATTGTCTTTTTTTCTGTTCAATGTGACTTGTGTCCCGAGTGCTATGAAAGGTACACCATATGAATTTGCATGTTGCTTATCGCCAAAGTAATTGACTGCTGAAGACAGAAGTGCAACCCAACTGTCATTCATTCGACATGGGCAACTACTTTCCCCATTCCCAGGCTATGGCATGGCTTCCAGCTGATGGAAACTGATGACAGTTGAGGTACATTTCTTTGTACCTGCAGCTGGGATGTGAAATTGGCCTACTCTGTTGTACAATCTGAAGAGGTGCCCCTTTTCCCCTACACTTAAGGCATGAATGTGGTTTGTGTGGATATGGGTTCATCAGGGAATGGGTACAGGAGGGGATGGATGCTCAAGACTGTTGAGTTCCCAAGTGTGTTGTGTGTAGCTCCATGTTTACTGAGAACATGACTAGTAAGAGTTCTCTTTCGGAGCTGTTCTCTGCACCCTTTTGCATGACATTTTACATTGTACGCAGAGTGGAGTGCGTTCTTGCGTCAGAAAATGTGTGCGAACAGCACCATGCAGTAGTTTGCATGGGCGCGGAGATCTTTTTTTTCTGATCTGTTCATGCTGTGCCTGTTTTTGCAATCCCACCTAATCTTTTCAATCCTCCTCCCTCAAACCTATCTACCTCTTATCTACCCCATATTTTTATTTATTGTATTAGTGTGTGTGTTGTGTTTGTGTATTTTGCGTTTTTGTAATTATTTTGTATTTGTTGTGACTTTTTGTATTTTCAAATTTTTTCATTTACTTCCTCCTTTCTTCCTTCCTTCCTTTTCCAGTTTTTTGCTTTTATCCCCCATCCAGAACCATGGCAGGGAGCCAGGACCCCCACCCCCACGACAAGCAGCCACCTACATTGCGGTCGGCGGTGCCGCGAAGGGGTGCAGACCCTCACAGTTTTTTGTGTGGTGGGAGTGGTATTTTGTGCAGTGCCACCTCAGGCCTGGAAGCGTGTAGCCCCTGCTGGAGTATCAGCTGCATTGGGGGAAGGTGTGCCGGTGTGTGCGCCGCACCACCCACAATCTGCTCATCCAACAGCAGCTGACATACCATTGGGCGGACATCATAGACCGCGAGCAGTACCTGATTGATATGCTAGGTGTAGAGATCGCGGGGCTCGGTGAGTAATTATTTATTGTGTTTATGTTCTACAATGCTAACATTTTATTTCCAAATAGTCTGCTGCTCACACTCAGAAGTAAAGTAAGTTTACGGTAAGGATATTATGTGATCCATTTTGGGCTAGCCAGTTGCTCAGCGCTTCCTTATCGTACTTGTCGGCTCTTGCTTAGGCTAATTATTTAGAGAAAAACCTAATGGGATGATGGATGGAGTGTTCAACATTGCAAGCACCCCCAATCAACTGATCTGGGTTTAATCCATCATCATTCTTTAGTTCACTCCGCCATCCCAGTTCAGACATGGCCATATGCAAATCAGTCTGACCCTGTGCCTCATGGGAACAGGCATAAAGGGTACCTCTAGAAGGACCTATATTACTTTTACAAGGAATATATCCTAAAAACATTCACATTAGAAGGATGCTAAAGAGGGAAGCCAAAACTTCAGAATATTATTAAAACATATTTTTATTTATTTTTTTCATATATTTTAGTTTATAGATGTTTGTGCATCTGTACATTTCATTTTGTCGCATAGTATCACTAACAAAAGTTCATCAACATTCATTATACAGTTTATATAATTAGATAAAGTGCAAATTAGGAAAATGAGAAAAAGGAAGTGCCCCTACCAATATAACATATTGCTAACATACATACACTCTCACATATCAATCATACCTCTGCAGTAATTTAAAAAATACCTGACAAAATAGAAACAAAACTAAGCACAATAGGACAATAACCCGAAGGTGTAATTGGTAGTTTACAGTTGGAACATAGATTTAACAGTTCTACCAGTTGATCATTGGTCTGTGTGTCGTTGACCAATCTTTATCCAGATTTTTATGGATGTACGGCCTACGTACGTTTCGGTGATGGAATCACCTTCCTCAGGGCCAAAGAAAATTGAACAAGAAATAACAGACTAACATATATACATGATCTATACAAAAGTTAAAAGGACAGGGGCATTGCAATGTTTTTTTTTTCTATTTTAGATTCACATGGATACACATAGATTGGACATATGTAAAGAAGGCGACAGTGAGGACTCACTCTAACTGCTGCTAGTAGAAAGATTTCTGTACTGCAGAAAGTGCTTTATATGACAAGATCCATAGATTGATAGTAGATAGTTACTCTAGTAGATGATTATAAAGATAAGGCGCTTGTATGTAGTTGTGGTATGTCATCTAATGATTCTGGACATTATACATTGTAATTCCCGATGCCTGAAATTAGATGTGGGGCAGCCTCTACATCTTCCTAGGCGAGGGCTGTCGCCGTAGCATGGGGTTCCTGGGTCTATCCGCAAATGAAGTGAGCTACTGGTGGTGGGGACGCCGAGTTTAAGTAGGGCAGTTCCCGCCGGTTGCTATTTTAGATTCACATGGATACACATAGATTGGACATATGTAAAGAAGGCGACAGTGAGGACTCACTCTAACTGCTGCTAGTAGAAAGATTTCTGTACTGCAGAAAGTGCTTTATATGACAAGATCCATAGATTGATAGTAGATAGTTACTCCAGTAGATGATTATAAAGATAAGGCGCTTGTATGTAGTTGTGGTATGTCATCTAATGATTCTGGACATTAGACATTGTAATTCCCGATGCCTGAAATTAGATGTGGGGCAGCCTCTACATCTTCCTAGGCGAGGGCTGTCGCCGTAGCATGGGGTTCCTGGGTCTATCCGCAAATGAAGTGGGAACAGTCCAGCCCGAACTGCCAAGCCATGTCTTCCCTGGACCGGAAACAAGCATCTTGGGACCGGTTTCTGGCTAATCAGCCGTCATCAGCCAGTTTAGCTTGAATCCAGTGGCAAAGTGAGCAAGGGACCCACGGCTGGGCATACCCTGCCAACTTAGGTCGAACAAAGCAAAACCAAAGGGGATGATGGGCGGAGTGTTGAACTTCGCAAGCATTCACCCCCAGTCAACTGATCTGGGTTTAATCCATCATCATTCTTTAGCTCACTCCGCCACCCCAGTTCAGACATGGTCATATGCAAATCAGTCTGACCCTGTGCCTCATGGGAACAGTCCAGCCCGAACTGCCAAGCCATGTTTTCCCTGGACCGGAAACAAGCATCCTGGGACCGGTTTCTAGCTAATCCGCCGTCATCAGCCAGGCTGTTGGTTTTGCATTTGTAACCCAGAGTGGGATGGGTATGCTCAGACGTGAGTCCCGTGCTCTCCATACCACTAGAATCAATCTATCCTGCTGATGAGGCTGAAAGCCCGAAACGGTCCTAGGATGCTTGTTTCCAGTCCAGGGATGACCTGGCTTGGCAGTTCGGGCTGGACTGTTCCCAAGGTGCACAGGGTCAAGACTGATTGGCATATGGCTGGGTTCAAACTGGAATGGCATGGTGAGCAAAAAATGATGGATTTAGGCCCAGATCTCTGTTCTGGGGTGAATGTATGATATTGTTCTGCATTCTGTCCATCAACTGTTGTTTTTGCATTTGTCACCCCGAGTGGGATGGGTATGCTCAGACGTGGGTCCAGTGTAAGCATGGGCGAATTTTGCGAATCTCGCGTTCGCGAATTTTGCGGATTTGCGAACTCGCAATCCGCAAAATCCGCGAATTCTCGCTAATTTGCGGATTTTTTTTTGTGTGTTTGCGCGGGTTTCTGCCAGTTCGCGAGGGTTTTGTACAATGTCGCAAATTGCGAACTTACCTGTCGGGTCGCAAGTTTCGCGAACTTGTTGTTTCTACGTGTCCAGCCTGTTTGGGACACTCTTCTTCATCACTGCCACTCTCTGTCACCACTGCCACTCTCTGACTACTCATGCCACCCTCTGGCCCACCCATGCCACCCTCTGTTTCATCACAGCACCCTCTGGTTGTCCAGTCAGTGTACATTATTGTGGCAACGCAAGCACACCTTCCCTGCCTCAAGTGACCTGAATTAATTTGGGGCTGATTAATGTGTCACAGAATATTTTTTTAGCTGGCACCTGCTTCCTTAGTGCTTCCTGATTAGTGAACTTTTGCACTTGCTAAGTGCTTTCATTGTTGCAAAATTAGTTACAACACCTGCCCTGCCCCAACTGACAATAATGAATTAGGGGCTGATTAATGGATTTGAACTGCCAGCCTGGCTCCTGCTTGTCTCCCTTAGCTGTAATTCAGGACCTTTGTGGCATATGTGTAACTATTCTGAGGTTCAGAGCAGGGTCACATAATAGTTGCAACTGGCAACTGAACTCTGGAGGGGCCCCTCAGCAAGCACTACAGGAAATGGCTACTAATGATGAGCCTGAACTTTTGAACCTGGTAAGTAGTTACTTTCAGTTTGCTAAAATCGTATTTCTGCAATTTTGCACTTATTCGCGGGGCGCGAACTCACGCGAACTCACGCGAACAGTGCGAGCAGTGCGAGCAAAATCCGCTGCTCGCGGATTTGCGGATTTTGCGGGAGATTCGCGAATCTCGCGGATTGCGAATTTCCCGAAAATCCGCAAAATCCGCGAGCGAAACGGATTTTCCGCCCATGCTTAGTCCAGTGCTCTCCATGCCACTGGAATCAAGCAATCCTGGTTGATGAGGGCTGAGAGCCTGAAACCGGTCCTAGGATGCTTGTTTCCAGTCCTGGACTATTCCCATGGGGCAGAGGGTCAAGACTGATTTGCATATGCTGGAATGGCATGGTGAGCAAAAAAACCAGATGGATTTAGGCCCAGATCACTGTACTGGGGTGAATGTATGACATTGTTCTGCATTCTGTCTTATCGGCCTCTTGGCTCTAGATCCTCCTTTAGCCAAGAGTTTAGTAATCTCTTGGAACCCTATCTGTCAAGACCTAACCTGACAGTGATTTTAACTTTCATTTAAACAAACTCTAATGTAAAGATACCCAATCTCTTCTGGAAACTCTAGGCTGCTGTTGGTTCTCTCATTGGTTACTAGTTCCACTCATACTGCTGGTCATATATTAGATGACATTTTTTCTAATGACCATCGGATCGAGGTGGGACTACCTTTACCCCACTCTTGGTCAGATTATTACGCGGTCCCTATTAAACTTAAGATCTCAGTATTAAATGCTGCCTCAGCAGATAAAAGGACTGGCGAGGAAAAGATAAATCTGAGTCATGTTAGTAAGGATGATCTTCCTAAATACTTTTTGAATTTCCAATTTTCTGACCACTCAAATGCCAACTTAGCTGCAGAGGAACTGTCTAGAGGGTTGATAAGAGCCCTAGATACCTTGGCTCCCATTACAAAATATTATGTAGCAAGAAAAAAACGCTCAGCTCCATGGTACTCTGATAATCTCAGAAATTTGAGACAATCCTGTCGCAAACAGGAAAGAATTTGGTGCACAGATCTGACGCCAGCGGGCAGAGAGCTACATAAACAAAGCTTAAGAGTCTATAAAGTAGCCATTATGGAGGAAAAAAGATTGTATTATTCCAAGATCACTGAATCTATTAAATCTTCTAGAGAGCTTTTAAGGTTATTAACTCCCTTGTTTCCACTCCTGTTACTGACTCAACTGAATGTTCTCAAGAACTCTGTGACCGAATGGCCAATTTCTTCCTCACTAAGATCACAGATATATATTCCCTGCTGGAGGCCCATAACACTTGGAATGCTATGTCTGCTACTTTTATAACTGATCGTAATGTCACACCATCTATGGAAGATGAACCAGAGCTTCTCAACTTCCCCTGTATCTCATCCAAAATAACGGATAATCTATTAAAAGGGGTCACCTTTGCGTCACCTTAGGATGCATGCCCCCCCAAAATCTTTACAACTTGGAAGGGAGGCTATTGTTCCCCACCTCACCTCAGTACTTTATATAGCCTTTGCTGAGGGGCAGTATCCAACCCTTTGGAAAACTGCTGTGGTTAGACCACTTTTAAAAAAAGCTATCTCTGGATCCCATGGAATTAAAAAACGTTTGTCCCATTTCTTTACTCCCAGTTCCAGCCAAGATTATGGAAAGATACCTGAATTCTCATTTTAGCGTGTATTTATTGGACCATCAGTTGCTTGATGGCTCACAGCATGGCTTTAGGAGCCATCATAGCACTGAATTGGCGCTAACAGTGGTTTTTGATAATATCCAGGTCCAGGTTGATGCAGGGCATACTACCCTGCTGATCCTACTTGACCTTACCGCTGCATTTGACACCCTGTCTTCTTCGAGGCTGGTAGAACGCCTCGCGGAGATAGGGGTTGGAGGCACGGCCCTAGGGCTTCTTTCCTCTTTTCTCAATGAGAGGACACAGATTTTGAAAATGGGCCAGTTCTACACAACTTCCAACTCGTTGATATGTGGAGTGCCGCAGGGCTCCTCCTTAAGCCCTACACTCTTTAACATCTATGTTGCCCCACTGGCTAGAGTCGTGAGATCCTTTGGATTTGAGGTATTGTCCTATGCGGACGATACTCAATTCATGGTGTCCATTACTAACGGCATTAGTGAATCTGCTGCAATTTTAAAAAATTGCATGCAGGCAGTCTCAGCTTGGATGGTGGAGAATTATCTTAAGCTGAATGGGGAAAAGACAGAGATCCTGGGCCCGATTCACAGAACTAACTTAAGACAAAATCCTAAAATTACTACCATTTTGGTATTCACAGAAGGCACTTACTCATTTTGGTATTCACAGAAGGCACTTACTCATTTTGGTATTCACAGAAATTAGGAGTCCTAACTTTAGGACTCCTAAATGCCTTCTGTGAATACCGAAAGTCTTAAAAGTTAGGATTTTTCTCAGTTTAGGAGTAGTAAAGTTAGGACTCCTAACTTTAAGACTCCTAAATGCCTTCTGTGAATACTGAATGTCTTAAAGTTAGGATTTTTTTCCAGTTTAGGAGTAGTAAAGTTAGGACTCCTAACTTTAGGACTCTAGAAACCGGTCCTTAAATGCTTGTTTCCAGTCCAGGGAGGACCTGCATTGGCAGTTCGGGCTGGACTGTTCAAATGGGGTACAGGGTCAAGACTGGTTTGCATATGGCTGGGTTCAAACTGAAATGGCATGGTGAGCAAAAAAACATTGCATTTAGGCCCAGATCTCTGTTTTGGGGTGAATGTATGACATTGTTCTGCATTCTGTCCATCAACTTTTGTCTTTGCATTTGTCACCCTGAGTGGGATGGGTATGCTCAGACGTGAGTCCCGTGTTCTCCATGCCACTGGAATCAAGCTATCCTGGCTGATGAGGACTGAATGCCTGAAACCGGTCCTAGGATGCTTGTTTCCAGTCCAGGGAGGACCTGGCTTGGCAGTTTGGGCTGGACTGTTCCCATGAGGCACAGGGTTAAGACTGATTTGCATATGGCTGGGTTCAAACTGGAATGGCAAGGTGAGCAAGAAAACGATGGATTTAGGCCCAGATCTCTTTATTGGGGTGCATGTATGACATTGTTCTGCATTCTGTCAATCAACTGTTGTTTTTTGTAATTATTTAGAGAGCCATTGCAGCCTCCTCTGTCCTTCTGCCACCATAGTGAATTAGTGATTTCAATGAGTTAGTGTTCTCTGTGACTTTCTTTATTTAGCTCATACAGATATATATCACACCCATCATCATGCATCATCCCCCTCCCTGCCCATGGCATTTCCCCACTCATAACCTAAGTGCAGTATGGTTCAATTTGCGACTGCAGTGTTGGTTGCGCCGTGTGCATCTGCTTCAGTTAAAGTGGCATTTTCAAAGTTTTCAATGCATTGCAAACCAAACACAAAGTGTGTTTTCCTTTGCCCACTCAGTCACCTCTTAGTACTTCTCTTCTTTATTCTTTCTTAAGTTCTCCTGCCCCAGCCTACTAAAAAATTGGGAAATCCAAGCCACATTTTTATCGCCATGTGATTTGCTTCATAAATATATTTGATGGTTTCCCATAACAGATTTACTCCTGTTAAAAATGTTCCCTTTCAACTTTCCCCAACTACAGTGACTGAATAAGCCAAATCTTAGGCACATAATGATGTACAGGGACACCCCGATACTCTATAGCAAAAGCTCTACCTACCTGGCCTAATCCCTCTAACTTATCTTGCAGTACAGTCAATAAAGTTTCCTTTCCTCACAGCCAAGCAAATTACTTTTGAAAGACAAATACCATAACACTCCTGACATCAATCCATGTACAGTTATTTCCACATTTTACTGGAGTCATTTAGTACAAAAAATGTTCAAGAACAAGCAGTCAGATGATTCTCACTAAAGCTTGTATTTTCAGTTGGTGCAAAAAGCAGCCAGTCTGGAAAGTACAGCCAACATGTGTTTTGTCGCGACAGTGACTTTTTCAAGGCTGTAATATATATATATATATATATATTCACAGAAAAAACCATAGGTTATAGTGGATATATAGTTAGGAATTTGCATTTACAAAACCTTGAAAATTCAATGAAAAAACCATAGGTTATAGGCCATATATAGTTAGGAATTAGCATTTACAAAACCTTATTTTACTCGCATAAAACCATTGAAATTCCATATATAGTTAGCTAACTATAAGCGCTAACTATATATCGCGCACCCGCAATCCACTGCTGATGATGTCACATATTACATCATTCATGACATGGTCAGTGACATCACTGATGACATCACTGATTACAACATCCAGTGACTGTATGTTTCTGTAAAGTTAAAATATGTTTCACATATTGAAGAATGAGTGGATGTATAAGTGTCTGGATGAAGAATTTAGTAGGTGCATGACTGACTGTATGAGTGAGTGATTAAATGTGTCTCACTGAGTGCATGGGTTAGTGACTAAACTGTCTTAATTCGTGCATCAGTATGTTTGTTGTTGTGTAAACTGCTGCTTGTGTTGATCAGTAGCTATAAGAGTAGCCATATGGGTTATTGATTGGTTGCCCAAATATTTGAATGGGAGGCTGAGTGTGTGTGTGGGTGGCTGGGAGGTGCGTGACTCTGTGCATAGATGTGTAAGCAGTTGATTCACTAGGAGTATGAGTTCAAGAGTGCATGTGGAAACAGCTATATGAGCGGTTGACTGTGCATGGGTGTGTTGGTGAGTGAATGGATTTCTCATTGCTACATGTGCAAGTAAGTACGTATGTAAAACACAATACATGTGAGAGTTGAGATATATAAATAACTGAACATAAGAGCCAGTGAATGTGTGAGTGGCTGTATCGATCACTGTGAGCTTGTATCAGGGATTATATAAGAGAGTAAATATGTGTTATTATATGTTTGAATAAGTAAGATGTGTATAACTGTATAGTTGAGGAAATGGAGGTGTGATTGATTCTTTGCATGACTGACTAGGTGTGTGAGTAAGTCCATGGATGAGTGACAGTCTGTGAGTGTCTGTTTATACTGAGTGTATGTAAGGTTATATTAGAGTCTGAAGAGGTTCATTGTATTATCACATGAGTGATGTGATCAGTGATGACAAATGAGATGTCATCAGTGATGTCATTTGAGTTGTCATCAGTGATGTCATTTGAGATGTCATCATTGATATCATTTGAGTTGTCATCAGTGATGTCATTTGAGATGTCATCAGTGATGTCATCAGTGATGTCACTGACCATGTCATGAATGATGTAATATGTGACATCATCAGCAGTGGATTGCGGGTGCGCGATATATAGTTAGCGCTTATAGTTAGCTAACTATATATGGAATTTCAATGGTTTTATGCGAGTAAAATAAGGTTTTGTAAATGCTAATTCCTAACTATATATGGCCTATAACCTATGGTTTTTTCATTGAATTTTCAAGGTTTTGTAAATGCAAATTCCTAACTATATATCCACTATAACCTATGGTTTTTTCTGTGAATTTCATTGGTTTTTTAATAGCAAATATGAAAAGCTTTAAAATGTCAAGTACGTGATAGATAAAAACATTTTCGTATTTATGCACGCTGATGTGCTTTGAACGCTGCCCCCCCCCCCTCCCCTCTTTTGCCTTTGTTAGTACTCTCTCTTTGCAGATACAGAAGGGCAGTTAACGCAGGCCTTTACCCCCGTTGTAATCCGTCGTACCTCCTTGTCTCTCCATTTGATTGATTGTTGTCCAAGCATTTACTGTTTTAGAATTGGTTCTCTTTGGATCATTCTCTATTTACAAACAAGCACAAAGTCGCAATACTCTGTTTAGTCTTTGCAGATAGTGAAAAATCGTGTAAAAAAATAAAAGTAATCGAGCAAAATCAGTAGGCCACTAATTGGATCTCTTTTTGACCTCGCTAAAATAGAAATATTAGGAACAACCCTTCTTGAGAAATACGAAAATAGTGAGATGAACTGAGCTCCACACCATGAGGGCTGCAAGACAGCTCGGCTCCATCACCCATCCCGCACAAAATAATGACAAACCCTATGCAAATATTAAAAATATAGACAACACACCAGCAAAGAAATAGGGTAAAACATTTTATTAAAAAACTATTTACATAACGTTGGTTTATAAGATGATGTCAGTAGTGGACCGATGTGTGAATAGATCGAAAACAGCACAAGGCTCCAAGATCCGGATAGCAAGCTCCTGGATGTTGGGTGCCATAGTTTAGAGTTCTGAATTTCAGCCTTTTTCAATGCCTGTGCTTTGTTGAATCAAAATGGCGGTTTGACACAAAGCTGACTCAAGCGTTGTTACTGATGCTATGCAGACCAAAACTGGTTTTCAGTTTGTACATTTTTCTAGATTTTTCAATCCAAGTTTGGTTGACTTTGTAGAACGATGGCTTCAGATTTTCAACATACGGTGTGGTGGCGCTGACTGGGAGGGGGCGCTTCGCTCCTGCCCCCTCCCCAAGTAAGATTTTCATACGTGAAAGTACGTTAATGGTTTTGGTCCCCGAGATGCTTCGATGTCACTACCATTCTCAAATAGCATAAGTTCTGGATGTTGGGTGCCATAGTTAAGAGTTCTGAGCAGCGCTTGTAACACTGTCTGAAGCTTATTTCCTCCTACTGCAGCTTCACTATTCTCAAAGTAAGTGAGTGTCGTTTGTGGACCTGACTGCATTAGAAAACAATATGATATGTTACCTTCCTAAACAGCTTGACGGAGGCCCCTGAGGGGCGCTGTGATGGCCATGGACTCGGAGAAGACGCTTGGCTCCGACACCCTCCCCAAGTCTTATAGCACTGGTGTAGCCTGAGATCGCCCCCGACATAGGCGGCCGGCTCCCGGGGTCCGGCGGTACTTTTTGCCTTTTGATGACTCTTCAATTCTGGACCTTGTCCCACAATCCGTTTGACCTGAAGACAAGCTGTAGTGAGGCGCCCCTTTATCGTTTTAGTTGCCATTCCGCCCGCTTTTGCTACACTGTGCCTCTTCCGCCATTCAGCTGTTTTCCGCCCGCTCTTGCGACTACAGCGTCTCGCTCACCATGTAGTTGAGATGCGCCCGCTCTAGCGGTGCAGCGATAGGCGGCTGCCACAGGACTCTCAAAATGGCGGCCGGCTCTTCGGTTTTGGGCCTGGTCCACTAAAATGGCCCTGGGACACCTTGGAACTCGGACGCTTGTCTGCTAGGGCTTGGATCCCATTCTCGAAAAGCGTCCCCTCAGCCGTGAAGATTCTACAAAAGTCATGGGGGCCTCCGACTCCCGCAGGCTTCTGGTGGGGAGCGGCTGCCATGATTGCTCGTGGAATGGCCACGACGGAGCTACGAGATGGTAGTGGTCTCATGCTGACGCCAGCTTTAGTCTGAAACATCCAGAAACACTGTAGACTACCAATTCGATCAGTTCCGGTAGCGCCCCAACATGACCCGGAAGAGAAGAACTTGCCCTCCCCTCTTTGACTGATGGTTCTTGTTGCCTGTCCCCTCTGTTGTCATTTAATAGAACTTTTTGGACTACTGAAAGGGGTTGTGTTCTGAACGCTGGTTGGTGGAGACATTTAGACTATATTCTTGACCTACGTTGTCGCGTAATGCGTTTTATGACACGCCGCGTTAGCGCACCCGGAAGTGATCCGAGGCGCGGCGCGCAGCGCGTAACGTAAGCATAACAGGTCATGTGACTTGTTAATAAAACTTTTCATTGGTTCATTTTACTTTTGTTAATTTAATGATGAAAAGCTTGGTCATATGACCTAAAAATTACGCTTTTTATTATTTTCGAACAATATTTTTTTTTCAAACATATGTTATAATATTCCAGGCTAATGTACTTTCCCGGAAAATTTACAACTGTCTGGCAAGTAAAATATATTCCTTTTTCGAGAAAAAGGGCGTTTCTTCCTTCCATGACGGAGCCGTTGAGTAAAAGAGATTCGCCCTGCTGTCTTAGTCGCCGATGCGCCTGATTATCAGATTCTTAGCGATCACTTTATGTTGCAGACATGAAAAACACAACTGCCCTTGACCATTTATCTTTACTGCGTTCCTACATATTATACCTTTTATCCGTCATGTAATTGGACTGCTTTATTTCACTTGCCTTTTACTGATTCGAAAACAGTCACTAAAAGTAAAAACTTTACAAATGAAAATACTACTACCGTGTTTTGTTTTAAAAACCTTTATTGTGAAAATGTCAGTATACAAATACGGGCCTATAACCACGTGGGCCGGCCACGGAGCAAACTCAAATCGTATATGATGAGGAGACATTTACACTGTAGAAGAACGTAACGAGCGGGCCATTAGGTGACAAGAACAAAGGTGTCTAACAGTTGCGGAATCGGTGGACGTACATTTTGTAATTAAAATACGACAGGGCCACTTACAATAACATTTTCTAGATATACATTTGCGGGCAAAGAGTTACGAGTCCCATTTATACCGGCGCCATTTTGGGCGAGGCCGGGCAGGTCCAAGATATAGTCAAAATGTCTCCACCAACCATCGGCCAGACCAGAACCCCTTTCGGCCCTTTATGCTACAAGATGGTGTCTTCCATTCAGAAAATATTGGTGGCAGCATTTTGAAAGGAAACAGAAACAGCCGTTCTCCTAGTGAGTTTCACATTGTTACATTTAGGAAGAATGTTGAAGAGTAGTATGTGGAAAATCTGAAGCCATTTTTCTACAAACTCTCAATCAGACTTGGATGGAAAAAAAAAACATGAAGAATGTACAAACTGAAAACCAATTTTTGTCTGTATAGCACCAACAGTAACACTTGAGTCAGCTTTGTGTCAAGCCGCCATTTTCATTCAATCAATAGCGTCCCCCTGCACACATTCAGGGACCTGGTCGTGTCTTCAGATGAAACGCATTGTAGGAAAAGAAGCAGAAAAGAAAAGGCAAAAAGTTCCGCCGGACCTAGTGAAGCTGCAGCAGGTGCAAATAAGCTTCAGACAGTCTTCAACTTACTCTGATTCTTATAATAAACTTCAGATAGTCTTACAAGCACTACTCAGAACTCTCAACTGAGGCACTCAACATCCAGGACTTGCCATTCGGATCTTAGCGCCTTGTATTTTTGTTTTGTTCTTGATGGAGGGGAAACAACAAAAAACAGGCATTGAAAACGGCTCAACTGGAGCAAAAAAAAAATTACTTCTTGGGTGCATTAGGGCATTTATGATTTTCGAATGCCGTATTCATCATGTTGATGCTCATGTTGCCATAGGACAGCATAGCACCACAGTGTATACAAGTTAACTTCATATGTTCAGATGAGGCAGGTGGCATATTTAGCATTCACCTTCTTTGATCCAGGAGGGATGGAGAAAAACTGCCAGATGAAACTTGAAACTTGGCCATCCAGATCTCGGCGCGTTCGACTCACTGTACCGCAACAGTGACCGCAACTCAGCTGGACACGCCGTCTTTCGGCGCAGCATTGTAGGATGGCCACACCAGTGCGGCAATTTGCTAGACACCACCTCGGTGCCATCCGGATCTCGGCGCGTTCGAGTCACTGTACCGCAACAGTGACCGCAATTCAGCTGGACACGCCGTCTTTCGGCGCAGCATTGTAGGATGGCCACACCAGTGCGGCAATTTGCTGGACACCACCTCGGTGCCATCCGGATCTCGGTGCGTTCGAGTCACTGTACCGCAACAGTGACCGCAACTCAGCTGGACACGCCGTCTTTCGGCGCAGCATTGTAGGATGGCCACACCAGTGCGGCAATTTGCTGGACACCACCTCGGTGCCATCCGGATCTCGACGCGTTGTGCTGCCTTCGGCCTATTCGCACATCGGTCCGCTACTGACAGTGACCGCAACTCAGCTGGACACGCCGTCTTTCGGCGCAGCATTGTAGGATGGCCACACCAGTGCGGCAATTTGCTGGACACCACATCGGTGCCATCCGCATCTCGACGCGTTGTGCTGCCTTCGGCCTATTCGCACATCGGTCCGCTACTGACAGTGACCGCAACTCAGCTGGACACGCCGTCTTTCGGCGCAGCATTGTAGGATGGCCACACCAGTGCGGCAATTTGCTGGACACCACCTCGGTGCCATCCGGATCTCGACACGTTGTGCTGCCTTCGGCCTATTCGCACATTGGTCCGCTACTGACGCCGCCTCACGTGCCAACGGATTTTCTACGCTTTTTGTAGCCCTATGCCGCAGAACAGGTCATGTGACTTGTTTATAAAACTTTTCATTGGTTCATTTTACTTTTGGTTTCCTAAAGATGGAAGGCTTGGTCATATGACCTAAAAATAACACTTTTCATTGGTTTAGAACATTTTTTTTCCCAAACGATGAAAGCCCCACCTTGTTTCTGGATCATTCAGACTGAAGCTGGCGTCAGCATGAGAGCACCACCATCTCGTGGCTCCGTCGTGGTCATTCCGCGAGCAATCATGGCAGCCGCTCCCCACCGGAAGCCTGCGGGAGTCGGGGGCCCCCAAGACTTTTATACAATCTTCACGGCTGAGGGGACGCTTTTCGAGAATGGAGCCCAAGCCCTAGCAGGCAAGCGTCCGACTTCCAAGGTGTCCCAGGGCCATTTCAGTGGACCAGGCCCAAAACCGAAGAGCCGTCCGCCATTTTGACAGCCATGTGGCAGCCGCCTATCGCTGCACTGCAAGAGTGGGAGCAACTCCACAACATGGTGAGCGAGACGCTGTGGCCGCAAGAGCGAGCGCAACTCAGCTAGATGGCCGCCACCTGGGGAGGCCCGTTCACGCCGCCTCCCCCCCCCCCCCCCGGGCCGCCGCACGCCAATTTTCGGAGCAGCATTGTAGGATACCAAAACCAGTGCGGCAGTTTACTGGACATCACCTGGGTGCCTGTCGTACATGTTGTGTCAGCCATGTGACACTGGACACAGACCGCTACTGACGAGGCCTCCCCCCGCACCACCCGGGACGCCCCACGCTGTTTTTCTGTGCTGCATTGTAGGATCCCTAAACCAGTGCGGCACCCAGGCGACATCACCTGGGTGCCGTCCAGAACTCTGCACGTTGTGCTGCCTTGGGACTATTCGCACAACAGACCGCTACTGACGAGGCCTCCCCCCGCCCCACCCGGGACACCCCACGCCAATTTTCGGAGCAGCATTGTAGGATCCCTAAACCAGTGCGGCACCCAGGCGACATCACCTGGGTGCCGTCCAGAACTCTGCACGTTGTGCTGCCTTGGGACTATTCGCACAAAAGACAGCTTCTAACCATTGTTGCTTTTTGTGTTAATAAATGTTTAAATGTTTTTAGTTTTTGTTCTGTTCATTATCGTTAAAAGTTAATAAAGTTTTATAACCTTACTTTGTTGGAGTGTTATCTATTTTTTGAAAAACGGGTGAATGGGGCCTTGAATCGGGTTATTGTCATGTGTGGGCTTTGGAAGTGTGCTGCTGCAGGATCGGACATTTCAAACTCAAATGCACGTTCTTTTTCTTACCTTTCCGAAGCATGGAGCGCAATAGCAAGCAGAGAAAGGGTGATGCACGTGTTGAACACTACCTGACCTGGCAAGTTGCTGGCAGTGCCCCCCCGCCCGCTCCTGAAAGAGGGCACACACACACCGCCGCCCCGAGTACTTCAGAAATCTTTAAAAGACCATGCGCTTGTTCATGAGGCTTAAATGGTTTATCACCTCTTCTAGAACCCCTACATCGACCCTCTGACGTTTCATGTAAAAATTACCATGTAACACAATACCAAGCCCTATCAGCTGAAACCCCCAAGGAATCGTGGGGCATATTAGCAAGGGGGTTTATCTCCGCTTTTTTGGCTTTAAAAACCATGAAAGCGGAGATAAAATTATTTCCCTATTATCAAGCTGTCGCTAACACCAGTTAGTGACACCTAAAAGGAGATAGCGACCATCTTGGGCCCGGCTTTGCATGTCAGTGATACTTATCACTAATGACATGCAAAGTGGCGTGCCAAGATGTTAGCGACTGGAAACAGTCCCTAACATCGCTACCTTCTATTACCAACTTTTGGAGATATTCGCACTAAGCGCGAATATCTCCAAAAGCTAACACCTGCCCTGAGCAGGTCTTAGCCATGTTATCCAATGGGAGGTGGATAACATGGCTAAGAGCATTAGGTCGATAATACATGAATATCGCTGACTTTTCTGCGATAATAGCAAGGTTTATCTGCGATAAAAATCGCCGATGTGCGGCGATAATTTTTGTCTCTAAACAAGTTATAGACAAAAATTATCGCTAGTTGTTAGTAATATGCCCCCGGGTTTTTGCTTGCAGAAATCGGGAGGCGGGAGACTAGCACTGAAATCAGTACTCACACGCCTGAATCAGGAGAATTGGCATGTCTGAATTCTCTACAGCTGGGGCCATAAACTACATCCGCAGGGGTAGGTGATAGCCTGGGACCAGCCTAGCATCTAAAATGGCTGCCGTGCACGACAAAATTGTGGCATTCGAAAAAAGGCAAGATGGCGCAGCCGCTGGAAGAGATATATCAACATATATCAGCCTCCTCAGCCACCCTCAGGAAACATAGGGGATTAGGATATGTCTCCCGCACCCCCTTATACCTAGTACTTTAATTAACGAAGCACAAAATGGCGAATTCCCGTTTCGCTACCAGTTTGCGGCCCAGTTCGCGGCCCGTGAAGCGCTTCTACCGTGAAAAATCATTTTTTTTTTATTTTCCCCACGGGACCCTTTAATAACCCCAACAACATTCCTAGGGGGTCAAGAGGGGGATACCTTGCCCCCTTTCATTAAATTCCCCCTTAGTTTTTCACCTTTTCTTCTCTCTCGATCCTACCGAGAGACAAGATGGCGGCCGCTCCGGACTGTCACGCAGCAAAAAAAAAAAAAAAGCTCACGCACAGCCGCTGGAAGAGATGTATCAACATATATCAGCCTCCTCACCCACCCTCAGGAAACATAGGGGATTAGGATACGTCTCCCGTACCCACTTATAACTAGTAATTTAATTTACGAAGCACAAAATGGCGAATTCCCGTTTCGCTACCAGTTCGCGGCCGCGCTTCTACCGTGAAAAATCATTTTTTTTTTATTTTCCCCACGGGACCCTTTAATAACCCCAACAACATTCCTAGGAGGTCAAGAGGGGGATACCTTGCCCCCTTTCATTAAATTCCCCCTTCGTTTTCCACCTCTTCTTCTCTCTCGATCCTACCGAGAGACAAGATGGCGTCCGCTCCGGACTGTTTAGAATGTTGACAGACACCGGAGAGCCAATCAGCTTTCTGCGCGCAAAGTTCCGATAAGCGAAAAGTAAGCGGACCGGATCGCTGCCCAGAGCGCTGTTACAGATATATATCTTGGTTTGAACGTTAATTTCTCAAAAACTACTGGAGCACATATATTGAGACCTAGCAAAGGCACATCGGGCTAACAGTCCCTACAATTTTGCCAAGTTTCGTGCAAATCCATTCAGCCGTTCGAGCTAAAAGTGAGTCCAACCGCCCTATGGAAAACTCAATGCAAAAAACGCGTTTTGGGACCCCCCTTTTTTCTCAGCCCCCCCTTGACGAAACCCCACCAAATTTTCAGGAGCTGCTCAGAAACAAAATGTGCCATTTTCCTGAAAATTTCAGCCGATTCCATCCACAAACGCCAAAGTTATTAGACATAGAATTTTCAAAAGTCCCATAGGGAATTTATCCTAACTATATATACCTACTGGCGAACGCCAGTAGGTAATATATATATATATATATATATATATATATATATATATATATATATATATATATATATATATATATATATATATATATATATATATATACATACAAACATGTCAAAAGACTCATTGGATATTATGAGAAACTTAAATAGACTTTATTACACTTAACAGTAGTGTCTTAAATAATGTGCTTCACATGAATAATACAATCCGACTAGTAAGGAAAAAACCTGCTATTTCAGTTAGCATGCTAGTATAGGGAGCTGTTTTGCCATTCAGGGTTTCCCAAGGTGCAGTTCTTATATGGCCGGGATACCCGTCACCCCCTCCCAACACAATCCCCAAGAATGGGAAGACGGAAACGGTTCTTGAACTTTTGGAAGGCGGGAGGGAGTTACCCTCCCGGCCGTATTTATTAAAATATGAAACAAAATTGAAAACATTAAAATAACAGTTTCATATCATGTACAATTTCATTTATACATTACGATGTTTATTGGCTAACCTTAACATATCTCTAATACAAAGGTTCTCCTAGCCGATTCTAAAACATCCTGTAAATGCATTTCTCAAAATTTAAATTGTACATCCTAACATTACGGGCCAACGGCAAGGTCGTAACTGGTGTCAGATCCCTAATACCAGAACTACCCCCTTACTTGTGAGGGGCGGGCGCACAGAGGACTGTACCTCTGTGCCAACTTCCAATTTCCCTTGTCTTAACGGGGGCCCCATATTTACTCGACACCATCTTGGTGGTCGTCCGAGGACTCGTGTGAGGTGTCTAGAAGGTAGCGTAGACCCCCCTCCCACCCCACACTGCTTACCACATCCGCCGTCGCGGATGTCCTGGCCCCGGGAAATTCCAAGGAGGGGCCCGTAGCCCTTCCTCCCCAGGGAGGGGCCTATGACCGCCTTCCCTTTCGGCGGTCCCATCCTTAGAAGGGTACCGCCTCCCCGTGTGAGGGGCCAATGGCCGCCTCCCCCCGGGCGCTCCCATCCATAATGGGTGGTGCCCCACCTCTAGGGATCTTCCAACTACTGCTCACCGATCATGACCTTACCGCCCGACCAAAATAAATACAACATTTTTTAACCTAATGAGGATGAAATAATAGTTATGCTGGGCATTTCGACTTATAACTTTTATTCAAGCAATACCCTCTTTCAACTCAGTTGCGATACCACCCTCAAGTACATGCAAACAGAGCAACCATTTTATTGTCACATCAAAATTCCAAACTTTATTACACACAACCTGAAAAGAGATAATACTACATTCATCGACATTATTGTACTCAAAACGCTGTCATCAGGGGCTGGTGGGTGGGTCAAAATTGGCTCTTAGTTCCGTCTCGGGCTCACGTGCAACGAAGAGGTGCAGCTTCCAAGCACAGGAACAAGAGGATGCTTCTTTGGATTGTCGCTCCTTTTATTCTTCTTTGGGAGGGCGTGGACCCTCCTCCGACCGCCTACGGGGCGTGGCCGACGGTGTAGGTGTCTAGGACAACCCCTCTTGGGCGGGAAAAGGCGCGCCCCGGCTACGCCGCTTCGGGCATACCAGCCGAGACACGCCTCCCGCCAAAAATGGTTTCCCGGGAGGATCGGGGCACCCGACCATACGTTCGGGGGGACCAAGTGGTCGCCCCTTTCCATATGGCCGGGATACCCGTCACCCCCTCCCAACACAATCCCCAAGAATGGGAAGACGGAAACGGTTCTTGAACTTTTGGAAGGCGGGAGGGAGTTACCCTCCCGGCCGTATTTATTAAAATATGAAACAAAATTGAAAACATTAAAATAACAGTTTCATATCATGTACAATTTCATTTATACATTACGATGTTTATTGGCTAACCTTAACATATCTCTAATACAAAGGTTCTCCTAGCCGATTCTAAAACATCCTGTAAATGCATTTCTCAAAATTTAAATTGTACATCCTAACATTACGGGCCAACGGCAAGGTCGTAACTGGTGTCAGATCCCTAATACCAGAACTACCCCCTTACTTGTGAGGGGCGGGCGCACAGAGGACTGTACCTCTGTGCCAACTTCCAATTTCCCTTGTCTTAACGGGGGCCCCATATTTACTCGACGCCATCTTGGTGGTCGTCCGAGGACTCGTGTGAGGTGTCTAGAAGGTAGCGTAGACCCCCCTCCCACCCCACACTGCTTACCACATCCGCCGTCGCGGATGTCCTGGCCCCGGGAAATTCCAAGGAGGGGCCCGTAGCCCTTCCTCCCCAGGGAGGGGCCTATGACCGCCTTCCCTTTCGGCGGTCCCATCCTTAGAAGGGTACCGCCTCCCCGTGTGAGGGGCCAATGGCCGCCTCCCCCCGGGCGCTCCCATCCATAATGGGTGGTGCCCCACCTCTAGGGATCTTCCAACTACTGCTCACCGATCATGACCTTACCGCCCGACCAAAATAAATACAACATTTTTTAACCTAATGAGGATGAAATAATAGTTATGCTGGGCATTTCGACTTATAACTTTTATTCAAGCAATACCCTCTTTCAACTCAGTTGCGATACCACCCTCAAGTACATGCAAACAGAGCAACCATTTTATTGTCACATCAAAATTCCAAACTTTATTACACACAACCTGAAAAGAGATAATACTACATTCATCGACATTATTGTACTCAAAACGCTGTCATCAGGGGCTGGTGGGTGGGTCAAAATTGGCTCTTAGTTCCGTCTCGGGCTCACGTGCAACGAAGAGGTGCAGCTTCCAAGCACAGGAACAAGAGGATGCTTCTTTGGATTGTCGCTCCTTTTATTCTTCTTTGGGAGGGCGTGGACCCTCCTCCGACCGCCTACGGGGCGTGGCCGACGGTGTAGGTGTCTAGGACAACCCCTCTTGGGCGGGAAAAGGCGCGCCCCGGCTACGCCGCTTCGGGCATACCAGCCGAGACACGCCTCCCGCCAAAAATGGTTTCCCGGGAGGATCGGGGCACCCGACCATACGTTCGGGGGGACCAAGTGGTCGCCCCTTTCCATATGGCCGGGATACCCGTCACCCCCTCCCAACACAATCCCCAAGAATGGGAAGACGGAAACGGTTCTTGAACTTTTGGAAGGCGGGAGGGAGTTACCCTCCCGGCCGTATTTATTAAAATATGAAACAAAATTGAAAACATTAAAATAACAGTTTCATATCATGTACAATTTCATTTATACATTACGATGTTTATTGGCTAACCTTAACATATCTCTAATACAAAGGTTCTCCAAGCCGATTCTAAAACATCCTGTAAATGCATTTCTCAAAATTTAAATTGTACATCCTAACATTACGGGCCAACGGCAAGGTCGTAACCGGTGTCAGATCCCTAATACCAGAACTCCCCCCCTTACTTGTGAGGGGCGGGCGCACAGAGGACTGTACCTCTGTGCCAACTTCCAATTTCCCTTGTCTTAACGGGGGCCACATATTTACTCGATGCCATCTTGGTGGTCGTCCGAGGACTCGTGTGAGGTGTCTAGAAGGTAGCGTAGACCCCCCTCCCACCCCACACTGCTTACCACATCCGCCGTCGCGGATGTCCTGGCCCCGGGAAATTCCAAGGAGGGGCCCGTAGCCCCTCCTCCCCAGGGAGGGGCCTATGACCGCCTTCCCTTTCGGCGGTCCCATCCTTAGAAGGGTACCGCCTCCCTGTGTGAGGGGCCAATGGCCGCCTCCCCCCGGGCGCTCCCATCCATAATGGGTGGCGCCCCACCTCTAGGGATCTTCCAATTACTGCTCACCGATCATGACCTTACCGCCACAGGCCGGATAGTTGACCGGCTATCCGGACCCCCCACAAAAGCTCCTACTAAAGGTCATGGCTACATAAACTCTTTAACCAAGCTATGAAGTCTCCTATGAGTAGGACATTACCCTCCCGGGACAAATGGACCCCATCCTCCAAATACATATGGTCCCCCCGGATACACCCGTGTGGAATACAATGCAATTTACCTGTACGAAACAACCTACCCATTTTGTTATTAACCTTCTTTACCGACTGGTTCAAAGCTGACACAGAGAGGGCCCCCCACCACACCTTCCGAGGAATCATGTGTGACCATGCAATTGTGCACCCCGGAACCCTTCTCGCCAACCAACTTACTGTGGACAAAATTGACTCGAGAAGTACTCGTCGACCAATGGTCACCAAATCATTGCCCCCAAGATGCACTATGATTACAGATGGCGGTGACCTCGTCCGCCCTAACAGTCCCTCAATAAAACTTTGAAACTGGTCAATACAGAGCCCGCCCCTTCCGTGGAAGGTCACCCTGTACCCGTATTCCCCAGCCACGTGAATCATGTCACCTGCTTTGAATACGTCAGCGGCGCGCCTCACGTATGAGTGGCCAACGACCCACACCACTCTTTCCTCAGCCGGTGATCTTTGACCGCTGGTCCCCAGGTGTCGGGTCAACTGCACAGTCTGCCCCGCAAAGCCTGCTTGCGAAACTGTAAACCAAACAGAGAACAAAAGCGTGAGTACATGACATAAGCTTCACAACATGTGCAACCGCACGTACCTTTTATAACAGTTCGAGGACCAACGCCCCAACTGTTTCACCTTTTCAACACTCAGACCCCTGGCTGTAGCCTCTGTAGCAGCCCCTATCCGGAAGGAATGGGTCCCAAAATCGCTCGGGTTCAAGCCCGCTGCCGCGATTGCCATTGTTAACACCCGCTGAAACTGAAACCTAGTCAGGGGGGTGTCGTCGGTGTGCCTCAGCAAGCTTCCCCCCCATGATGCCGTCCTCTGCGCTAAATACTCCTCCACGCATTTTACCGGGCATATGGGAGATCCCGGAATCCGCTGGACTACCACACTGTCCCCGATCGCTCCCTGATCAGTCTTGGACCTGGCTATTGAGACTACCATTGTCTCCCCCTTAATTTGAATGTGTTCTCGACACAGACCTCCCCCCGTATCCTGCTTATTCCTCGCTACCAGTTCGCTTACCCGCATAGCCCCATGGAATGCTAATGCAAAAGCGGCCCGGAACAGTACCGTCTCTAATTGAGATGAACATGTCGCAGGGAGTACGGACATTAACAGGGACAACCTTGCTAGACCTATCGGGTGCCTCTCATCCGCTCTACGACCCTCAAGGCGTTGCCACCCACGCAGTGCCTTCTGTACGAGGAAGGATGCTGTGGGGTCCTGGATTCCATGTGCCCGCGCCATGAAGGAAATGGCGGCCCGGTGCCTATTGGCTGTCGCCACTGATCTGCCTGCCTGATGTAGTGATACCAGGAATTTCAGGACATACTCCTCCTGCCCCCACTGCTCCCCCCTAGCTGAACCCAAAAATGACAAATAGGAACGGAACGCCCCTTCATAAGCCTTCCTTGTCCTGGGTGCTAGACTCTCTCCCACAAGGTTTTGTAATCCGGGGCACCGAGCGACCAGAGAGCTTCGGGAAATGGTGCCGCCACCAAGTCCGCTGAGGGCAGAAAACCCCGGAAGGCCTGCATATGGGAACAAGAGAGTGCATCAGCTGCCTGGTTCAGTACGCCCGGCACGTGTCTTGCCCTAAAGTGGACGTTTAGTCTCATACATAACAGGACAATTTCCTTCAGCAATCTCAAAATTCATTTGCAGCGTGCTGCCTGATTATTGATACATTCCACAACAGTCATATTATCCGACCAGAGTACCACAGAGCGATCACGAAACCCCTCTGGCCATTTTTTTAAGGCCACCAGAATGGGGAACAGCTCAAGAAACCCAATGTTACCTGTGAGGCCATCGTCGTGCCACCAGACCGGCCAGGTTCGTGCCGACCATTGATTACCAAAAATGGCGCCAAAACCTACACTCCCTGCCGAGTCGGTCCACAACCCCAGCTCTTCGGAGGAAACTGGCGGTTTGTTCCACACGACACGACCGTTGAAATCCGCCAGAAATGCCAGCCATATGCGCATATCCTGGCGAACCTCTGCTGACAGTCTTGTGCAGTGGTGCCCTTCCTTGAGGCCAACCATAGCTTGGGCGATAGAGCGGGAAAAGGGACGAGCCATCGGCATTACTCTAAGGGCAAAGTTAAGCTGACCCACAGCTCGTTGCAACTGATGGAGAGTTACTTTTCTCTCGCCGAGGCACATTTCTAGTGAGGCCTTAAATTTCATTACCTTCTCTTTGGGCAAGCGGAAGCACCCCCCCACAGAATCGAGCTCAATCCCCAGAAACTCGAGTGTAGTAGATGGCCCTACCGTCTTGCCTGGTGCCAGTGGCACGCCAAATTCTTTCATGAGATTACAGAATTCACTCAGGGCCTGAGCACATTCCGTGTCCCCGGCCGCCCCCAGAAACAGAAAATCATCAAGGTAATGCATGACCAGTGTAAAACCCGTGGCTCTGGTGAAAGCCCATTGCAAAAAGGTACTGAACTTCTCAAAATACGCACAAGAGATGGAGCAACCCATTGGCATACATTTATCCATGTAGTATCGTCCTTGAAACACAAAACCTAAGAGACGCTGATCCTCTGGGTGTACCGGGAGCAACCGGAACGCTGACTCGATATCTGATTTAGCCATCAGCGCTCCGGGCCCCAGGCAATTCAAAATGGCGACGGCCTCATCGAAGGATGCGTACCGCACCGAACAAACTCCCGGGTCTATCGCATCGTTCACCGAAAGACCCCTAGGAGCGGACAAGTTGTGGATTAACCTAAACTCACCTGGGTCCTTCTTGGGGACTACTCCCAACGGTGAACAAACAAAGTCTACAACTGGCGGCTTGCCATATGGTCCCGCAACCCGACCTCGGGCCACTTCCTTTGCAATCTTTGCCCGTACCACCGTCGTATTTTGTTGAACCGATAGTTGGTTCTTACATTGTGCTTTCCCCCGAAAATCCCCCGCCGGGATGCGGAAACCATATGAGAAACCGTCTCGCAACACCCCGGCGGAGACATGATCAGGGTATTCGTTCAGCCAGGGGATCATTGCCATGATATCAACGGGAGTAGGTAACGGTGCCCCTCGGTCGATTTTAGACCTGTTTGGCGCCTCCTCTACCTCCCGTATCACCAGTCTTGGCTCTGCACGAACTCTCGGGGTGCGAGGACTGTCCGCACCCTGCAAACTCATGCCTGAACTTGCATGTCCCATGTGGCCTAGTGCACTTGCCTCTGTTAAAGCTCCAACAGACCCCTTTCCTACCTGAGTTCCCATTACTCTTTGCGTTCTGATCACTGTTTGCGCCCGCCCGAAAGGGCGCCCCCAAAGGATGGCGGGAAGGCTCAGCCCCATTCCCGCCCAAAGAAGGCGACTTCGCCGTGTTGGACCCAACCAGTTTCTGCCAGGAAATGGAGTCGAAACAATCCCACGTCAGGGATGGGTCGTGCTCCTTGGCCTTACGAAATTTGTTATCATAACCAAACCATTGATTGCCTCTGTACGATTCATAGAATTCCATAATACGTGTCTGGTAACAAGCTAGTTCCAACAATACTTCAGACCTACGTTCCCCCATAATTGCAGTGAACATTCCAAACGCCCTGGCCCAATTAGCGATCGTTTCATCTACTCTGAAACCCGCCATCTTTGCACGCCATACACTCGGATGCAACAACTCCTTCTGATTTCTAACATGCTCTATCTCGTAGTGATCGGTCAATAACGAAAACATGTTCACATATTTATCTGCCCAAATCCTTTCTTTCACATCCATCGGGATATGTTGAACCACCTTTTCCCTCCTTGAGGGTAACGATCCCTCCCCCGCTATTGGCAACGGCTGCTTACCCGAACAAGTAGCTGTGACTGTTGTCGCTGCTGTTCCAACGCTCGATACTGGTTGTTCCATGGGAACCTGCGGGGAAACAAGAGGACAAGGTGCCTTCGCAGCATCCTTCGATTGCCGCAACTGCTTCATTATCGACCTGGCCTCCTCGGCCGTGGCCCCCCTGTTGTCCCTGCCCAACCATGCCGCCAATTGGGCAGCCAATTCAGGAGGCACATCCCCCTCGTTAACAGGTGTGACCACGACAGGGATCGGTTGTCCCGCGTTCGGGACCGGAACTGGGGCCTCGACCGGACTGACCGGGCTCGCTGGAGGTGATTCGGGAACCGGAGCCTCCCCTCCTGCCGCCCTATTCCTGGTCCTTTTACCCCTCCCGGTAGGGACTACTCCCGGCAATGCTGGTCCGATGACTTTTTTCGGTCTCCCCGTACCATTCATTGCCGCCATCTGCTTCTTCATGTTCGCCATGTCCTTTACCAGCATACGAAGCATCTGTTCGGTCCCAACCTTCTTTCCGACCTTCTTGCCAGGCATCGTTCACGGATATTCGACTCGAGGTCCTGGATCAAAGGTTCGAAATCGCTGAAAGAAGAAACACAAAATTACAAGTTCTCAAAATTGGCTCTTAGTTCCGTCTCGGGCTCACGTGCAACGAAGAGGTGCAGCTTCCAAGCACAGGAACAAGACGATGCTTCTTTGGATTGTCGCTCCTTTTATTCTTCTTTGGGAGGGCGTGGACCCTCCTCCGACCGCCTACGGGGCGTGGCCGACGGTGTAGGTG
The DNA here is from genome assembly GCF_964263255.1 of Lissotriton vulgaris. NCBI lineage: Eukaryota > Metazoa > Chordata > Amphibia > Caudata > Salamandridae > Lissotriton > Lissotriton vulgaris. The sequence goes on along the minus strand of NC_141693.1, from coordinate 225,063,633 downwards.
TCTAGGACAACCCCTCTTGGGCGGGAAAAGGCGCGCCCCGGCTACGCCGCTTCGGGCATACCAGCCGAGACACGCCTCCCGCCCAAAATGGTTTCCAGGGAGGATCGGGGCACCCGACCATACGTTCGGGGGGACCGAGTGGTCGCCCCTTTCCATTCTTAATGGTGGTGGTGTTAGGTTTGAAAATCCCATTCCTGCAATGCACTCGTTTTATACTATATTAGGTTCACAGTGTGTGGCAAAAAAGACCCTATTTATATTCACGTTATGCAACTCACTGAGTTATCCCCGTAATGTGCAGGCTTCAGTTCGCGAGTGTGACTCCATTTTGTATTGCGTAATCCCTATTAGGCTGCTTAGACTGTGCCTGAACTAGGCCTCATTACTGGTATTGCTTGCCTCAGCAGAACGCTGTATTTCATTATTATTTTCTCCTCTGTTAAAGGATGTTTCTCGACTTACTAATGAATAGGCCATTCTGCCCTCATATACTTATTTGAGTGTGTAGTTCTGCTCCCACGTTAGGAGACACTGAGGCTCAGTACGATAACCTTGGGTTGCAGATAGCATGTACCCATCAAGCAGGTGGTAGCTCATCCCTCTGTGCCCTCTTTGTTCATGTTCGGCCCAGGCCGGTAACTTTCCACTGTGGGCGTGCTTTGAGGTTCTTGGAAAGAATCATTATGTGTTGTAGACTGTTGGGGGCTCAGTCCCTCGGCAGACATCTTAGGGTGCAGATCAGATTGGACTCCTCTGCAGAGTATTGCTAATAAATGTATGTTTGTATTCTCTACTGTCTGACTGACTCTTCATTACTTGGGAAGGCATAGCAGGTAGTTGTAAGTAACCCGAGTGGCCCCTAAGGGCCCCTTCCTTCAGTGGTAGTAGAGCAGGCTAGTGAGTTAACAGGGAAGGCATCACATGTGAGGTCCTACTCCCACCTAGGTGAGCTCCAACTATAGTATTAATCGAAAGGATTATCCATTACAGGCAACTAAATCAAAAGACAAACACAGAGTTAGTGTGTTATATTTATATCATAGCTTTACAACGATTGAGCTCTTCACAAGACTACTACCCCCATGATACAACAAAGATTATCTGATAATATTACTAAAAATAGCAATAGTAACTTCTTCTGAGCAATGTTGAGCTAGTATTTAATTAAAATTAAAGCTACAAAATCCTCGAGTCATGAAAAGTGGACTCAAGAATGGAGGGACAAAGTTAAGTATTTATGCAACACAAGGCCTGAATGATGATGCTGAGAAATGATACTTTTCAATATCTAAAATATGGGTCACTTTGATGCGTGGGTGTGTAAATAGGCCAGTGTGGGCTATTGCTCAGGTAATAGAAGGTCCCGCAGTGAGTTTTTACTTTCACCACATACTCATCACCAAGTGAGTGGTCCATTTATGGTGTAGGTTAAGGCACACCTCAATAAATCACACAGCACAGGTAACATGGTTAGGAGTTTGATAAATAAATGGAAATGGAAATTTGGGGACAGATGTGACAAAGAAAAACACTACACATTAGTATTGAGCGGGGCGACAATGAGCAGCACATCATCAATCTGTTGGGGAAGGAAATGAAGGAATGAGTACGACATAGATCAATTACATTTAAATGCATCTCAAACAGTACTTCCCCCCGAGAGACTAAAGTTAAAATGCTACATTTAAAAGTGCTATTATCGAGAACAGTGGTCCCTATACAAACAGCAATGGGGTGGGGGAAATCAATATAGAACCGGTCAGTACTATATTTGGAAAACTGATCCAGACAGAGGTTTAATACTTAATATTTAGATCCAAAAAAAAGAATACAAACAACAATTCAAGTGGGACACAAGCCTGCCTCCCACTTGGTCAGGAAGGACAAACAGTGGGGAAGATAAAAGGCTTTTTTACAAATATAGTACTGACCGCGTCTATATTGATTCCCCCCACCTCATTGCTGTTTGTCTAGGGACCACTGTTCTTGATAATAGCTTCATTTCCAAGTTCCCTGGTAGACCTTACTTGGGTTCCCTTGTTTCTTTACAAAATATTTAAATGTTCTTTCATCTAGGTTTGAGAAATACAAATTATGGAGGAGTGAAGCGAACCCACAGGGTTCTAAAACATTATAGTGTATTGCCAAATTGGGCAGTGCATATACATTCTTCTTGGATTGTCTGTCAATCGTGGGTGCCTGGCGGCAGCGGATCTAGTGAGGTAAGCAGGAGTGTTATGGAGCTTTTGCCTTTTGTACAGGATAAGGGAAGGCCTATGGATTGTAAAACTAAAATGATTTTGTAGAGTCAAGGACAAGGTAAGCTTCATGAGGAGTGTACCAAGAATACTCAGAGGCAAAGCAAGAGCATAGTCTGCCGTAATCATTAATTGTATGACTCATGTGCAATCAATTAACTGAGAAGTGAGAGCAAATTACAACCAATCACAGACAAGTGGCTGCATGTACTGGTCTGGTCTGATCAATCTCACAACGGTCATCATAACTAAGGGTGAATGGTGAAATCTGCTCCGCCAGCAGAGTTTGCAGAGTTTTGCAAACCGTGCTGAAGTTCGGTAGGGAAGTTTGCCCCCGCTGCCTACCCTAAAATTTCAGAGGCCAGACTGCCGATGAAAAACAATCAAGAGCGCCTCAGCCAATCACGTTATGCTGTCCTCTAGCGTATGCAAGTTCACCACAATTGCGTACAACAGAATAAAAATAAGTAACCAGTTAACCACGTAATTGGTTGGAAGCGGCAAACTCACAAAGCATATCCGAGGCAGAGGAGCAGGGGGTTCTGAAGGCAAGGAGGAGCAGCGCAGCCAGGGGCTGGCAGAGTAGATGTCAGCTGAAGTCTCGATGAGGAGGTGGAGCGAAGGAGGAAGTGACTCGCACCTGGTTTCCAGGTGGCAGAGTGGCAGCCTCCATGGGGGGAGTAGCTCTGCTTGAGGTGCAGCTGCAAGAGCAGCAGGGCTCCAGGAGCTCATGAGGAGGTGCAGCGAAGGAGGAAGTGACTCGCGCCTGGTTTCCAGGTGGCAGAGTGACAGCCTCCATGGGGAGAGTGGCTCAGCATGAGGTGCAGCCACAAGAGCAGCAGGGCTCTGAGAAAAAGGTATCTGCACCTCACCCTATCCCTCCTGCATGGCCCTCTTTGTCTTGATGCTCCACCCCTTCTACCAGTGTGTGCTATTTTTAATGACCCTACCTCCTTCCTCTCACATCTATGTGTTAGCCCCTTATCCTATCAACTTTTCCTGCGGACCCATACCACCTCTACCCATGATGTGTAAACCCGGTCCCTCTTGCCTGCAGCTCTGACACACTCGCTACTGTCTGTATGCCCCTATGGGCCTGTCCTCTCCCATTTCACTTGCCTGCACTGCATTCCTCTTTTTGTGGATGCTTGACACCTCACCATGGCCTGCGTACCCTATAATTGTGAAAAGTACGACCTCTCACTACTGTCTTTCGCATGCCCTCTTTCTGTTGATGTCTGACATAGGTCTCTTGGTTGGATGGAATAGAACTAAAGGGCAGAGTGGGACTCTGTGGAATTCCACTGAGTTTTTATGCAACTCTGCGGAATTCCATATAGTGCAACTCCGTGAACGCCGCCCACCCCTGATCATAACATTTAGCCAAGCGTGTGCATATTGTAATGTGTTGAATTTACATCCCCCACAAAAGAGATCCAGTGTGCAGTGATGCTCATTGGCTTGGCAACTGGCCCAAATGTCTGTCCTCAGGTGGATAGTGTGAACAGCACTCTACTACAAAGCTTGTCCAACCAATTCCAGCCTATTGTACTGGAACAGAAGCTCTAGCAAAATAGGTCCATCTGGTAACCTTCCAATTCGGGCAGATGGCCACCACTAATTCTAGATGGGCCAGGAGGTCCAACACTAGCATTTTAGCCAGTTTCTCGTTGTACAAACATGCAGTTGGGTGGTTGAGCTTGTACTGCCGCTCCTACCTTCTGTAGAGAAGAAGGTGATAGACTCAATCTGCTTCTCAGGGTAGTCACTGTATGCAGTCGTTGTGGTGTCTCCATCTGACTCTGAGTCTTGTGTCATTTTGACTTTACTGATGTGGGCCAAACTGGTGCACTGCTGGGGACAGGGCTGCTTTGCATAGAAATGTCACCCTCTTCTTCCTAATAACCTTCTTCTTCTGCCATGATCGGAGAAGATTCCCTGCTCTCATCACCTCCGCCAATACCTCCTGCATCCATTTTTTAAGGTGTGCCTCCCATCAGATTGAGTGATGTTTTTCATATGGGTCATTTGGCCCCCAGTACCATAGAGTGGTGTTAGGTTTGAAAATGTACCAGGCTTGCCTTGTCGAACACTTGCATGGCAAATGTAGAATATGGCAATGTTAGGCTCCTGCTTGCTAACCATAAAAAAGTCCCAAACTGGGTAGGTCAACTTTCTCATTGGGCCACTGGTGCCAATGCCCAAAAAAGTGGAGGTATGTGGGCATATCTGAAGTGTGCACTTCTACTGAGCTAGTTGTGGATGCACGTCGCAGGGGCCATGCAAATATGGGAGCTGGCGTTGTGGTGGTGTCTGTGCCACATCCCTCAGAGCAGAATGAGGAGGAGTAATGTCAGTCTTCGCTAGGGGTAGCATCCATGATGATGGCTGGTTTCTCATCCTCCATAACTCTAGTCTTTCAGGAACTTTCCTTTTCCCATGCCTCTCCTGGAGTGAATTGGACTGAGGCGGGTTCCAATCCATGTCCAGATCATCATAAGGGGGGCTTGGAGAAGATGGTGGAGTACCCTTCCTTTTTCTTGCTGGAGAACTGGAAATCAATGGATCTTCTGAAAGATGGGGTTCTACTTGCTTGGCAGGAAGCTCAATCGCATGTTCCGCTCCTACTTTGGGAAGATCTACTATTGCTGGCTGTGGCTGTTGCTGTCCACTTTGCTGAATTTCCAGCAAGGATTGGGTACTACTTTGCAAAAGAGACAAATCCAATTCAATGTCACTGCTCAGCAGCGTTGTGTTATTGCAGTGGCTGCCTCTATGCCAGACATGGGTTTAGGCATAGGTTGGGGTAGGCCTGTTGATGTGAGTGCTGCTCGTAGCTTGCTTCCCAGAGGTCAGTGCACCTGGACGCACAACGATGCCCAAGAAAGGTTGGCCCAACATGCCAGTAGTGGGACGTAGCTTCTTCTCACTGTTCACTTTCTTCGCAGCACCTTTCTTTGGGGCCCATCTTGAAGCTGTCAGTTGGCAGTGGCACTTAGCTGCACAAGCTGAAGAGATTGGAGGACTGACATTATGTGTTGTATGGTCACATGTCACATGTACAGGTGTTCTGTCTGGCAGTACTGTTGGTGATGTCTCTTCTCTTGTGCACCTAAAAGAAAACAAGCAAAAAAACATTAGTGAAACGTGGCATTGTTGCAGTTTGAGTTAGTACAGACAAAGACAATATAATTTAGGGTGGTTACTTAAGTTATAAATAATTAACAACAATACAGTGTCTCCATTCTAAAGTCAAACCACACCTACATAGCATAATATTTAATTTACAATCAGGAGGGATAATTAACAACAACACACAAATGTAAGTTTCTGCTTTATGTGCATCATCTAAGAAGACACTCAGGAAGGTGCAGCCGGAAATGGAATAATCCTTAGAAAATGAGTGCTGTTGTGTGGCTGTGCACCTATGACAAGGTCTATGGATGTGGGAACATTTAAATAAATGGGAAAAAACAAGAAATTCATATTGAAAAAATTAATAAAACGATTTTACAAAAAATGTAAAAAAAATTAAAACAATTTAAAAAACGAAAATAATGTGAATACAAAAATGAAATAAGGCAAAAAAAATGAAAAAAGAAAAAAAATCTCCTATCAATTTCCATTCCAAATAGCTTTGAAAACTGGAAAAAGGTGGGTGCACAAAATGGTTACCGGTCACGTGGTCAAACAACAAAGAAGGCATGCAAGCCTACGGAAATCACACACTCCTGCGAACACAAAATTGCAATAGGCTCTACATGTTCAAACAACAACAATGAACATGGATTCATGGCCACAAAGAAGAACACATGCAGGCCTATGGCAAATGAACACTGGCTGGCTACCCAAAATGGTCACCGGCCACATGGTCAAACAACAAGCAAGGAGGCATGGAAAACAAAGAACACATGCAGGCCAATGGACACTGACTATACAAAATAACCCCTGGCCACATGGCATGGGGAATAAAGCCAAATGATGGCCTATGGCAAGCACACTCACACACTGGCCAGACAAAGGAGGCATGGTAACTCTGAAGAAAACAGGATTATTTCAGCAATGCTAAAAACGAAAATTAACTCCCATATATCCACCAAAGGCATCAAATAAATGTTACCCTACCTATACATGTTTTTCAGAATAACAAAGTGAAATATCCTCCCAAAAAACACATTTTTAATTCAATCCAATGCCATCCCTGGCGTAAATTATGTTTCAATTCAACAGACCCCACAGAAACAGTTGTTTCATGCACCCATGGCTTGTTGTGGGCCTCCTGGCTGTATGGCCCATTGGCAGACTAGGCCACATAGTAAAATAAATGAATATTGCAAATGTATTATAAAGCATTGAGAAAATGTAGTGAACTGCACTACATTTTTCTTTTACAAAAGAAGAAAAGAAAAATGAAATACAAAAAAATAGCCAGGCCCCTACTGAAAGTGCAGGCCACCCACCACAATAAAATATATAACCGGATAAAAGTACAAAGAAATCCTGGTGCATGTCCTCTATCAAATGAACAACACCTTTAGACAACAATTTTTTTAACTTACTTGTGATATCTCAAAAACTAAGGGGCCGATTATGATGGCGGACGGACCTGAGTCCGTCCGCCACCATAGAGTAGGAGGGACCGCCTGCAGTGATTGCAGCGGTCCCTCCGTGCAGATTAGGATGTGACCGCCAGGGTGGCGGTCACATCTTCAATCTTTAACATTGCGGCGGGTGCAGCTTGAAGCTGCACCCGCCGCAATGTTAAAAATGCATGCACGGCATTTGCGTGCACAAAGCAGCAGGCTCTGCGCGGTGCCCCGCTTTGTCCAAGCTGCCGTGGAAAAGCATATGATTTCCGCTATCCTAATATGGCTGGTGGTGTCTGATAGACACCGCCAGCCATGTTACAGCTTTTCCGCCGCGGTCAGAAGGCGACCGCGGCGGAAAAGCTGCAGACAGATTTTGAGACCCACCGCCATCCTAATTTGGCGGTGGGTCTTTTGTGCCTCCGCAGCAGTTTTCCCGCCGGCCCGGAGGATGCGGGAAAACCGTGATCCTAATCGAGCCCTTAGTCCTGAAATTCAATGGTATCTATGCAGCAGACAAAGAGAGTGATCCTTCCAGCTTCAAATCCATAGGAAAAGTGACCAGGAGATAAAAAAGAACTGGGAGGAGCCTGCTCAACAGGAACAGGATGTTTGGGAAAATTAACTCAAAAACGTAATTTCGAGTAGATTTAGTGGTTTCTTGAGGACAAAAACTGCACAAGGAAGCAGCCCCAGTTGCTAGACATCCCTCGCCGTCTTCAGAACAAATGTGCTGGTAGTTGCTGGCATGGCCTAAACCTATGCTAGCAGGCATCAAATCTCGCTCACACTCGTGGGCGGCCAGCAAATCTCACAGGTGCTTGTGAGCGCCCAGCAAGACTCATCACACTTACCACTGCAGGAAAAAATCCGACTTGAGCATGCCAATCAAAAAAATTCCCCATGAGGCAGAAAGTGGAATTTATGAGGAACTCTGTGTTTTCAGCATAATGGAAGAATGGCCTAAAACCCCTATAAGTAACAATGTCATACACATAATTTCAGTAAAATCAAAAGGTCTTGGCTTACACAAACCTATAACAGCCAATCATTCTGCCAGTGTGAGCCAGTCTCCTGCCTTTGAGAAAGAAGGAAATAAAAAAGAAAGAAGGTAAAAAAAGACAGCAAGAAAAAAGACAGGAAAGAAATAAATAAGGCAAAAAGGAAAAAAGTATGAAAGAAGAAAAGAAAGCAGGATAGAATGAAACAAGGAAAGAAAGAAAGAAAGAAAGAAAGAAAGAAAGAAAAGGAAACGATGTAGGAAAGAAAGAAAGTGGCAGAAAGCAAGAAAGAAGGAAACAAAGAAACAAGGGAAGAAGAAAATACTTTTAAATTTTAAAAAGTGTTAAAAGTGCTGCAAATTAAACACAATAAAGGCTGTTTTCCTCCTGTATAAAGTTGATTAAATAACCATTGGTGAAATTGAGTCCAGAATAACCATATTCTGACGAATTGTGGTCTTATGTATTTAAATTTAAAATATTGACGCTTCTTGTTTGTGTACTGCATGCAAAGTAAAAACAGAGTAAAATAATACAGAACAGTTTCAAATGGACCCAATTTGTTTGCCATGAAATACCAGTAGTCAAATAAAGAAAGGACACTTCAAAAGGAATTTACAACAGCATTGGCAGGAGACAGGAACTGATAAAGCGTGAATGTGACCTGTGCTCGCATCTGGTAGGAAACATACTGCTTTCACCTCATACCAATACATTCTACAAATAATTCTAGCAAAATCAGGTCTTGGCTAGCAGCAGTCCTAAAAAGGAGGTACACTGCCATAAATCTGGAGAACCAATTAAAATCATACTGGGAAACCGGAGTACAGACAAAATATCGAGTTTTTAATATCGATTAGCAATAATATCGAGTAAAAAATATAAAATGGACATAATATAGACAACAAAAATATCGAATTTGAGGTAAGTAAGTTAATATTATTTTTAATATTTGCGTAATATAATTTTGTAGACAGAATATAGACTACCAAAATATCGAATAGAATAGTATTAATTTCGAATAGAATAGCTTTAATATCCAATCAAAAATATAGAATGGACAAAATATTGAATGGACAGAATATAGAATACAAAAATATCGAGTGGACAGAATATAGACAACAAAAATATCGAATTTGAGGTAAGTAAGTTAATATTATTTTTAATATTTGCGTAATATAATTCTGTAGCGGGTTGTGGGTTTACAGGGGAATAGGGTGGGAAGTTATTTAATTATAATTAATTAAATATGTTATTTTATTTATTGGTATTTATTTTGAATTATTTTGAATTAATTGTTAATTATTTATTAATTGGTAATTAATTGGTAATTAATTAAAATATAATTGGTAATTATTTTTAATTGATTAATTGATAAATATGTTAATTTTAGTAATTTATTTTCTGCAGCGGGTTGTGGGTTTACAGGGGAATAGGGTAGGAAGTAATTTAATTATAATTAATTAAATATGTTAATTTATTTATTGGTATTTATTTTGAATTAATTGTAAATTAATTGGTAATTAATTAAAATATAATTGGTAATTAATCATAATTGATTAATTGATCAATATGTTAATTTTTGTAATTTATTTTCTGTAGCGGGTTGTGGCTTTATAGGGGAATAGGGTGGGAAGTAATTTAATTATAATTAATTAAATATATTAATTTATTTATTGGTATTTATTTTGAATTAATTGTTAATTAATTATTAATTGGTAATTAATTAAAATATAATTGGTAATTTATTTTAATTGAATATTTGACAAATATGTTAATTGTAGTCATTTATTTTCTGTAGCGGGTTGTGGGTTTAGAGGGGAATAGGGTGGGAAGTAATTTATTTATACTTAGTTAAATATTTTAATATATTTATTGGTATTTATTTTGAATTAATTGTTAATTAATTATTAATTGATAATTAATAACAATATAATTGTTAATTAATTTAAAATAAATAATTGATTAATTGATAATTATGTTACTTTTATTAATTTATTTTCTGTATTGGCTTGTGGGTTTATAGGGGAATAGGGTGGGAAGTAATTTAATCTTAAGTAATTACATTTTTAAATTTTTAATTTTTTGATCTAATTTTTTAATAATTTGAAATTGTTAATTACTTTATTGTTAATTCGACGCAGAAAAGGCTTTTGACCGAGTGGGGTGGGATTACCTGTGGCTAGTTATGACTGGTCTTGGTTTTGGGGGCACATTTCTGAACTGGATACAGTCACTGTATGATAATCCCATGGCTAGGATCAGCTATGCTGGTCTATTATCAGCTTCATTTACTATAGCTCGGGGAACCCGCCAGGGGTGTCCCCTATCACCTCTCTTATTTGCCTTATCAATAGAACCATTTCTTTATGCTTTACGAATACAACCACTCATTATCCCTTTTAAGTTCGGTCCTCACTTATTGAATCTTACAGCTTATGCTGACGACGTCGCCATATATTCAACCGATATCGGTGAGGCGATGCAGGGCATCATACTAGAAGCCAATAGATTTGGGGACGTCTCTGGCTATAAATTAAATCTAAACAAAACCCAAATAATTGCTAATTACAAACCAGAAGGACTAACTATTGGACTGTGCTCGGCAGCTACTTACTTAGGGGTTAAACTATCTGCAAATATTAAGGATTTAATTAAACTAAATTACGATGACCTAGTTAAAAATACTATAATTTTGCTAAAAAAATGGCATAAACTTTCTTTAAATATCATTTGCAGAATCAACTTGATTCGTATGATAATTTTACCCAAATTTCTGTACTTTTTTCGTTCTATTCCCTTGGCATTATGCAATTCCTTTTTTAAAAAATTAGACGGGGTATTCAGTAGTTTCATTTGGGGATATCGCAAAGCCCGCAGATCGATGACACTATTAAAAGGCGCTATCGATATGGGAGGGTTGAACTTCCCGGACTTTAAGTTGTACTTCTGGGCAGCATTCGTTGGACGCTTACGATACTTAATTAACTCTGAAGGTACAGAAAAGCAACCTTATTTCCTTACATTTATGTTTGATCTAGATGCAAAAATGTTCTTATGGAGACTTAATGACCCCGACTATTACAAAAAAGTTCGTTTTAAGATAGCGAGGGATCTAGTCAAAATTTGGCGTAATATCCAGGCCTTCTGTAACGTGAATTTTTTCCATCCTAATTTGATTTTCGGGGGAAACCCCGGCTTACCGGGAATATTCAACGATGGATTAACTAACATATGGGGAACACATGGAATACAAAAACTAGGGGATCTGTACGGAGCACAAGGGCTCCTAAGTTTTGAAACACTTAAAATACTATATAATATCCCTGACTCTACGAAGTTCAAGTACCTGCAGCTATCTGACTTTTTTTCTCGAAAAATGAAACTAAAGAATATTTCTGATTCAAGCATATGGGGTAATTTCTATTCACAGGAAACTAAATCATTAATTAGTGGTTGTTATAAATCTCTCAACACTTATAGAAACATAGACTGCAATATAATATCAGATAAGTGGAGCAGGATGTTAGGGACCAATATTACTCCGGCTGTAATAAGTTCATCTCTACGTAATATTAATAATTTGGTCTCATCGTCAAGTTTAAGATTGCTGCAATTTAAAATAACCTGTATGCTTTACCATACCCCAGAAAGAATAACCAAATGGGCCTCGAATAGCATATATAGTGAACGAACTAAGTGCCCCAAATGTGCGTTGGTTGCAGCAGATTTGGTGCACATATTTTACACCTGCCCCAAACTCTCAGAATTTTGGACATCTTTTCAGACTATAATAACACTGAAATTAGGGAATATACCCCCCTTAGATTCTGCGTTAGTTATGTTAGACACTAATGGTAGGAATATCCAACATAAATCCTTATTTACTATTATGGTAACTTGTGCTAAACTTATAATTGCTCGCGCTTGGATCTCCCCTAATCCCCCACATATAATGGAATGGTGGTCTCTTCTTAATAAAATTCATAGTATGGAATTAGCACTGGCTAGGCTTAGGGGTACCAAATCTCTAGCTAAATTCAATAAAATCTGGAGGTCTCTCATATTTTAGTTTAAAAAATCATGTTTAATCTAGATCACTATTGTCTTCTGTTCTATATGTGTCAAGATACATGTATATATTTTGTTTGGATCTAACAAGAAATTTGTCAAATGATCTAATGCCAACCTAACGTTAACCTTGTAGACGTCTTGATTATTTCTTTTAATTTGACTCATTTTTGTATACTGTTGGTTCTTGTGTTGCTAATAAAAAAAAATTTAAAAAAAAAAAAATTGTATTAGTAGGTAATTATTGATAATAATTTATTTGTATTTGTTATTTTAATTGATTAATTAATATATTATACAAAATTGTTAATTATTTAAATTAATTTATATGTGAAGTATTTAGTTTCCCTACTGTTGCACTCACTGGAGTGGGAATAGTAATTTTAACCCTCCCGCTATACAACGCTTTCCCTACTGTTGCACTCACTGGAGTGGGAATAGTAATTTAAACCTCTACGCTACCCAACGCTTTCCCTACTGTTGCACTCACTGGAGTGGGAATAGTAATTTTAACCCTCCCGCTATCTAATGCTTTCCCTACTGTTGCACTCACTGGAGTGGGAATAGTTATTTAAACCTCTACGCTATCCAACACTTGCCCTACTGTTGCACTCACTGGAGTGGGAATAGTAATTTAAACCTCTACGCTATCCAACGATTTCCCTACTGTTGCACTCACTGGAGTGGGAATAGTAATTTTAACCCTCCCGCTATCCAACACTTTCCCTACTGTTGCACTCACTGGAGTAGGAATAGTAATTTAAACCTCTACGCTATCCAACGCTTTCCCTACTGTTGCAGTCACTGGTGTGGGAATAGTAGTTTTTACCCCTACGCTATCCAACGCTTTCCCTACTGTTGCACTCTCTGGAGTGGGAATAGTAATTTAAACCTCTACGCTATCCAACACTTTCCCTACTGTTGCACTCACTGGAGTGGGAATTGTATTTTAACCCTCCTGCTATCCAACGCTTTCCCTACTGTTGCACTCACTGGAGTGGGAATAGTAATTTAAACCTCTACGCTATCCAACGCTTTCCCTACTGTTGCACTCACTGGAGTGGGAATAGTAATTTAAACCTCTACACTATCCAACGCTTTCCCTACTGTTGCACTCACTGGAGAGGGAATAGTAATTTTTACCCCTACTCTATCCAACGCTTTCCCTACTGTAGCACTCTCTGGAGTGGGAATAGTAATTTTTACCCCTACGCTACCCAACGCTTTCCCTACTGTTGCACTCACTGGAGTGGGAATAGTAATTTACACCCCAACGCTAACCAACGCTTTCCATACTATTGCACTCACTGGAGTGGAAATAGTCATTTTTACCCCTACGCTATCCAACACTTTCCCTACTGTTGCACTTTCTGGAGTGGGAATAGTAATTTCTACCCTCCCGCTATCCAACGCTTTCCCTACTGTTGCACTCACTGGAGTGGGAATAGTAATTCTTACCCTCCCGCTATCCAACGTTTTCCCTACTGTTGCACTCACTGGAGTGCGAATAGTAATTTTTACTCCCCCGCTATCCAAAGCTTTCCCTACTGTTGCACTCATTGGAGTGGGAATAGTAATTTTTACCCCTACACTATCTAATGCTTTCCCTACTGTTGCACTCGCTGGAGTGGGAATAGTAATTTTTAATCTCCCGCTATCCAACGCTTTCCCTACTGTTGTACTCACTGGAGTGGGAATAGTCATTTTTACCTCTATGCTATCCAATGCTTTCCCTACTGTTGCACTCTCTGGAGTGAGAATAGTAATTTTTACCTCTAAGCTATCCAATGCTTTCCCTACTGTTGCACACATTATATTTATTAATATATTACTTTTAAATTACTTTTAAGACATTTAAAAAATTCGATATTTTGACTGTCTATATTTTTTACAACGATATTTTGGAGTCGATTTTTTGTACTTACCTGTTTGAAGATAAGAAGTCGATATTCTGGCATTCTATATTTTTTCAATGATATTTTGGCAGGTCGATATTTTGCTACTCGATATTCTGTCAGTGATCCGGGAAACCAGAAGTCTCCACTGATACAGCCTCCCATGCTGCGTGCATGAAAAGCCTATACCAAGATTCAAATATGGCTGCTGCTGTCCAGATAAACCAGATGGCACACCACAACAGAAGTTCACTGGACCTGTCTCTACATCTCTGACTTTAAGCTACTCACCCCTACCTTACCAACGACGGCTGCCACCACTAATGGATTAGGACTGATATACTCTATGGGGAACTGCTGCTTTCATTGGTTTGGCCTAGGGTGCTCTTCCTACCCCATTTCAAGATTTTAAGATTGGTACCTGATGTTGCCAGTCACTCTTAAGAACAACTTATGTTTCTTGAATGCATGTCAGCATTCCTCTAGCGGAGACCTCTCTTCACAGCACCTGGCCTGAGAACCAATTTGATCATGCCAAAACATGATGATATATGTAATGCACAGAGATAACTCTCCTACCCAAACTGCCCAAATACTAGTGTCCATCAAGGCCCGAAACTGTGCACATTGGAAGTGGTGAGTAATTAAATGAAGATATGGCTCTGCACTACAATTTACGGGACACTCTAAGGATTCTGTATTATTCAAGTGTTCTTTACTTGCTCCTTTTTAAATCTACATCACCCACTAAGAGAAAGCCTTGACTGCTCAACCTGGATATCCCTTTAGCACCAAAGCTGAAAAAGCAGACTCTTAGAATTTCAGTGAACTTTTCAGTAATACCCCCGCACCCCAGGGTCTAAGGATAATAGCAAGTACTTGTCACAAGGAGCCCACAGTATCTTTCATCCTTATTCAATCCTTTTGCATCTACAATAAGGGAGAATGACAGATGGCTAACATGGCCAGCTAATGTAGCCAGTTCTCAAGAATAAACCTCTTTCATGAACACATTTATATATACCTGTTTCCTTGAAAGAGAGTTAGATCATCTAGCCATTTACTATGTCTAGCTGGTTGAGACATGAATAGGATGAGCCTTTTTACATATGTCAATCCTAATTCAGGAGCAAACCGGTACTCTAAAATAGTGAGTAGCTGCACTTTTATATTTCCATTTAATTCACTTTGAGGTGTATGATTTTAATGATGGCATGAATAATTTCTATCTTCAAGGTGGTTACGTGATTCCATTTATAGTTTTTATCACCTTTTTAAATCAATCAAATAATTGTGGTTTTAATGTGAAGTATTTGTGAAAACAGTACGTTAGAATATTTAGCTGTCCCAAATTCAATTTCAGAGGATACCATCTTTGCATAAGACCAATATCCTGTGTGCTTTAAAACAAGTGCAATACATCCTATGACATTTGAAATAAGGTGGACAGAATAGCCGTCATGTTTTTGAAACAGTGCTCATCCACCCTAAGTTACTGACAGACACAAATAAGTCTTATTTGAGATGAGGACCGATGACTCTCTGCAATTCATCTTTTGGTACTGATTTACCACAAAAACGAGTCCATGCTTTCTAACAATCCTTATTCTGAACAACTTTACATTTTCCATTTATAAATATGACTTGTTAAAAAAATTGTTCCTTCACTCATGGATTGGTTGAAATTTAAGTCTGATTTCTACGTTAAAAAAAGAAACAAATATTAACTATTTATTAATCTACACCTTAACTTATCACTGTGTAAATATCTGAGGTACTCAAATAGATGCGAAGATCCTGGGATTTAGTGTCTCAAAGGGGCTGTGACTATGTAAGTGCACTGTGCTGGCACATGCTACCCTTAGTGTTAAGAAACACTGGGGCATATCGCTATTGCTTGGTTAGAGACAAAAATTTACCACTGAGCTGCAGCAATTTTTATCGCAGATAAACCTTGGTATTACCAAGGTTTATCGCAAATGCGATAAAAATCGGCTGCAATGCATGAATATCGCAGAAAATTCAGCGATATTCATGCATTACCGAGCTAATGCTCTTAGCCATGTTATCCACCTCCCATTGGATAGCATGGCTAAGAACTGCTCTGGGCAGGCGTTAGGTTTTAGAGATATTCGCGCTTAGCGCGAATATCTCCAAAAGTTGGTAATAGGAGATAGCGATGTTAGCGACTGTTTCCAGTCGCTAACATCTTGGCACTCCCACTTTGCATGTCATTAGGGATAAATATCACTGACATGCAAAGTGGGGCCCAAGATGGTCGCTATCTCCTACTAGCTGTCGCTAACTGGTGTTAGCGACAGCTACGTAATAGGGAGATAATTTTATCTCCGCTTTCTTGGCTTTTAAAGTCAAAAAAGTGGAGATAAACCCCCTTGATAATATGCCCCACTGTATATCTGCTCTAAGCTTCTGCTGCGTTAGTACTAGGGGAATAATTTATGAGAGGGTTGCGTCATGTTCTCAGCATGCAACATGGTACATGCAAGAGACGAACCTCTAAGTCAGATTTTTAAAGTCACATAGAGCAACTTTGCACGACTCTGAGGGGCATATGTATGTATGTATGTATAACACACTTATAAAGCGCATTCTGTCACCCAACGGGCATCCTGGCGCTGAAATCAAGCAGATCCTGAAGCACGGTCAAAGTAGAGTCAAAAAGAAATTACCCTGACCTAGGAAACAGATGAGTTTTTAGTACTTTTTTAAAAGAAAGAAAGTCTCCTGAGCATCTGAGCGACAGTGGCAGATCATTCCACAGCTTAGATGCCGTGAAGCCAAAGGAGCGGCCACCCATTCGATTTCTCCGAAACTTAGGAACAACAGCCAAGCAGGCAGAGGCAGATCGGAGAGATCTTGTGGGGGTGTACCAAGTGAACATCTCCTGTAAGGGCAGCGGTCCCAACCCATGCAAAGCCCGGAAAACCAGGCATAACGCCTTGAATTCGATCCGCTGAGGGATGGGGAGCCAATGCAAGTCTCTAAGAGATGCGGAAGACGAGTCAAGACGACGACGGGAGAGTGCTAACTTAGCCGCAAAATTCTGCACTCGTTGTAGCTTACCTATCGCCGTAACAGGTGCCCCCAGAAGCAGTGCGTTACCAAGCAATAGCGATAATTATCGCTATTGCTTGGTTAGAGATAAAAAAATTATCGCAGAACTGCGGCGATTTTTATCGCAGATAAACCTTGGTATTACCAAGGTTTATCGCAAATGCGATAAAAATCGGCAATAATGCATGAATATCGCTGAAAAGTCAGCGATATTCATGCATTACCGAGCTAATGCTCTTAGCCATGTTATCCACCTACCATTGGATAACATGGCTAATAACTGGTATGGGGCAGGTGTTAGCTTTTGGAGATATTCGCGCTTAGCGCGAATATCTCCAAAGGTTGGTAATAGGAGATAGCGATGTTAGCGACTGTTTCCAAGAGCTAACATCTTGGCACGCCCGCTTTGCATGTCATTAGTGATAAATATTACTGACATGCAAAGCGGGGCCCAAGATGGTCGCTATCTCCTACTAGCTGTCGCTAACTGGTGTTAGCGACAGCTAGGTAATAGGGAGATAATTTTATCTCCGCTTTGTTGGGTTTTAAAGTCAAAAAAGCGGAGATAAACCCCCTTGATAATATGCCCCTGAGTTGCTTTAAAAATCCAGGCCTCATTTATGAGAAATGACACATCGCTGCGTGAAAGCAGCGATGCGTCACTTCTCAGTGCGCACTCCTTGCGACATTCCTGATGCGTCATATTTAATGTATGATGCATCATGTCGCAAGGAGTTACAGATACGTCAGTATTTCTGACGTATCTGTAAGCGCAAAAGTGACGCATTGCTGGAGTGTGTCACAAAAGTGACGCAACCCCAGCAATGCGTCCTTTCACATGGGGCAAGACCCATGTGAAAGGGCCTGCGTCAGTCTTATGCCTGCTGTGAGGCAGGTGCAAGATTTTGACGCAACGGCGTCCTAAAAGTGACGCAGTGAAATCACATAGATTTCACTGCATCACCTCTACAACCCTTCCTTGCGTCAATACGCCCCCCTTGCATACATTATACCTGGCGCAGGTATACTGTGGCGCAGGGGTTTACAAAGTGACGCATATACCTAGATGCGTCACTTTGTAAATATGGAGCAACAAGTCGCATTTTTTACGCCACTGGTGCGTCACAAAAAAATGACGCACCGGCGGCGTAAAAAGTGATGCACAGCCTCATAAATGAGGCCCCTGGAGTAACTCAACACAGCACAAATCGCTGTATTGCATTACTCTGCCCTAGGTAGGCATTCAAAGGGCATTGCGTGGGTGTTCCCATGCAACTTCCATGGATTTTGATGCATTCCCAGATTTACAAGAACTTGTAAACTGGAAATGCATCAAAATTATACTCCTTCTCAGGGGAGGTATAACAAGGAGAACTATCTCTATGTGTCCTTGGGCCCGGAGTAGGTAATTCTAATTTACCACTTCTAAAATACCGAATCATACCGATTCGGTATTTAAGAAGTGGTAAATTTGAAGGGGGGAAATGTAGGTATTTCAGATTCGGTAAATACCAAATCGTTAAGATTCGGTATTTACCGATTCTGTAAATACCGAATCGGTAAAGCCCATTGATTCCTATAGGCATTGCAGCCCATAGCAATAAATGGTCATTACCAAATCGGTATTTACCGATTCGGTAAATACCGATTTTTTGCAAGGGTGCAGGGGGTGTCACTTTGACACCCTCTTGCACCCCAATTTCGGACTTGTGTGCCATGTGGCACACAGACATGCCCTAAGGGCATGTCTGTGTGTCACATTTCACAGGTGTGCATGCACAGATGTGCATGCACACCTGTATTCGGTATTTTACTACTCAATTGGATTGGGTGGTAAAATACTAGGGGCCCGATGTAGGTAAATCTACATTTACCACTTCATAAATACCGAATCATACTGAATCGGTATTTATGAAGTGGTAAATTAGAGGGGGGGAGATGTAGGTATTTCAGATTCGGTAAATACCGAATCTGTAAGATTCGGTATTTACCGATTCTGTAAATACCGATTCGGTATCCCCCATTGCTTCCTAGGGCCTTGAAGCCCATAGGAATCAATGGGCATTACCGAATCGGTAATTACCGATTTGTGCAAGGGTGCAGGGGGTGTCACTTTGACACCCTCTAGCACCCCCAAAACAGGCATGTGAGCCATGTGGCACACAGACATGCCCTAAGGGCATGTCTGTCTGTCACATGGCATAGGTGTGCATGCACACATGTGCATGCACACCTGGATTCGGTATTTTAACACCCAATTGGATTGGGTGTTAAAATACCGAATCTGAAGGGCCTGTGGGACTGAAAGTAGTCCCACCTACATCCCAAATTAAAAAAATCGGTAAAATTACCGATTCTGTATTTTTGCGATTCGGTAATTTTACCGAATCGGTAAAATACCGAATCGGACAAAAAAAGGTCCCCTACATCTCAGTGGGCCAAATACCGGTCGGAAACGGCCGAAATCGGCCGTTTCCGACCGGTATTTGGTACCTACATCGGGCCCCAATTCTTTAAGCCCTGTGGCACTCTGACATGTGCCAGCTACATCTGCATTTACATAATAGGTATTTTACCGAGTCTGTATTTACCGATTCGGTAATTTTACCGAATCGGTAAATACAGAATCGGTAAAATACCAATTGTGTAAATGCATGCCCTACATCTGTAAACCGTAATACCGGTCGGAACCGGCCGGATTCTGGCGTTTCCGACCGGTATTAGGGCACCTACATCGGGCCCCAAGTTTCTTACTCTTTCTATGTGTGCTGAATTTTCAGCACACATAGAAAGATGTATATGCCTCCCAGGATTGTTTTTGTGCAGGAAGGGAGACCTTTTTACATATTTCAATCCTAATTCAGGATCCAACATGCAACACAGGCATCCTTGCACCATTGTGTAAGGGTACCTGCGTTGGCATTTGGCTGCCAAAAGGGCATGAGCACAAGGGAAGGGACAGGAATGTGTTGCATTAACCTAAATACGATTCATTCGTGCCCTTTGCCTGTCACGCAGTGCAGCAAGGTGACTCACTTCGCTGTGTCACTTGCTCATAAATGAACTCATGCGTGTGCAGCATAAAACATGACAGTTTATATTAAAATGTTTTTATTCTGCTAGAATTTGCTGTGTTTTCAAAGACATACACTGTAGGCCTTTAGGGCAGTGACGTTATTGGCCAGCACCCCAACTCTAAAAATTGTCCCAGTACCGCTGCACAGCATTGACATTCCCTCCACAAAGACTGCATTCAGAAAACAACACCTGCACCCTACCACACCCAATCTCCTTTTTAGCAAGAACATTCTTCCAGGCGCGTCTCTATTTTAATTTGTATGCATTCAGTACACACCCACAATACAGAGTATAACATTAGTTTGTTCTGACATTTGTATTTAAAAATCAACTTTTTGCATGTCAGTGGTAATGCACATATCAATCATTATTTTTAAGTGTTCATTTTGCAATGATCGCTTTAAGGTTAGTGCAAGTTAAGGAGTATAGTGGTATATAGTATGTAGGACTAGTCTTTA
This sequence comes from Lissotriton vulgaris, assembly GCF_964263255.1. Lineage (NCBI taxonomy): Eukaryota > Metazoa > Chordata > Amphibia > Caudata > Salamandridae > Lissotriton > Lissotriton vulgaris. The sequence goes on along the minus strand of NC_141693.1, from coordinate 225,043,211 downwards.
AACGTAAATTAAAACTCTGCAGAAGTCCCATAACCAAGGCTGCATAGAATCAACTCTCAGAAAAAGTAATTGCCTGGTAAAATGCTTTCTCATATTTAAAGTATTCACCTATAAACCATTTTAATATATTAATGTAACTCTTTAGTATATAGTCTCTCACCCACATGCATTTGATCAAATATATAAAGTTCATCAACCTATAGTTTTCTGAGTCATAAAAAGTCCTAACTGTGAATCTAAACCTCCCTAAATATACATTGTCTCAATTGAAACTTTCATAATTCAAACCTGCCTAACTATAATGTTCTTATCCTTAAACTCTCATAACTTTAATTATTTCTAACAAAAAAGGTCTCCACAGTTTAACTTTCTTATTTTAAGCTTTCGGGGCTACATTTGTATGTATGTCGCTTTTTCCTAAATGTAAACATTTCTATAAGTATTCTATGTCTAAACTTACATAGCTATATCTATATACAATATCGAACTATGCTGAAGAAAGATCAGTAATACAAATGTCTACATCTGGGTCCTTGGGTGGCGACGTGGACAATAGTTGGGGATCACTATTATATGCCAAACTGGATAAGCGGGGAGAGTATTCCACAAGTGGAGGAAGATGACCGTGGAGGAGGCTGGTGATAAAACGAATGGAGGCCGCCACTATGTTCAACTTCATCAGACTCGTCAACCCATCCGAGGATGCTACAGGCCCCTTGAGTCACCATCCTCACATGGATAAAAAAAAAGCCTTAGAAATAGCAACAGAAAAAGCTGGTTGTCTCGATGTGGAAAGAGCAAGAAAAGATAGACATCATTGTGCACCAAAACTAAGCTCAGACAGCAGCTCCACACCTTAGAGGTACTGGTGGGAGGTTTGCGGAAAGATTGGAGCAAACCTTCCATGTCAAGATAGAAGGTGTGCATGATGTTGTTAATTTATCTTGTTTTTTTAATTAATTTTATCACTTTTACTTAGTCTCAAAATGTCAGTACTTTTCTTATTGTTAATGCTATAGTTTTCCATGTTTACTGATTTTTACAGATAAATATAGACAGAAAACAATGTCTCCTGCCTTTATTTAATACTTAAATGAGGAAACATACAAAAAATTGTGCTTCTTGAGAGTGACTCTTCTTGCTATCGTTGATAAATTCCAGGACAACAGCTTAGCAGAAAGACAGCATGGGGAGTTAAAAAAAGACAGGATGAATGTCCTTAAATACAGGCATATGTTAGAATATATTTGTATATAATGCTTATATTTACCTGTGGATGTAGAATTGTGTTATATTTGACTGCTTGATTCCTTAAAAGGAGGCATGCATTAAAGTGTGAGTGCATGTTTATCAGTCAAATAAAAGGGGGAATATACTATTTTACCACTCCATTTATCCTCAAAATACAAAATAAATATGAATACATACAAAAAAGGTCAGAAAATAAATATGAATAAATACACATGGAAATGTTACGAAAATAACTACCAGAAAACCAGGATCCAAAATTATCATTTATGATATGCTGTGAATACGATTTTGTTGTTAGTCCCTTAAAAATAAATGCATTCCATTACTTTGTACTTCACATTGACTTCACTTTCCATGTCCATTGGTGGAAGGAAATGAATGATAGTTTCTTTACTCATTCATAGAACAGTTCTGAGAACAGACGTAAAAAGTGCAATGTTTCTTTCTTGTCAGTCTTGATTAGACAGCCTCCCTGGGTCTCTTCTATCCATATACATGTTTCACATGCCAGATGCCCAAACAACTTTGAAACCTATTGTCAATCGCAGAAGAATTACAACAAAATAGACCACTCCACAGGGAAGAATATAGGGGAAATTGAAACATTGCATTGGTGAGCAATTAATGGCAATGCCAAGTGTGGATTTGAGTCTCTTCCTACCTGTGGAGTTAAGAAAAAATCCAAATTCCGATTTCCAAAACTGGTCATTGTAAAGTCTGCAGTTGCCCTCTGTAATTACGTATGTTACAATAAAGCTCGAAGTGATAATAATATTTATTCCTCACAGGAAGATCAGCATCGAACACTGGCATAACTGTCAAAGATAGAACTTTACATCGTCAACATTCCACATGCTGAAACTGAAACTGAACTATTTACAGTGGGGGGGGGGGGGTTAGGGGGATGCAATGGGAGGTTGCAAAAGACCAGGGAGAAGGAAGGGAAAAGTGGTAAGGGAGTGATTATTTCACATGTTCTGCAACAGACCCACTCTTGTGGTCAAAGGTCACTCATTAGAGAGAATATGAAACTATTGTGCCTCTCACTAGAAACGTTACCTCTGTAATGACATCACATGTCCTGACAGACTGGAGCTGAACCTACTAGTTGGTCTGCCTGCAGCGATTACTTTCCATTTGGATCAAGCAAGCATGTGAGTAGTTTCTATAACGATATTGGATATCTTGCTATCCTCCTGCATGCTAGACTGAGCATGGTGCAGTTGTGAGTTTTTTAGGTCTGGCTTGAAAGTACAGCTGTAGCCAGCCCTTATGTGATTAACAGAAAAAAAGCTGCAAGAATTAGTACTAAGATATGAACTTAGGCCCCATCTATATGTTAAGTTTTCTCTTTAGAATTATATAATTGGACCAAAGATGTTTGCTTCATGAAAAAAGAGTGCATGTACTGCAGTCCTTGCTGTGTGTGGCAGCATGTATACAATGCAGTGAGTCAGAGTTGGTTATGTTCACAAGACTATTATCATGAATGATCTGTTTATTATGAAATGTTACGAAAAAGGCAGTAAGCCAGACTTAATTAATGTGAAAAGCAAATGTTAAAGGCAGTAGGATTTTCAGGTAGACTGTTAATAAACTGTGCTAAAGACTGTATACAGGTATTTCATTACATAGAAGCTCAAAGATTATTGTTCAAGGCAAGGATTTTGATATTGGCTACGCCCTTCGACAGACCCTTGGGGCAGGAGATTTGCAGAATGAAAATTCTTGTTGGTGCATATTTTGCTGAATGGAATTGAGTGCATATATGTAATTTTATGATGGTATGCCTGATGGCGGCCTTGTGGGAAAAAGTGGGCTGCTCAATACGGTATGTGGTTAAAGGCAATGATAAAAGCCTCATAGTTTCACTGGGAAAAGTTATGCCTGATAACAGAGGTCTCATCTGTTTATGAAACATTATATGTTAATACCAATAGGCTTTATGATTATTACACAGTGTTAACGTCTGATTAAAAATGTTACTCTGGAGCACTACATGCTACTATTTTAAATCCTTATTCCCCATACCTCCACTACATCTTATCTACACCACTCGGCCCCTCACCCACACTGCACCAAACGGCTTGGGACAAAAGATCTCCGACAAAGAGCCCCTTATAGGGTACCTGTGAGGCATTGCAGTGCCTGCCTGATGAAGGGCATGCCCTATGAGTAAGCATCACACCCAGTCTGGGTGTGTGAGGGCCTCACTTCCCAAATTGCGAGACACCCTGACTCCACCTTTGGACCAGGGCACGACCTGCCTAGCCTCTTGATTATACTATCTTTCCTGTACAGGAACAACGAACTCCTTTTGATAAGACTGTCTCACCAGGGGCACGTGTGCTGGACCTCTAACAAATGCCCTCAGTCCCTCCTTTGTTTATATAGTACCTTAGATGTGTCAGAAATCAAAGTCAATGAGTAGCGCAGAGAAGGAGAGGTGTCGCGGAGGCAGGTGATGCGTCGGTTCATTAAGGTGTTATAAGGTTATTGAAGCTTAGGCGCTCCGGGACGCTGCATTTCACAGATGAGGTGATGCATCGGTTGTGGGTGCGGCCTCGGTTCCTGAAGGCAACGTGGCGTTGATGATGCATCAATGTCAACAGTGTGATGCATTTATTCTATGGTGTCAAAGTCAAACCACCAGGCTGAAGGCGATGCATCAGTCAAAAGCCACGCAGGGCCCAAGATGCATCAGAGATAGGACGGTGTGTCATGGACGTCAGTGGTGCAGTGTCCAAGACTCATGCAGTGGCAGTTCTTCAGAGACTTTGTGGCAAACTCGGGCTGCATTGAAAGTCAAGGTTTTTGCGTTGTGCACTTAGCAAGTGGTGTTCTTGGCTGTTGCGGTGCAGGCAGCAGCGATGCAGCATTTTCACAGGGATGCTTCGGTTCTGAACTGACGCTTTGGAGTCGTTGGTTGATTTCGTGGTTGCAGCACAAACATTAACCTCCAAGGGCCCAGGACTGCATTTGGCACCGCTTGGCAGGGCGGGACTCACATCAGAGAAATCCTTGTGCTGGTAGTATGATGCAGGTTACGTCTTTGGTGTCCCTGAGAATTCAGCAATAGGAGACAAGCTTTCTCAAGCACTTGGAGAACCTTAGGAAGCAGGATGCAGAGAGCAAACTGCAGGTCAACACAGCAAAGCAAGCAAAAATGTGGCAGTCTCACTGCATTCTAAGACAAGTAAGTAAGTAAAGTAAAAAAATCTTTATTTGGATAAAAAAATATACCCTTAAAAGCATTGCAAATTGAGTCCACAAATCGGTACATTGTAATTAAAAAATTTCAAAACATGTTTCCCCACAATTGAACAGTAAAAATTGATCAACACCTGTTACTCGCGTTGCACCTTAAAACTTAAAACAATTGTGGGATAGGCAGCGATAACACTTAGTGAAAGAACAGAAGAATTTGATGTACTGACATTCGGCAGCTAAAACTCATCATTTTATTTTTCCCTTTGTCTTAAAACTAAGTGCTAAGATGCAGGTTCGGTTGGGCCTCTGGGCGGGACAAGCTGGGGGATTACTGCTCCTTCCGCCTTTGCTGTAAAAATGCGGTGTGCGTCCCGAATATATGTTGTAAAGGCAATATTTAGAGCTATGTTTTCTGGGCACAGGGAGGTGATAATTGCCTGTCTACAAGTCCGAACGCCCAACCTGTTCCACTCTGCTCTGAGTTTGCGTCTACGTTGTGCCATAAGTGAGGGGCATAAGCAAACCACGTGCTCTAGCGTTTCACTTGTCTTACCGCACCCCCTACATGTTTGGTCTTCCGAGGTGCGGAGCCAAGTAGGCAGATCTTTTAAAAATCGCCAAACACCCCATCTAATGGCCAGAAAACTCCGCTTTAAGTGCAATGAATAAGTACAGGAGAGGTAGGTGGCCGGAGATATGCGCCCGTAGGAGTTCATGACTGACCATGCATGGCTGCGTCTGCGGAGAAGCGCTTTATCCATGAGGAGTGAGCACATTCTGACGCTTTTTTTAATACATGTTTTAAAGGCTGTCGTGCTGGGGTTGAGGGCCCATAGATCGCCAGCAGCCATTTCATGGATGGAGTCTGTAAAAAGGCGGCCGTACGAACCCCCAGGGTTCTTCTGACTGATCTCCAACCAAACTAGAGACTCTAAGGTTCCTATAGCTGCTTTTCTAAGCTTGTGACAAAAATTTAAATAAATGCCGGTGTTAGAGGCCTCGTGATTTAATAAGCCCAGTTCTAGCCTGATCTGGGCGGCAGAGGCAGATTTGGGCAGATGTAGAACTTTTTTATAAATCTTGGTTACAAGTTGGTTCAGAGTTGTATTTAGCTTACCCCTAAATATTTCAATGCCATACGTTAGGGTGGGTCCGATTTTTGCTCTCAGAATTTCCAGTAGGAATGAGAGGGTTGGACCAGACAGCTCTTTAGCAAGCTTAGATAAAGTAACCTGAAGGGTCGTGGCTTTTGCTACCATTTCGTCGCGCTGCTTGGAGAAGTTACCCCTTGAATCAAAGTGAACCCCTAAGTATTTGTATGAGCATCCTGTTGTTAGCTTATTATTGTTGTATGCCCACACACCACCGCCATTGCGTTTCCTTCCAAAGGACACAACTTGGGTTTTCTTTAAGTTAACCTCAAGTTGATTCTTGATTGTGTAACTGTGCAGCCTGTCCAAAAGCCTTTGGAGCCCGACCCGAGTAAGGCTGAAAAGAACCAGGTCGTCGGCGTAAAGAAGATTACTTATTGGTACACCTCCTACCTTAGGGGGGTGACTGTTTATTTCATCGAGTGTGGCCGGCAAGTCTGCTTTGAACAGGTTAAAAAGGAGGGGAGCCAGCACGCACCCCTGTTTGACTCCTCTGGTTGTCATGATTTTCCGTGAGAGGTGCGTGCCGGACCCCAACTTCACCTGGACCCAGGTGTGTGAGTGAAGTTGGATTATCGCATCCAGTAGTTTTTCTGGAATCCCCCATTTTTTCAGTTTAGCCCATAGAGCTGCCCTTGGGACCCGATCAAACGCTGCTTTAAAATCAACAAAACAGCAGTGCACAGATCTTGACGATAAGTGCGTTTTGTCGATAATTATAGACAATGTAAACAAGTTAGTCTGAGTCCCTGAATTGGCAGTAAAGCCTGTTTGGTTCATTGGTAGCAGATCACGCCGTTCCACCCATGCCTTCAGCTCCTTCAGAAGAATGCCTGCGTAGTGCTTTGCCTCGATGTCAAGGAGGGCAATTAGTCTGTAGTTGCTTGGAGTGGCACGGGAGTCTGATTTGTGGATTGGGTGGATTATTGCTCCACGCCAGGAATCCGGAACAGTTGAAGACCTGAGCGCAAAATTAAACAAGGTGGTTAAGTGCCCCGACCAAAGAGCTATGTTAGATTTAAACAGTCTCTGAGGCAGGCCGTTTGGGCCCGGGGCCCCGTCCGACCTTGCTTTTGACACGGCGTTGGCGACCATTTCTTCATTGATCTTGATGTCGTCCGTACATTGGCCTACGTGGTTTAAGTCCTTGTGCCTGCAGGTGCTTTGGGATGCTTCTACCACTTTGGGGAAGCAGCTCCCTGTTATCACTGTGCTTTCCGGGGACCTAAAGTGGTCGGTCAGGAAGGCGGCCCAGCTTGCTTCGTGTATGTTTGCCGACCCCACTTTTGAAGGCCCAGAATTGAGGCGATTGATCAAGGCCCAAAATGTTCTCGCATTTCGGTTTTTGCTTTCCCAAAGGAGTTTGGCCCATAGTTGGTTTTGATGTAGTCGTTTGTCTTTTTGTATGGCCGTCTTGAATGTTTTTTGCGCTAATTTGTAGGCGTGACTGAGATCATTGTTTCCTGGAGACTTTCTAAGTGCCCGTAGAGCATTGTTTCTGGCTTTCTTCAACACCCTCGACTGGATTGAGAGTGAGAACTGGCGGATTGAGCTAGCATTGTATTGGTGCTGTTTAACAGGAAAAAGCGTGACCAGATGTGAGCATAGGGTAGTCCATACGACAGTCGGGGGGGCCGTCTGATTTGTTTCCCCTTTGATTAGAGCCAAACATGTATTCATGATGATGGGGCTTATATCGTTGCTCCATTTTAGGCGCCTCAGGTTCTCGGTGTGGATCCCAATACAGGTGGCTGATGCAGACAAGTGATACTCCGGCTTTACGTTAAGGGTGATGACCTGTGGACGGTGATCACTTTCCCGTCGTGGGTGGATACTAAAGCTGGCCAGGTGATGGAACAGGTCTGAATTGCAAATGGAGAAGTCCAGAAAGGTTTTCTTGTGCCCGTTTGTCCAGGTCCAATTTGGTGGGGTGTCATCGGGTGTCCTTCCGTTCATTACCAGGTATCCAGTGCTGTAGGATTGTAAAACGAGGAGCTCACCCAGGGCACAGTGGACTTGATTTGGAGGCTTGGATTGGTCTGGTACTACTGATAGAGTAAATGGAGAAAGTCCGTCGAGGTCTGTAGATTTGCCCTGGAAGAGATTAGTATTGAAATCCCCCGTCACTATGCAGTTCGAATCTGGGTGGTCCTCGGCCAAATCGCTCATGATTGTGGATAGGCGTGCCAGGTGTCCCTTTTTTGTCCGCGTGCTTGGGTTGATATACACGTTTAGAAGAAGAAGTGAACGTTGCTTGGACCATGATTTGATTTTAACCCCAAGTAGCCAATCTTCCTCAAAATTTAGCGGAACAATCGGGCCTTTTAAAGTATTTGAAACGTAGATTGACAGACCCCCTTTTGGGTGGCCATAGCGGCAGACTCTGATTCCTGGCTTCCATAGTTCAATAAACCCTGTGACTGGAGAACTTTGGGTGGCCCATGTTTCTTGCAGGGCAATTAGTGCATGCCCGTATATGAAGGTGTGTGACTCTGGATTGTTTATTTTGTGCTGGAGGCCACTAATGTTCCATGAACACACTGTGAAAATGGAGTCTGTCTTTGTCTTAGTCACAGGTTTTTGATGGTGAGGTTGTGCCGGTGCTATGTGGTTTTGACCCACCGAAGGCACGTCCTGAGGTCAGACTGATGTCCCGCATGACAGGGCGGCCGGGAGCCATCCCCATCCTTGGCTGTTGTCAGGGCCTTGTTGTCCAGGAGTGAGGGGTGTCTGTGTTTCTGTGATCCCCAGCACGTTTTTTAGGATTGAATAGGGCTTTGTTTTGTTGCCTGCTGGGAGACTTTCTATTTTTGTTCCTGCGCCTGGCTGATTTAATAACGCTAATGGATAGCCCGGGGTGGAGTAGGGGTGAATTCTGATGCCCCAGTCCCGGAAGGTGGCTTTGTGGTCCATGAACACTCCTTCCCAGGAGGGTGATCTGAATGACACCAGGGTTGCCTCAGAGTGTTGTGCACCCCTTGGAGGGAGGAATTCAATCGAGTCTATGTCGTCCGATGATAGAGCTGCAAACCCCGGGATGTCGTTTGCTAGTTTTAATATGTTTGACCTGTTAAGGGTATCATACTTCCCCCTTGATTTATATTCGGGGACTAATAGGATCGAAGAATGTTTTAAGTCGCTTTTGATCCCTGTGGAGCCATGGGTTTGGGTTACACCGGGGGCTTTTTTGGTAGGGACCCCTAAGTCTACTCTTTGATGGTAAAGGGACTGATGTTGAGGCCCTAGCAACGTTACCTGCCTGGTTTGCAGATTTGTTAATTTGTGAATGAAGATTGTTTTTAAGGGAACAATATCGGTATTAAGTTTTTCCTGCTCGATCAGAGGGGAATGAGGGGCTAATTGGAAATGTGAATCGGTGCCTGTGTCCCTCGAGGAGGGGGGATCATTGGGTTGGGCCCTTAGTTTTTCTGTGTCTGGGTGCGGATCGGGTCCCACTGTTTGTGTGGGAGCCCCTGTATGGCCAGATGAGATACTTGGGGCCCGACCAGAGGATGAGGGGTTTTGAAGGGGGCTTAGAAGTACGCTCCCTTTTGGGTCATTGTGCACTGCGTTTTTGAGGATTGAAGGTAGTGATGAAGGGGTTACACCTGCCTTCTTTGATGTCGTTGTGAAGACGGGAAATAATTTCTGGGGGGCAGATGTTTCTTTGACTTTAAGTTTATTTCTATGTTTGCGTTGGCGTTTGCGCTCTCTCTTGGAGAGGGGAGGCATGGGAGCGGACTGGATTTCTGAGTTGGGGGATTCTGAGGTCACTAGTCTACCTTGCTGCTCTCCCCCATTAGGGCTGGTGTCGTTTACTAGCCCATTAGAGACCGATGCTTGTGTCCTTAAGGGCATTCGGTGTGAGGGTGGTTTGGGTTGGTTATTGCTGTCACCTATTTGGAAATCTCGAACCCCACTTAACTAGGGAGCAGATTCCAAAGGTAACTGGATGTTGTCAACTTCTGAACACGGGTTTGGGGTAAATTGCGATTTCTTGTGTGGGTTTTTTTGCAGGCCGCCTTCTTTCAACTGCTTGACCTCGTCTATAACAGTGGAGAGAACAGCTGGCAGTGAGGAGAGTGAATCAATAATTGGGGAACAGCAGCAGACCGACTGAACTAGTTTTGAGGATGATTGTGCATCTATTATTAAATTATTCAGTTTGTCTAGTTTATTGTCGATCCCTGCTATAAATACTGCTAGCGTATTCAGTAGGTTAACCTGCATGTCCAGTTTATCTGAATGGTAATTTAATCCTGTAACTGTCGATTGGAATGTTTGAAGTAGTAGGGGCCAGGGGCTATGTATAGTAGAGGATTCTTGCTGATTGATTGCTTTCAGACTTGGAGTTGGGCAGGATTGTGAGTTATTCAAAGAAAGGGACAGGTCCGCTAGGAGGAGATCGTTTGTATTAAGATTGTGGGGTGATTTAGAGGACATTATTATTGCTGTTAGTGAAGGGAGCAAACGTTGTTGTTGGTTGGTCTGGACCGGGCTTCCCTTTAGAGGGCTATTAGTGTCCAGCAGTGGAGCGTTGAAGATGACGTTGTTGGCTGCCTGGTTGGAGTACTTGTGGATTTGTGGGAAAATTAGTTGACTGTGGGAAGCTGAGATGACCTCCTTTGGGATGCTAAAATGTTGAGATAACTGGGATGATGAGGTCACTAACTGGCTTACTTGAGAATGTATGACAGAGGGTGGCGACCCAGGGGGGGTGGGGTGCCGCCTGCCTCTTGCTTGTTGAAGGCATGTGGTTGATGGGGCTGTCTCAGTGGGGGCTGGTTGCCTTGTGACAAATCTTCCACCATACTCCCGCCACCCTCTAGGGCTGGTCTCTGGTCGTTAAATGTAGACCCGAAGATGAAAACTTCTTTGTCAAAGTCCGACGTTTTGGTGGTTGTTGAGAACAGCATTTGCGGTGAGAGCATGTTTAACTTTCCCAGTATTCCAGGGTATCCTGTATGTCCTGTAGTGTCGGAGTTCATAGGCTCCCCGGGTCCGTGGGGGGGAGTGGCCGTTGGTGAGGCCGGCGCTTTTTTAAAGTAGTTCAGTAGCGACCTGGATTTTGAGCCACTCGAGGCGAGTGCCTGGCCGGGGAGCTCTTTGTTCTTGGTAAGATATTGCTTCCCGGGTGCGGGCAAGTTTTCGGGCTTCGATGACTCCGGAGGGCTCGTAAGAGTGGTCTGGAGTGGGGTCTCGCGGGCTATCTCCGGGTTGGTCCTCTTCCTTTTTGTTGCTGTGGTGGTAGTTTTTCTTACTCTCCCCGATCTCATTGCGTCTGTTGGGTGGTCAGGTCACAAGGGACCGCTGGTGATGGGGCCAATGAGATGGTGACTTCTAGACAATACAATTAATTTTAAATCAGCCAAACTTGAGAAAGACATCAAAACGTATAACCTGGAGTCGGAACCAGAGCAAGACAGGGGGGAACCAGAGCAAGACACGAGAACTTGCCATACCCATTCTGGTGGAGTCGGGGTCATCAGGGTCACTGCCTTAGCCTGCCTCCCGCCGCCGCTCTCTTTGCCATCCCGAGAGCGGCCGCCGATCGGAGAGCGGGACTACACTACCCAGCACCCCTTGCGGCAGGAAGCACAACAGCGCGCCAGGAGGCGCATACATTTCAGCGCGTTTCCCGGCAGAGCGGGGGAACCAGAGCAAGACACGAGAAGTTGCCGTACCCATTCCGGTGGAGTCGGGGTCATCAGGGTCACTGTCTTAGCCTGCCTCCCGCCGCCGCTCTCTTTGCCATCCCGAGAGCGGCCGCCGAGCGGAGAGTGGGACTACACTACCCAGCACCCCTTGCGGCAGGAAGCCGCACAGCACAACAGCGCACCAGGAGGCGCATAAATTTCAGCGCGTCTCCCGGCAGAGCGGGGGAACCAGAGCAAGACACAAGAAGTTGCTGTACCCATTCCTGTGGAGTCGGGGTCATCAGGGTCACTGCCTTAGCCTGCCTCCCGCCGCCGCTCTCTTTGCCATCCCGAGAGCGGCCGTCGAGCGGAGAGCAGGACTACACTACCCAGCACCCCTTGCGGCAGGAAGCCGCACAGCACAACAGCGCGCCAGGAGGCGCATAATTTCAGCGCGTCTCCCGGAAGAACGGGGGAACCAGAGCAAGACACGAGAAGTTGCCGTACCCATTCCGGTGGAGTCGGCGTCATCAGGGTCACTGCCTTAGCCTGCCTCCCGCCGCCGCTCTCTTTGCCATCCCGAGAGCGGCCGCAGAGCGGAGAGCAGGACTACACTACCCAGCACCCCTTGCGGCAGGAAGCCGCACAGCACAACAGCGCGCCAGGAGGCGCATACATTTCAGCGCGTCTCCCCGTGTCGCGGGAGCGCGCGGGCAGCGCCGGGCGAAGCCCGGGCAAAGGGCGGGCCGTCTGTGGCCGTCAGGGGACGACAAGGGACGGGACGGGCCACCCCCCTGAGAATCGTCTACTAAAATGGGTAAGCGCAAGCTACAAACTTCTGCTAATGCAGGCGCTGTAAAATCTAAAGTCCCACGTAACTCTACCAACCCTACAAATATACTGTCCTACCTTACCTCTGCTGTAGGCAAACTAAATAAAGAAATTGCAACCACTGAACGTGAGCTGGGACTTGAAACCTCTATTTTAGAGCCATCCGGATCACCTTTAATTGAAAAACAGTCTATTCCTTTGGAGCCTGTGATTTGTATTGATAAAGTGATTGACATTTTACCTCCGCAAACCACATTTAGTCATGAGGATGAAGTGGTCGTAAATGTTCCCACTGTTAAAAGCCCTACTGGGAAGGCCACAAATACAGGTACAAAACACGTAAAGAGGCAGACTAAAAAGCCTAAAATGCCTACCCCACCTAATACGAAACAAGGATACTCAATATCTAGACATTTTGAAACCTCTATGAGAGACATGGTTGAGGATATACTCACTGAAAAACTGGAAACAATATTGACCCAGATCTGCAGTGACATTACTGAAATGCTAAGAGAGTGTGCATTAGAAATCCTTAAAAAATGTGAACGTATAAACACATTCCTGGCTCTAAAAGATCCTCCTCTGACTACTGTCAATACCAACTTGACTAAAAAACCTCATACTCAGCATACTGTGTTAAAGGGGAATTCAGATGATTGTATACCATCGACTCATCCGAACCCAGCCTCCTCACCTATGTTACACAGTGGGATAACATCTGCAGGCCAGGCCAAGGGTTTTGAGGACCAGGGGATGGCTATTGTTCCGTATAGTTCACACTCTCACCAAGGGATCCTTATAGCTGAGAGAGAGCATACCAAGAACAGGGATGTGGAATATAAACATACTATTCATCTACCCCCAGAGGCCACTCCATATGTGGCTATTTTAGTAAATGTACCCCCTCTTAAACTATGTGAGGTAAAGACACAGGAAACCCTGTTAAGAAATATGAAGGTCTGGTGCGATGAAAACTGCACGGGTGGCAAAAATCTCTCTGCCAGTATAAATATGAGGAGACGGGTGAGTTGGGTGGGAAACACCAAAAAAACCTTAAGGGATATTGTCTCATTGTGAACTTTAATAGACCCTATGAGGCATCCTGGTTATTCGGGGATGCAACAGACATGCTCATACAAGAGGGAGAGATACGAGCACTACCACTAGGGTTCTTTTACCCTCTGCCAGAATTACTTAGGAAGAGTACACAGGAGAATGGGCGAATAGCTACAGTAAGAAATCCAGTTAACCAGCCAGCCTTAAATAGTTGGGCCACCAAAAAATCTGGACTACTTCCAAAATTATGTAATCTCAACACTACTGTGATTAATGGGGGTATCGATACGTCAAACAGATTTACACCTTTATACCATTTGAGTGATATTGATTGACTGACACAAGAATGTTCACCAAACCTGCCTAAATGTCCCATAGTACATCAGGAAAGAAGGGAGCTTCCTGTAAAGCTCATGAGCTGGAATATTGCAGGATTACGCTCTAAGAGGGATAATAAGGTATGGATCGAATTGCTGAGGCAGTATGATATAGTGGCGCTGCAAGAAACATGGGATAGGGAGGGTAACTTTTGGGTGAATGGGTTTACTTCATACTCTGTAGCTGCCTGCACATCCAAATCAGGAAGAGACAAAGGAGGACTGATGTTTTTAATATCGGTTAACATACTAGGTATAGTGAAAGAGCTCAACACTACCTCCCCTAACATCTTAGCCATAGAAGTCTTAATGCCAATGTGGAGACGAAGCGGGCCTTACCTCCCCGGGGCGACGTCCGAACCTGGGGGCCCTGTCTCCCGCGGCGGTCATGCAGCGCCCCCATCATACGGGACTCCTCTCTCTCTCTACAGGAGCCGGCGGTGACAGCCGAGCCCGGAGGACCGGACACACTCTTCCCTGACTTCGGAAGTGCGGCGGCCTATGACGAACCGGAAACGGCCGCCTCTGACCCCGGAAGTGGTTGCCAGGAAGCCTGCCCGGAACATAGAAAAATGGCCGGAAAGGAAGGAGAGGGGTTCCCAGCAGCAGACTCGTGGCAGGAGGCAGCGGAAAGTGGAGAACCACCGACAGTAAGCAGAGCGGAGCAGCAAAGTCGAAATGAGGACGAGGAGGAGGACGTCTGGAGCGAAGAATGGTGGCGTCCTCAGGAGGTGGCTGGAGAGCGGCCGCAACTCGGAAGAGAGTTGCGGCGGGGCACGTGAGTACAACACATCTTTTCTCACTGTCCCCCTCCCCCCCTGTAAGTAGTTGTACATAAGTAGTTGTACATATTGTCTGTATAGCATCACGAGCACTAAGGCACTGTATATTGACTCCTATCACTTGAACTGTATAGAAGCCTGCGCACAGTCCCCACCATACGCCACCCCCCCTGCCCCTTTCCACTCTTGCTAGCCTTTTCCAACCCCTCCTTGCCGTCCCTTCCTCACGGTCAGTTTCCGCCCCCTCACACCCTGGTGTTGGTGGAAGTACTCAGACGTACTGGGACCCGGACTAAATGCCCTTTCATCTTCTCTCCTTTACATGTCTCCGAGGAGTGCCAGTACCCTATGGCAGAGAGCATGACAGCAGCCAGAAGAAGAAACGCCAGACCGTCGTCCCAGCAACCCCGCCCTGCACATCCAGCCGGATACATCCTCCTAACCAACCCTCCAACCAGACTTTGTTCCAAACTTCCAAATAAAAACCTTTGAACATAGCACACTACATCCGGCCTCCCCGCCTGTTATTCCGGTCCGCCCAACCACAACTCCACAGTTGGTGTCAGAAGTGGGATATCCCGGAAGCATGGAGGCCGCAGTCAAACAGCTGGCGGAATGCCAGGAACAGCTTGGGAAAATGATGGAGAGGTTCCTCAAGACGGCAGAAGATGATCGCAGACAGTTGCATGATGTCCTGAAGGGCCAGGGCACCGCGCAGGACCAAGCCCTTGAGAAACTCACTAACGTTATGGGACAGCAAAGACCGGTTACCTACCTTCCCTCCGTGGTCCTGCAGAAATATGTGCCAGGCGAAGACCCCGATTACTTCTTCACGAATTTCGAGCGCTTAGCCCAGGCGGCTGCCTGGCCTGCCGACAGAGGAGGCCACTACCTTGGTCCCCTATTGACGGGTGAGCTGCAGGCCGCCTACCAGCAGGCCAACGTCCAGGGGCAAACCCCATACAACGATATCAAGACCTGCATCTTGGAACGTCTGGGGATTGACTACGAGACCTACAGGGTTCGTCTACGCCAGGCAAAGGAAGGACCCCAAGAAACGCCTCGGGCATTGTCATTCCGTATACAGGACTTGGCCAATCGGTGGTTGAAGCCCGCCACCAAGGAAGACATCCTGTTGAAAATCTACCTGGAGCAGTATCTGGCATCCCTACATCCCGCCACACAGAAATGGGTGCGCCAACACGCTCGCCTGACGCTCGACAGTGCAGTGGAAATCGCCAGTGCCTACAGCAGAGCCCAGGAATCACAGCGTCCCAAGGAGGAACAAACTTCTCGCATACCCCATGGAGGTCCTCCCCGGGCCCAAAGGCCCCCTCCCATCATCAGGAAACCAGATCCTGCTCCATTGTTTCCCTATCCTGTCCTGCCTCGCCCAACCCCGCCCGGACCTCAATGTTACCATTGCGGTGGCTATGGACACATAGCTCGGATATGCCCGCAAAGGGAAGAACACATGGACATTGGACTCGCCAGGAACTATGTGTGTCTCACCGCAGAAAACACCCCTCCACCTTTCCGTTGTCCAGTACGGATAGGCGGACACCGTATGATGGCCCTTGCTGAAACAGGATGCCGACACAGCGTTCTGCGACCGCAGGAGCTACCTCATTGGGATGACCTGTTTGGGAAGAGGTCGCTCCCCTCCACGCTGCCAAGGATTGGTGGCCTCGTGACACAGGAGCGCCTAATAACTACCCTGCGGTATCGTAGCGCCTCCAGCTGATTCCACAGCGCGTCCTCCCCCCGCAATACTGCCGCTGCCTGCATAGATCGCTTTTTAACATATTTATCTGGAATCTGTGCATTGTGCGTGTCTACATCTCTGTGTTGTGCTGTAGGGGATACGCATTGTTGTTGGAAGAGTGCTTGTCTATTTAGCCCGATTGTGCTCGATTGTGCTTTGTTTGCCCCCAGGCTCGCTGAGTTTCGTTTTCCCCTAGTTGCAGCCATTTTGTGGTTTGTTGTGCTTCCTAGGACGTAGCTCCACCCCGCGCCCGCCTCCCAGCTGACCCTGCCTCCCACAGACTGTTGTAGTCCTACCCCACCATCCCCTCGCCGTGACTCTCCTGACCTGTTTGGGAAGAGGTCGCTCCCCTCCACGCTCCCAAGGATTGGTGGCCTCGTGACACAGGAGCGCCTAATAACTACCCTGCAGTATCGTAGCGCCTCCAGCTGATTCCACAGCGCGTCCTTCCCCCGCAATACTGCAGCTGCCTGCATAGATCGCTTTTTAACATATTTATCTGGAATCTGTGCATTGTGCGTGTCTACATCTCTGTGTTGTGCTGTAGGGGATACGCATTGTTGTTGGAAGAGTGCTTGTCTATTTAGCCCAATTGTGCTCGATTGTGCTTTGTTTGCCCCCAGGCTCGCCGAGTTTCGTTTTCCCCTAGTTGCAGCCATTTTGTGGTTTGTTGTGCTTCCTAGGACATAGCTCCACCCCGCGCCCGCCTTCCAGCTGACCCTGCCTCGCCCCTCCCCTTACACCTACATATGACAGATGTCTCTCCGCGCAGCAGCCACGCGCAGCGGTCGCGCCCCATGCGCGTAGAAGGTGCGCCAAAGGTAAGCCCATCTACGCCCGTCCGCGCCTGGACCGCGCCCAGCGCCAGACCCCCTGGCCCCCGCAATACCCTCCCCACTCGCGTAACGTATAACGCCGCCACTCTCCTCGCCCTTAACCCCGGACACACACCACAATGCTACAAAGCTGCCCCGGGACGTTCCCACAGTCCCTTCGCCTGCCACTCCTGCAAATTTACCAGCGTCAAGAACCATACCACATCTCCTAACCCCAAATACAGCTCCGACTCCAACCACCTGAAGTGCATCCTTACTGAAACATGGATGAACGCATCATCAACACCCAACATCGCCATTGCCATCCGGACAATTACAAGATCATTCGAAAAGACCGCACCGCCCAAACAGGAGGAGGCATCGCCATCGTCCACAAGAGCACCATCAAAATCACAACCAGTTCCGACGACAACCTCACAACCGCCGAACACCTCCACTTCCAGATCCACACCGACCCAAGGACCACACTCAGAGGCACCCTCATCTACAGGCCTCCAGGAACCCGTAAACAATTCAGCGAAGACATCACTGACTTCATCAGTCCACATGCCATAGCCTCCAAGAACTACATTCTACTAGGGGACCTCAACTTCCACCTGGAAAAGAAAAACGACAGCAACACCACCACCCTTCTTGACAACCTGGCCAATCTCGGCCTCGAACAACTTGTTGACACCCCCACCCATGTAGCCGGACATACGTTCGACCCAATCTTCACCTCCAGCAAACACATCTCCTTCGATCGCACCACAGCTCTCCATTGGACGGACCACTGTTGTGTTCACTTCAGCTACAAAACCACCTCGACCCACAACCCCCCACAACCTATCCCTCGAAGAAAATGGAACAAAAATTACCACCGACCAACTCCTCACATCGCTCAACCAAAACCCACTCGCTCTCTCTTTGGACCCAAACCAAGCTGCCATCAAATTCAAACAATGGATCACTCATAGCGCTGACAAATTAGCACCCTTGAAAAACCATCACACCAAACAAAACAGCAAAAAGGCCCCCTGGTTCAACGACGACCTTAAGAAATCCAAGAAGCTATGCCGTACTCTCGAGAAAACATGGAGAAAAAACCCAACCACCGACAACATGACCACCTTCAAGGCAGCCACCCGCAAACACCACCAACTTATTCGAGCCACCAAGAAATCAGCATTTAAGCATCGACTCGACAACAACGCCCATAACAGCAAGGAACTATTCAACATCGTCAAAGAATTCACCAACCCCACCGCAGCCTCAAACGACATCACCCCCTCCCAAGAACTCTGCGACTCATTATCCTCCTTCTTCTACAACAAAATTGCCGACATACATAACAGCTTCGAAAACAGCTCCAACGAACAATCCTCTCCACCCCCCTCAGAACCCAAACCGCCCTCTAACAATCTCTGCGACTGGAACCCAATCACTACTGAAGACACCATCCGCCTAATGAATTCCATCCACTCTGGCTCACCAACCGACCCATGCCCCCACCACATCTTCAACAAAGCAGACTCCATCATCGCACCCCATCTCCGCGATATCATCAACTGCTCCTTCAATTCTGCTACCTTCCCGGAAAGTTGGAAACATGCCAAAGTCAGCGCCCTCCTGAAAAAACCCACAGCAGACCCCTCTGAACTAAAAAACTACCGCCCCATATCCCTCCTCCCTTTCCCGGCCAAAGTCATTGAGAAAGCCATCAATAGCCAACTCGCCGCCTTCCTCGAATCCAACAACTCCCTCGACCCCTCACAGTCCGGCTTTCGAGCCAAACACAGCACCGAAACCGCCCTCATCACAGCAACAAACGACATCCGAACACTACTGGACAACGGAGAAACAGTTGCCCTCATTCTACTCGACCTCTCCGCCGCCTTCGACACTGTCTGTCACAGCACCCTCATACAACGCCTCAAGAACATCGGCATAAAAGGAAAAGCCTTGGACTGGATCATCTCGTTCCTTGCTGGGAGAACTCAGAGAGTCCAACTTCCCCCATTCACATCAGAGGCCACCGAAGTCATCTGCGGAGTACCACAAGGATCATCACTCAGCCCCACCCTCTTCAACGTTTACATGAGTCCTCTCGCTTCCATAGCGCGTCAACACAACCTTAACATCATCTCCTACGCTGATGACACCCAGCTGATCCTCTCTCTCACCAAAGACCCCAACACCGCCAAAACCAATCTTCAAGCAGGCATGAAAGAAGTAGCCATATGGATGAAAAACAGCCCCCTTAAACTTAACTCAGACAAAACGGAAGTGCTCATCCTAGGATCATCCCCCTCTGCCTGGGACGACTCATGGTGGCCTTCGGATCTGGGCTCAGCACCCACACCCACAGACCACGCATGTAACCTAGGCTTCATCCTAGACCCCTCCCTCTCGATGACCAGACAAGTCAACGCCGTCTCATCCTCCTGTTTCAACGTACTTCGTATGCTCAAAAAAATCTTCCATTGGATCCCCACCGAGACAAGAAAGACCGTACCCATGCACTGGTTACGAGTCGACTAGACTGCGGAAACACCCTCTACGCTGGAATTACAGCCAAATTACAGAAAAAACTCCAACGCATCCAAAACGCATCGGCAAGACTAATTTTGGACATCCCTCGCCATGATCACATTACCGGCCACCTGAAAGACCTCCACTGGCTTCCCGTCAACAAGAGAATAACATTCCGTCTCCTCACCCACACACACAAGGCCCTCTACAAACTAGGGCCTGAATGCCTCAACACTCGACTATCCTTCTACACACCCACCCGCCAACTAAGATCCTCCAATCAAGGACTTGCCGCAGTTCCGCGTATCCAAAGATCCACCATGGGAGGTAGATCCTTCTCCTACTTGGCGGCCAAGACCTGGAACTCACTCCCCACTCACCTCCGTCTTACTCAGAACCACATCTCCTTCAGAAAAGATCTTAAAAGCTGGCTATTCGATAAATAATGAACCCCCTCCCCAAGCGCCTTGAGACCCTCTGGCTGAGTAGTGCGCTATATAAATCCTTGAACTTAGACCTGTGACAGGCACCGTGGCCATCAAATGTGTCCATGGCGACACCAAGAGTTACCCGACAACCAGAGTCCGTGTGCAAACCCCCACCGATGAAGGGAGCATGTTAATGGTTGGTCTGGTACCCAATCTCCCTGAACAAGTTATTCTGGGTAGCGACTATAGCGGTCTTCCCCACCTCCTTCAAGACACTATGGACTCCCTAAAGAACTGGTGGGCTGAAGCCCTTTTTCCCCATGTTTCTCCTTCGGTGGACTCTCCAACCAAACCGTTCAAGTCCAGGTATCAGAAGAAGAAAGAAAAAAGGGGAGGGGCGTGGCCAGCAGCCGAACATGGTGGACGTGAGCTGGATCGCTCCGTCCAAGATTCCCCTGTAATCCTGACATCATCCTGTAACAGGGGGTTTTGCCCCTAACCCCCCCGCCTGAAGCTTGCAGGATACTGATCCGCGCTGCCGGTGCCTGACTGCCGGCGCTAGGAACCCTACAGAGCGCCGCCGACCGCGGACGCCGCACGCAGGAAGAGAGGCCTACCAATGCCGTGGAGACCGCGGCCCACAGTGAACTGACGGGCGGACCGGAAGTGACCCGTGCCCGGCTGACTGGGAACGCCGAGCGCGGCGGAGCGGACCTGGATGCCTCGAACCCGCCGGAGCACCGCCACAGGCTCCCCTGCTACAGCGACACCCGCGGAGTAAACAGCGGACGTCGGGGCTTACTGGAGATCAGCCGACGTTAAGGGACATCTGGCATCTGAGCCCGGGAACACGGTGAGGAGTGGGGCGATCGGGACTGTGGCTGGTGCCCGACCCGAGGTGCTGCACACTGCCGAGGGCCATAGACTGAGGGTGAACGGCCTGAGCGAGGTGGGAGGCGGACCTGCTTGTCGGCTCGAGCGGGGCTGCGGGACACAACACAGGCTGGCACTCGAAGGATTACCACGAGGCCCTTTCGAACAGGGAGGAGGACGGAGTCTCTGGGGAGGGTCGGGCCCTTAATACAGAGCCAGAGTACACTTGCATGGCTGGGTCTGGATGAAAGCCGGCCGGACATTTGAGGCTACCGCTTACCGCCCACTGGAGTGACAGGCTTCCCTCACGACCAGCTCCAGCAGCGACGCCGAGTGGACTACAGCAGCAGCGACCCCCCCCCCCCCCCCCCCAAGGGTCCCGGGAGTTACAGCAAGACCGCAGTGGCATCGGAAAAGCTACGCCACAGCACGTGGCCGAAGGGGGTTGAACACCGGTCAGTTACTGCCGATACCCACTAGTTAAGCGGACCTGGCTCGGACCTGTCGCGGCCTGGACGCCCCGACACGGGGGGCTCACCACCTTGCGCTCTGCACCATTCATACATTGCACCGGGTGACCATCGCGGGCCCACACATTGTTTGGGGTTCTGAGGTCACGACCCCACAGCTGGCCTGACCACGAGGAGAGAACACGACACCAGTCCTGGCCACGGACGTGCCTAGAACCACTGGAAGAACAGAACACTGGGGCACTGGACTACCTACACAGGTGCGCAACTGCACGGCACGCACGTGCCTGGCCCGACACGGCAGTGAGAGACCGAAGGTAACAAGAGAGGGCAGGCAGGACAGCAGCATATCGCCCACGGGGAACGCTGCGAAGGTGCGAAATGGGAAGGAATAGGAACCCCCGTGGTGGCGCGCAGGCATCTGGTTCGGAAGATCCCCTGGCCTCTTCTAATGAAGACGTGATCCCGCCCACGGGTACTACCTCCCACGAGGCGAAGCTGGACCTCATACTATCGGAGATCCGGGCATCCAGGGAGGCACTTGAATGTCGGATGGATACGATGTCGACAGGCCTGTCGCTCCTCAAAGATGACCATAAGAAATTAGCGGAAAAAGTATCGGAGCAGAAACTTGCGCTTGGAGATTTAATACCCCAACAAACGGAACACTCCACGAGACTAGAAAATCTGGAGAAGCAAATGCAACATCTGAGAGACAGGGTCGACGATGCGGAAGGGCGCTCGAGACGCAACAATGTACGCATCCTGGGCATGCCGGAACGCAGTGAGGGGACAAATCCGACCCGCTTTGTGGAGGAATGGCTAAAGACTGTGGCAGACCCGGCGGACTTAACCCAGATGTTCAGCGTGGAGAGAGCACACAGAGTCCCTCCCAGACCACCGAAACCGGGGGCTCCACCTCGCCCCTTGATAGCACGCCTCCTCCACTTTAAGGACAGAGACGCCATCCTGAAGGCCGCAAGGGAGAAAGGCCCTGTAAAATTTGAGAACCACTCAGTGTCCATCTACCCAGACTTCACGCAAGCGGTACAGAGGGCCAGAGCATATTTCTGGGGAGTGAAGAAAACACTAAGGGAGCGCAACGTGAAATACGCCTTGTTCTACCCGGTACGCCTCAGGATCATACACGAGCACAGGACTTACTTCTTCGACAATCCGGAGGAAGCTTCGGAGTGGCTGGAGGTTACACTCACCCCGATGCACCCCACACGCGAGGAGCAGGAGGTGCCGGAAACACAGAGGTCGGACAGCCGGACGGAGTCTCAGGGTCGCCCCAGCCACCCGGACACGGAGGGACCCCGCATTGATCATCAGGACCGGGAGGAAGAAGACGGCTCGACAGCAATAGCGCGACTAACCACCAACGCACTGGCGGAACATGACGCACACATTGGGTCACCATCAGAGAGTCGGACAAGTTCCCATACAGCGGCCTCGGACACGGAAGGTAGCATACAGTTGTTTCCCCAAATCACAGCACAGATGGCGGCAGACATGTGACCCTAGCCCCTGCAGCGACGGACTGGTAATGTAGCGGATGCCCTAATCTGTTTCGAGGGAAGGGGGGGGGGAATCAGGAACCTGGGACACTTTTGAACATAGGGGACAATGGTTACGAGACTTTCAGAAGTAAACTGTTGTGAGAGTTTGTCTGGGCTCACACCCCCGAGCTTAGGCACGGTTCTAGAATTCATATACCCATGTTGGGTGTTACGGTTTGGTCCTCTGAGGTTGTAGAAGGGGACCTACAAGTTGGAGTAATGATTGCAAATGTAGCACTGAAAATTTCCATTTTGTGGGCCATATTGATACGGACAATGGTTTTGGGATACTTTGAGGATATCCGGGGTAATGACGTCCCCTAATGATTATGTGGTCTGCACTTGGAACGTACGGGGATTAGGCTCAGTACACAAAAGACACAGAGTTCTAGCACAACTACACAGGCGACGGGTGCACATAGCGTATCTTCAGGAGACGCACCTGAATGAAGGATATATGACGGTACCACGCGTACCGTTACCACGCGTACCGTTACCACGCTACTTATACTACGCAAGTCGTTACAACGACTTGCGTGGAGGGGCGCTGGATAGTAAATTATTTAATTTACTATTCCAACTCCAGTCCCCGTGGACTCTAGGGAAAGGAGTTGGATAGTAAATTAAAGTATTTACTATCCTGGAGCGCCCCCCGCGCATTTCGTTGTAACGACCTGCGTGGTAAAAGTAGCGTGCTAACGGTACCGCGTTCTAAAAAATGCGTGGTAACCGTTGCATACCCTGAATGAATCAGAGGGGGCCAAAACGCTACGGAAATGGAAGGGCCAGCTATTCGCCACTAAGTACTCTGCATTTTCCCGGGGAGCAGCCATCTGGATCAATAACTCGTCCCGTTTAAACTCATTGAATCTAAGATAGACAGGGAAGGCCACTATGTGCTTGCTAAGGGACTGCTAAACGGTGTGTGTGTAGTGCTTGGCTGTTTATATGCCCCGAATGTAGAACAATCACAATTTTTTGCGGAACTAGGTAGGGCACTAGCGGATTGGGTGGAGTATGATTGGGTTATAGGCGGGGATTGTAATGCGGTACTGGATCTCACGCTCGACAGATCGCATCCCCCTCTACATGCAACTGAGAGTAGGAGGCAGGCGGAAGCATTGGCACAGTGGGCTGCGGGGTGGGACCTAGTCGACACATGGAGGACACTGCATGCATCACACAGGGAATACACATTCTATTCCCCACCGCACAAACTCCACACCAGGATAGATCGCATCTTTTGCTCCAAGACACTTGCACCGTCGATTGTGAAAGTAGGACATATGGGGAAGACATTATCGGATCACAACCCGGTGGAACTGTCCCTGAAGTGGGGAAGACTACCCACCCCCATACCGACGTGGCGGTTGTCCCCAAGCCTCCTAGAAGACTCGATTTTTAAGTCCACCCTAGCGGACGCTACCGCACACTACTTTACCGAGAACACGGGCACTGCAAGCTCCAGGCAGGTCGAGTGGGACGCTTTTAAGGCGACCATTCGCGGGGTGGCCATGGGCACCAAAGTCGGTATCAAACACCAGGTACTGCGGAGACTGCGAGAGGTAGAGGACAGTCTAGCGGCGCTGGAAACCGAGGCCGCAGGCACGGGCGGCGCCCTCACGCAACTACAGGAGGCTAATATACAGTATGCGGAACTTCTGGAGGAGCTAAGGGTTCTGGATCACAGGGAATACACAGCACGACAGCACAGACAGGCAGACAGGGCGGGTGCACTTTTGGAGCGCCTGACCAAGGACACACCGACAGCCACCCCTATCATGGAGATTCAGGACCCCTCCGGGGAATTAGTCCAGGGACAGCGGGAAATCAACACGACGTTCCGGCGTTACTACGCTACTTTATATGGCCCACACGATCCATTCTCGGAACCGGCATTGGAGGAATTCTTCTTCGACACATGCGTTCCTCAACTGAGTGCGGAACACAGCAAGGAACTGGCAAAACCTGTTACGGTTGCGGAAATTAGAATGGCCATTAGGGCACTGCCCAGAAACAAGGCACCCGGGACAGACGGACTCCCGGCGGAGTTTTACCTAACGTACATAGACCTGCTGGCCCCTTCATGATTAATACAACGAGGCTCTGAAGAGCGATGGCCTACCTGACACGACGCTGCAAGCCCTAATTGTCTCCCTTCAGAAACCAGGAAGGGATGCTTTGCGACTAGACAACTACAGACCGCTGTCACTTCTGAACACTGACTCCAAAATTCTCAGTAAGATACTGGCAGTGCGCCTGTCTCAGCACATCCCGGAAATAGTACACCCCGACCAATGTGGGTTCGTACCGGGTAGGAGCACGGCGCTAAATCTGCGGAGGCTCAGTCAACTCTTGTCTCCGATCGCAGAGGGGAGAGACACCGAGGGCTGTATCTCACTGGACCTGCGACAGGCTTTCGATACGCTCAGATGGGACTACATGTTTGCGGTCATGACCAAATTTGGGCTACCTGCCGGATTTATAGCCTGGGTGTCCCTGTTGTACTGGAAGCCCACGGCACGGGTTCGGACCAACAAATGTATTTCTGACCAGATTGAGATAGCACGAGGCACGAGGCAGGGATGCCCTCTCTCGCCCTTGCTGTTTATAATCGCCCTGGAGCCCTTAATGCTGAAAGTACGATCTACTGCGGCTGCGGTAGGGATTAATAGGCTTGACACCATTCATGTCATATCGGCGTATGCCGACGACATACTGCTGTTCCTAAGAGACATGAATAACCCAGTGACGCCTTTGCCGCGGATCTTTGAGGTCTTCCGCGAGTTATCGGGTCTCGCCATCAAGGAGACAAAGTCATACGGGTTTGGCTTTCGGGGCCCGGTGGCGGGAACGCAGGTCAAGTTTCCGCCGCACTGTTTCCAGGTGGCACCCGTGTCATTTAAATACCTAGGTATCCAGATATATCGACAACCACAAGATCTGCTGGACGGAAATCTGGGGCGAGCCCTGACTACCCTGGCTATGCGGGTGCAATTCTGGAATACTTTGCCGCTATCGGTGGCAGGGAGGGTGGCTATATCAAAAATGGTGGTACTACCGCGCTTACTGTACTTCTTTACGAATCTACCAGTCTCTATCCCTATGCCCTTCTTTAAGAAACTTAATACGCTACTACTCGAACTAATATGGGGGAAGGGCAGGAGACGCATAAGCATGACCAAACTGCAACTACCCACGGATAGGGGCGGCTTGGGAGTGCCTGATCTGTTCGCTTACAGCTGTGCGTGCCAACTGCAATGGTTAGCTTATTGGTTGGCAGGCCGCAATTTACACGAACTAAACATGACAGAGGGTGTTAGAAACCGGGGGGATATACATCGGCTGCTGCTGCCAGGGGCCAAAACACCGACAACGACTCCACCCCTTCTCAAACTGGCACTTACATACTGGAAGAGGGCGATCAGATATACGAATAGGCGTTCGAATTATGCACCCTCGATACCACTGTTGGGCATCCCACTGGGGACAAGCCCAATGACTGAACGACGACTGTAGGTGTGGCAGGAGGCGGGTATAACACAAATCGGGGATTTCTTCTCGGATAATAGGCTACTGCCATATGAGGAGTTCGCCAGGCTCCATCAGGTGCCGAGGGTGCTTTTTTTTCTGCAACATGCATAACTGACTCACTACATAGGCACCCACTGGCTGGAGGACGGGTCGGAACCTACCACCAACACGTTGATCACTATGCAGTACCTTATGGGGACGGGTAGTCACTTGACAAAATGGCTGACTGCTGGGATACGGGAAGGCAGGGATGACCCCCTACAACCCCTGAAACTAAGATGGGAGGTGGAACTAGGGGTAGCGTTGAGCGCTAAGGACTGGGACCTGGTATTGAGACTGCCAAAGAAAGTGTCCCGGAACCCTAGGTTTAAATTTATAATTATACACAGGGCATACTTGACTCCCCACAAGATACACATAATGTTCCCGGCCGCGGCGGATACTTGCCACAGATGCCAGCAGGAAGATGCAGATCTTCTGCACATGTTCTGGGTATGCTCTAAGCTGGGACACTACTGGGGTACAATACAGCACATATTGAATGACATAGCACCAGATAGACCCTACTCATCCGCCTCATATTGCATGCTGGGGATAGGACACAAAGAGAAAAAAAGGAGTGTGGAATCCAGATTTGTGGATCTGGCACTGTTACTAGCGAAGAGGTCAGTGGCGATGAGGTGGAAATCGGCGAGGCCGCCGGACATAGAGACCTGGAGCGGGGAGGTGGTCAGGTGGGGCAAGGCTGAGGGACAGGAACTAGGTAGGGAAGAACGCAAAGGTCTCAGGAAACATCCCATCTCAATGGAATGGAATGCCATACTTATAGCGTTCGAACTAGGCGTACAAGAGCACGGGGTCTAGTACGAATCTATCAACCGTCATAGGGGGACATTGCACCCATGGTCGAATATACACGGGAACCAAGATGCAGACGCACAACTACCTAACTGATATACATGCCTAATGTACACCGGGGACCGGTACCCCTATCGGATGCCGATTGAATCTGTATATTGTTACAAAACCTTCATAATGCTGATATATGGAAGAGTAAGTGCTTAGAGGGGGAGGGTACAGGGAGGTAATGGGGAGTTGGGATGTTACTAAATCCAGAAAACGGAAAATGTAATGATTGAAATGTACACTGAAATATATGTCACGACGCAGAGATTTACTGTACGAATATCTACATCATATACAGTGACCTAACTTGCAAATAAAGAAATTTTCAAAAAAAGAATGAAAAAAGGGACTTTGCCATGGCCTACCAGGTACAGGTGGATGTCCATCCATGGAACAGACAGGGAATTTCGCGCCACCCAACAAGAAGACCCGGTGTTACAAGGGGCCTGGGCCAGGGCCCTGGACAATGAGGACCCGCTGCACATAGGTCCTTACTTCTTCCGAAAGAATGGACTTCTATACAGGAAGGGAGGGCCCCAGCAATCCCCCAGTTGGTTATCCTTGGACTGTTTCGGGAGAAAGTTCTGTTTCTGGCCCACAGCCACTTGCTAGGAGGACATTTCAGCGACGAGAAAACGGGACAAACGATCCTGGACAAGTTTTATTGGCCTGGTGTACACGGGCAAATAAAATGGAATGCCCGGTTTGCCAGAGAAACAGCCGTTATCGTCCCCCGAGAGTTCCTCTCCAACCCCTTCCTCTCATTGATGTCCCTTTTACCAGAGTAGGAATGGACCTTATAGGACCCCTGCTGCCCTCTAGGAGTGGGTGTAGGCATGCTCTTGTGCTGGTGGAGTATGCCACCCGCTTCCCTGAAGCGGTCCCCTTGCGCCAACCCACCACCCAGAATATAGCCAAGGCCCTCATCACCATCTTCTCTAGAGTGGGTTTTCCCCGCGAGATCTTAACCGATCAGGGGACGCCTTTTGTCTTCTCCCTCATGCGCCAAGTCTGTTCCCACCTGGGGATTAAGCAAATAAGGACCGCGGCCTATCACCCCCAGACAGACGGGTTGGTGGAGCGTTATAACGCCACCCTAAAGACAACGCCCACTCTAGCGAGGCCACGCCCCCTTTCTCTGACGTATAAAACCTGCGCTGACTACGAGCGCGCCAGAGACCTACCATACTCCTGAGGCGGAAAGCCGGGAGAATCGTGCTGCAAATATTGTTTTACTTGTGTTTTCTTTGCTCATTTTAAAATACTTCTCCTTCCCCTGAGCACTTTACCTGGGACTAGGCGCCCCCTGGAGCAGACGCGCAGCGGACTTGGGCGCTGTCACGGAGCTCAGGGTAACTGTGCCGCCATCTCCCCGATCACGCACAAGCCACGCCCACTCTAGCGAGGCCACGCCCACTCTAGCGAGGCCACGCCCCCTTTCTCCTACCCATCCCCTTATAACCATGTGCCTCTCAAGGACGCGCAGCGGACGAGCGCAGCGGGCGCGACTAAGGCAAGCCCGTCTGCGCCCGTCCGCGCCTGGACGGGCCCAGGGACCAGGCAGAATGGAGAAATCACCAGGTACACCTCCCCTGAACTTCATTCTTTACAGAACCCTTGTCTCCCCTCTCTTGATCCGATTACACTTGCTCGCCTAAAGGCCAACAATATTTATCCTCACCATTATACGCAGGAGCCATCTCCTAACCCCACCAAGTTCTCCCTTAGTCCCAATGCTCTGACCCTCCGCTGTCTTTATCTTAATACCAGATCTCTGGTTAAACATCAATTAGATATTTTTCTACTACTCGAGTCGGATAGACCAGACATACTATTTGTCTCCGAAACATGGCTCACTGCAGACTCCCTTCCAGATATTCTCACTGCCCTACCAGCAGATTATTACATCCTGTCAGCGAGCAGAAAATCAGGAAAATCTGGAGGTGGCGTCGCCGCCATCATTCACAAAGACCATACGTTCACCACTCTACCTCCTCTAGACTTATCAGATACTGAAAACTTAGTTATCAAATCTGACACTGACAAAGGAACCATGGTGCTAGTACTGATCTACCGTCCACCTGCATCCATGCCCTCCTTCCCAGTCTCCCTGTCTGAGCAATTGGCCGGTTTGGTCGTTGATTATGATAAGGTCATGTTAATAGGGGATCTAAATTATTGGTATAATAATTTGGAAGCAGGACCTCATGCCACAGAATTTTTTGAGCTCCTCTCCAACCTGAACTTCCTTCAACATGTCTTGATCCCCACCCATGAAAAAGGACATATCTTGGACCACATTTGGTCTCATAATATTCCTATCTCCAGCCCCACGGCCTCACCGTGCATATGGTCTGACCACCATCAACTGCAATTTTCCATCACCTCTCAGGGCAACCTAAAAAATCATGTGCCCTTTGGAGGGTTAGCCAGGAAATGGAGATCTTTAAACATCCAAAATTTCCTATCCACCTTAACTAATTCCATCCCTACCCTGGCCCCTGATATCAACTCGATGGATAAAGCACACACTGAGTGGCTTCTTTCTGCGTGTAATGAACATGCTCCCTTAACTAGGTTTTCCCGTGCTCGCCGCATGGACGCCCACAGGTGGTTCTCTGCCGATTTAAAAAAACAAAAATTAGAACTCCGCCAACTAGAAAGAAAATGGAGGCAAGGCTATCACGACAAAGATAGATCATCGTACACGACAGCTCGTAGGAATTACAAGAGCGCTATTTTATCTGCCAAAGCAGTCTTTTTCTCAGAAAAAATCTCCAACGCTCAAAACAAATCGAGAGAAATCTTCAGAGTCGTAAACGATCTGTGTAATGATGCCAGAACCTCTCCTTCTCAACCTCCATCCCAAATGATGTGCAATCGGCTTAAAGATTTTTTTAAGGAGAAGATTGACATCATAAAGGATAGTATTCAAACTAACCATGTCACTGCAGTCAGCTCAGAAATCTGCAGAAACTCATACAAACTCCAGGCTATCCCTCCAATCGATCCACCCAAATTGCTGGAATTAATGAATCGTGTAAAATCTGGTTCCCCCAATGATCCCTGCCCTCCGCATATATTGAAGGAAGTCTACTCTACACTCCCTCAAGGCATACTCCCCCTTTTGAACACTTCCCTATCACTGGGAATAGTCCCCAACTCATTTAAAATGCTACTTTAGTCCCTTTAATTAAGAAACCGGGTGCCGACCTATCCAATCTATCTAATTACCGCCCCATATCCCTCCTTCCATATGGCGCCAAGCTGCTCGAAGCCCATGTAACCAGCTGCATATCCAACTTCATAGAAACATCCGACTACCTGGAGCCAAACCAAGCCGGATTCCGCCAGGCACACTCCACCGAGGCGGTGATCCTCGCTGTCCAGAATACTCTTAGGACCAACGCCGATAATGGCATACACCAAGCCCTCGTACTCCTCGACCTGTCGGCCGCGTTCGACATGGTGGATCATACCATCTTATTACACCGTGTCGAACAAGCCGGCCTTAGCGGCGCGGCTTTTGACTGGATTAAGTCCTTTCTGACGGACAGATCCTAGGCAGTAAAGCTGGAGAACTTTACGGCACCTAAACTCCCCACTACTTGCGGTGTACCGCAGGGCTCATCATTATCTCCCCTCCTATTTAATTTATATCTCAAACCGCTACTGCAATCTCTAAAAAACAGGAAAGTCACCATCTACAATTATGCGGACGACTTGCAGCTGGTATTCACTCTCAACTCTACGGACTCTACTGAGGAATTCCAAACTACCATGCTGCACATTCAGAGCTGGATGGATCAGAACCATCTAAAGCTCAATCCAGGAAAGACCGAGCTGATACTCCCAGGCAACAGCGCATTGAGTTGTGGCCCTCACTTTTGGCCGACCTCGATGGGCTCCCCTCCATCTCCCTCTCAGTCGGTGAAGAGCCTCGGGGTCACTCTCAACTCCGACCTCTCACTGAAAAGTCAGGTCGGAACAGTGATCTCTTCCAGCTTTTTTCAGTTACGAAAGATCAAGAAAATTGCCCATCTGCTTACTCATTCTGCTCTCATCCAGGTGGTAATCGCCTTGGTCCTTTCCCGACTAGATTTCTCCAACTCCATTTACTTGGGCCTACCCCTCGCCCTTGCTAAACGCATGCAGATTGTTCAAAATCAAGCTGCTAGATTAATATTTAAGAGCAATCGTAGGAAGTCGGCCAAACCTCTGTTAGCCTCCCTTCATTGGCTTCCTATAGTCCAACGGATCACCTTTAAGGTAGGCTGCATTATTTTCAAAGCTCTCCATGGCAAAAGCCCTAGGTTCGTCAATCAACTGATAAATAAATACGAACCGACCCGTGACCTTCGTTCTGCCCACTTGTCCCTCCTCACGCTGCCTACGTTCAAAAAGAAACGACTTGGTGGATCCCGATTTGCTTACCTTGCCCCAAAAACTTGGAACTCCTTCCCCTTGTCAATTCGGAATTGTACTAAGCTGGCAGAGTTCAGGGGAGCTCTGAAGACGTGGTTATTCAAGCAAGCGCACGGTTGAGCATTGTTGACCATCTGTCTCACTTTAGCGCCATGAAACCCCTGGGTGACCGTGCGCTTGACAAATTCCGAATAACACAACATAACATAACATAACATAACATAACTCTGAAGAAGCTCTTAGGCCTAGAGAGCAAGAGATGGGAGGAGATGCTTCCCCTTGCTCTTTTCGCCATCCGGTGTAAGGTTCAAAGCAGCACCGGTTACTCGCCGTATGAGTTGTTGTACGGACGAGCCCCTCGGACCCTGTTAGACATGGCTAGGGAGGCCTGCGAAGCCGAACCAGACAGAACCCGGCCCCTACCTGAATACGTAGACAATTTGAGGACACACTTAGGACAGATAAAGGAGATAGTGAGACAAAACCTGGTAGCCGCCCAAGTCACACAAAAACAGCAGTATGATAAAGGAACCAAGACCCGTTCTTTTATCCCTGGGGACCTCGTGTTGTTGCTCTTGCCGTCTTCTGACCACAAGCTGCTAGGACAGTGGCAGGGCCCGTTCCCCATCCTGAGACAAGTGACTCCTGTCACCTACGAACTGGAGACGGACTCCACCCGAGGGATCACCCAGATCTATCATGTAAACCTCCTAAAGAAGTGGGAGGGGCCCCGTCCTGTCCTCTCCGCAGTGCACACCCTTCCTTTCGAAGGATGCCTTGACCATGACCTGCCTGAGCGAAGCAAACAGGACCTCAGAAGGTCCTTGTCCTCCGTGCACATGGTGTTTTCATCCCTACCGGGACACACCACCGTAGTGGAACATGTCATCCACACGGAACCAGGAAAAATGGTGAGACAAAGACCCTACTGTATCCCCGAAGCACGTAGAGCCGTCATCAAAGAAGAGACGAACCAGATGCTAAAAATGGGCATCATAGAGCCCTCCACCAGCAGTTGGAATTCGCCCATCGTCCTAGTCCCCAAGCCCGATGGCTCAACTAGATTTTGCATTGATTTCAGGGAAGTGAACAAGATTTTGGCCTTCGACTCCTATCCCCTGCCCCGTGTAGACGAGATGGTGGAGCGCATAGGTAAAGCCAGGTATATAAGCACCCTTGACCTGTGCAAGGGATACTGGCAGATTCCCCTTAAAGCAGAGGACATACCTAAGACAGCCTTCTCAACCCCTGAGGGCTTGTTTCAGTTCAAAGTAATGCCCTTCGGGCTTCACGGAGCCCCGGCTACTTTTCATAGGGCTATGAACCTGGTGTTACGGCCCCATGGACGTTACGCCCGGGCGTACCTAGACGACATAGTCATATATAGCGACAGTTGGGAACAACACCTACACCATTTGCATTCAGTCATTTCCCCCCTAGGGAAACATGGCTTCACCATCAACCCCTCTAAGACCACGTTAGCTGCACCAAGTGTAAAATACCTGGGATACCTGTTGGGTGAAGGGCTCATCCGTCCGCAGGACAACAAGATCAAAGCCATTCAAGCCATACCCTCCCCTCAAACCCGGAAAGAACTCCGTGCCTTTCTTGGTTTGTTGGGGTATTATAGGAGATTTATTCCCAACTTCTCCCAAACCGCGGCCCCTCTGACAGACTTATTAAAGACGACCACAAGAACAGAAGAGCAACTAAGACATCCCTCTCCCCTGTTGTTACACGCTTTCAACCTACTGAAACAATCCCAGATCTCCGAACCCGTACTAATCAGCCCTGACTACACACAGCCCTTCATCCTGCAGACCGATGCCTCCGACCCGGGTTTGGGGGCTGTCTTGTCACAGAAGCATCCGAAAGGGGAGGAAAAACCGATCCTATACCTCAGTAGGAAACTCTTCCCAAGAGAAGTGAACTATGCAGTCGTCGAAAAAGAGGCACTATCTATTAAGTGGGCAGTAGAAAGCCTCCAATACTATCTGGAGGGACGAGAGTTCCTCTTATACACCGACCACGCCCCGCTAGAATGGATGGCCCGCAACTGGGGCCACAACGACCGAGTCCTCCGATGGTTTCTCTCTCTACAGCCATTTCGGTTCAAAACCTTACAAAGGAAGGGGCTGAAACAGGGTAACGCGGACTATCTATCCCGTTATCCTCCTCCCGCGATCCCTACAAGAAAGACAGCTAGGGAAAGGGGATGCGGAGACGAAGCGGGCCTTACCTCCCCGGGGCGACGTCCGAGCCTGGGGGCCCTGTCTCCCGCGACCGGTCATGCAGCGCCCCCATCATACGGGACTCCTCTCTCTCTCTCTCTCTACAGGAGCCGGCGGTGACAGCTGAGCCCGGAGGACCGGAAACACTCTTCCCTGACCCCAGAAGTGCGGCGGCCTTTGACGAACCGGAAACGGCCGCCTCTGACCCCGGAAGTGGTTCCCAGGAAGCCTGCCCGGATCATAGGAAAACGGCCGGAAAGGAAGGAGAGGGGTTCCCAGCAGCGGACTCATGGCAGAAGGCAGCGGAAAGCGGAGAACCACCGACAGTAAGCAGAGCGGAGCAGCAAAGTCGAAGTGAGGACGAGGAGGAGGACGTCTGGAGCGAAGATTGGTGGCGTCCTCAGGAGGTGGCTGGAGAGCGGCCGCAACTTGGAAGAGAGTTGCGGCGGGGCACGTGAGTAAAACACATCCTTTCTCACTGTCCCCCTCCCCCCTGTAAGTAGTTGTACATAAGTAGTTGTACATATTGTCTGTATAGCATCACGAGCACTAAGGCACTGTATATTGACTCCTATCACCTGCACTGTATAGAAGCCTGTGCACCGTCCCCACCATACGCCACCCCCCTGCCCCTTTCCTCTCTTGCTCACCTTTTCCAACCCCTCCTTGCCGTCCCTTCCTCACGGTCAGTTTCCACCCCCTCACACCCTGGTGTCGGTGGAAGTACTCAGACGTACTGGGACCCGGACTAAAAGCCCTTTCATCTTCTCTCCTTTACATGTCTCCGAGGAGTGCCAGTACCCTACGGCAGAGAGCACGACAGCAGCCAGAAGAAGAAACGCCAGACCGTCGTCCCAGCAACCCCGCCCTGCACATCCAGCCGGATACATCCTCCTAACCAACCCTCCAACCAGACTTTGTTCCGAACTTCCAAATAAAAACCTTTGAACATAGCACACTATATCCGGCCTCCCCGCCTGTTATTCCGGTCCGCCCAACCCACAACTCCACAGCCAAATAATAACAAAGTTGTATATATTAACTTCTATAACGCTATACAGGGAGAGTATCCTAATGAGCATATCCATTCACTACAAAAATTTGTATCCTTATATAAAGAAGCTCAAACCACTTTTTTCTATGTCATCTTAATGGGTGATTTTAATGTTCATCTATGTGACTTAAACTGCCAGTATTTAGATTTAGATTACCCAGCGTATTCAGCTTATCAGCATTTCGAACACAATGTAAAGGGAGCTGCC
Organism: Lissotriton vulgaris; assembly: GCF_964263255.1. Lineage (NCBI taxonomy): Eukaryota > Metazoa > Chordata > Amphibia > Caudata > Salamandridae > Lissotriton > Lissotriton vulgaris. Next base: position 225,008,114 of record NC_141693.1, on the reverse strand, counting down.
CTGGAGGATCTACTCACAGACCAAGGAAGAGCTTCCGGTCCGCTCTCCCTGCTGGCCCGCCCCCCGCCCAGGTGCAGCTTCCTACATAAAGGCCATTCACTCCCGCAGCGCGGGACGCAGCCCGGGCTAAGACTGGGCAAAGACAGGGCCGTTTGAGGCCGTTAGAGTACGGAAGAGTCCGGTCCGGCCCACCACCCTAACGACTACCATCCGGCCTCCCTTAATACAGGTATTTGTAAATAATCAACGTGAGTTCCTCTTTATTTGGCCAAGTTAATATCGACCCTAGGCGTATCATTCCTGTAAAATGAATACAAGATCCACCAGACAAAAAAAGAAATCCAAAAAGAATGGCATAGGTGACCAAATATTAGGTCCAATGGATGACTTTCTGGCCAAAGCGAACACTTTCATAGATCAGAGCATAAGTTTAATTGAGGGCAGAGTCTCAACGGAACTGGCAATTGCACGTCGCTCTTCAATGGGATTACTTGCGACAGCAAAAACCCCGGAAGTAAACCCAGTTACAACGCAAACTGCGACGACGACAAATAGACTTAGTCTACCTAACAACGTCGATCTGTCAGCCTCACAAATATCCGTATCCCTCTCAGAAACTGATCTTGAGAACACCCCCGACATGTTTCCGGATCCCACGCCCGAAGAAATCAGACAAACGAGAGGCAAGCGGGAGGGGGCAATAAAAAAACGGAATACTAAAAACGCATTGGAACATACCAAAAACATTACAATATCTAAGCATCCAACGTTGTCTACTGACACAAACGCCTCAATCACAACCAATCACCTTGCTCCCCCATCTAATAACGTGGTAACAATCCATCACGTTCCACGTGATCCTTGTGATTTCTTAATGCCAGACTCACTAACCTCAGAACATATAGGAAGGCAACGAGAAATAGGAAAACTAACCGCAGAGATAGCGTTCTTGTTAAACTCCCACATACGCCCACTAGAAACTAGACTTAGTAATATAGAGAGGCACCTAGCAAAAATCAGCGGCTTTTTAAAACCTGCACCCCCACAACCTCATACTAAGCCCGCTGTAAACCCAGAACATACTGTCCCAAAGAAAACTGTAACCAAACCTCCGCCACAGTCCAAAAAGCAAACCATACTGATTTCTCATACAAACCCTACTAATCATAAGAAGGCGACCTCTACGCCTTTGGTCATCCCTTCCCAGGCTAGTCCCCAACCGTCACTCACCACAAACCCCACTTCCACTAATAATTCTGTTCCCAAAACACCTGCACCTAAAACTCCTGCACCAACAAATTCTAAACCCCCACAAACAAAAAACGTCCCAAGATCGACAAGTGAACAAGTGCCTACCTTTAACTTACCACCTGAGGCCACCCCATATGTGGTAGTTATGACGGGGGTCCCCGAACTTACAGGTGAAGGGTCAGAACCAAACTGGTCATTAAGAAACAAGGTCCAGTTTTGGCTGAATACCAATCGCCCCGTCCCACCACCGTGGAAAAGTAAAATCACCTCAGTGTCTAGGACCCCGTGGGTAGGTTATAGGAAAAAAACTATCCGAGGAGACTGTATAGTCATTACGTTTGAGGATCCCAACATCGCTGACTATATTTGTTCATGGGATCATAACAATCCTTCCGGGGGGATTGTAACAAGACCCCTGTCCTACTTCTACCCGAAAAGGCACAATAATGGCAACCACCAACGCACTTCTGATAATATGTGGAGGAAGCCTATCCCGCAACCGTGGGAGCTTGAATCCGCCGCCTTAAATCCTATAATGCGACTTACTGAACCTACTAATTTCAGATATCCAGCTAATCCAAATTACCAGCAGCGAGAAGTCCCATGGCAGGTCGTGGGTCCTCAAAAAAGATTTGGAAACTGGGATCAATGGGAGAGACTATCCTATCAACCATTTGGTCCCAATTATGAAGGCACCAGCAATGGGCAACACTGGCTAGGCTTCCCGACCGCAAACAGGTTTAGCGGCCTGGAAATGGTTGATTGACAAACACTCAATTCACCGGAGCCATTACCAACTACAGTAGCCCTTTCACACCCTAATCTGGGGCCCACACAACCCATACCACATAATCATAATGTCGTGCAGCAGCCCGAACCGACCCAGTTTTCCATGATTTTTTGGAATGTAGCTGGACTTCGCAACAAGATTGAGGATGGATCGGCAGCAGCCTTTCTGAACGACTATCAAATCATATCCATTCAAGAAACATGGGCAACGGCGGCCCTCCACTTAGTGGGATACAGAACCTTCAACTCTCCCGCTCTTTCGAGTGTTTCGGGTAGACCCAAGGGGGGCCTGGTAACCTATATGGCCAATACCATCACAGATATAAAGATCATCAAGACTGACCTTCTCCCGAATTTCCAGATTCTTACTCTCTCTGTAGGGAAAAAAATCCGTTTATCATTAGTCAACATATATAATAACTTGGATTCTGACAAATTTCTAATCATTCTTGATCAGATCCAAGACAAGTTAACAGAACATATCCACCATAAGCAGAAAGTGGATTCCTCCTACATAATTTGGGGTGGTGACTTCAATCTGCATCCCTGCCAGAACATCGACGTCTGTGGAATAGTAGACGAATTGGATATTCCTCTAACCCATTTTTCTCATTCAGGACCGGGGTCTGCTATGAATAAAATATTATTAGACTTGGATCTCTATATTTTGAACCCCGTGCAACAAACTAGTAACAAATTTGAGCCAACATATAAAGGAAGGGGCCATGAGACCACCGTGGACTATATATTAATTACAGAAGCTCTAAAATCGCGAGTTGGAAAATTTAAAATCTTGGAAAACTGCCTCAGTGACCACTCCGCCCTCAGCCTTAGTCTTCAACTATCTCACCCGAACCCTCTGATGGTAACAATAGCCAACACCCTATCACAGAATAGGCTCGAGTTGCATAAGACAAATGGCTTTACAATTAAATGGAATAAGGTGGACCCTAATACCCTTACGAAGAGACTTGTTAATCTCGCTTACAAAAACATCATGATATGTCTTGATACCAACGCAGAGGCAAACCAAATCTTAGAAAATTTCTACATAATCATAGAACATGTCAAAAATTTATTAACCAGACCTCACAACGAAAATAAGACAAAGTCTACAGGCTGGTTTAATAAAGATTGTACAAAAGCACATACCAACTTGAGGAAAGCCCTTGGAGAAACTAACAGAGACCCAATAAAGATTCAGGGCCTCAGAAAAGAATACACCATTGCCAGAAAGATCAGGAAAAAAGAATTAAAAACATCCCTTTGGAAAGCACTACACGAGAGTGCATTGGCGAAGGATTCCCAGTCTTTCTGGAAAATAGTTAAATCCCCCTCACTAACTGACCCTAACGGACCAAAAATAGATGTGGCCATTGATGAGGTCACATGGATGAGTCATTTTTCGAAAATCTTCCAATCAACATCTAACTGTGAATCGCAACAGGCTGCACACAATCCAGCCGCTTTTCCTATTCCTATGGAAATTGATCTACAAGAATTCGAAAAAGCCCTATCCCTAAGTAGACCTGGAAAAGCCCCCGGTCCAGACGGGGTTCCTGTTGATTTATTTAAATTTCTCCCCGATCTCTGGACCCCAATAATAACAAGAGTTTGTATGGCAACCACGGAACTCGGACTATTGGACTCATGGTCATCATCAATAATGGTCCCCATTTTCAAGAAGGGGGACAGGCAAGACGTTAAGTGCTATCGCCCAATCTCCCTACTTGATTCCGTGGGTAAAGTGATTGGCAGAGTCCTCCTTGGTAAACTGCAACAGTGGGCAGCGGATGAAAACATTCTCTCCGACCTACAGTTTGGCTTCAGGGAGGGCTTTGGAACTATTGACCAAGTTTTGAACCTCTCCCTGCTTACATCTAAATATATCCTCGCAAAAACAGGAACAATCTTTATGACATACGTGGATTTGTCATCTGCATTCGACTGCGTCTCACATTCTAAGCTCTGGTCACTGCTGAGTAAGATGGGGGTTGACCCCCCCCTTTTGGATTATCTAAGGGAGCTCTACAGCGGGGCCACAGCGAGAGTGAGGTTTGGTACAAGAGGAGAACTGACGGCACCATTTGGGGTAGAGCGGGGAGTGAGGCAAGGTTGTGTCCTGGCCCCCTTTCTTTTTTCACTATATACCAACGGTCTCGAAGAGTGCATGTTGAAGGGGGGAAGAGACCTTCCAAAAGCAAAAGATCACCTGATCCCCGCCCTGCTCTACGCTGATGATGCCGTCATTTTAGCCCGGACCCCAATTGAACTACAGAAGCTACTGACTAAATATGCAGATTTCATGGCCGCCCTGGATCTGCACATAAACGTAAAAAAGACCTTTGTCATGGTGGCAGGCGGTGGAAAAAAACAGGCAAAATCCATTTTTTTGAAAGACCAAAGAATTGAAAGGACCTCACAATACCCGTACTTGGGCATCATGATAGATGATGCCCTAAGCTGGAAACCGGCGGTTGAGGCCAGGAGACATCTTTTCAAAAGAGCGATTCTGGCGCTTATGAAATTTTCAAGAAGACTAGGGAAAAAACCCCAAGTCGAACTGCTCCAAATATACATCGCAAAGTGCCAATCCATAGCATTATACGGTGCTGGGATTTGGGGGCATACTAACACCAGCCACATTCAAAAAGAGGAAAACATCTTCACGCGATTCCTCCTATCAACTTCACGAGGCACCTCCATCTACGCCTCGCATATTGAATTGGGAATCCCCCTCATTGAAGACCTGATCAAAATCCAACCCCTAATGCTATGGAGAAGAGTCTGGTTATCCGAAGACAACAACTTGACAAAAAATATTCTTAGAGACATCATGGAGTTGGATAACGTAAAAAAAATACCCTGGCTCACATACATTAGAAACTTCCTCTCCGATATGGGTATTGAGAAATACTATAATAACCCAGAACTAATGAGTGAAATCTCTAAAAAAGATCTAAAAAATATAGCACTGAGCCATCTAGACTCTCTGAGACTAGCAACGATGGCCACAAAAAAATCTGCCATCCACGCCATTTTGATCCAACAGACCTTGAAAATCCAGCCATACCTTACACTGGAGATTTCCACCTATGAAAAGATGCTCCTAACAAGGTTCAGATTGAACCAGTTTTTCAGACTAGTGACTTTTCCTGATAAAAACAATTGGAGCACCCAAACGGTCCTCTGCCCCTGTGATGAGCATTCCCGCCAGTCCACCATTCATACAGTACTTTTTTGTAAGTTCTATTACCCACATCGAAAGACATGGCTAATTCCCTTATTAAAAAAATGGGGTCATAGGCAGTGTCGTCCAGCGATGTTATCACTCCAATGTTTGGACTCTGAATGTACAGTATACCATGTACTAAACTTTTTAAAAAGCATCATGAGACATAGAAACAATTTGTAAACCTGTAATTTTCTACCTTTTTACTCCTCGTAAAATCCTTTTTTAAAAAATTACCTAAATGTAACTGTTTCTTAAATGATTGTTTTTAATCATCATGTTATCTTTTATGGCTTTTCAAATTGTAAAAACCGAATAAAGATCATTATTATTATTATCTACTCACAGAGGTAGATCAGTTTGAACCTGGGTTCGCTGATATAAAGGAACGGGTTCCCACACATAAGGCAAGGGAAAGCGAAACTATCATTGATTATATGTTTTTATCTCCTGGATTGTTAAATTACGTTTTATTTTATAATGCCTTTCAATCCACGTTTAGTGATCATAACCCAGTGGTGCTGGAAATGGATAATACTTCACTTTCTTTTAATAAAACAGAGACCCTTAAAGTAAATACTGAGGTTGTAACAAGGATCAGGGGAGGAGATTAAAATGGAATAAAATAATACCTGAGGAGTTCTTATCTACAATTAAATCTAAGGTTGGGAATGAAATTAACACCTGTAGGGACCCACAAAGATTCGGGGGGATCTTATAACATCTTTTGAGACAATCGGTCACCAGGTCTCATTAGAACTTACGGTGAAGCGACAACAGAAACCCAACCTGGTGGATAGATGGGTTGACCATAACTGCACTAAAATCCATAGTGAGCTCCTGCATGCTATAAATAAGAAGCCTAGAGACAAGACAGAGGTCTCCTCTTTAAGGAGAATATACAAAACTATACTATTAACTCGTAAAAATGAAATTAAAAAAGAGGCTTGGGACTCACTATATGATAAAGCTACCCTAAGGAATAGTTCCAAATTTTGGACCATCGTAAATTCTCCCTTGTTTAATGGGGTAGAAAATGCCCCATTAGAAGTTAACATTACAGAACGGGAATGGCTAGACCATTTTGAGAATATTTACGGAAGTAATTTGGAACTTGACAATTACGAGATCCATTCTAAAGAACTAGTGGGGTCTGTACAGAGCTTTACTATTAAAGAAGTACAGTTAGCAATAGCTGAAACATCGGGGCAGAAAGCACCAGGCCCAGATGGGGTACCGCCTGATATGTATAAGGCCAACCCTGACCTTTGGTCAATAAATACTCACTAATGTTTTTAATCTAGCAGCAAGCTCTACCCCGGCCACTCTCCCTAAGACCTGGTCCCGTTCTATCATAATACCAGTATTTAAAAAGGGACAAAGGGGGGACCCAAGATGTTATCGGCTGATTTCTTTGCTTGATTCATCAATCAAAATATTGGGAAAAGGAATATTAGCCAAGATAAGTGCGTGGACTACAGACAAAGCTATCTTATGTGACGCCCAATATGGGTTTAGAGGGGGAAGAGGCACGGAAGATCAATGCCTAAATCTGCATCTTATAATCAACAAATATACAGTAGCGTCAAAAGGTTCAATCTTTTTGGCATTTATGGACCTATCCACAGCCTTTGACTTAGTTAATAGGTCAAAGCTGTGGAAGATGCTCCTGGAGCTGGGATTAGACCAGGCTTTGGTGAACTTTCTAGCTGAGTTACATAGGGACCTTTCGGCATCAATTAGAATGACGAAGAGGGGAAATGCACTGCTGAGTTTAAATCCGGCAGAGGGGTGCGTCAAGGATGCATATTGGCCCCAATGCTGTTCACACTTTACATAAACTCCCTGGAAGAGGTTCTGGCGACTGTAACATCTGATATTCCGCGTATGGGAGGAACGTCCATCCCTGTACTCCTATACGCGGATGATACAGTATTGTTGGCGAGAACACCTAATGCCCTACAACGACTGCTTGACTCATTTGGGGAGTTTATGGAAAGGTTGGACCTGGTGGTCAATACAGAAAAATCCCATGTCATGTCATTAAGGAACAGAAGAAAGTATTTTAAAACAGTCTCCTGTAATGACTCTATAATAACTAAGGTTAGAGTTTTCACCTATCTAGGAGTTGTGTTTGATGATGTAGGTACCTGGGCTCCCCAATTACTAAATAAAGCTGCTGGCGTAAGAAGATCAACATCTGCTATTCTGGGCTGTGCAAAGAGACTGGGAGGCAAACCGGGGGAGGCAATCCTGACTATTTACAAAGCTAAAAGTGTGGCCATTGCTAGGTATGGGGCCGTAATATGGGGCTATAAGGATACAACCCTCATACAAAGGGAGGAAAACAAATTTCTGCGAGCCCTCTTGGGTCTTCCCCACTCAACCGCCAGTTATGCTGTACACCTTGAGCTAGGGATGGGTTATATCTCAGATTATTTGAATATGGCACCTATCCTGCAATGGATAAGAACATGGATAAACCCCAACCTAACTTTGAACCACAAGATTATTAAGGACTCTATGGCCCTTGACAAAGTGGCAGAAATAAAATGGTTGGTTTACATCAAATCCATATCTAGTTATCTGGGACGTCCAGAGATTTACTCCAACCCAGAAAGTTTAATTAAAGCCGATATCAACTGGGTAAAAAACAATTTTATAAAATCTAGGGAACTGGATCGTGAAGCAACAGAACTTTGTAAACCTACTGTGAGGGCTCATTATTTGTTGATACTGAAAATGTCTATCCAACCATATTTGACAATTGTCACCAAACCCTTTCATCGATGGTTGCTCACCAAATTCCGTTTTAATCAATCGCATGTGTTACTGGGAAATTATAGGGAGTGGAGCAAACCAGAGGATGCTGCTCCCTGTAAATGTGATAATCATTCATACCAGGACACAATGCATTTTGTGTTTTTTTGTCCCTTTTATACGGAAGGAAGGAAAAAGTTTATTACTCCATTGCTGAAAAACAGGGGTTTTATACAAGTAAAACCTGCTTTATTGTACTTACAGTTAATGGAATCTTCCGTTGTTATGTTTGGGGTAGCAAACTTCCTGGTAGCCTCCATTCGTAACAAAAAGATGAGGCAATTAGGGGAAACATCTTCTGATTAAATGCAATTTTATCAATTGAAGAAATTTTAAAGAATTAACTGAGTATATACATGAATGTGAACCCCCGGTTACTAAAATATTGTCCCATAGATAGTGTGTACATTTTGTAAGATAATCTGGAAATTTATGCATTTGACAAACTCTGTGTGTTATGTACATATGAATTGTATATTATGTAAATAATTGTATTTATTCTTCGTACTTTTGATTTTAATATGTGATTGAATAGCATACTTTTATGATTTTAAATAATCGAATAAAGTGGTTTTTTGACTTTGACTTATCCGTACTTAAAAGAGGACTTTTATACAAAAGCAGAATCCAGAAGGGCTCTGTTAGAATATCAAGGCCGGTCTAGGAACAGGTTCCGTACATTCTCTGAAACATGCTCTTGGGAGTCTAGAAGGCAAAATTATTTTTCAGAAAAAAGGCTAACCTCAGACGAAAGTTTGTTTCAAACTTCAGCTTTGGAAAATACACACGTGGGGCCAATTTTACAAAACATAACCAAGACAATCATGGTGAATCTACCAGACAAGCAACTTTCGAAAGAAGAAGAACAAGTCTTTCAACTAGGGTTGAAATTTGTACGAACATCTCGCTCAGACTTTACCAGATTGAAGACAGAAGCAATGGAATTCTTCCGCAAAATTTAACTTAAGGCATTCTTTTCATCCAGGGAGACTTCACTTTTTCCAGAACCATCAGGCGTGGCAAATAAATCCAGCTTCATCCCACCAGCCAATACTATCCCTAAAGAAGTTATGGCATTTGAGCAGGTCATCCTCTCTTCTATTCAGCAACTCGAGAAGAGAAATCCGGCATAAAAAATAACCTGACCAGCGCGCAACACAAAGCGATAAAAGCCTTGAAGGAAGACGACTCCATAGTCATTAAACAGGCCGGTAAAGGGGGTGCGGTCGTTGTGTGGCCAAAAGCGATGTACTTAAACGAAGGTCATAAGCAGGTTAACAACCTTTCCTGCTACACACAGACTCAAGTGGATCCTTCACGTCAACTTATGGAACAAATAAGCCAAATAGTCATGGTGGGCTTTGAACAAGGGATTGTCAGGCGAAGGAGTATTAATTTCTGATTAAGAAACATCCAAGGACTCCAGTCATTTATCTCCTCCCTAAGATCCATAAGCAATTACCGGAACCCCCGGGGAGACCGATAGTATTGGGTGTGACTCGATACTAGAACCAATCTCTAAATAGGTGGACACATTCCTCAAAAAGTTTTTACCTGAGGTCCCTTCGTATCTACGGGATACCGTGGACTTTATTTATTTATTTATTTATTTATTTATTTATTTGAAGACCTTTATTGTACCGTTAGGAATTACACAGCTTTTGGCCTACAACCCCTGGGGCCGGCCGCAACAGTCTCTCACGTGTGCAATAATATCTAAGTCACACAGCCCATGTGCCGACAACCCGGCCGTACGGCGGCGTTGTAAACCAGTGTGTGTATTTGGGTTCGCATTCAGGATGCGGATTCGTGTTGGTCCGATTTTATATTTTATAACATTAAACTGTATTTTTGAAGTGTTCAAAAATTATTTTTGTTAAGAAAAGAAACAAGCACGGTCGGTAAGTTACATTAATCTCGACTCCGTTTCAGCACCAGTAATGCATCTGTAATTTATACATTTCTACAATTATAGCCACTTGAGAAACAGTTTAGTCTATGTCTTCTGAGCCGAACTGTGGGACATGAGGAGGCTCGCATATGTTTCCCCTAAAGTCGTTCCATCTTGACCATACTTCTCCCCATTTGCGGGGGCACCCTCTTTCTATATATACAGTCTTTTCTTGCAGCATGCACCAATCCATGTCGCTTTGCCAGTCTATCAGTTTCGGTGGATTGGAGGCTCCCCACAGTCTAGCAATGTTCCTCTTTGCTACCATCTGCCCAAGTGTCACCCAGATTTTCCCTTTTGGAGATAGGTCCGTGGGCTCCCAAATATTCAGGAGACATCTCTTAGCCTCAAGGCGAATCTCGACTTCCCAAACCTCCCTCATACACTGCACCACTCGTCTCCAGTATTTTTGCACCATCGGACAGTCCCATAGTATATGAAAGAAGGTGCCTGTCCCTCCACATCCCCTTCTGCAGAGCCCTTCTCCTCCCCTCCCCATTTCTTGAAGCCTAGTACAGGAGATATACACTCTGTGAAGGATTTTCAGTTGGATTAATCGCAATCTGGCCGATATCGCCACCTCCCGAGGGGAGGCAAGAGCGTAGATCCATTCTTCCTCATCCATCTGTAGCCCGTCAGTGACCCATTTCTCTTTTAGGGGAAGGAGCGTGTCAGGGGGATTGTTTATAAAAAAATTTGTACGTGAGAGAGATGGCGTGCTCTGGGATGTGTCCGTCCAATAATCTATCTTCTAGTGGGGAGGTCTGAGGCAGTGTCGTATCTGGTGGAATGTTCGCCTGCAGGGAGTGCCACACTTGCATGTATCTGAAATTTTCGTTGTGGGCTAGGTCCTATGTTTCTCACAAGTGGGTGAAAGTGTGGATTCCTTTAGGGCCCCAGAGGTCTCTTATTTGTGAGATTCCTATCAGGTCCCAGTTACGGAACCCCTTGGTGTGCCCCAAGTTGCCAAGTTTTTCGGAGGCCCAAAGTGGAGTTGACATAGTAAGGACATCTGACCACCCTAAGTCCCGCTGAGCAATGTGCCATAGCTGTACTGAGTGTTATGTCGGTCCCGTGAATTGGTTTTTACCTGGATTGGAGTAGAGTGCGATCTCGTAGTTACCCCCAGGAAGTAGCCATCTGTCCATCCCGTACCCGGTTTAGTTTCCGTCACTATATGTTCCTTGGTTGATCTCCGCGAGGTGGGCGGCCCAATAATATTTGCGGATGTCAGGGAGGGCGATTCCACTGTTGTTCCACCCCAATGTGAGTTTGCGCAGTGCGATTCTGTGCGCCCCTGCCCATAGGAGGTAACGTTGTGCCGTTTCGACTGCTGCAAAGTACGCTTTGGGTACTAGGTCAGGGTAGTTCTGTAAAGCATAGAGAAACCTTGGCAGCGCCATCATCTTAAAGAGGGCCGCACGGCCCAGCAATGACAATGGAAGTTGCTGCCAGGATTTAGCGTCTCGTTGGAGCCGTCGTAGAGGTGGCAATAGATTTCTCTCGTACAGCAGAGTCTTGTCTGTGGAAACAAAGACTCCTAGATATTGAAAGCCGTCCTCCGCCACTGTTATGGGACAGGTGGCAGGGAGCCTCGGAGGGGCCCCTGGAGTACGTACAAGTGGGATTTGCTCCAGTTTATCCGAAATCCAGAGTTTCGTCCGAAGCTCGTGAAGATGTCAAGCGCTGCCATTATAGATCTACGCGGCCTGGTGAGGTACAGAAGGATGTCATCGGCGTATAGGGAGATCTTGTCCTCCCATCCTTCCGTCCAGGCTATCCCTTTAAGGTAGACATCCTGCCTTATCCAGGCCACGAGTGGTTCAAGGGAGAGTGCGAATAAGAGGGGTGAGAGAGGGCAACCCTGTCTAGTCCCTCTCTCAAGGGTGAAGATCTCGGAGGCCTTACCATTTACCACCACCTGGGTCAGCGGCTCAGTGTAAAGGAGACGGATCCATGATATAAAATTAGGCCCAAAGCCCAATTTACGAAGTACTGCGATCATGTAGGGCCACTCTAAGGTGTCGAATGCCATGGTGGCATCAAGAGAGACCACCACCGCATCTTCTTGCAACCTGTGTCGTTGCCCGAGTACCCCGTTAAGGCGTCGTATGTTAAGTGCAGTGTTGCGGTGAGGCATGAACCCTGATTGATCCGGATGGAACAGGGTAGGTAGGACCGACTGGAGTCGATTTGCCAGTGTTTTGGTCAGGATTTTTGGCTCCGCGTTGAGCAGCGAGATTGGTCTGTATGAGGCACAGGACTCTCTAGGTTTCCCCTCTTTAGGTATTGCCACTATAGTTGCTATGCGTTGGTCCCGTGGCAACTGTCCCGCCTCTTTGCTTCTATCGAACATGTGTTTTAGGTGTTTACTAAGTGCATCCGGCTTCAGTTTGTAGAGCTCTATTGGGAGGCCGTTGGGTCCTAGGGCTTTGCCCGGGCGGAGGTCGATGATTGCACGTTGCAGCTCAGTGACTTTGAGCGGGCTCTCAAGGGCTTCTCGGTCTTCTTCCAACAGGCAAGGCATTCAGATGTCCTTCAGGAGGGCTACCGAGTCCTCCTCTGGACGGTCCGACTCCCGGCTGTAAACCTTTTTATAATGTTGTGCAAATTCAGCCACTCTCTCCCGGGGTTCGGTTACAACAGTCCCTCTGGCCGTTTGGATTTCTGGCACTACTCTACTGGCCTGTTGTTTTTTATCGAGCCATGCTATTAGTTTTCCAGCTTTGTCGCCCTGGTCATATAGCCTTCCCATCTTATGTCTGGCTACTGCTTGAGCTTCCTGCATAACTAGTTCCTTATATTCTACTGTTTTGAGCTGCAGTCTATGTTGTACGTCAGGTGCCCCAGTTTCACGCACTTCCCTCTCCAGCATCGCCAGATCTGTTTCCATGGCGGCAACCTGTTTTCCCTTGTCCTTCCGCTTTACTGCAATGACCGATAACGCCTCCCCCCTGGTCACGGTTTTAAAGGCCTCCCATAGGGTAACTGGGGAGTCCACCGACCCTACGTTAGTGTCAAAGTATTTGGTAATTACCTTAGTTAGCTTCCTCCTAGTCTCCTCATTCTGTAAGTGCCAAGCGCTTATTGGTGCAATGCATCCCTCACGCCGAGTCCCGAATGTTATATGTGTAAAAACCGCCGAGTGGTCAGATATGCCACCGGTAAGGTGCTTTGCTTCTTGTACCATTGTGTCGTGTTGTAGTAGAGTGAGGATGTAGTCGAGGCGGGAGAATGAGCGATGTGGCCCGGAAAAGAAGGTGAAGTGAGTATCTGCTGGATGTAGCAGCCACCAGACGTCTCTGAGCCCAAAGGCTTCTAGGAAGTCCGCCAGCCATTTCTGCCCTTGTGGTATGTCTCTGGGAGGATGCCTGTCCATCGTGCCTGACACTACAGCATTATAATCTCCTCCCATTACCAATTGACCGTCAGGGAATGAGAGTAGTAGTTTGCCCAGATCTGCGTATGCTTGAGTTTGGAGGCCAGGTGGGATGTAGACAGAGAGAAGGTTCAGGTGATAACCTTCCCATCTGCCGGACACTACTGCAAAGCGGCCCTGAGGGTCTGACTCAGTGTGGTCTATGTGAAGGGGCAGTGAGCGGCGCAACAGGATCCCCACACCCCTGGAGCCTGAGGTGAAGCCAGAGTGAACTGCAAGGGTATACCCCCATCTGTTGAGGGCCTGACATGTGTTCCCCATGAGATGTGTTTCTTGTAGCAGGACTGCGTCCGGCTGGTACCGTTTAATGAATTGCAGGACTATGGTGCGTTTGAGTCTGTCTCCTAGCCCGTTGACGTTCCAGCTCAGAACTTTGAGACTTTTTTCCCATCTCCTAGCCATAACCGTTGCTGTGTGAAATGACTTGTACCTGCATTATGGTGCCCGGGTCGATTCTGAAATTACTAACTAGACTTGACCGTAAAACCTTCCCAACTCCCCTGCCCTCCCAGCTACCCCCCCAACATTCATGCTTAAGGCAAACATTGATCATTACTGCAGTTGTGGAACCTCCCATTCCTTTCCCCCCAACTTCGTGTATTGTACCCTCCCTCCCCCGTGAAACAGTCCCCCCCACCCTGCTCCCTGCTCTGTGGGTTCTCAAACTACCCACCACCTCAATTAGCAGAGCGCCTGTCGCCCAACCCTACCCCGGAGAGAGGCAAGCCCCCTCTGAGGAACTTCTTGCGGGAAAATGTAGGCCGGCCCCCTCCTTGGCCGCCCTTCCCGTGCTGCCCCATTACTTTATTTCCTCAGGTCTGAAGTATTTTGAAAAATCAGTAGGAAGTCTCAGAGTCCCAGGTCAGACATGCAATTACCCACTTACATCAGCCCCAACAGTACAATGTCTATGTTATACATTACTGTTCGAAGAATCACGGCACCAATGTCTGTGTCCTCGTCTCGCTGTGTTGTCCCGGGGCGAGTCCCAACGGGGACTGTTCGACCTGGAACACCAAGATCGCTGGCTCTGTTCTTCTCCTGCCAGTCTCCCAGTCGCTGAACCAGGGGAGGAGGCCCCGGGTTCCCTCCAGTTGTCGATGTCTCCACCTGCCTGTGCCTCCGGCGCCGCGGCGTCCAACCACTCCTGGACCGCCGCCGGCGAAGTGAAGAAGTGGGATTTACCTCCTGAAAATATTTTCAGCTTAGCTGGGAAGAACATCATGTATTTTAATCCTCGTTCACGAAGAGTCGCCTTAACCCCCTGGAAGGAGTGTCGTTCTTGCTGGACCTGCAATGTGAAGTCTGGAAAGAATCGGACCGTAGCCCCTTCGTACTGCAGGTCTCCCTGTTGTCTGGCGACCTGGAGGATCGCGTCGTGGTCCCTATAGTTAAGCAATTTAGCGATGATCGTTCTCGGTGTGGCCCCTGGTTTTGGCCTGGGGATTGGGGCTCGATGGGCACGTTCGATGGTGAAGATCTTCGATAGTCTCTTGGGCTTTAGGTGGCGGAGGATTAGGTCTTCCAGAAACAGCTATGTGCTGTCTCCCTCCAGTCCTTCCAGTACACCTACCACGCGGATGTTGCTCCTTCGGGCCCTCCCTTCCTGATCATCGAGCTTCATCGCCATTTGTCGTTGTTGGTGAACAAGCTTGTTCACCCTGTCCTCCAGCCGTTTTTCAGAGGCCTGTAGCGTTTCTATGTCCCCTTCGTTAGTCTTGGACCGCTCTGTGGTTTTCCCCAAGTCTTCGCGTAGCAAATTTACCTCAATTGAGATCTTGTCAATTTTTGTCTCGAGGTTGGCGCCCAGGGTCTGGATTGCGGTCATGATGGAAGTCAGGGATGGTTCCGTCTGATCCTTACTGTCCTTTGCCGCCCCGACGGATTGCTGTTGCGTTCTCGTCACTGCATATTGGTCCAGCTTGTTGGTTTGGGTCACCATTCCCCCTTTGGGCCGCATGGCGGAGCAGGGCACTTTGGCGTTAGGCGTCCGCGCCTCCCGCCTGGGAAAGTGCCTTCTGCGGGCCCACGCTGGCTCAGGGTCCGGTCTGTATGGTGGCTAGCGATGTAGTGTAGTTCCTAGTTTCCCACTAGGCCCTGCGCATTGGAATAACATAAACAGTAGTATCGACGTGGAACTGCTTATATTCCAGGTCTCCACTGACTATGCTAAACTTAATTGGGTTGTGTTACCAACTAGCTCAGAGGTCACTGGAAACTTTCTTCTCTGCATAGGAAGTGATCAGCTTCCTTGGCACAGACAAGAAGGGATTCAGTTTTCCAACAACCGTGCAACATGACAACTTTGCTCCTCAGATCAAGAGTCGATCTCTAGGGTCGTGTGAACAATAGACATAGATTTCACTCAGTCAGTCTAGTGCAGTTTACTTTCACAGTATGTAGAGAATAGAGAGACGGGCGTTTATCAATAAAGGGTTAACATTTATTGAACAGTCTTTCTTCTTGTACAAGAGAAATGTATTGCCACAATTGCAATAACTGTTATTATAAAAAGTACGTACAGTAAGATAAGAATAGCGAAATAGAACTGTAAAAGCATTGATATGGTTTCTTAGCCATACAATGGTTTAAAAGTAATAAAACATTTATACAGTCATATATACATTAGGCTAACATACTCAACTGGTGCTTCTAACTAAGCCTACCCCAGTGTGCCTGACCTAAGCCTAACACGTGAAAAGGGGAGTAAGTAAGTAGCTTAAGTTAAGTTGGTTTTGCCAAGGTTTGTTTCAAGAATTCTCGTCTAAGGGTTTAGTCAACACCATACCTCTGAATAGAATGATGGAGGATTGGTATCTCCTTCAGGGGTCTCTCTCGATATCCCAGTCACCCGCGAGGGTAAACCGGAAGCGCCGGGACTGGATTTCTCTGCACGAGAAAGGCAGCGGCTTCTCTCAGCGCGTCGAGGAAGGAGGGGTGACAGCGTCCGCGGGCAGCTGGGCTGGATGTCTTCGCAGAGGACGGCTGCACGGCTCCTCAAGCGTACTGCACCATAGTTCGCGCTGTAGCGGCGATAATGGTAATCAGTAGCTTCACCACCACAGGATAGCAGGCTGCAGCGACAGAGTGCTAGATTTACCAACACAGGGTCATGCAGGCAGCTGGCATCAGCAACAGGTTCTCGCTCATTGCTTAAGGCAACGTTGGTAATATTTATACCTGACAGGTGCCGGGTTTGACGCAAGTTTGCTGGACATAAGACGTCAATTAAAGATGTCACTAGGAAGTGGCAGTTATCAGTCGCTCATTAGAGTTCCATTACTAATCAAAACATAGCAAGCGGGGATTTCCAGGTTTGCTAAGTTTTTATCTTGTTGAAGAACTCGGAGTGTTATCTAGGAATATCAGATAGTGACTGCTGCTCTGTCATTGCACTAATTGGTCGCAAAGGAAGTAGCAGAGAGTCATGCTGGAATGTGGCTCTGTTCGTGTGAGGCCAGAGATGACTTTTCAGAAAATCGCACTTGAACGGTGTAATGGCTGGATTTTTCTGCTTAGATGGGATCAGCCCCCAGGGGCCCCTGTGACCCAGCCAAAACGTACTCACCTTCCCTTCTTAGATCGTATTTACAATGAGTAGATATAAAGATGAATATACAGGTCGCACCTAAGAATGGGGAATGACAATATACATATATGGATTTTCTACAATATCTTATTCACATCAGTTGGCCTCGCGGTCGCCCCGACCCAGACCGTTCTACCCTAGGGCAGATCTGACACGCAATCCGGCGTGTCTACACACGGGCCTGCAGAACCCAATGCTCCCTTTTCCAAATCGTTCGCGATCCTGCGAAACTTACACGGCAGTATCCCTCCCGCCGCTCTCATTTCCACACGGACTGCAATCCGGCAGCCCTACACGCTGGTAATCCTCCCCAGCGCTCTCATTAACGCCGCATATCAACGACGACCACATTCCTATGAAACATTATTAGGATGATATCTCAGCAATCTACTTAGGATAATACTAAAATAATAACTTTGGATATGGATTCAGATTGTATAGTGTACTCCGTGCTTACGACATCAAAGGTCCACTCACTCCCTCTTTGTTTGATAACTATTCGTCTGATCGGGATTTCTCATCCGTTCGTCTAAACAGTGCTCAACTAGGAGCATCATTTACCAAGATTGAACACAAGAACCAGGTACACGATAATTCTATATGAATTAGGGCATTTATTAACCATAAACATAAATCACATTACTATGCAGCATTACATTAACACAAGAAATAAAAGAGAAAGATTAGGGTGCACGCACTATAAGGATTGGTCGGACTTCACCTGGTTAATAGGAAATCGGGACTCGGCAGTCATCTAGGCTCCTGTCTCGTCTCTGGGTCCTGGCTCGCCTTGCAGTCACCCTCAGCCGTCACAAGTACACGTCTGCACCGCTAGGCTCAACCTCGTCTGCTCTCCCTCAGGACCTCGGAACCTTGCTGTTTATTAACTACCGTCTCTCTCTCTCTGTATTTAGTGCGCTCCGCGCCACTTCTCGTTCAGTCTATCTCAGAGAGTTTCGGTCTTAAATCTTTCTCCGACTTCAAAGATGGCGACTTGTCCACCATGAAAATGAATAATGGCAGGGATGCTAACGGCTAGATGCCGCCTACGAACTAACTGACTGAAAAACTAACACCTTCGCTAATATCAAAGCCCGTTCCTTCATGGAAATTCACGGCCAGTAACCTGCCGCCCACCAAATTCTTGTACCTCCCCGTACCAAGGACACTTTCCCAGCCGGCCGGCCTGAAGTTGTGTCTTCGGAGTGGAGAAAAATACATTCCTTCGATAAGGGTCAGCCTGAACCGGTTCTCTCCAAGCGAACAACAGCTTAAAACTAAAACATCACTCTTGACCTAGAAAGCCTTCTCGAGCTACCAGGCAGAAAGCAAAATGGAGTCTGTCTCGCTTAAGGCCTACGGAGCCCATAATATGCATAGCTCCATGAGAAACAGATCGGCATGTTAGCAAATGAGTAAATCATGACTAATACTTATATATCTAACCCCTCACTTAAATTCATAAGCCTTACTCTAAGGGAAATGGCACGAAAATGCCTTTATATATGTATAACAGGGTCCCTGTCTATCGGCCTAATCCCTATGCTATGGGGGTGATAGGCTGGAGTCACTCTCCATCATTCTCCTTCTTCAGAGAGCTAGCAAAAAGACAGCCATAACATTACACCCCTTGACTTCAGTCTATCATCCACAAACTAAATGGAACTAACGTCAGTAGACGAATAATATGAAACAAAACTAACTGATCTACGACTCTTTGTAAGTCTAAAAAATTGTAGCAGGGAAGGGATACACTGAATGAAGCAGCAAATCGCTATAAGGACGCAGACAATAATAATAACCCCTCCCAAAATTTGTCGTAAAAAATGCATGTCAGGGAGCCAGGTAAAAAGCCAGTCAAAGAAACCCTGATCTATGTGTTCTCTAATTTCTGCCGTCAAGTCGTGGAGTTTATTAATATGGGACTGGATATCTTTAGAATGGTCAGACAAATTAAAACAGCATAGACCTTCAAATTCAGAGCATTCATGCCCGTGTTTTAACAGCAAGTAATCGATGGCCGCACGATTTTGCAAAATAGCTCTACGTTCACCTTGGGAATCTAACAATAAATCTGACAAAACAGTAGAAGTCTGGTTGATCGACTTGACCATCCAGCAGGCCATCTTGCCTATTGTTTTAGCATTATAAACGGCTAATGCAGGAACACCAATAATAGAAAAAGCTAAACCAAGATATTCTGATCTGGAAAAAAGATGAACAGAGGAATCACAGTCTTCATGTAAGGACATTGAGTCACGAACAATACGGGAATGTGAAGGAGGATGTGAAGAAAACATTAGCAAACTTAATCTAGTGATGGCACACGGGCCACCAGAAATATTCGCAGGAATATAGGGCCAAGATGAATTCCCGCATGAAAAGAGCCATCAAGCTGGTAACAACATTGAACGATAATGGCTAGTGGCTACAACTAAACTTTTGCAAGTCATATTGTTCTTCACTGAAAAACATGAATTAGGAAGTCTTTTTGTACAAAGCAAACGTTGATGAAATGAAAAAGTAGTAGCGGCTTGGAGTTTCAATCGCAGACATTCAGAGATGGCCTTAGGATTGCAGGTCATCATAAAGCAAAGGTCACCAGGGGTAATATTAAAAGTAGTAATTCTGGAAGTAATAAGGACATCCTGGTCTGGAAGAAGAGTACATGAGGGACAAAATTCATGGGCTAAGAAGTCGCCCAAAATGACATTCGGTCGGGCATTGGACACATTAAATACATGATGAAGGGTTTCAGTAGATGCAGGGACAGCAACCAAACAGGTCGATAAGATGTCAGTAACGGATTTCATGGGGGTAAGGCAAAAATGCGGAGAGTTCGTCACCCGCTTCGCGAGTGTGATCCAAAAATTGGAGGACTTCTGCCACGCGGATCGCGTGGCTCTTGTTATCCCATCATTCGGCGTCGGTAGATGCTCTCCTCTCCCGGCGTAGCAAGCCAAAAGGAGTCCAACGACGACACATCCTGCAGCAGCAGTCCAAAGAATGATCTAAAAGAATAGAAACACAGGCCTTAATCATTCTCGTAAGTAACATTTATCAGCTGGGACAGCTTCCCAGCCATCTTTCCCTGGCTTCATCACCAAAACGGTATTGTCATGACCGGTCGCAATAATATCAGCCTGTTCAGGAGGATTTTTAGGCGATTGCACCCATATTTTAGCTCCAGGAAGATCAGACGATCCGAAGCCTTTTTGTCCTCGCACAGTTAGCAACGTTGGGGCAGAGCCTTTCTTGATCTCACCACTGAATACAGGCATAATCAGTAATTGAGCAACACGGTCAGACTTTTTGATCAACAAATCAGTCTCACTGCTATTAAGCAAGAGAACCTTAATCTCTCCCTGATAATCACTGTCGATCACACCACCAAGGACTTGAACACCTTTCAGGGCCAGGCCAGATCTAGGGGCAATTAATCCAAAACTACCGGCAGGTATAGAGACACCAATGCCAGTTTCAACAATTATTCGATCTTTTCCTGGGAAGTGTACATCATTTAAAGCATGCAGGTCGAGGCCTGCGGAACCTGGGGTTGCTCTACATGGAGCCAAAGCACCGGGGGTAATTTCCCAATAAGTGACAGTACTTCCAACAGAATTAGGTTTCGCATCAACATGTGGAGGAAACAAACGCATCAAAGGAGATTCAGCATGCAACAAAGGACGGTTATTCAAAATTAACAAAGCTTGAAGTAGGACATCTCTCCACCGGCTGTAACGGTCATCAGTCAACTTGCGCAACTGTTCTTTCAACAAGCCATTCATTCTCTCAATCAGTCCTGAAGCTTGTGGGTAATATGGAATGTGAAATACCCAGTCGATATTGTTTTCCATACAGAATTCCTGCACCAATCTTCCACGAAAGTGGGATGCATTGTCTGATTGAATTTGGAATGGGACACCATAATATAGGATAATCAGCTCCAGGGTTTTAATCGTATTCACTTGGGTAGCATTCTTGCAAGGGAAAGCGACCAAAAGGCCACTATAAGTATCAACTACTGTACAAATGTATTGACAGTTTCCGCTCATAGGGAGCGGACCAATATAATCAATCTGCCAAATTTGGGCGGGCAATTTACCTCGATGTAAGTGGCCTCGAACAATTTGAGGCACCTCTTTCTTTCTAGAATGCTGGCAAATGGGACAATGTAGAATGGCATCTTTAATTAAAGAAAAGGGAATATAAATTCCTCTATCAGCAGCCCACCTGTTAGTGGCTTTCTCTCCAAAATGTCCTGCTTTCTGATGGGCCCATTTCGCCAATCCCGCCAAATTAGAATCTTGCATGTCAACCACTGCCTCAGAAATTTTAGACTGTTCATCTGCAATGTTATGGAAAAATTTGTCAAGGGAGTCGATTGGAGTATGAGCATCCACGTGAAAGATTGTTACAGTACTGTGCGGAAGCAGTTCCCAAATTTCTTGCCACAAGTCTTTACCCCATAATTCCTTGGAGTGCAATTCCCAATTGTGCGAGTGCCATGTAGGCAACCACACCGCTAGTCCATTTGCAGTGGACCAAGAATCAGTGAAAATATGACATGTACCTGGTAACTCCTGTTTCAAAACTTGGTAAACCGCATAAAGTTCAGCATATTGACTACTCTTACCGTCTCCAGTTGTACTTAACAATTTCTGTGTAATCGGGTTATAGGAAACAGCTTTCCAATGTCTTTTATCACCAATGAACTTCGCAGAACCATCCGTAAACCACACATGTTTTCTATCCTCCGCGGACAGATCATCAAATGATTTACCCCACTTCACGGGAGACTCCTGCACTACGGGAACCGAACACTCACTTTCAGCCTCATTGGAGGGCGCCTGCGCCACTCTCTCATGTAAAACCGCCACACCTTTCGGACCCACACGTGCCCTATCCTGAATGTACCATTTCCATTTAATCACACTAGCCTCCTGAGCATGTCCAATTCGATGGGACTTCGGTGAACTCAAAACCCATTGCATGATGGGAATATCAGGCCTCAAAATCACAGCATGGCCTAAAGTCAATTGCTCGGTATCTACCAGAGCCCAGTAACAAGCAAGCAACTGTTTTTCAAAAGGTGAGTAACGCTCACCAGCCTCTGGCAATTTTTTGGTCCAAAAACCTAATGGCACTCTTTGTCTGCCCTGCTTTTGCCATAAACTCCAATTGGCATACAGACCTTCCACGGACACATTCAAATCAACAACACCGTCACTCACAGGCCACAAATCCAAAGCATACTGAATAGCTTCTTTAGCCAAATTAAAAGCAGTCTGTTGAGGTTCACCCCACTCAAACGCTTTCTTTTTACGAGTGACTCGGTGCAGTGGAGCCAAGATTTGACTCAAATGGGGAATATGTTGGCGCCAGAATCCAAACAACCCAATGAAGGATTGCGCCTCTTTCCTATTTCTGGGAACCGCAAAATCAAGTATTTTACGTTTAACTTGTGGGATCACCTCTCTGTGACCCTCATGCCAATTGATTCCTAAAAATCTTACAGCTTGAGATGGAGTTTGTAATTTGTCAGGATTGATTTCCCAACCCTTTGCTCGCAAACAGTCAATAATCTGATCCAAATGAGACTGCACCTGGTCCTGCGTATCACCTTGAATCAAAATGTCGTCAATATAATGACAAATCTGAACTTGTGGATTCGTGGGCACTTCAGACAAATGTTCCGCCACCAGCCGGTGACAGATCGTAGGACTATGTACATAGCCTTGAGGAAGACTCCGGAACGTCATTTGACGTCCATTCCATGTAAAACTGAATTGTTCCTGGCATTCGGGGGCAATTGGAATCGAAAAGAATGCATTAGCAATATCGATAGAAGCATACCATGTACCTGGATGCTTTTGAATTCTCTCAATCAATGTAACAATGTCAGGCACTGCCACAGTCAATTTAGGTGTATGTTTGTTCAGTTCCCGATAATCAACAGTCATGCGCCAAGAGTTGTCACTTTTGCGCACGGGCCAAACAGGATTATTCCAAGCAGATGTGACCGGAGTAATGACTCCCGCGTCAACCAAATCCTGAATTGTAGCAGTAATTTCTTCATGACCACCCGGGATGCGATATTGTTTCTGAGAAATCACTTTCGTCGCTAAAGGGATCTTAATGGGTGGCATGCGTAAACGGCCAACCCGTACGGGTCTGGTCGAAATGTACTGTCTAGTACCAAACTGATAGTAACCATCATCCAAATGCAAAGTCATACCTTTCAAAATGTCAATTCCAATAATATATTCCAAAAGTGGCACAACCAACACAGAGTATTCTCTACGAGGAATCCTACCAATTTTAATCTCAAGTGCAGTTTGAACTGCGGGTGTTTCTTTACCACCCAGGCCGGTAATTGTGAAAGACTGACCATGAAATCTCCTTGATTTACCATGAATTAAAGTGGCCTCCGCCCCAGTATCAACTAACGCTCGGGCCCTTTGGATATTACGATGTTTCCAAAAAATCTCAATATCTACATATGGTCTGTAATCTCTGTGGGCCCACCTGCGTACCGGAGCTTGACCTATTTCCTAGTCATTTTTCCTGCGTTCCGTCAACCAAGACAGATCAGGGTAGATGTTTTCAGTTTTCTTCGGTATCAGAATTTCTTGTTCATAACCGTCTCCAGTACGAAACGGATTAGTATCATGTTCAAAAAGTTGTGAATTACGGTCAGAGAGTCTATTACGATCCTCCCTCCTTCGTATGTCAGGGGAATAACTCTTTGCATCTCTATGTCTGCTAGAACCACGATCATCTCTTCCCCTTTCACGACCATCCTCTCTCCCCCTCCCATCACTACGACGGGGGGAACCACCACGGTCTTGGCGCCGGTCATCATGGCGATCAGAATTCACACGTCGTCTCTCATCACCACTATCATCCGAACCACGATCATAATCATTCTTTCGCACACGACGGGCACCTTCCTTCCGATCCAAACCACGCTTACGAAACATATCCCATAGGATATTATTAGATTCACCATCGATCTCTTCCCTTTTGACACCATCAGCAATGAGAGCAAGAAACATGTCACGTCTAGAGAACTTATAGTCCCCTCCAGTACGACCCTCAGGTCGGGATTGTCTTTCAGGTTTAAACCATTCACCCAGCTCACCAAGCTGACGAACAGACTCAAGCACAGCAGACAAAGGATTGCCAGTTTGGTTAATCAATAAAGTCATCATGACCTGCTTGTAAGCAACAGGAGAAGTACGTATAATGCGGTTACGCACAGAAGATGTTAAAAGACCATCCAATAATCTGTCAGCAGTACTAAGGAAGATACACGTTTTCATGACTTCTTCCTTTAAACGTTGCGACGCATCGCGCAGAGTATACCACGGCTTTTCATCAGAGGGCCAATCAGACTCAGTTGGGTATTTATGATTACAGCCATCAGACGCAAGCTGGAGCAAAGAAGTCTGGGCATTACCATTATAATTCCGAAAATGGTCCTGAATAGTAGAATCAGAACTCAAAGAGCAAAATCGTAAGCAATCAACAGCATCGAGCATAATACCGGAAGCGCCAAGCTCATAAAGGCGCACCATCCAGGTAAGCAAGGTCTCACCAGGCCGTTGTTTAAATCGTTGCAGGATGTCGCTGATCTCCTGCTGAGTAAAATCTTCAATACAGTCAAGAGCGATACCACCCGGATTACCAGGGGCTTGTTGTAATTTCCGTCGAAAGATCGGGTGAGCAGAAACTGCGGGAAGAGCTTCCGAGGAAGCCCGCATCTTAGATTTAACAGCACAATCAGGGCAAGCTACGTCATCCGCACGGGAAGAACGAGAACGGTCACAATCGGGAGTTGAATCAATGCACGAAGCAGATTTACAATCACGTCCGGAGCGAGAAGACTCGCGCTTGTCACCCTCCTCTGCCGAGGAGTCAGAAGTATGAGAATCCCAGATATTACCGTCCCACTCATCGGGGTTCCAATCCATTCCAGCTTTTGCTACAACCATACGCACTTTGCGTGAAGACACACGTCCACGACGATGTTTATACTTATATCGTGCAATACGGACCGCAGCCCTTTCGGCAATGGTCTGATATGTTTCAAGTTTATCGGCAAGCAATTTATTTTGACAACGCAACAAAGTGTGCGCATTTTGCAACTCGACACACTGTCCTTCCGAATCTTTAAACTGTTTCTGTAGTTGCACAAACCTCTCATGCATTATTCTATATGCATTAAGAATAATCCACCCTCTGCGTCCTAAAATAGGAAGCTCATCACCTTTCACTACTGGCGCTTTCTGTAGGCACGAAATCACATCAGCAGGCTCCGCCTGCTCCAAGAATGAAGACCAATTTTCACTCAAACCAGTAGAATCAGCCCACTCACGGGCCAAAGCCTCGTAAGGCGTAGACTCCCAGCCGGGAATCTGGATCGGTAATTTAAAAACCGACGGTGATTTTTTCACAAACATAATGACACACAAAAAATTATAAACACAATTATAAACAAAATTTTACACGTACAAGCCGAGCGCAAACCAACGAGATGAAAACAACACAATGCACACAGGCTTCGTAAACAGTTCGTGACGCCAGATGTAATGGCTGGATTTTTCTGCTTAGATGGGATCAGCCCCCAGGGGCCCCTGTGACCCAGCCAAAACGTACTCACCTTCCCTTCTTAGATCGTATTTACAATGAGTAGATATAAAGATGAATATACAGGTCGCACCTAAGAATGGGGAATGACAATATACATATATGGATTTTCTACAATATCTTATTCACATCAGTTGGCCTCGCGGTCGCCCCGACCCAGACCGTTCTACCCTAGGGCAGATCTGACACGCAATCCGGCGTGTCTACACACGGGCCTGCAGAACCCAATGCTCCCTTTTCCAAATCGTTCGCGATCCTGCGAAACTTACACGGCAGTATCCCTCCCGCCGCTCTCATTTCCACACGGACTGCAATCCGGCAGCCCTACACGCTGGTAATCCTCCCCAGCGCTCTCATTAACGCCGCATATCAACGACGACCACATTCCTATGAAACATTATTAGGATGATATCTCAGCAATCTACTTAGGATAATACTAAAATAATAACTTTGGATATGGATTCAGATTGTATAGTGTACTCCGTGCTTACGACATCAAAGGTCCACTCACTCCCTCTTTGTTTGATAACTATTCGTCTGATCGGGATTTCTCATCCGTTCGTCTAAACAGTGCTCAACTAGGAGCATCATTTACCAAGATTGAACACAAGAACCAGGTACACGATAATTCTATATGAATTAGGGCATTTATTAACCATAAACATAAATCACATTACTATGCAGCATTACATTAACACAAGAAATAAAAGAGAAAGATTAGGGTGCACGCACTATAAGGATTGGTCGGACTTCACCTGGTTAATAGGAAATCGGGACTCGGCAGTCATCTAGGCTCCTGTCTCGTCTCTGGGTCCTGGCTCGCCTTGCAGTCACCCTCAGCCGTCACAAGTACACGTCTGCACCGCTAGGCTCAACCTCGTCTGCTCTCCCTCAGGACCTCGGAACCTTGCTGTTTATTAACTACCGTCTCTCTCTCTCTGTATTTAGTGCGCTCCGCGCCACTTCTCGTTCAGTCTATCTCAGAGAGTTTCGGTCTTAAATCTTTCTCCGACTTCAAAGATGGCGACTTGTCCACCATGAAAATGAATAATGGCAGAGATGCTAACGGCTAGATGCCGCCTACGAACTAACTGACTGAAAAACTAACACCTTCGCTAATATCAAAGCCCGTTCCTTCATGGAAATTCACGGCCAGTAACCTGCCGCCCACCAAATTCTTGTACCTCCCCGTACCAAGGACACTTTCCCAGCCGGCCGGCCTGAAGTTGTGTCTTCGGAGTGGAGAAAAATACATTCCTTCGATAAGGGTCAGCCTGAACCGGTTCTCTCCAAGCGAACAACAGCTTAAAACTAAAACATCACTCTTGACCTAGAAAGCCTTCTCGAGCTACCAGGCAGAAAGCAAAATGGAGTCTGTCTCGCTTAAGGCCTACGGAGCCCATAATATGCATAGCTCCATGAGAAACAGATCGGCATGTTAGCAAATGAGTAAATCATGACTAATACTTATATATCTAACCCCTCACTTAAATTCATAAGCCTTACTCTAAGGGAAATGGCACGAAAATGCCTTTATATATGTATAACAGGGTCCCTGTCTATCGGCCTAATCCCTATGCTATGGGGGTGATAGGCTGGAGTCACTCTCCATCATTCTCCTTCTTCAGAGAGCTAGCAAAAAGACAGCCATAACAAACGGTTATGCCAATATAGGGAATAAATGGATTTATAGCCGAATAGGGGCATAAGGTCACAGTATCGATCAGGAACCTAGATAAGCACGCAACACCCACTCCACGTTTTCATGTCCATCAAAATTACTAAAACTAAGCAATAAGATGCATGTGTAACATTGCCCACCCCAAAATACATAAATGCATTCGAAATAGGCGTACTTGTAATACATGGAATTTAGGTACTGTACGTTTTTTAAAGCAGAGTAATCATTCAAAAAAGTATTGCATATGAAATTAATGAACGATTATGCAAAAAGAATTACACATGAAGTATCTCTGACAGAAGAAAAGCGAGATAAATCATCACATAAAAATGCATTGTAATAACATGTGTGCTAGAGGCTGGTGTTATGTTGTTATGTCTCTAGATGTGTTTTAGAAATAGAAGTGTGAAGCTTCTGTTCTCTAAGAATAGTTTCTACGTTAAGCAAAGAATTGTTTGTGCCAAAAAAGGTCAATATTTGAAAAATTGTCCAATTCAAGGAAAAATCAGTTTACCAAAGCTCCTGGCAGTTTTTTGTTGATCAAAACTGAAGGCCGAATTCAGAGTTCATGGGAACGCTGTGTGTCGGAAAGCTTCTTAAAGTTATTGTTTCTCTATGGGTGAGAACATCGTATCAGACAGGCTCGCAAAGAATTGGTCTACAAATTCAGGTGATAGTTCAACCAAATTAGATAGCGCTGTAACTTGGCAGGTGTGAGAATGATTGCTGTCATCGAAGGCAGGACCAGCAATTCTCACAGAACGTTGTACCTGGATGATGTTGCTTTTGTCACTTGCTCCACTGTTACCACTTGGCTGTTGTACAGGAGTCTCCACGAATGCCGTCATCAGGATTGGTAGCCGCTGGGGACAACACAATGCGTGAGCCGTTATTGGACTTAGCAAAGTATCGACGTCCATTGGTACTGCTGATGGGAGTGAAAGACAGATGTCCAACACGCATTCATCGCCGCAAAGCATACACCGTAGCACAGGTAAAATGCAATTTTGCCATATCGGTCTGAATGAAAGGAACCAGGTCATGTTTAGATCTCTCAGCCTGGCCAATCCGAGGACGTTAGTTATCCTGTCCCTGTAGCGCATTGCTAGGATTGTCTCTTCCATTCCCATGGGAGCTATGTCTGAGCCGAGGCTTGCCATAACGTAGCAGGATGGTCAAAAATAGAATCCCTGCAACGAGTCCCAAAAATAGTGGAATGCCGCCAAAGATGGAGTGCACAAAATTAGGAAAGATTCCCAAAATTGCCTGGAAGGGTGTTAGCAGTCCCGTAAAGACTGTCTTAAATATGCCTGGGATGCTTGTTGCACTAGACATGTTAAGGAGTTGGCTCAACATTTCTACAAATGCACGGGGCAATTTGTTGATAAAAGGTTATGGACCTCAGTAGCCGTCCTTGCGACTAGAAGATCATACGTCTCTTTAGATGACGTTATAGGCACTGTTGTCTGTAAAAGCACAGATTTCATTTTGCTTAATGTATCAATTCGTATAGAATAGAGATTCAGACGAGGCCAGAGGGGAGTCACTATGTCTGGAGGCCCGCTCGGAAACAATGCTTGCATACAGCATTTGACCGTGGATGTTACTTGTACTAGATAACTTTTTCCGGGCGCGAGGCCACAGCACCTGTGATCCGTTCTAAGAATGTAACTCCCGTTCGAAAGTTGCATAAAGAAGGGCTCTATCTGAGTTGCAGGTGTGACTAGCTGGTGGCATGAAAGGTTATTTGAATTTCCATCACATGCTCCGTGTAAATTAATACCCTGACACAAAAGTATACCGCTTAGTGAGTGTTTACAGTTGTCACCACTAAGAAATACATTTTTGTCGCTGTCACTATAGCAAGAATGAGTGTATGGTAATTTCCATTCGGATTTAACATATCCCTTACCCAATTGTTCATATTGGCCAGCAGGTATGTATTCAAGGCATTTATGAAATCGGAAAGTTGTTATCGGAATTGTGATAATTCCGTGTATTATCCATTCAATGACAGGACTCTCTGACATTGTCAATGGTAATCTCTCGAGTCTTTCGATGCTCAGGATTGTATAGTCTGCTCCTTTCTGTGCCAAACTGATCTGTTTATCAGTAAGGTTAAAACTGGAAAATAATGACGTTGTGTTGATTAAGCGCCAAGGCACATAGCCTGAACGAAGGTTTTGCAGCGTCCAGCCTAGTTCTATAATAGAGCGTAATTGAGACTGGCCCTGTTGTAACATAAGCAAATCTCTGTCTATCACATCAAAGGCAGATGATACAATATTGTCCAACGAATATATTCTGGAAGACAGAGTCGTTAACCCATTGTCTACCACAGAAAGTGTTTTCTCCAAATTAATACGATCAATTTCTCGTATTTTTTCAGCAGTTTCAATTTGCTTTACTTTCCAAGCCTCGTTGTAAGCAGCATAGATGCTGGTCGCTATGAAACGCTTTTGACGCTGTTTGCGTGATCCAAGAATGAAATCGCGCAAATCAGCACCATCTTTTAATAAAGACAAGTGTTGCTTAATTTCAGCCAGTGTGGATGTAGTTAGCCATTCTAGGCAGAGTTTCCCTACACTGTATGTTGTTATAATCCCTGGATGTTGTCTCTGGGAGTATCTTGGGTCTAATCTGGTCATTTTTCAACCCTGTGTTTTATTCAGGAATCTATCTTGACAGCTATTTGTGTCTGTAGGCCAGATTAACCACTTTTTCCAATCAGGATGTGTTCTGTTGAAATGTAAAATTTGTGACACGTCTAATTCAATATCTGCGGTTACATCTTCAGGTATTGGCTTTGGTATAGACGGTGTTTTAAGTTCCTTGTTCTTAGCTAGGCCAAGACAAGATGTTTGGTGTATTGTGTCATTTAAAAATAACATTTGTTCTGGTATCATGCAGGTTCTAAATAGTGCTTCTATCCCTTGCACCTGCCAATCTTTTGTACCCCAAATTGTTTTCGTTTCAATATTATTTTTCCAATAATCAAAACCAAATGTCATCATTTTGTCATAAAATGCTTCTGAATATATCAATTTAGAATTTGTCAGCATTGTTTTCATTCCTGTTTTATCTAACAGTTTGTAATAAAACGTTTCTGCATCACTGGTGTTAAACCCTGAGAAGTATTTGAATTTCTCAAAAAATGCTTTAGAACTGCTTTTAGGTGGTGTAGAACAATGTTCCCATTGATTATACATAAAAACATTTCTAGGCTGTGCAGATTTATGCAAGTAATGATCCCCATAGTGGGTGTAACAGAATAACTGCTCATAACTAGATGAACCTTGTAAATAATCATGATCTGTGAATCTAGCTGACATTACTAAATCAGACATCATGTCATTAATACTGTTAAAGTCCCAATCATCAGAGAATGTACTTGGTGTCACAAAGTCACTTAAGGAAACCTTTAGTTGATGAGGATACTTCAGGATTTCGACCGGACCATAGATCTCATAGTCTGTTTTCTCCCATACTACCCCACCAGGTATTGGAATTGCTGTGACATTTACTGCTGACAGTTCTCTTTTCTTCACGTGGGATGATCTGTGTGGTTTCAGGACTAGGTTGATGTTCTGACTTGCTGTGTCCATTGTAATATATTTTCCTTCAATGAATTTTCCCAAACACAGTACCATGATGAGCCAAAGCAGGAGGAAAAATACACCTAGACCGAACCAGAACTCTAGCCAAGGGGAAACAAGGTAGATTTCCTTCAGTTGATGAAAGAGTTCTGTTGCTTTTTCTTTAAAAGACTTTTTTGTTTCTGGCATCACTTCGGGGTCGTTTAAATCTTCAGAGAAGTTGTCGAAGTTGATGAAATAACCAGAGGCAGTTCTGTCAATTGATGGGATTGTTCTTTCAATCTGTCTCTCGGTAGCACTTTCGGATGCCACATTAGTGTAGACTGGTGTTGTTTCTTGACGAACTGTTTCAATCTGTGTTTCAAGAGGCACGAGTTCCATGGCATTATTGCATAGTCCTTCATTGTGCACTGCAGGCTGATCAAATGTGATTAGTCTTTCAGTTTGAACCTCTTGGATTGTTGCAAGTTTGGGTATTCTGTTATTTCTTGGGAGTCCACTGGGCCTACTGTTGATTATAGGCCACATGCTTGTGGTTTTACCAGATCGATGGATACTATTCTGTTCTCCTTTTTACCAGCAAGGGGCGGTAGCACAACTGATCTTGTTCCGGTGACTGCTAAGACAGGTACTGCTTTTCTGTAAGAAGGCCCAAATTCCTTCTTCACCGCGATCTTTTCTCAGACTAGATCCCCAATCTTTGGAATCCAGACAGGCCTTGCTGGGGCTGTTGCAGGTGGTGCCTCGTCAGTGGTACTTGGCTGTTGCTTTAACTTTATGTTGCTTAATGATTTTCTTGTTTCATTCAGTTCCTGTAAAACAGCCAAACGATCCTTTACATCAAAGTGCTTTGTTTCTTCTTGTACCACTGACATCTGACTATCGAGGTCCTGAACGTTCATTCTAATTCCGAACAATAGTTCTTATGGGCTGAAACCTTTTAGAGAATTTCTTGGCATGTTGTTAAGACTAGTCTGGACACTTATTAAATGTTTGACCCACCCAGCGCCTGAACCTAATACCTTCGCTGTTATAGATTGCTTTATGCCCCGGTTTTTTCTTTCTATCACACTATTGTATGACTGACAAGAATACCACAACCCAATTCCCACACTGGCCATGCCCCCCTTATAGGCTCGAGAGCTGAAAGCAGGACCCTGGTCAGAATGGAACGTGGTAATTGCGTATGTGCCGATATGGACTCGCAAATCTTTTATAACCGTTCTAGCGTCAGCCGAGCGCTGGTGGCCTCATTATTTAAGTGTATTTCGTCATAACTATTAATAGGACGCAGGATGGGGTGTAGGCAGCGTTTCGCTCTTTCTGATTGGTAGCCGGTAGCAAGGTTCGCTACTGCGATCCCTATTGCAGTTTTCACAGTTGTTTGCATATATTTGGTGTTCTACACTCATTCCCGGCCACCAGAATACTGATTGTAATTCAGTCAGTGATTCCTTGATCTCTCTGTGCCTAAGACCCAAACCCATGTGTGCGTCTGCTATTAAAAATATTCTCCTGTTCGTGTTTGGAATTACTCTATCCCCCACTCCAGGGATTCGAGCAAAAGGAACGGAGTTTGCATCGATTATGTATGCATAATTGAGTGGATAGTTTACGGGTAGTGCTGCACAGTCGCCTTTTACGGTCGTTTTTACTGCCAGCATGGTTTCCCCGTCTATATACTTATCTGGACGCTTTTTTGTGGCTACGGAAGCCGGGTTAGTTGCTTCCGCTTTGGCTGTATTAGCCAATGAATTCCCTGCAACGTGAACGCCATCACGTTGAAGACTCTGTGCGTGAATCACGTGAGTCTTTTGTAGTTCTTTGTTTAAAAGAGCTACCTCGTTCCAGAGCTTTTTATGCTTTATTGTGGCACCTGTGTCATCTTTGTAGTCGTTTTCGATCCAACTCTGCAGTTTATTGTTGTAAGAGTTGACGCAAAAATGAGAATCGCACACTATAAGTGTCGGGAATTCACGTTCTGCATTTTCGAGCGCCATCTTTAAAGATCTGATTTCAGTTCTCTGAACCGAACAGTTTCTTACAGATTCAGTTTTTGTTACTTTCGGTCTGAATTTACCGCACAGCCAACGACCTTTAATGATCGCACATGCTGCATTGTAGGATTTACTCTCTACATTGAAATGCTGTACAAAGCTATCTGTATAGATTATACAGGCATATTGTGGGAGAGGCAAGATTTCGATTGGCAAAGGATATTCTTCTTCATATTCTAAATCATTCAGTTCTTCGTATTGCGGGGCGAAATAGTATTTCACATCTTCCGCTCCTAGAGAATCTATGCACTGTATCCATTCCGGATCCAGTGACACTGTAGGCAGGTTTACTGGGCTGAATAGCGCCTCGAAGGCGGATTCCGCTGTGAGGATATTAATCCGTTTGCCGTGTGCTAGTTCTCGTTCATTTGCTAATGCGATTTGCACTGCGTTCACAGTTCTTTCTGTGTGACTGAATGTTTTTTCTGCTTGTGTGTATAAGTGAGATTTAATTGAAATTGGTACCTTTTCTCCCTCATTAGAGGTTAGGTACGTGAATCCGCATCTTCCTGGGATGACTCGGATTACAAGATCGATCGTGTTGTCACGTGTATCTAATTTTGTTTTTGCTAACATGTCTGTTTGCAGTGATCTCAAAATTTCTGTGTGTTTTTGAGTCCAATTGATTTGTTTTAAATCAGGTTTAATTAGTTCGTAGAGAGGTTTAACCCTCTCCGCGTAATTTAGAATGTAAGTTCTTCCGAAATTCAGAAAACCTAGTATTGATTGTAAATTCTTCAGCGTTTTTGGAGCTTGGAGTACAGCGCACTTCTCTAAGAAGTTGTCCGCTAGGCTTTTCCCTTCACTTGATAATTCGTACCCTAAAAACAGTACTGTCAGATGGGCAATTCGGGACTTTTTAAAGTTGAATTTGTAACCCTCTGCTGCGAACCCAAGTATAATGGTGTTCACTCTTTTCAAGTGAGTATCCAAGTCGTCGTCTGTGAGATAAATATCATCTACGTAAGATAATGCTTCATCATCATAAATTTGTAGTAACTCTGTTACCCTAGCTGAGAATAGTCCTGGGCTGTTTTTGAACCCCTGTGGGAGTCGACAGAATTTTTTCTGCGACCCAAATGCGGAGAAAGCGGTCAAATATCTGCTTTCTGGTGCAATGTTTTGACAAAAGAAACCATTAGAAATGTCTAATGTCGTTTTATATTTTTTCCTAACTATGTTATTCATTAGGGCTGCACTATGCGAGTTTTGTACTGCAAAAGTTTTGCAACATGTATTAAGATGTCTGTAGTCCAAAACTAGACGATATGAATTGTCTGGCTTGGAGACAGGAAACAAAGGATTGTTCATTTGAGAGGTGCATGTTTCAATCACCCCCTGGTATTCAAGTTGATCTAAGATCTCCCTGACTTGTTTTTTAGCTTCTTGCTTTATGGGATACTGCCGTTGGGCAGTTGGTTCACTTTTTAGTTGGATTTTGTGAGGAGGAGAGTCCTCATCCCATCCTACATGATTTTTATATAATGCAGGTGCCTGGGCTACTGCCCATTTCCGTGCATATGTATATTTTTTATGAATCGGTATGTGATTCGAGAAGGCAGGCATAATTACTTCTTCGCCACGAGGGCACTCCCTGACAAACTCCGGGGGCCAATCTTTTTCAGCTAACAGAATATCATAGCCTTTTGAGAGTTTATCCCAAAATAGACCCTTAATTTTCCTAGTCTTATCACCCTCCATACGCAATGTTATTTCGTATATTTTATGGGGCTCGCTAAGTCTGGCGTCGGCAGTTTCAACCTGAATGTATTCATTTGTGTCCAC
Source organism: Lissotriton vulgaris (assembly GCF_964263255.1). Lineage (NCBI taxonomy): Eukaryota > Metazoa > Chordata > Amphibia > Caudata > Salamandridae > Lissotriton > Lissotriton vulgaris. Next base: position 224,973,272 of record NC_141693.1, on the reverse strand, counting down.
TGTCTCCAGATGACTCATCAAGTTCTTGCGCGCTATACTGATTTCTGCTGCACTGTCCAACATTGTCAATGCCCACTCCCCGTTTTTCAACTGTGTCCTCAGTATTCTCGGCATGGTTGATTACTCTAATACTGGCTACCTTCTTTTTAGGAAATTGAGATTTCTTATTTTGAGCAGGTTCCTTGTCTTTGGACTTGGTGTGCTCTCCTGGGTCTGACCGTCCTCTTCTTTCCGAATTCTGTGGAAAAGATCGAGAGGGACGTGTATCAATACTTTGATATCTATCAGGTTTTTTTATATTATCCCTATTTCTAAGGTTATATCTTTTCTCAGAGGGCTCCCGTTGGGGAGACTGGCGTTCTCGAGTCGGAGTTCGTTCCCTCCGTCGAGGAGACCTTCCTCTGGACTGGAAAACTTTTTCCTTGGGAGTGGATTGTTTATTTCCATCCCAGCTCTTTTTAGGAGTGATTAAATTATTTTTAATAAATAATTTTTCAGGATTTTCGAGCAGTTGGGGCTTAACTGGTTTTCCACCCAAGCTGTCTCTACCTAATTCTTCATAGCATTTTTCTATGATTTTTGCTAGCTCAACAGGATCTTTTATATCTGTTTCCTTCAACTTCTGGCGGATCGCCACAGATGCTGCTTCTCCCTTTATGTTGGCTAATAATATAGCCGAGACCTGCTTGAAGTCTTTCAGTAATTTCATACCTAGATTTAAAGCGGGCTCTGGACCGAATTCATTTTGAATCTGTTTTAGCACTTCTGGTATTACCGCCATAGACGGAACACCGTGTGTTTTTGTGTAAATGGAAGCAAAGACTGTACCCCAAGTGTCGCAGTCCTCCACGTGTGGTGCGATTCCCATAGGAAGGCAGATGGTCAAGATTCTGTGTTTCTCAACAGGGGTAGTATCAGGAAATACTGCCTCTATTTGAGTGATTTTCTGTGCTAACCAGAAAGGCATTTGTTCCCGTTTTACGGGTGTTTTACCAAGACATGACTGTATGTTCTGTGGTGTAATTTTATTTGTGTTCCCCTGATGAGGGGTCAGCTGTGGTGAATTAACAGCTGGCTGGACTGTTGCAGTCCGTATTACATATTGGACTAATTGCCTATGTATTTTTATTAATGTGTTTAGCTGTTCTAACAGCTCTTCTCTTGACATTCTTACAATGTCAGGATGTGGTGTGTAGCTGGCTAGAACCGGCCACGTTGCTCCTGGTCTCCCTAGTGGACCGAGCCTAGTTATGTGATCATTGTGTTTTAGGGCGCCATTAAACCAGAGCAGGTGCTCTTGAAATTTAAGTGGGATTTCAATCTCCTCGAAAGGAGCGTACTCTCCCGGAGGTTCCTCTATTTTGTAATAGTGAAACTCTTGTGTTATAGCGTTTACCGCTGGAAAGTTTATCCATGAATAGAATACCTCTGTCTGCCGATACTCGTGAGCCTCTATCACGAAAATTACTGTACCACCTTGAGGTGTCAGTCCGTGTTCTATAAGTTTTAAAGTTATAGATCTTCTTAACTGGACCAGGATGATAATAGCATCCGGGTCTGCTTGTTCGGGACCTTGCTGAGTCGCATCTGCTGCGGCCCCATTGGTTCCGTTGTTTTGTACTGACATTCTATAAATGCAGTTTTTGCAGAGTAGGTCTCCAAGGAGACAAAGATTAGATGCACAATATTTTGGAACACTGTATCCTTCAACGTTGAATAAACCAGAGCTTTACATAGGAATCTCTTCCTACTAAGGTCGGGCGGATTTTAACCTTTCACCCACTCCAGACGTCTATTGGAGTATTTACGGGAGAAAGGGGTGTGAAATATGCACGACTGAGTTACTCTACAAGTCTTGCGTTAGTTTATCGCCTTACCAAACGTTAGGGCGCCATGTAGTGTAGTTCCTAGTTTCCCACTAGGCCCTGCGCATTGGAATAACATAAACAGTAGTATCGACGTGGAACTGCTTATATTCCAGGTCTCCACTGACTATGCTAAACTTAATTGGGTTGTGTTACCAACTAGCTCAGAGGTCACTGGAAACTTTCTTCTCTGCATAGGAAGTGATCAGCTTCCTTGGCACAGACAAGAAGGGATTCAGTTTTCCAACAACCGTGCAACATGACAACTTTGCTCCTCAGATCAAGAGTCGATCTCTAGGGTCGTGTGAACAATAGACATAGATTTCACTCAGTCAGTCTAGTGCAGTTTACTTTCACAGTATGTAGAGAATAGAGAGACGGGCGTTTATCAATAAAGGGTTAACATTTATTGAACAGTCTTTCTTCTCGTACAAGAGAAATTTATTGCCACAATTGCAATAACTGTTATTATAAAAAGTACGTACAGTAAGATAAGAATAGCGAAATAGAACTGTAAAAGCATTGATATGGTTTCTTAGCCATACAATGGTTTAAAAGTAATAAAACATTTATACAGTCATATATACATTAGGCTAACATACTCAACTGGTGCTTCTAACTAAGCCTACCCCAGTGTGCCTGACCTAAGCCTAACACGTGAAAAGGGGAGTAAGTAAGTAGCTTAAGTTAAGTTGGTTTTGCCAAGGTTTGTTTCAAGAATTCTCGTCTAAGGGTTTAGTCAACACCATACCTCTGAATAGAATGATGGAGGATTGGTATCTCCTTCAGGGGTCTCTCTCGATATCCCAGTCACCCGCGAGGGTAAACCGGAAGCGCCGGGACTGGATTTCTCTGCACGAGAAAGGCAGCGGCTTCTCTCAGCGCGTCGAGGAAGGAGGGGTGACAGCGTCCGCGGGCAGCTGGGCTGGATGTCTTCGCAGAGGACGGCTGCACGGCTCCTCAAGCGTACTGCACCATAGTTCGCGCTGTAGCGGCGATAATGGTAATCAGTAGCTTCACCACCACAGGATAGCAGGCTGCAGCGACAGAGTGCTAGATTTACCAACACAGGGTCATGCAGGCAGCTGGCATCAGCAACAGGTTCTCGCTCATTGCTTAAGGCAACGTTGGTAATATTTATACCTGACAGGTGCCGGGTTTGACGCAAGTTTGCTGGACATAAGACGTCAATTAAAGATGTCACTAGGAAGTGGCAGTTATCAGTCGCTCATTAGAGTTCCATTACTAATCAAAACATAGCAAGCGGGGATTTCCAGGTTTGCTAAGTTTTTATCTTGTTGAAGAACTCGGAGTGTTATCTAGGAATATCAGATAGTGACTGCTGCTCTGTCATTGCACTAATTGGTCGCAAAGGAAGTAGCAGAGAGTCATGCTGGAATGTGGCTCTGTTCGTGTGAGGCCAGAGATGACTTTTCAGAAAATCGCACTTGAACGGTTATGCCAATATAGGGAATAAATGGATTTATAGCCGAATAGGGGCATAAGGTCACAGTATCGATCAGGAACCTAGATAAGCACGCAACAGCGACTGGCTTGCCACACCTCTCTCACGGGTATAGCTCCGGGCCCTGGCCTAACCACTGTTGTGTCGCCGCGCCCTGGTTTCTACTTCACGCGGGTAGGTCACTCAATGTTTTAGAGGCCCGTGCCCCAGGCAATCAGTAGCACTCACTAGCGTTTCGGGCCCTCGTCCTCCTCTGATTGCGGCCGCCTCTGCCCCGCGCCACCAGCAGACCCGCCAGGGTTCAGTTTGCACTGCAGTTACTGTCCTTATTTCCAGCAGGACGCTTCGCCACCCAGCTCAATGTTTATGAGGGCCAGACAACCCTGGGGTGCAGTCACGCGCGGCTTGTTCGTAGCCCGATGGCCACCTCGCGAGAATAGCGCCGGGTCTCAGCCCTTTCCTCGGACCCTCAGGTTACTTCCAGCCTCATGTGTTCGTTTTATGCACTTTGCCCCCTCCAGTCGGGCCGCGATCTCGGCGCCACACTTACTTAGCAGGCGCCACCTGCGCCGGCACCGCCGCACGCCGGCCTCGCTCTCTATATAGGCCGCAGTCCTGGGCTTCGATTTTGGCGGCTGGCCGGGTCTCAGCCCTTCCCTCGGACCCTCAGGTTGCTTGCAGCACTATGCGCTTGTTTTGTGCGTGTCGCCCCCTCCAGACGATGCTGAATCCCAGCGCCAGACTTACTTTGCAGGCGCCACCTGTGCCGGTGCCACCGCACGCCGGCCTCGCTCTCCGTACAGGCCGCAGTCCTGGGCCTCGATTTTGGCGACTGGCGGCGCTCGGGTTCCACACCTTCACCAGGGGCAGGTCGCTGAAGCTCCGGTCGCGGTGCTTCGCTCCTGGAGGGCCCCGGGGCTCCGCTCCAAAAGCGATTCTGCCGGCACTTGCCTGAGGAAGCTGGGGCGCCGTTGGCAGTGCGCTCCAGCGAGGATATACTGGTCGGATTTTAGGGGACAGCCACGGTCCCGGCGGAGCTCGGAATTAGGCGGCCATTTCTGACGGCGCCTGGCCACGCCCCCCCACCGTGGACTTTATTAACCTCTTCGCTGCTGATGACGAGCTGAGCTCGTCATCAGTTACGGCGCTCGTATGCTAATGACGAGCTGAGCTCGTCATGTAACGCAGTGTTTTGAAAATTGCTGCACACAGCGGGAAAAGCCGCCGCAGCGATGCGGCTAATAAAGTCCTAGGCACCCTTTATGACCAATCACAGCAATGGCTTGTCTCCTTTGATGTGGTTTAATTGTATACACAGATCCCGCAAGATGAAGCACTGGAAACAATGGAATTCTTTTTAGAAGCCAGAACACGACCACACAAAGCCCCCACAAGTTTAATCTTACAACTAGCTGAAGTGGCAATTAAAAAAAAGTTCTTCAGATTTGAGGAGACCTTCTACTGGTGAATCAAGGGGACAGCCATGGGTTGTCCCTTTGCTCCAGAGATGGCCATACTCTTTATGGCTAGGTACGAGGACAAATTTGTCTATAATAACAACCCATTCAAGAAGAATCTTACCCAATGGTATCTTTATATCGATTTAGTGCCTCTGGGACTGAGTCAGAATTAAACAATTTACATGAGTGGCTCAACCATCGACATCCAGACATCCAATTCACCTTTACGAAGAGTCGTAAAACACTTACATTTCTAGACGTAGAGGTCTATCCCTATCAGAAAAAACTTGATACTACACTTCACAAACAGGTGACCGACAAGAATGCCATCCTGCATTACCGCCGTTTCCACCCTAGGAACCTCAAAGATAACCTTCCTTATGGGCAACTTCTCAGGATCTGAAGTAACTGCTCCCTTAAGGATGATTTCCAAATACATGGAGAGGCGTTCTACGAGCAGATGAAGGAACGGGGGTACCCTAAAGAACTGCTGAAACATGCCTTCATAAAGGCATGGTGTACACCAAGAGAGTCTTTACTTATCAAAAGAGTCAAACCCAAGATGGAGAAGTTGGTGTGTGTCTTGACCTATGGACCACACACATATGCATTCCGGTCAATTATACAGACAAATTGGCACCTTATACAGAATTATGAACAAGGGATTGATGTCCCTCTCTTTGCTATGAAGAAGAAAATGAACATAGGACAAAGAATTGTAAGAGCAGAGTTACTCCTTCCAGAAAAAATGAAAGATCTCAGAACAATGTTCCATATGAAGCTGTTGACGGGCCACCACAAATGTGGTATCTGTATGAATTGTGGTACCTGTATGAATTGTAGTAACACGATAGTGGGTATTGACTTTATACACAGTGACATTAAGTGGACAAGGAAACTATTTTCCAACTGTAAGACAAAAAACGTCATTTATGCAATTGTTTGTCTCTGCCCAAGAATTTACATTAGCAAAACTACGCAAGAGGTTTGTCAACGCGTTGCACAGCACCAATCAAGGAAAAAAAACAAAGTTGTATCAGTACCTATGGTGAACCACTTCATTGACTCCAATCACCAGAAACTTGAGTTTAAATAGACTCATTAAACCATCACCAGGTGTGTGACGCTGAGGCTTCATTGTTAAGAAAGGAATACTTCATAATAGCTCGCTTCAATAGCATCAGGACTTGTAGCAGATTGTTTGCTGTGGGGCGAGGACTTTGCTTGGACCCCTTTCTTCCATCTGCCAGGCTCACAACTTGCGGAACCCGCTTCGCGGGTCCCGCTGAGCACCAGCGCCACAGGGGAGCATCTTTGGAGCAGCGTGTGAAGGTCCAGGGCTGCGAGCGTGCGGGGCAGGACTTCGAATCCCAGAAGCCCCTGCACACCGCGCCTCTCGTCACCTGGCCGCTCTCCCTGGACAACACGCCCCGCCTCTAACCCTCAAAAGGCTCGAGAGGGCTGACCGTCGTGGGATACCTCAGGACTTGTAGCAGATTGTTTGCTGTGGGGCGAGGACTTTGCTTGGACCCCTTTCTTCCATCTGCCAGGCTCACAACTTGCGGAACCCGCTTCGCGGGTCCCGCTGCGCACCAGCGCCACAGGGGAGCATCTTTGGAGCAGCGTGTGAAGGTCCAGGGCTGCGAGCGTGCGGGGCAGGACTTCGAATCCCAGAAGCCCCTGCACACCGCGCCTCTCGTCACCTGGCCGCTCTCCCTGGACAACACGCCCCGCCTCTAACCCTCAAAAGGCTCGAGAGGGCTGACCGTCGTGGGATACCTCAGGACTTGTAGCAGATTGTTTGCTGTGGGGCGAGGACTTTGCTTGGACCCCTTTCTTCCATCTGCCAGGCTCACAACTTGCGGAACCCGCTTCGCGGGTCCCGCTGCGCACCAGCGCCACAGGGGAGCATCTTTGGAGCAGCGTGTGAAGGTCCAGGGCTGCGAGCGTTCGGGGCAGGACTTCGAATCCCAGAAGCCCCTGCACACCGCGCCTCTCGTCACCTGGCCGCTCTCCCTGGACAACACGCCCCGCCTCTAACCCTCAAAAGGCTCGAGAGGGCTGACCGTCGTGGGATACCTCAGGACTTGTAGCAGATTGTTTGCTGTGGGGCGAGGACTTTGCTTGGACCCCTTTCTTCCATCTGCCAGGCTCACAACTTGCGGAACCCGCTTCGCGGGTCCCGCTGCGCACCAGCGCCACAGGGGAGCATCTTTGGAGCAGCGTGTGAAGGTCCAGGGCTGCGAGCGTGCGGGGCAGGACTTCGAATCCCAGAAGCCCCTGCACACCGCGCCTCTCGTCACCTGGCCGCTCTCCCTGGACAACACGCCCCGCCTCTAACCCTACGGACTGCCTATTTAAGGGAAGGTCAGTACCCGCTGAGCGGGAGCGTGCGGGAGCGTCCCGGGAGAAGCCCGGGACAAGGGCGGGACCGTCTGTGGCCGTCAGTGGCCAAAGGAGGCCGGGCTGGGCCACCCCTCTGACCAATGGACTAGAATTATATGTGGGTAAAGTGTTGCTATTTATATTGGCCTTTTGTGTTGAAATAATTGTCATTGTTACCTTAAGGTTTTTTATGCCCTTAAATTAATTTAATTTATTTCTCTATTTTTAAAGGATGTCTGCTTCTACACCAAGCTCCCTTCCTGACCGTGTGAGTATCTCTATACTCGGTCCTTTAGATAAATTTTTCGCTAAAGCCTCTAAGGATATCGACCGTGAATTATTACTAGCTGAAAAAAGGGCTGAACGGCGTTTATCTGTAGAGGCACTTAAAAAACAGCCGCATATTGTAACTAAAGGGACACTCTCTATATCCGTAGCAGAACAGGCGGAAGTGGATGCTGACCTCTTTAACACAGATGGCATACCTTTAATTTTTCAGGAAAGTCAGCCTCCCCTGGGGTCTAGGGATACGATTGTGGAAAGTTTGAGCGACTTACCCACAGTAATATCCAATAATCTTATAGACCTGAATACCCCGCTATCCCCAGAACCTGATTTTCACTGTGCTACTTCCCCCTCCCTGAAGATACAAACAGAGGTTATCTCGTTACCCCCTCCTACCTCCCCCACTAAAGCACATAAGGTACAGCAAGGTCAAAAGCGCAAACAAGGTATATCCTCCCCAGCTAGAAAAAGAAGACGAAAGGGAGGTAAAAATAAAAATAAAAATAAAACTAGGTTCATCAACCCATGGGAACCCGCTGAGAAGGTACCTCCCAGACAAACCTTGTTAGTAGATATAAGTGACAATATAAGTGACAATGTAACAGAGGCAATAGACACTCTACCAACGAACACAGATAGGGAAGACAAAAACATCTCTAGTGCTGAGCTATTGGAAGCACTAGAAAATATGCTGAAGGCTCTTTTTCTCCCTCTTGTGGAACGGCTAAAAAGGTTGGACAAAAAGTTAGATTGTCTTCTCCCCCATTCCATACCTCCAGAGAATATAATATCAGTAACTCCGGCTACTAAGCCTAGGGAACAAATTGTTAGCAAAGATTCTAATCAACAGAATCCCCTTAATAACCCGAAGACCCCAATTGTCAATAAACTCCCCCTCCCCCCACCAGCTACATCGGCAACTTTAGCTGCTAAAAACTTGGAAAAAGAAAATGCCCCTGCTATGGCGCTAAAGCCCACTGAAACCGATAAAGCCACCACTTTAAAAACAAAAACCACTAACACTAACAGACCCAAAATACCATACAAAAATACGGTACAATTACCCCCAGAGTGCTTTGGCTTTGTTATTGTCTTAACGGGTGTACCAGTACTTGGGGAGGGGGACTTTGAATGAAGATATAAGCTTAAAAAATAAAGTGATTCATTGGTTGTGTATGAACAGACCTTTACCTGCATATCTGAATGGGGACATTGTATCAGCTAGGAGATGCCAATGGATAGGCATACGTCCAAAAGATATAGATGGTGACTTGATCATAGTGAATTTTAAGGACCAAAGGGTGGTATCCTACATAAATGATTGGTATGTTGGTAGCAATGAGGGTGAAGTTTCCACACGTAGTTTGACATATTTCTACCCAGAAAATATGATGTTCCCTTCAAAAAAACATAGGCAGAGACATGGATTAAACATCAACCATCATCAGAAACCACACACAAATAATCCATTCTTTAACTATTCAAATGGAAACTTTAGAAATCCCAGAAACCCTAGTTTCCACCCTGGAGTAAATTTCCCAAATCTGTACTCCGGTCCAAATAATCATTATCCAACTAATCCTAGAGAATTCTGGAATGTTCCCTTGTCAAATATGTTTTACCCTCTGACTCCTTTGAACCTAAATGATTGACTTCTCGCAACCGAACATCAAACAAGCGGTTCTGACCCAATATGGTGGAATAGTGCACCGAGGTGTAAAGCTCTAGAGATGGGCAATGAACTGGATGTGGGAAATGTTGATGTTGACAAGGATACCCAAATAACTGAACTACAGGAGGTTGTGGATTTGGGAACAAATGCTATAAATGCTATAGGAGCGAAGGAAGGTCAATGTGCCCAACCCTTTCTCTTAGATAGTTTGCAAGTGGAAAAAGACGATAACTGTGATAAGATTTGTAATACTTATGAGAATGTCAGCAACTTTCGTGTACTTTCTTGGAACATAGCGGGTTTTGCACGTAGATTGGAGGACCCGGCTTGGGTAGAATTTGTAGATTCCTTTGATCTAGCCTGTTTACAGGAGACCTGGAGCACAGTCGATCTGAGTTTAGACGGTTTTCAAAGCTTTAACACCTTAGCAATACCGTCAAACTCAGGTCGAGCTAAGGGTGGACTTATGACAGCCATCTCAGTTAAACACAATTTGACGACCGTCAACTTAGTGGTGGAAACACCTTGGTACCAACTATTTACTATCAAGAACCTTTTTGTAGAAACTGTTCTCCTTATAAATTGGTATTACAATATATTTGACCCTACTGAAACAGAAATTATTGATAATTTGCAGGAAGAGATTGCCAATGTAAGAAACAGAGTCTTCCCTCTTCTGATTATGTGGTTGGGTGATTTCAATTGTGAGTTGTGTAAACTTAGTGGGTCTAGAGCTTGTGGGATGATGGATCTAAATGATCTTTGTATGGCTCATTTCTCACATACAAAACAAGGAGAAGCCATAAACAGCATTTTAATAAATAATAATCTATGTATCCTCGATATGAATAGTTTCTCTGGAAATGTGGATATACCAACTTTTCAGGGCACAAGGGGTAGAACAAGCATAATTGATTTTGCAATTATTTCCATGGGATTTTTTAATCATCTAAAAGATTTTAAAATTGACATAAACCCGGCTAGTGATCATAACCCCTTAACCTTGAGCTTTTCCATTGCTTCTGATCCAAAATCGTCCCAGGAACAACCGATAGTACATACTAAGAATCAGGGTGTTACGGTAAAATGGAATAAAGTAGTGGTTGGACAACTGGAGATGGATATTTTTAAGGAAAATATGGCTTATATTGACATCTGCCTTTCGATTAATCCTGACCCAGTCCATATAATCACTAGCTTTGAGAAGCTAATGGAAAATGTAGCCACACACTTACTAGTAAAGGTAGGGGGGAAGAACCGAGATCAGGGGCCTAAATGGTTTAACGCTGAATGCTCTGCAGCCCAAACAACCTTAACTAAAGCATTGCGGCAAAAGCCTAGAGATAGAAATATGGTTACACTAGCTAGGAAAAAATATAGATTGGCAATTAGAAAAAGGAAAAACGAACTCAAATCTAAAGCATGGGAAGATTTAGATAAGGCAGTAGACCTAAGGGACAATAGACTCTTTTGGGAAGTAATAAACAGGCCCTTTTTGACATCAGGGGACGAAAACACCATTCGAGTTCACCTACCAGAGGACACCTGGGTAACTCATTATAATAAAATCTTTAATCCCAAAGAGATACTATATACTGCTACCCCGGAGGAGGACGATGACCTCTATGTTAACATGGAATCAGCAAAGAAGCTGAGTGAGTCAATAACGCTTGCTGAAGTAGAGCATGCCCTTACTAAGGGGGCACCTGCAAAGGCCCCAGGTCCTGATTCAGTACCACTAGATCTTTTTAAATATAATCGAGAGTTCTGGTCCCCTTTGCTTATGAATGTTTTTAAGGCATTAATACTTGGTCCTATTCCAACCTCTTGGAAAGAGGCCGTGTTGGTCCCAATTTTTAAAAAGGGCAACAAACATGATCCTAGATGCTACAGGCCAATATCGCTAATAGATTCAACATGTAAATTGATGGGTAGGGTGATATTGGCAAGGCTGGAAACCTGGGCCGAGTCTTCAGGTGTAATTGTGGACTCACAATACGGTTTTAGAAAAGGCAAAGGAACAAACGAGCAGTGTTTGAACCTTGCTTTGATTATGGGCAAGTACATGGGTGCCAAGAATGGTTCTATACACTTGGCATTCATGGACTTGTCCAGCGCCTTCGACACAGTATGTAGGGACAAATTATGGTCCATGATGGATTCAATGGGTTTTGAAGAACCACTGTTACCTTGCTCCGCAGGTTACACACCGCCACAACGGTTAGGGTCAGATATGGCCGTGGTGGTGAGAAATCGAAACCAATATTATCCACTGAAGGCGTCCGACAAGGATGCATTTTAGCACCCTTCTTATTTTTGATTTACACAAACGGCTTAGAGGGTTTCTTGTTAGAAACATCTGCTGACTTCCCAAAAATAAATGGAAGACGAATTCCAATGTTGTCTTATGCAGATTACACTGTTTTAATGGCACTTACCCCTAATAGTATGCAGATCACTTTGAATGCTTTTGACTCTTTCATGGGCAAACTAGAATTAGGTGTTAATTTTATTAAATCTTTTGCCATGACCTGTGGTCCAAAAAATGTAAAAACACGTAAATATGTGGTGAAGAATGCTATCATTGAGAAGGTGGATAATTTTTGTTATCTGGGTAACATCTTTAACAAAAAATTGAGCTGGGAGCCCCTGCTAACAGCACGGGTCCAGAAGGTTGCACAGCTAATTGAAGCTCTCTTCCGCTTTGCCAGCAAATTAGGCCAGCGACGTGTAGCAGAAATGACATTATTATACAAAGCTAAGTGTGTTTCTGCTTTGACCTATGGTTCAGGAGTTTGGGGCTCGCATAATTGCGAAAAAATACAAACTGTCGAAAATAAGTTCATCAAACGTCTATTATCTGTTCCAATGGGTACATCCAATATATTTTGCCATGGAGAAATTGGAATCGAGTTTATAAGTGATGTTATTCACATCGCCCCTTTAACATTATGGGCTAAGGTTTGGCAATCTGAAGAATTGAAATTAACTAAAGATATTATTCAAGATTGCCTTAAACTTGATTACTATACTCAAATCCCTTGGCTGCGATATGTTGGAGAGACTTTTAATAACATAGGTCTAAGTAAGATGTTTACCAACCCTGAACTGCTTGGTAGTGATGCCAAGGAGACTATTAAAAATGCCTTTAGTAATTGTTTAGGTTCTTTAAAGACAACTGACCATGTGATAAGTGTAAGGGGAAAATTAGTCCCCCCGTATTATTTGTCATATATCACAAACACGCAATGGCGTTTTTACCTTACGAGATTCCGCCTTGGCACCTTACACTTTTTGTTTGCTTTCCCAAAGCAGGGTGGTTGGTGGGAGAAGTTACCCTATTGTCCTTGTAACAATAGAGTTTCACAAAATACTCTACACCTCATGCTTTTTTGCACCTTGTATAAAGCACCTAGAAAAACATTCCTTAAACCACTGTTGGAAACATTTGAAACGCGTTTTTATAAGGAAGCATATGATCATTTGTTATCACTGTCAACTGCACATATCTGTAATGCCGTTTTAAATTTTATTAGATCTGCTATGGTGATCAGAAAAAGATATTGTTGAATTTTGTGTTTTTAATAACTATGTAACTATGTACTGTGATCTTTTGGCTGATTAACTTAAACCTGTGTTTTCTTTTTAAAATTGTTTATGTACACTTTTATGGTTTCTATATGAAATCGAAATAAAGTTTTTGAAATGAAATGAATAGCATCACCAAAGGACTGAATGAAACGTCAGAAATGGGAAAATACTAAAACAGTTCCAGTCCAGGTTTTGCATTTCCAGTTTGCACCACAAATCAAATATTTTTGGAAACAGGTATATATTTTTTAACACCATGCCACACACAAACTTTTAAAAGGATATATATGCTCTATCTTTCCCTTAGAATACGATTTTCTCATTGCACAGTTCATTTTCAATAGTTTCACAAACTCACTTTACCATAATGCAATGGGATCAGGTCCTTCTTTAATTTCCTGTGACCCGGAAGCATTCTCGAAAGAGAAACTGGGAATGAGACACCATTAGATGACCTTCAGAGCTGATTGCGAGTAAAACTATGCAAACTTTCACTACACGAGCATGCTAAATTCTTTTTTGTAGAATAAGACACACGCTGACACGTCCTTTTCTGCTTACACAGAGAGGCGCGATGCGGTCCATTTCTGTGCAAACGTTAAAGGAAGCAACTCTTTTTTACCTATTTGTGAAATTGGCACTGGTGCGGCGCTGTTCAAGCTATATGTTGAACTCACTGAGATCTAAAAGGAATCAATAAAGAAAACATCGCCGGCATGGCGAAATTAAGTGTTGCATTTAGCCCACAAAACTACAACATATCTATTAAGACACTCTATTGATGTAGCACTCATTTTTGTTTATAGATCATCAAATCAAAGTACAACTAGGTTTCCATTTAACTGACAACAGGCATTCTTATACCCTTTGTAAAAGCACTGCCCGTCAGACGCAAGTAAGTGCCTTTTCTTGTTCTTCTAGTTATAAATGAGGCCCTTGGTGTCTACCCACGGGCTACTCAGCAGAGGAGTCCCCTAAAGCCTCGTCCACACTCACTGCCGCTCAGTGAGGAGCGCATCCCAATATGTTGCAATGGGAACTTGACACAGTCCCAGGGCTTCTTCGCGCCAAACTGCGAGACTTTTCACCTTGGCTCACATGATCAATGAATTACACAAGGCCTCAACATGTGGGGGGTGTGGTGCCTTCCATCTTTTAGTTATCAACCACTTGCCTACTATCATTCCTAAATCCAGGAACTTCGATGTTACTTGGGTATTGGGTGTTCAACTGAATTTTTGTAGTAGTTACGTTGGCCAATCAAAAGGCAAGTTACGCCCAGTACAGGCATATGATATAGTGGCTACCCTACCCCAGTATGCACCTATTCGGGCGCAGCAGTATGTGTATCAAATCAGCTTCCGGCTCAGCACATCTCAGGCACTCTGCGTCCTCGCAATGGAACTACTGATTTCATTTGACAGGTGTGAGATATGCCCTGTGAATTATATCTAACTGGATTTGTCACAACCGCATGTTCCTGGTGACTCTTGAAAATCCAAGCCCACTCTATGTCCATGAACTGGTGGTATAGGTCCTGCTCCCATTTGTGGCGGACTGAATCCAGGCTTATCGCTCCGTGGGTTCTGAGCGAAGCTGCGTACCGGCGTGTGAGGTGCCTATCCTTTCTCATAACATGTAGGTATTGTTTGGTGAGGTGTAATTGTGGTTCAGTGGTGATGTCGTCCCATTTGGCCGTGAGTGTGGCTGTCAGTGATCGTTGTATTAGAAACTGCCCCGGCGGGAGCCCCTCCTCCTCTACCAACAATGTATATGGTATGAGTGCCCCCTCGCAATACAGTTCTCCAAGTATTTGGATGCCTATCTATTACAATCCCCTAATTACCTGTGCTGTGAGTACTGCCTGGCCAGTGGGGTTCCCCTCTAAGGGTATCGCTGGCACATAGGGAACAAGGCCTTGCGTTATATAGACACTCCTACGGAAGCACTTATATGCCACAGTAAGTAACAGATGTTCTGGTGGCCTCGTCTTCGTGCCAGGGTGGAAGAGTCTGACAATCTGTTCCAGTGGGTAGGGCGGCTGTGTGGTCACTGTGTCCACACGATGTCGGTCTGACAGACACTGTGCTTTCCACTGCAGCTGAGCGGCTAAGTAGTAATGTTCGAAGCAAGGAGCTGCCTTCCCCCTTGGTCCGTTGACAAGTACAGCTTTTTTAGCGCCACTCTGTGTCTAGCGCTGCCCCAGATGAAGTCTCTTATCTGCTTTTCTAATGCAACAAAGAAGGAAGCTGGGATAGATACTGGTAAGTTTTTGAAATCGTATAATAGCCTTGGAAGTATTACCATTTTGGCAAAACGGCAATGCTCTACCTAGGTTCCCGTCAAAGAGATCGCTCGGTTGGAGGTAGATCTGAATACCCAGATAGAGGAACATGTCTTCTTTCCACTTCTTTCCACTGAACTCTTCTATCATTGTGAGGCCAGGATCGCGGTTTTCTTCTTTGAATAAGTATATGCAGGACTTGTCGGCATTCACTTTTAGACCGGGGAGTGCAGGGAAGTCTTGCAATAATTGCGCCAGCTGACTGGGGACCTTCTCCATAATCCCAAATGTAGATAAGGAGGTTGTCATCATAGAGTGACACCTGATGCATGGCATCTCCCAGAGGCACACCATCTCCCAGTTGGGTACGTCTAGCTTCTGCTAGTGGCTCTATAGCAAATGCAAACATAAGCGGAGACAGAGGGCACCCCTGGTATGTTCCTCTCCGTATTGAAATGGCATCCAAGATGTAGGAGCCCATTTTAACCCTGACCCTAGGGCCAGTGTAAAGCAAGCGCGTTAATTGAATAAATACTGGACCTAAGTCATACTTCTAAAGTACTGCAAATAGATAGTCCCCCTCTAAGGAGCCGAAGGCCTTCTCCAGGTTGTATATGAGACATCCAGCCCTTGGCCACTCCTATACCACGTACGTTGCTTCCCTAAAGAAGCGTCGTAAGTTGAGCAAAGTACTACAAGTTGGCACAAAGCTGTTCTTGTCTGCATGGACCAGGAATTAATCTGAGCACCAACAACTTCGCAAATATCTTCCAACCGGTGTTGAGCAGGGCAAGAGGTCTATAGGAACTTATCTCCTCTGGATCCTTGTCGGGCTTCAACAAGAACGCTAAATGTGCTTCACGCATGGAGGGGGGAAATTGCTGAATTTCTACGGCGGTGGTGTATAAAATGTAGAGTCAATGTGTAAGCTAATCACAGTACGCGTTATAATACTCTGCTGACAAACTATCCGGCTCTAGCAATCTCACAGAGGTTAAGGACTTTATAGCATCTCCGATCTTTTCTAATGAGAGCTGCTCATTCAGTATCTCTTTATGTTCGTCCGTCAGTTTAGGCAACTGCAACAACTGCAAAGAGACCAGAAACCTCTCCAGATTCCGCTCATTACAGCGCCCCTGGGATTGATACAGCCGGATGTCATGTTGTGTCATGGGCCAATGTATTTTGTGCTGCGTATATAGCACTTGTCCTGTGGCTGCCCATAGTGTCCCTATTGGAGCATAGGTGTATTTCGGCCATATCAGCCAAGCGAGCAATCTGCCTGGCCTTTCAGCCGTGGCGTGTGTACCGGCTGTGTGTGCTGTGTAGTTGTGGCATCAGAGGCGCTCTAGCTGGTCAGTGTGTTCCGTGCACAGTGTTTCCAGGCGCCATGTGTCTCTGCCGGCCCCCCTCCCCCTCCTGCTCGTACCACAGCAATTGAGACTCTATTTTTGCAAGGGAGGCGGACAACTGCCTGCGAACATTCCATGTGTCTTCAATGCAGTGCGCTCTGATCAACACTTTACATGCCTCCCAATCTGTGAGTTTGCTGCTGGCTGTACCTTCATTCAGTTCAAAATATGCAAGAGCTGCTATTCCCAGAGACAAACATAATGCTGGGTCTTCCAGTGCGTTAGTCTGGAGCCGCCATGTAGGGACTGGGGGAAGATCCGCTTCCCACCTGAGTTGCATCAACAGGGGGGTTATGATCGGAATTGGTCCGGCCCAGGTATTCCATCATGTTAACTAGGGGAGTAACAACTGTGATCCTACCACTCTATCAAGTCACACATGTGTAGTGTAGTTCCTATTTTCCCTATAGGCCCTGCGCATTGGAATAACATAAACAGCAGTGTAGACGTAGGACTGAGGTCATCTAGGTCTCTACTGACTATGTTAGACTTAATTTAGGTTTGCGCCAGCTAGCTCAAAGGTCACTGGAAACTTTCTTGACTGATTAGGAAGTGATCAGCTTCCCTGGCTCAGACAAGAAGGGATTCAGCTTCTGACAACCGCATAAACATGACAACTTTGCTCCCTCATAATAAGAGTCAATCTCTAGAGTTGTGTGAAACAATAGACAGCTATTTCACTCAGTCAGATGTGCATTCTTAGTTTCACCAGAGTGCAGAGAATAGAGAGACGGGCGTTTTCAATAAAAGGTATTATTTATTGAGCAGTCTTCCTTCTCATGCAAGAGAAATGAATTGCCACAATTGCAATACTTAATGCAAAGTAAAGTACGTACAGTAAAAGGAGTATTATGAAATAATACTGTAAAAGCATTGATATGGTTTCTTAGCCATAAGACACTTTAAAATGGATAAAATATATATACATATATACATAGGCTAACGTGCTCAACTGGTGCTTCTAAAATACACCTACCCCGGTATACCTGATCTAAGCCTAATACGTGGGAAGGAGTAAGTAAGTAGCAGTTTAAGTTAAGTAGGTTTTTGCCAAGAATCTGACTCAAGAATTCTCTCTAAGGGTTTAGTCAGCACTGTACCTTGGGAATAGAATGTAGGAGATCTGGTATCTCTCTCTCAGGACTCAATATCCCAGTCACCCGCAAGGGTAGGCCGGAAACGCGGGAGCTGGATTTTCTCGGCAGGAGAAACAACAGCGTCTTTCTCAGAGCGTCAAAGAGGAGGGGCAGCGTCCGTGGGCTCTCCGCGTCTGCTGGGCTCTCAGCAAGTAGATTAGCTGAAAGGTGCCGAGTTTGACGTAAGGTTTGGACATAAGACGTCAATAAAGATGTCACTAAGACATTCTGGCCGTTCTTACAGTGCTCGCAGGAGTTCTATTTCAAATCAAAACAAAGCAAGCGGGGATTTCCCAGGTTGCTGGAGGTTTGGTATGTTGAAAGAACTTGTTGTGCTTTCTAGGAATCTAAGGAAGTAGCTTTTGCCATGCCTTGGGCTGCAAGGGCGATTTACTGAAATATGGATCTGCTTATTATGCCATTATAGGGATATCTATTGATTAAAGCTGTGTAAGGGCATAAAATGGTAGTATTGATTCAGGTTCCTAGATAAAAACAGTACACATGAAGCCCATGTACTGCAGAGTAATGTAAATAGACTCATGCGGTGAGATTGAGGAAACGCCACACATCAAATAGAGCCCAATACTCGAGCCAATTTGTGAGGGCTCGTGCATTGGATGTGGCAGGAGTTCTGTTGAGGGGTGGTAATAACCTATCTGGGTTTACATTGAGCACTAAATTGAAGTCTACTCCCAGCAACCAGGGGATCCCATTCCATTGAGCCAGTATCCCAGACAAACGCATGAGAAAGGAGGCTTGGTCTATGTTAGGGGCATAGATAGAGCCTATCAGTATTGTTTGGCCATTTAACAGTCCTTTCACAAAGGCATATCTACCCTCAGCGTCGATAATGTCCCCTTCATGGACAAATGGAACGCCTGCTCTTATCCTTATCAGTGTGCCTCAAGCATGCGCTGAGTAAATGGTACTGAACACCTGGCCTCTCCACCTCCTGCGCAGCTGCTCCAATTCAGGATGTGACATGTGCGTGACTGGGTTTGAGTGTCTGAAAAGTTTCAGTACTCGCTCCATCATCTCCATGTATTTGCTATCTACATCTCTTGGAGCAGCGCAATACCTGTTGAGCGACGGTGCAAGTATGAAAATATTGAGTATATGCGTGTAGGTGTGTGCATGCCGCATATATTCCATATAATAATATTAACTTGTGTCATATCTGGCTATTGTAACCTTTAGGGGATCTTGGAATGAGTGGCACAATACTGGATATGTGGTGCAAATGGGGGCCACGGCTGGCCTTGCTGGACCAAAAGCTGAAGATCGAACCATAAATTTGGTAACTATTGGGGGCAAACTCTGTGGTGATGTCCATCCAAACTTTTATGCACAACAATGGCAGTAACTATTCCAGTGTAGTGACAGGTCTGGGTGTGTACGATATGTGGCTTACTATGAGTGTTGGCTATCCCTCTATATATGACTGTTGCTACTCACCTTACAAGCCGGTGTGCAAGAGTATACATTTACTAACTGTGTGCTTCACTGGACACAGACTGTGCATGAAATGTGTGTACCCTTAACTAAGTTATGTTATGTTATGTTACACTGCATTTCTAAAGCGCACAGCTACTCAGAGTATCCCGGTGCTGCTACCCTGAGCCCCCACCACTAGCTGAACAGGAAGAGCCTCTAAAAGAATGGACTCAGAACAGAAGTGTTTTTAGATTCTTTTTAAAGATAACCGGATCCGAAATCCTCCTGAGGGCGAGAGGAAGCTCATTCCAGGCTATGCCAGCCTTACGGGTGAAAGAGCAGCCACCAAGCCTATGGCGTGAAAAGCGCGTGTTCTGAATAAGGAGTTGGTCCGAGAATCGCAAAGTCCTGGTAGGAATATAGAAAGAAAAGCGCTTCTGCAGATAGAGAGGGCCCAAACCATACAAGGCCCGATGGACAATGGCCAGCATTTTGAATTTCAAGCGAGCCTCAACTGGGAGCCAGTGAAGGTGGCGGAGATGGACCCGCACGCTCTGCCTGGAAGAAAGACCCAGAAGGAGACGAGCAGCCGCATTTTGGACTACCTGTAATTTTTTTATCAGATAGCCTGGGCATCCCACTAAGAGTGCATTAGAATAATCCAGCCGAGAAAGAATCAATGCCCGAACTACTGTTTCTTTAGCCTCCGTAGGCAGAAGGGGGAGGAATTTACGCATGGTTTTAAGTATGCCAAAACAGGTCCCTGTAAGTTTTTTGACATGTGTCGCAAAATTACAATTTTCCTCAAACCAGACCCCCAAGTTTTTCGCAAGGCCCTTGTCTGATTGGGGGGGTGGTGGAAAGTCCGGGGGCCAAAGTCTGGTTCTAATGCCCGCAGGAAACGCTCCAAACAAGAGCACCTCCGACTTCTCCTCATTGCTCTTGAGTTGTGCATTGGCCAGCCAGCGAAACACTGCGGAGAGACAGCGCTGAGCCGTGTTGACCGAGTCCTCACCCCATCTCCAGGTAAACAATAACTGCGTGTCGTCTGCGTAGGCCATCACCCTAGCCCCCAGTGACTCCGCCAGGTAAACCAGGGGAGTCACAAAGATGTTAAACAAAAGGGGGCTAAGGGAAGAGCCCTGCTGGACACCAGTGGAGAGAGGGGAAGGGGACGAGGCAAACGGGGGGAGCCAGACTTGTTGTGACCTATCCTCCAAAAAGGATTGCAGCCAGCTCCACGCCGTACCTGCAATGCCGATGTCAGTAAGTCGGTCAAGGAGGAGAGAGTGGGGAACCGTGTCGAATGCCGCAGAGAGATCCAGCATCACAAGAGCTGCTCTCCCGCCGGCATCCAAACAGTCCCTAATTGCCTCAGCCACCTTCAGCAGTGCCGACTCTGTGCTATGGGCGGCCCGGAACCCCGATTGCACAGGATGTAGCGCGCCCGACTTCGTCACATAGTTGGTTAACTGCAAAGTGACCACCTTTTCGCAAACCTTAGCCAAACTAGGCAAAAGAGAAATGGGTCTATAATTACCAGGAAGCGAGGGGTCAAGGGTGGGTTTCTTAAGTAATGGAAGTAAGAGGGCCTGCTTCCAAGCGAGCGGAACGTATGCCTCGCTAAGCGACTGGTTGATCAGAATATTGACTTCCGAATTAACTGTGTCGGCTAGATCAGCCAGCAGCCGAGCCGCGCAAGGATCGTTGGGGGAACCAGATTTCAACGCCCCAAGGATTTTACGAGAGGCCAAGAGGTCTATGGGGCAGAAGGCCGAGAAGGAGTGATCTGGGTCCTTCACCACACTAAGCCCCCGCTGGGGCCGGGGAGACGTCAGGTTTTTTGGAAAAGAGTCTTGAATATCCCTGATTTTCTCCCTAAAATGATTGGACAGAGTATTTGCCCAGATGACTGAGGGCGTAGCCTCTATCTCCTGTGCTCGAGGCGCCACAAAACTCTGCACAATGGCAAAGATTACCTTCGCATTATTGTTAGCCCTATCAATGCGCGCGGCAAAATGGGTGCTATCTGCACTAAACAATACACATATGTATAATCATTATCTCAGCTCAACATTTCAATTAAGTCTTTACTCGTGTGTGCAGTCTCTTTCATGACTGATCGCACTTGTGTTCATTCATATAATGTCATTGGCGGCGTGTGGAGTGACATAAGGGAGCTGCATATCATCAAGATCATCGGGCCTGGGGGTTGATGAGCCACTGGCCATTGTTGACCCAGTAGAGCTCGCATCCCGGTTCTCACGCTATATCATAGATCCAAGTCCCGCGGCAACTTCCAAGGCGTCTTGACTTTTCATCCTGCTCTGCTCTGGATTCGGGGCTGCTGCCACTGAGGTCATGTAGAAGCTCAGTATTTAACTGTGAAAAGAAAAAAATCAATGACAACAGTGAAATAAACAATTCGCTCTCAGCACATTTGTTTGCAAGATTTATTGGGAACCCAATCAGAATGCAATCACAATGCAATATACGTGCAGCACGGAGACCTCAGCAAAGCTTACTGAGTGCCCAATTGGCATGACAGTGCAGAGACATTTTTTAGGCAGAGAACTCTACCGGATGGGCATCATAGCATACGTAACCTAGATCAGAATATGTCCTGCTGGACCAATCAATGAAGGGCGATTGTGGCATGATACCCTTTTAAGGCTCGAAGTATGTCTATACCCTAGTGCTGCTGCCCACGTGTCATCTACAAGAGCAGATTTGGGTTTTCCCCTAAAGGTGAAATCTGTGTCTCTGGTATACGTGGACTTGGCATGTACGTCCGTGACCGGCCAGGCCTGCAGGTCATATCGACATGATTTACTGAAAATGTGAGGTTTTGCAATAGCTAGCTGGAAGCTGGCATGCTTATTCTCGGAAAAGCCTTGCGTTGCTTGCACATTGCAGCTGACTGAGACTGACTGACACACAAAATGGAGCGTGCGACCATTTTGTGGATTTCTGCTGGTGTCTTTCTTTAGTAGCTCAAAGAAGACTATAGGCCTGAAAACACTGTATTGTGTTGTGCACAGACAGAGCATTGCTTGCAAAGCCTTTCTGCTGTCTGGCGAAATTTTGAGTTATACCAACACTGGGAAAATAATCTGATCATACCATCACGTCCCACATGTGAGGGTCCATGGAACAATCTGCTCATTGAAGGGAGCATTGTGGAAGGCAAGCATATCCTGCAATTAGGCTCTACCCATAGTCCCTCCTTTGTTTGTGTGCATCCCTGTTGCTCCCACTCCTCTTTTTCCTGGTTAGTTGTATTATTCTGAATATGTATTGGGTCAAAATGTAGTGAACGACTATCCTCTTTTGTGTCTGTCCTGTTGTCTACTAATTGTACCATTGTTCACTGGCAGCCTGTAATCGCTATTCTCTTCCCTTCTTGGTCAATGAAAGCCTTGCCTCTGGAGATAGGGTATTTTGATGAAGTGTGGGCAGCACATTTTATTATGGCCACTTTGAAAGGTAGTAGCAGCGCTTGGAGGAGGTCACAAATCAATTGTGCATGCTGTATCTGCTGGCCTGCTGATGTGAGGAACACCCTCATTGACCATAACTGGCCAGAATCGTGGACCACCCCAAAGGCGTACTGGCTGTCCATGTATATATTTACTTTCTTTTCTTTAGCCCATGCACATGCTCTGGTAAGTGCCACGAGTTTGGCTGCCTGTGCATTTTTTGCTGCTGTCAGTCTCCCTCCTTCCAATAATTTAATAGCTGTGCCAACCGCATAGGATGCTTTTAATACTCCTGTGTCATCCCTTAAGCATGACCCATCTACAAATAAATCTCCCTGATCATCTGGGAGTGGTGTATCTTTAAGGTCTGGGCGTATCTTAGTATGCCTATCTATGGCCAAGGCACAATCATGAAAGGAATCATCTGAATCAAAATCCTGCAGCTCATGTTCAGTTGGTAACAAGCATGCAGGGTTCAAAGTAGTACATCTCTTGATGATAATGTGCGGTGTCAAGAGTACCAACTCATACCTGGTGAGGCGTGCATTGGTGAGGTTCTGTGTCTTAGTGGATGTGAGAAGTGTGTCCACGGCATGTGGAACGTGTAGTACTAGTGTGTGTCCTAATACTAAGTTGTCTGACTGTTCCACAGCAAGTGCTGCGGCTGCTACCACTTTCAGACACGGTGGGAGCCCTGCAGCCACTGGGTCTAGCGTGGCAGAGTAATATCCAACGGGGCGGTAGAAAGCTCCATGTTTCTGAGCCGAGGCCCCCATTGAACACCCACCCTTCTCGTGGCAAAACAAGTGAAAATCTTTGCTATAATCTGGTATGCCTAGCGCTGGTGCTTCCTTCAATCCTCTTTTCAGCTCATTGAAGGCTGTCTCACATTCTTGTGACCAGGGTACAGTGTCAGGTATGCCTTTGTGTGTCAGTGCCTGTATGGGTTTTGCAATGAGAGAAAAATTTGGTTTCCAGTGACGACAATATCCTGCAACCCCTAGGAACACCCTAACTTCCTTCTGAGTGCGGGGTCTGGGAAAATGTGTTATTATCGAGATTTTGTCTGGCAACAGTTTTCTTGTTCCTTCTGTCAACTCATGGCCTAAGTATTTCACAAAACTGTAACTTCTTTGGGGAGACTTTGTATCCCTTTAGTGCTAAGTGGCATAAGACAGCGATGGTGTCCTTTACACAAGCCTCCTTTGAAGGCGAGGCCAATAGCAAATCGTCAATATACTGGATAAGTGTGGACCCCTCCTTCAGTACCAGGGAGTCTAAATCTGTTTTTAGGGCATGTGTGAAAATGGATGGTGACTCTGTATAGCCCTGCACCAGCCTTGTCCAACAAAACCTCTTCTGTCTAAAAGCGGAGCAAAGATCCATCACGGTGAAAGTGGTATATGACACAGGTATATTAGATAATATTGTTGCTGGGTTTGGGACCACTGGGAAAGATGGCAACACTATTTTGTTCAATTCTCTCAGGTCTTGGGTGAATCTGTAGACAGGGGCCCCGTTCGGGCCCTTGGAGACTTTCTTCACTGGGAGAATTGGGGTGTTACATTGACTGTATTGAATCTCTCTTAAATTTCCTTGCTTCAGGAGGTCTTCTATCACTGGTGCGATGCCTTCCTCCCCCTCTTTGGAGATCTTGTATTGTGGCACTCTTGGGAGAATTGCCCCTGGCTTCAGTTTTATCTGTACCGTTGGGTAGTTCAATACCCGCCCTACGTCATTGGCACTTGTTGCCCAGACCTCAGGCGGCAAACAATGGCGTAGTTCTGGTGGTATTTTGGTGTCTGTGCATTTCATGAAGGCCTGTACCATCAGGCCATTTGACTTGCTCTCCAGAAGAACTCCTGCTGGTGAGCAGTGTATGGTGCACAAATCTCTCCCCAGAAAATTCACGGGGCAAACCCTGCTAAAAAATAAACTGGTGGTGCACTGTTATTGTGCCTACTACAAACTGTAGTGGCTCAGTAAGGTATTCTGTAATAGGTTGGCCAGTCATGCCTACTGCGGTGATCGTAGTCCTAGAAAGTGGAGCTTCAGGCGTTGTTAGTGCCTTCAGCATTGATCTTTGAGCCCCAGTGTCAATTAGAAATGGAACAACCCTGCCCAATATCTTTCCCTCTAGATATGGTCCGGATTGATCTACTGCTATTGCTGGTGCTATTACGCAGTTTCCCACTTTCAGGCATCCCTAGAATGATGCTGGGGGTGGGTGGGGGGGCAGTCAGTCATTACTGGAGTCCATCCTTCCCCCCCTGCCCATTGCTGCTGGGACTCATTTTCCTGTTGCGGGTTGTCTCGGTACCCTGTGTGCCGAGTGTAGTTGGCGTGCTGGTGTCTGCCTTCTTGCCCGCTGTTCTGTTTGTACCTACTGTCCTCATTTCTTTTCTTTAATATTGGAAAATCTGCTTTCCAATGATTGGGGTCCTTACAATAGAAGCATGCTGTTCCTTGTGGTGGCAAGGAGGTTGATCTGCGGGGTAAGGAAGGTGTCCTACCGGCCTGCTGTCTTCCTATGCCTCGCGCCCCCCCTCTGCTCCTTTCCCTACCCCAGTTATTGCTGTAAAACCATTCTTGTGCTACCATTAACCTCACTTTTTCTTAGTTCAATTTTTCTGTCTCCGTCGCCTGCGCACTAGCCTGGAAATCTGAGCAGTACTTGGCCGCCGAAAGCACCTTCTCTATTGGCTCTTGTTGCCAGCAGACAAAAGAAGTCTGCAAGTGTGTTCTGATGGGTGGTGTGAGGCCTTGTACAAATGTAGTTACCAGGGCTGGCATCGCATCTCCCATAGGATCTTTCAATCCACTGTTCTGCCTATATACTTGCAGGAGGCGGGCAAAGTATGTATTCACACTTTCATCTTTCTCCTGTTTGGTACCTATCTTCAGGTACCTTCTCCTTCAAGTATTCTACCACTTTTTTGTATAACTCCTCTACTTCTGGGCCTGGCGCCCCTCCTTTGCCCCTCCTTAGTTCCACATCTGGCCAATCAACCTTTCTTTTACAATCTTCCCAAAGGTCCTTTGGGATGATGATATTGAATAACGTGTCGAGGTCCCTCCATAATAAACCTCCTAACGCTGCCATTCTACTAAGCTCTTCATACCATCTTTGTGGTTCATCTCTTAGTCTGGGAAAGTCTCTGCTGAAAGTGCTAATGTCCTGCCTTGACCATGGGACATAAACATATGCTAAATCATTTGGCGCGTTGCCAGGTGGTGGTGGTATCTCTCGTAGTGGCATGATAAGTGATGGGCCCTCTGTTGTCGTAGAGTTGCCTGTTGTGTTGGCTGTGGTGATGTAGTGGGCAAGAGAGTGAGCTACGTCAATTACTGCACATGTGTGTATTAGCTGCTTCCATTGTTGTAATTTATCTATAGCATATTTAAGCGTGTCCTGCAACTTAGACTCCACCCATGTTATTAAATCTGAGTCTGTGAATCCGAACTTCCCTACTTCCCAATCATATTTTTCTGGTAGTTGGGCACGACTACCTGTGGTTGTCTGGGCGTCGGCTTGCTTAGCATATGCTAAGTGGGCCTGGGGTGCTTTGTTCATTAACTCTGCTTGTGCTAAGGACAGTGTTTTCTCTAAGTACCTCCTATTCTGTGATTGTATAAAGGAGTCCACTGTTAGTGAGCCCTCCACGAGCCGCTATAGTAGCGCTTGACAATTTAAAGAATCGCTCTTTAACATCAATTTTGGTGAGTTTGGATTGGATGCAGAAGCTCCTCCCACCATTCCCCCCAAACTTCCTCTTCTTTTGCTCTCTGGAGCTGACTCTGTTTCTACCAAACACTGCTCTAGTGTTGAAATGTCGTGTTCAGTGTGATAGACACATGTAAATGCATCCCATATTAGTGAGTGCCACTGTTGCTGGCTGAATGAGTCATCCTGTGATTCGTCCTCAAATAATTGCTGCCACGGTCTGTCTATTAGTTTCGGTATTTTAACCTGTTTCTTAACACATTCTCTGAGAATACTTTGTTTCTTCTCGTTGTAGTCTGAAGCGGCTTTGACCGCTGTTTCTCTCATTAGTTTCAGAGTACCCAGGTCTTGGATAGACTCCAATTCCGGTCTCGCAACCTTATCTTTCAATGCTCTGTGTACAAAGGTTATGGCTGCCTCTCATTCCCCAGGAGTTAGCTCAGTGTGTTCTGGCTCAGGTGCATGCAGCGGTGAATCACCACCCAGGCATCCCAAGAGAATATCTTCTAAGAGTTGGTCTTCCACCCCTGCCCCACCTTCTACCTTCTCTTCTTCTTTAACTTGGACGCATGGGAATGCGCCTACTGTGTCTAACTGACCTTTTCTCTATCTGCCCTCCAGTTTTGCCTGTAATACTTTCTTTTTAATTTCCATAAGTTCACTGTGGACCTTTGATTTGACTGCACTTGTTGAACGCATCTCGCTTAACACAAAGTCCCAATTATGGAAAGCCTCCCACTCCAAACTTCTAATCTTCTTTCCCTTTATATTTAACATCTGGCACAAGTATGATAGTTTTGCCATGTCATATGTGCCATTACATGGGAACTGGAGATCTGGGTTTTTAGATGTGAGATCATGCCACTTGTGTGTGTACATAATTGAGCTTAGGCCTCTTTTTATAGCCACATTATATGCAGGTGAGTTCTTGGGTGGGGCTGGCTGAGCCGTATCTAAATTCTTTTTACTATTGATGTTTCCCATGGTTGAGTCGTGTGTAGCAGCTAGTCCTAAACGCCTTACGAATAACTGTTCAAGTATACCAGACAGATGGGTTGCAGGGTAGATTTCAACACAGTAACATGTGACACAATAGGTTGACAGAAATACTTCACATATATATTTCAGACGCACAGTCTGCTGTACTTAACCCCAAAGGAGTGAGGGGAATAACAGAAATTCTTTTAAGTTTTGATTTTTAGAGAGGTGCACTTTAATCGGTCTTTCCAGCCAGTCCCTTTCAGAGACCAGAGGGTATTATGGGCGAGAGTACTTATTTGGCAACGTTGGTAACTGGGTGTGTGAGGTGAAGGTTTTCTATCAGATCTCCTTAAGTAACGTTCTAATACCCAGATTGAATGAATAATGCTGGCAAAGGTAACCTAGAACCTAGCACCAAGCGACAAATACTCCACCTACCTAGCAATATTTGGCCACTAAATATGCCAAGCACATCACAAGTACACAACAAAAAAAATGCAATGAAACCTATAATGATTGAGAAAAGAAACACTGGTGTACAAAGCATCACACCCCCCTCTTCGTGCCGAGGAGAACCCCTAGGCACGAACCTAGAATCACTCAGGCCCCTAGGTGGACGTCTCCAGGGGGAGGGTGGAGGCAGAACCCAGGCGGCAACGGGCGTCAGCCAAAGAGCCAGGAGCGCCCGGGGAGTTCCTCATAAATGCCAAAATATTAGGCCAGCGGCGCGTGGGCGATGATGCTGGACCCAAGTCAGAGCTCATGAGAAAAAAATAAAATCACGATCAACAAATACACAGTAGAAACAAAATCTAGTAGCCAACCTGGCCACTTGTATCGCGATACCTAACAGGCACAAACACTATGGGGCAGATTTATGTTAACTGGCGCATCCCCAGGGATGCGCCAGTTAACATGCGCCACAGTGCGCCACAGCTCCGCCAGCCATGGTGCTCCGCATTTATAATGCGGCGCACCATGGTGCAAAAACGGCACAGATGCGTGACGCATGTGTGCCGGAAATGTGTCGCATTGCTGGAGTTGTGTCGCAAGCGCGACGCAGCTCCAGCAAGGCTCGGGGGTGCCCCAGTTTAACAATGCTGCGTCAAGAACTACGCCTGCTTCAAGCAGGCGCAGGCTTTTGATGCAGCATTGGCTTAAAAGTGACTGAGTGAAATCTCATAGATTTCACTCAGACACTTTTGCGAGGCGCACCTGCCCTGGAACGCCCACCCCGCGCCGGAACGCCCACAAGCGGCGCAGGGCTTTACAAAGTGACGCATCTGCCTAGATGCGTCACGTTGTAAATCGTTCGTAGGGATGCGCCACGTTTACGCTGCCTTGCGTGACGCAACAGCGGCGTAAACGTGGCGCAAGGGCCTCATAAATCTGCCCCCTTGTGCCAATCTGGGGAGCGAAACTGCCACGCCCTAAAACGGCGAGCTACCTGCTACCACCCACAGGGGAGCAAAAACTGCCAGAGCTCAACAATGAGGGGCCAACTGCTATAACCCAATACCGGAGGATTAAAATCCCCCCCCAAGTGTACTCACCGGGCTTCGTCCAGTCTGTTAGAGCATACCGACGTCCGCTGCACCCAATGGAAATGGTCTGGCGAGGGTATCCCGCATCCCAGCGGCCGGTGACTCTCTGCGGCGGGGGGAGGGGTGCAGACCTTCGCCCTCAATGGCTGGCCAAGGGCCTACTGATACCGAAATCACCAAAGAGTTACTGCCGGCCAGGAATCCTGCAGAAGCTCGCCGTCACCAGCCAGCCAGGGAACGCAGGGGACCAAGGCCAGACCCTATAGAATAAAAAAATGTATGTGAGAAAAGGCAGCGGACTTCAGGTAGCAATGATAGAGGCGAACACACGCCCATGGCACAGGAACTAAGAAAGGTCAACAGCACAGAGAACGAGAGAAAGAGAGAGAGAGAGAGAGCTAGACAGGAGTTACCTCCTGGGCCGTGTGGTGGCAAAAACAAATATAAACCATCAGAGCCAGGAACAGCAGAATGAAGAAAGCGATCAGAAAAGGAACCACGAAAGACATGGAGTCTGAACAAGGCGTGTAAATATCCCCACGACACAGGCACACTTGGTCAGACATAGAGAGTCAAGAATAAGAAGAGTCAGAAGAGGCAGAAGTACAACACAAGCGTGCCGAGAGCGAAAAGAGCAGGACAACACCAAAGACAACAGAGAGGCCACAAACAGACCATCCACCGGATCCGACCCCCTCCAGCAACCAACCAGGCTGGGGAGAGATAAACAGACAGAACGTTATCACCTCAAATCCCCGCCCTCAGAAGGGTGCTAAAGGGTCCGATCACCAGTGTCTGCTCCGTCGGTGTAGCCAGTCAGTTGTAATGGGTCCGCATTCTCTCCACCAAATGTAGAAGCTCAGTATTTAACTGTGAAAATAAAAAGATCAATGACAACAGTGAAATAAACAATTCACTCTCAGCACATTTGTTTGCAAGATTTATTGGGAACCCAATCAGAATGCAATCACAATGCAATATACGTGCAGCACGGAGACTTCAGCAAAGCTTACTGAGTGCCCAATTGGCATGACAGTGCAGAGACATTTTATAGGCAGAGAACTCTACCGGATGGGCATCATAGCATACGCAACCTAGATCAGAATATGTCCTGCTGGACCAATTAATGAAGGGCGATTGTGGCATGATACCCTTTTAAGGCTCGAAGTATGTCTATACCCTAGTGTTGCTGCCCACGTGTCATCTACAATTGCAGATTTGGGTTTTCCCCTAAAGGTGAAATCTGTGTTTCTGGTATACTTGACCGGCCAGGCCTGCAGGTCATGTCGACATGATTTACTGAAAATGTGCGGTTTTGCAATAGCTAGCTGAAAGTTGGAAGCTGGCATGTTTATTCTCGGAAAAGCCTTGCGTTGCTTGCACGTTGCAGCTGACTGAGACTGACTGACACACAAAATGGAGCGTGCGACCATTTTGTGGATTTCTGCTGGTGTCTTTCTTTAGTAGCTCAAAGAAGACTAAAGGCCTGAAAACATATGTATTTGGTACCATATAAATGTCCGCTTCGTCAGTCATATTTCCTAGTTTCCCGTGCTTCCCTCGCCGGAGAGTCCTTCTGTCAGATGTCTTGGTTAATTCTATAGTTGAGGAACGTGGTCCTGTCCATAATCCTGATTCCTTCAACTAGTCCCATACCTCGGCAGGTAAATCGAAGAAGCGAACCACACCTTTTGACGCTACCCTCAGCCTGGCGGGGAACAATAGGGAGTATGTGAGTTCTAATTCACGAAGTTGGTGTTTTAAGGCTGTGTAAGTGCTTCTAGGCTTCTGCACCTGCGCCGTGTAGTCTGGAAATATCATGATCGAACTCCTGCTGACCTTGAGGTCTGTGATCTTATGAGTTTCTCGCAGCACTGCATCCCTGTCTCTATAATTTAGGAGTCTGAAAAGGAACGGTCATAGCCAGGCCCCAGGGGGAGGCTTGTGGGCCGGCACACGGTGCACCTTTTCAACTGCGAAGTGTGGAAATAGTATCCCCGGAGGTAGTATGTCTTTGAGTCAGTGTTCTACATAGAGTTCTGGATTTTGTCCTCCCCCCCCCTCCAGGAGACCCATCACTCAGACATTATTGTGGCGGGAACGCCCTTCCGCGTCTATGACCCTGTCCACCATTGCGTGCATGCAGTCCAAGATGTCCCGTAGGACCGCAGTGTGGCTCTGAGTGATGGGTTTCAGTTCCGTCAGTGACTAATCTTGTGAAAGGACCTACTCCGCTAATTTATGGTGATCAGCCCGTAAAAGGGTAAATCCTAGGTGACCTTATCGATCTTAGATTCGAAGGAGGATCTTGTCTGGTCAAACACAACTCCAATTTTTTCTACCGCCGCCAGTACTGAATCAAGCTTGACAGTGAGTGCAGTGTGCGGAGTATCACCGGTCATGTCTCCCCCAGAGCGTACTGGTTCCAAGCTGCCAGCACGCATGGTGCTCTGCTGAGTATTTGTGCGCAGATGGCCCATTGCCAGCTACTGTGCGGAAGGCATTCACTAACAACAGGTAGCTTCCTTGTGACAGCTTGTGTGGAGCGTCACTTGATTGCAAGGCTGGGCTCAGTTTTGATGTGTCCGGCAGTAGATCTGGTGCCAGGTTTCTTTAGCGCAATGTGCCACTTACGATTCCTTGTTCAGGGTATAATGTGCTCAGAATCTCACCGTGGAGATGCGCCTGCCCTAGACTACCCCCGAACAATAAGGCGCTGTTTAGAGCTCACAAGAGACTTCCTCTGTGACTTTGCTTTTGTATCCAGCATCCAATCATCACAACAAGGTGTTTCCAAGTCAGCTGGCATTGCTTCTGGTGCCTTCCGCTAATCCCCTGGGCGTCTCCATACACTGTTCTGTGAGGGTCTAGGCTCAATCCAGCCACTGGGCCCACCTTATTGCACAACTGATAGTCACATTAGTTGGCCCCAAGCCTAATCCCAGTTCACTGTGGCTCTACTTCGGGTCTCTGCCAGGCTGCGCTTTGAATCTCGCTGCACTGCTGGCTTTCTGCTGGTTGGCGCTAGGCCCATGGCAGCATTCACCACGGTATGTTGTTTTCCAGTTCCTTCTGTCACACTGTCTTATAAGACCCTACCCCCGCGGACCAGCAGCGGGACGGCCCACCTTTAGTCCTAGTATCTTCTGCCCGTGCATGTGCTGGGGGCCCAACAAGTCGGCGCTGGACTCCACACACCCCTGGAAACATCTTGATGGATGTATGAGGTTAGCACGCATACATTTACCACGCATACATTACCACGCATTTTTTACAACGCAGGACCCTTTACAACTAATGCCTTTACAACGCATTACACTACAACGCAGATACTATTACAACGCATACCATTACAACGTATGTATAGGTAAGTATATAATATTTTAAAATAATGTAACTAATAATAATTAAAATATTTTAATTAATTATATTAATTTTTATTTATGAATTTAAAATATATATATTTTAAAAATACCCCTATACCCCTGTACCCCATAACACAAACCCAGCCCTGAACCCTAAAAATACCCCTGTACCCCAAAACCCAAACCCAGCCCTGAACCCTAAAAATACCCATGTACGCCATAACCCAAACCCAGCCCTGAACCCTAAAAATACCCCTGTACCCCATAACCCAAACCCAGCCCTGAACCCTAAAAATACCCCTGTACCCCAAAACCCAAACCCAGCCCTGAACCCTAAAAATACCCCTGTACCCCAAAACCCAAACCTACCCCTGAACCCTAAAAATACCCCTGTACCCCAAAACCCAAACCTAGCCCTGAACCCTAAAAATACCCCTGTACCCCATAACCCAAACCCAGCCCTGAACCCTAAAAATACCCCTGTACCCCATAACCCAAACCCAGCCCTGAACCCTAAAAATACCCCTGTACCTCTAGGATTCCCCTAAGATACAAAATCTTAAAACAGTGCTGCCCGGACAAAATTGGTGGCGGGATCGCCATCATACATAAAGAAAGGCTTCAAATCTCAGTGATAGAACAATTCATGCAACCTTCCATGGAAGTAATGATTTTCAAAATAAAAATAGGACCCAAGGATCACTGGAAAGGTGCCTTAGTGTACCAGCCCCCTGGACCCAATGCTGGCTTTACACTGGCCCTAACCGAAATATTAGCTCCACACATGAAGGCCAAAGAGAACTTTATCTTACTTGGAGATTTTAATTTTCACGCTGATGTACCGGAACACCCTGACACAAAGTTCCTTCTAGCTGATCTCGCCCTTCTAGGTCTTCACTTGCGGAACCATGGCCCCACTCATAGGGGAGGCCATACTCTGGATTTAATTTTTACTAATCACCCTACTATACACTGCCATCCCCCCAAATTCATAAATTGGTCAGACCACAGTATGTTGGAATTTTCCTTCATGCATCTAGCCAAACCTATTGACCCTCCTGCCACTCTGACTATCAAGCGGAGACCCTGGCATAAGGTCACTCCGGACACATTTGAAAAAGTCTGGAAAGAACCAATAATATCAGATTCTGATAATACTGAGTCGGGTCTATCCAGACTCAACAACGCACTCCTGGATGCTATCAATTTTTTGGCCCCTCAAAAATCAATTAAACATTCTTCTACAGCCAAAAAAGAGATATGGTACACTGAAGCATTAAAACCAGGAAAACAAGGATGTAGAAAGTTGGAAAAGCTCGGGAGGAAAACCCACACTAGCGCTAGTAAGGAACACTATCTGCAGGCTATGTCCATCTACTATAAAAACATTAAAAAAGCTAGAAAGACCTGCTTAACATCACAGCTAGCCGAAGCTGGCAATTCCACCAGGGAATTATATAAAATCTTGCAGACCTTCACTAACCCTTTGGTATGTGAAAGCCCCGACACATTCTCCCAAGAGTTGTGTAACAACATCTCTCAATTTTTTGAGGATAAAATCGAAACTATCTACAATAAAATCACCTCGGCAAAATGCCCTATGGACATTGAGGCCCCAAGTACCCTCCATCTCGACACGCAAAGGGACACCTTTCTTGACATTCTTGAAGCCACTGACAGTGACATTATGTCACTTTTAAACAACATGAAAACAGGCTCCCCCCTTGATCTGCTTCCTGCAAGACTAACGACCACTTTGAGCAAAACACTATGCCCAATCATTTATAAAATCTTGAACCTCTCCTTCAAAGAATGGCAACTCCCCCAGCAATGCAAAGAGGCAATAGTGAATCCTATACGGAAAAACTCAGCTTTACCTTGGACGGAACTTTCCAATCTCCGTCCCATCTCTCTATTACCCTTTCTGAGCAAACTGGCTGAGAAACATGTTAACATCCATGTCCCCAGTTTCATAGAGGCGACAGGGGGCCTGGAGCATTCACAATCTGGGTTCAGGCCCAACTACAGCACCGAATCAGCACTCCTCTCCGTGACCGACAACATCAAGATGTCACAGGATAGAGGAGGCTCAATGATTCTGGTGCTGTTAAACCTGTCGGCCGCTTTTGATACTGTGTCTCACAACATACTTCTGGGCCGTTTGCAGGGAGTGGGTATTGGAGGACAGGCTCTGTCATGGCTGGAGAGCTTCCTTTCCGGGCGATCACAATCTGTCAGCTTGGGCCCCTATTGTTCCACCTCAAGGGTGCTCATGAAGGGGGTACCACAGGGCTCTTGCCTAAGCTCCACATTGTTTAATGTGTACGTGGCCCCCCTCGCGGAGATTGTAAGGAAGTATGGATTCACACCAGTGTCTTATGCTGACGATACCCAACTCCTCTACCCTTTCCATTCTCTTAACTCGGATGTTAAGGAAAACTTTGCTGAGGGCATGAGGACAGTGTCCGATTGGATGGCCTCCAACTGCCTCCAATGCAATGTCGGGAAGACGGAGGTAATGCTTTTTGGGAAAGCTACCATACTCTGGTCTTCCGACTGGTGGCCTCTGGACCTGGGACCAGTACCCTGCCCAAAGCTGACCGTAAAAAACTTAGGTGTGAAGCTAGACCAAAATCTAACCTTAAAGGAACATGCAAACTTCATCTCTGGAGCATGCTTCCGCACCATTGGCCTGTTAAGGCGAGTCTTCCCTCTTTTGTCTGATATGCATAGAAAGACCCTTGTACAGGCCCTGGTGATAAGCCGGCTGGATTACTGTAACGGGCTCCTGATACTAGTTAATGAGGACGCTTTAAACCGGTTACAGGTGGTCCAAAACACGGCGGCAAGACTAATCCTGAACGCTCCCACAAGAACCCCCTCCAAGCCCCTTTTGAGAGAACTCCACTGGCTACCGATACAGCAACGTATTAAGTTTAAAATCTGCTGCACTGTCCATAAATGCCTTTTTGGAGATGGCCCCAAATACCTGGCCCAAAAAATCCAGTTCTATAAACCTGATCGCCCTCTTCGATCAAGTAACCAACTGCTATCAAAATCCCCGCTCATTAAGAAGACCAGGCAAGGTGGCCGAGCCCTCTCACTTATGGGGCCAACCTTGTGGAATAAACTGCACCTTAGTCTCAGACAAAACACCAATCACATATCCTTCAGGAAAACGCTCAAAACAACCTTGTTCCTGGAAGAATAATGGCCCATAGCTCATCTACAGAGGTACAAACCTTACCATCCCTGCGTGCAAAGCGCGGAGATACCCCATTGGGGTCGATTCTGGCGCGATATAAGAAACTAATTAAATAAATAAATACCCCATAACCCAAACCCAGCCCTGAACCCTAAAAATACCCCTGTACCCCAAAACCCAAACCCAGCCCTGAACCCTAAAAATACCCCTGTACCCCAAAACCCAAACCTACCCCGAACCCTAAAAATACCCCTGTACCCCAAAACCCAAACCTAGCCCTGAACCCTAAAAATACCCCTGTACCCCATAACCCAAACCCAGCCCTGAACCCTAAAAATACCCCTGTACCCCATAACCCAATACCCTTAATAAATGTTTTAAAAAAAAGATAAACTTACCTATACTTACGTTGTAATGGTATGCGTTGTAATAGTATCTGCATTGTAGTGTAATGCATTGTAAATACATGCGTTGTAAATACCCTTGCATTGCAATAGTTTCGTTGTAACAGTACTTTGTGGTAAAAGATGCGTGGTAGCGGTTGTATACCATCTTGATGCTCCGCGTGGCTCCGTGTGGGCAATCTGGCTCCCTGTTCACTTGATTCCTCGTCTGTCGTCAAAGGGGGTGTAATACTTCGCTCAGCCGGGGTCCCATCCAATAGGCCATCGGCGGGGAGCGCAAGCCTCCGTCAGTCTCTGGGTCTCCCACAGATCCGCTCCACCACACCTCCTGTGTATTTTCTCAATGGCCGTCCGCCCACGCAGTCTTGCTGCGTAGGCCGCAAATCACCTTCAGTGCCACTGTGTGGCTTCCCCAATCAGTAGGGTGGTTTTGTAGAGTTGAATGGGGGGCACTCTGGCTTCTCACGTATGCGACGTCCCACTGGTCTCCATGGTCTGCCCAAA
This sequence comes from Lissotriton vulgaris, assembly GCF_964263255.1. NCBI lineage: Eukaryota > Metazoa > Chordata > Amphibia > Caudata > Salamandridae > Lissotriton > Lissotriton vulgaris. The sequence goes on along the minus strand of NC_141693.1, from coordinate 224,937,074 downwards.
GGACATCACTCAACCCAGCTTGGGCCCTTTCCATTAGGGAGGGTAATCTTCAGTTTGGATGTATGTTTTAACAACTACTGCCTAAACCACGAATACCTTAACCACGAAGGCTTAACAACTACGAATGCCAAATCACTACTTTCTTTACAACGAGTTCCTAAACCACGAATTAATCCACCTCGTGACTGTCCAATAGATGGCACTATTGTAATAACAATACTTCTGTGTGTGATTCAAAATTTTATTATTTGATGTGTTTTGTGCTAAGAGTTCTTTTTCTTTTTCCCTTTTCTCAGAACTGCGTTTAAATGTTTAGACAGATATAGGAATAATGCCCTAATGATGTGATTTGTTCTGCAAAACATATGTTTTCATAATATATGATACAATCATTTAAAATATTAAAAAGAAAAATTTGAACATTAAAATCAAAATTTATGAGGGTTGTTTTGAAGATGACAACGTTTTATTATTTGAATATTTATTGAAATGTTACTTTGTAGTGTGTGCTAAAGAATTCACTTAAAATTGCTTTTTTACTCGTGTTATTGCACTGACCAGGGATGTATTGAAATATAAACTAGCTCTACCAATCATCTTCTGCCAAAAGCATTCTTTTAATGCCTTGTTTTTCTGAAGAGCTTGGGATGAAATCTTATCTCAAACAACAATAATAAACTGACGCACGTCCTTCTTTTGGCCCCCCTCAGACCATTCATCACCGATTATTTTCTTTATACGAATTGCGACTTCCTCCTGTAAACACAGAAAATATAGGGGCATATTATCAAGGGGGTTTATCTCTACTTTTTTGGCTTTAAAAGCCAAGAAAGCGGAGCTAAAATTATCTCCCTATCACCTAGCTGTCACTAACACCAGTTAGCGACAGCTAGTAGGAGATAGCGACCATCTTGGGCCCCACTTTGCATGTCAGTGATATTTATCACTAATGACATGCATAGTGGGCGTGCCAAGATGTTAGCGACTGGAAACAGTCGCTAACATCGCTATCTCCTATTACCAACTTTTGGAGATATTCGCGCTAAGCGCGAATATCTCCAAAAGCTAACACCTGCCCTGAGCAGTTCTTAGCCATGTTATCCAATGGGAGGTGGATAACATGGCTAAGAGCATTAGCTCGGTAATGCATGAATATCGCAGACTTTTCAGCGATATTCATGCATTGCGGCCGATTTTTATCGCATTTGCGATAAACCTTAGTAATACCAAGGTTTATCTGCGATAAAAATCGCCGCAGCTCAGCGGTAAAAATATTGCCGCTAAGCCAACATAGCGATAATTATCGCTAGTTGTTGGTAATATGCCCCATACTTTGCCTCAATACATATGACTAACATCTTAAGTGTAAATACAATTCCTTCACAGCTTGTTCCCGATGTCTTTGCCCACGCATAGCCTCTACATAACCCCGAAGCCCAAAGTTCATGGGATGATTTATTGGCAATGCCTCTGCAGATACTTGCCACGTATTACCAAGCTGGCAGGATCGTGTGGCAGAATGAGCGGAGGGGAGAGACTCGTGGTTTAGGAAAGTCGTTTTAAGAAAAGTCGTGCTTTAGGAAAGTCGTGCTTTAGGAAAGTCGTAGTTAAGGATTCGTTGTTCAGGTAAGTAGTGATAAACACTTAGTTGTTAAGGATGTTTCCCCTTCAGTTGGCCTCCGGGCACATGTCACCCCCCCCCCCCCCGGGTACCACCAGTGGCAGTCAGGTGATTTTTCCCTATGTTATTTTTGGGGGGAGTGTACCGCCGGCATCAACCACCCCCGTACGGGCCCAAGACTCTACTTTGCTTTATGGACACACCTTCTTGCTGGTCGCCATGTTCGTGCAGCCCAGCTGCGCAGGTCGCATATTGCTCACCATGACATCATGATATCTTTTTGGCCAGAAGGGCTACATTATTAATATTTTCGTTATTCATGCTTTAGACCCTCGTGGAATGGAGCATATATGTATGCCACCTATATCCTTAAATGCCAGAAGGTTGAACAATCCATGGAAGATGTTCCTGTACTTAGCATAGCAGGATAGGCATGGAATTAATATCGCCCTCCTACCGGAAACTCGTCTCACGAGATGGGTAGCCTATTGCTTCACTTAGTCATACTCCTCATTTGCAAGGAATGTGGTGATTCTCATTAAGAAATACTCTAAATTCTAGCCGTGCCTCTTTGTGGTGCTAGAAAAGCTAGAGTTTGGACCTGGGTATATTGGATGGGTAAACCTACTATATTCGGAACCAATGGCACAAGTGGTTGTGAATAACTAGAAATCAAACTTCTTTGCCCTCAGAAGAGGGACACAGCAGGGATGACCCCTATCTCCACTACTTTTTGCCTTGGCACTGGAGCCCATCGCAAGCTGGATTCGTGGGGACCCAGTAATGCGGGGCCTGAAATGGTTGGAGAGCTAGGAAGATCGTATCTCCCTCTACGCCAACAACATCCTCTTGTACCTGGCGTCGTCACGGGCCTCGCTCAATAGAGCCCTCGATATTTTTTCTGTCTTTGGTAAGTATTCTGGATATGTGATCAACTGGGCCAAGTCACTGATTTACATGCTTAGGGGGAAGCTCCCACTCCTGCCCGGGGGCTGTAGAGTGATGGAATCAATCAATGGTTTTAAGCATCTTGGCATTTATATCACGAAAGACCCCAAGCAGTATTATGAACAAAATCTGTTGCTCCCATTGAGACAGCTTCAGAGTGACATGGAGCACTGGAAGACCCTTCCTCTCTCCCTACTGGGCAGAGCAGCTCTTTTTAAGATGATGTCCCTTCCTCGTTTTTGTTTGTTCTGCAGAATTCGCTCACCACGGTCCCGACATTCTACTTTACGGCAATAGAAGGCGAACAGAGAGCCCTATTATGGGCTGAAGGTGCACCACGCATATCGCTCCCCAAATTAGTGCAGAGCTGGTATGATGGAGGGATAGGACTCCTGACATTAAAAGATACTATGTAAATGTACAGGAATTTATATAGCGCAAATCACCGAGCGGTTTCTAGTCGCTTGCTTAGGGAACCCGTCCTGGTATTCCCCTGTGAGATAACCCCGGCAGGTTATCCGCAAGGTGAAAGCCAGGCATCCCACCGCGAGGGGCCGTTGTGGAGATTAAGCAAGCTATTGCCCAGAGTCCCAGAGTGTGAACCCGTGAATCGAGTAGGCACCGGAGCGAGAATTGTCGAGTCCATGGACTCTTGGGCAGCACACTTGGCCGCAATCAACCAGGATCTATATCGCCCGCATAATGACCCGGGATATCTAATGGCGAGGGGGTTGCTGCCTGGTGGGTCCTACATACAGGTGCTCTATTCTAAACCAGTCAAACTACATCTTTCTGGGCTAATGGCACACTCAGACCATGTCTGGCATATGACACATAAGAGTCTCGGGTGGGACAAGAAACTTATGCAAGATACCCCCCTGTGGAATTCATATCTATTTGGTACCCTTAGGAACTCAAGAGGATTCAACAAGTGGGACCTGATAGGGTTGTCAAGAGTTGGGGATATGTGGATGGGAGAAAAGGTAATAGAGTTCTCTGTGTTGCAGCAGGAGTATACTATGGCAGACTCAGAAATATTTCGGTATGGCCAAGTAAGACATGCCCTAAATGCCCATATACTAAATGAAGAAACTCTACCTGAGGCAACGCCGCTGGAAGACAGGCTCCTTGACAGCTATATGACCACTAAAGCAATTTCCCTCACATATCATAAACTAGTTAACCACACAACAGATCCCCTGATAAGACTGAGAGAGAAGTGGACAGAAGACCTGTCAGAATTAGATGATGAAGATTGGACGGAAGCCCTTGCGTCCCTATAGGAAGTTGCAATCCCATTGAGACTCAAACTAGTACAATTGAAAATACTGCACAGAACATACGACAGCCTTGGCCCAAATGGTCTATGGGGAGGACGCAAGGTGTAGGAGAGGGTGTGGAGGTGATGGAACCTTCTTAAACATTCTGTGGGAATGCCAGATCATATGCAAATACTGGACGAGGGTGTTGGGGTATATGGAGGAGGTTTTGGACCACGAACTTGATCTGGAGGGCAAAAGGTGTTTACTTAATAAATGGGGACCAACGGTTCTCAACAGCAAAAAAAACTGTGGGTGGCATTGGGGCACATGATAGCTGAATGTAAGATTGCAAGAATGAGGGGAGTGAGAGAGGCCCCAACACTGGCCTTGTGGAAACAAGATATAGACTGGGTTTATGTTCCGAGAAAAAACTGTCTATGTGTCCAGGGAGTGCCCAAAGATATGGTCACAAGTATGGGTGAAATGGAACGAATATCGTGGTGCAATATGTACTCCACCGCTGCTCCCTAACTTCCCTGCCCCTGATGAAGAGATGCCACCTGATTAATGTACATTCCACAGTTGAGCAGCTCTACTGGCTTAATGTAACATTGCAATCTCCTGTCAGAGACCTGTAAGACCTATTTCTGTGTGAATAACATGCTATTATATCTCTGAAATTCTGCTTTCAATAAAAAGAGTTATAAAAAAAAGGAAAAAATAAATGCTCTCAATTCAAACCTCTAAGTGCACAAATAGATGAGCGGGTTGGTGCATAACACTGCAGGGTATTATCGGCGGTAAACAAGCCACTATGGTTAGTATTATAAACTTTTTATAGTGTATATGTAAATGAACTTAGCTTTTTCCACAGGTCTCTGGGGTCACAAGCAATGTTCCCTCTAATTTTTTTCCTCTGTGTGCGGCAGTGGAGGGTCTCTATGCGCTGCAACCAAGGCTATGTGTGCCAGGAACCAGACCGCACGTGCGTGCAGTGCCAAATATCACTCAAAACGTTTACTTTAAAAAGTGAAAAGATGGTGCATTTTCACACATCCAACGCCACAATAAGGGTCTTAAGGGCAGTTTGAAAATTGGATAAACATGCCATGAAATGAATTGGTTGAACAGGCAAGTACACTTCAAGTTTAGAAAAGCACAAGACTTCAACGGTGGTAGCATCATAAGATTTTAATAAATATTCATAACTAAAGCACTGTTTATTGGAGGGGAAATGTTGAGAGCCTATACAATATCACATATAAACAATAAGGGAGATGTCTGTTCAGACACGTCAAGTGGTATCACTAGATGGGTGACAGGGCTCCTTCTCACGGCGATCCTTGCCACTTTTCCAGTGCTGCTAAACTCTATCTAGGTCAACTTTACCTTTCAGGAGGTAGGCCTTTGTCCTCGTCAGCATATCCAAATGCTTCTGCTCTAGTCTATTCCTCAATTTACTTTTGATAGTATTCATGAGGCTGAATCCTTGCTAATAATCTGCACTAGATGCTTGAAACATTGCGCAGACATCAACAAGCTGAGACACCACACTATACTGAGCAACATTGCGTACAGTGAAATTCACCATGTCTTAAAAGGTGGTAAATAACCTACCAATTCCATGTTCTGCCACCACATATTTATAGTAGGCCTGGGCGGTTAATTCCGATCCGCTCGCGGAGAACGCAAAATTGCCCAAAATTCTTTGTTTTTTGCTTGTTGGCGTTCTCAAAATGCGTGTTCGTGAGATATTTCCCCCCCCCCAAGCATGGAAACAGTAATTGCGAACAGGAAAAAAGCATTGCAAACACGCAATTCCGCGTGTTCGCGGAATGTCTGCGTGTTCGTAGAGATTTTTTACCGTTTTGCAGAGATTTGCGTAACGCAATTATGCAAATTTCACCCACCCCTAATTTATAGTCTCTGTATTGTCGAACAACATCTTCTAGTGTTTCACAGTCAGACCAGTTTTCCGAGACGACGCCCGAGGAGACCGCATTTACTGCAACTCGACAAAGGTGAATACTTTTATCACCGGTCGTGGATGTGTATTTGACATCCATCCTTTCTGCTGGAATATATTCTTCACATAAAACTGTATCTATCCATTACATAACAAAAGGACATCTGCCATCCCAGTTCCTGGAGACTGGTGCCATCACAGTGCCTGGAGATTTTTTATCACAGTACCTGGAGATTTTTCTTACTGTTAAGGTCCAGAATATAAAACAGTATCTTATCATTTCGCCCTGAAGAAGTCCTTCGGACGAAACGCGTTGGCTACTTTGTGAAGATTTGAAATAAAGAAAGAAGAGAATACATCATGGCTTATTGATATTTTTTGACTACATTGATATTGTCACTGTATATTATATGGTGTGCTGAACCATTTTGTCGAATTGTACACAGTGCCTTTGGCATTGACTCTGGAGGCCTAGGGGTATATGGCCTCAGGTTCTTGGCACCCACTTTTAGGACTAGACCAGGATTCATTAAATTGAGTGCAGTCAAGTGTCTCACCCTATACCCCTGTTCTAGTATCACAAATAGTGTTTCACAGTCACCCAGGACCAAGACATTTTTATACTTTTCAACAAGTCTTTGTATATTCTCAGTCCCAAAATCAAATTGTGATTGTGTTGATATTGCCTGGATTTCAAAACTTGCCCATTCTTTCAGCTCATCTTCAGGGAACCTTTTTTGCATGTGCTCACTGAGAAGGGAAACAAAAGACAAAATAGGCCCACTGTCAAACTCTTGCCTTTCCTTGTACAACACCATCAGATCTCTTACATTGCTGCTCCAAAAGACAGTGTCCCCCAAATACTGTTGCTTAACTTGGCCAATCTTTGGTCTTGCATACTGTACAGCTTCAACAGTAGTCAAATAACTTTTTTGGAATAGTTTGCACCCAGAATGTCATCAAATACTGCAAGTGAAATGTGGTAGTTGGAGTTTGATAGCTTTTTGTAACAATATTTAGCAACTGGATCATTCTCTTTAACTTTCTCATGCTCAAAATACTTAAGAACAGCCTCGAAATTACAAATTAGTGCACCAACAGCAAAATGCCTTGAAAGCCACTGAACTTCATTCAGTGTTCGAAAAGAGACCACTTCACATTCAGTGACCGATGCAATTTTATCCAGCTTGGATTTCCTTGCAGGAGATCTGGAGAACACAGTGTAGGCGGTCTGCAATAATGTCTCCATCTCTTTGATCATTGGAACCCTCTTTCAGGCATCATCAACTCCCAAATCTTCTCGATGGGCTACACAATGCTGCTCTACTAGATGAGAAATGGATTGTTTAAGGCAAGTAGCAACACCATTATTCTTACCCAGCATCACAGACGCACCATCGGATGTGAACATGACCATTTTCATAAGGTCCAGTTCATTGGCAGTGTAGAATTCTTTCACAGCAGTAGTGATAGCCTCAGCATTACAACTAGTCAGCTTCACCATGCCCCCAAACTGTGTTTTGTGCTCTAGTGATGTTACAGGTCGGAACTTGAAGTGCAGGATGAGCATTTTTGTAACAGAAGTATCTGTGCTCTCATCAGTTATCAATGTGTGATATAAAGCATGCCGAAGTTCTGCCATGGCTTCACAGTGTTTCACGCTATTGATGGCCTCAAGGAACTAAAAGGCATAGTTCTTGCTCCTCCAGCTGACTGGTATCTTGACATACAAAGCTAGGTGGTCATGGATGTCTTGTACAGATAACATTGAAGTATTCATCTTGAATGCCAGCAACACGTTGTTAATGAGAATCTTTATCTCCTCAGGCATAGATCTTTAGAGTTCAACTACTTCCATTCTATTTGCTTTGTCAGTGGCAGTTTCTGTCAGCATTGCCCCACTACATAACCAAAACTGGCAGCAGCACTTCTGTTTCTCAATATCACCATGGCAGACTCGTGTACTTTGCTAAGTAGATGGCGTTTCATGTAATCCAGTTTCCAGCCATCTCTCCATTTCTTCCCTGTGGAAAAATCCCCAACAATCTTGGCTTCGGCACATGCTTTGCAAATCAAGCCCACGTCTGGACTGTATTAAAATAGTTCCCTGAGTTGCACACAGACATTGCTTTATGATTTCTGTGCCTCAGCCTCCACAATTTCTTTCATCCACTCTTCCTTGAATACAACGAAACATTTCTTCCTTTGTGGTGAAGCACCGCACTCTCCCAAAGTTGCAGCTTTGCGCTTGAACATTTCCGTGCCCGCCGGTTTGAACCTGCAGTCCCACAAAGCATGCAAAATAAGGGAACATGGCTTACGTTGACGCCTAGCTCATGAATGCAATCTGTTACACTACAATGTACAAGATGCACCACGGTTTAACTCTACCAAACAATTACCTCTTCTGCTTGAAATCATGTATGCCTGTTTAAATGTATGGGGTTCTGGCTGCGAAACCTGCAACAGAAGAAAACAAGGGTAAGTATATTATGCCACAGTTTTCAAGATGCACCACAGTTTAACTCAACCAAACAACTACCTCTTCTGCTTGAACTCACGTACGCCTGTTCAAATGTATGGGGTTCTGGCTGTGAAACCTGCAACAGAAGAAAACATGGGTAAGTATATTATACTACAAAGTTCAAGTTTAACTCAACCAAACTATTACCTCTTCTGCTTGAACCCACAAACGCCTGTTTAAATGTATGGGATTCTGGCTGTGCAACCTGCAATAGTAGAAAACATGGGTGAGTATAATATACTATAATGTTCAAGATGCACCACAGTTTAACTCAACCAAACTATTACCTCTTCTGCTTGTACTCATGTACGGCCATATAAATGTGTGGGGTACTGTCTGCGAAACCTGCAACAAAAGAAAACATGGGTAAGTATATTATACTACAATGTTCAAGATGCACCACAATTTAACTCAACCAAGCAATTACCCCTTCTGCTTGAACTCACGTACGCCTGTTTAAATGTGTGGGGTTCTGGTTGCGAAAATAAGGATGAAATCCCTGAGCCATGTAATTTCTTCTATTATTCAGTCTTAAGTGTTTCAGTGTTCCCTGCTCGCCAGCCACATGAGACACTAATTAGCATATTGATTTGCCGCTCCCTTCTCCACTGGGATGATGCTGAACACAAAAATCAGGGGCATATTACCAAGGGCCTTATCGCCGCTTTAGCGGGAATTTTTCCTGCTAAAACTTTATAAATAAATAAATAAAGCGGCAATAATGTTATCGCCCTATTACCTAGCTGTCGCTAACACCAGTTAGCGACAGCTAGTAGGAGATAGCGATCATCTTGGGGCCCACTTTGCATGTCAGCGATAATTATCGCTAATGACATGCAAAGTGGGCGTGCCAAGATGTTAGCGACTGGAAACAGTCGCTAACATCCCTATCTCCTATTACCTACTTTTGGAAATATTCGCGCTAAGCGCGAATATCTCCAAATGCTAATGCCTGCCCAGAGCAGTTCTTAGCCATATTATCCAATGGCAGGTGGATAACATGGCTAGAAGCATTAGCTTAGTAATGCATGAATATCGCTGACTTTTCAGCGATATTCATGCATTTCGGCCGATTTTTATCGCTTTTGAGATAAACCTTCATAATAGCAAGGTTTATCTGAGATATAAATCGGCGGAGCTCGGCGATAATTATATTGCTGCTAAGCCAACATAGCGATAATTATCGCTAGTTGTTGGTAATATGCTCCGCAGTTGCCCCATCAGAACTTGTAAGTGATGGTGTGTCACTTTCTTAGCAGCCAGAAATTCACTTTATCACAATAAAATGCACCCTCAAACTTCAAACCTAGCAAGCGGAAATTCCCTAGGTGTACTGGCAACAGCTTGAATGCTGACTAAATATCCTTTTTTGCCAAAAGCATGCCTGGACCCATCTTCTGTAGCATGAAGATGGCTTATTCAAGGGAGGCATACGTCAGCGAGCACAACACATGATCAATTGCTTCATTCACTGAATTCACTCTGGGGGCAAATAGATTATGAATTAAACAGAATTCCTCCCAGCTCTCTCTTGGGCATACTTCCTCCAGGGGTGAGCAGACACATTCTCTAATGGAGCATAGCTCGCTTGCTTTGGGGATTTTTTGCCAGGGCACTTCCTTGTTGGTTGGAAGGACTGCTGATTCTTGTAAAATGCAACCACACTGCCCCCTCTGCTGTGATCCTAAAATAGCATCTAAAACCCTCATAAAGTACTACTGCAACCAGCCTTTTGTCAATATTGTTCAGCCAAGCAGTTAAAATCAAACATAGGAAAAATGTTTTATCACTTCTTTTGCTGACCCTTATCCCTTCCTTTTTTTAATCCTTTGACTTCCGGGTGGGCTGGCGACCTGCAGTAGGAACAATTGTGTTTAAATCCTGGTGGACTGCATCGTCTTCTAGTTTTGAGCCCAACATGTTTGCTTTTTTCCCCAAGTCTCTGCGTCACCAAGCACTGGACAAAAAGAATTGTGCATGTTGGCCTCTGACTTATTGAGCATTATGTGGCACAGCCATGTTTTTATGTCAGTCTGATCCCAGGATAGAGTCTGGCATGAAGCTTTTTTATCTTCTAAATGCTCTATCATAGTCTTTCCGAGAGCTTCCCCCAAATTTGTCATGTGCACAAACTATCTTATTTTTGTAACGTAATAATTGCTGCCAAAACTCGCAGAACTTTTCTACCATCACGGCATGGAAAATATTGAACCCCTTTACGCAATTCATGAATGTTTTATCCACTTTTTGTCTGAGATGTGTGTGGGAGCAGTCTCTAGAATGTGAGCATTCCTTGAAATGCTTAGCATCTTCCCACACCGGGGTTTCCACATTCAAATCAAATATTCATACAAAGGTCCCTTTCCAAATCTTTCCCTTTATCTCTGCCAACAAATTACTACCTAGTTGATCCCACTCAACCTGTGCCAAACCCAGCGCCATATTAGGCAACGGCAGAACAGTACTTGCTGAGATGGCCTCTTTGGTCGCAGCCGGCTGTGCTGATGTCATCTAACAATATAAAACCTGGGCACCGGCTGATAGGCCATGGACCCTGGCCCCAGCACCCACGCTTGGTACCACTGGCTGAATGTCCTGCAATGACATTGCTGCTGGTGCTAGTGCCAATGCTGTGCTGCTAGTCTGGATAACCTCCTGGGCTGCCCGCTGCTGTCAGTAACCATACCTTTTCCAGATTATCCGCATACGGTACCCTACAACTATCCCCTTCATGAGGGCTGTAGAGAGCACCCCAAACTTATACAGCCAAGGCAGGACACTCACTAGTTTGGCTCCTAGGTCAGGCTGCAATTTTAATGCAGGACCACCTGCTGTACCACTGTGCTAGTCCCCACCCCTGGTACGGTGGCAATCCCACTCACTGCCATGCAATTGTTTCCACTCTGCAGGATGCTGCCCCTGCCTGGCCACTATTAGAGTCATGGTACCCTCAGTATTCCCTTATCGGGTGGGTTGCAACCTCTTCACAACTTGCTCTCACCCCCGCCCCCCCCTTCAGTCTTCTTCAGGACTGGGGAAAACGCTACCCTAACAGGGACCCCTGCTCTCCTCAGCCACACTTGAACATCTTTCAGTGTAGGAGGTTCGGGCCTGTCTCTAGCCATGACTGTTGGATGCAGCAACACTAACAACTCATCCATAGAATCAGGCCTTCTGCATCACTGATCCCAGGTCCTTGTCCCAGCTAGCGCGCCGAGCCACCATCCTATTGGGTTTTGGAGAGATAGTTTGCAATTAACACAACAGATGACCAGTACACACAATAATGATGCAGGATGAGGCAACAGTCCTACAATATTAGAACACCAACACTATAGAGAAACAATAGCCCCCCAAAACTCTTCCCCTTACTCTGTCCTCTTGTTCGAGTGTTTGGTTTGAGGTGCTCTAGTGGGAGGTCTGAGGCCGGGAGACCAATAACAGCAGCCACTAAGCCAAAGGCTTGCCGAAGAGAAGAGGAACCACCCTCCCTTACAACTAGATCTTCAGCAAGTGCAGTGTAATAACCCGAGCTGTGCACCTAGGAATCAACCGGAGGGCTCGGGTGCTAAGCACAAAAGCAGTGTTTAGCAGCGGCACTTAATTGGTTTCTGCTGCTCGGCACTTAATTGGCAGCACAGCACTTAGGACAGTCTGCCACATGGTGGAGCTGCTCATCTAATTTAGAGATGCGCAGAACAAAGGTTGTTTATGAATACAATATATACTAAAAATTGCTAATACCTGCCTCGCCAGCCATTCCTTCAGTTTAGGGGCCCTGGAATAATCTGAACTTTTGCATTTACATGTGAGAGAGATGGTTAGTAGTTGTTTTGGCAGTGATGACAGGGCGATGGGTGGTGCAAGCTGCAGTGGTCTCCTGGTGAGGGCTCTGGCACTTCTTATTTAACAAATTAAGCACTGCACAAAAGTGACATGGTTTGACTTCAAATTATTTCATTTACATGAAAACTGTACTGCCGACCGAGCATCAGTAACTCGGTCGGGAATGTACGTGATCTTTCACCCACACAAAGGATCCACCAGTAACTTGTTGGCATCCCTCGAACCAAAAACGAAACAGGCCTCAGGAAGCCTGGGGGAAAGGAGAGCCATTACCTGTTATGGCACCCCATGCACCAAGGCAGAACAGGACCAGGGAGCCGGGAGAAGGAAGAGAGCCTTCAGCTTGTTACTTCCAAAGCAAAACAGGTCATGATGCTCAGACGACAAATGGAGCCTTCGGTCCCAGTGCACCAAAAATGGAAGATCCAGAGCTCTGTCACCACCCACAGACACTGTTGGGAGATTAAGGAAGAGCAGCTAAGAGGGGGAATGAGTACTCCTCTCTCCAGCATCTCCAAAGGTGAACAATTCTGCACACAGTGACTCCTGGTAGCACCTTCAGGACTTCTCTTGGCAGTGGGAGGTGGCGATGCCATTGCAGCCAGAAAAGCAGGCACAAAGAGGCCATGCCCTAACTCACTGCACCAATTGATGACATTGACACCTGTGCCACGTCCACCGTCTCCTTCTGTCATTGTGAGATCACAACCTACAACAAAGGGAGGGACAGGGATTAAAAATAAGAGTGCAGGCCATGCCTGACATAGGGACATTTTTTGTTGGCCAGACGTCCTGCACAGTGCCCTGTCTCACCATGCCCTCCATGAATGTCGGCTCTCCCAATTTGGGGGAGTGCCTTAGGACATTCCCTTCTCTGTGGCAAACATTATGCTTATATGGCCTGGCCTAGGAATTAATTGTTTTTCATCCATGCATGTGTGCTTTTTATTTTACTTAGGTGTACATGATAGTGCATGTATGACCACTTTACAGACCTAAACCAGCCATTGGTTGCTTACTTCTGGGTATGTCCTCTATGGGTGTATATGGCATGGGTTGGCTTGGGACAGCTTCACTAAATCATTTGGCACAGGTTTTCTGAACTGCTCTGAAAATAAACAAAGACAAAAATTGGCAAAGTCAATATCTCTAACTTTCATGTGATAAATATTGTGGCATTGGTATGATGGTGGTAATAATTTGTGGTTGAAGTGATACTGGTGGAGGTGGTCATGATAGTTATTGTGGTGGTTGTAATGGAGATGGTGGTGGTAGTGATAATGGTGGTGGGGTTGGTATTGGTGGTGGTGGTAATGGTGGTGGAGTATTGACTCACATGTGAGTCTTGACAATACCATTGAAAGATTACTGCAATGAAAAAATACGAAAGTAGGTTGTATTCTGTGTACAACTGTTATGAGATAAATAATTAAATGTGTTGTGATTGAGTGTATTTTTTTAATGGAAAATAGTAGCTCAAGCATTCCAATCACTATATAGGGGATGGAGTATTACATCAAAGAGCCTATGGTATGTCGTGAGAAACTAATTTTCCTCTGGGTACTATGTATATTTTAAATAACTAAAACTGAAGGGCTCGATTCGCAGAATGAACTTAAGACTCAATCCTAAACGTACTACTATTTTGGCATTCACAGAATGCACTTACCACTTTTGGCATTCACAGAATGAACTTACTACTTTTGGTATTCACAGAAGTTAGGATTTTGTCTTAAGTTTGTCTTAAGACAAACTTAAGACAGACTTAAGTTAGGATTTTGTCTTAAATCTGCCTTAAGTCTGTCTTAAGACAAACTTAAGACAAAATCCTAACTTCTGTGAATACCAAAAGTATTACGTTCATTCTGTGAATACCAAAATAGTAGTAAGGGTTGTATGACATTACAACGCGGGCTTTTACCCCGCGTGCCAATACAACGCTGGATAGTGGAATAGTTTAATTTTCTATTCCAACTCCAGCCCACGTTACAGTAGGGAAGGTGTTGTAATAGAAAATTAAATTATTCCTTTTCCATCAGCGCCCTCCAGTGCAAGTCGTTGAAACGACTTACGTTGTAAAAGCAGCGCCAAAATGGCAGCGCGTGGTAATGCCCGCGTTGTGATGGCTGCTCACCGTACTAAGTTTAGGATTGAGTCTTAAGTTTGTTCTGTGAATCGGGCCATAAATGTCTTGCAGGCAGTGACACTGTCAGGCCAGGCCTGAAAACTGGAAGGGGGAAGCTCCAACATGTATGAACTGGTAGATGTGCTTAACAAAGGTGCTCACTTTTTATTCCCAAAAATGGCATACGTTTTTTAATATCAAATATCTTTATTTAATTTAAACAAATTATATGAGAAATGTTTAACAAAACAAAAGAAAAATAATTTCCAACAATACACCTTGTATAGCTGTTAGGGAAAGAGAAGGGCTATTGGAATAGTTATTCTACAATATGTTCAGATCAACTAGCTTGAATTAGAAGGTTTGAATAAAGTGAGAGCATTTAGGAGCACTAAAGGCAACATGAGGTACGTCAGAACTCAGATCTGCTACCTTTTCCACTGAGACCACTTTGTGTTAGTTTAGTTTTTGAGCTGTACATCCTCACAACTATATTTCTAGATTTCTTAGCGGTGTTTCTAAGAAGATCCTGGAAAGTAAAAACAAAATCTGCCCACATAAAACTGATTGGGGCCAAAATTAAAAAACTATGGTTCACCCTTTCAATTGCCATCACTTACAGTGACAGGGTCAAGCCTATTTCCTGAGCTGATTTCTCCTCACCTCAGGTGATGGATCTTTGCCACAGTATTTTGATTTAAAAGAGATATTTCAGCATCTCAAGCAAAATTCAAATACAATTCCAAGATTGAGAGTTTTGAATACATTTAAAAAGCTTTATTCCCATTAAGAGATTATTCATTATGTTTGTATTCCTTTTTATTTGTAATAGTAAATCTCTAGTAAGTTTATAGAAATCTTACAAAAATATTTGGTTAGAAACCAAAAGACAAATAATACATCAAGCTTGTTCCCTGAAGGAATAAACCCCCATTCTAAAAGATCAGATCAGAATTCCAGTTAGTAGGACTCATGAAAGTTTCACGTTCAAAGGAAATGAGTGAGATCAAAGGAGGATAAAGCTCAAAGCCAAATCAGAGCCCGCTAATTTCCCATAAAGAGTAGTTCATGAAACTCAGCTGAGTCTCAGTCATACGAGTAAGTGATCATACAGTTGCAATAGCAATCTGTAAAAATAAGCATCAAAATGAAAAAAGGATGATCCGAAGCAGCAGTAGCTGGTAGTAGGCTGGAAGCATCCGGAAAAAGCATTGAAGCTAAGGTTGGCATTCTGAATATTAAGAGGTCGATTCCGATTCGGGAAACAAATCCGTCCAACGATTCGAATTCGTAGACGTTTCCATACGAATCGTGCATATCCGTCCGAATCACGTAGAACGATACGTAGTAAAAAAAATACGTCCGAATCGATACGAACCATACGAAAAGCAAGGAAAAATCTGTACGATACGGGCCCTGAAAGTGAACTGTACGAATCGTAAACATGCCGTACTACCCGACAAGTACGATCCGGACCGGGGAATGAGTACGCGATTCGTACGGTAAACGTCGCGCATGAGCAATTCGTACAGAGAGCCACACATTCAAACAGGGTACGGTTCGTACACCCCATGATCGTAGGGGTACGGTTCCTACACCCACGATCATGGGGTACGGTTCGTACACCTCATGATCATAGGGGTACGGTTTGTACACCTACGATCATGGGGTGTACGAACCGTGCCCCTACGATCATGGGGTGTATGAACCGCACCCCATGTTCGTAGGTATACGAACCATACCCCTACGATCATGGGGTGTATGAACCGTACCCCATGA
Source organism: Lissotriton vulgaris (assembly GCF_964263255.1). Lineage (NCBI taxonomy): Eukaryota > Metazoa > Chordata > Amphibia > Caudata > Salamandridae > Lissotriton > Lissotriton vulgaris. The sequence goes on along the minus strand of NC_141693.1, from coordinate 224,921,003 downwards.
TCGTAGGTGTACGAACCGTACCCCTATGATCATGGGGTGTACAAACCATACCCCTACGATCATGGGGTGTACGAACCGTACCGGGAGTCCGTTTTGCACGTACTTCGAGTCGAATTCTGTTTTTACGGACATTTTGATCTCTCGTAAAAAAAGAGTTGTACGGAGTATTGACTGGACGAATCGTACACGCTGGGTCGGGAAATGATGCTTCGATCCGTATGGACATCGCGTACTGCGCGTTCCGAATGCGAATCGGACGGATTATTGAGTCGTATGGGCTTTGGTACGATTCGGACGGAGAACTGCTTTGGGTGCGCATCGTACTACATCATACGTACGGGGACATTCAAGGATACGATTCGTACTGGAAAAATGCTCCGTACAGCTATTCGTATGGGATTTTACCGAATCGGAACCGGCCCCTAAATGTTTCACTTCGTACACAATGAACTATGCTAAAAAAGAGAAGCATCAACTTGAGAAATACTGTTTAGTAATGCATTTCATTAATGCGAAGAGAAAATGTTGTGTTAAATGTGCAACTATTCTATTAGAGCATTATGTGATAGGGTGAAAATCGGAAGTTTATCATTACAATCTGTTGCTTATTAAAATTATTACAACCAGAAGATTTTTCAGTCATGACAGACAATTTATAAGCATGTCACATTAAGGTCAGACATCTAAATTACTTTTGTGCACATTTCAGTACTTGTAGGTTTACTTCTAGTTCAAGAAATCTTGCTTCTCAGTATTTCTATGGTTATACACATAGCTATGACTGCCTATTGCAGTTTGCTCATTTTAAATGTGTGTCATTTCAGATTTTAATTTTACAATAATCATTGCACATTTTTAAATAATATTCTAAATAGCATTTTAACTAGTCGACCTTATCAAAACCATTTATTTTGTATGTGTACACAGATCAGTATATTTTTGTACAATGAGCAGAGTGAGAAGACGGATTTTAAATAAGTAGCAAAGTGCAAAAAGGATCTAAGAAAGTGGAGAAAGAAAAGAGATGAAAGGAGGAGGCGTAAGAAAACAAAAAAGAGAAGATAAAAAAAAGAAAAGCACGAGGTAAGACGGCATTATCCTTATGCAAAGGAAATGTATTCACCTGTACAGTTTTACATTTCGTTCTTCTCTTGAGTACTTATTGTTTTGAATGGAGAGAGAGAGGGGGCACCGCCGGATTTACTCTTGGACCACTGTAAAGAAAGATAAGATTTCGGCCGTCATCTAGGCGTCACTGATTTTAGGCGTCACTGAGCAACATGCCATCACACTTGGGGCACAAGCCGCCCGTGTCCACCAAGAGGGGGCCTTCTCAGCTTTTAACCAGGCGCAGATGTTTGGTCACAAAAATACCTTTCGAAGCATGTTAAATAAAAAAAAATGTTTTGCATTTTTTCCTATGGCCACTAGAGAGCGCCGTCGCTCCATATTAAATTCATTTGTGCACATTTATTTTAAGTAACCGCTGTCCCTTAATGAAAAAGCTTGCAGCCAAAACGTGGAAGGAAGGCTGTTAATACGTCGGCACTTGTTTAGTATAAAATTGTATTTATATGACATTAAAAGGAGCACACAGTGCTCTCAGTCCACCGTGCACATCCTTCATTTATGGAATTTGCTTGAATTTCGATATATACAGATATAAAAATATGTGATCAGATCAGAAATGCCAATGTTATAAGAGGGATGATTAAGGTCAGGCCAAGGGCCTCCAAAAGGGGCGTGTCCGTAGAAAAGTAATTAAGAATCATTGCCGAGAGGCGTGGCTTTTGTAATGAAGGATGCAGCTTAAAAGGGTAGCTAAAACCTTGTGCTTCTTACAGATTGCACTGCCACCGAGCCAGTTATTGGGTGCCTCTCTGAGTTTTCTGCTATTGATCCTAGACATATCACACAAACAATAGCGAACATATGCAAAAAACAAGCCTGACCTGTTAGTTTCGTCAGCGCTAGTTAGCCGGATCAGATAAATAAGGAAAAAACAATGATTCTGTCGTGAATAATTAGAATTGAAAATGTTTCGGTTCGGAAAATATGAGACGACGGTGATTGAAGCCTTATGAAAGTGGAACCGGCATTAGCTGTGGATTTCTCAATCACTCCAATTCTTTCCATTACACCCCCTTACTCTGCAGCCTGTCACTCTGTTAGGCATGTCCTGACAACTTTCAGCAAATCTGCATCTGCAAGTCTCACGCACCTTTACCTTCCTCTAAGTCACTCTCTCTTTTTTTTTTGTTGCATATTTATGTAGCGCGCACTCGACCGGACGGTATTGGAGCGCTTTACATGAGCATCGTATTTACATTACACATTCAGGCACGGAGAGATTAAGGGGCAGATTTACAATAACTGGTGGATCCCCAGGAATGCGCCAGTTATTGTGCGCCGCAGCTCCGCCACCCATGGTGCGCCGCATTTACAATGCGGCGCACCATGGGACAAAAACGGCACAGATGCGTGACGCATCTGTGCCATAAAGGCGGCGCATTGCTGGAGTTGTGTCGCAAACGCGAAGCAGCTCCAGCAATGCTCTGGGGGCCCCTATCTGTCCAATGCTGCGTCAAGCCTTACGCCTGCTTCAAGGAGGCGCAGGGGTTTGATGCAGCATTGGCCTAAAAGTGACTGAGTGAAATCTTGTAGATTTCACTCAGCCACTTTAGGAGGCGTTCCTGCGCCGAAACACCCCGCCCATTCGCCAGCACGCCTCCTTATGGCGCAGGGCTTAACAACGTGACGCATCCCCCAGATGCCCTGCATCATTTGCGCCGCCGCTGCATCACAAAAGTGATGCAAAGGCAGCGTAAAAGATGTGCAAGAGGCTTGTAAATCTACCCCTAAGTGATTTGCCCAGAATAACACTTGTACTTCCTTGCGTCACTTCTCCTTCAACCATATCCTCCTCACCCCTTGCACATCCACATTCAGTCTCTCTCACACACCTGTAAACAAAGAATCTTATTTCCCTTTGGTGCAGTCAGTATTTCAAGATCTGTGTATACTCCCTCACACACTTTCAAATTATTTGGTTCGCCGTTGTCACATATGTGACCACTGCCCTTTGCGTTTTGCAGCGAGGTCAAGCACTGGATGAGCACATAGGTGGAACATCTTGATGACCCACTTACACGCACTGGAAGAAACTTGCACTGATATCAATCGCAAACCCAAAGCTCCCGGACATCCCTTGTAATGAACACAAAACTCACAACCTTCATTCACCCTGACACCCAGAGGTGACACAGTTCACAGTATATAAGATTCATATGTTGGAGGAAAACACATTAAATGTAAACGGTCTGTATCACTGACATTGATTATCGTAAGGGTTGTTACAGTTGTAGAGAAATGGATCAATGTTTTTGCATGTAAAGTTAAGGACATATACTTAGGGCCCAGAGGGGTGAATTTGAAAGTCAGCACCAGGTCCACTTGAAGCCCTGATGCCTTCCCTTCCTGAAAAGCACAGTCTGTACATCCTGGTATAGGAGCCACTCTGTTTAGATGCCCAGACTGTTTTAAACACAATAACCAGTTTTTATTGATTAGCAAGTAACGAATCCGAACTGCTGAAAAACACCCTGTTGCAGTAATTCTGATGGACAACCATTCACAGCAATTTGATCAACTACACTGGACAAAATTCAGGGTTAGGGGTTAATTTAACTGTATATATTCACTGAAAAAATGATGGTTTAAGGGATGTTATAGTTAGGCTCATATTTTGCACATTCAAAACCATTAAAATTCTGCAGTTTTAGTTATCTGAGCTAACTATAACCAATGCGCCTGCAATGCACAGCTTATGGCCTCACATCAAACCCTGGGCGGAGCTGGCAGAGCGGGACTACGCGGAGGTCCAAGGAGTTGGGAACAAACTCCGCTCTGCTCCGCCACCCGCCTCCACCCCGTTAAAAATGAATTAGAAATTAATTAAAACAAAAGCAAAAAAAGTACAGTCCAGGTAAGTGTTGTTTGTTTTAATTAATTTCTAATACATTTTTAATAGGGGGTGGAGGCGGGGCTGACTAACTCCGCTCCACTGTGGAGTGTGCAGATATTTGCCTACTCCAAGTTCCACAGAGAACACAGTGTAGGCAAATCTCTGCACACTCCACAGGCGCAGCGGAGTTCTCCACCCGTGCCTACTCACATCATCACTCATGACATGTCCAGTGACATCACTGATGACATCTCAAATGACATCCCTGATGACATCATCCAGTAGGTGTAAGTGTTTCACAAATGTTTCTGAGACCTAAAGATAGATACTAAGCTACTGCATATGTTACATTTCTATTTTTAGGTCTCGGCTAGAAGCGAGCGAAGCTCGCTCTCGCCAGAGACCTTATTGTTAGCGGCTCAGCTTCCCAGGACGACAGCACTGGCCGCGCGCAAGGCGATTTGCGCCGGCCACGCGCACGCGAACGCGCTGTCCTCCTCGGAAGCTGAGACGCTAGCAATACCTCCCGCTGCTTGCGCATGCGCCGTGCCCAATGGAAGGTTTCGGGCTTACGCATGCGCCGTGCCCATTACTGCAGGACCGGCCGCGGCAGACCCGGGGCTGCGGCCGTCAACGCCGGCTGAACGCGCGGAAGGAACGGGGACTGTAATGCTTGTCATTATTGTCATTGTTATTAAGAGTTCGATACTAAAAGGAGGCAGAAGCAGACGGCCATTACTCCTTCACAGGCCGCGGGTTTGTTTTAAAAGGGACAGAATGACAATGCAGTATATTCTGTTTTGACAAAGATTATTGATTGAAGCCCCCACACAATAGTGCAAAGCTTTACACTCGAGCAGAGTAGGCTTTTCTGTCATGAAGGCATAATGATGTGTTTGCTCTTCCCTGCACTGCGTGGTCTGCATATTTTACAAACACCACAACAGAGATAGATAGAAGCGCCGGCATGCTGGGGAAATGTGTTATTTCGGAAATGGGAGAGGGAAAGTGCTTTGTGTCTGAGATTCCCATGCCGATAGAGAGGCTAAGTATTAAAGCGGCGCAGGGATGCCTCGCCGTGCCCCAGGGGGCTCTCGTTCTGAGGCGAGTGCAGACTGGAGTCTGGGGAGGGTGACAGCTAACAACGACCACAAGACATTTACAGCAGGTCTGTCAGAGAAAGGTCGCAGGGTTTTGGATTCACAATGTTTTCAGTCACAGCCGAGCACTTGGTGAAGCCACTTTCATCCGACAGTGGGCGCTAAAGACCGCTCAAGTCGTGCAGTCCATTTGTGCTACTAACACAAGAACAGGGGGAACTAAAATGTTTATGTTCCTGATGCTAATCACAGGAGGATAGAGAGTATGCCATGCAGCACAGGCACACATTTGCTATAGCATCATTGCTCCATTTCCCGCCAATTTGCTGTTGGATATACTTTTAGACACTACGGCAGATGAGACTTCTTTTTGTTGCACCAACTCCTCCGTTATTAGTGTTTAACAATTTCTTCCAGTAAGGTGGTCGCCTCCACCATCGTAGTGAGTGCAGAGCAGTGAGTGCAGAGCAGTGAGTGCGGAGCAGTGAGTAGTGAGGGCAGAGTAGTGAGTAGTGAGTGCAGAGTAGTGAGTGCAGAGTAGTGAGTAGAGAGTGCAGAGTAGTGAGTGCAGAGTAGTGAGTAGTGAGTGCAGAGTAGTGAGTGCAGAGTGCAGAGTAGTGAGTGCAGAGTAGTGAGTGCAGAGTAGTGAGTGCAGAGTAGTGAGTGCAGAGTAGTGAGTGCAGAGTAGTGAGTAGTGAGTGCAGAGTAGTGAGTGCAGAGAAATGAGTGCAGAGTAGTGACTAGTGAGTGCAGAGTAGTGAGTGCAGAGTAGTGAGTAGTGAGTGCAGAGTAGTGAGTGCAGAGTAGTGAGTAGTGAGTGCAGAGTAGTGAGTAGTGAGTGCAGAGTAGTGAGTAGTGAGTGCAGAGTAGTGAGTAGTGAGTGCAGAGTAGTGAGTGCAGAGTAGTGAGTGCAGAGTAGTGAGTGCAGAGTAGTGAGTAGTGAGTGCAGAGTAGTGAGTGCAGAGTAGTGAGTGCAGAGTAGTGAGTAGTGAGTGCAGAGTAGTGACTAGTGAGTGCAGAGTAGTGAGTGCAGAGTAGTGACTAGTGAGTGCAGAGTAGTGAGTGCAGAGTAGTGAGTGCAGAGTAGTGAGTGCAGAGTGCAGAGTAGTGAGTGCAGAGTGCAGAGTAGTGAGTGCAGAGTGCAGAGTAGTGAGTGAAGAGTGCAGAGTAGTGAGTGCAGAGTGCAGAGTAGTGAGTGCAGAGTAGTGAGTGCAGAGTAGTGAGTGCGGAGTAGTGAGTGCAGAGTAGTGAGTGCAGAGTAGTGAGTGCAGAGTAGTGAGTGCAGAGTGGTGAGTGCAGAGTGGTGAGTGCAGAGTGGTGAGTGCAGAGTGGTGAGGGCAGAGTGGTGAGGGCAGAGTGGTGAGGGTGCAGAGTGGTGAGGGCAGAGTGGTGAGTGTGCAGAGTAGTGAGTGTGCAGAGTAGTGAGTGTGCAGAGTAGTGAGTGTGCAGAGTAGTGAGTGTGCAGAGTAGTGAGTGTGCAGAGCAGTGAGTGTGCAGAGCAAGTGTGCAGAGCATTGTGTGCTGTTGAGTGCAGAGTGCTGTGTATTGGCAATGTTAATGACAATGCCCATTTATTTTTGATTTAAAGAAAAAAAATGTCATGAGCAATGCCAATAGCTCTACCTTTAATGATGCCGAGACCATTGCATTGCAAATGCTTGTTTCTATACTACTAATGAATTATCCTATTTCCAACATGTGCATCTGAGAGGCTGTGTGACTTTATTAGTGTGTGAGTGGGTGTCTGAGTAGCTGTATGGATGTGTGAGTGGGTGTGTGAGTTGTTGTATTGGTGTGTAAGCACTTGTGTGGGTGTGTGAGGGGTTGTATGAGTGTGTGAGTGGGTGTGCGAGTAGTTGTTTGGGTCTAAGAGTGGTTTGTGGGCATGTGAATGTGTGTATGAATGGTGGTATGTGTGATTTAGTGGGTGTGTTAGTGTTTCTGTGGATGATGTCATCAGTGATGTCATTTGAGATGTCATCAGTGATATCATCAGTGATGTCACACTGACCATGTAATGAGTGATGTAATATGTGAACTCATAAGCAGTGCAGTGTTGGAGTATGTTATAATTACTTCAGGTAATTATAGATGCTGAATTTCTATGGTGTTGTGCGTGTTAAATCTGAGTCTAACTATAACATCCTGGAAACCTTTGTTTTTTCACTGGATTTATATGTTTTTTATTGTTATTTCCTAACTAGAACATTACGATAACCTTTGTATTTTTGGTGAATTTCAAAGGTGTTTTAACTTTATTTCCCTATAACCTTTGAGGGTGGATGTGTGAGTGGCTGTTTAGGTCGATGAGTAGGTGTATGAGTGGCTCAATCGGTCTGTGAGTCAGTGTGTGAGTGGTTTTGTGGGTGTGTGAATGGGTGTGTGAGTGGCTGTATGGGTCAGGGGTGGGTGTGTGAGTGACTGTGAGTGACTGTACAGGTATGTGAGTGGGTGGGTGAGTGCCTGTCTGGGTCTGTGAATGTGTGTGTGAGTAGCTGTAAGTCAGTGACTGGGTATGTGAGTTGTTGTATAGGTCTGTCAGTGGGTGTATGGGTATATGAGTGGGTGTGTGAGTAATGTTGAGGTTGTGTGAGTGGATTTGTGAGACAGGGAGTGTGTATATGTGAGTGGCTCTATGGGTCTGTGAATGAGTGTGTGAGTAGCTGTGTGGAAGTATGAGTGGGTTTGTGAGTGAGTGTGTGAGTAGCTATGTGAGTTGGTTTGGGAGTGGCTGTATGGGTCTGTGAGTGGGTGTGTGATTGGCTCTATGGGTTTGTGAGTGGGTGTGTGAGTGGCTGTATGGGTCCATAAGTGAGTGTATGAGTGCCTGTATGGGTGCCTGAGTAGGTATTCGAGTCGTTTTGTGGGGGTTTGAGTGGGTGTGTGAGTGGCTGTATGGGTCTTTGAGTGGGTGTGTGAGTGGTTTTGTGGGTGTGTGAGTGGCTCTATGGGTCTGTAAAAATATGGGAGAGTGTCTGAGTGGGTGTGTGAGTGAGTGTCTGAGTGTTTTGTGGGTGTGTCAGTAGCTCTATAAGTGACTGAGCCAGAATGGAACCTCCCCTGTCCCTTTATCCAACAAGACTCCACAGTATTGCACAAAATGTCTACCCAACTGGAGTACTTTTTGCTGGTTAATTACCAAGTGGTACCTCATTGGGCCAATGTCTAGTGCATATTCTACACTTTTTTGTTCGGTGGAGATGTCCTCATATTTTTTAACCGTGGGCGGAGAACTCTGCTCCACCGCGGAGTAATCAGAGATTTGCCTTCTCCGCTTTCCGCGGAGATTGCGGAGTAGGCAAATCTATGCACACTCCACAGTGGAGCAGAGTTCACCAGCTCCCGCCTCCAACCCCCTAAGTAAGAATTAAATAAATATAAATTATAAGTAAAATATTAAACACTTACCTTGCCTGTGGCATCCCCGGGCTGCCATCCTCCTCTTCCTCAGTGTTTCAGTGATCTGTGCATGCACATTTCACTGTGAAAAAGAGGAAGGCAGCCCAGAGATGCCGCAGGAAAGGTAAGTTTTTATTATTTTACTTATAATTTATATTTATTTAATTCTTACTGGTGGGGTGGAGGCAGGCGGCAGAGTGGAGTTGGTCCCCGATGTAGTGCCACTCCGCCAGCTCTGCCAGCTCCACCCAGGGTTAATATTTTTCAGCATCAAAAATGCGTAACTAAAAGTGGGAAACATGGTAGAGCCCTTTAGGAAGCTGTCCATTATCATGACAAATGGCAAAAATACTAAGGTGGATGTGAAGGGGCCAATCAGGGAGGCCTCCTGATGATTTTCACATTTGCTTACTCATAGTAATTTAAAGGGAGAACCATGGAGTTTCCTCTCACCAGGACAGGACAACGAAAGAACCCACTTGTCACAGTAACTATAGATTGCACTCCGATAGATCAATGATCAATTCACCTCCACCAAAGGATTTCAGATTGTTTTTCGCTTTGAGATTGCCCAGCCCTGCCAAGTACCACACATCATGAGATACACTAATGCAGTTCAGTGTGGTGGTCTGCATCACCTCACTAAAAGACAAAGGGCCAGATGTAGGTGGCACATTACCGGTCGATAATGGCCCAAACTAACGAATTTCGGCCGTTACCGACCGGTAATGGGCTTTTCTTATGAAGGGGGCCGAAATTAAGGATTCAGTAATTTACAGAATCTGTAATTTAAGAAATCGCTAAATTACCGATTTCTTAAATACCGATTCAGTAAACTACCGAATTCCTAATGTAGGGAGCACTTAAATGAGTTTTTAGGATTTGTTGTTTACCACCAACTAAAAGTTGGTGGTAAATAACGGAAAAAAACAAAAAGCAATTTAATGCAAATTGCTTCAGTGCCATGTTGCAGTCATACATGCCCTTAGGGCATGTATGTCTGCAGCATGTGCACCCATAAACAATTGAGGGGTGCAACAGGGTGTCAAAGTGACACCCTGCTACCCTTCAATGTTTTCCCCCTTTTACCGAATCAGTATTTACTGATTCGGTAATTGCCATTCATTCCTATGGGCCTGGAGGCCCATAGAAATGAATGGCAATTACCGAATTGGTAAATACTGATTCGGTAAATACCAAATCTTAACGATTCGGTAATTTTTACTGATTTTTTAGCTACATAGCATTTACCGATTCGTAAATATCGATTTAGTAAAATTCGGTATTTACGAATCAGTAAATACTATTTACCTACATGAGGCCCAAAGTCAGATATTTATACCACCTTTGACACCACTGGAGCTAAGGCACAGACACATGCAGGATGGGAGCCCCACCCAAGCACTTCATGCTGAGCATGCAGCATGTAATGCTATGGCAGAATGTGCAACTGCAGCAGTAGTACTGCATGCTGTGCAGAAAAGTATGTTTTCATTTCAGGCCAGGGACTAGCATGGGTTGCACTAGCTGTCAACAACCAGCTAGCCGCCTTCCTCGAATCGAACAAATCCCTCGACTCATCACAGAACGGCTTCCGAGCCAAACACAGCACTGAGACCGCACTCATCGCAGCAACAGACGACATTCGAACTCTACTGGACAATGGAGACACAGTCGCCCTCATCCTCCTCGACCTCTCCGCTGCCTTCGACACAGTCTGTCATAGCATTCTTTTACAGCGCCTCAGAAACGTCGGAATCCAAGGAAAAGCACTGGAATGGATCACCTCGTTCCTCACCGGAAGAACCCAGAGAGTCCGCCTCCCACCATTCAAGTCAGAGGCCACTGAAGTCATTTGCGGCGTGCCACAAGGATCGTCACTCAGCCCCACCCTCTTCAACATATACATGAGCCCCCTTGCGGCCATCGCTCACCAACACAACCTCAACATCATCTCCTACGCTGATGACACTCAACTGATCCTCTCACTCACCAAAGACCCTAACACCGCCAAAACCAACTTACACGAAGGAATGAAAGAAGTAGCCGAGTGGATGAAGCACAGCCGTCTGAAACTGAACTCGGACAAAACTGAAGTCCTCATCTTAGGCCCCTCCCCCTCCGCCTGGGATGACTCTTGGTGGCCAGAGAGGCCCTTTGAAAAGCACCCATCCCGACGGACCACGCACGGAACCTGGGCGTCATCCTGGACTCCTCACTCTCGATGACCAGACAAATCAACGCCGTCTCATCATCTTGCTTCAACATTCTTCGCATGCTCAAAAAAACATTTCGCTGGATCCCCACCGAAACTAGAAAAACGGTCACCCACGCACTGGTCACGAGCCGCCTGGACTACGGAAAAACCCTATACGCCGGTACCACCGCAAAACTCCAGAAAAAACTCCAACGCATCCAGAACGCTTCAGCCAGACTCATACTAGACATCCCGCGTAAAGAACACATCTCCGGTCACCTGAAAAACCTCCACTGGCTCCCCGTAAATAAGAGGATTACTTTCCGCCTCCTAACCCACGCACACAAAGCACTTTACGATCTTGGACCCGAATGCCTCAACACACGACTGTCCTTCTACACCCCCTCCCGCCAGCTTCGATCCTCCAACCAAGCCCTTGCCATTGTACCTCGCATCAACAAAACCACCATGGGAGGTAGATCCTTCTCCTTCCTGGCAGCTAAAACCTGGAACTCACTTCCCACCCACCTTCGCCTTACTCAGAACCACCTAGCATTCAGAAAGCAACTTAAAACTTGGATATTCGACAAGTAATTCCCCACCCTTCTTCAAGCGCCTTGAGACCCTTTGGGTATGTAGCGCGCTATATAAATCTCTTGTCTTGTCTCTTGTCTGTCTAGCCTGGGGCTTAGAAAGATGGGCTGGCTAAAAAATCATAGCAACTGCTGATAAGATTCAGTCCGACCTGGCCGTAGTGTCATTCGTGTAACATAGCGGCATGTGACTGCAACAAAGTGTGTGAATGTGTGTGTCTGTTTGTGCATATGTGGGTGCGTGTGGGTCTGTTGGTGCATGTTCACGAGCACCTTTCTGTCTCTGTGCATGACTATCCCTCTTTCTCTCCGTGGCACATAGCCTGGGCAGTCATGTGCACGGTGGTGCCTGGGCTGTGAACTAATTATCTTGATTTGCAAATCAACATTTCACCAGTAGGCCGTTTTTGTTAGGACCATGTTTCCATTTGAAAAGTTTTTAACTTGCCAATATATTTTGTGCTGTTTGGCAAAAATTCATGATATGTTCCCAAAAAAGTAGCCTGGTGATTCTTCGTGTGCATGGAAGGTTTTATGGTGATCCGTCAAGTGGGGAGTGAGGAAAGGGGGTGGGGGTCAAAAATGGTTTTCCCCATGATAATTTCCTTAGAGAATAAACACCACCACAGCCAGAACTGCTGGACATAATTACACCAAATGTGGTAGAAAGGTAGTTGTTGGTCCAGAAAGAACCCTTTTTAGGTCTCGCTAGCAAACGCAACGCATGCACTGCATCACCTTGCGAACCTTTCTTGTTGCCGCTTTCTGTGCCGAAGGGAGACAGGAGATGGCACGCACGGACAGGAGATGTGCACGCATACGGACAGGAGATGTGCACTCCGTACGCGTGCACATCTCCTGTCCCCGAAGGCTGGCAGCGCCCGCATCACATGCTTTCAGTTTCCCTCCCCCCGTTGGCTCCACAGAGCCAGCTTGTTTTTTTCACTTTAGTCTTTGCACAGCGGCGCTGATTTGTCCTGTTGTGCCAGCGCTGTTCTTTTTCTGGCCAGACGCTAAGGGGGCCACGCCAGTTGGGAGAGAGTTTTCTTCTTTCTCCTAGAAGCGGGCCAGCTTGTGGCATGTCCCCTTCACCGCTGCCTCCATGTCTGCGCCTGCTTCCATGCCTACACTACTGCCACCAGGCTAATGTTGGTCGCTGTGAAACTGGGTTCAAACCCAGTGTCTTCGCCGCCTATCGCTTCTCAGGTGATGCTCCAGTCATTTTTGGATGGCAGCGGGACCGCAATCCCAGCAACGCGATGAGGGTAGCAGTAATGACTCACTCTACAACAACAATCTATCCAACGACAATTGTGATAACACTGCTCAGCCTCTGATTTCTGCCCTATTTAGCCTCATGCCAACCATGCCCCTTGCCACCTGATTGGGCACTTTGAACCCCGACGCTAATGCCGTTTCGAGGATTTTACGGGCACATGACTACCCACCCTTTGCGACCAGCTGCCCTAGGGTTGTTAGTTAAGGCCCCCTCAAGGGTCTAGCTTCCCTTTTCTGGGCTGGCGATTCTTTTGCCTAGAACATACAATAAAATGGAGAGTATCATCATATTAAAGAGTGTGTAGGGCCAGCCTTCAATATATTAGTACCTCTGTTTGTTTGCTATTTTCTGCTTCGCATCAACAAATTAACATGTGTTTCAATTTTTGCTGAAGCAAAACAGAATCTCACAAAATATCTGCTCTGCATTCAATGGCAACACGTACTGGTGTTGCCAATGCTTGTGTGCTAAAGCACCCGCTAGGTGCTGCAATGTACTGTTTCTGAAGGGGGTAGGGGAGCGAAACAGCAAGCTTCTGACAATAATAGGGCAGCCTCTAGCTTTAAGTGCAATAGGGAAATAAAGCCTTTATGGGCCTTGTACTTAGAATGGGCACACAGTACAGACAGACTTAGCCGTGATTGTGCTGCTGTGTTACTCTGTCGACAAGGGGTTCCCCTTGCAGCAGCACCATACCAGGTTTCCTCAACTTTCATGGTAGGCATCGGCCGGTAGTACAGACAACCCAAGATTTAAAAAAATAAAAGAAATCAAATTATGTTAGTTTACTGCTAACAAGGCAAGATTATGTAAAGATCTATGCCCACCATATTGATGCCCACACTCAAATGTTGCTCCATTTCTCCCACTTAAGGCATGTACAATGCCCACGCTTCCAAGGTACTCTTTTACCATGAAGGAGACAAACAGGGAGTTGGAGGTGTGCATCAGGACAGGTGAGAACAGGAGAAAAGGACAAAAGATGCAGGGTGGGTGGCTCTCGGGTAGCTGCTCCATGGCTAAATGACAAACATGGATTCAGCATACTTTGGTGATAAGTGTACTGATCGGTCCAGAATCAATATTATACATGCAAGTCAATGGCACAGAGGCAGAGTTGTTGACTCAGGAGCTGGGGATCCGTGTTCGAGTTTTGGCGTCTCTGTGTAATGTATGTGTGATGGAAAGTGCTCAGACACCGTACACTGGTGTGGTTGGCACTATATAACTAATTAAATGCGTCAGAGAGAGTGTGGTTATGGAGGCTTGAGGGGCACTGTTAAAGGGTGATGGTGAGGGAATCCGTGGTGGAGGTGGTCATTGGGGGCACCAACAAACATTGTCGCACCGGGCATCCCCTGCACTAAATAGATTAAACAAACAAGCATTTGCAATGCAATAGGTATCACAGTTGTGAGAAATTGTTTTTTGCTGTAAATCTGTTCAGTAGTTTTTGAGATATAAGATTGGGGTGGGTTTGCGGATCCAGATCTCCAAATTAAAAAAAAGAAAAATACATCTGTGCTACCCCTCACACACCCACTTACAGACCCTCAAAACCACCCACACTGGGGGTGAATGTTTGCACTGTTCAGCATTCCGTCCATAATTTGTCCTTTTGCTTTTGTCACCCTAAGTGGGAAGAGTGTGCTCAGACGTGGGTCTCGTGTTCACTGCACCACTGGATTTAAGTTAGCCTCTCTGATCAGGGTTGATGGCTGGAAACCAGTCCCAGGATACATGTTTCTAGTCCAGGGAGTAACTGGCTTGGCAATTTGGGTGAACTGTTCCCATGAGGAAGAGGGTCAAGACTGATTTGCATTTGGCTGGGGTCAAACTGTGGTGCCGTGGTGAGCATAAGAACAATGGATTAATCCCAGATCTTTTTGACTGGGGGTGAATGTTTGCATTGTTCAGCATTCCGTCCAACATTTTTTCCTTTTGCTCACTCTCAGGGAGACACCCTTTACTGCCAAAACTGTTGTTTCTAGGTAATGGACCCAGGTTTGATTCCACCACTAAGTCCCAATTCCAAGGCTACAATACAGTGCACAGATTATACATATTCGGACCATCGCTCTGTTCTCATAAATGCTCCCTCCCTCCACAAACATAAGCTGAAATAGCTGACTTAATTGATTTGCCGCACCTCAATCTGTTATTTATTACTAAAACATGGGCAGATCCTTCAGCCACCCCTGATTTTTTCTCAGCCGTACTAGCTGTTTTTTCAGTGTATTGATTTGACAGAACTCTTAAAAGGTGTGAGGGACTAGCTTTCATTTACCATGACTGTTTTTTGCATCCTTTGAGACAGACCCTTCCTCTGATTGTGAAGCCTTCCTTTGCTACCTTAAATTTACAAACTTCTGTTCTTTCAAAGGTATGATTTAATATCGCCCACCTAGTCCTAGAAGTAAAAGCATGGGTACTTTACTAGAAGCCATTGCCTGCAAAAAAAAACTAGCATTTTAGGGGACTTTAACTATCACCTAGAACTCTACTCAGATAAGGACACAGAGGCCTTCCTTGATACCTTGTGTATGTTAGGCTTAACCCAAATACTTTAAAAAACACCAGGCTGGCCATACCCTGGATGGCGTTTTCACTAACAGCTCTTTGATCTCCATCAAAAGATATCCTCCCCCTTGTCTGAAGGGATTACCATGCCATCATTTTTTAAATTACCATTCCTAAACTCCATCCTACAAATACAGGTGCAAGCCAGTCCTTAAGATATCAGTCCTGGAAAAATATAGACAGCACAGTCCTCACGCAACAATTATTGCAATGCAAGCCCACTCTGTCCGATGACACAAAACAAGACTTGAATCTATACAATGGCTGGCTTGATTCCGCTTTTTTCAAATGTGCCCCTTACTAGAAGTCCTGCAATGACAGGAAAACCTCTTCTGCCCCTTGGTTTAGTGAGGCCCTTAGACCCGAAATACAAACATTGTAGAAGACAAGAAAGATGTTGGTGCATCCAATATAACACTTTCAATAAATTCCAGTGTAAAATCGCTCTGTCCAAATACAAAAACGTTTTGAATGAAAAAAAAAGCACCTACTTCACTCAATTTATAGATGGAGCCAAATATTCTTCTAAGGAACTTTTCCAAATAGCTGCCAGACTCACTGCACTATCAGGAAACAAAGCCTCAAATCATTCTCAGGCTTTCTGCAACACATTGGCGCTCAGCTGGAATAAAGTTAACCAAGTCTACTCGAAGTTTGAGGCCACCATTTTACCCGAGACCAGGGCCAATTCCATCCAGGTCTCTCCCACATTACCTCCCCTCTTAGGATTCGATGCTTTTACCCCCAATCAAATAACTAACCTGATCATCAAGGCCAAAGCAGACTCTCCACTATATCCTTGCCCACCATCAGTTCTCAAACTGGCTCCTGTTCTGATAGACACGCGCCTCGCAGCCATATTTAATGACATGTTTAATTCCACGAGTATTCCCCTCACTCAAAACAGCATCTATCTTACCTCTCTTAAAGAAACCTAGCCTGAATCCAGTCGATCCTAACAACTATCGCCCATTGTCTTGTCTTCCCTTTCCCGCTAAATTAGTGGAAACAGTCATCTGGCCCAACATTTACTTGACAATCAACTGGTGGATGAAACACAATTTGGTTTCAGGACTGGGCACAACACAGAAACAGCTGTGATCATAAGTGAATTTTAAATGTTTTTCAAATTCTATTTTCAAACTATAACATCCCTGTAAGCTTACAGGCATGTTATAGTTAGAAAATAGAATTTGGAAAACCTTTACAATTCCATGAATAAGCCAAAGGTTACAGAGACGTCATAGTTAGGCTCAGATTTCACTCATATAAACAAGTGAAATTCAGCAGTTATAGTTACCTGAGCTTACTATAACTTAACTCCAGCAATGCACTCCTTATGACCTCAGTATTACATCAATCATGATATGGGCAGTGACATCACTGATGACATCTCAAATTACATCACTGATGATATCATCCAGTGATTGTGAGTGTTTTCTAAAAGTTTAGGACTGTTAAACATATATACTAAGCTTCTACAAAAGTTAAATTAGTATAATTAATGTACTGCTAATGAGTGAAACTGTTTCTAACATATATTATGTGCGTGGCTGTGTAACTGTGTGTATCCATGTGTGAGTGGGTATGTCAGTGGCTGTATGAGTGAGGGGAAGTGTGTGAGCAGCTGTATGGGTGAGTGAGTGGCTCTGTGGGGGGGGCTGTATGGGTGTGTGAGTGGGTATGTGAGCTGGTCAATCAGTGACAAAGTTGTGTGAATTACTTTATGGGTGGGTGTGTAAGTGAGTGGCAATGTGGGTGAGTGAGTAGATGTATGAGTGGCTATATGGTTGAGAGTTTGGCTTTCTGAACGTGTGTTTGATTCAGTTAGTTTCTCTGTAATTGGCTGTAGTGGAGAGTGGTGTCTGTGTGAGTGTCTGTATGGGTAAGGGAGTGTGTGTGTAAGTGGTTGTATGGATGAGTGAATTGGAATGTAAGTGGGTGTGTGAGTAGTTGTATGGGTGAGTATATAGCAGTGTTCAGAGGTTGTATGGGTGAGCGGATAGCTGAGCAAACGGTTGCATGGTTGAATAAGTGGGTGTGCGAGTAGCTGAATGGGTGAGAGTGCGGCTGTGTGAGTTGTTGTATGAGTGAGTGAGTAGTTGTGTGAGTAGCTGAATGGGTGACTGAGTGATGGTGTGTTGCATAGGGGTGTGAGTAGATGTGTGAGTGGTTTTGTAGACAACATCATCAGTGATGTCACTGACCATCTCATGAGTGATGTAATGCGTAAGCTCAGAAGCAGTGTATTGCGGGGGTGAGTTATAGTTAGCTCAGGTAAAAATAGCTGCTGAATTTCACTGGTTTTGTTGTGTGTAAAATCTGCGCCCAGTTATAACATAAATGTAACCTTTGTTTTTTCAGTGAATTGCAAAGGTTTTTCCAATTCTATTTACCAACTATAACTTCCCTGTAACCTTTGTTTTTTTCAGTGAATTTCTAAGGTTTTGTAATGTTAA
Source organism: Lissotriton vulgaris (assembly GCF_964263255.1). Classification (NCBI taxonomy): domain Eukaryota; kingdom Metazoa; phylum Chordata; class Amphibia; order Caudata; family Salamandridae; genus Lissotriton; species Lissotriton vulgaris. The sequence continues at coordinate 224,903,432 of NC_141693.1, read as the reverse complement.
TATTAGGGGTGGGCGGAATTTGCGTAGTCGAGCTACGCAATGCTTCGTGAAATGGTACAAAATCTCAGCGAGCACGAAAAAGTTCAGCGAACACCTGGAATTGCTTGTTCCACCCGTTTGCAGTGCTTTTTCCTGTTCGGGAACGGTGTTTGCGTGCTCGGGGAGAAATATCTTGCGAACACGCATTTTGAAAGAGCGAACAAGCAAAGAATTCTGCGAAGCCGCGAAATTATTGGCAATTCCACGTTCTCCACGGAACATGAAATTACCCAAATTCTACAAACTCCACTAATTTCACGAGTGGGAATGAATTTACCGCCCAGGCCTAGTTATTACCTAACTGTAAGATCCCTTTATCTTTCTGAATTTTTATTGTTTTTTTAAACGTTATTTTCTTACTAAAGCATTTTTGGAACCCGTGAGAGAGTGCATAAGTGTACGACTCAGTCTCTAAGTGGGTGCATAAATGTCTGAGCAGGTCTGTGATTATTTGCGTGACTGTGAGTGGCTGGCTGAATGGCTGCATGAGTATCTGTGGGTCTGTGAGACTGTGCATGAGTGTCTAAGTAGGTCTCTGACTTGGTGCATAAATGTCTGAGTGGGTCTGTGAGTAGGAGTAGGAGTGTCTGAGTAGGTCTGTGAGTGGGAGCATGAGTGTATGAGTGGGTCTCTGACTGGGTGCATGAATGTCTGAGTGGGTCCATGAGTGGTTGTGTAAGTGTCTGAGTGGGACTATGAGTGGGTGTGTACATGTCTAAATGGGTGTGTGAGTTTCTAAGTGGGTCTGTGACTGGCTGCATGAACATCTGAGTGGGTCCAGAAAGGGGTGTGTGAGTGTCTGAGTGGGTCTGTGAGTGGGTGCATTAATGTATGAGTTGGTCTGTGAATAGGTGCATAAGTGTCTAAGTGGGTCTGTGAGTGGGTACATGAGTGTCTGAGCGAGTCTCTGACTGGGTGCAAGAGTGTCTGAGTAGGTTCATGAGTGCCTGAGTGGGTCTCTGACTGGGTGCATGAGTGTCTGAGTAGGTCCATTAGTGGGTGTGTGATTGTCTGAGTGAGTCTATGAGTGGGTGCATAAGTGTCCAAATGAGTTTGTAAATGTGTATGTGAGTTTCTGAGACTGGGTGTCTGAGGATCTGAGTAGGCCTGTGAGGGGGTGTGTGATTGTCTGAGTAGGTCTGTGAGTAGGCGTGTGAGTATCTGAGTGGGTCTCTGACTGGATGCATGAGTGTCTTATTGGGTCCATGAGGAGTTGTGTGAGTGACTGAGTGGGTGCATAAATGGCTAGATGGATGTATGAGTGTGAGTTTATGAGTGGGTCTGAGACTGGGTGTGTGAGTGTCTGAGTGGGTCTATGAGTGTGTGCATAAGTGTATAAATGGGTGTGTGAGTGTATGAGTGGGATTGTGAGTACATTAGTGTCTGAGTGGGTCTGTGAGTTGGTGCCTCAGTGTCTGGGTGGGTCTTTGAGTAAGCGCATGAGTCTCTCACCGGGTCTATGATTGGGCGCATCAGTCTCTCATTGGGTCTGTCAATGGGTGTGTGAGAGTCTGAGTGGGTGTGTGAGTAAGTAGGTGTGTGAGTCTCTGTGTGGGTCTATGAGTGGTTATGTGAGTGTCTGAGCAGGTCTATGAGTGGGTGTGTGAGTCTCTGTGTGGGTCTATGAGTGGCTGCATGAATGTCTGAGTGGGTCTGTGAGTGGGTGTGTGAGCTTCTGAGTGGGTCTGTGAGTAGATACAGGAGTCTCAGAGCAGGTCTGTGAGTGGGTGAATGGGTTTCTGAGTGGGTCATTGAGTGAGTGTGTGAGTCTCTCAGTTGTGGATGTGTGAGTGTCTGAGTAGGTATGTGAGTTGATGCATGAGTCTGAGTGGGTCTGTGAGTTGGTGTGTGAGTGTCTGAGCAGGTCTTTGAGTGGGATCATGAGTGTCGTAGTGGGTCTCTGACTGGGTGTATGAATGTCTGAGTGGGTCCATGAGTGGGTGTTTAAGTGTCTGAGTAGGACTATGAGTGGGTGTGTACATGTCTAAATGGGTGTGTGGGTTTCTAAGTGGGTCTGTGACTGGCTGCATGAGTATCTGAGTGGGTCCAGGAATGGGTGTGTGGGTGCATTAATGTATGAATTGTTCAGTGAATAGGTGCATGAGTGTCTAAGTGGGACTGTGAGTGGGTACATGAGTGTCTGAGTGAGTCTCTGACTGGGTGCATGAGTGTCTGAGTGGGTTTATGAGTGTCTGAGTGGGTGTATGAGTAGGTCCATTAGTGGGTGTGTGATTGTGTGAGTGAGTATATGAGTATATGAGCGGGTGCATAATTGTCTAAATGAGTTTGTGAGTTTCTATGTGAGTTTCAGGGCCTGGGTGTCTGAGGGTCTGAGTGAGCCTATGAGGGGTTGTGTGATTGTCTGAGTAGGTCTATGAGTAGGCATGTGAGTATCTGAGTGGGTCTCTGACTGGGTACATGAGTGTCTGAGTGGGTCCATGAGAGATTGTGTGAGTGTCTGAGTGGGTGCATAAATGGCTAAATGGATGTATGAGTGTGAGTTTATGAGTGGGTCTGTGACTGGGTGTGTGAGTATCTGAGTGGGTCCATGAGTGGGCCTGTGATTGTCTTAGTGGGGCTGTTAGTGTACCTGTGAGTATCTGAGTAGATTCATGTGTGTGAGTGTCTGGGTGGGTCTATGAGTGGGTGCATAAGCGTATGAATGGGTGTATGAGTGGGTCTGTGAGTGCATTAGTGTCTGAGTGGTCTGTCACTTGGTGCCTCAGTGTCTGAGTGGGTCTTTGAGTGAGTGCATGAGACTCTCACTGGGTCTATGAGTGGGTGCATCAGTCTCTTATTGGGTCTGTCAATGGGTATGTGAGTGTCTGAGTGGGTGTTTGAGTAGGTGTGTGAGTCTCTGAGTGGGTCTATGAGTGTCTATGTGAGTGTCTGAGCAGGTCTGTGAGTGTGTGTGTGAGTCTCTGTGTGGGTCTATGATTGGCTGCATGAATGTCTGAGTGGGTCTGTAAGTGGGTCTGTGAGCCTCTGAGTTGGTCTGTGAGTAGATGCAGGAGTCTCAGAGCGGGTCTGTGAGTAGGTGAATGGGTGTCTGAATGGGTCAGTGAGTGAGTGTGTTAGTCTTTCAGCTGTTCTGTGGGTGGATGCATGAGTGTCTGCATGGGTCTGTCAGTGGGTGTGTGAGTGTCCGAGTAGGTGTGTGAGTTGATGCATGAGTCCAAGTGGGTCTGTGAGTTGGTGTGTGAGTGTCTGAGCAGGTCTGTGAGTGAATTCATGAGGTCTAAGTGGGTCTGTGAGTGGATGTGTGAGTGTTTGAATGGATCTCTGAGTAGGTGCATGAGTCTCTGAGTGAGTCTGTGAGTGAGTGCATAAGTGTCTGGGTAGGTCTGTTAATGAGTACATGAGTCTCTGAGTGGGTCGGGTCTGTGAGTGGGTGCAAGAGGGTCTAAATGGGTCTGTGAGTCAGTGTGTGAGTATCGGAGTGGTTTTGTCAGTGAGTGTGTGAGTCTTTGAGTGAGTGTAACATTGTGAGGAGTGGGTCTCTAAGACAGTATATTAGAGTGAGCTTCTCAACGAATTCACAAATATTGCACATGGAAAAAATGAGTTTTTTGATGTGTTGTAGACATAAGGGGGTCAATCAAAGACTCCTTTATCACACTCCCGAGGTCAGGGTACCTCTACCCTGACCTCTTATATAACTTTGAATAATTGTTTTGAGCCCCTGGGACCATGTTCCATTTTAAAAAATGGCAACCACAACTTTGTACACATGTTGCGGTCAGCATATCGCATTTTTGCTGCTGTCGCATGGATTGACGAAGCGTTGTGAACTAGTTCCAATGGATTTGCGCTTCTAGATATATGAATTTGTTTTTCTTTCATTATCTCAAAAACTACTGAACGGATTTACACCAAATCACAAAAGGCACGCTTTCTGGACCAAGATGTAGCTTTGTGCCAAAACGTGTGTAACTCTGTTCAGGGGTTCAGACTATAGTTGTGTCTCAAATCCCTAAGGCAATTAACATGAGAAACACATTTATTTTTACCCACCATCTTCTCGGCCCCCGCTTAATGGATCACTCCAAAACTTTCCATTTACAATATGACACAATGGCATACCTTTTGTAAAATGTTTCGTGAAGATTTGTCAACCGGTGCCAAACATATAGGCAAGTCTAAAAACACTTTTCCTATGGAAAATAGGTCCTAACTATAATTACCTACTGGCAACCCCCAGTAGGTGTAGGTATATATATATATATAGAGGTGGTCCGAGGCCACGCTCCTTTTTACACACTCTGCAAACACGCCTCTTGGTGCACTGCTGGTGGGGTGATGAGGTTCACTTGTGTCCTGAGGACCTCAGGACACACGTGGACTTCATCCTCCCAGCAGCAGTGTGCCAGGAGCCGTGTTTGCAGAGTGGTGTAAAAAGGGCCTTGGCCTCGGACCACCTCTCTGGAATCCAGCCCTGTGGCGCTTACTGGAGGTACCTGGTGTGCTAGTTGGCACCCAGGGACCCTCAGTATTCAAGGGGAATTAATTCCAAGGGGCACGTTTGCAGAGTGGTGGAGAAAGGGGGTGTGGCCTGGTATGAGAAGTTAGCAATCCTGCTGTGTGTAACTTACTGGAGGTAATAGGAGGAGTAGTCGGCCCCCAAGGTTGATGTTGAGGGTTAACTACCCCTCCTGTTACCGCCAGTAAATCCCACACAGTGGGATTGCTACGAGGAGTTCGGAGGCCACGCTCACCTTTCTCCACCACTCTGCAAACACGACTGCTCTGTTATAGTTAGAAATTAGCATTTAAGAAAACTTTGAAATTCACTGAAAAAAACATAGGCTTCGGGGAAGCTATAGTTAGAAATTAGCATTTAAAAAACCTTCCAAATTCACTGAAAAAACCATAAGTCTCAGGGACATTATAGTTAGAAATTAGCATTAAAAAAAATCCTTAGAAATTCATTGAAAAAATCATAGGTTTTAGGGACGTTATAGTTAGTAATTAGCATTTAAAAAACCTTAGAAATTCACTGAACAAAAACATAGGTTTCAGGGACGTTATAGTTAGAAATTAGCATTTAAAAAAACCTTAAAAATTCACAGAAAAAAACGTTGGTTTCAGGGACGTTATAGTTAGTTGGACCTTTCACTTGTATAAAACCAGAGAAATGTGGATGTTATAGTTAGTAGAGATAACTATAACTTGCGCCCCCGCAATGAACTGCTGATGACGTCACATTTTACATCACTCATGACATGATCAGTGACATCACTGATGACATCTCAAGGTACAACAGTCCCTTTTGAAAAATAGCTGTGCCTCTCTACTGTCTGTAGCCCACTGGGGGGGCTGTGAAAAATGTTTTAAATGAACTGAGTCTAAGCAGGACCCACTGAAGGGTAATTATTAGCACCAAACACTACAACTCCCAGAATACCATTGCAAAATTACTCACCAGAGAGGAGGAGCTGGGAACATTGTTAAAAGGAAGTGAGTTGGTGATCCTGCTAATGTCAGTTAACCCATGAAGAAGGAGAAAGGACTCCGAAACTCATTTGGAAAAGTAACTGCAGCAGATAAAAAGCTGGTTCCATGTCTAGGACTGCTTTTCAATGAAGCAGATTTTTTTTAATGCAGCCCGTTTTCCTTCAAGGAAAACAGGATGCATTTGAAAAAAAAAAAGAAATTAAACTTTTTCATTTAATTTTTTTAAGTTTCAAGTTTAAGTTTTTTATTTTTTTTTTTGCTCTCAAAAGAGGGCCACATAAAACAATCACATAGTTATACACCACTACATACAATAAAAATCACAATAAAAGCCGAATAAAAGATCACATCTTTAACACTGGCCGAACAATCATCAAACAACATCTCTAGGTATCATTAATAAATATCTAAAAAACCCTTAAAAAAGTTAAAAATTTTGATCAAAACATTTCATTAGGTGGACAATAAAGGGCATGAAAGAAAGTATTTACATTAAGGATTCCTAATTGTAGACAAATAGATTTTAACCATTTAGAGCGCAATGGATGTAATGCAGGACAAACAAACAAAACATGATTTCGGTCCTGCACTGCCTTATTGCAAAGGTTACATACTGGAGATGTCCCATACCACTTTGCTAAAAGTGAATTTAGAGGAAGCAAATCATGTCTTAAAAGGTACCATAGCCTACGGACTTTATGAGGGATATTCCAAGAAACGTACTGCTGGGCCTGCTTTACTGAGTACGTGTTTAAAAGTACATCACCACCCTTCTTTTCATGTAAAATAGTCATATCCAATTTAAAACAGAGTTCCCAAGATGCGTATTTCAGCTGAGACTTTAGTTGAGAAGGAGAAAGTAAGAACAAAGTACTTGCATCCAACTCTAACATTGTTACCGCTTTTCTAAAGTTTTTTTCTATTAGTGAAAACTCGTTTAAATTGCCCAGTAGTTTGTTTTTAATATATTCCCGTAAGGAACCCGATTTACCTCTGGCCAAACAGGCCACCCACCTTACCAGGGCAATCAACCCCTGTACCCAACAGCTCCGAAGGCCAAATTCCAGCCTGCATGCAGACACGGAGCAAGCTGTATTAAGGGAAGAAATTCTTCTTAGTATCTTTCCTTCCATTAACTGCAAAAAACCCCAATGCCTTAACTCCACCAATTCTACTCCGTACAGCAGAGTTGCAGGGATTTTTGCTCTATATACTTCCAAAAATCGAGCAAAGTGTCTTTTTCCTGTAGCAGAATACAAGGAATATAACCCCATACCATGAGCCAATGCTTTACACAAATTATGTTCAATATGGGGTTTCTCACTTAGGTTTGCCGAGATTATTTTACCTAAAAAGGTGTAAGTTTTAACCACCTCTAGTGTCTGGCCTCCTATAGCCCATCCGAAGTTTTCAGACCTACATTTTTTTCTTCCAGAAATGCACATGATTTGCTTTTGGAAGCATTAATCTTCATAAAATGTGCTTCTGCAAATAAATGTAATGCTTGCAGGCGGTTAGACAAGCCCTTCGGAGTTAAGTCTAAAATGGGGATATCATCCGCATACATTAAAACAGAAATGGATGAACCTCCAACTACCGGGGCTAACCCATCACATGCAGCAATGGAAGCAGGTAGATCCGCAGTATATAATGAAAACAACATGGGGGCCAATATACACCCCTGTTTTAATCCATTCAGGGATGGGATAGTCTGTGAAAGACCCCTTTCTCCGCCTTGTAGCACCTTACACCAGGTATTCGAGTGAAGGGATCTTACAAGTTCCAGTAGCTGTGGAGGCATACCCAATACAGCAAGCTTTCTCCACAGCGTCGGACGGTCCACCTTGTCAAACGCTGTGGAGAAGTCTATGAATGCCGCATATACTCCACCTCCTCGCACTCGTACGTATTTGTCAACATTCACTTGAAGAGCTGTTAAATTATCAAGTGTACCATGCTCTTTACGGAACCCAGTTTGTTCCAAAGGTAGAATTCCGCTTGCCTCCACCCAATCAGTGATTAATATTAAAAGACACTTAGCAAAAACTTTCCCAATAGAATCCAGTAGAGCTATTAAACGGTAGTTCATGGGTTTATCCCGCTCTCCCTTCTTAAATATGGGTATTAGTATACTTCCCCTCCAAGATGTAGGAACTGATCTCATTAAGAAGCAGGCTTTAAACAAAGGAAAAAGAATCCTACTCCATGAGGTGACATCCTGCTTCCGTACTGAAATGGGCAACTCGTCCGGACCCATTGCTCCGGAGGAGCGCATACTCTTGATCACCGAAGCAATGGATTTCTCAGATGGAGGATCCATAGTATACCCACTGTCCAAAACCAGGTCACAATCCTCACCCTCTACGCCATTAGACGCATACAAATTCGATATAAATGAGATCCAGACATCTTCAGGAATAGAGATGGGAATAGGGGAAGTTCTTGCACCACATCCCTTACCAATTATGGACCAGAATTCTCTAGATTTACCATAGACAGAAGCCTCCCTTAAACTAATCCAGAGTGAGTCTTCTTTTTCTTTTTTTAATTTTGCTCTCAGTCTGGTCCTCCTACTTTTTAGTAAGGATAACTTATTAGCATTTTCCCTGGATCTAAAAAGAAACTGTTGCCTCACTAGTTTATTTATTTCTTTATTTAAGGGTAATAATAAACTAGGAACAAAATTCACTTTCCTAGGATATCTTGGCTTCTTTGCAGTCGCAGTAAGCTTCTTCATAAAGTTTTCAAAATGAAAGAATTCCATACCCTGCCATTCTTTTAATTCAAGTAAGGTTTGTGCAAGAATGTTTTGCAAATCCTTCATAATGGTAGGGTTCCAGAAACATCTGCCGGACTTACAATGAAGAGAAACTCCTCTATTACCCAAAGACCAGGAATTAGTGACCGGAGGTTGTAATGAAACAGTTATACTGATCACGTTATGGTCGCTCATGGGAGTTTGAGAAATCATTATGTCCTGAATATAGGAGAAAGTGTTATAGTCCGTAATTACATAGTCAAGGATGGATTCACCCTTAGGGGACCTATGAGTGAATTTAGCGGGTGTATCAGATGGCATCCTACCATTTACAATTAACCCCTCTAGATAGCTAAGTTCTTCTAACAGCATCTTTCCTCTTTTGCTAGTTTTTATTTTATTTGGAAAGATGGATTGGAGTATATTATATGCCTCTTCTTTAGACTTATTTCTAAACAAGTCTACGCTTGAGTTAGAATCTTTGCTATTCAAATCACCCACAAGTAGAATATAAGGGGGCTGGTCAAGCTCTAATAATTGTTTAACATAAGAAAACATTCGCTTCAATACAATACTAAAAACATCTTCAGGCGGAATGTATGCATTAATAATTACCAGGGAGTACTGGCTACCTACACTGGCTAGATTATTAATAGTTATTGCTTGAAAAAGGTTACTTGTGTCAACATAATGGGAAAATTGCCATTGTAGTGAATTAGACAGGAGGCAGGCAATTCCTCCTTTTGCGTGACCCTTTTTCGATGGCGTAGCTGCAGCCTCAAGCACAAAATAATCTTTCCCCCCGTATAGAATATTTTTACACCACGTTTCTTGAATGCATATCACATCTGCATTCAGGGAAAATAGGAAATCAAGTTTCTCCGGTCTATTATGTAACCCTGCTGCATTCCAGGATAGGACTTTTAATTGACTGTTAAAGATGTTGAAACAGTCTTGGATTATCCGAAATATTATTAGATAAAACTCCTGGAAGCCAGTTCCACCGATGATTATCCTCAGTTGTAGGAACAGTCAGGTTCAAGGGGATAGGTAGTACCTGGGAAACCATACGTTTACCTCTAGAGACCCAAATTTTTAAATCTTTATTGTATGTGGACGGATCTTCCTGCCTAAAGCCCAACTTTGTGGCTCCCTCTCTAGGGTAAATATCCTTTCCATTATGGAAAAAGGGTAACACATCAATCCCTCTACATTGAAACGATTCCGCCTGTTGTAGTACAAGGTTAGCTATTATTTTAGAACAGAATTTTACCCGTACACGTAGCCCATTTTCAAACCTTACTAAAGAAACCAAGTCAATGTCACTCGACTGAATTAGTTTTAAACATTCAATATCCTTAAAACAATTAAGCAACCATGACCTGTTTAGGTATAAGTCAGAGTCAAATAAGGGCAAAAAGTCCAGAGTCAAAGTATCCACATAAGAATTAGGGGCTTTAAAATGTACAGAAGGAGAATTTGTGGCAACAACAACCGGCAGCCGAAAGATAGGCGCTGATGGGTTAAGTGTCCCTGGTGCAACAGGAATAGTTCTTGTCACCTCTTCTATTGAAGCTATGGGCACTAATCCATTATCCTCTTGACAAGGGGCTCCCCCAACATTGGCATGAACATCAAGAGGACCTTCGACTACAGAGCCAGTAATGCAAACAGCAGCCTTATTAGAAAAAGTGTCCAATAAAGAGTTATCTTCAATATCAACAACATCAAGCACTTCTGTATTTATATGTTTTTGAAAAATAATTTGCCTTTGTCTTTTCTTCTTGTACTTACGAACAGGTTTCCTATTTTTCCCTTTGTTCTTTCTGCTTTTTTCTTTGACTTTTCCATTTACATCAAGATTCACTTCAGGCTCTTGGTTGAAAATTGGGAATAACTCATTTCCAGCGTTTAAGTTTACATCCACCAAACTTTCTTCCTTTAAGGAAGGTTCTGATTCCTTCATACAATTTGAAACTGATGGAATAGGCATCCCTGAGGGCTCATATTTGTCAACCACTACTGGCGTACCCGCAGGCGCATTTTTTACCAGTAAATTACTGCTATCCAGGACATTCTGCAAAACAATCTCCGGAACAATCTCCGGGGGGGGGGGGAGTAGTACCATTTTCTGTGCTTTTTGCCAGTAATACTTTCAATATCTGTGTAACTGAGTCCAAGATGCAGTCAGAGCTCCCAACAAATTTGCCCAGTAAAAACAATATGGAAGCCAGTAAATGTTCTAGTGCTATTAGGGAATCAGAGATAGGTTTATCGTCTTTAGGGAACCCAGAAGCAGTGAGGGGGCAGATACCGGATAGATTAAGTGGTGGAGTCCTAGAATCATTCTGCAATGAAGGAATGTCATTAGATGTTATAGCGGGAGTACTACTATATAGCAATAATCCTGACGGCGTGGCTCCATTTGGTGTCTTACTAGGATCAGGGCGTTTCAGAATTCTATCGTCCATGTAGCGACCACACAATTCAAGATTGATACTGGACAGAAAAGACTCTCCTTTTATAGCCACGTCCGGACTTTCTGCAACTTTAAGAATGTTAGGCAGAGGGACTTTCGTATCTGCTGTCATATTATCAGGATGCTCTCCCCTTAAAGTACCTACTGGGAGATTAGCATCAGTAGTTATTGACAGGGAAGGCAAGTTTTTTACAGAGGCTGGCTCAGGTTTGGGATCTTTCTCTACATCAGGCGGTGCATCCACCAAAGGCATCATCTCAGAACCAGCAACTATCGGGACTGCCACAGTCTTATCAACAGGTTTTTCCCATAATTTCAGTAACTGCATCTGTCTATTTAATAACACACTGTTGTCTTGTTTATTCCTCAGGGGGTTAGATCTGGTTTTTATACATGACCTCCCCCCTAGGACTCTTCCAGAGCGTAATTTCTTTGCTGTCATGATAAACGGAAAAGTAACCAACCAAGCAGCAGGCTATTGCACAGAAGATATATATATATAAATAACAATAACTAGTCCATAAAAATGAATCCTCTGAGAAGTTGACAATAGATACTCGGCCAGTATTCAGAGATATCTCCTTCAAAGTGACACACCTCCAGTCACTGATATACCTAACCTAAAATGAAAATAACAGGGCCCAGCCCAGCCTACCTCGGCCACCGAGGGCCAAAGAGGGCCCGCCCTTTGCCCGGGCTTAGCCCCGGGCGTTCCCGCGCGCTCCCGCAACGCGGGTGGTGGTTTTGAAGGCGCCTCCAGGCGCTCCTGCGTCACTTCCTGTCCCCGAGTGCTGGGGCACCTGGGAGATGTAGTCTCCCTCCGCTCGGCCGGCGCGTTTGGAACTGCGGCGGCGGGAGGGAGACAAGTCGAGCAAGCGGCGAGGTCTTCGCAGGTATCGTGAAGGGTTAGTAAATGTCAAATGTTCCTTCGCCAATAGAATTACAACAAATTCCGATTAGTGACAATTTATTTTATCACTCCCTTACTAAACAGTCATCCCGCGACCTGCTTCACCAGTATCAAGAAAAATTGCAACTCTTTAGGTTTTCCCGGCTTTTGCTTAGCTTAGCAGCTAGAGAAAGGAGGCGGCCGGCCACTTTCTTCCCCGGAACTAAGTAATCGCGCTCACTGCAACGTAATTTTTTTAAGGGCAGGTATTGGTCCCTGGGATCACTGCCTGCCCTTAAAAAAATATTTTCAGGGCCACTCACAAAGAGGAGGGGGTCCCCTGGGGATCCCTTCCCATTTGCGACTCCATTACCACCCTCTGGAAGAGGGTGCTAATTTGCAAGTCTTTTAAGACCGCAACTGCGGTCGCAAAACATTGGCACATGGCTTTGCGGTCGCTATTAGGAAGGGATAGGCCCTTCCTAATAGCGAGTCGCAAAACCTATTTAGCGAGTCGCAAATAAATTGTGACTCGATAAATAGGCTTTGTACATGGCCCAGTAGGTTTTTGCCTGTGCAAACGAGTAGCAAACCTGTTTGCGCATGCAAAAACGGTTCATACATCTGGCCCTAAGAGAGTAGTATTTATGCACAGGGAGTGCTGAGTTTTTCACTTCAGTTTCGAGGTGACAAAGATCTATTTGTGGAAGGCACTTTGGACATAACGTGATTCCTCATCATGTTTCATAGGGCCCAAAGCACTTATTACACCACAGAACTAACAAACGAGGTAGGCTGTGCTGTACAGAAGTAAAAAATAAATAAATACAGAACGTAATACAACAACTTTCAGTAACACACATGGAAAAAATGCTTTACTAAAAAAAGATGTAATAAAAAGTTGAAGCCGCAAGGGCAATCAAGAGGATTATTTTAGGGTGGGAAAAGCAGTGTGTGGGTCAGTTCGCCCTGTGCAGTCTGAGACTCTGGCCAGTCATTAGGGAAGGCCATTTCCCACACTGCGCTGAGGACACCGACCTCTCCATTTTAACAAGATCTGAGTGGCCCTGAATGGCTATCAGTGACAAAGGGCTGCAGAGGTTGTTTAAGGAGAGGCCCCGGGGCCAGCCTCTCTGTGGCGAACAAAGAGATGAAAAGCCCTGCACGTAGTGACTTGCGAGGGCCATTTTTATACCCTTAAAAGCACTTTACGCAAACTTCCAACGCGATCATGAATAAAAAACTAGCCAGCCAACCCCCCTCCAATTTGCCCCTTTGAGTCAAAAATGAAACCTTCAAAGGATGCTAAAGCTCTGAAAGCTTCAAGGTGATCTTTTAATCCAAGGTTAAGCAGCCCTGAGCCCAAACACACTCTGACAATAATCTGCCCCCTCCCGGCTCCCAAAAACAAGAAAGGCTGATGTTTGTTTTTCAGATTACTCTGCCACTAAGAGTGCTCGGTCTGTTTGGGCTCCCCGTGAGACGAGAAAGGAAAAGCAAAGAGTGGGGTGCAGGGGAAAGGGGTGCAGTCTGCAGAGAGCCGAAGGCGGGCCTTTCTCGGGGGTCTGGGGTGCTCCCAGCCCACATGCATGCGTCTCCCGGGTGGAAGGTCACACAGTGAGAGGAGAGCCATGAAAAGTAAATTACCAATTGGATTAGCAGTGTGAAGAGTACAGAGCAGCAGGGGGTGAAGGGGGGCACTCGTAGGAAGCTGGGGTGCCTTTTTGACAGTCTCCAGGCTTTTATTTCTACGGCTTCTTGAGCAGCCGAGATCACACAGCCCAGCCTGGGAGCAGAACAAGGGAGAGGCCTGTCCACGAACCACAACTCTATCATCTGGGTGGGCGATGTGGCAAATTGGGGGGAGGAGGGGCAGCCATAGCTCCGCATTCTATGCGCGCGAGTGGGTGGAGGGCGGTTCACCTGCAGCCTTATCTGCTCTATTAGTGAGAGGGTGCGATAGGGGACGATGTCTGTCACTTTATCTGTGTGGGAGGGGGTCCCCTCTTCAAGTCCATCTGCGCTATCTTTGGGACCCCTCCTATCGGTCTCTGTCTAGCAGGGTGTCTGTGTTTCCATCAGTGTGTCGATCTGTCCGTCGATCAGAGAATCTCTTACTCTAATACGTTTCTGTACATCTACAATTGATCGATTATTGATGTCTGCACATCTATCAGAATGTATGCCTGTCTGTCGATCCATGTGTCAGTCTGTACACAGCGTGCCTGTCTGTATTTATCAGTGTGTGTCTGCCTGCTTAGTGGAACTTCTTTATATCTATCCTTTTATGAGTGACATTTCCCCTTTAGAGTGTCTGCCCGTAAATCCGTCAGTCTGTCTATTAATGTCTCTCGGTGTGATTGTCGCTCAGTGTCTAGGTGCGCATATTAGTGTGTTAGTTTGTTTCTCTTTTCCTGCATAAGTCTGCATACCTGTTACTGTGCCGGCTTGTATGTCTGCCAACGGGTCTATTGTCTGTGCATCTCTTTGAGACTCTATCAGTATTTTTGTCTGACTATCTCTCAACATGTCTGTCTATCAGTGTGCCTGTCTTGCTCTCCATCATGGTAAAAACCACGTTGTCCATGTTCACAGCCTGTCTCCCAGTGAATGACCGTATACATGTCTTCATCTGTCTGTGGCTACCTATGTATATTACAGTGTCTGAGATTAATACAAAAATTCCACCCATCAGGTTTGTGTTTTGTTCAGTGTGATGTGCATGCCCACGGGTGGATGCCATACCCAATGTACCAGAGGAATCAACGTATGCCTCACTCACAAGGCCTCAATGGGCATAAACCATCAGGGGGTGGATGGTGTTCTCATCTGGGAGGGCCTAGGCTGGCAGCCAGGCTGAACGTTTCTTATTGGAGCATTGTTAAGACACATCTGCATATGACTCTATGTCAACAGGGGCATTATGGGAAAAATATGGTGGGTTAGAATGCTGCCCCAAGTAATACCAAGTGTCTGAGGTTAAATAAAGCAGTCCACCTATCACCTTTTTGTTTTCTTCCTTTGTGCCAGGTGGGCATTAGCATGACAGTAGAGCGTACAACCACACTGATGATGTCTTCTGCAGGCAGCTAGGCAGTGCCATCTGGCTGGTCTTGGGAAGGGTGCCCTTTCACTACAGTGCTTGGTGCATCTCTGTGGTCAAGAATGTCTGCGATTTGCTCACACTACTGTGCGTGCAGGGCAGAGCAGGGTAATCCCGGGTACTGACCAGGCACTGAAGAAGCTGTTAGGTGCCTAATTCGAACTTGCTGATTTACTAGAGGCTGCCTTTGGAAAAAGAGGCATGGATTCTTTCAGAATCTTGGAAGGAAGCTTGACGTTGCCTTACTTTGATACTGCTTCTAATTCAGGCAATAGGGAGGTGGGTGGCAGAGGTTTGTCACTTGGGAGCCTTTGTCTGCTCTCTGTATGCTCTAAACTTGAGTCTTAAAGCCTCATTATGAGTGGCCAATTAATTTCTAAACTCTGTACATATACCTGTTTCAAAAGGGCTCAGAATTATAACTTATGTGGACCCTATCACACCCAATAATTATCAGGTGTTATAACGTGTGACCCTCAGAGTTAAATTTCAGCAGGTCAATCCTGCCATAATTTATTTCTGGAAAAGGTCAAAATTACTGGAACATGTGATTTTTGGTGTAGTAAGCACCAAAAGAAACATGTTGTTCCCTAAAACAATTTGGTATAGGTGGTATTTGTCACATCCTATAAATTGGGACTCCAAAGGGAATCATATTTTTTCAGGTGCAGCAAATATTGCACCAAACTCGAAGACACTCATAACATGGACCTTAGTGCTTTTGCGTAAAATGTACAAAATGTCTCATTAGCCACTACTCATCAAAGATACCATATGTACCAACATACCAACAGGCAATTGTACGATGATGGTACGTTCAGTATGCTCCCGGGCAAAAATATGGACAAGTTGAAGTAAGCCATAGGTTGTTATCACTTACTGACTCTCAGTTTCCTCTATTACTTTGACACCTGGTGCTATGGGTTGTGACACTAGTTGTTGAAGAGAAATTATCCCCCATTTCAAGAGCAATATATAAGAGTATTGGTAAAGAATTACCATGAACTTACATTGCCTTCATTCTATGGTGGTACAAAAGGGGATGGTGATGGACGGAGCATCTGAACCAATGAAACACTCACACCCAGTCAACAGATCTGGGTTTAATCCATCACCGTTCTTTAGCCCACTCTGCCACCCCAGTTTAGACATGGTCATATGCAAATCAGTCTGACCCTGTGCCTCATGGGAACAGTTCAGCCCGAGCTGCCAAGCTATGCCTTCCCTGGACTAGATACAAGCTTCCTAGGACTGGTTTCTGGCATTACAGCCGTCTTCAGCCAGGCTTGCTTGAATCCAGTGGCAAAGTGAGCAAGGGACTCACGTCTGAGCATACCCTGCCAACTTATGGCAAACAAAGCGGTACAAAAGGGGGTGGTGATGGACGGAGCATCTGAACCAATCAAACACTCACACCCAGTCAACAGATTTGGGTTTAATCCATCACCGTTCATTAGCCCACTCTGCCACCCCAGTTATTCTATGCTTCATTCTGGCATTTGTCAAGTTGGACTAGACTCGGAAAATACTTTTATCTTGCATGTCCAAAATTACAAAGTTCTATCGGCATCAATATGAAATCTATTAAGTTAGAACACCAATGAAAGAATGGGTTTGAGACCTGGTGAGATATGGCTCTTTCATGGACTGCACAATAAATGACACGTGGAACAAGAATCCACTAGGCTGGGTGTACAGGCTTTTCACAGAAAACATCTGTTCATCAGATAGTTAACGTGACGTTACGTTATGTTAAATGTTATGCTTGTTTGTGGATTGGTAGTCAGTTGACCTCTTTATGGTGTGGGGTGATGTGAGTGTAGCATTGGAATTTGAGGGTGAGCCTGGCTGCATAGGTTTGTTTGGTCTGGTGTCTTCTGGTCAGTTGAGTATTGATTCCAGCATAGTATGTGTTGCCATAGTCCAGCCTGCTGGCAATAAGGCCTTGAGTGACTGCGTTGCAATTGATGGTGGGGAGTCATTGGAAGATCTTCTTGAGCATCTTGAGAGTGTGGAAGCAGGAGACAGAGACCAAGGTTCTTTGCCTGTGTTGCCTATAGGAGTGTGGGTCTGGGTTCAGCAGATGGAGTCCCGGAGTGAGGTGTCTTGGCTGAAGATTATTATTTCTGTCTTGTCTGTGTTGAGCTCAGACAGTTGGTTTTCATTCATCTTGTGACTTTGGTCATGCAGGAGGAGAAATTGATCCTGGTATTTGGCGTCTTGTCAGAGAGGGGGAGTATGAGCTGGGTGTTGGCAGCATAGGATATGATGTTGACTCCATGGGTGTGGATGATGCTGGTGAGTTGGGTAATGATGGCACTGAATATTTATTTTATTTATTTATAGAGTGTTGCATAGGGCAAACTCGATCTGAAGGTATCAGAGTGCTTTACATAGTTGGCAGAATAGCAGTTACATGCATGAGTTACATATTGGGTAAACCCCATTACATGGATAGATAATGACAGTAAACATAAGAAGTGCATGATGGATAGTAGCATCGTGTGAGATACGTCTGAAGTGGACACAGTTACATGATGTAAACACAAGCGCTACACAGAATTGGCAGGATAGCAGTTACGTGAATTACAAATGGGGTGAATACAATTACAAGGAATAAGGACAAATATACAGTTGATGTAAATAAATAATTTACTCTTAATTTCTATGCAGGTAAGTACTTAATCAATAATAACTCAATCGGAGATGAAAGAAAACAGAGTCCGTGGTGTTAGAGTTCTTAGGGGTTTTATTCCTTAAAAAGGAATGGTCAAGACCAAATTATCATGTTCCGAACACCACACAGGGTGTCAGAAGGGATAGAGCGCGCTACATTTTATTAACAGTACATAGCTTATATACTTATTTTGCATCATTGGAAACAGTATAGAAGGCGTAACAGCAGAGAGAAGACAAGATAACAGTATACACGTGGTACATGTGCGTAATCAAGAGGCGTGAACTAGAGGTGTGTTCTAGAAACGTCACAGGTAGGTGTCACCAAAGGGGTGGCACTAACAGAAAATGTTGCAATGTCAGCAGAAATCGGAAACTTGGATGCGCGCGCAGCTGCATGACGTGTGCATGACATGGAGTCGGAGGGTGCTGGGGACTTGACATTTGCACTGACGGAAAGAGACAGAAGTCTGGCATGTCAGATCAACTTGTGCTTCTATCATATCTGATATCTGATGTTTAGGAACTAAGCTATCTGGGCGGAAAGGTCTCTGGGGCAGAAGCTATTCTATACTGACTGTGAGCGCATGTATAAGCGCCTGAATGTCTGTAAGAGAAGCGTGGGGCACGGGGCCTTCCAGGGGAGCATGGCAACAGAAGCTATGAATTACTTGAATTAGTTGCATAGAGGCAGGTCGGCCCTTTGGCCCTGCAGCTGAGGAAGGATGTTTACTGGAGCTAGCAGGCAGGAATGTATTTTCGGGGAGGGAAACAGATAACTCGAAGGTTATAGTCAATCTTGGCAGGCAGCAGGCTGAGCCGAGCGCGAGGGGCCGCGCTGAAAGTAAGTCAGAGTTCACGAGTACGGGGGCTGCCTGGGCAGAGATTCTCGGAGTCAGAAGCCAGAAAAGAGGTTCGGTGGCAGAGATTCAGGGCCTACTTCAGCCATAGCTGAAAAACGTAGGAGTACACTACAAAAAGACGTTGGCATAGCATACTTAGGAACGGACCACTCAACCCATTCATGGTGGGTCTGAAAGAGGACATGTTAACGTTGGACGCAAATGTATTTGCGTCTTCATAGCTGGCACAGGAGGGAAGTTACATGCACTTTAACTCGTACATGGAGACGGTGGGGTACTCGCTAGGGAACACAACTTGACCATAAAATTTATATTTCCTCATTCCCTCCTTGTTCCCTACGGACCCTTCATGATATATCGATCCTCATGAATCGATCAGTTTGTTCTTGTAACATTATATGTTCATCTTTTTTTCTTTGACGATTTGAGAGACAACTGGAATGTTCAATGCAGGAAGTGGCACACAGTCCACATATTGCCGGTCCACATTGTAGACACAGGCAGCAACTGAATACTATGACTAGGCCAATGCCTAGGAAGGATAGGATCTTCCATCCCCAAGCTGTTAACGTTGTCCAGAACCAACCAGACCAAGTCCAGGTGCCTGGATTCTGATGTATTTGATTTGCAATTTTATGCAGACGGGTAATAGCTTGATAGACAGATGGTGCATTTTGTGGGATGAAAACGCAGCAACTTGACCCGATGACCTTACAGGCTCCACCTCTATCTGCCAAGATGACGTCAATAACAAGACGATTTTGAAGGACAACAACCCGCATAGCAGATTGCTCCTCTGTTAAGTTACCTAAGGCGGAGGCAGTTTCATGTACTACTGCTACAAGTGTTCTAGTTAATCTACGTATTAATTTACTGTTTTGGACAGGTCCTAGAAAGAAAAAGAATCCTTTATTGAAATCAGTGTACTGTTCCCATGCCGTTTCTGTGTAGTCGACAAGTGGGATATCTCTTCTGGATCTATTCTTGACTAGATTCGTATTTCTATGGTAATCAGGGGGAGCTAGAAAAACAGGTGGCAGAAGGAATGCAATATAACAGGTACCATCCCAGTCTGGAGGCAAACGTATGTATGCGGTATGACCACAAACAAAATAAGAGTGACTGATAGCTTTGAAAGACGATTTACCCTGATCACTGAATTCGACCACAGTAGTGCATTTACTATGACCTACGTGTACTGAACCTTTCTTTCGGACACACAATTCACCTGTGACTGGTAATACTAACATATGGGGCAGAACTGGAGCGGCTTCGGATTCAACAGTAAGGATCATGAGACTAATTGTGTAGTTACCTAATCCATATACTTCATTTTCTAGATCAGTTCCTATTCGAGTGGGGAGTCCCTCCTTGTCAGGGTAACAGACATCTAACAGAACTGAGTTCAAATTTCCCCAAACCCAGCCTCCATCGAAAACAGCAATATCAGGATCTAAGGAATTAATTATTTTAAACCATGCACCACAGGAGCCATTGTGAGTGAACGGGTACGGAAAGAGGGGCAGAGCTCCCTTGTAATTCTGGTAGGGAGGGAGTCGGCCACATATCCAGCAGTCTGTAGCATTATTTGTCTGATGGGAAAGGTGTAACATACTAATGAATGTGTTGTTACGCAGCGCAAGTCTGTAAGAGAGTTCATGTGCAGGTAATTCACTAAAAGTGTGTTCAGCAGAGACATTATAAGCAGATTGTTCACGCCTGAAAATAGGCCAATAAATGGGTAGCAGAATGCTGGCAATAATAATTAGAACACTTAAGAAAAACATTATTAACAACGTCACTATACAGTGACTACGCAGTGATTTGCAGTATGTACGTTTCTTTGCTTCTCTCTCTCTCTCTCTATCTCGATCTAGGGGATACATGTCAGAAACTATTTAACCGATTCACCTAGGGGAGGACTTAAACAATTAAACTGTCTGACTTGCTAGATCGGAGTTTCATACGATATTGTTCTTGGGGAGTCTTTTCTCGTTCGGTAACGGTAAAGTCACTTGGTTTTATACAGTCTTTGGTGGGGGTGGACGAGTCAGAGTCCTGTTTTAGTTCGTTTTTTAGTTCATTGCAAAGCTTGATGTGACTCGTGTGGACCCACCCCTTTCTCCCCTCTATCTTCACGGCGGTCCTCGTGGTGAGAAGAACGGTCTTCGGGGACTTCCAGCGGGGCTCCAGCGGACTTTTCCGGTCGAAATTCCGGACGAGTACCAGATCCCCAGGACGGACCTCGTGCGGCTTTACATCAGTGTTGTCAGGGAAAGCTGCGGCAACCTGTGAACGACATGATTGGAGTGCAGACATCAAGGAGGCAAGGTAATCTGTCAACATATTGCAATCAACATCAGTGATTTTCTTCGGAATGGGCGTCCCCCACATATTCGGTGGTCTGCCAAAGACCACTTCGTACGGGGATAGCCCTGATCTCGAGTGGGCGACCATTCTCATGTAGAATAGTGCCACGGGCAGGGCGACTATCCAGTCGACCCCTTTGTCCTGACAGATCTTTGCAAGACGTAATTTTAGTGTCTGATTATGCCTTTCTACAAGGCCTGCTGCTTCGGGATGTCGGACACAATGGAACTTCCACTGGTATCCTAGCAGTAGGGAAACTTCTTTCATTAATGCAGATGAGAATGGCTGACCGTTATCTGAGTATACGACACGAGGCAAGCCGTATCGTGGGAAGAATTCACGAACCAGCTGCTTGGCAGTGGTCGGAGCAGTGTAATCTGATACTGGGTATGCTTCGGTCCAGCGGGACAGAGCACAGACAACTACGAGAACATATTTAAAACCTCGACAGCGGTCCATCTGGATATAATCCATCTGGAGGACTTCAAAAGGGTGATCGGGAGGATGAAATCCACCTTGCTCTACAGGGACGCTTTTACCTGGATTGAACTGACAACAGATCATGCAAGTACGCACTTTCTGTTTTGCTGCTGCTCGTAAGTGTTTGTTGTACCAGAGATTCTGTAGACTGTCTAACATCGCTTTCTCTCCTAGATGTGCCGGGCTATGTGCTGTATTTATCATGACTTGAACCATTGAGTCAGGGAGAAACCATATAGATTTTTCCTTCGTTATCCAACCTTGATCTGTCTGAATCCCTCCTAGTTCAGTCCATTTCTTTATTTCATCTGGAGTAGCATGTGTCTGGATATCAATTACGTCTAGGGCGGGATCTCTAACTGTCATACACTTTGTCGGTACTATTGTCTTTGTCACATCAGTAATCTGGGTGTGAGTCAGTGCTGTATGTTTTGCTGTCTGATCTGCCAGGTCGTTACCCTGGGACACAGAATCTGTAACTTTAGTATGTGCTTTACACTTCATGACTGATATGCCCGAAGGCAAATGTATTGCTTCTAACAGTGCTTGAATGAGGGGACCGTGTTGAATCTTGGCCCCATGAGAGGTCAGGAAACCTCGTTCTTGCCAGAGGACTCCGAAGTCGTGTACAACTCCGAATGCATAACGTGAATCTGTGTATATGTTAACATTTCTGTTTTTGGCTAGAATACAAGCTCGGGTCAGAGCGATGAGCTCTGCTGCTTGAGCAGACAGTGTGTCAATACGATGTGTTTCTTTAACTTCAGATTCAGTGGTCACGGCATACGCGGCCACTAATTCTCCTGTACTTGTTCTCATGCATGAACCGTCCACATAAAGTGTCAGGTCTGGATTTGTCAATGGAACATCTGTTAAATCTCGTCTAGGCTTTGTTACTGCATTAATGATTTCTATACAATCATGTGGGGCTGGATCCGTCATAACTGTTGGTAACAGTGTTGCGGGGTTCAGGATGCTGCAGCGTCTGATTTCTATGTGTGGCTGGAATAGTGTTAATTCATAACCTGTCAGTCGTGCTATAGTCAAGTGTTGAGTCTGGGTTCTGTTTAACAAAACCTCTACAGAATGTGGTACTTGAACTGTTAACTGATGACCTAAAACAATTGAATCACTCTGTCGGATTGCTAACGCTGTTGCTGCTACAGATTTTAAGCACGCAGGGAGTGCCTGGGCTACTGAATCCAATGTACTTGAAAAATAAGCGCAAGGCTTATGTGAACCTGCTTGATCTTGGGTGAGGACAGACAACGCTGTACCATCACGTTCTGTAACGAAAAGTGTAAACGGTTTGCTGTAACATGGTGTCGCTAAAACTGGTGCTTGACATAAGGCTTTCTTTAATTCTTCAAAAGCTTGTGTGTGTTCCTGAGTCCAAGGGAGGGCAGTCGAAGTTGCTGCCTCCTGTGTCGTTAACTGAATGAGTGGTTTAGCTAGAAATGCATACTGGGGAATCCATTGTCTGCAGTACGAGGTGAGGCCTATGAAGGCCCGCACTTCCTTTTGTGTCTGGGGTTGCGGCATATTTACAATTAACTGAATGCGATCGGGAGTGAGCTGTCTCCCCACTTTGGACAGCAAGTGACCCAAGTACACAACTTGCTGAACACAGAATTGTAGCTTCGAAGGAGACACCTTGTGCCCCTTGTCGGCCAGGAAATGTAAAACTGTCAATGATGCTTCTTCACATTCGGGCTCACTTCGTGCGGTGATCAGCAGATCATCGACGTATTGCAGTAAAGTGGTGTTAACTGGCATTTGAATGCAATCTAGTTGTCTTTTCAGTGCTTGACTATAGATGCTGGGGCTTTCTGTGAATCCTTGAGGTGCGCGCGAAAATTTGAAACTGCGTCCATTTAAACTGAATCCGAAGAGATATTGGCTCTCTGGATCAATAGGCACGCTGAAGAAGGCGTTCTTGAGATCAATTACAGTAAAGAACGTTGCTTCTGAATCAATGGCAGTCAATAGGGATGAGATATCGGGGACCACAGGATACTGTGGAATAATGCATTTATTTAATTCTCGAAGATCAATCACCAGCCGATATACTGGCGGTGCATTGGGATCTGTACGTTTAAGAATCGGGATGATGGGTGAATTACAGATATTGGAGTCGGTCTCGACGACCACTCCTTGGGCAATGAGCTCGTCAATGATTTTCAGTAAAGCCACTACAGCATCGGGTGGTAACTTGTATTGTCTGATTCGGGGTAATACAACACCTGTTTTGAGTGTAACACGGTATGGTGTGATATGCATGCAGCCTACATCAGTTGGGCCTTTTGCCCACAAGTAATCTGGTACATTTTTCAATCTGACATCGAATTCTCGCAAAACATAATGACCCTTGAAATCCCGCAGAAAGAGTCTAACCCCCTCCGGGGAACAGCATATTATAGCTCCTAGAGCCTTCAATGTTTTAATTCCTAACAGATTTTCTGGACATGATTTCGTGAGTAACAGGTCTGTAACACGTGATAATGGACCCACAGCCAGGGGAACTGGTTCTGATACCTCATTTACAATAGGCTGTCCTGAAAAACCCAGGGAAACATTCTGTGAGCCTGAGAGGGGTGCCCCTGGAACTTCATCATGACTGATTGTAGTGCGACTTGCCCCTGTGTCAATTAAAAACTTTCTGTCTTTTCCCAATACTTGACTGTGTACATAAGGACCTTCTTGATCTACAGGAATCTCAATAAGAGGCAAGCCACCTTCCCTCTCTAGGCTGTTTCATGTATATCGTGAATATTCGGGGTAAGCGGACTGGGCATACTGGTACATCTGCTGTGAAACTTGCTGAGTTGCAGCAATGGGCTGTGGCTGTGGTACTGCTACGGTCTGTGCTGGAGTCGAGGAAGCATGCATAGGCTGTGTACTCTGTGTATTCTGTGAAGATTGATGCTGGTTATGGTCTTGTCTAGGCGGATGCGGTCTTTCCTTAGTTTTACCTGTCGCTATGTTATGTTTCAGGACTGGGCATTCGTGTACGTAGTGACCTGGCTGCTTGCAATAATTGCATGTCCCTTTAACGGGAGCTGCAGTGTGACTGGTCTGGGTCGTACCCTTTCTGTGACCGTCGGATGGGACCGTCTGAGCTACTAACATTTTCATCTTTGTGTCTTTCATGCGTTTTTGTTCCTGATCTTGTTCTTCTCTGATTCTGTTCTGATGATATTGTAACATTTGTAACATCTGTGATGGCGTATTTGCTTGCCATGTACTCTCAACCTTGTATACACGGTTTTTAACTAGCGGTAGGGAATTCTCGACTAACTTTGATACAAAAAGATGCGGGTACGACTCGCTACTTGGCTGGAGGCCACTATTAATAATGAAACATTCCTCGAATCTTGAATAGAAGTCACTAGTATCTTCATCATGTTTCTGTTTACAGGACGAGATGGCGTCCCAATCTTCCTTTCTAGTTGTCAATAATCTGGGCAGGACCTGTACTATCAAACCTGGTAATGCTTTAGTTTTGTCCCCAAGGCCTAACCCTGGGACCCGTTTCTTTTCTTCGTCCTCTATTTCTGCCCAGGCAATCTTTGTGTCTCCCACCTCCCATTCCTTTTCCTTTAATTTCTCGAAAATACCCGTGGGTAATAGTACCTTTAACATCTTCATGATATCATCATACGTGTAATCCCCCATTAGTAACATGTCTTTAAGCTCTCTATGAAAACCTGCAGGGTCTTTATCATGGCATGGTACTAGTTTCTTCATTTCTAACAGTTCTAATTTAGTCAGAGGCGTGTGTACATACACGCGTTTCAAGGTTTTATCCTCACCCATAACAGGGTGTACTTCTCGTAAGGGGTTCTGACTTTCAATACTACCCCCGCATTGCATGTGGTACATTTTCCTTTCTAGAGGTGGGGCGGGAACATATTCAGAGCTTACAAAGGTATCATATCTATGTCGTTGTTCTAGAATTATTTGAATTAATTTGGTACTTAAGCCTCTCCATCTATCCATCAGTAGTGCTTCTAGTGTTTCATGTAAGGGACCGGGATCAGAGTAATGTTTTCTGTATTTGATAAGAAGGTGCTGAATCATGTATACACCTGCTAATTTCTGTTCGTCGGGGGAGAGGTTTAGAAATGTCTGTGCCACTGTGTCATCATTATATATGTCTGCATTTTCGGCCCATGATACAGCTGATCGGGCTAGTTCTTGTTCATCCATAGAATTGAGTACATGGTACCCAACTCGATCTCGAAGCCTTTTATCAGTTTCCTGGAACTGATGCTCAGCAGAATTCGGATTTGTCAAGGCAGAGAAGAAAACTCTCTTGCTCTCTGGACGGATACCCTTCCTAAGGTAAGTTCCCTTACCTACATATGCTATGGTGCCTACATTTCTTTCGGATTCTTCCTGTTCTTCTTCCTCCTCGGAGGAAGCCTCTTCTTTCTCTTTCTCGTGTACTGCTATCACTGTTTTCCTAATCTTCCTGTACATAGAGGCTATGCAAGTCCCCTTGTCGTGTTTTCCTTCAGCTATATTTTGACCCCACTTGTTCAATGCATCTAATTCACTCTGATCTGTTCCGGGCCTGTCTCGTTCTCTTATCAGACAATTTATGAAAAATCGTAGTATCAGTGCTTGCATGTCAACTTTCTGTTTCTCCATGGCATCCTTAATACTGTCGGGGTCTTTCCCTGTCTGAACAAACTCATATATTCTATCTAGACGCTCCTTCATTCCTACATAGCATAGCAAGTTATCAGTAGCAGATCTTAACCGTAATGATGCCAATATCATTAAATCGTCTTTTCCGGGTACTGGATCATATCTGCAAACTGACATGTTTTCTTTTAATGCGTCAAGGCGGGATGAATTAGAGGAGTGGGGAGACCTGTACGTAAGAGGACTCTGCATACCTCTGAGATTGAATCTGTGAGTTGGTGGCGGGGTCTGAGGACCCGCGGTCGCACCTCCTGAAGCGGAAGCTTGTGCATTACCTCCCTGTGGAGTCTGTATCTGAACTTGAACTTGTCGTTTAGGTGGATCAGGCAAACGTGGTTTCGGTAGGTCAGTTTTGAGTACGGGAAGCGGCGGGGCTGGCGGGACAGGAGAAGTCTGTTGTGGTACTGGCGAGGCATGATCTGGGGGCGGGGTGCCGCCCCCGTCCCTGTCGGTAGGCAGGGCACGAACAGGCAAGTTGGTGTAAGCTGGAGCTACATCTTCTAGGTAGGAATTTAGGAATATGTCTTTAGTAGTCTTATGCATTACTTTAGTTGGAACTAATGGCGACGGCAAATTGTTCGGTATTTCTGAAATGGCGTCAGGTGTACCCTCGGCCATAAGATACATGCCGTTTACTTGGCTATTTCGGATGCGATCTATTTGTTCTGATTTTACTCGGATTCCTTCAATAACCAGTTCGTTTTCTCGAGCTTTTTCTGATTCTCTAAGTCTGTCTTCTCTACGAAGTGCTCTTTCAGCACGTTTATGTGATTCCTTACGCCAAAATTCTATGGCATCTTTCTGAGACTGTCTGGCTTTCTTTTTCCGTAATGCCTCTTCTACCTTCATGATGCACTCGGCATCCCATGTTCCATTAACTGGCCATCTGTGTCTCTCGTCTAGGTGCTTTGTATAATCGGTCCATAATTCTAGATACAATATGGCATCTATGCCATGCTTATTATACATAAAATTGCCTGGAGTGTCCCTAGGAGGGATAGGAATTTCTTCCTCTAGCATCCCTTTCCTAGTTCCTATCTGCTTTAACTTGTTGAAAAACGGCATTCTGCTTACTTGATACTGAAATGCGCAATCCTTGATACTTAATTTTGAATGTAACTAGTTATACAAGAAAACACAATAATGCACAAAAAACAGTCACATTCATACCACGACATTAATCACACAAAAAACATTTAAGACATAGATGACTACCCCACTATACTGGATGTACTGCTCAACAGTACAGATACACTGGTGTAACAGTGCAAAAAAATTCAGAAATTCGGAATACTAGATATACTGCTAAACAGTACAGATACACTGCCTAAAAACAGTGCAGACCGGACTTGTGTACCCAAACCCGTCTAGATACGACCCAGCAATGGTACTCACCGGGAAGCACGGAAACAGAAGGCCTCGGAAAACTCGACTGGACTCGACTCGATACTTCGGAAAACTTCGGAAAACTTCGGAAAACTTCGGAAACCTGGTGGGCCTCTTGACACCTCGGACCTTGCTTCTTTCGGCTAGGCTCTGGTCAGGATCCTCCGCACTCCTCACCGCCTCGTCTGGGTACTGATCGCAGTCTTCGTCACCTCCGTGGGTCAGAGGGAGATGCAGGAAATCCTGCCGATACGCGTATGTTCCGGCTAACTGGCGGCAGGGGACATAGGTTGCAACGCACCAACCGGCGCGTGAGGTGGGGGAGGGGTCCCTATTCGGGCGCCAAAATGATGTAAATAAATAATTTACTCTTAATTTCTATGCAGGTAAGTACTTAATCAATAATAACTCAATCGGAGATGAAAGAAAACAGAGTCCGTGGTGTTAGAGTTCTTAGGGGTTTTATTCCTTAAAAAGGAATGGTCAAGACCAAATTATCATGTTCCGAACACCACACAGGGTGTCAGAAGGGATAGAGCGCGCTACATTTTATTAACAGTACATAGCTTATATACTTATTTTGCATCATTGGAAACAGTATAGAAGGCGTAACAGCAGAGAGAAGACAAGATAACAGTATTCACGTGGTACATGTGCGTAATCAAGAGGCGTGAACTAGAGGTGTGTTCTAGAAACGTCACAGGTAGGTGTCACCAAAGGGGTGGCACTAACAGAAAATGTTGCAATGTCAGCAGAAATCGGAAACTTGGATGCGCGCGCAGCTGCATGACGTGTGCATGACATGGAGTCGGAGGGTGCTGGGGACTTGACATTTGCACTGACGGAAAGAGACAGAAGTCTGGCATGTCAGATCAACTTGTGCTTCTATCATATCTGATATCTGATGTTTAGGAACTAAGCTATCTGGGCGGAAAGGTCTCTGGGGCAGAAGCTATTCTATACTGACTGTGAGTGCATGTATAAGCGCCTGAATGTCTGTAAGAGAAGCGTGGGGCACGGGGCCTTCCAGGGGAGCATGGCAACAGAAGCTATGAATTACTTGAATTAGTTGCATAGAGGCAGGTCGGCCCTTTGGCCCTGCAGCTGAGGAAGGATGTTTACTGGAGCTAGCAGGCAGGAATGTATTTTCGGGGAGGGAAACAGATAACTCGAAGGTTATAGTCAATCTTGGCAGGCAGCAGGCTGAGCCGAGCGCGAGGGGCCGCGCTGAAAGTAAGTCAGAGTTCACGAGTACGGGGGCTGCCTGGGCAGAGATTCTCGGAGTCAGAAGCCAGAAAAGAGGTTCGGTGGCAGAGATTCAGGGCCTACTTCAGCCAGAGCTGAAAAACGTAGGAGTACACTACAAAAAGACGTTGGCATAGCATACTTAGGAACGGACCACTCAACCCATTCATGGTGGGTCTGAAAGAGGACATGTTAACGTTGGACGCAAATGTATTTGCGTCTTCATAGCTGGCACAGGAGGGAAGTTACATGCACTTTAACTCGTACATGGAGACGGTGGGGTACTCGCTAGGGAACACAACTTGACCATAAAATTTATATTTCCTCACAGTAACGGCATACATAGCTGATAAAAATAACAGTTATGCAAATTACATATGAGGCAAATACAGTTGCAGAGAGTAAGCACAGCGACATAGCTGCAATGCACACAATGGGTATGCGATAGACCGTAGCTGCCATGCTCAGTTAGAGGTAGCGCAGGCATTTCCCTGACAAGTTGCTGGAGAAAAGACGTGGTGCCATGTTTTGCAGTTTTTTTTGCAGGAGTGTCTGACATTAAACTGCCCCACTGTGCAAGTTGTAGATCAGCTTTTACGTGTTCAGGTATGGGTGGCAGGACCAGATCACACTAGAGGGCTGCAATAGGCTTAAGCTGACATGAAGGACATAGTATCAGGATATTGAGCTTTCCTTTGTCAAGAATGTTCCCAAAGACAGCAGTCGATATTCTCCGCAGGGAAATGTCTTCTAGTGTAGTTGGCAGACTGTAGACACTGCACCAGGTATCTTCGACCATGGAGATATATAGCCTCTTCCTTCTTCCCTGTCCCCATGACAAGTGAGTCGCACACCAGTGGAGGGGTCGTTGGGGACAGTTCCTCAATATTTGCAGCTGCTGGGTGCCCTTACATGGTTGCCTTATATTACAGCCACAGCGCCGGAGTGAGCGAGTGATTCGCGCCGCTGAGTAGTCGGTAACCAGGTGAGATGCCATGCTCACCATAGACCGCCATTGCTGCCTCCTTCTCCGCACTCCCGGGGCCATCAAGCTGCATGCCATGGGGGAACAAGGAAGGCAGTCTCTAGGTACTGCAGCCATCATATTCAGAACCCCACTCATTCATAAAGGGCGGCTGGGTAGCCAGGCAGAGGGGGCAGCCACGGGCTCTTTGGAAATGCATGCGCACCGTCTCCTCCTCGAGGCCGGCAAGCTAGATACCATTGGAGGCTCAGTAGCATGGTCTCCTGGAACTGAAGCCACCAGCGACTATTTCTTGTTCATCCACAGCTAGAGCTGGAGCAATTGAGTAGAGCAGTCGAGGACATTGACTTTGATCCATTCTTTGAGAATCTATGTGTACACCAAGTTACACAACACCAACGGGATGACCTACTGCGACCAATTATGGGGGCGGAAATAAGACAGGTCGATTAAGGCTCTGGGGACGGATGGACCGCCGGCCGAATTTTACGCAATGTATGCTGACTTGCTAACTCCTCATTTGCATTGCCTATATCACGACTCACGGGGGGGAGGCGGGCTCCCCGCTACTACATTGCAAGCATTGATGGTTTCGTTATTAAAGCCTGGGAGGGATGCTTTACTTATTCCGAGCTATAGACCCTTATCACTCCTCAACACGGACTATAAAATCCTGAGTAAGTTGTTGGCCACTCACCTTAACCAGTTCATTCCCACGCTAATCCACCCCGATCAGTGTGGATTCATGCCTGGTCGGAGCACAGCACTAAACATCAGAGGGCTACACCAGGTTATGTTAGGCACGGGCGTCATGAGAGAGATGGAGGGTTGCATCTCCCTTGACCTGAGGCAGGCGATTGACTCCCTGCGTTGGGATTATATGTTCTATGCTCTTGCACGCTTTGGCATACCTTTGGAATACATAGCATGGGTGTGCTTATTATACACAAACCCTACGGCGCAGGCATGCACGGGTCGGCACGTCTCAGGACAATACATAGTGGCTCGGGGGATGAGACAGGGCTGCCCCTTGTCACCGCTATTGTTCATACTGGCGCTGGAGCCACTTCTACACAGACTCCGTACTTTCGCGGTCTGCCGGGTATAACGCGTGGGCGTACGTCCCACACTGTCTCGGCATATGCGGATGATCTCATACTGTACATTAAGAATAAGGTATGACACACTCATCCTTTGCCCTCCATTTTTGAGTCATTCCAAGGGTTTTCTGTCCTGGCCATAAATGCGGCCAAGTCGTACGCGTATTTCTTTGATAATACTGAGAGGAACAGATACTTTCAGTTCGGTCCCTGGGCCTTCCAAATAGCCCCTGACACCTTTAAATACCTCGGTATACAAATTTATAGTAATGCCTTGGACCTGCTGGATGGCAACCTAAGGCCTGCAATTGCAGCTCTCAAATCCCAGGTCCAGTTCTGGGTCTCACTGCCCCTGACAGTGTCAGGCAGAGTGGCCATCACGAAAATTGTGTTATTACCGCGTCTCCTTTATTTTTCCACCAACCTACTGCTACTTGTCCCCATAAGATCTTTTAAAGTATTGAATTCTCTGATGACGGAGCTAATATGGGGGACAGGGCGTAGACGTCTTAGTCTGGCGAAATTGCAACTACACGCAAAGCAGGGTGGGATGGGGGTGCCTGACCTACGTGCATATTGCTATGCTAGCCAGTTACAGTGGCTGGCGTACTGGCTTGCGGGACGTAATCTACAAGAGCTGGATATGACATTGCGAGATAGGAATAACAGGAGCATCCACAGACTCTTACTACCACACGCCCCTCTACAGAAGTCGATACCTCACTTATTGAAATTAGACATTGCTTATGACTCGACAGATGATGCCACATGCCCCCACCATCCCCCTACTAGGTATCCCTACACCTGCGGGACTGACCTATAACCGTGCCCTACAGTTGTGGACTGAGGTGGGCGTTACTACAGGAGGGAACTTTTTTACGGAGGGAGCACTAATGTCACATGAGACGTTTGTACGCACACATGGGGCCCCCGATACGTTGTTTCTATTACATGCACATATTTCCAGATATATGCACATCACATGGTCACCCGAAGATACAGAACCACTCACGAACACACTGATTACCATGCAAT
The DNA here is from genome assembly GCF_964263255.1 of Lissotriton vulgaris. Classification (NCBI taxonomy): domain Eukaryota; kingdom Metazoa; phylum Chordata; class Amphibia; order Caudata; family Salamandridae; genus Lissotriton; species Lissotriton vulgaris. The sequence continues at coordinate 224,871,860 of NC_141693.1, read as the reverse complement.
ACCTAATGGGCAATGGGGCTCGGCTGACAAAATGGCTAACCCAAGGGAATCGAGTGGAGAGAGCGATCTCATTACGGCCGCTACGTGACAAATGGGAAGGGGACGTGGGCCGTGCATTTACAGACAAAGAATGGGATACTATTTTGGGGTTCCTCAAAAAGGTTTCTCGAAATCCCAAATTTAAATGTATCTATTTGATGTTACTACATAGGGCATACTTGACGCCACACAGACTAAGCGCTATGTTCTGGGGGCAAATGATGAATGCCCGCGCTCCCATGCACCTAACGCAGGGTTGTTACACATGGTATGGGCTTGCCCTAGACTGGGACATTATTGGGTGACAGTATGCAAAATATTGTCGGCGGTGGCTCCGATACGTCAGAAGGACACATTGGAATACTGTATACTAGGTCTAGGGCCTGGCCCCCGTGACAAGAAAGGAATTTCGACCTCACAATTTGCTAATCTTGCGCTCCTTTTAGCCAAGAGAGATATAACGACACAATGGAAGGCCACTAGAGCCCCGTCCTTACAGGAATGGCATACAGAAATGTTAACGTGAGGTAAAGCGGAAGGGACGGAATTAAAGAGGGAGGAATGTAGAGGCCTACGGAAAATGTCAATCTCACTGAGCTGGTACACAATGCTAGAAGACTACACTGCAATAGATATCCTGTCCTATTAAGGTCTGATGGGCTTAACATATGTGGATCAGGTCTGTGATCCAGGACACCTTGACACCCCATGTTGTCTGTGTGCCAGGATGGGTGAATTGGCGGCACGGTGGTGTTCACCTGTGACAGACTGAGAACCGAGAGACACACACTAATGGATATGGTTGATAAGCGAATGTTACTGTGGACTATTGAGGGCAGAGCATGCGGGGTGGGGAGGGAGGGGGGTAAGTATCTTTTGTTCAGTTGTTTTTTAATAGCGTTGTATTCTGGTAGCCTTACCAAATCATCAACTGTTTTACTAAACTTATGCTGTAAGCAAGACTGCTGAGAACGTTCTATATTGGCATACCACTTGAAAATAGTTTTAATGCTACTAGTTCACTATATGCTGCCATACAGGGACACTTATGGATGCTAGACTCTGTTGATGTTACTTGGCCTCTGTTGGTTGTAAACATGTAATACTATGTCGCATGATTATTTGTCCTTCGATTGTCTGATGATGATTGGCTCCTTGTTTTGTCAAATCAATAAAAACAAATATAAAAAAAAGAGAAGAGCAGTCGAGAGTGGGGCAGCCATGGGCTCCTCTGGGATACATCGGTGTCATATCCTCCCGTCCCCGGGGCCGGCATGCCAGACACTAGTGGGGGCTTACAAGAGAAGGCCCTTGGAAATGAAGTCGGTAGAGACTATTTCTAACTTGCCCGAGGCTGGTGCCAAACTGGTCGGGTGGAGCAGGTCGCTGGACAGTTGAGAGCGGGGGGAGTGGTGGGCTCCTCTCAAGTAAACATGGCTGCCTCCTTCTTCCCACCCCCAGGTCACGCAAGCAGCACGCTTGAGTGGCAAAGATGGGGCGAGGCCTGTGGGCTTCTGCAGCTGGGCTAGGTTTTCTCTTGCAGTCAAGGAATAGGGCATGAGAATGGGTCTTGTTCAGCAGACATGAGTGGGGAGGCACTGAATGTGAAATACCTTTCCGGTGCTCTTTTGACCCTGTACCCTCCGGTGAGATTCGCTGGCCGCAGTATCCAGCTTTGCCTTTTATTTCTGCAAGGTTCTTTTTAAAGTTTCTTTAGAGGTTTCCAGATATGCTGACACTCTCTGGAGGGGATTCTTCCAGGGGATTTACGCCATATGGCGATCCCTAGCCTGGGAGCTCCCAACGAGAGCTCCTTAACACGGGCGCCTTGGAAGAAGATGTAGAGTAAGTCTGAGTAAGGATGCTTGTGGAACTCCACAGTTGAGGGTCTTTTTAGGTTTAAAGTATTTTATTGCAGTAAGAAAAAAGAAGGGGACAACATCACAGACAAATAACCACAGGTGCTCCTCAAAGTCAGCGTGCACAATACAATAGATACGTAAAGGCAGTTCTTTCAGTGCGGTGGGCACATTCGTGCCAAAGTCTCACGGCTAGCGCACCTGTGGGTGGGAACAAAAGAAAAGAAAGAGAAAAGAAAAAAGGGACAACTCCCCCCCCCCCCTCCCCCCTCCCAACCAACTGCCCCCCTCAACCCCCCGAGCCCCCCCCCACCCCCTGTACTGTGCCGTCAACCACTCGCTTTCTCACTGTGGCAGCTTGGCACCCCTCCCTTCCATCAGCTGCCCACATGGTCGGTTTAATCTGGCGGATCTGGCGGCGGCGTCAGCCGTAACAATCTGAGATCCCTAGGGCAAGTGATTTCCTTAAATTCTGATCTTAACAAAGTATGGAATGGCGCCCACAGCTCTTCAAAAGTGTCCACCTCCCCCGCCACCACTAGGGACAACTTCTCCATGCCCAGGACATGCCACAGTCTGTGCAGCCAGCCAACAACAGTAGGAAGTGTGGTAGTGCGCCAGTGTATGAGTATGTTCTGTACTGCTGACCCCAGGGCTATCGCTGTCTGTCTACCTCTCTTAGACCTTAGTGGGTACATTAAACCATTCGGCAAGCCCAGTAGAACATAGGCGGGGAAGCGGGGTAATTCAATCCCAAAGCACTTATCAATCTCATTCAGTACCTCCTCCCAGTAAGGAGCCAACAGGGGACAGTCCCATAGGATATGAGTGAGCGTGCCAGTCTGGCCGCAGTTGCGCCAGAATGTCCCGGGTATCGAGTGGTTCATGTCATGTAATTTCTCGGGGGTGCGATACCAATAAGTTGTGATTTTGGTGAAAGTCTCCGTGAGTCCAGTGTGATAGGCAGAGTGACGCGCCCGGTAGGAGATGTGGTCCCATTCAGTGTGGCTCAACGCTCGACCAAGTTCTCGTTCCCACCGCTCCCTCCCTGGGTTGTAGATGTGAAAGGGGGGAGGGTGCAGCATCTTGTATAGGTCAGAAATAAGCTTGGCGTCCGATGAGCGAGTCACTAGCCAACGCTCATACGCCGTGATTGTCCGATCTGCAGTAGCTCGCACCTGCGGCTGTAGCGCCCAGTGGCGCACCTGCATATATCGCATGCGTTCCGTCTCGGGAAGGCCGTAGTCCCATCGCAAGTCCTGGAAGGAAACTACACCTTCCGGGCCGTACAAATGAAATAAAGCGAAGCAGCGGGCCGCTCGCCAGATTTCATAGGCTCCCGGCTCCATACCTGGGCTAAAGTCCGGGTTACCAACTATTGGCGTGAAGGGAGAGGGAAAAGTGGTAAGGCCATGCTTGACGGACACTGAGTCCCACACACGGAGCGGGACCCGTGTTACAAAGGATGCATAGAGGTTGGGAGGGCGGTGGGTCCTCCTCAGGAAGGGCACCTCCTGTAGCGTTCTGCCCGCCACCGCCTGGTCCTGGAACAACCAGTGTTTGTCCGATTCCCACCGGCTCCACTCCACCAAATAGCGCAATTGAGCAGCCTGAAAGTACTTCTGCAGGTCCGGTATCCCAAGGCCACCAGACTCAGGCGCCAGTGTGGCAATGGTTCTCTTGATCCTAGGCTTACGGCCCTGCCATACACAACGTGTGATAGCAGATTGAGTCTGCGCTAGCCATCCCTTGGGGGGTTGTAGCGGGTGCGCCCGAAACAGGTACAGGACTTGTGGCAGGAGGGTCATCTTCACCGCGGCTACTCTTCCCAGCAACGACAACATGCCCCTATCCCAGCGGGCCAGTTCCTCCTTGATCTTCGCACTTAAAGCCGTGTAGTTGGCCGTGACCATAGCGGGAAGAGAGGGTGCTAGAAGAATCCCCAAATATGGTATCCGGTCCCCAGACCAGCTCAGAGGGAAGAGCCTCTGTAAGTCAGCCGTGGTGGTGCTAGACAGCGAGATGTCAAGGGCCGCAGACTTTCCAAGGTTTACCTTGAATCCCGCCACTGTCGCAAAGAGGTCCAGTTCTGAGATACACGCAGGCAATGACCTCCGTGGATCGTCGAGCGTCAATATTACATCGTCCACGTAGAGACTTAGAGCATGATGGAACTCTCCCATACGGACACCTATGACGTCGGGGTTCTGGCGAACTCTTTGTGCGAACGGCTCCATATAAAGAGCGAAAAGCAATGGTGATAGTGGGCACCCTTGTCTGGTGCCTCGCTCTATTGGGAAGTGCTGAGAGCTGCACCCGTTCACCCTCACTACCGCGGATGGTAAGGGTGGGCGTAAAATCCGTTTCGCGGGCGAATTTGCGGATTTTCCGCGATTTCGCGATCCGCGAATCTCGCGAAATCGCGGTAAAATCCGCAAATCAGCGGGGACGAATTTTCAGCCAAGCAAGGGTTACAGCAGCAGGTGCAAAAGTTGAACCTAATTTCTTTGTAACCTTTTACAAAAGGGTTACAAAGAAATTAACTTCAACTTGGGAGGCACCTGTCCGAGGAATTAAACCTCATCAGGAAGCACTTACAGATATAAAAAACAGGAAGAAGGGAGAGGATGGCAAATACACCCATTTTGAGTTGTCAGGAGGGGTTAAACTAAAAGAGACCTTTACAGCACAATTTTCATATGCATTTTGCTAAAAATAAAAAGCTGTATGTTCTGTAGGGGCAACTCAGGAATCTGGCCCTTCAGAGATCCGGCCTCTCTGTCCTTCTCTCGTTCTCTCTCTCCCTCTCTCTTTCCGCATTCGCAAAATTCGCCCATGCTTAGAAACGATAGCAATTGAACACCAGGTGCCTGAACTTCTCGCCGATGCCAAATTTGCCCAAGACCTTCTCCAAATAAGGCCAATGCACTCTGTCAAACGCCTTTTCCGCGTCAATGGAGAGGAGCATACGTTCCCCGGGTATCCGCGAGGCCTTCTCCAGGATATGGGTCACCCTCTTTGTGTTGTCGACAGTCTGCCGGCCCGGTACAAACCCGGCCTGATCCGGGTCAACCATGCCCGGGAGGTGGAGCGCCAGACGTGCCGCCAGAATACTGGTGAAAATCTTCAGGTCTGTGTTTAAAAGTGAAATCGGTCGGTAGGACCCGCAAGCAGTCCGGTCCTTGCCCGGTTTCGGAATCACCAACACCGTTGCCTGAAGGAATTCCGGGGGGATAGCGCCCGGCTCCGAGAACGTGTTGAATAGGCGCGTTAAAAGTGGTGCGAGTTCCAGACAAAAGGTCTTATAGAAGAGAGGGATAAAACCGTCAGGTCCCGGGGCCTTCCCGTTTTTGAGCCGGGAGATCGCCGTGACCACCTCCTCAATCCAAATCTCCTGCTCCAGATATTGGGCCTGATCCGACGTCAGTGACGGGAGCGACACCGACTCTAGATAGTCTGCTTCAGCTCGCGCGGAGGGGGGAACGCCGGCGTAGAGATCAGCGTAATAACCACAGAAAACTTCCGCGATCTGTCCGTCCTCCGTGACCGATCCTCCAGCGGGGGCCACTAACTCCTTCACCCAGTGCTGTTGGTGCTGCACCCTGAGTTTATGCGCCAGAAGCCGGCCGCACCTGTCCCCGCCGGTGTAGTACTTATGCTTCAAGCGAAGCACTGCGTACTCCGCTCTGTCCATGTCAAGCGCAGACAGGAGTTTCCAGGTTGCCTTCAGTTGCCTCCAGACCCGGGGGGCACCTGTCCGTTGATGCACCTGCTCTAGCTCCCGCACCTGACGGGTAAGCTCGTCCTTCTTGAGCTGGCGATCTTTGTTCTCCGCTGAGGAGATGGCGATAAACTCACCACGGAGCACAGCCTTCAGGGCAGCCCATTGTGTCGCGCGGGTGGTGTCGACGTTGTCATTAACACGCTGAAAGTCCGCTATGGACTCACGGATCTGTTTCACCACCGATTGCCTATGCAGCAAAGTGTCCCTGAGACGCCAGACCCCTCTCGAGGGAACCACCGGAGGCAGTCGGAAGGTGCCCTCCACTGGTGCATGGTCTGAGAGAGATAGGACCCCTATATCGGCACTCGAGGCCAGTTCATACATCGGGCCCGTCACTAAGAGATGATCCAGCCTTGCGTATGACTTGTGGGCGTGGGAGTAATAGGAGTATGCACGGGTTGCGGGGTGGAGACGGCGCCACATGTCGTGCATATCAAGCTCCTCCAAACGGGTACAAACCGAGCCCGAAAGCTCCCCCGATTTTAGGCGCCTCTGCACCGACCTGTCCAAAGATGCATCAAAGACCACATTCAAGTCCCCCCCAAGGACAATGTGCCTGTCAGGAGTGGACGCCACATCTTCTAGTGCCCTGTGTAGAAACTGGTCCTGATGGTCATTGGGGCTATATATGGAGCCTACAGTAAACACCAAACCTTCCGCCTTGATCCTATACGCCAAGAGCCTCCCTTTCTGTTCCGCTACCTTTTGCAAAACCTCTCCCTTGAACCTCCTAGATATCATAAGTGCTACCCCCACCGTCTTGGAGGCACAGGAAGAGAAAAGCGGCGTAGGGAACTTTGGGGTCCGCAGCCTGGGACAATCTTTAGCCAGCAGGTGGGTCTCCTGCAGAAGACAAATGTCGGCCTGTGAGTCCTCCAGTAGGGACAGCACAGCCCGTCGTTTAACCGGGTTATTCAGCCCCTTCACATTCAAGGTAACAATTTTAAGGGCCATCAGGGAGGGGAATACCAGAAACGCACATTACGGCGGGCAAGGTCCACCAGACATAACTCAAAGGCCACAGCAAGCGGCTCCATCGTACAGAGAAAGCAAACCCCCCCACAGCACAGTACAGTCCCTGAGCCCCAAAACTCCCCAACTGTGTGAACCCCCCCTCCCCCGGAACCCCACACTCCCAACCCCACACTCCCCCCTTCCCCCCCAGTGAACCCCCAGACCCTGAACTTCCCCGTCCAACTCCCCTTCCCATCCCCCTCTCCCCAAACCATTCAAAAAGCGTCATTGTCCCAGTCCGGTCCTTAGCGGACAAGGCCGTGGAAAGTCGTTCTAGTGGACGTCCAGCCACCACCACCAGCACCCCCGCCACCTCCCACCCCCAGAACCCCTGCACCTGCGATGAAGATAGGCTACTGTAGACTCCCCCCGGAGTAAGTTCAGGCCGTCAAGGCCACATCGCCATTCGCCGTAGTCCTGGAGGCCTCCTGGATGGCGCTAGACATTTCCGCTCGAATTGTGGGCGAGTCAGGCCTCGCGGGCGGCGGGGATTGCCTCTCCCCGATCAGTTGCCAGCCGTCTCGTGTGCTCCGCCTGCGGCGAGGCGCCGGGGTGTCCGTGTCCGACGCAGTGATCCCAAGTACCCCGCATACATCCTTGAGGGACCGGAGCTGGTGCAGTGTTCCATTCAGGCGGAAGGGATGCCCCCATGAGTACTGCGTGTCATGTTCCCTTAGGAAGTCCGTGGCAATCTTAAAGGCCTTCCGTTTCTGCAATGTTATCGTGGACAAATCCTGATAGAGAGCCACCGGGTGGTCTCTGAAGCGGAAAGGCTGCTGCCGCCGCGCCTCACGGAGAATCCGCTCCTTCAAGGGGAAGTCCGGTAAGAAGGCCAAAATGTCCGGGGGAGGCGCCGAAGCTCTGCGAGGTCGGCCAACTCTGTGTGCCCTGTCGATCCGAATCTGGAAGTCTTCGGACTCTCCCAGGATCTCGCTGCACAAGGCTCCCAAGTAGGCGGCCGCGTCTTCACCTTCTTCGTTGGACGGAACACCCCGGACCCTGATGTTGTTCCGCCTGGACCAGTTTTCAAGGTCTTGTAGCTCGATCTGTTGGTCCCGCAGCCGCAGGACCTCCTGTTGCAAATGGGTGATTTCCTCGTCCCTGGAGTGGCCAGCCGCTTCCACTGTGTTAACTCGCTCTCCCAGGGAGTCCACCTCTCTCCGGACTTCCCGGACCTCCCCGGCCACCTCCTGCTTCAAGGCCTGAAAGTCCTCCCTCAAGGAGCTGAACAGGGACTCCAGGAACGATCGAGTCACCGGGGGTTCCCCACCTTCAGCGCCCCGTGAGCTGGTCGGGGGGCTCGGGCGGGCTGGGTCCTGTCTTGTCCCGGGGCGCCGTGTCCCAGCATGTCCGGCAAAGTTCGATCGCCCTTCCTCTTCTCCCTGGCATTCGACATCGCGGAAAGGCGGGAATCACTGGAGTCCGCGGCCGCGGTGAGTAGGTGCCACAGGCCGGGGCCGTGGACCAGCAGTGGGTGGCCGGTCACACAGCTCCTGCCGGCATGGGGGCACTCCTAGCGAGGTGCCCTCATATGAGGCCGGGCAGCCGCTCTGCACTCGTTCAAAATGGCCGCCCGTGCCGGCTCAGGGAGCCAACGCTGAGCCGGTGTAGCCCAGCTCCCAGACTATGTGTAGCGCTGCCCGATGCGGGGGTCCGGACTATCAGTGCATCTGGGCCGACTCCGAGCAGTCTCTTCGACGATCACCCCCAAAAGCACATCCGATGATTCCGGCTAGGTCCAGTTCCGGGGATCGCGGCAGTCCCTCCCCGCGGGTCCACTCGAAGATCGCACAGCCGGGGGCTAAGTTCGCAGGGTGTGTGGAAGCCGGAGCCAGATGTCGCCAGGGTGGTCAAGGGCGCCGGAAGGCCCGGTCGCACTCTGTAGCGGTCAAAGGAGGGGCTCCGGGACGGCCACGTGGCGCAGGCTTTCCCGATCCCCGGGCTTGCGTAGTTACTTCCCGCTGACTCCGCCTCCGCTTCCACCTTCAACGCAGCTCCGCTCCGCCGATGAAGGCCGTCCCGGCACCCACCTGGACGTCGAGTCGTGTGCAAACTGGCGGCCCGCCCTGTGTTGCAGGCTCGCCACGTCGGAACACCAAGGCCTCAAGATCTATGGTTCCCGGGCCCCCCGGCAAGTCCCTCGGCGACCACCGCGTTGGCTGGTTCTCTAGCGTTACCGCCGCCGCGGCAGGGTAACCAAGGCCCGCAGGCTGTTCCACACCACCACGGGGAGCACCGGATGCGTTTTCCGCTCGATCTGGGGGAGATCAGCGGTGTAGAGCGGTGCAGGGTTTCCAGGGGCTCGGGAGCTCACGGCAAGTGCGTCCTCTCAGCCCGCCATCTTGGCCACGCCATCTGAGGGTCTTTTTGACTGTCAAGAAGGACCAAATCTTTCCGGCAACCCGATGATTTTTCTCTTCTCTCTAATACTGCAGCTCTCTACTTATGAAGGGCTCAACCCAGAAGCATGTGTCTAGAGATATACAGCAATGTCTGCACCAACTTTGGTGAAAAACTCTAACAGCTATTTTTGAAGTAAGCATGAACTGTGTACTGCATTTACCAGGATACAAAGGTGCGACCTTTGCTGGAATGTGAGACAGTGTGCTTCTACCCCCCATTTTACCTTTAATGGTGTGTAGCATTCCCTTACCACTGAGAGGCTCAAAGACTTGTCAGATGCTTACTTGTATTGTATTACAAGCAGGGGCGGAACTAGATTCGAACTTCGGGTGGCTAACACTCCCAGCCAAGGCTGACTCTAGCACTGGTTGCACATAGTGCAGTCTTTTTTGGCGCCCCTTCTCCCATTTCCTTCTTCTCCATAAATTCCCTCATCACCACTCACCAACAATGTACCTTATCTATCTATGGCCCCTGTCAGAAAAACATTTCATTTTTTTATAACGCTACTCATAGTTTACTCACACTCAGTTCTGTGATCTGCATGGTACATGTTCTATGTAGCACGCACATTAACCCTCTACACTGCATCGGTGATAGGAGTACCCATGTGAGTGCACGATGAGTGATGCAACAGTGTGAGACTAGGGTAAGAGGAGTGACTGCAGGGTGAGTGAGGTGACCATATCAATTTGGGTGCGGATTGAAGTGCAGAGTGAAACGAATGAATGCACGGTTAGTGATGGCTTGTTTGAGTGAGATTGCAGATTGAGCAGTGAGGGGACAGGTGAGTGAAGTGTCACATGAGTGCAGGGAGGGTAACTACAAAAAAAATCGAATTCAAAATATCGACTGACATTAATATCGAAGTAAAAATATAGAATGGACAAAATATCGAATCGACAGAATATAGTCAACAAAAATATTGAATTTAAGGTAAGTAATTTAATATCGATTTTTATAAATATAGAGAGTCAAAATATCAAAGTATACAATATAGGTATTAAAATATATAGAATTTTTTAAAGTGTTTTGTATGTTAGTATATGTGTGAAAAGTGAATATTTTTATTATAATTTATTTTAAGTAATGTATTTTATGTTATTTAATTTTTGTGTAATTTAATTTTGTAGCGGGTTGTGGGTTTATAGGGGAATAGGGTGGGAAGTAATTTAATTGTAATTAATTAAATATTTTCATTTATTTATTGGTATTTATTTGAATTAATTGTTAATTAATTTTTAATTGTAATTAATTAATTTTTAATTGGTAATTCATTTTAATTAATTGGCTAATTGATATTTATGTTAATTTTCTTAATTTATTTTCCGTAGCGGGTTGTGGGTTTATAGGGGAATAGGGTGGGAAGTAATTTAATTGTAATTAATTAAATATTTTAATTTATTTTTGATATTTATTTTGAATTACTTGTTAATTAATTTTTAATTGCTAATTAATTAATGATTAATTGGTAATTCATTTTTAGTAATTGATTAATTGATAATTATGTTATTTTATTAATTTATTTTCCTCAGTGGGTTGTGGGTTCATAGGGGAATATGAAGTAATTTAAGTGTAGGGTTGTAGGTTTATAGGGGAATAGGGTGGGAAGTAATTTAATTGTAATTAATTAAATATTTTAATTTATTTATTGGTATTTATTTTGAATTAATGGTTAATTCATTTTTAATTGCTAATTAATTAATTGTTAATTGGTAATTAATTTGTATTAATAGGTAATGGATTTTAATAATTAATTATTTGTATTTTTATTTGATTAATTATTATATTATATTAAATTGCTAATTACTTGTTAATTACTTTTTTATTGGTTTTGATATATAATTCATTTTTAATAATATATTAAATATTTACTTTCCCTACTGTTGCACTCTCTGGAGTGGGAATAGTAATTTTAAACCCTATGCTATCCAACGCTTTTCTTACTGCTGCACTCTATGTAGTGGGAATAGTAATTTTTACCCCTACGCTATCCAACGCTTTCCCTACTGTTACACTCACTGGAGTGGGAATAGTCATTTTTACCCCTACGCTATCCAACGCTTTCCCTTGTGTTTACTCACTGGAGTGGGAATAGTAATTTTAACCCCTACGCTATCCAACACTTTCCCTACTGTTGCACTCTCTGGAGTGGGAATAGTAATTTTAACCCCTACGTTATCCAACGCTTTCCCTACTGTTGCATTCACTGGAGTGGGAATAGTAATTTTTACCCCTATGCTATCCAACGCTTTCCCTACTGTTGCACTCATTGGAGTGGGAACAGTAATTTTTCCCCCTATGCTATCCAACGCTTTCCTGACTGTTGCACTCTCTGGAATGGGAATAGTAATTTTTACCCCTACGCTATCCAACGCTTTCCCTACTCCCTTTCCCTTTCTCTGGAGTAGTAATTTTTACCCCTACGCTATCCAACGCTTTCCCTACTGTTGCAATCACTGGAGTGTTCATTCATTCAAGTTTATTTGTTTGATTTATTAAAATCTTACAAAAATGCTTTTTAAAATATCACCAGACAATAAAAAGTTCAAAACACCATGTACATAATTATTCTAATATTGCATAATATAAAAAAAATAATAAAAGTTTTCCTCAAGTTTTTTACCAATCACAGATAGAAGTTTTACAAAAGCAGAATTCAATAATGCGTCATTCGGGTTTAGGCATGCCATTAATGCTTGTCTGCATGTCCTTATTCCACGAGCATTAAATAATATCTTAAGGGTAATTTTCCTTTCCACTTCTAATGCAGGACAAAGACATAGCAGATGCAAAATTTCCTCTTGGGCACATTTACATAGCCTACATATAGTATTGTCTTCACTAGTCTTCCATGCCGGCAGATGACACAAACCTGGCCAAAGTCCAAAACGTGCTCTTATAAAAATTTGCTTACTTTGCTGTGACCATGATGTTACAAGATATTCTTGGACTTGCTGTTTTTAAAATCCATTTATAATTGTCCATGCATGCCTTCTTCTTACCAGTATCTCCTTGTCTTTTATCAGGGAAAGATGATTTGTCAGCTTATTGATTGTTCTTTTGAAACTTTCCTCGGTAATTATTTTCCCAAATTGATATCACTCCGAATTCTTCCTTTGCCTCATTTAGGTATGCTCAAGCTTGCAGTTTCCGGTTGTCTTTTACTTCTTGCCATAGTGTTCGGGACATTTGATTGTCGAGGTCATTTTTTATTCGATTCCAGACTTTCAAGATTTGACCTTTTCAAGCGTGTTGCTGATTATCCCAAACTCCAACCTCACCTGTGCTTGCAAAGCATTGTAAGGTAGCTGGAATAAAATTTGATAGATTTTAGCGACTGCATTATTAATTATCTCTGCATCCTTACCATTTAAAACTTCGGAGCCATATGTTATGGTTGGTAATAACTTAGCGGATATGATCTTTAATAAAGGGCCATATGATAGTGCTGTTAGTGTTTTTTGTAGGATCCTAAATGCACCCACCAAGCAATTTGCTTTCCTAGTAATATCTTTTCTTTGCGGGAGAAAATTTCCACTATTATTGAATATAACACTGAGATACCGGTAACAATCAACCTGCTCTAGCTGTGTTTGGTCCAGCATCCATTTGCTTTTATTTTTTTGTCGTCTGTTCTTTGTAACAACCGTTATTTTTGTCTTTGCTTCATTTATTACCATTTGGTTCTTTTTTGCATACATTGATATTCGATCGATTAGTCTTTGCAGGCCCACCTTAGTATGACTAATAAGTACAACGTCATCTGCATACAGCAGATTTGATATTTGCTTTCCTGCTAGCTTCGGTGGATGTGCATTAACTTCATTGAATGCAATGGTGAGGTCGGCTATAGATACATTAAAAAGTAGTGGGGCAAGGACACAACCTTGCTTTAGTCCTCGCGTTGTAGGTATTTTGTTAGATAGTATTCTGCCATCACCGATTCTCACCCTGACCCAGTTTTCAGAGTACAATAATTGCATAAGTTTTAGTAGTGAGGCCGGAATTCCTTGGTATTCCAGTTTTTTCCAAAGAAGGTTCCTATTTACGAAATCAAACACAGATTTAAAATCAACAAAATAAAAGTAGAGGGACTGTTTGGCTAAAAGTGTTTTATCCATTAGAACTGATAGAATTAGTATATTTGTGGAAGTTCCTAAACCCTTGACAAACCCAGTTTGGTTTGGGGGTAATATTAATTACCTTTTTTCTAGATGGGTGATATTAGTGACCCTCTCCAAGATTTCGGTATTTGGCCTGTTCGGACAACTTCGTTAAAAACCTTTACCAGATAGGTAGCCCACAGATCTGGATCCTCCTTGTAGAGAGCAAACAGGATTCCGTTAGGTCCTGGTGCTCCATCTTTTTGTTTCTTTATTAAATTTGTTACTTCAGTTTCTGTAAAAGCGTTTTCCAGATCAATTTCACATTCATTTCCTATCATCATTGTCTTCTTATCATCCTGAGTATTTAGGACCGATTCAGGGTTAAGGGTCTTTTTGAGGTATTCTAACCAGTCATCTTCAGTTAAGGGGGAAGCCACCACAGATTTATTGGGTCCACTCAAACCGTTAATAATTTTCCAAAATTCCCTCGAGTTTACTTGGTTACAAGCGTGAAAGATTTTTGTCCATAGCTCTTGTTGTATATTATTTTTCTCGTTCCACAATAATTTCCTAAAGTTATTATTGGTACTTTTAAGTTGCATTTGAACTTCTTCATTATTTGGGAGCCTGGTTCACTGCTTCCTCAGTCTATTACGGATCCGCCTGACTTTTTTTGATTGCATATGGGAGATTAATATGACTATCTCTTTTTTCCGTTTTAGTCTGTTGCGTTTTCCTACTACCAGAAGTAACTTCGGTTGAACTACGTTCTATGTGAATTGTTCCCACTGCTTGATTCCGGACTGCATAATATGTTCTTTAAAGCAATCTTTAATTAATTCTTGTGCCTTTTTTTTCATGTCATCTTTGTTATCAGTCTTCCATATAAGTTTCCTATGGTTGATAGTACCAATCTGGCCATTTGTAGTTAGATAATTTTGATGTTTCGAAAATGCCAGTTTCAATTCCACTATTTGTTGGCTATGGTCACTATCTTTCACTTTGTTTAACCGATAGGAAAGGATTTTATCAAAAATGTTTATAGATATCATTGTAAAATCTATTCTTGATTTTGATTTTTGTGTGTGGAAAGACCAACCTGCAGGTGTGTCTGTTGAGAACCGGCCATTTAATACTCTTAATCCCAGTGCTTCCACATCCATCAATAATTTTTTTCCAATTGGATCATGTTTAGTATTTATTCCGATGTCTAGCGTTTGTTCAGGGATTGACCATTGGTGATTTTGGGACTGTATAAAATCATCCCGCGTTAGTTGTATTAGCAGGTTTATATTAAAATCACCTGTAACGATAAAGTTAACAGTCGGGTCAACTATTATTTGTTCCAATAAAAATTTTGTTAGAGCGACACTTATATTCTTCCTCGACGTGCAATTTGGTGTGATATATATTAATTAATATTAACATTTTCATATTTTTTCCTCCCTTATTAGATATTTTAACTTGACTGCTTGAATGTTCTTATTATTGGTAACCAACTGTTCATGTTCAATTCGCAAATCAATCAAAATAAATGTTGCCAAGCCTCCGCATGGACGACCAAATTTGGAATACCTAATTGCAGGCACATAGTATCCTTTGTACCCTTGTAACAAAAAAGGGTCCGTTTCCCATGTCTCCTGCAGAAATATGATTTGATAGAGGTTTGACAAGGAATCTATTCAGGCATTTTGTATTTTTTTACATATTCCGTTTATGTTCCAAGAACATACTCCTATCGATAGATGATCATCATTCACTTCTTCTAATTTATATTGCGTTCTGTCCTGTCAATGTTCATGTAATGCTGTCCTAATCCAATTTTCATTTATTTGTTTTGTTCCTACAAATTTTATTTCCTCCATAGCTTTTTCTTCATCTTGATGTGTGTTACCCAAGGGTTTTTTTTAATATTGAATATACTGGATTGAAAGTGATAACTTTACAGTTTTTTGTTGGGAGGTCTTCCATTATAAACGGAGTCGGATAAGGCCTGAAGGCAGGTTTACAAATTTTTATCCCCCAGCCTTGGAAAACTTCTTGTTCCGGCAGAATTTGGTCCACTAATGAAACTGAGTTTACCTTCCGGGTTTTGCACAAACCCCACTCATTCAATATCTCTTGTCGTAACTTTTTCTAATGAGGGTATCGTTTTCATCAGCTGTAGGATATTACCTCTATTCAAAATATTGTTGCTGCCTCTTGAATCATATAATGGTGTAAACATTATTTGTGCCGTCCTCTTTAAATGCAACCAATCTGTTTTTTGTCGTCACAAGTTTGATGGTCTTTAAACATAATATGCTTTTCTTGACCAACTTTTGTAATAATTAGATCTTCCTTATTACGTTTGCAGTCTTTATCGTTGATCTCTTTGTTTGATACTACAGTGTTGGTCACAGATTCATCTAACCGCCGTTCTTCAAGATCTTGATGTTTTTTTTTGTTGTGGCAAATTCGCGTTTATTTTTAGAGAGTTATTTTGATCTTGTTGAATTGTTCTCTGTAGTCTTTGATCTGAGCGCTTTTCATCCCTATTGGATAGAGTATTAGACTCTACCAAAGTCAGATAATTCTTTTTTTCCTTCGGGTTATTATCAATTTCACTTATATGGCTCCTAACAACACATCCGTTTCCCTTTTGACCGCATACTACTTTTTCATCTTGGGCTTGATCTTTACTACCTTTAGTTTGCTTTGCGACCGGTTGTCGATCCGTAATGTCCACTAAAGTAGTTGTGTTGGTTGTATGTAGTTTACAGTTGGCCTGATATTTTGCCGACTTTGTAAATATATCATAGTAGTTCCCATTTTTTTCCGCCGTTTTTGACGGCTTTGGTCCCCAGTAACTCACTATTTTGTATTTCTGGTTCTTCTTGCGCTGGTCCCTCATGGCTCATTTCTATGGATTTTTCCAAATTAGGATATACTTTTATTGTATTCTCATTTTTTGCCTTATTTCTCGCTTTGCACATTTTTTTCCTTTGTCTCTTTGATATTTTGTGAGCTCGATGAGTTTCCTTATCTGCATTTGTCTTTTCATGGCCCTATTGTATAGTTTCTGTTATCAGTTCGATTTCCATATTCGGGACTATTCCTTTTCCCGTTTGAATCAGTTTGTTCCATTCTATCGGTGTAAATTGATTTTTATCCGAAGATCCCGGTTCGTTGTTATGCTCGTCGTATTTATTGCACAGTGAGTAACATATCTCCTCTTTTTTTTTGTCGTATTTTTTGTGTTCTAAGTCTTTGACATCTTTCAGTATGGTGTTTACTACATCTGGAATAGTCGAAAGTTTATTTATGATAGGTTCACAAGTACATTTAAAGTAGTTGGAAGATGCATCTTTTTGGGCTTTGTTAATTATATTATTTAACTCTGCCAATTTTTGGTCTATTACAGTGACTGCGTTGGCCATTACTCCAAGTATTTCAATTTGAGTGTTCATTTTATTTGACTGGTATGTCAGTGCCTCTAATGTTAAGGTTGATGTTTGATAAAATATATCCCATGTAGATCCTAGATCTTGACTTATTGTATTTTTTGATTTTGGGTCGAGGTACCTTTTGTTATTAATAGGATGGTTTTTAATATCCGTTTTATCAATGTGATCATCTCCTTCCAACTTTTTCATTTTAACTGAATTATCATGATAACCTGTACAATGTGCTTGGAGTTCACCTTGGCCTCTACTTTCGGCATTTATTCCCTTTGGGATAGCACAATCTGATTTTGCATAATTCACATCCCCGTCTTTTTTCTTGATTTTGAAAAGTTCTGGAGTGGCACAGTGTTGATATTTATAGATTAGTTCATTGCCTTTTTTCCTGATTTTTTTAATGGTGTGGATTCCACTACAACCGTATTCATTGTGTGAATATTGATTACATTTCCTAGTTCTTGCTTTTTCTTTATTTCAACTTTGACTTCTAGTGGTATTGGAGTTTCTCGAATTACTGATCCTGTAAAATTTTCTGGTAGTTGCGAATTATGTATTGTCACTTTCATCTCATTTTTATCCATATGTATTCCTTCTGTGTGTGTTAGCTGCACTGGGCAATGATCTTTTAGTTCCCCACTTAGTTCCATCATTTCGCACAATGAGTTTTTTTGTTGCGTATTGCTAGTGTTGTTATCCTCATGGTCTGATTCTAATATTTCAGTTTTTTTCCATCAAAAACATGTATTGGCTCACTGGAGTGTGAATAGTAATTTGTACCCCTACGCTATCCAACACTTTCCCTACTGTTGCACTGACTGGAGTGGGAATAGTCATTTTTATCCCTACACTATCCAACGCTTTCCCTACTGTTGCACTCACTGGAGTGGGAATAGTAATTTTTACCCCTATGCTATCCAATGCTTTCCCTACTGTTACACTCACTGGAGTGGTAATAGTAGGTTTTATCCTACGGTAAAAATATTGTATATTTTTTATTAATATTATGTTAATATATATGTATATATATATATATATGTTTTAAAAAATAAAATTGTATGTTTGGTGGGTGAGGGTGGAGGAAAAAATAATGTGCTGATCCTGCAACAAACTTCCAGTCTTATGATTATGGTTTTCAGCTCATTATTTTGATGTCCCAGACGGTAAAAAATAAGGAGTCACCTAAAGCCATTTTTTCACCACTTATCTGTGCATACTTCGAACAGCAAATATAAATAGAAAGCACTTTTAATTGTGTTGCAGGGCTGCCTGAATGATCCATGACTGATAATAAAAGGGAACAAAGACAGAAAAGTCACATTACAAATGAATACACGCTTTTTTATTTAAAAACCCTATTTAGTATCAAAACAAGGTCTTTGCAGGCTCTTTAAACAACACATGACTGGCATTTTTCTTCTGACAACTCTACTTTATATTCCTTTTCATGAAATGCATTCTCCCGCTACAGCAATAAATGTAAAATTCAAATGTAAGGAATAGGCAGAGTGGGGGCCCAGGAGGTACTGGAACGAGAAAAAAAATGAAAACTCTGTAACCAGTTTATAAAGGTATGTAAATGTGCAAATGGTCTTTAACAACCTGTGAAAAACTCGGACATGCCAAGATAAGACTTAAGACACGGTATATATGAGCCCACAGCAGCTTGAGCTACAGTAGCCTGGGCTGAGACACACGACGGGGGGCGGAGTGTTTTTGAAGCCCTTTAGCCCTATGGGTGTTGCGCGCCTGATTAAAGAAGCCTAGAGAATACACTGTGTGTGAAGGCCTTCAAGGCTTTATGGCTACCTCTTTTGTTTCTCACATACCTTCTGGGTATCAATCTGGGTAGCAGCATCTTCTTTATCTCAAATTGCTAGCTAGAACCCTGTCACTCCTGCTAATACAGCGAGCTGTATCCCATGTAACACTGAGGCTCAGAAGAGAGTTTAATAATATAATGTTTATAATGTAGACAGTCATATCAAGAGATTGTTCATATCCATCCATGCATGTACCCACCCGGATCCATCCGTCTGTTGGTCCATCCATCTCTCTATCTCTTCATCCATAATCACATCCAGATCCATGCAGCCACACAGATCCATCCATTCAACCACCCTCCCAACCCTCTCCATCCATCAATTTATCCATACACCCATATAACCATCTATCCATCCATTTGTCCAATGGTCTACCTCTGTACCCTAGGCAACAATAACAGAAACAGCAACTTTAGTTAACAACATGCTCAAGGTACATGCGAATAGTGGAAGACGTGGTTAAAACACCCTAAAAGTCTCGTAGAAAGCTTTAACATGTGTATCCTTCTATAGACTATAAAAAAAAAACTCCATAATCAAAACTTATTTTAAGCTCCATTGCTGGATCTTAAACACGTTGTCTTTTTGACCTGAACTCTTCTACTCTGAGTCTCTTCTTTTTATATTCAATTAATATATCTATGATTTTCATAGTAACATTTGTTTGGATTCTTGTATCTCACAGCCTTTCTTGCGGAGTTAAAATGTTGAACCTGGCTAAGCAATCTTTATAGATCTGTGTGTTACCTCTATAAGTCTTTTGGCCCATAAGGATGGTGAATACTGCACTTGAGAGTTAAATGTATCATATACATGGATGTATGTCGTTACAACGCATGCTTTTTCCACGCATGCTTTTACAATGCAGGTTTTACAACGCAAGTCGTTACAACGACTTGCGTTGGAGGGCGCTGGATAGTGAATAGTTTAATTTACTATTCCAACTCCAGTCCCCGTGGATAGTAGGGAAGGTTTTGGATAGTAAATTAAACTATTTCCTATCCTACAGCGCCCTCCAGCGCAAGTCGTGTTAACGACTTGCGTTGTAAATCCTGCGTTGTAAAGGTACTGCGTGGAAAAAGATCGCTGTAAAGGATGTTTCCCCATATACATGAATGTACACCGAGATCTGCACCAAAATCTGCACGGCAGAAAGAAAATATTAAGGAGTGCCAGCTATCCCGGGTGGACCACTGTGCACCCTCTTCAGAGATTATCCATGATAGCTGCCATGTTAAGACATGCCTCTCAAAATACCACCAGTTTTTGCAGAGGTCAATGTGGGAACCAGCCACTAATGCAATGCCCTAAACTCAGCCCATTCGCTTGGGTCCCGACATGTTGAGACTGGCGGTATGTTACGTGCCACTTCATGTATAGCACAATGTGCTTCTTCCTCAATATAAGTGCTTGCAGTGCAAGATAATCTCTAAAGCCCATTCGCTGTCTTCCATCAAAAATTAAGTGTGTGCTGAGCCACACACAAAAAAGTGTGTGAGTTAGGGTAAGGCTCTGTAACGGATTTGAAAAGAAAATCAATTAGAGGCACAACCTAAGAAAAAAAACAGAGTAACCATGCCTCATATAGACTTCAGAGGCACCAAAAGACAACACCCAGTTATAAACAAAGTCAGAACCCTTTTGAGAAAAAAAACCTTTTCTCAAACGTTACATCTTCCTCTAGGAGGCTTACATTTTTGGACATAGCCCTGTCTACCTTTTGTAATAGATGTGGCTTGGCAAGAAAAACCATTATTGGTCGCATGGGAATGCTCATGTACCACACAGGGGACACCTCCCCTGATACAAAGTAGTGCAAAACAGCACACAGCTCTTCTTTGCATTGCTTTAAGGGTACTTTCTAGTGTAAACCAAGTTTAAGACAGTTTATCAATACCAGTGCTTAATTTGAGCTGGTGGTTGCTGGTGGAGCCGACCGGCATTTATTTTTCCACATCAGACATTCATAGAAAGCAAGGGAAAGAAAACATGCGAAGTAGAAAGATAGAGTAAAAGAAAGACAGAAAACTCATCACAAAGGAAGAAATGCTGCTGAAGTGGATTCAAGACCATGCAGCCTTGGTATTTGGAATACCAAAATATAATAGCACCAACAACATAATTCTGAGCATTCTGAGCAGAGCTTTGGGCACTGGCACTCTTTATTTTACAAATTAAGCACTGAGACTATTTGATGCTTTTTGACACTTTTTGTGATTTTGAGAGCTTCACATAACTGCTTGTTTCAGCAGTGAAAGTTCATCTCACTGAGCCATAAATGGTGAATTTCAGGGCTTTCATTTTTGTGCTTGCTGAACGATAACGGACTATCAGCCTGATTCAAGAAGGAGAATTGCGCTCGCAAAGGGCCAGATTCTCAGAATCTGGCCCTTTGCGAGCGCAATTTTTGCATTTGGGATTCATCATCCCAAATACAAAAATCGGTAATAGCGAATTCGCAAGTTTGCGAGGTATTACATTTAAGGAATCTCTATTTGAGATTCCTTAAATGCAATTCATCATCCATTTTCAACTTGCGAAATCGCAATTTCGGGCCGCTATTTACCGCGAGGTCAAACCTCGTGGTAAATAGCAAAAACTTAGAAAAATGCTTTTAAAAGCATTTTTCTAAGTTGCATGTTACACACACACATGTCTTTTGGACATGTATGTGTGTAACATCTGTGTAATTTGACATTTCAGGGGTTTTACAGGGTGTCCTTTGGACACCCCTGCACCCTTGAAATCGTAATCTCATTTGCGATTAGCTAATTGCTAATGGCAAATAAGGAATGACTCCCCATGCATTCCTATGGGCCTTTTGGCCCATAGGAATGAATGGGGAGTAATTCCTTATTTGCGATTAGCAATTAGCCAATCGCAAATAAGGAATCTGTAGGAATCGCAAAAAATATTGCTATTCCTACCTGAATCCCATTTTGCGAGTCTGGAATATCGATTCCTTATGAATCGCTATTTCAGACTCGCAAAACTTCCCAATGATGAATCAGGCTGTATGTTTTTTTCAGTAATAGTATTATTATTAGTGAATATATCTGTTAACCAGAAATAAATAAAAAATCTAGATATCACAGCATCACACATAGGCTGTGAAAACACTTTTGACTACACCATCCTCACATAAATGGGTGATTGAATGTATGGCCGATTTAAAAAGAAGTAGAGGTAAATTAGGGTGGTTCATTTAAATTATCGTTTTTTTTTAAAGTAAATTAAATGTTCTGCAGGGTAAAACGTTATAATTCTTTGGTGCTAATGCTCCCAATAAAGTGGTAATCAATTGCAACTAAAAAGCGTCTCCCCGGCAGCCTTTAGCCTTGAGCATCAACTTATTTGACACACTTTCACATTCCTCTATGTTGATAAAGGTTGTGGGGGAATCTGACACCTACCCAGAGAGACTGAGTTAGACTCCTCCATTATATGATTGTCATTATGAGATGTCAATGAAAGAGATTTACTAAGAGCTTTGCTATCATCACCCTTTTTTAGGGCTCGCGCCCTGCATTGCAGAGCGCAGCACTGCTCACGCAGGCGAGAGCTCTTTTGTAGGGGGTTTAGAAACAGAGCCTGGAATCGCACATGCTCGTGCGTGTGCTTTTCCTTTTGGCATCCGCGATTGGCCTAAGTGTGCGTGTTTTTCCCAAAGACGGCACGCAATAGGCAAAAGGCGGAAGCAATGCTCCGCCCATGGCCTATTGATGTCTGTTGCGCGCACCAAAGGCCATGTGGTTTCAATTATCGTGCACAGACACGGGCGCGATAATTGAAAACACATATTCGCTGTAGTGCGCACGGACAGCCCGATTCGTAATGGAAAAAGGCAAAAATTTATAGTGCTGATGAGTGCATAAGATCACGAAAGAAGGAGTATAAAAAAGATGGTTAAACGAATTGGTTAGCCCTTAAGACAGCAATTCATGTGGGAAATAATCATGAATTCAGGTCCATACCATCAACAGGCTTGCAAAAACATAATCATAAGGTGGAATATCTAACCTGTGCGACAAATAGAAAGCATTTGTAGTGTCTTTATAGGGTTAAAGACCTGTCCCTACTGTGCCCTTTACATTGATAAGGATTTTGAGATCTTCTAACAAGGAATGGTTGAGAATCTCGGACTGCTTGCCCCAATAGCATACCAACAGAGGTCATTCAATCAGACCTAGAAAATTGGAGTGGTGTTTTGTCATTATTATTTAATCAAAACATTTTTCATTATAGGATCAGTGCACAGAGTAAGTGACTATTTGGGACCCGCAGGCGTCCTCCAGTGACCAGCAAGATTTGGCAAATCTTTTTGGTCTATGCTGGTTGTCTGATTATTAAGTGGGCTTGTATAACCTGTATTCGTGCCATCCTGTTGTCAATAAAGCTTTAAAGGTCCTTTTTTACATTGTATGCCTGTCTGATGGCGAGGAGAGACCATATAATTAACTAGTATATATATAATAAGTTAACATGGATTATATCAAACTAATACTGATAGCACTGTATTTTCTAAATAGACAAGTCAGTAGGTCTCACCTTTGGGACCCACTGACTTTGCCAATGGTTTTAGCAATGTTACTACATGTACATTGCATATTTCGCATTAGTAAAGACTTTGAATTTGATAACACTTGCAAACTCTCTGTCCTAGAGTGTAATTTTGTATTATAGTTGGAATTTACTTTACTAAGTATTGGCAAAACCAAGAGGTCTCGGATTTAAAAGGCCGAGCTGTTGGGTTTTCTAATGCTTGTATGGCACATGTGAGCTGATTCGCATTTAGGTGTCCAGGTGAGATATGGTTGTGAGACAGTGGTCATAATGGAGCTCAATTGAGAGCTATGGAGTTGGGGCTGAAGGCATTGAGAGTCAGCGGATCATAGTAGCGCTGAGAATACATCATTCAATCCTTTACCTCTGTGCACTGCACACAGAATGATAGTCACATATGTACCATTTGTAATACTCAATTCTAATTATTTACAATATCATTGTTGTTACTCATTCATATCAAACTGCTAAAAAGTTTGTACTGAGCCAATATTTCCAGTTTGTTTAAGGCATGTTGTGTGATAGCAGAAAACTCACTTAGAAGCACTTAAATGCTGGTCAGACAGCATGCTGTGTAAAGCACAAGATTATAATTCACATGTTATAAGCCACACCCTTAGCTACTTAGGTCACACCCCTTTTAGAGACCACCCCCAACCTTTTTCATATCACTTGAAACATTGTGGTCAACAATAGGCTTTTGCCCAGGAGCGGCCAGTGCAGGTAAGCACGGTGCGGCAGGGTGTAGGGTGAGGTGGGGTCGACAGATGACAATGAGGGAAAATAACATAAAAAAAGAAAAACACTTACATTGCGCTTGTCGCATCACTGCAAAGTACGCGTTATTCTTTTTTTTAATGTTATTTTCCCTTGTTGTCATCTGTTGACTCCCCCCCATCCTGTCCCACTGCATTTACCTGCACCGGCCACTCCTGCTTTTGCCCACAGACAGCTAAAAACAGTTTCGTAGAAGAGGCCTAAAAATTGTGACACTGTAAAATCGTGGTGTCCTTGGAGTCAGGTATGCAACTTGTGGAGCAGAACGAATTATCAACTGCTTTACTCCTATGCAGCACTCACTCTGCAGTGTTGCAGGGAGGGTAGCAGAGCTGGTGCCTAGCATCAGAGGGGAGAATTGTAAACTTCAGTGAAAGAAAGCAGAGGGCCTGACCTCCTCTACTGTGACACCCCAGATCATGGTTTTAGGTCCTGGGGTCCTTGGTGTCAGCGGGGCCCTTTAGCAGTGGAATTGCAGTATTTGTTTCCTATTGAAGTTGTTACAAATGTCGTGCAGGCCATTTGCTCCCTGTTAAGGCAGATCCAAATATCCTCAGCTTCTGTGGAAGTCAAACGCTAAGGGAAAAACACGGACAAGAGATAGGCTGCAGGTGCTGCATCGGAGTCAAAGCGGTGAGTCATGACTTTGGTAAAGCGGTGCTTGAGACTCATGCAGCGACTGTACTTCAGATGCGCTGTGGCAAAGTCGTGGCTTGCACTGTAAGTTGTGGTCGTTGCGAGCGGAGACCATGGCTTCAGTGCAAGCAGTGGCTATGCAGTGATTTCATAGGGGAGGTGCCTGTTCCTAAGTGACGCTTGGAGTTGATGCATTGATTTCTTGGTTGCAGCACCAGAATTACCTCCAAGGGTATAGGACTGGGTTTCAAAGCAGAGGAGCCCAGGTGCTGGCAGAAAGGCGCAGATGAAGACTTTGATGGCCTGAGACTTTCAACAGGACGCAAGCTCAACTCAAGCTTTGGAGAAACTTCAAAAAACAGGATGCAGAGAGCAAAGTCATATCCTCTCACTCCCAGGCAAGAAGCAGCAGAAAGCAGGCCAACACAACAAAGCAAGCAACAAAGAGGCCGTCCCTCCTGGCAGCCCAACAGCTCTTCTTCCTGGCAGAATGTCCTCAGTCCGGATGTTTTCCGAGAATATGGTTCCAGAGGTCTAGTACTTATATCCATTTTGGCCCTTAAAGTAGGGAGACTTCAAAGAAGTATTTGCAGTGCACAAGACCCTGCCCTTCCTGACTCTGGCTCCAGACACACTACTGGGGGTAGGCAGTTCTTTCTGTGGGGTCAGGCTCAGCCTTATTCAGCTGCAAGTGTCAACTTCTCCCACCACTCTAGCTCAGGAAGACTCTTTATCCTGGTGATGGGCCATCAGAATATGCCGGGCACACATCAGCTCCCTTTGAGTGTTACTGCAAATGAGGATTGGCAAAGCGAATAAGGACGGCCTTGGCAAGAATGTATTTTTCTGCATAAAATTTGGCATACATACAAAAAAAGAGTGCCTCAGCAGTCCTAACACCCCCGCCATAGCACTGAAGTGGCAACACCTCTTCTATCATCGCATTAGCCACAATGGCTTCAGCTACTGCACCTCATTCAGTGTGTAACCCCCCTCCCCCCCAAAATAACTTAGCTCCAGTAGCAGCATTAGCTGAAGGGTGGCAGTGGCCCTTGCTTGCACTCGCAGTGCAGTTGACAGAACGGGGCCTGCTGCGTTGCCATTATCATGTGCTAGGAGACTTAGGGTGACTGGCCATGCACCAACCAGACCCCACGCTGGCAATCACACTATAAGAGTGAGTGCAGCTCTGCCACTATCTGGCTGGGCTTTTGGGAATGTGGGTACGAGAGTTGCAAGACAGTGGTGGGTCACAATTTACAGTCACAGCTTCCTAATAGGCCCCTCATGCGTACGTCTCATTGTGAAACACAAACCAGATTTATGAGCAGGGCCACTGGCATTATGTGATTGTGGGGTCGCTCTGTTTTTTTTTGCATAACTACGGTTTTGCCGTATTGCCCACATAACCATCTGCTGCAAAATCTGCAGATTTTAGCTAAATAAAAAAATGATTTTAGCTCAAACGCTTCAAAAGTTACAAAAAGTGCAGCGACACATGTTACTGCACAGTGAAAGGCCATTTGTAAAGCTTGAGTGGTCACCTTTCTTTTGCTTGTTGCTATATTTAGGTGTTAAACTGGTACTAATGAGGTGTTAATAACTGTAAAAATGACAAAGTAATGAAACAATACTATCACAAAATGTGCCTCATTATGCTGTATAATTTGCCTTTTCTTGACGCATAATATAGTCAACCCTGCAGCATGATTAGGCCCTTTCCTGCCACATAATTCCAGTGGCCCTGCTTATGATATAGGACCATCGCTGCACAGTTTTAACTATACATGAACTGACTCTCTAAAGGCTTGATGCTTTTATGCATCACCTCTTGCAGCACAATGCCAGACCCCAGGGCTTTAAGTAGAAAAAAAAACGTGGGGGTCTCACAAAGGGGCGTGGCCAGTGTAATTAAGGGCGTGGCTCAAGAACACCCAAGCTAAAAATCTGTGCTTAGCATAGAGTGCTCCCTGACTGGTATTTTTCTGCTTCTGTCATTGCATACCGATAAATATTATAACAAGTAAAATTACACCTCAACAAGCCAGAACTATTGGCATTGTCAATGGTTGTTTCTAGTTGCTTAAGATAAATAAGCAACAACTATGGCTTTGTTGTATATAATACTGTAAATGCTTCCATTCAGAAATGGTGAGACTGTAAAAGAACTCTTTGAAATTACATCAAAGGCAGCGAAGGGTGGTACTGCTGCAAAGTTATGTTTTTTTTCACCCCGAGGGTGGAGGCAAAACGGAGAGCCCGATAGGGACCCGTCTCAGCACCTGCGTTTAGAACTGCCGGAGCTGAGCACCGGCAAGACCCCGCCCACTTAAAGCCCTGCCAGACCCTCTCAGTGATTGAAAATTGAAAGTCACAGAGGGATGAAGGGACATGTAACAACATCTTCATGGCCACTTCCTCCCTTTTCCCTCTTCTTCCTTACTCTTTGCTCACTCTATCAATCATCTTTTGCCTTTCTCTCCTCTTGCTGCCTGTTATGCAGCACTGCCTCCTTGTTGCACTACACAATGGGATTTCCGAACTATTATGTACACTGATGATTATTTGTGATTCCTGTTCTATGAGTGCTGTAAAGCGCTCCGTTACCCTCGGGTCTGGCTAGCGCTATATAAAACTCCTAAAATAAAAAAGTAATAAGATATAATGTGAGATACTAAATATTAAAAACTCTGATTTGTAGCTTCACGATTTGTAAAATTTAACATTAAATAGATCTATCAACAGTGGAAAACATGACTGTTGTTCGGGTTGAGGCAGTGCTTAATGCGCAAATGAATAAGAGTTGGGGCCTTTCTCCTCGGCCGCGGCTGACGCTGCTGAAAGTCGGGGTGCCGAATACCAACACCCCTTAGTCTTGATTCCAGCTCATGCCTCTGTCATCCACCACCCGATACTGCCTGACCCCTCATCTCATTCTTCCCGGCTCCTTTTCATCCCTGCTGTCTGTCTTTGTCACCGATTATGCATTTTTTCTTTCAGTCCCCCCCCCCCCCTCTTTTTTTCGTCTTTTCTCTATCTCGTGCTGTGGGTCAAAAGTTGATGACGTAAAATAACAAATCAATACTGGCTAGGAGTGGGAAAGGGGACCTTGCAAAAAGGCGTCCTTCCAAAATGCAAATAAAACACACACACCCCTCACAGTCACACACATATTGACAAACACTTTGTAGGTAGCAGGCAGAAGTAGGTAGCCTTGGAGGGCACGAAAGGGAAGGAATCCCCTGATATTTATTAGGGTGAAGTGGGCGGACTTACTCCACAAGAAAACATGTTTTGTTCGTACTTTTTAGCAAATTGGAGTACCCCTTCAAGGTATGCCTGTCATTAAATCCGAGAGTAATCCTAGAATTATTTGTGGGGTACACAAAAATCGGAAACTTACTCGTCAACAAGAAGAGGTTTTTCTCTCTCTTCAAATCTGGGTGTTTCTACTTTGTGCTGTCGAGCGCTCTTTCCCTCCCTATCTCGGGCTTTGTCAATTTAATTGAATTGAGGATTTCTAGTATTAAAAGAGCGCTTCAGAAGTCAAAGCCTTTCCAATAATAAGCAAATTGAGCCAATTCATTTCACTTCCAAATAAATAGAAATAATTTCATGTCAGATGATTACATGCCACGTGTACCCAGGGCGGTAGTTCTGGTTTAGTACCAATATGTGCTCTAGGAGTTTGAGTTCCGGTTCACTTCACTTGAACCAAGTGAAGTAACACCTCTGAAAAAATTATTTCAAATGGAAAGTCCAGTACCGGAGCATTGCTTCCCTGCTGGTGCTATTCAAAAAAACATCTAAATTAAGCACGTTAAATCAGAGATCCCTCAGTTAATAAATGCCGATGTATTAGATCGAATAATTAGCATGATTAATAGAGAAGCAGGATGACGTTTATGTCGCTTTTTTCCAGCCCGTCCTTGCACACATGTGCCCCCACCTGCTCCCCAAATGTATACAGAAGTGGTAGCAGGTTCGCCCCTCAGGCCCGGGCCTAGTGTCTTCCCGGAAACGCCTACGATGAAGTGAAATAAATCTCTGGTGGATGACGTGGGGGAGGCTGCCAAATGCGGGGGAAGTTCCCAGCAGGCTGCATCCCACCCTACTGAGGAGGACTTCTGGCTTGTGATTGATGTCTTGGGGTAGCCTGGAAAGTCATTAATTTTTATACGAGATTAATTGACTTGGAACAATAGCACAGGGGCTCCCCTTCCGTACCACCCACCAACAGCAGTACTTAGAGACTGTTTTACAGGCTGGGAAAGTGATGCGGGCTGAAAGGGAAAGCAGCCCCCCATGAGAGATTAGGGGGTGGGGCAGACAAAAGCAGCTGTAGTTACCGTCAGTCCTCTCTCCGTTTCTCTTATTTTGCCTGATACACTACCTTACCTTTCTGCAGGGCTTTAAGAGGGATGAAAAAACCTGGGGGTGGGAAGGGGGGCGGGGGTGTCTCCCAAAGGGGCCTGTCCAATGTAATTATAGTGCTAGAGTGTGCCATCCGATTTCTGTTGTTGCATCCAGATGTATCATGCAAGTAACATCATACCTAGAACATGTCAGGACTATTGGCTTTGTCAATGGTTGTTAGTTGAATAAGATAAATAAGCAGCAACTATGGCTTGAATATAATAATGAAAAAGCTAACACTTAAACCCCTGGTGATACCAGGGCAATGTTGCTGCTCCTGAGTTTCAGAAAGAGAAGGGAAACCCAGAGAGAAGACTACTCTCTTTAAAGGCTTTTCCCTCCCCTACAACACTCACCTGGCATGACGTCATGCCGTAACTTCTCCACTAGTGAGAAGTGAGCACTGTGAGCAGCGCACATCAATGTGCCTGCTGTCACTGCAGCGGACCACTGTGCCAGGGCACAAAACTGAGCCCGATAGAGACCCGTTTTGAGGCCTCCTGTAAAAAAACTGCGGGTGCTCAGCACTGGTGAGATCCAGCCCACTTAAAGTCCTGCTTTTCTGGATTATGATGACGACGTGCGTCAGGTTGGAATGGCTGGTAGGCACCATTGGGCTGAAGCTGGTTTAGAATGTTTGCACTTATAGGGTCATTTGTACGAAAGTATTTAGGCCACACGTATCATTATTTGAAATAGTGATTACCTAATTGCGATTCTTTGCGAATCGCAATTAGGTAATCACTATTTGAATGTATGAAACACCATGAGTTTCATTTAGCATTTACTAATGGGTCACAAATGAACATGCCTCATTAATATTAATGAGGCAGCTCGCAATTTACGACCCATTGGAATTGCTAAAATCACTGGGATGGTGGCCTGCTGGAGTCAGCATACTACCATGTCTGTGATTGATTTTAAATAAAACTGTCATTTTTTTAAATGCAGCCCCGTTTCCTTAAAGGAAAGCAGGTTGCGTTTAAAAAAGATGACTGAAAAGTTTTCTTTATTTAATTTTTCAAGAGCAAGCAGTGGTCCTTGGGGCCACTGCCTGCTCCTAAAAAATTTTTTTTTACGAACATTCACAAAGGCCAGGGGGTCCCTTCCTGTTTGCTAATGGGCTACAACCTACTTGAAGTAGGTAGTAAAATACAAATGTTTTGCGACTGCATTTCGGTGGCAAAACATTCTTATATACTGCTGCGATTCAGTATTAAGAAAGAACGCCTTAAACACGCCCCTTCCTAATACTGAATCGTTATGTATTCGCGATTCCAAATTGCGATTAGGTAACATGTTACCGAATCACAAATTGGAATTCATAGATGCCAAAATGTATTTTACCGGTCGCAAACGCATGATTTTGCGAATCAGGCCGTTTGTGACTGGTAAAATGCATGATACATGTGGCGCTTAACATTTCTAAATGGACCAAATCACAATTTCAGTCCATTAAGAAATGCTAAATTGCCTTTCCATATGTACAAAGGCAGATAGGGAATCGCAAAATGCGATTTCTACCCAGTAGAAATCGCATTTTGAGAGTCCCTAAATAGCAATTCTCGGATTTCTTATTTGCGATTTCCTAAGCACATGTACAAAGCATTTCCTAAATACGAAATGGGCATTTAGAAAATGCTATTGCCATCTACTCCAAGTCGATGGTAACCATGCGCAGTTTTGAAAAATGCACCCGAAATGCATTTTTTAAAGTACCATGTAGTATTTGTGCACTTTACCTGCACACCTATTTTTTGGGGGGTGCATCATGGGGGGGGAGGAGGGGTGGCTTATACTCATAGGCACCCTTGGTGTTGCCCTTCCTAAATAGCAATTTCCTAATAGCAATTCCTACTCTGTTGGAATCGCTATTAGGAAATCTCTATTTTTGTACATTCCATTTTGCATTTCCTAAAAAGCGATCTCTTGGGATGCGCTATTTAGGACATGCAAAATGGAAATGTTGTACGTATGGCTAACAGTGTTTTTGCACTGGGCAGAGCTGCAAGTTTCAGATAAGAGTAAGGGTATGCAGTGAGGAGAGAATGATATTACGCAAATGAAAAGTGCTAAAGGCCCACATCTCCTCACCACAGGGGGGGCGGCATGTGAAGATTTTTCTTTTCAATGAAGTTCCTCAAGAATATAGCTTTATTAAGCGTGGGCTACAGAAAACAAGTGTGTCATTCTCCAGGGCCAGGTATGTTTCCTCATGTTTTGTTTAACAGAAGCTGTTACAAAATGTCCCCTTTTAGAGTGGGCGCCGAAAGGTTTTCATTTTTTGGGACTCACATGCTGGTAATTTTGAACTCCTGATTGGCACATTTAACTTTCCTACAAGCTCGTAGTATATGGTGCAGAAATACACTTAGAGATTAGAGACCTAAATGTATCTAGTGGACTGCAGCACCTATTGTGCCATCCACTACAGTGGCAGTGAAAAGATGGCTTTGGACCTACTCGGTGCAGCCTGACAGCTGATGCTCAAACCCTGTTCACAGACCAGTCAAAAAAACTATTTTGAGAAGTAAGAAAACCTGATTTTAAATATTGAATAAATCCCCCTAAGCGCATGGTGCCGCCCATAAAGCAGGATGCATAACATTTAAGAGTGGGACATATGCAACATTAGAAATGGAATGGTCCACGAGTGACTAAGCCCAAAACAACATTGTCACTGGTCATGCAGTAGCTGGCAAAGACATGAGGCCTTATGTACGAAAGGATATAGCATTTCGTAATGGACCGAATTGCAATTTCGGTCTGTTAAGAAGAGCTAATTTGCCTTTCCATCTGTACAAAGGCGGATAGGGAATCGCAAAGTGTGATTTCTACCCAGTAGAAATCACAATTTGGGATTCCTTGAATAGGAATTTGCAAATAATGGATTTCATATTTGTGATTTCCTAAGTGCATATACAAAGCATTTCCTACATGCTAAATAGGCATTTAGGAAGTGCTATTACCATTGACTCCAAGTCAATGGTAACCACGTGCAATATTAAAAAAGGCACCCAAAATAAAAAAAATAAAGCACCATTTAGCACACATATGTCCCTGAGGCATTTGTGAGCTTTACATGTGCTCCACTTATTTTGGGGGCATCAAGGGGGGGGGGGCCTTAGGCCCATAGGCAGACTTGGTTTTGCATTTCCCATATTGCAAATTTGGAAATGCAAAACCATTTGTAACTACGGGCCCCCATTTTTAGCAAATGGTTTAGCATTTCCTAAATAGCAATTTCCTAATAGTGATTCTTACTCTATTTGTCTCTCTTTTTTTATGTTAAGCCTTTCTATTTACCTCTTTGTGTATTTTTCTGCAGTTTTTATACAGCACAAACTCGACCCGAAGATATTGGAGCGCTTTTCATGACCAACATTTGCATTACACGAGGTAATATTTGATTTTTTAGACACTGGGAGATTAAGTAATTTAGGCAGAATCAAAGGATGTTGAGCCAATGTGTTGAGACTTCAACCTTGTTCTCCAGTTCCAAAGTTAGCAGCTCTGGTTGGAACGCCACATTTTGGGTAAAGCAGAGGATGACAGGCAGAAGCGATATGAAAGCGTGGCTCTTTATGGGCTCGAGGTTCCAACAGCACCTCAAGCTGAGCTAGAGCCAGAGCCAGACTTCAGGCTTGAGTCCATCTCTATTTTTCAATGGCCTGCCCACCTCTATTGCTTATTAACCACTCAACACCTCTGGGTGGGTACAAAGGATCTGCACAAAAAGAGAAACGTCTCCCGATATTGGAGTTTGAGGGTGAGGAGCGCTGAAGGATTGTTTGCAGTATGGCAAATATGAATTGCTGAAAAAGTGAGTAAGGTTTCCCCAGAAACTTTTACCCGTTACCCCATTGGTTAGGTTGTGCCCAGGATTCTTCTTCTCTCACAGGCTGGTGAACCCTACAAAGCTAGTCCTCACTCACCTTCATCAGAACACTTTCTGTGCCGGCAAAAGAATAGAGTAGGACAGGACCTGCTGTGTTTAACCTGTGAAGAGCTCTGAAGGAACTGTGCTTGTTTTTTCTTGTACCCAGGACAAAGAAATGGACTCCAAAGGTCTATTGATTGACCACCTATGTGGCAACAGGGACACAAAAACTGTGAGAGGCATTTTCCCTACAATTTTCAGCTGAACAGCAGCTAGAACTCAGTCTGGAATTTGCTGGTGGCCTCGGCCTGGCACCACGAGAGTCTCTAGGTGCCTGCCCTCCCACATCTGTGTCTTAAGGGGCTTAAAAGTGTACTCCTGCGGTGGTTTGGGCACCGGTAAAAGTTTGAAAACTTTTAAAAACTTTTGCTGCAGAGTGCCAGTGCGCAACGCGACCTACAGTGAAAAGAAGCTGACCAACAGTTTGAAATTGAATTTCCTTGAAAGACTCCAGCATCTCTGAAAAAAAACCTTTCTGTTTTGGGACTTACAGAGCTTTTTAGGTAAGAACCTCAAAAGCTTCAGGGTCTTAGCGAGACCAACCTGCAACAGGTATCCGACTATAAGTTCCACACTGGTGACTACAACTTCAGATTTGCCTTGTGGGAAGACAACTCTTTTTTCAAAAAAATGACAAAGTCCCTCTTTCAATTAGGACTTTGAAACATTTTCAAACTTTTTCCTTTGAAACGTCCACTATGATCAATACACTTGGTGTATCCAACCAGGTCTTCATTGCGGTCAGCCTCAAATCGTGCCTGGGCTACCACTTCCATAGACTATTATTGGTGCTTTGTGGCTCTTTTTTCACTCAACTCTTAAAAAATTAATATATCTGATTCCCCTTATTGGGTTATTGTAATTTTAGTCATGAATGTTTTCTCCTTATTTTAAAATTGGTTGTGGAATTTTATTGTGTTCTGAGACATTGTCTACTATGTATGCACTGCTTAAATACTTAACACATTGCCTTTGATTTAGGCCTGACTGCTTTGAGTCATATTACCAGGGATTGAGCACAGGTTTATTTATTTAATGTGTGTGTCATTGAGAAGAAGGTTGCCCAAGTCCTTTAACGTGAACACCTGTCCACCCCAAATAGTAATTCAGTTTTCTACACAAGCCATGATTAGAAAATCTTTTGTTTCCAGCATGAAGAAACAGAACAGAAGGGTATTAAACACGAAATAAAAACAATGTATTGATATTACTTTCATTTGGCATTTGTTTAGCACACAATTCCCTGTTAATGTGGCATTGCAGCTATTTTCTAAAGTAGGGGTCAGGTGACTTTTTCAAATGGTTCTAGTGTTTCTATCACAGAACAGATCCTGATTTGGTATGCGAAAATGGGAAATGAGCAGTCAGTATATAGTATGAGAATGTATCTGTGTTGGGTCATTGTGTAAGGCATGGATGAATTTTGGAGGGCAGTACCAACATTTTGTCTAAGATTTCTTGTAAGGTGCACTATTTCTCACAAGGGAATCCTGGTACTGAGAAGGTGTGTGTGCCTAGCCCTGTCTATGGTGGTTGGTTAATTGAAACGTCAGAACTTCAGCTTCTTGCAGAATTCAAGAGGGGGGAGGAGACTCTGATGTGGAATGGAAGGCTGGTCAACATTTTAGGAGTGATGTAAAAGAACCCCCTTCCGTCTATTCTGGTTTTGTGTATGCAAGGGATATGTGTGAGGAGTCCTGCAGAGCGGAGGTGTCTGGGTTATTGGTGGATGGAGCCGATGGATGAGGAGCTCTAGCCGGGACCTCTTTGTAACTCTTGGGGTTCGAGTCCTTGGTGACTCCATCTTGCTGTTTTGGTGGGCCCGGACTGTTCCTTGCCAGTAGCCAGCTCCCTCTGTCTCTGGTTTGCTCTTTGCCAATCTTGCTCGGCTTCACCGCGCTCTTCGTGTTTCGGCTTGGTGGGACTCCCCGTCCACTTACAACTCTCTGCCCCACCCAGTAATGAAGCCCAGCACCGGTTTGTTTGTGGATCCCTGGACCCTCTCCAGTTTTGTTCAACTTGTTTGTTCAACTTGTCTTCTGACTTTTGGTATCTACGGAAGCAACGTCGGAATACAAGGTAAAGCACTAGACTGGATAGTCTCGTTCCTCGCCGGAAGAACTCAGAGAGTCCGCCTTCCCCCTTTCAGATCAGAGGCCACCGAAGTCATCTGTGGTGTTCCACAAGGATCCTCACTCAGCCCCACCCTCTTCAACGTTTACATGAGTCCCCTCGCATCCATCGCACGCAAGCACAACCTCAACATCATCTCCTACGCAGATGACACACAGCTCATCCTCTCCCTCACCAACGATCCCAGCACCGCCAAAACCAACCTACACGAAGGAATGAAAGAAGTAGCCGAATGGATGAAAGACAGCCGTCTAAAACTGAACTCGGACAAAACTGAAGTCCTCATCTTAGGCTCATCCCCCTCCGCCTGGGACGATTCTTGGTGGCCACCGGCCCTGGGAAATGCACCCACACCTGCTGACCACGCACGCAACCTAGGCTTCATCCTAGACTCCTCCCTCTCAATGACCAGACAAGTCAACGCCGTCACCTCATCTTGCTTCAACATCCTACGCATGCTAAAAAAAATCTGCTGGATCCCCACCGAAACAAGAAAAACGGTCACCCACGCACTGGTTACTAGCCGACTGGTCTACGGAAACACCCTCTACGCCGGAATCACCGCCAAACTCCAGAAAAAACTCCAACGCATCCAAAGCGCCTCAGCCAGACTCATACTGGACCTCCCCCGCTGAGCTCACATCTCCGGGCACCTGAAAGACCTCCACTGGCTTCCCGTCAACAAGAGAATAACGTTCCGCCTCCTTACCCACGCACACAAAGCCCTCTACGACCTAGGACCCGACTGCCTCAACACACGCCTGTCCTTTTACACCCCCGCCCGCCAACTACGATCATCCACACTAGCCCTCGCTGCAATCCCACGGATCCATAAATCCACCATGGGAGGAAAATCCTTCTCCTACTTAGCGGCCAAAACCTGGAACTCTCTCCCCACCCATCTCCGCCTTACCCAGAACCACATCACCTTCAGAAAAGAACTAAAAACTTGGATATTCGACAAATAAACTTCCCCTTTCCCAAGCGCCTTGAGACCCTCTGGGTATATAAGGCGCTATACAAATGTCAAACTTGAACTTGAACTTGAACTCCATTGCCGGTCATCCTGACTTGCTATGTACTCTTATCCCCTACTTTTACCCCTCTACCACGCTTGCTCCTTGGGCCTGTTTCTATTTTATTTGTATGTTCTAGTAACAGATGTAGTTTTGTAATAATGTCTTTCTCCATGCTATGTTTTTATTCTAGGAAATTATGTAGCTATGTAACAATATTCTTTTGTAACCACTCCTTACGTAAAGCGCTCTGATACCTCCGGGGCTAGCCAGCGCTATGTAAAACTCTTCAAATAAATAAATAAATTCAAATAAATTACTGTTAAGGTGGATGGGACCTAATTTGTGTAGTGCCTTGCATATGTGTTTAAGGAGTTTGAAATGGGTGCGTTTGTATATCTGGAGCTAGTGGAGCTCCCTGAGATGTGGTGTGATGTGAGTCCTGTGTGGAAGATAGAGGAAGCGTCTGGCTGCTGAGGTCTGGATTTGTTTTGTCTTCCCTGGAGTTGCTTGGTGATTTTGCTGGTGACTAGGGTGTGAGTGACAGTTTTTCTAGCGTAACTTGGGGGCCATTTAAAGACCTTCCTCAGCATCTTCAGGGTGAAGAAGCCTGATGCAGTGATAGCATTAACCCCTTCCATGCTGATGACGAACCCCAGCCGTCATGCACTACGGTGCTCGTGTGCTGATGACGGCTGGGGTTTGTCATGGCCCGCCCCTGTTCGTGCTGTTTACAGCACACCAGGGGAATCGCGGCCGCATGGAAAGGGTTAACTTGTGAGGTCAAGTCCACTTTGCTGTCGATAATTATTCCAAGGTGTGGGTCCAAGTTCGGCTGGCCATCAGTTGGAGCTCCAGGGTGAAGTGTTCTTGCTGAAGATCACTACTTCTGTCTTGTCAGTGTTGAGCATGAGACAGGGTATGCATGACCATTGCCCTTCAGATGAAAATAGGTGGTAAGCTGGAAGTGAATAATCCTGGATGCATTTAAAGGAACAGGCATACAAACTGGAGGTCTGTTTAGGTAGGTGATGATCGGCATGGATGTCCCTTTAAAAATGCTATTTGAATAAGAACCATAAAACCTCGACCGGTCTCGGCTATTTCAATTCTTGGTGAGGCCCAATCAAAGTGAAGGAGCATTGATATTTTTCTGAAGAGTGCACCCTTTAAACAAGGTAATTTCACTGACTGGTAGTAGTACTCTGTTTATCCCTTCTTGTTTTAAACATTCTAATTTATGTGTATTTGAAGATTAATATATGAAATATTTTCTCAGGTGTGCACCAAGGAGGTAAACTCTCCTTTTATTGGTAGGAACCTTCTTGACAGTGGCCTTGTGGTCCACCAGATGGGAAGGCTTAGTTCTGAATGACGTGTTTTGGATGGTTACCCAGGATAACCAGCCAAAATGAGGGCTTTGGTCGGTTATCTTGAGTTTGAATATTATAATAAAGTTGCTGTTTTCAGTGTTACTAGGTAATTTTGGTGGCATCTTGAATATTAAGCAATTTCATGGGAAACATTGATCCTAGTCTCCAATTTGTATAGATGATTTTTGTAAATACTGTTAATATGCTTTCTTCGGAAAATGACTCAATGCGTATCCACATAAAAGGGCTGTGGATATGTTGAGCACAAGCCCTAGTCAGGTCCGATGCCTGTAAGCCAGTTAGTTGGTTATATTGGCTTTGTGTGAACATGGGTTCATAATTCTGAATTAATGAGGTCTGTTGTAGGAGTGTCTATCATGTCTTGATCGACAGTGCTTTTGTGAGCCTGGTGATGTCCAACTATAAGGAGAATGTGAGCTGTGTAAGGTTTGTATGTGTTTTTGTGCATGTACATGGTTCTGTCCAATGTGTGTTGCTGTAGCATATTCAAAATGTGTGCATTTTAGCGATTCAGCACGATTGGCATCAGTTATGGGAGGGTGCAAGTGGTAGGGTCAAGAGTTAGAATATGGATTAAAGAAGGAGAACATCCAAACAACCTGGCCTTCCCTGGAGTTTGAAAGAGGCATGATGGTTAGAGTGACCTCAGGTGAGTGCCCTGAAATAATTATTAAACATCAAAACAGGGTTTGAATGTACATACATAACTTGGCTTAGAAAATTCAACAAATAAATATAAAACACCAGTTTTACCTACTTACATAAAATTCAAGTCATTGTTTGTATTCAACTAAAAATCATTTTGCAAAAGCTTGAAAATTATCAATTTGTTTCAAAATAATCAATATTTCTACTTCATTTGGCAACTTCTCAGCAAAATCAGTTATCTGCCATCTAGGTGGTATTGTCATCGGCTTTCAGTTGATAATGAGAGCCAATAAAATGCTGGAACCGCCCTCCAGGTTTCAGTTTTAGGTCTGGTGAGCTTTTGAGTTTACAAAAAAATTGTGTAAATAATAAACTTACTTTTAGGGGCTTTCAGCCAGCCCTCTTCATCCATTGGTCTTCCACACAGCACAGCATACAGCATGGGGCACGTGGTCAGCCCACTTCAGCCACTTCCTAACCTCACTGTGAGTGGCAGCAGACTGCTCTTTCACAAGGAGACCATACACATGTCTCTTAATGTTCCTGTGAGGAAGCAGGTGATTGTGGCAATGTGGGCATTTGAGGCAAAAAAGTTATTTTGCTTTTTTGCATTTCTTTTTAAATTAATGTGGTATGGAGGCCCTCACAAACCATGATAAAACAAAGCAAGCCAACACCAGACCTTTTGGCTTTGCAAATGCTTGTTTGAGCCTCATGTTAGCCAATAGTTTTTGAGTTTACCAAAATATTATATATAATATACTTACTTACAGGTCATTTTAGCCAACTTTCCTAATCCATTAGTCTCTTTATGTGTGATTAAAAAACTTTCCTAATCCATTAGTCTCTTTTTGTGTGATTCACATTTTTCTTCTTCTAAATGTAACAAACAGCATGGACTACTGCGTCAATCCACTTCAGTCATTATGTTACTGGGAGTGACGGCATTCTGATATTTTTATTATTTTCATACAGACAATCTCTGTACTGAAAATAGTTCACTTTCAGTGCCAGGGGCTACTATGGCAGTCGAATGTTTAAGAACAATATATATATATATATATATATATATATATATATATATATATATATATATATATATATATATATATATATATATATATATATTCACTGAAAAAACCATAGGTTATAGACCATATATAGTTAGGAATTAGCATTTACAAAACCTTGAAAATTCACTGAAAAAACCATAGGTTACAGACCATATATAGTTAGGGATTAGCATTTACAAAACCTTATTTTACTCACACAAAACCATTGAAATTTGCATATATAGTTAGTTGCACTAACTATATATCGTGCACCCGCAATCCACTGCTGATGATGTCACATATTACATCATTCATGACATGGTCAGTGACATCACTGATGACATCACTGATGACATCATCCAGTGACTGTATGTTTCTGTAAAGTTAAACTATGTCTTACATATTGAAGAATGAGTGGATGTATAAGTGTCTGGATGAAGGATTTAGTAGGTGCATGACTGACTGTATGAGTGAGTGATTAAATGTGTCTCACTGAGTGCATGGGTTAGTGACTAAACTGTCTTAATTTATGCATCATTATGTCTGTTGTTCTGTAAACTGCTGCATGTGTTGATCAGTAGCTATATGAGTAACTATATGAATTATTGATTGGTTGCCCAAGTATTTGTATGGGAGACTGAGTGTGTGTGTGTGGGTGGCTGGGAGGTGTGTGACTCTGTGCATACATGTGTGAACAGTTGATTCACTAGATGTATGGGTTCAAAAGTGCATGTGGAATCAGCTGTATGGGCGGTTGACTGTGTGCATGAGTGTATTGGTGAGTGAATGGATATCTCAGTGCTACATGTCAAAGTAAGAACATATGTAAAACACAGTACATGTG
Source organism: Lissotriton vulgaris (assembly GCF_964263255.1). NCBI lineage: Eukaryota > Metazoa > Chordata > Amphibia > Caudata > Salamandridae > Lissotriton > Lissotriton vulgaris. Next base: position 224,831,970 of record NC_141693.1, on the reverse strand, counting down.
AGAGTTGACATATATAAATAACTGTGCATAAGAGCCAGTGAATGTGTGAGTGGCAGTATGGATCATTGTAAACTTGTATCAGGGATTGTATAAGAGAGTAAATATGTGTTAGTACATGTTTGAATAAGTAAGGTGTGTATAACTGTATAGTTGAGGAAATGGAGGAGTGATTGATTTTTTGCATGACTGACTAGGTGTGTGAATAACTCCATGGATGAGTGACAGTCTGTGAGTGTATGTTTACACTGATTGTATCTAAGGTTATATTAGAATCTGAAGATATTCATCGTATTATCACATGAATGATATCATCAGTGATGTGATAAGTAATGTCAAATGAGATGTCATCAGTGATGTCATTTGAGATGTCATCAGTGATGTCATCAGTGATATCATGTGAGTTGTCATCAGTGATGTCACTGACCATGTCATGAATGATGTAATATGTGACATCATCAGCAGTGGATTGCGGGTGCACGATATATAGTTAGTGCAACTAACTATATATGCGAATTTCAATGGTTTTGTGTGAGTAAAATACGGTTTTGTAAATGCTAATCCCTAACTATATATGGTCTATAACCTATGGTTTTTTCAGTGAATTTTCAAGGTTTTGTAAATGCTAATTCCTAACTTTATATGGTCTATAACCTATGGTTTTTTCAGTGAATTTCAATGTTTTTTATTGCAAATTTCAAAAACTGTTAAATGTATTATTCTTTTAAATGAAAAATATAGTTTATATGTTTGTAATATAATTTTTTATGCATCTGCCAAACCCTAACCTCTTAATAGTGCACTGTGGTGGAATTGATTTTGGGACTATGACTGGGGTTGGTCTGGAAATGCTTTTAAAGGACACCTTTCATCAATTGATGACACTTTTTCCCCAAACTGCCTTGGTATATTCCAATATATGCCAATGACAGAAATGGAAGTGGTCCAACCAATTGTTTCCACAATTTGAGAAAGCACGGAAACATGTGAATAAATCTGTTTCTGCTTACATGAGAGAATTTACAATGGGTTTAATATACAACAATAACTTGCGTTACAACATGCAAGACATCTACAGAGGAGATGGTGTGCACTTCTCCGATGAGGGGAATAGAATATTCCTCCTGAATTTAAAACTGTGCATTGGAACCTACTTGTAAGTACCTTAATTAGCCACAGAACCCAATAGCTCTTTTCATTGCTTCCCTACCTCTGATCATTCAAAACGTTTATCTTTTTCTAACTTTCTAACCGGGCGCTCCCCCCGCGAAATTTTTCAAATTTTTATTGTTTATTTTTGCATATATCAGCGTCCTAAGCCCCCCTCAGAAAACCTAGAGGGTCACAAAGTGTCTACCGTGCCCCCTTCTACCCATTCCGAACATTGTTTGTCCTCCATCTTGTGTCTCAATTCTACCGATAAACAAAATGGAGGACTACCGTAACGCTGCCGGTTCGCGTACCGGGGCGCACACCGGTGAGCGCTCGCTAAAAAAAGGTAGGAAAGTAATTTACAGAAAAACCACTAGAGACACTTTCATCAAATATAGAATAGGCCCTACTACATAGCAGTCCCTACCATTTACCCAAATTTGATGGAATTCCATTGAGAAAATTATGCTGTAGGCCTGACTAAATATCCTGAGGTAAATTACCTAACAATAACACTTATGAAGTGTTAGAATTGACAACCAATTAAAATGATACTTTCATTATCTTCTATTCTTTCATGACATTTGATTGGTTATGTACCTGAATATATATAAAGAAAGAGAGAGAAACACAGCCATTTTGACTACTACTTCCTGAAGTACATTTCAAGTGCATTTCAACTGAGAACTTAAACTTCTTTTTGAAAGGTAGGATGTTATTTTAAAAACTGAAGTATGTTGTGCACTTTAAGTTAATTAGGAAAACATTTTCTGATAGTTATATACTATCCCTCTGTAATAGTTATAGAATAAGATAGACTTCTCTGTTATAGTTATGGATGGAGTTAGGCTTGTCTTGTATAATTATGAATTTACTTAGGCTTTATCACATACACTTTTTTATATTTCTACTTCCAGTCTGATACCATACACTGCCCAAGGATAAAATCACTGTTAAAAAAACCAAACTACCTGTCTGAACTTAAACCCAACAGTGCCCTATCTCTACTGATATATTTTTTTTAAATTCAAATTACAGCACAAAAATGGAAGGAGAGCAAAAAAATACCATCGAAATTGTTCTGGAAAGCAACAAAGATACAGATATTGAACCCAATGACTCTGAATTCTTTGATGAATCACGGGACTATGAACTTCTTCAATGTGTAGAATCAGTTGATTTCCTGATTGAAAATGAGGACATTTCTGACAATCAAATATTAGAAGTTCTTTTAAATTTTGAAAACGAATCTGAGAAATAAATTTATATTTAATAATTCAAAAATTGTTTGAGACATTATTCATTTTTATATGTATTTTTTAAACTAGTACCAAATTGATTATAATGTAAAGTCAAACTTTAAATATACTATGCAACTTTTTTGTGTAACATAGTAAGTTTGCTCATAGTTACTTCCTTTCTCCCACTATTTTATCTCCAATGTGTATTTAACATCTCTTTTTCATCTCCTGCCTCCATATTCTTTCTGCTTTCCTCACATACTATGCTATGAATTCCATATACCACAATAACTTCTGAAACAACATGAGAGATAGCTACAAAGGAAACGGTGTATTTTTATTTTTAGACTCTGCATTGGTACCTACATGTTGGTACTTAAATAAAAAAAATTAAACAAAATACAACAAAAAGAACAATCAATATACATACATTATTTGAACATTCTTTCATTCTATTTTCCGTATATTACGCTCCCCGGACCGCTTCCCGGTGCGCGTACCGAGCGCTCCCCCGCAAAAAAAACGATAATAAAAATTATTTTTTTTTGCCCCGTGGGGCCCTTTTAAAGCCCCCTCATCAAACCTAGGGGGTCAGGGAGGATGTACTCTGCCCCCTTATGCTCATTTCCCCCTTTGTTTTTGCCACATCTTGTGTCTCAATCCTACCGAGACACAAGATGGCGGCCGCTCCGGACTGTTTAGAATGTTCACAGTTACCGGGGAGCCAATCCGCTTCTCCTCGCGAAGTTCCGTTACGCGTCAGGTACGCGAACCGGGGCGCTAACCGGGACGCTGTCACAGATATATCTGTTTTTTAAAACGTTAATTTCTCAAAATCCACTGGAGCACACATTTTAAGACATAGCAAAGGCACGTCGGGCAAACCATATCTACAATTTTGCCAAGTTTCGTGTAAATCCATTCAGCCGTTCGAGCTAAAAGTGATTCCAACCGCCCTATGGAAAAAATGAATGGGAAAAACATGTTTTGGGACCCCCCTTTTTTCTCGGCCCCCCCTTGACGGACCCCCCCCCCAAATTTTCAGGGGCTGCTCAGCAACAAAATGTGCAATTTTCCTGAAAATTTCAGCCAATTCCGTCCACAAACGCTAAAGTTATTCGACATAGAATTTTCAGAAATCCCATAGGAAAAAAATCCTAACTATATATACCTACTGGCGACTGCCAGTAGGTAATATATATATATATATTTTTTATATATATATATATATATATATATATATATATATATATATATATATATATATATATATATATATATATATATATATATATATCAACGAGCAAATGTCCCAAGATGAGAGGGGCATCAGTAGCTGGTGCCGGTGGCAGGGTTCAGGACACCCCTGCGGTAATTACTTTCAGCAATAACTTCTCAGAAGAGAAAAACGCCGCACACTACTTCGTAAGTTGAATTATTAGTTTATTTTCTGTAGGTTCCCCACCTACGCGTTTCGGACATGAAGCTGTCCCTGATCACAGTAACAAACAATAGTCCATCATTACTGTTTACCTTAAATAACTGTAGACACCACTTGGCTATTAAGGTGCATTGTGGGCTCAGTAGTTCTATGGATTAGTTTACATGCAAACAATGCACTGTGAGTTACCGGATCGCGGCATTTACGCGACACAATTAGAGCTATATGGGTGTTTTTAGAGAGTGAATACCAATGCGCAAATTGTTTGTCCAAGGGACTATTAAGAATCATGTGGCTGGTTCCGCTCACATTGTATTGCGCAAATTATCACTGCTGGAGTAACGGACTGAGTGTCCATGTTTAAGGTAGTGGCTGAGTGCCTGAGAGTTCCATTGTGTCGTTTCATGCTTTGATCAACAGTAGTCACAGTGCAAGGATAATTAAAACATTTTTCTTTTTATAACTGTCACATGCATTGAATTTATATTGCCTGTTTTTAGAAACAAAGATTAACTCGTTATCATAGGTATATTTTTCAAAAAATGTTCAAATTGTCAAAATTATAAGTGTACATAAAGTTCCTTATCGGCGTTGAGGCCCCACGGGCTCCTGGTTTTGAATCTTATTATTAGCTTTGATTCAAGCCTTCTCAGTCGGGTTACACGATCACCTCCTCTTTCATTTTCACCAACCAAAGCAATTCCAGCATATTTCATATCTTTCCAAGTTTTTCCTGGATGAGTTTTTAGATGTTTAGCTGTTGCGTAGGTTGAATCATTATTCTGGATAGCTCTGGTGTGTTCAAGAATTCTCTTCTTTAGTGGACAAATTGTAGAGCCAATGTATTGCTTTCCACAAAAACACTGTATTTGATAGACCACAAATTGTGACTCACATGTTATTTTGTCTTTGATCACAAACGTTCTTCCCATGGGATCTATTAAGGTTTTGATGTTTTGACCAATTTTGCACGCTTTGCACGTAGTGCATTTGCTGAAGCCCAGTTGTCTTTTTTCTAGCCAGCTCTGAGTTTTTATTTTCCTGAAATGGCTGTTTACTAGTGTGTCTCTAATCGAAGGGGCTTTGCGATATGTGACCAAGGGTTTGTCACCAATTAAAGTACCTATCTCAGTGTCTTTTTTTAGCACATTCCAATATTTTGTTAGAATTTGTCAGATTTTTTAACTTTCCTTGGAATAGGTTAAAATTAGTCGTGGTTGGTCTTCTTCCGTGTTGTTCGCTGTGGATTTTTGCCTTGATACTAGTGTTTCCGCTCTTGACTTAGCTCTTGCTTTTTGTTCTCCTTTTATTATATCTGCATGTTTGTATCCACGTTTGGAAAAACGATCTTTGGTTTCTTTGAACTTGTTTTCCATTTCATTATCTTCTGAACAATTCCTTTTCATTCTTAAAAATTCCCCATAAGGGATACTTTTCTTCAAAGAGGTAGGATGAAAGCTGGTTCCGTGTAGTACACTATTTGTTGACGTTGCTTTCCTGAAGACAGTTGTTTCTAGTTTGTTGTTTTTTACATACATTTTCGTGTCCAGAAACTCTATTTCCTTTTTTTGAATATTCGAAGTGAATTGTAGTCCTACTTCATTCTCATTCAGGATGTCAATATACTCTATGAGTCTTTGTTTCGTGCCTTTCCAAAGGAGGAACAGATCATCTATAAATCTGAGCCATATAACCACGTCCGTGGTATATGGTTCGTTTTCTTCTCTCCAACCTATGTTTTTCTCCCACCATCCCATGGTGAGATTAGCATACCTTGGAGAGAAGGAAACTCCCATGGCACAGCCGCATGTCTGTCTGTAGATTTTTTTATCAAAGGTGAAAACGTTGTTTTCCAAACAGAAGGTCATCATGTCTATTACCATGTTGGTATGACGCAGTTCTGATATGGGTCTCTGGTTTAGGAAGTATTTAGTTGCAATTAATCCTATGTCTCGTTGGATTGAAGTATAGAGTAGGGGTGGGCGGCCAGCTACGCTCCGTGCACGGAGTGTGCGTAGTGCCGCCTACTCCGCATTTTGCGGAGCGGGCGTAGCCAGGCGGCACTACGCACGCTCCGCAGACGGAGCGTAGCTGGCCGCCACCCGCCTCCCTCCCGCCCTCCCTAAATACTTTAAATTAAAGGAATAAATTAATTTAAAACGCACTTACCTTGCCCGCCGCTGCCCGCCGCGTCCCCGGGGCTCGCTATCTTCCGTCTTCCGTCTTCTTTACTAATGCGCATGCGCGGGCGGCCACGCATGCGCATTTTCTCGTGAGAAATGTGCATGCGCGGCCGCCCGTGCATGCGCATTAGTAAAGAAGACGGAAGATAGCGAGCCCCGGGGACGCGGCGGGCAGCGGCGGGCAAGGTAAGTGCGTTTTAAATTAATTTATTCCTTTAATTTAAAGTATTTAGGGAGGGCGGGAGGGAGGCGGGAGGCGGGTGGCGGGGCTGGCGGCCAGTGGTGTTTGCGGAGTGGGGCTACGCGGAGTGCGGAGGTGGGCGTAGTTTCTCGCCCACTTCGCGTAGCTCCGCGAAGCCCCACTCCGCCAACTCCGCCCAGGGTTAGTATAGAGCGAGACAACATCAATGGTTGCTAGCCAATACTCTGGTTGCCACTCCACCCCCATGATGATCCTGAGGAAATCCCCAGTGTCTTTGATATAGGAGCTGAGTGTTGGGACTATCGGAGCCAAAAAATAGTCTACATAGGAAGATACATTTTCGCATAGTGAGCCACAGCTGGATATTATTGGACGTGCTGGTGGTTTGACAAGAGTCTTGTGAATTTTCGGAAGAAAATAAATTGTTGGTATTATTGGATGTGCAACTGTCAAAAAGTTTTTTTCTTCCATGCTTACTAGGCCGTTTTCCTGCCAGGTTTGTATGCATTTGTGTAGTTTGTTGGTCATATTTGCAGTTGGATTGTGCCGCAAGACTTCATAATTTGTTCCGTTGTTTAGCTGTCGGTAAGCTTCTTCCAGGTAGTCTGTTTTGTTTTGAATCACGATATTCCCCCCTTTGTCCGCTGGTTTTATTTCTATTATTAAGTTGGACTGGAGGCTTTTTAAGGCTATACGTTCCTTTTTTGTTACATTTTCTCTCTTGTTGGTGGTGTTATTCATTGTCTCTAGTTCTGCCACAACTAGATCATGAAAGACATCTATGCGGTTGCCAGGATGTAAAACAGGACAGAATTTTGATTTGTTTTTCAGATTGGTTTTAGGACGTGCTCCTACCACATGACCCATTTGGGAGAGCGTTTGAGTGTTGGTTAGTTCGGTTTGTTCGACTTCGTGCGATAATTCAAAAGCAATCTGTAGACTGGTAGCGTCCGCTACTACAAAGGCTTCAGGTTCATTGTTTAGAGCAGGTTCGATAGCTGGAGTTATTTGTTCACCCCGTTTGTTTTTTTAAAAGAATTTTTTCAATTTCAGTTTTCGCACATACTTATATATGTCGATCCGAGTTTCAACTTGATCCTGATGTTTATTAGGGCAGAAAGACAGTCCTTTCCTTAATAAGGTCTCCTCCGGTTTTGTTAGGTTGTGGTCTGATAAATTAATTATCAGTTTTGGGTCAGATTTGGATGTTTCCTCTATTTTCTGACTGTCCTGTTGCGGAGAGAATATCTTTGATTTCTTACCTCTCCGGGTTTTCCTCCTTGGGTAGGGTTTGTCATTTTTCCCCTTCCACCTCCTCTCACTGTTGGATTGCCGCGTCCTCTTCCCCTTGTCTTTGGGGTTTGTTGATCCTTGTGGAGCATTTCTAGCTCCTCTACAAAAGTAAGTCTTTTTGATGCCACTCTGGTTTGTTCACCCTCGCTTACTTCTGATTCAGTTTCGCTGACGGTGGTGTCATATTGTACATTTGATGATCCCGCCTGAGGTTGTTGCTTCAGTATGTCAAACCGTTTGGCAAACGTAAAGATGGTGCCGTTTGCAAAGTCAGCTTCGTCGCGTTTGAATTTACGCTGTTTTCTCTCCTGGATTTCATTATCATGTCTGTCTAGGTTTTTACCCATATTTTTGCGTAGGTTGCTCACAGTTTCTTCATCTTCACCTTGTGATTGTATTTGATCTTCAAGCTCTTTAATCTTGATATGTAAGTTGTCTACATCGATCCTGGCATGTTTTAAGATGATGAGTATCATTTTGTGTGAACAGTCCATATTATTCTGACCCCACTCTTCCAGCATTTCTGGGCTGGTGTCCGGATGGTTTGGTAGGGTGAATATGCGTAGTCCTCTTGGGACTAAACCTAGTTCAGTATATTTATCCAGTGTCAAGAGTTCCCAACTTTTAGAGATTTCTTTTCTCTGTAGTTTTTCTAATTGTTGGAATAGCTGTTTCGTGGTTGGTTTGACATTAGTATTTGTCGCGTTTTTCGTAGCTGATGGGTTGGACCCGGTCGCATTTTTCGAGAATATGTTTTCAGCTTTTTCAAGGCATTTTGCTGTTCTTTGTTCCATTTCGAGAGGAGGCCTTGGTTTGGGATATGTTGTTAAAATCGCCAAATTCAATCGTGACGTTTGGTAGTTACGTGACGTATGTTTGTTATGTGGGGATATTTGCTAGGTTTATTTGTTGCTGAACATGTTTGTTCTTTCCCACTTCAGAAAATAGGTTCAACTCGAAGTAAGTGATGTTTTGTTTCCGACTCGGAAACAACGACAGGAGAACGCTTTAATTGTTCAAAGACGCACGCTGTATTATCACTCGCTGCAGCATTTAGGCACACAATACGCATTTAAACTGGGTTTTCCATTTACCCGGGAGTCTCCCGTCGCTGGCGGTGCCCTCCGACACGTCCAGCCGGCGCTCGACCGGTGGAAAAACAGGTTGCTTTCGTTGGAGTGCCAAATGTCGTTTTTGCTTTTGGAAAACGCCCGTTGGAAAAGACAAAATCCCTTTGTAGTTCGGATCTTGTTCAGTGATGTCATGAGTGATGTCACTGACCATGTCATGAGTGATGTAATATGTGACATCATCAGCAGTGCATTGCAGGCGCGCAAGTTACAGTGAGTCCAACTAACTATAATGTGGGAATTTCAATGGTTTTATGTCAGTAAAATTTCCAGGTAACTATAACTGGTGTGAAACCTATGTTTTTTTCAGTGAATTTAATAGGTTTTTTAAATGCTAATTCCTAACTATAACTGGTGTGAAACCTATGGTTTTTTCAGTGAATTTCATAGGTTTTTTAAATGCTAATTCCTTTCTATATCGAGTTTGTAACCTACGATTTTTTTTTATTTGCTGTTTTGTGTGAGTATTAATTAGTATTTTTTTTATAATAATATATATTTTTTTTAAATTATCATTTTTTCTTGGGGCGCTCTGGGTCCGCGCACCGGTAAGCTCTCCGGAAAGCGCACCCAGAGCGCTACTTACGTTCGTGTAAAAAAATATGAATGAAAAGTAAATAATAACGCAAGACATTTAGTACCATACTTATAAAAGCATTTTTTTAATAAGGAAATGAAAATAATTTTGCATTTCCATGAAACTATCAAAACGTCACTTAGGCGCGCCGCGTAAGCTGTGGTTCCGAATTGGGTTCGAAAGTTCCGAAACCCGATTTATAAAGATCGTCGGAAATGGACGATTTTGGTCTCTACAGACCGCAAATGGCGAGTGTAACGTGCCTGAGTGTTTTCGTATGAATCGATATAGGAGAACACTCTGCACTTGAGGATTTAGTCTGAACCTCCGGGTTCCATTTTGTATGTGGCAGCCATTTTGTGTGGTTGCCCTAACATAGGCCCGATGACTGCGGCCGAGAAAGTCCTTGACACGTACGCCTTAGCTGACTTCTGGTTGACCTGGCCGAACTGACTCCTCGCCTGGGGCGAATCCCGCTGAGCCAGTTCCTTGTGCAGCAGCTGACCTGATAAAGATCAAAGGGCAGGACGTGTTTGAGTTTATGGCACACCGTTCCCACTCCTCTATCTCCTTTCCATCTGTTTCTGCCTTTCCTTTACGACATGTTCATCAATCTGGGTTGAAGGGTTTACGATGGGTTTGTCCGGCCTGATCGAACAGGAAACCAAGCATGTGTGCGATCGTTTTTGGTGGGCTGGACAACGGAAAAGGGGATTATCTTTGACTGTCGTCATTTGCTACTTTTGAAATGCTACATGGTCATTGGTCAGTTTGTATGCACCAAATGTAAATTGTAATGTTGCCAGAGGCGTAATTTTCGGCATAAAAGACCGTCTTCCGTTTATCGAAGTGTGCAGTCTCTGACGAACTACCCGTGTGTACTTCGTAGATCTCTGTCCCTGGTTGCAACCAATAAACTTTGGTCTTTGACGTCATCAAGAAGTATCCCGTGTCTCTGTTTGCCAAGACAGGGGAATCCGGGGTCTTTGGGTGTTGCCCTGACACCGCTGGGTTACCGGATTAGTACCGGTTCTGAAAACCCAGTACCTCAATTGGCGCCCAAAGTGGCGCGACTTCAGCGGTACCGGTCCTAGCCAGAGGTTCGTGAGAAGCTTTGTGAGAAAATTCTGGAGGAAGGCCAGCCACTTCATCGACCCCTGTATGTCGCCGTGGTCCGAAAGTCTTTGCTGCGAGGTTTCCTGCTTTCCGACGGCTACGAAGGACTGCTGCCCTGACTGTCGCCCTGTTTTGGAGCCTTAGACGTTTGTAGAGCAAGATGATTGACGGATCTTCTGGTGACGCCATCGACATTTCAGTTAAGTATAAACGGAGCGTCTCCTAGTCCTTAGTTTGGTTTGTATCCTTTAGTGGATAGCTTTGATTTGGTACCTGCAGGCCCCAAAGCCAAGGGATTCGTGTATTCACGAGATTATCGTTTTAGATTCCCCTTGTTGTTTGAAGCTAAACTAGTGAGCAAGATGCCTGGTTTTAGCAGTCTTAGAAACTTGTTCAGTTGTGGTACTTTGAGGGATTCCCGGTTAGAGGATTCGTGTCCGGTTCCTCTGATCTGAACTCCTACATACGAACTGTATGTGAAGCATGGTGTGGGTCCTATTAGCTATAATGAGATTTGGGTAAAATACACGAAGAGTGACGGTGTCCTACAGTGGCCCCGTTACGGTAGTTTCGAGACAGAAATCCTAGATAACCTTGAAGTGAAGTTGTTCAAGAAGAAAGCCCGGCCGGCGATGTTTGACTCTTTCCGCATATGGCGCAAAGAAGCCAAACAGAAAGAAATTAAGTTAGCGAAGAAAAATCGAAAGGGTATGTCAATGGTGCAAGCTGCCGTTGCATACAGAGATAATGAAGAAGAGCAAGAAAGTGAGCTGATGCTTAGAGTGAAGAAGCTAGCGGTAGACCGATGCTACGCGGTATTGCCATCTAAAGAGCAGAAAGATGAGAAGGATCTTGTGAAAGATCCTTTAATGTCGCATCTGTTAACTTCACCACCACCTTATGTGCAGAATGATACGGCACCACCGCCACCGGTTGTGGCTGTGCAAGTGCCTGTTGCTTTGCCTCCTGTTATTCCTCCACAGCCAGCTCCTTTGTTGGCTGTTGTTCCCTATGCGCAGCCTCCTCAGGGGTTGCCAACTTTACCTTTTCCTGCTACTACTGTCTCTATGCCTGTTCCGACTGTGGATTCTTCTACTACTGTTTCGTCTCCTCTTGTCCTTCCAACTACTCCTTCTCCTAGACAGCGGATGACTGCTGCCTTTTCTAGTCTTCTAACTCCCTGGTTGGGACAAGTGGGTATGTCTCCTGCTAGTGAGCGTAGACAGTTGCGTAGTCAACTGCCTGATACAGATGAGCAAGTGGTTTTGGATCATATGGCGCGAAGATGGGTGACGTATAAGTCCCAGTACGATCTCGAGGGTATCATGGATGTTTTCCGACAATGGGAAGCACCAAAGCAACGTTATGTTTTTGAGCTTATGTGTGCGTTCCTCCATGATCAATGGACGGACGAAGTGGGTAGAATTCCTGCGGAATTGTTTCGACTGCGTTCCGAGTTTGCTAAAGGGACGATTGTGAGTTTACATGACATTGAGAAAGCGGTGTCGACGTTATTGTCGTTTCGCAGTGATGTTCCTACTGAACGGCTGTTTGAGCCAGACTCGTCAGTTAGGAGACATGCGCGTCAGTATCCGATGCGAGAGGTCCCTCCGGTATGGAGACCTGCTGATCCTAATGCTCATCCACCAGTTTTAGCGCACTTTCAGCGAGTGTGGGTTCATGTCCCATGGAAACGTGCAGAAGTTTTAGCACTTAAACAGACTTTACCTGAGCCGCGGAAGAATCCGACAGGATATTATAAAGAGCTTACGCAAACTGTGAGTTCGTGCGTCATGAATTTGGCGGACATAGACATGTTGTTTGGGAATGTAGTTCCACAGCCCATCTGGAATGTTATTCGGCATACGGATCATGATAATGAATTGGGTGATTCGTGGGTGAATCTTGTTGCTGCGATTGATAGACAAGTTGGAGGTGCAAAACCTGAAAATTTCATTACTGAACTTCCTGATAGAATTATCACTCTCACGAAGACCTTGATGCCCGAGGTCCGTGTTAATTGGGATAAATTGTCTGCTTGTAAGCAGAAGAAAGATGAAACTGTGTCAGATTTTTTCTCGCGTTTCGAGGAAACGTTTGTAGACCATAATGGTCAGGATATGGCTACCGAGGGTGGCCAGAGATTGTTCGTTGATAAATTCGTGCACAATCTTCTTCCTGAGTTGTGCACCAAGTTGAAGGATTCCGAGAGTGCTTGGCCTGTTTCTACATCGGCGCAGATTCTAGCTACAGCTCAGTACTATGAGAATAGGCGTAAGGACGAGTTAGAGAAAGCGGATAAAAAGACTAAGGAATTGAAGACTAAAGTTCTTCTACAACAAGCTTATCCACCCGTGTTAATAATCAGCGCGATTATCAGCAGCCTCAACAGTATTCGAGGAACTCGCAAAGAGACTCGACTCCTCAACAGCGTATTCAGTATGGGCCTAATCAGTGTGCGTATTGTAGAGAAGAGGGTCATTATAAGTATAGTTGTCCAGTTCTGTTGCAACGTGCAAATAGTGCTCCTGGTGTGAGAGGTAGAGGTGCTCAACAAGCGCCTAGAGGTAGAGGTCGCGGACAGAACGCGCGCCCTTTGCCTCCGCAGAATTCAATGAATAGCTTTGACCAACAGCAGAATTCGTCTGGTAGGACAGCACAGTACTACGTGGATGATTATTATGTTGAAGGTGATGAAGCGCAGGGCAATGATTGCTAGGACAGCCATGGACAAAGAGAGGGAGTTGTTTCGATTCCAGTAGATCAGAGTGGACCCTACGTGGAAGTGATTGCATCAGGTGTGTCAGAGCCTTTTCTGCTAGACACTGGTGCTACGAAGAGTTCTATTATGCGTTCTAAGCTCCCTGGCGCACTTTTGTCTGGCTTTAATAATGTTTCTATAGGTTTTTCTGGCGCCCCCGTTACGAATCCGATTTCCGTTCCATTGCCTATTTCTGTTGGTCCTCGTAGGTTTGAAGCACCCCTTCTTTTGACTACAGGTTGTAATAAGAACTTGCTAGGTCTTGACTTATTGAAGAGATTGTATGCGACTTTGTACTGTTCTCCGTTAGGAGTACATCTTACTCTGGGTGAGAATGTGATCTCTCCCACATACGTATCGAAGGATTGTCTCCCACCTGAATTGTCTTCGTTACCAGATTCATTATGGGCTAAGGGTCCGAATGATGTGGGCCTGTTAGATATTCCCCCATATGTTGTGACATTGAAGGCGAATGCTAAGTTACCGCGCATTCCACAATATCGTATTTCAAGTGATGGTGAGCGTGCACTTTTGGCAATCATTTATGATCTTATTGACAAAGGTGTTGTTGAAGAGACTCGAGGTAATGTGTGTAATAGTCCGGTTTTGCCCGTCTTGAAAAGAACTGATCCTTCACAGCCTCCTGTGTATAGATTTGTTATCGATCTCCGTGAAGTGAACAAAATTGGTGTTCCACAATTTCCTGTTGTACCTGACATTACTGCATTATTGACATTGATTCCAGCATCTGCCACTTGGTTTTCAGTGATCGATTTGAAGAATGCTTTCTTCAGCATTCTGATTGCTATGGAGAGTAGAGATATTTTTGGATTCTCTTTAGGAGGACGAAGCTTCCGCTCTTATCGCGCTCCTCAAGGCTATTCCGAGAGTCCATCTATCTACAGTCAAGCTCTGAAGACTCAACTTGACTCGTTAATTTTTCTCTTTTAGCGAAGCCTTTGATAGCTCTTACAGTTAAGGATACTCCAAATCCTATTCCTTGGACTGAGGAATGTCGAAAGAGCTTTTCTGAATTACGCAATGCGCTGTGTTCGGCTCCTGTGTTGGGTACTCCCGACTACAGTAAGCCTTTCACATTGTATGTCCATGAGAGAGAGGGATGTGCATTATCGGTTTTGACTCAGCAGTTTGGCGGGAAGCAACGCCCATGTGCGTACTTTTCGTCGACTTTAGATCCTGTAGCCAGAGCATTGCCGAGTTGCTTGAGAGCCACAGCGGCAGCGGCTGTTTTGATTCGACAAGCTGCGGTTTTGGTTATGGACAATACGTTAGTGGTTATGGTTCCACATGCAGTGGATACCTTGCTGAATCGTACGAAGACACAGCACTTAACTAGTGCTCGGTTGTCAGGGTATGAGCTTACGTTGTTAGTGAGCCATGTGCACATCAAGAGGTGCAATACTTTAAACCTGGCTACATTGTTGCCGATTTCACTTGAGACAGACGATGATGGTGAAGAGCAACATGATTGTTTTTTGAGAACTGAAGAAGAGACGAAAGGAAGAATAGATCTGAAGGATACTCCTCTTCCCGACTGTGATGATGCTTTGTGGGTTGATGGTTTGTGTTTTAAATTACCGAACGGCGATACAACTGCAGCATATGCTGTGACGACTTTGCATACAGTTGTCAAAGCTACACGTATCCCACATAATTCCACACAAGCGGTTGAACTGATTGCACTTACGAGAGCATGTGTGTTGGCAAAAGGAAAACGAATGAATGTGTATACGGATAGTCAGTATGCGTTTGGTGTGGCCCATAGTTTTGGACGATTGTGGCGTGAACGTGGATTTTTTACATCGCATGGGACGAAAATCCAGCATGGACAACTGGTGAATGAACTTCTTGAATCTCTCATGTTACCTTTGCAAGTAGCGATTGTGAAATGCAGTGCCCATAAAAAGGTTACGGATGATGTTGGTCGTGGTAATGCGTTTGCGGATGAAGTTGCGAAAGAAACTGCTAGAAATGTGATGAGTCGAATGTATGTTGCGGGTCCGGCGAGATGGGTTCCAGAGAAGGGTATGTGTGAAGACACCATTGAGAGTGTGAAAATTATTCAGAGTGAGGCCACAGAGAAAGAGTTGGATGAATGGAGAGAAAGTAAGGGTAGGTTGGATTCGAATGGGTGTTGGACTGATTTGTCTGAACATCAGAGATGGTTGTTGCCTAACGCATATGTGCTTCCAGTCGTTACAATGGCACATGGAGTGGCACACATTAGTGTGAAAGGGATTTGCAAGTTGTTGGCTCCGGTTTGGCAGAATATAGGAATCCCCAGATGTGCGGAGAATTTAGTTAAGAACTGTATGGTGTGTTTGATGCATAACCCTGGTAAGGGAACTCCGACACCAGCTGGTCATTTTGCTCCTCCTACGTATCCGTTTGAGGCTTTACAGCTAGATTTTATCCATATGGAGAGATGCAACAACTTGAAGTATGGGTTAGTGGTTGTTTGCTCTTTTTCTAGATGGGTAGAAGCTTACCCCCTTAAGGACAACACTGCTTTGTCCACAGCAAAAGTTTTGATAAAAGAGTTTTTTCCGAGATTTGGAATGCCGAGAATCATTTTGAGTGATAACGGAAGTGATTTTGTGGGTCAAGTTATGAAGAGAGTGTGTGATGCTGCAAATCATCCCCAATCAGCTGGTTTAGTCGAGTGCTATAATGGCACCCTTAAGTTGAAGTTGGCTAAAATTCAAGAAAGCACTGGTTTGCAATGGCCAGATGCCTTGCCATTAGCACTTTTGTCCACCCGAATGACTGTGCACTCGCGAATGGGTTTGAGTCCGTACGAAGTTGTGTTTGGTCGCCCGGCGAATGTTTGGGGCGTACCAAGACTGACGAGGTTCAGTGACCTCGAACACCCTGTTTTGCTTGACTATTTGCGTGAATTGACAGCTAAAATGAGTGTTTTACGCCAACAGGTATACGACAGTCTTCCTCAAGCTGCAGAGGATCCAGGCCACGCTATTGAACCCGGTGCCTGGGTCTTCGTCAGAAACTTTCAGCGAACGAAGAACGAGCAGCCCCGCTGGACTGGGCCCTATCAAGTCCTGTTGTGTACGAGATCTGCGGTGCGAGTGCGTGGAAAGCGCAACTGGATCCACGGCTCGCATACCAAAAAGGCACCTTTGCCTTTGCCCTATGACAAGTGGGTCCAAGAAGGTCTTGCGGACTGCGAGACAGAAGCAGTGCCGCGATTTCTGCCGTTCAGCGATGCCCGATTGATTGGAACTAGTTCAGAAAAGGAGAGCGACAAAATTTTACAAGCATCAATACCTCTTGCAGTGCGATTGGACACTACCGAGCCTCATCTTTTGTTCACTGATCAAGAACTACCTGGAAGGAACCAATACAATTTGAGATCGAAAATTAAGGACAAATAAAAATATTAATAAAGTTGATTTTTTTTACTGTTTGCAGGTTAACTCTCCACCAAGGATCTACTCATTTTTGTTTTTCTTGAACCGCCATCCGGTTCTCGCTGCTAGGGTCGCGGTTGCTACCAGTCTTGGGAGTGTAAGCCTGAGACACTAGGTCGAGGGTTCTGTTGGCCCGAGGCAGCCTTCCTGGGTGCAGCAGAGGCACTCTCAAGCAGAATCAACCAACCACCGCGGGCAGCACCTTTAGTTTAGGATGGATTTCTTTGAGCTGGAGAGACCTGTGCAGACATTGACTTTTAGAAAACGTATATGCAAAATAATGTCAAAAAAATGCTTTTGATACCATGTATATTTTTGCTATTAAGCGTCATGATATTTATAGCTGGTTATGTAGCATTTGTTTTTAAAATGACGTCTAATCCTGCTTCGCAACCTACACCTTCACCTACTATTTCTTCTCATTCTTTCCATCCTTTGCCCGAACATGAGGTAGTCAGACGTTTTGAATTCTCTAATAATTCTTTCATTCAACTTTTGCACCAGCATCAGTTAGTGATTAATACAACGAACTGCTGGATTTGGGGTTTGATGCCTCATACAACCGATAAGGGTATTCCTTATCTGGTTTGGCCCTTTAGTTTAAATGGTTCGATTCGAGCTTACAGAACCATGTTCATCTATGCCCACAGTGTCCACCCCTTACGTTCACCGAAAGGTAATCCGAAGAATAGTCCTCTAGCTAGCCAGTAGGTAATACATATATATATATATATATATATATATATATATATATATATATATATATATATATATATATATATATATATATATATATATATATATATATATATATATATATATATATATATATATTATATATATATATATATATATATATATTGTTCTCAAACATTCGACTGCCATAGGTAGGATATATACCTTCGCCATGAAGTTTGATCAAGTAAGACGCCAACCCACTGCAACAACAACAAGTGGCCAAGGCGACGGCTGAGCCAAGCGAAAATGAAGTAAGCTCGGAATATGACGCAGATGCAGAAAGTAACCACAGCGCCGGTACTATTGGCCCTGTACCTACCCCTGTACAAGAGTTGGCTTTTTTACGGCTACAGCGCCTCACAACCCTGCGGCCACGACTACGGCAGTAGTGAGGGAAAGCAAAACTAAATCAAAATCAAAAACAAAAAGCAGACGGAGAAAAAACAGACGGTGGGGAAAAACAGGCACAAAAACAAACAATGGCCCAATATAGGAGGAACAAACGCCGATAATGGGAGTAAATGAAACAATGAACATTGACAACACAGTAATCAACCTAACCAATATGGAGCTATCCCCACAAGAACTAGAAATGTTATCTCTTGGTTTGACATACTGTTCGAATACAAACCTTGACTACGCCCAGACAAGAATTGATTTATTTCAATATGCACGCAAACTAAAGCTTCAGAAATATTTCATGAACTCCAGCAGCAGAACCCTTGATAAAGCAACGTCACCTGATCAAGGACAAACATTGACCATAGCGAACATAGAGACACTACGAGATCTGATTGACTTGGAACAGGAGAATGAAGCAGATCTAATATCGCCAAGCACAGCAGCGGCACTTTCAGACCTGGATATTTATCAAACAGTAAGAACCAATTTCAAACCACGATCGGTATTTATGCCAATACTACCGAAAGATGGCCTTGATCTTTTCTCTGATTATGTTATAAAATACCCTAAAGAACTATCACTTTGAGCACTAGAGAGTTTGTGAAACAAGATCGAAACCACAGATTGAAATATAACAACCTCATGGAAAAAATCAAAGCAAGATCAGACATTGTGGTGAGGTGGTCCGATAAGGGGGGCAACATTGTCCTATGGCCACTAGAAATGTATAACAAAGAGGCACGTTCACAACTTCAAGATCAGGAATGCTACACGAGAATCAGTCCTACTCACATCGTAGGAATACAACAAAAATACCACAACAAGCTATATCGATTGAAAGGGATGGGACTGTTGAACAAGCAAGAATTTGAGTTCCTAAAAAATGACTATCCGGTGACTCCCCAATTATATTTAATCCCAAAAATTCACCAAAATGATAAAGAACCCCCGGGAAGACCAATTATATCAGCCATTGGGAGTTTATTTGAAAATACTAGTATTTTTGTTGATCATTTTTTGCAGCCCTCAGTGAGAGAATTGCCAGCATTCATAAAGGACACTGGAGATTTTCTGTGTAGAATATATGATTTATAATGGAAACAAGACTATGTGTTTATGACACCAGATGTACATTCATTGTATACAAGCATACGTCATAATGATGGACTCAGGGCACTAAAACACTACCTGGGAAAAAGACCGATTGCACTGTACAACCATACAAATATGTTGTTAGAAATGACTGAATGGTGCTTAAAAAATAACACATTCATATTTGACAGACTCCACTATAAACACATGCAGTGTTCAGCTATGGGCACTTGCCAAACCAGACCCTTAAGCCATTGGGAGTTTCCCTAGCCTAGGATTATTGCTTTCTCCAAGAACTCGTTTATTATGCATGAACCGCTATTGCTTAAGGGTTCATTTATGACGTCTACCTCTGCCCGACTGTACGTCAATGCAATCATTCCTCCGCACCTTCCAGATATAAATATACCTTCCCTTACCATGGCAAACCACGGCTCGGCTGCACAGCTCGATACTGCTCGCCACGGCAAGTTCGGAAGAGACCACGACTTAGAGGAATTTGTGTCCCAGCCTCGCGCACTGACAAGACGTTGTCATCCCTGCTCGCAGAGAATCCAGCTTCCAGTGTTCTGACTCCCTTCGAAGTGTGTTAGAGTTCGAGACCCAGAAAGAGATTCCGAACTCTCTCATTCTAAGGTATGGAGCTGACTAGAACCTAGAGGGACTCTTGGCATACCAAACTATAGCATACCATACTATAGAATACAGCACCTACTTCTTACCTTGTCCTACACTTAGGTTAGGTACACTGGGGTAGAACTAGTTAGAGAACGCGTCGTATGAGTACTCGCATTTTAGCCTGTGTTTTTTTTGTATATGAATACGTGTCATAGCTAAAAGATAATGCTAGTGCAGTATTATTTCTTTCTACTGATTACGCTGTACATAATATATCTTGCATAATGTTTTATGATTGTAACAGTTCATATCTCTTACATGAGAAATAAAACTGTTCAATAAATCCTTTTATTGAAAACGCTGTCTACTCTTTCTGTGTAACTCTGAAGAAACTAAGCATGCATGATTGGCTGAGTGAAACTGTTATCTATTATTTCCACGATTCTGAGAAGTGTTCTTATTCTAAAGGGAAACAAAGCTGCCATGTTTATGGGGTTGCCAGAAACTTCCCTTCTTGTTTACAAGGAGTTTCTAGTGGCCTCTGAGTTAGTTGGCACGCAAAGTAATTAAGTTTAATATACTCAATAGAGTCATACTGACCTCAGTCCTATGCCAAACCTATAGTGTATATTATTCCAATGCGCAGTCTATTAGGGAAATAGGAACTTCACCACTGCGGACTATGGTTGCCTGTTACCCCTGGTGTAAACAAATAAGCTCCTTGGCCTTTTACACAGTTCTGGCTGCTCACGTGTATGGGGATCTGCAGCCTGTAGCTGCTGGAAAGAAGGTAATGCTGTTCTGATTAGGTATTATTCATTCTCATTAGCACTGTAACGAGCTACATTCATGCTGTGGCCTTGAATTCATTCTGTCACACACTCGACTGCCAATAAAATATCTGAAGCTGCGGTAATAGCAAGGATGTTATTATCTCTCTTAATGAAGTGTTTCTTATCAAGCATTAATATTCAGGGGAGGACAAAAAAAACGTCAGCCCTGTGCCTGAAGTGAAAAGTTTATAAGTACTCAGCATTTTCATAAAATCTATCTACTATATAATGAAGAGATTGCACATAAAGTCCCACTAGAGGGCAGCAAAACACCAAGGAAAAGCTCCCCATAGACCAGGTGTGATTTAAAAAATTGTGTCAGCAAGTAAGTAATGACAATGGGGAGACCCTCACAGCCATAGATTTGGGGTACACCGAGAGAGAACACAATGTACTGTCTCACACATCACTGGCCATTGGTCAGCAATGTTGACAAAGGTTTATCGAGCAGGTGAGTCAGTGTTCAGAATAATAAAATACCCCGCCAACATCTCCTGAGTGAGTGCCCAGCAGTCATTCAGAGTTTGCTGCTGGCGGGGAGTTGTGAAATCAATTTGACCGAATGCTGTACTTTATTTTACACCTCAATCTCAAAGGATCCGGTCAGAATTTAGAGCTTGAGCATGTCAAACTCAAAAGGAGATGGGCAGGGCTTTCAGTGGGAAAAAAATGGGGGGTCTCTCAAAGGGGCGTGGCCAATATAATTAAGGGTGTGGCTTAAAAACACATACGCAAAAAATCTGTGCTTGGCATATTAAGCCACCCAACTTGTATTTTGCTTTTTCTGTTATTGCATCCAGATATATGATACAACAAGTAACATCATACCTACAACAAGTCAGGACTATTGGCTTTGTCAAAGGCTGTTAGTTGCATTAGATAAATAAGCAGCAACTATGGCTTGTATACAATATTGACTAAGCTTCCACTTGAAGCCCTGGTAACACCACAACAATGTCGCTGCTCCTGAGTTTCAAAAAGAGAAGGGAAACCCAGAGAGAAAATGACTCTCTTGAAAGGATTTCCCTTCCCCTACAATGCTCACCTGGCATGACGTCATGCCGTAACTTCTCCATTAGTGAGAAGTGGGCAGTGTCAGCAGCGCACATCGATGTGCCAGCTGTCAGTGCAGTCTGGAAATAAACGGACCGCCTGTGCCAGGCCACAAAACAGAGCCCGATAGAGACCAGTTTCGAGGCCTACTTTAAAAGACTGCTGGTGCTCAGCACCAGTGAGACCCAGCCCACTTAAAGCCCTGAGGATGGGGGTTTCAAAGTGACTTGTATGTGGAGGTGGGTCATTCTCTATAGAAGGCTGTATCTCTGTTCCAAGAAGTGTTGGCTTCACTTTACTTTTTGATGTGCCAATTCCTCCAGTTGGTACAACACAGCAAATACCCACTCTATCTCTTCCCTCCTTTACCTTTTCTTGGTACGTTCCCGGTCTTGCTTTGGCAGTATCCACAAGGGTAGCCATCCTCTCTCTCGAAGTATTCCAGGATACTTGGGCCCGAGCCTCCAGGGCTGACCATGAGAGCTGGGTGGTGTCTCTCAGTTGTACCTCCAACATGTAATGGTGGCTAGCACTCTCTGCGCATGTTCACGAAACCCGGCTCCCTAGCCACTTTCCGACATTCACTGCATCTAGCAAAGACAGCTCTCTCCTATTAGCTATACCCACAGTTGGCTGGAACACATGTACAATTCACAGCTTACTTACAATAATAGTATCAGGCTCAGCATCATTTCATCATCCATCCTTGCTTAGTCTAAAATTATAATTAATGCATAGCTAAGATGTGTATTGTGTATCATGGACAACGCATAAGCAGTCTTGGGCAAAGTGTAGGTTCTGACTCTGGTGCAGCTCATCAAATGCAGACAAAGAAACACCATTCTGAGATGGCCACCCTTTTATCACGAGATGAGGCAAATGATGCTTTCGGCTTTCAGGAAGAAGCAAAAATTCATTTCTAGCTATAGAAATCAGATTGTGTATATTGGGTCTGGAAAAGGAATCTAGTGAGAATAAAATGGCTGAATTGCTGGTAATAGTCCGCATCAGTCTTGCTTTCACTACCTTCTCACTGACAGCAATGCTTTAAACGTAGTATTTTAACAAAAATACCGACCATTCCACGGAGTGTGAATGATGGACTTGATTATGCATGGGCGTGTTACTCTGCAACCCTGGAATGCTCTTCACAACAAAGGCGGTGGTTTCAGAGGCGCTCTGATTTACAACTAAATAGCATCACACAAGGTAAGAATGCAAAGAGCACATGATGTTAAATACACTGCTGGCGTGTGGATGAATATAGCTCCTTACAATGCATGCGATTTGATCGCATGACATTACAATGCGGTCGTTACAACGACCGTATTGTTAGTACACAATACCATTACATCGCAAGTCATTACAACGACTTGCTGTAGGGGGCGCGCTGGACTTAGGAATAGTATTATTTACTATTCCTACTCCAGTTTGCGCAACTTCAGGGAAAGTGTTGGATGTTACATCCAATACCAGTGCTCCCCCACAGCAAGCCGTTGTACTGACTTACGATGTAATGGTATTGCGTACTAACAACGCAGTCATTGTAACAACTGCGTTGTAATGACATTGCGTTGTGGAGACAGCGTTGTAAACGCTGTTTCCCTTGTGGACACTGGATAGCTGAGTAGGACAGGTGGAGTATGGCTTTCACCTCTACACCTTTCAGACAAAAGCAGGAGCCAGAGATCCTAGAAATGTGCTTGTGCCAGTAAACTCCGCTCCGCTGGTGGTTGGTGGAGTTGTTTTACTGAACTTCGTTCTCCGAGCGGAGCGCGGAGTCGCAAAACTCTTCAAACTCTGCCCGCGGAACTGAGTTTGGCGGTCAACCCTATTAAAAATTCAGAATTACTGTGTAACGCATTTGGCCACACAGTTAAACTCGAAGTCGGATGATGGAATTAAGTACAGATTTATTACAAATTCAAAGCCATGCTGATATAAATCAGTATCAGAAACATAGTATAAAATACAGAATCCCTAATGGATATCCAAAACGTCAGACAAAGTTCATCCTCAATAAAAGAAAGCAAATGAGGAATTCCATAGCCGCAATGCAGAGAATGAAAAACAAAGTCCAGTAAGTAGGTTGAAAGTTTCGATCCTCCTGCCTATACATGAGGTTGTCTAAGAAACCTATTAAGCACTATTCTACGTATTTCACTCTGGCCAGGTTACACTGGGCGGGTCTCCTCCCTGAATCCACTTGCCCCATTTGTGGTGATGCTCCTGCTGACTTCTACCACATAGTGTAGTCCTGCTCTAGGATTCAGGACTTTTGGCCTGCAGTGAAGGAACTAGGTGAAGTGCTTGGTGTCCTTGAGGGCTCCGTGGGCACTAGTGCAGAGTGGGCATTTTTGTGTACTGCCCTTAAGGTTGCCAAACGGAACATAGGCACTCAATGGAAAATCCCCAGCCTCCCCACACCCTCGCACAGTGGCGACGGGGTGGATTGGTGTGCACAGCAGGACACACCAGTCTACGAGGCCTAGGGTTGCCCCTTGAGGCATGGTTGAGTATGGGAGAAATAGTTACGACAACTGACTTAGGGATATGCCCTTTGATAAGTGTTTTGGTGTTGCTATATCCTGAAGTATCATGAAATGTCATAGCCTGCTCAATGGCTCAGTGCTATATCGCTTTCCACTATACAGTGTGTCTTGTTATACTCTTTGTGCAAAACTCAATAAAGCTTGTTTATCAAAAAAAAAGTCCAATTCCAAATTAGGGATCATGGAAGCCTTATTTAGGTCAGGGAAGTAAGAAAAATGTCAGCATAGCAGAACCTCTGTAAAGGTTATTTAAAGTGAGAAATATTGTATAGCATGAAGACAGACAACACAGATTAACATTTCTCCTTGCTGCGCCAGGGTAAGACAAGGTTTTCAATGGTCTTAACTTTGGCGCTGCCCCATCTTTACGCCACCCATGAAATATAGGGCAGCGTCAAAGTCAATGGGTGTTGCTGTGGAAGTCCCACCGCAACACCCATTGCCCACTCCTTTCACGCTAAGTATAGCATGAAAAGGGGCCTTATTTACAAGGCAGTGTTAAGCCACGTTAAGTGGCTTAATGCTACATTGTGAATGAGGCAAAGCCCATTATCACCACCACAACATCTTGAAAAGTGAAGTTGTGGTGGCGATAGGGGTTGTAAATATGCCCCCTCATCCATTCCACAAGTTCTCCTCCCGAACCTCACTATTTCTTTCACACAATATGCCTTCTCCATTCATTAGATCACACAACTGCACCTGCAGAGGAGAGAAAAACATTGCATCAAAAGCAAATGTTCTCGTAGGGAGTTAAACATTAAGAAATCCAAATGCTAAAGGCCTTGGGTCAAGTTAGTGCGGCAAGCATTTCAGAACACTTCTAAATGCATGATTACAGATACATATATACGGTTACAATTTACATGTAGAGTATTATTCAAGTAGATACATTTTCAGATATAAAATAAATGCAAATTGTTATTCAAATGAGTATGATGACATATGAGAAATAACAATATTATTCAAACCACACAAAGGCAGATATATGTGAGAACTGCAATTCGTTGTTCCTGTAAAGAAAACATTAATATGCAGACATATCAATGTTGAGATTACACGGTAAATGCACTTTCTGTAACTGTTGAAGTGCACTGTATTATGTTAATACTGTTAAGTCACACAAATGTACAAGGCCATACATAAACACATATATGAAACTAGTCAAACAGGAAAGGCTGGGTCCAGGAGCAATCCTCTGCCCGCTTCAGGGTCTCTATGCCGCCGCCTGGTTGGTATCTCCTTTCCCCAGAACAGAGTTGACAAGAGGCAGACCCTAATGTAGCGTGAGTTCATCCGGGGAGTGAAATGGTGCACTCATGCGAGCTGGAAATAAACAGTGTTGGCAATTTTCTCAGATACTTTCAACCTCCAAGTGCACTGTCCTATAACTGTCCCATTAATGCACTGATTTACAGCCCGCTGGTCATAAAAAGATGCATTATGCCCTGTCAAAATATGCTCCGTGCCCAGCCCTCCCTTCCGTGCAAGGGGGATCCATTCCCCAGTCTGTGAAAGCGAACCCTCCTGTTTTCACAAAGAGTGCGGGTCCTGCATTTAGATTGCTTTTAGCCCTGTGCCGCTGTTCGGTAATGGGAAACCTGCTTATTTTATTTTTGCATCTTTAATTGGGAGGCTTGACAGATGGCGCGAGCACAGCTTGAAGTGCTCTTAATGGAGACACCTTGCAGGGCTGCCAGTCCCCACACTGCAGGAGAGGCTTAAATAAACCGAGGCACGGGCTATCATCCTTTACATAAACGAAGGGGTGACCTTTGGGGAAAGGGCGCTGGGCCCAGGTTACAGCATCTTGACTTAGGCCTCGTGCCTGAGCCTGCAGGGCAAGTGGGATGGCACGCTCACGCTGGAGGCGCCTCGTCAAGAACAGTAAGCGCTATACAAATCTAATTACAATGATAACTTGTTCATGTACGTCCAGGTGACAATCATAACAGTAAAAACAGTAAAAATCGTAATTTCCAGCTGATTAGGAGCTGAACATCGGATTACATTCTATCCATGCAGGTGCTCGCATTTATCACTAGTTTCCAAAAAAGCATGTAATCAAAGGGTAAACAAGTGGCACAAACTCCTGGTATATGCAGCTCTCAGGCACATAACACTGTGAATATATTCCATGCCACAACACACGAAAGCTCTGGCTGCCACCGTGGGTAAATATACAAACCATGAATACATAACATCCAACACCCAATAAGGCACAAAGTATCAGGAAATGTGCAAACCGCAGTCTGGTACATTCAACACAAAAGGGTGTCCTACAACTCATCCAATGATAGTTTAAATGGTATTTAGGCAGAAAACAAATATAAGTAACACAGGGACAGCCTCAATTGTTATTGCTGAAGACCCACATTCAATCTACCAGTGACATGCTTCATCGCTGATTCTCGTCGTGGTCCTTATAAATCAGAATATGTTCAACCAGTTTCCAGGGAGCATCTATGATATTTTCCTTCTGGGGTAGGGGATACAAATACCTAGGGACACCTAGGTAAACTTTTATTGCCTATTGTCCTTTCCCTTTAAAGTCTGGACTAATGACAAACAACATAAAAAAAGAAGATATGGCACCCTTGACGATTGTGTAGCTACAGTGGTACGTCCCCACTACTTCCAATGTCACACGGAGCATTCCCACAATAGGAAAAGATTACATATGCAATAGCAATTCAACTAGAAGACCCTCTATGTGTTGTATGTTGTTTGTCATTAGTCTGGAAATTAGGCGATCTGTTACTGTGGTGAACTAAAAAAAGTCAGATTACAACAAGTTTGGAATTAGTCAGAAAATTGCCAGTCTCTAAAGCGCCTAAGTCGACGACACACAACTCCTCGTCTCCCACTCCAAAGACACCAGAAAGACCAACTTCCACTACTGCACGACACATGTCACCAACTGTAAGAAGGACAACTGCCTGATGCTCAACATGGGCAAGACAGAGGTACTGATTTTCGGAAACAAAAGCTCCCCATGGGACGGACGCATGCTGGTGGCCCTCAGAACTCAAACCTACTCCTACCCCCGCTGACCACACTAGGAACCAATGCATCATTCTGGTCAACAAGCCAACCATGACGACTCAGGTCAACTCCATCTTCTCCACCTGCTTAGTCGTCCTCCACGTGCATTGTGAGATATTCAAATGGCTATCCCCAAAGCTCAAGATGCTCCATTACCCAGGCCCTCATCTCCAGCCGACTGGACTACGGCAATGCTCTCTATGCAGAGATCACAGGTTACCTCCGATGCCTACATACCATACAGAATGCCACAGCCAGACTTGTCCTGGATCGCCCTAGATGAACCCACACCACCCCCTACCTCAGGGAACTCCACCTTGCCTCATATCACAAACTCTTCAACTTATCAGCTTGCAAATCTGTAGCCCAATATTTAGCAAATTTCTTTGATAGAAATTGGAATGGATCTGAACCTGAACAGAATTTCAATGTATCATTCAACTAGAAGAGAAGCAGCATCAGTGTGGCTGTCCCGCTGCTTTGTTGAAACCTCCTCTAAGAGTCAAGCAATACTTAGTAAGAATCAGGAGTGTGCCTTGGCTATTTCTGTCTCTGCTTCTCTCCCCCACATTCTCTCTTTTTTTTTCTTTCTCCCTCTCAAGTTAATTACGTTAAATAATGATATTTTAACATGACATAAACGTTTACAGGTACAACTAAAGTTTGACAGATGCCACTTGTCACAGTTTTATACACTTGAATGTTTCCTGCTGTGATATTGTCACAATTTGGCATTGTGCCACAAGAGCACAACACCTCTGTTGGGTCTTGCGGGTAAGCTACTGATGCACCCTTCTGTGCCCACACAACCACGACTCAGACTCTGTTTGCTCTGTTTCAGCACTTGAGTACTGCCCTGCCTTTAAACGTGGGTCGCCAATTTATTTATAGCATCTGACCAATGTCCCCAGGACGAGACCATTGCCATGAATCTTTGGGTAATACTACGCCTTGCAGCTGGGTTCACCCACTCACCTCGCAGATCTATTGAACGCAACATTCCTTGAAACACAGCCACATGCTCTGTTATCCCTTCTGACGTGCTTCAGTTCTTTTTTGCACTACAGAAAGATCAGCTATTTAGAAATTGTCTATTTAGCCCACAAATTGACCACTGTGAAATGATCAATTATAATTCTGTGATCAACCCCACACATTAGGGCCCGAAAACCAAAGCAAGAGATTCAAGAATACCATTTAGTTAATGTCCTACTGTTGTTCACTGACCTGTGGGCATGAAGTACATACACTTACAAATTAGGGCCTCATTTTGAGCGCTCCATTAGCACAGCAGCACCACATTAGATAAATCTTGATGTAGTCTTACTTCCCCATTCAGATGTCTACATCTCGGAATGATGGATGTTGTGGTGAAGGTAAAACCACATCTGTTTCCCACTTCAGAATGGAAAACTCTGAAATATATGTGATGTGATGTGAAAAGGCTTTTATAGAGCGCACCTACACTCCAGGGAGCATCTTGGCGCTAAACATCACTGTCCCGAGAAAGAAGAAGGGGGGATGCTGCTTAAGGTAGATCATATTCACAGATACTGGTCTATGAATAAAGTGTAAGGTTAGATTAACGCCCAGCAGAGTGAGTCTTCGGTTTTGAAGATCCATGTTTTGAGCGTTTTACGGAACAGTTTTTCGGAATGGATCAGGCGCATTTGTGGTGGGAGCTTGTTCCAGGCTTTGGCTCCAAGTACCCCGATGGATTTTCCACCTTTTGTGGTTAGTCTGAACTTGGGAACTGCGAGTAGGTTTAGGTTAGATGATCTGAGTGACCGTGAGGGAGTGTATCTTCCAAACCTTTGGGACAGGTATGTCGGTCCCGACTGGTGGTAGGCTCTGAACGTGATGAGCAGGATTTTAAAAAGCACTCTTTTGTGGATGGGTAACCAATGCAGGGTTTTGAGTGCTTTTGAGGCAGATGATTTCCTGGGTAGTCTTAGCACCAGGCGGGCGGCGGCATTTTGAACCATCTGCAACTTGTGCAGAACAGCTCTGTTTGAGCCTGCATAGATGCTATTGCAGTAGTCTAAGCGGGATGTGATGAGGGCTACTGCCACAGTCTTTCTAGCTGTTAGGGGAAGGAGGTCGAAGAACCTTCTAAGACCTTTGATGATATTGAAGCAGGACCCTGCCACTGTACCTGCTTGTTGCTTAAAGGATAAGGCTTCATCAAACCTTATCCCAAGGTTGCGGGCCGACGTGATGGTATTTGGTGGAATTTCGGCGTCTTGGGGCCACCAATTGGTGGGGGAAAAAAGGTTGTTTTGGCCGAAAGGGAGGATTTCAGTTTTACCTGAATTACATTTGAGATGGTTCGTTCGCATCCATTCAAAGGTTGCCGTCAGACAGTTTCTTAAATTTTCCTCCGCTTTAGAAGAGTTGTTATCCAATACTAGGATGAGCTGGGTGTCGTCAGCGTAAGATATCGTGCTGATGTTAAAGGATGTGATGAGTTCAATCAGGGGGGTCATATAAAGGTTGAACAAAACCGGGCTCAGGCTTGAGCCTTGTGGTACCCCTGTTTTTATGGTTTTTTCATCCGAGCAGTAGTTTCCTAGCATGGTGACTTGTCTCCTATGGCTTAGGAAGTTTTTCAGGCATTCGAGGGCGGTTCCTGCTAGCCCTGACTCTGTCAGGCGGCCTATCAACACGGGGTGTGAGACCGTGTCAAAGGCCGCCGACAGGTCGAGCAGGATCAGGACGGCCTTTTTCCCTTGGTCCAATGCCATCTTGAGGGTCTCTACAGTATGTTTCTTATGTTTCAATATGTTTCTTCCTTCCTCAAAGTCAATCAGTTATTACCTGATTGACAAAGTTTGATGATTGCGCAGTAATTGGAACCCCAATTTTACATAAACTAGCCAAATGCTTAGATTGCTATTTTGACGAAACTTTGAGGGAAGCCCTCTTGGTGTTTTCTAGTAAAAGAGCAGTCCTTCATTTGTCCTACCTAGAATGACTTACCTCTATTTGTGAACCACTACCAGGTGGAGTGAAAGTAGGTGCTTGTGAATTCCTCTTGGTGGCTGGTTTCTACACAGACGAGGCTGAAAAACTTTGTCTATCCACGTGACAGATCCAGGCATTTACATAAGCGCAGAGAAATCCATATGTGACATCTATTTGAGACCAAGCAGCTTGTGACTCTGCACATACAATGTTGATGATGAAGTTGATAATATTAAGAATAATCATAATGCTTGCAAAAGGCCTTAAAAGCCTGTTGCATGCGATAAACGTACACTTATAAGGTGTAAACTTGGCTCCGTCAGTGTTTGCATGTGTATAAATGATAAAGTAGTGAAGTAATACTGCCACAAAATGTGGCACATTATGCCACATAATTACCCTTGTATTGCTACATATTTAAATCATTACTTTAGCATAACTTGTTGTGCCTCTGCCGCATAATTCCAGGGGCGCTCACTATACCTCACCTTAGAATCAATCCGTCCATATTACTTCCATCACTTTGGTATAACCTCTTCTCTGATAGAAAGATCCTATGGGGTGCACAGTCCATTTGTCATGTATTCCATATTTCCATGTGTCTTTCGCTGATTAATACAATATGCTCAGCATGAGATTCATTTCACGCTGAACAGACCTTTCAGGAACAAAAGACCTTAAAATTGTGCGGCATTTGAATTCGGGGCATGATAAGCCAGCTCAGTGAGTTCCTGCGAGGAGTCTCGGTTTTAGCCATACAGAAACTGTTGCGAAGGGGGCAGGTTTCTTCTATAGCCGGCCCGTTTTGAACTATGTTTGGAAACACAAAAAAGCCAGCCAGTGACAACCCAGAGAAAAGAGTTAATTACTAAACTATTTCACACTATGTCAGTGCTGCGTGTGATGGATGAAGTGACATTTGACAGGAGTTCCACTGCATTCATTGGCCCTTTGGGAGCGCACACAATGGCGCGGAAGCGCAGAGGACAGCAGTGCTCAGGGGGCCGGTGCGCGAGCAGGCCTGCGTTTATTCCGTGTAGGGCGATGCTGACTTCCGTTGACTTTTATTGAGACAACAATGTGAGCCCACCCGCCCCGAGCAGCGTGACAGGCCTTTGGCGGGTTCTTTCACGAGCCCCGGGTGCCGTGATGATATCTTCAGATGTACCAGGGGCCTGGAGTGAAGGGGTGAGAAGGAAAGTCCTCCGAGGGAGGCCACCCCCTCATTCCTGCTCGCTAACAGGCCGTGGAATCGTTTGCATAACAAGCAGGTGCAGCAGCCCGGCCTCAGAAGAATGGGCGAGGCAGGCAGAAACGAACGTGGTGGGGTGGCTGGCAACCAGAGAAAAAGAGGCGTCGGCGGTGCGGCTCGAAGGAGCAGGAGGAAAGAGAATATATCTATTACAAGGCATTGTGCAAACGGTGTGTTTGGATCAAAAACCTCCTTTCTTAAGCCGAGGCATCATTGTTTGTCTGCTCGCCTCAACGTGTGATACTGGGCGAATCAAAGTAGGATAAAGTGCATTCACTTTGTCTAAACTGAGGGTCTCAGTCTAACTTCCGTTTGTAAACAATATACAACAATACACAACCAATACACAACGTTAAACATTGACAAGCCCCTTGCGCCGCCGGTACCTCGCTTATTGCCATATTAAAAGTGACGCACCTGCGGCGCAAAGGGCTTGTAAATAAACCCCCTAATTTGTGTTTTTCTTCTCTTCTGCGATTTACAGTTGCATCATAAAACAAGCAATAATAATACACTCCCGGCAAATACAAAGCCCAAATTGTGTTCGTTTCCGCTCTATCATTCCCGCTTCCCTGTCCTCATACATATGTAGAGCAGCCCCCACCTCCCCTCGCCCCCCCCCCCCCCCCCCCCCCTCCATGAGCCTGGGATGCAGGAAAGGACTTCGATGGGGCACCGGTATCTCAGGGCCGGAATGGGACATCAGTAAATACCCCCTTTCTGGCCCATGTCACCCCTAAACAATGAGGACAAAGGCGCCCTTTTGGAATCTTCCCTTTCAAAGGCAAACGCGGGTCCCGGAGGGACGGGCGGAGAAAGGGAGCGGGAGAAAATCACTTTCTCATCAGGAAGTAGAGAGGAGATATATGGCCGCGCGCTAACCAAGCCCCGCCCTCTTTCTTCCTCCCCGCGAGCCGATGGGGCAGCGCTTTGTCTGAAAGTCACAAAGGAGACAATTGTCCGCCCTAAGCTGGGTTTTGCCACTGATGATATAGGTAAACCAAAGTGAAAGCGAGTGGAGCCAGTTCTAAGTTTACACTTCAAGGCATGTCAGCAGGACGCCATGTTTGTTGTCCTGCGCCATTCTGTAACTTAGCATTGCTATCAAGTGTGTTACTTTAAATGGTTCAACTGAAGAAACACAACTATATCGTCCAGAATGTTATAAGTCATGAAATTAAACAATAAATCATGGAAGCCCATGTGAAATTCGGGCACAGTTTCGATTCCTTAGCTTTTAGCCAGCGAGTAATGTATATGTACATTTAAATTAATCTACATTCCGGGCCTGGTTTTGCATGGGCCTGCTGGGCCAAGGACCAGGGCTCCAATCTTCAGAAGGGTGTACAGAGCTGTCTGCATTAAGGTCATGCAGACAGCAGAGTTCCGGTCGCCTTTCTCCAGTCGTTCACAATAAAGTGCTTTCATTCATTTTTAACCTGCTGCAGGCGCTGTTTTTAATACCCTATCAACCTGCTTTCTTGTACTACCTTCTGAGGCTCCCAACCTAAAGATCAATATATCAAAAAGTAAAATTATGTGTATGCATGGGAGAAAAAAGCCGAAGTATAGATATTTTGTAAGGTCTGTAGGCGGCCAAAAACTGGAACTTGTAAAATCCTATAGTTTCTTAGGAAAAGTAGTGTGTGGCAACCTAAGCGATAAAGCCCATACAGAAAATAATACCTCTAAAGCCACCCCTCAGGGGAAAAGCTTGGGCTTTCTTTATAGGTTCACTGGGAAAAGACATTTGACACTTTATTAGAGGTCTTTTATGCAAATTTCCCTGCCACCTTTCTGTATGGTACGATCGATGTAGGGAAGTGGGGCTTTTTAAATGCAACAGAAGGCTAAATTATAAGTGGTCTAGCCTCAGTTAATTTGGCATGTTCCGTGGCTGTCCTCAGGCTAGAAGTTGGATTGGGAAGTACCTGGGCACAGGGTCTCGCGGGGGTAGTGCGTTGGGTCTTAGGTTTGGCAAACAGTGATTATGGTACACTTAGGTTTTGGCTTCGAAAAGAATGGAAAGGGGCGACCACTCGGTCCCCCGAACGTATGGTGGAGTACCCCGATCTCCCCGGGAAACCATTTTTGGCGGGAGGCGTGTCACGGCTGGTATGCCCGAAGCGGCGTAGCCGGGGCGCGCCTTTTCCCGCCCAAGAAGGGGTTGTCCTAGACACCAACACCGCCAGCCACGCCCGTGGGGCGGATTGGAGGAGGGTCTACGCCCGCCCGACGAAGGATAAAAGGAGCGACAAGCCAAGGAAGCATCCTCTTGTTCCTGTGCTCTGAAGCTGCACCCACGCGTTACACATGAGCTCGAGACGGAACGAAGAGCCAATTTTGAAATTTGTAATTTCTCTTTTTTCTCTTCTAGCGCTGCAAGTCTTGTCCAGGACCTTCCATCTACGTGAGGAAAATGCCGGGCAAAAGGGTCGCAAAGAAGGTTAGCACCGACCAAATGCTCCGGATGCTGGTGAAAGACATGGCGGAGATGAAGAAGAAAATGGCGGCCAGGGATGGTACAGGACGGCCAAAAAGAACCATCCCAGTGGAGGTCCCTGCCGAGAAACGGAAGAGGGCCAGGAACGGGGCATAGGAGGACGAGGTCCCAGTTCCGGAGGCTCCCCCGGCGAGCCCTCCCAGACCAGTGGAGGCTCCGGCGCCGGCTCCCGTCGAGGGGCAACCGATCCCTGTGGTGGTTACCCCGGTGAACGAGGGGGACATGCCCCCGGAGTTGGCCGCCCAGCTGGCGGCATGGTTGGGTAGTAACAGCGTGGGTTCCACTGCTCCAAGGGACACGGCCGAGGAGGCCAAGCAATTAATGAGGCAGATGCGGCAATCACGGGAGGCCGCAAAACCACCTTGTCCTTTTGTTTCCCCGCAGGCGCCCGTGGGTCACCCAGGATCAGGCGTTGGTACGGCAGGGTCGGCAGTTGCAGCGGCACCTTCAGGTAAGCCATTGCCGATGGTTGGGGAGGGATCGGTACCTTCAAGGAGGGAAAAAATTGTACACCATATCCCGAAGGAGGTAAAGGAGAGGATATGGGCTGATAAATATGTAAACATATTCTCCTTGTTGTCCGATCACTACGAAATTGAGCATGTGAAAAACCAGAAAGAGTTCTTGCATCCAAGTGTATGGCGAGCCAAGATGGCCGGTTTTAGAGTTGATGAATCGATAGGCAATTGGGGCAGAGCGTTCGGTATGTTCATTGCAATTATGGGGGAACGTAGGCCCGATTTGTTGGGAGAATTGGCTGTGTATCAGACACGTATCATGGGTTTTTATGAAACGTATGGAGGAAATCAATGGTTTGCCTATGATAATATATTTCGTAAATCTAAGGAACATGATGCATCCTTGACATGGGACTGTTTTGACTCCATTTCATGGCAAAATATGGAAGTGGGGAAGTCACCAGTGGTGGGGAGTGAGATGGCCGGGTATTCCCGCCATTCGTCAGGGATGCCCTTTCGAGCAGGTTCCAGCAATGACCGGAACTCAAAGACTAGCGGCAGCACAGGGAAGAAAGGGGTCTGCTGGAGCTTTAACAGGGGCAAATGTACTAGGCCTCAGGGTTCTTGTAAATTCAGGCACGAATGTTCAGGGTGTGGTCAGTCCTCCCATCCGGAGACCACGTGCAGAGCCAAGACTAGTGATACGGGGAGTAGGGGTAGCGCCAAACAGGTTTGAAATGGTCCAGGGGGCACCGCTACCGACCCCGGTTGATATCATGGCAATGATCCCTTGGCTAAACGAATACCCAGATCATATCTCCGCTGGGGTGTTGCGAGATGGTTTCTCATATGGTTTCCGCATTCCGGCGGGGGATTTTCGGGGTGAAGCACAATGTAAGAATCAGTTATCGGTGCGAGAGAATGCGGCGGTGGTACAAGCAAAGATTGGTAAGGAGGTGGCCCGAGGTCGGGTCGCTGGACCATATGATAACCCGCCAGTTGCTAATTTTGTTTGTTCACCCCTCGGTGTAGTCCCCAAAAAAGAGCCGGGGGAATTCAGGTTGATACATAATTTGTCAGCTCCAAGGGGTCTTTCGGTGAACGATGCAATTGACCCGGATGTCTGTTCAGTACGGTACGCATCATTCGATGAGGCCGTCGCCATTTTGAATCGCCTAGGGCCCGGAGCGCTGATGGCTAAATCAGATATCGAGTCAGCGTTCCGGTTGCTCCCGGTACACCCAGACGACCAGCGTCTCCTTGGTTTCAGGTTTCAGGGTCGCTATTACATGGATAAATGTATGCCAATGGGTTGCTCCATCTCTTGTGCTTATTTTGAAGGTTTTAGTTGTTTTTTGCAATGGGCCTTCACAAGAATAACAGGGTTTACTCATGTGATGCATTATCTTGATGATTTTCTGTTCCTGGGGGCAGCTGGGGACATAGAGTGTACGCGAGCTTTGAATGCATTTTGTGATCTCATGAGGCGCTTTGGCGTGCCATTGGCACCCGGTAAGACAGTGGGGCCGTCTACTTCACTCGAGTTTCTTGGAATAGAGCTCGATTCCGAAGAGGGGTGCTTCCGCTTGCCCAGGGAAAAGGTGGCGAAATTCGAGGCATCGCTCAAAGCATGTATTAGCGCGACCAAAGTGAGATTACATCAGTTACAGCAGGTCGTGGGTCAACTGAATTTTGCCCTGAGGGTGATCCCAATGGCGCGCCCATTTTCCCGCTCAATTGCGCAGGCCATGGTTGGCCTTACGGAAGGCCACCACCGCACAAGGCTCTCGGCTGAGGTCCGGCAGGACATGCTCATATGGTTGGCATTTCTGGCGGATTTCAACGGTCGGGTCGTGTGGAGCAAACCCGGGGTCTCCTCGGAGGAGTTAGGGTTGTGGACAGACTCGGCGGGGAGTGTGGGATTTGGCGCCATTTTTGGCAATCACTGGTCAGCACAAACCTGGCTGGCGTGGTGGCACGAGAATGGGCTCACAGGTAACATAGGTTTTCTGGAGCTTTTTCCTATTCTGGTGGCCTTAAAAACATGGCCCGAGGGTTTCCGTGACCGCACTGTGGTGTTCTGGTCTGATAATATGACCGTTGTTGAGTGTATCAATAGTCAGGCTGCCCGCTGCAGATGGATCTTGAGATTGCTGAAAGAGATTGTTTTGCTCTGTATGAGACTAAACGTCCACTTTAGGGCACGACATGTGCCAGGGGTGTTAAATCAGGCTGCTGATGCGCTTTCTCGTTCCCGTATGCAGGCCTTCTGGGGTTTCCTACCCTCAGCGGACCCGGTGGCGGCACCTTTTCCCGAAGCTCTCTGGTCTCTCGGTGCCCCGGACTACAAGACCTCGTGGGAGAGAGTCTAGCTCCCAGAACAAGGAAGGCATACGAAGGGGCGTTCCGTTCCTATTGGTCCTTTTTGGGTTCTGCTGGGGGGGAGCTATGGGGCCTAGAGGAGTATGTCCTGAAGTTTCTGTTATCATTACGTCAGGCAGGCAAATCAGTAGCCACGGCGCAAAGGCACCGGGCCGCTATTTCTTTCATGGCTCGAGCTCATGGTCTCCAGGACCCCACAGCGTCTTTTGTGGTTCAGAAGGCGCTACGTGGGTGGCAACGCCTTGAGGGTCGCAAAGTGGATGATAGGCACCCGATAGGTCTGGAAAGGTTGGCCCTGTTGATGTCAGTCCTCCCTGCAACATGTTCATCACAATATGAGTCAGTACTGTTTAAAGCCGCTTTTTCATTAGTATTTCATGGGGCTATGAGGGTAAGCGAGCTTGTAGCAAGGAATAAGCAGGATACAGGGGGGGGACTGTGCCGAGAGCACACCCGCATTGCTAGGGAATCAATGGTAGTCTCCTTTGCCAGGTCCAAGACCGATCAAGGAGCAAACGGCGAGTGTGTAATAGTCCGCCGTATTCCCGGATCGCCCATATGCCCGGTAGCCTGCGTGGAGGAATACTTGGCGCTGAGGGTGGCAGCATGGGGGGGAAGCTTACTGAGGCACGCCGATGCCACACCGCTGACGAGGTTTCAGTTTCAACGGGTGCTTGCGATGGCAATTACAGCCGCAGGGCTTAACCCGTGTGAGTTCGGGACCCATTCCTTCAGGATAGGGGCTGCAACAGAGGCCACAGCCAGGGGTCTGAGTGTTGATAAAGTGAAACAGTTGGGGCGTTGGTCCTCGAATTGTTATAAACGGTACGTGTGGTTGCACATGTTATGAAGCTAATATCATGAACTCACGCTTCTTGTTTTTGTTTGGTTTTACAGTTTCGCATGCTTACGAGGCGGGGCAGACTGTGCAGTCGACCCGTCACCTGGGAACCAGCGGTCAAAGGACACCGGCTGTGGACAGAGTGGTGTGGGTCGTGGGCCACTCATACGTGAGGCGTGCCGCGGACGTATTCAAAGCAGGTGACATGATTCACATGGCTGGGGAATACGGGTACAGGGTGACCTTCCACGGAAGGGGCGGGCTCTGTACTGACCAGTTTCAAAGTTTCATTGAGGGACTGTTAGGGCGGACGAGGTCACCGCCATCTGTAATCATAGTGCATCTTGGGGGCAATGATTTGGTGACCATTGGTCGACGAGTGCTTCTCGAGGTCATACTATCCACTGTAAGTTGGTTGGCAAAGAGGGTCCCTGGGTGCACAATTGCATGGTCCCACATGATCCCACGGCAGGTGTGGCGGGGGACTAATTCTGTGTCTGCTTTAAATCACTCCGTGAAGAAAGTAAATAACAAACTTGGTAGATTGTTTCGTACGAATACATTGCATTCTATTCCATATGGGTGTATCAGGGGGGATCAGATGTATTTGGAGGACGGGGTTCATTTGTCCCGGGTGGGGAATGATTTACTCATAGGAGACTTCATAGCTTGGTTGAAGAATTTGTAGCCATGACCTTTAAGTAGGAGTTTTGTGGGGGGTCCGGATAGCCGGTCAACTATCCGGGCCTGTGGCGGTAAGGTCATGATCGGTGAGCAGTAATTGGAAGATCCCTAGTGGTTTGGGCGTCACCCATTACGGATGGGAGCGCCCGGGGGGAGGCGGCCATTGGCCCCTCAAACGGGAGGCGGTCCCATCTAAGGATGGGACGCCGAAAGGGAAGGCGGCCATAGGCCCCTTCACTGGGTAGGAGGGGATACGGACCCCTCCTTGGAATTTCCCGGGGCCCGGACATCTGCGACGGCAGGTGTGGTAAGTTGTGTGGGGTGGGAGGGGGGTCTACGCTACCTTCTAGACACCTCACACGAGTCCTCGGATGACCACTAAGATGGCGTCGAGTTAACAGGGGGCCCCCGCTAAGGCAAGGGAAATTGGAAGTTGGCACAGAGGTACAGTCCTCTGTGCGCCCGCCCCTCACAAGTGAGGGGGGAATTGGTAGTGGGGATCTGACACCGGTTACGACCTTGCCGTTGGCCCGTAACGTTAGGATGTACAATTTCAATGTTCAGAAATGCATTTGCAGGATGTTTAGTATCGGCTAGGAGAACCTTTGTATTAGAGATGTGTTAAGGTCAGCCAAGAACATCATAATGTGTAAATGAAATTGTACATGATATGAAACTGTTATTTTAATGTTTTAATTTTGTTTAATATTTTAATAAATACGTCCGGGAAGGGTAACTCCCTCCCGCCTTCCAAAAGCTCAGAACCGTTTCCGTCTTCCCATCCTTGGGGATTTGTGTTGAGAGGGGGTGGCGGGTATCTCAGCCATATGGAAAGGGGCGACCACTCGGTCCCCCCGAACGTATGGTGGAGTACCCCGATCTCCCCGGGAAACCATTTTTGGCGGGAGGCGTGTCACGGCTGGTATGCCCGAAGCGGCGTAGCCGGGGCGCGCCTTTTCCCGCCCAAGAAGGGGTTGTCCTAGACACCAACACCGCCAGCCACGCCCGTGGGGCGAATTGGAGGAGGGTCTACGCCCGCCCGACGAAGGATAAAAGGAGCGACAAGCCAAGGAAGCATCCTCTTGTTCCTGTGCTCTGAAGCTGCACCCACGCGTTACACGTGAGCTCGAGACGGAACGAAGAGCCAATTTTGACCCACCCACCAGCCCCTGTTGACAGCGATTTGTTGGAATAAAATTGATTGACGTGAATGGGTTTCGTTGACAGGTTGCCTTGGAATAAAGTTGATAATGTGTGTATAATAAAGAATGATTTTTGTTTTCAACATGTTTCCATTAGCAGAAATGTTTGCGGATAAGTTTAATGATGATGCTCAGTAGAGTTGGTTTCTCTTACAGGTTGTCTTCGAATGAAGTTAGTAATGTGTGTATAATAAAGGATGATGTTCGTTTAACATGTGTGCTTAGCTGAAACGTTTGCGAATAAGTTTAATGGTGATGCTCAGTAGAATTCTACGTGAAATCGTTTGAATGTAATTTCCTTTTCGTTAGCTTAATTTAAAATGTCGTATTTATTTCTGGTCGGGCGGTAAGGTCATGATCGGTGAGCAGTAATTGGAAGATCCCTAATGGTTTGGGCGTCACCCATTACGGATGGGAGCGCCCGGGGGGAGGCGGCCATTGGCCCCTCAAACGGGAGGCGGTCCCATCTAAGGATGGGACGCCGAAAGGGAAGGCGGCCATAGGCCCCTTCACTGGGTAGGAGGGGATACGGACCCCTCCTTGGAATTTCCCGGGGCCCGGACATCTGCGACGGCAGGTGTGGTAAGTTGTGTGGGGTGGGAGGGGGGTCTACGCTACCTTCTAGACACCTCACACGAGTCCTCGGACGACCACTAAGATGGCGTCGAGTTAACAGGGGGCCCCCGCTAAGGCAAGGGAAATTGGAAGTTGGAACAGAGGTACAGTCCTCTGTGCGCCCGCCCCTCACAAGTGAGGGGGGAATTGGTAGTGGGGATCTGACACCGGTTACGACCTTGCCGTTGGCCCGTAACGTTAGGATGTACAATTTCAATGTTCAGAAATGCATTTGCAGGATGTTTAGTATCGGCTAGGAGAACCTTTGTATTAGAGATGTGTTAAGGTCAGCCAAGAACATCGTAATGTGTAAATGAAATTGTACATGATATGAAACTGTTATTTTAATGTTTTAATTTTGTTTCATATTTTAATAAATACGGCCGGGAAGGGTAACTCCCTCCCGCCTTCCAAAAGCTCAGAACCGTTTCCGTCTTCCCATCCTTGGGGATTTGTGTTGAGAGGGGGTGGCGGGTATCTCAGCCATAATGTATTAAGGTTTAAAAGAACAGTCATTCATTGTTAGAAGTTTTATGACTGCGATTGATTTGCTGCACTTTGGCCAGTCTTTGATCTTTACTTTATCGCCGTATCAATTAAGAGCCATCCAGAAACAGCCACCTGGGATTCAAGTTTCTCTAGGGATAGGGAAGCTTGTATTTTAAAGATGGGTAGCCATCTGGCTATTGAATTCTACTTGATAAATAAAGTACAAGCTTATATTTTTGGGAACTTGCCGCACGGAGTGCACCACTTTTGGTTACTATTGAGGCAGGGAATGCTTCCTTTAAATACTTTACTGGCGAAACAGTATGGTTCATCACCGATTTGTAATCCATGCAATAATGGCCTCCAATATGTTAATCATGTGTTATTTATTAGCCCAGCTTTGTTATTGTGCCGATGTAAATGGATGAGACCAATATGTCTACAGCTATCTATTCTTTCGGCGTCAGCGGTAATGGAATCTCTTTATGTATGTATGTATGTATGTATGTATGTATGTATGTATGTATGTATGTATCGCCTATTTGTACCGCACGTACTGTCACCCAAAGGGTATCCTGGCGCATTGACTCTTAGAACACCATACGTGATGATTATTCTGTTGTGGCAATTACACTGTCCTAGGAAAGAGACCTTTTTTGAAGGAGGAAAGATCCTCGAGGTTTATGACCCCTCTAGCAAAATGTTCTGCCACAGAATTTGTAACTTTTTTATGTGTGTTTTTTTTAAATCATATTAAAGCACATTAGATATGTAGGGAGTAGCTGCTAACATTTGTTTTGTGTGGGCGATTTTACAAATTGATCTTGTGATGGTATTTCATGGTATATATACTATTTTATGTTATTTATCTTCTAAACTTTTGCAGTAATGGCACAACGGACACTTTAATACTTTGTACCGTACTATATG
The DNA here is from genome assembly GCF_964263255.1 of Lissotriton vulgaris. Lineage (NCBI taxonomy): Eukaryota > Metazoa > Chordata > Amphibia > Caudata > Salamandridae > Lissotriton > Lissotriton vulgaris. The sequence goes on along the minus strand of NC_141693.1, from coordinate 224,790,775 downwards.
CTGCTATGTTTTTTATTGTAAGACCCTTTTATAGCTGGATTCTGTTTAAGAGTCTCTGATCTCTTGTTGGTGAGGAATATTTTTCTGTGTCAATTTTATCTTAAAAAAAAATCTTTTTAATTGTGTTGGTGGTTTTGTGATTTATGTGGACCTCTTCGGAGTTACATAATCATAAATAAATAAACTTGAAACTACTACCTTCTCCCTCACACCCCCTGCTGCCACTCATTATTATACCCAACAACTTGGCACCAGCGTGAGGAGCTAATGTGTGAGGGATTCAAGTGAGTTGTTGGAGATGCACAGATACATGTGCTCAGAGGTGAGTCACTGCTCTGATGTAACCAGCCAGGGACTGACCTGTGAACACAAAAAGAGACAAAATGAGGCTCTTCTGCCTCATTTCATTCACCAAAGGGGATGATGGACGGAGCACTTGAGCAAATCAGTCTGACCCTGTGCCTCATGGGAACCATCCAGCCAAGTGATCAGGGTTCAATCCATCATCATTCTTTAGCTCACTCCACCACCCCAGTTCAGACATGGCCATATGCAAATCAAATCAGTCTGACCCTGTGCCTCACTGGGGGTGAGTGTTTGATTTGCTCAAACGCTCCGCCCATCATCCCCTTTGGTATCATTTTATTCACCAGCAGCAACGAGGGCACCAAATGTATTCCACCCAGGGCGCTATCTTAGCAAAGGTCGACTTTGTGTACATTTGTGTTTGGGCTCCATCCCACTCTATTAGGGTCTGAGTCTTATAGCACTTCACCTAACCTGTATGGCAGTGTTGTCTGTGGTGCTTTGAATAGGGGTAGACGAGCCACTAGAAGCATGAGCCAGGTTTAAGCTTGATGCCAAGCTCTGGCTCAGCTCAAGTTCCTCTTGGACCCTGGAGCCCAAAGTGAGCCAAGCTTTCATGTGGATTCGGCCTGCCAAAGAATTAATAGATTATGCAGTTGCTCCATCTAAAAACCTCTGCCACATATTATGGCGTACACATCACAAGTGACTTACCCCTTAGTTCACCAATGGTGATGTTAAGGGAAGGAGAACTATCACTTTTAATAAATGTATCTCGATTCAGTGATATAACCACATGTACTTTGATGAAATGCTTCCTCGTGTTAAAGAAATACACTTTTTTACAAGATGTTTTTGTTGAATAATATGGTAGATAATTTCAGGGCTTGGCTCATGCACTGGCTTGTAGAACCAGACCTTTGGCTCGGCTCTGGCTTGGCACTTGCTGTTAATCTGCTGGCTCATCCACCTCTAATTTTGGTGACCCGAACATCTTTTCATGGGCATCTACTATGTAAAAGCCCATGTGGGTTCTATTGTGGTGTGGTGCTGTGGTTGTTCTGTTTCTTGTTGGAGTGCTTAGCTCTTGTCCCAAGTTCTGATAGAGCTGATGCCATCTTGACTTCTTGATTCCTGTTTCAATTAACCTGAGAATGATCTCTCTTCATGCTTGCCATGTTTCTGTTGATCTAATTTTCCTTAATCCTGTCTGCTTCTATCCAGTATTTTCCCAATTTTTAGTTACTCTGAACAGAGTCTTTCATGTCAATGTCTTTCCCAAAACGGTCTCCTCTAGGAATCTCTTCACTAAGGCTCCTCGTCCCCAAGCTCACTGTCATACATGATTTACAGTCCAAAGCGCCCCTTGTCTCATGGCTCCCTGAACTTATAAATACAACAATCAATACTATCAAGCAGATAAAAGTGCCAGGACTAGACAAACTACCAGGGGACATGTTTAAGCATGATAAAGAGGTGTGGGACCCTTATGTCAAACTGGTCACTAATGCTATAGCTTCAGGAGCACCAATCCCAATTACATGGAAGGAGGCCGAAATAGTCTCTATCCATAAAAAAAGGAGTTAGCAAAATACAGAGAACTATAGACCTATCAGATTAATTGATGAATTACATACACAATATCTTCGCTAGACAGCTCCTGAATAGGCTAAACGAATGGATAGATGATAAAAACATACTATCCTCATACCAGGCTGGATTCAGAGCCCGCACAAGCATAGTAGATCAAGTATTTAGACAACTGTGCATTCTCTGGAAATACAGTAAGATAAAGGGGGGCCATATCTACCTAGCGTTTGTAGATCTAAGGGCAGCATTCGATCTTGTACCCAGAGGACTACGGTGGGCCTCGCTGGAAAAACAGCGAGTACCCACAGATATTTTAGACCCGATAGTAAGGCTGCACCAGGACAACTACAGAAGAGTCTGCTGGGGTATGAATGGAGAGCTTCCCAAACCAATTCCCATAGTTAGAGGAGTGAGACAGACATGCGTGCTCAAGCCCACACTGTTCTCTCTACATTAATCAATGTAATCGACTGCCTCACAAAATCCCAAAATGGCCCCCCTAAATTTAGCGGGAACCTGGTCCCAGCATTATTATCTGCAAATGACACCATCTTGATCTCACACACGGCCAAGGGTCTCAAAAATCTATTGAATGACTTTAATACATATTGTAAGGAAAAAGTCTAAAAACAAATATTGGAAAAACCAAATGTATGGCCAGAAATCCTCATAAGAATTTCAGGAGAAATAACAGGGAGGGTGATCAAAAACTAGAACATGTACTAAATTCGAATTATTTAGAAATAACACTCGATTCAAAGCTGGTATGGAAATCACAAATAAACTATTCCACAATGGTTCTTACGCAGGGGACTGGGGCTATCCTCAATAAATACAGTGCATCAACGAGTAGGCCGATTACGCCAGTGTTAGAGATTTATAAACACAAAGCACATGCAGCTCCCTTATACGGATCTGAATTGTGGAGCAGTGGTAGCACTAAACAACTCACATCTGGGGATAACAAGTTCATGAGAAGGATATTGGGCTACCATTGGCAACACCACTTAACCCAATGTTCCACGACTTAAATATTAAGTGGATAGGGCATATTGCAACACTACGCCCGCTGCCTTATTGGTTTAGAATATGGACAACCGTAGAGTAGGTGGATTATAGAGAGGGTATTAAAGAAAATTTAGAGGTTTAAGAGCACCTAACATTTCCTTGGCTTAGATACATCAAGAAACACTTTATAGAACTCGGCCCTCCCTCCTATTGGGTGGAACCACAACAGCTAGTGCGGAGTTCTAGGAAAACCCTCAAACAAATATACTGGGAACATGTTCTAAATGTACTACATCATAACCCCAATCGAGGCAGACTAACAACACAATATTTTAATGTCAAACCAAACCCATGTCAAGAAGAGTTTCTTGACATTATTCAGCCACACTTGGAAAGAAGCTTGTACATGAAAGTTTGGTATAAACTCTTCAAATCAAGAACTATACTGTAAAATGGGAAACACAGGGAGAATTAACCTGCACTTCATGTACCTTAGGCCACACTGAAGGCATTGCACATCTTCTTTTTTATGCGAGGCATATGCTTGGGCGAGAAAGGAGAGTGGTGATACATAACACAACACCATCCGTTATTTGTATCATGTACATGTACCAAATATTCATTAGCAGTTGAATTTGCCCCAGCAAGACGGGGTTGAAACTGAGATGATAAGGTGAGCAATATATTCCTCCTTCTCAAGTACTGTATGTGGATGATGGTAGTTTTAACGTTAACATTTTACTGACTAGGACATAGAAAAAAGCACAGTTCAGGGCAGCCTACTCTACATATACTGCTATGTTGTGTACCATGGACATCACATGGCAAGACAATAAAGAGATTCCCATTGCAAAAATCCAACTGAACTGTTCATTGGTGCTCTGAAGCAGTTTCCAAGCCACATTTGGAACCTAGCAACACATCAATAAATGGAATTTCAATAATTTGCATACTGAATGTTTATCCTATGTATCTGATATGTTCCAGGCTACTTGGACCAATAATAGACTTCCCTCTTCAAAAAGTTCAAGCCCCTCAATTATCACATGGTAGCAGCAGAGGCCCATGCAGGTAAGAGCGGTGGAGCGGTGGGACCGGGCCGGTGGGGGGTTCAACAGACAATCACGATAAAATATTTTTTCTTGTCATTGTCCAACGAAATCCCCTTCCACCCTGCTCCACTGCTCTTACCTGTACGGGCTGCGGCTGATTGGTATTGAAGCAATTCAGCCTGATTTAATCTGTGAGAAAGTGGAAAGTGAAGGAGAGAGGGGAAACTGAGGGAAGATGTAATGTATGTATACTTGTAAAGCGCATTGTTACCTCGTTACGTGGCGTCCTGGCGCTGTATACCGCTGGGGAACCCGTCCTGGCTTTCCCTGTGAGAGGCCACCCCTAAGGTGAAGCCAGGCATCTCCGGCGCTGCTGGGGCCGTTGTGGAGATTAAGCAAGCTATTGCCCAGAGTTGCAGAGTGGGACCCATGGTTAGCGTAGGCACCTAGGCGAGAATTATCGAGTCCGCGGACATTGACCCAAGACGCTGCCGCGTCGGGAATTGAAGCCTGGTCCCGGGCCAACCTCTGCTTCAGGGACTGCCGCTTCTAACCAGTGAGCCACACTTCTCCACGATATGATGCTACAGAAAATAGTTGTACTTATTGTGGTAATGAGAGTGCCCAGTTGGGGACCCTCCTAATCAGGTAGGTTCCAGGACTCAGAAGGTGTCTAATCAGCAAGTCAGGAGAACCAGGAGACTGCTGCATGAGGTATTTTCAAGCTGATCAAAGTTACGACAAGTTACGAATTCAAGTGCATTTGGGACAGTTGACGGTATTGATCTTATTATGACCGGTTTAAAGACATTTTGGATGTCTTTAATACGGCTGACCATGTAATTTTCCTGTGAAGACTATTGTCAATTGGTATTGAGGGCACAGCTCTGAAATGGATGAAGACTCACGTCACAGACAGGGACAAGCTGTTTCCTTACCTCCTTACCATTGGGTATTTAAACATCTACGAAAGGGAGTACCTCAGGGCTCTACGCGCAGTCTCATCATGTGTAGCATATATATGAGGCCACTCATTACCCTTATAAAGAAGCATGACATCAAGCTAATTAATTATGCCAACGATACCCAGCTAATTCTGTCCCTCATTAAAGATCAAGAGGAGGTAACAATGGCCTTCCAGAAGGGTATGTTGGACATTTCCAGATAGATGAACGCAAATTCATTAAAACTAAATGGGAACAAAACGGAATTTTTATGCTGTTCAGCAAGTTAAATTCCTATGACCCTGCCACCCAATATGTGGCCCCTCCCATCTGGAAAACAGCTGTTGCAGCCAGGCTAAACCCACAATCCGGGAGTCACCTTTGTTGAAAAGTTATCTTTGGAGAATCATATCACAAAAACAGCAGGCACATGTTTCACACTTATGAGTAGTCTTAGGAAGGTGATAACAATTTGCCAAGTCAAGTCAAACCACTTATAGTGCATAGCGTTATACTTTGCCAAATAGACTACTGCAATTCCTTGCTACTTGGTGCTTCTGAATACTGCTGAAAAGACTGTACAGGAGCCAGGTTAAGTATGGGCGAATTTTGCGAATCTGGCGTTCGCGAATTTCGCGAAATTGCAAACTCGCAATCCGCAAAATCCGCGAATTTGCAGATTTTTTTTTTGTGTTCGCAAGGGTTTCTGCCAGTTCGCGAGGGTTTGGTACTAGTTCGCAATTGCTAACTTACTTGTCGGCTCGCAACGGTCGCGACTATGTTGTTTCTACGTCTGGTTCATCATCACAGCCTCCCAGCACCCTCTGTTTCAACACTGCCACCCTCTGTTTCACCCATGCCACCCTCTGTTACATCAATGCCACCCTCTGGTTCATCATCACTGTAGATTATAGGGGGGGAAAGCAAGCACACCTGCCCTGCTTCAACTGACATGAATTAATTTGGGGTTAGTTTACTAATGTGTCACTGTTTTAAAATTCCAGGTCTGGCACCTGCTTCCTTATCAGTAATTTGCTTTCTGTTACAGTGCAATTTTTTTTTCCAGGACCTTTGTGGCCTACTTCTAGCTATTCTATGAGCCTGCTGTGAGGGTCAGAGCAGGGTCATACAATTGTTGCAACTAGCAACTGAACTCTGGAGGGGCCCCAGTCAGGAAGCACTACAGGGAATGGTTACTAATGATGAGTTTGAACTCTTGCACCTGCCGAGTGCTTTCAGTTTTGCAAAACTTGTTTTTCTGCAATTTCGCGGGATTCGTGGGGCGCGAACACACGCGAGATCGGATTCGGAAGCGGCGAATTCGTGCAAATATGCGATTTCTTTTTTTGCGGCGTGTTAGTTCGCAAGGTTTTGTGCGTTTTCGCGAGCCGCTTGTAGCGCAAGGCGCGAAGTTACCCTCGCGGTCGTTCAAGGGCGCGGCCATCTTGTTTGCATGACGTATTTTAGTTTCCGGGCGCGAATTGTAATCTCGCAAAGTGTGCGGCTCACCAGTACAATTTCGCGAGTGTTCGCGAGGAACATCTCGCGCGAACTTACCCGCGCGGTCGTGAACGGGCGCGGCCATCTTGTTTCTCATTCATTGCTATGGTTCTGGGCATGCTTCTTGTATCCTCTCTAAATCTCTGCCATCCTTTGCTTGTTTGAAGTTTTTTTTGATCTATTTTACTTATTATCTTTCCCTCTATTTTTCTAGCCCTATATTTTTGTGTTTACTGCTACTTTTTGTTAATTTTAAACTACTTTTTTAAACTCTTTTCTTTTCTTCTCTTCCCTATTCTATTTTCTTTATTCCTTTCCGCCCAGACCATGGTGAAGGGAGCCGGGAAGCATCCCGAGAAGGTGAAGGGTCCCGCACCCCGTGCCCGGCTCCCGTGTGGGCGTTTGAGGGGGGAGCAGGTCGTACCCAGGGAGATCTTTAGCCCGGAGGAGGTGGGCGCACTCATTTTTTATGTTCAGCGCCGCCTCCACAGGACCATCATGGCACGCGGCAAGATCGGAGGCGGGTACGGGATGCGGGAGCGCCGGAAGCGGTGGGATAAGGTGTGCCGGGCCATGTACCACCACTCTCGGGTCCGGCGCATGTACAACCAGGCCACCCACCGCTGGACGGATGTCCTGACCCGTGAACGAGATCTGCTCGACCTGCTTGGCCTCGAGATCCCCGGGCTTGGTGAGTAGTAATAGTAGCTATTTCTTTATTACTCTGTTTTCTCCTGCTGTGTTATTATATTGCAATTTTTTTTTTTACCAAGAGCAATAATGCTGCTCATTACATTGTAGGTAAATTATATTTCAAAATCTTCTGTGCATTTCAGGTGCACTGCTCTCCTTCTCAGTAGTGTTGCTACTATGCATATTTGTTTTCGATTTTGTGTTCATTTCATTGGCCTGTGAAATTATGTATGAGTGTAGTTTAAAGAACTGCGTAATGCTACACACTAAGGTTCAGATTTTTAATTACCGGCGCATCCCTGCAAAGTAGCAGGGATGCGCCAGTAATTGTGCGCCACGCCACTATCACCCATGGTGCGCCGTATTTACAATGCGGCGCACCATGGGCCCAAAACGTCACCAAAGCGTTACGCATCTGTTCCGTAAGGGCGGCGCATTGCTGGAGTTGCGTCGCAACGATGGCGCAGCTCCATCAATGCTCTGGGGTGCCCTATATCCCCAATGCTGCATCAAGCCGTACGTCTGCTTCAAGCAGGCGCAGGGTTTGAGTCACGCATCATAGTCGTTAAAGTGAGTGATTGAAATCTTGTAGATTTCCCTCAGCCACTTTTAGGATGCGTTCCTGCGCAGGAACGTCCTCCCTTGCGCCAGAACGCCCCCTGATGGCGACGTGATGCATCTCCCATATGCGTCACGTTGTTAATATACGCCACACCATTGTGCCTCTTTTGTGCTGCCGCTGCGTCACAAAAGTCACGCAACAATGGAGCAAAAGAGCTGCAAGGGGCTTCTAAATCAGCCCCTACAGACTCAAGTCCAGTCCTTCCTTTGTACACATGTCGATAAGAAGAAATAGTGGTGGTGGATTGATAGTTTGAGTATTTTAATGACTGGTTAATGTAGTAGGAAACTTTAGTGTTGTCGCTGATCTGCAATCACGATGGACTTTGGCTGTCACTTCGCGTGCTGTGGACTGCTGCCTGCCAATCCTAGGCAAACCTTTTTAGTACTTTGTTTAGTGAGTTACATAAGAAGTTTCCAATTCGACGGTCCGCAAATCAAGCAATACTAATAACGTAGTAGACCACATGAGATTGGTCAATAATATATCCAGTGGAATAGTTGTCTATTTGCTATTTTGCCAAAATATTTTGTTCGTTCTTTTGAAATGTTTGATTTGGTTGACAAATATCATCCATGTTTTCTGTTTTTCTTTCTTTCATGTTGTACATCAGCTTCCCCCAGGGGCAAGAGGAGGACACTGGAGGAGGAGGAGGAGGAGGAGGGTGCTGTTGAGGATGCAGGCCAGGATCGGGCAGGCGAGGGCTCCGTTGCTGGCCCCAGTAAGTTTTAATTTTAATATAGAGTACTTATTTTTTCCCAGCGTTCCTCATTCGATTTTTTCTAAATCGTCTTTGATATTCTTGTAGACTGGATCTAAATTCTTATCCTGCCTCGACTATGACTCCGTGTGGTATTACTAGATTATTCTTATTAGTCTGTCTGTGTAGCTAACTAAGATTGCACATTTGACAATTCCATTGGACTCCCATTCTAGTCAGCCATAGCTCTATGCACTGAGTGCAGTCCTCTGGGATTGTCCGTAATGTCTTTTCAAGTCTTCTAAATATTTATGCTTTGACAATTGCCAACAATAAAAAGGTGAATGACCACCAAGAAAGAAATTGAATAAGATACTACTTTACTTTTGGGTTGGATAGGAGGACAATCCATTCTACTACTGTTGCAGGAACAAATCTGCACAAACAGAACTATGGACACTAAATAATGCATTGCTTAGCTTATCATTTGTAATAGGTGCTGTTAGACTTTCCACATACCTCAGTGATAACAGACTTTGTAGTTGATCCCCCAATCTCCTTACTGACTATATAGTGTGGCAGAGTCATTTAGCTCCCAAAGTCACCGATGATTATTCCCCAATGATGTCAGAGGCACGGACTCATGCTTGCAAAAATTGCAAAACCTTTAGCTCATCCACTCTAGTCTGGAGGACCAAAAACCACAGAGTCTATTTAAGTTTAAAAGCTTTATTAAAAGTAAACACATTTATTAAAATCAAGTTTGTCATAAAAGTAAACGTTTAACTGAAAATGGAAAAGTGCTTAGTGCTGACGATTAATTGGACACATTTCTTGTGGTCGAGCCGAGCTCTCACCTGGTTTGAACTTGATCCTGCTCGTGTTCTTAGAAGTCAAGCTTCTGTCTGTTAGGAGAAAAAGTGGTGCGTGTTAAAAATAAAAAGCAAGCATTCATTAGTTGTGCCAAAAAGTGCAGCAAGACAACAGCCTTCCCTGGAAAAAGGGACATTTTTACTTCAGAGTAGACAGTCACAAATTATTAAATTGTATACTGTTTTTTTCACATTTCTTTCTTCCTCCTAGACCAAATATTATAAAGTAGTGAGTGGTGTATTCTAACATTATTAAATGTACTTTGTAGGTGGAACATATGGAGGCGGGGCCAGCGCGGAGGTGGTGGTGGCATTGGACGAGGACTACTCTGGGGAGGAGGCGGTGGAAGTGCCGGACAATTCTGTGGGGGATGACACGGTGGTGGCGGGCAGAGGTAAGCCATATATTCCTTACTTATTGAGATTGAAGACTGCAGAGTGTGCTTTCTGCACGGGTATATTATAAATAAAACAGGTAGTAACCTCCTCTAAATGTACTTCGACTTAGCTGTGAAGTTTTTGGCGAGAAGAATCCCAATCAGATCTGAGATGAACTTGATGGATGGGATGAACGAAAAGCGAAAGAAGGGTGTAAGTAAGTGTGGAAGGACGAGAAATGTAATGATGACTGGCAAAGAAGAATGATATGTGTTTGCTTGGTCCCCGAGGTGGCTGGGAAGGAAAGAATATGGTATGGTGCATGGCTGGGTGAATGATGAAGCAAGGACGGGTGGAAGGAGAACAGCCTGGGTGGGTGAAACAGAAACTGTATGTGTGCATATACTTTGAATGGATGGATGCCTGGATCATTCATGGTACTATCTGACTCTTAGATAGCATATGTGTATCTAGAGAGAGTAGACGGTCACTGGATGAACTAAGTGTTACTTTGAAGAGCATGTAACACCACACCCGCACGTCTGTTCCAGTGTAGGAAAGGCAAGGAAAAGAAGTTGTAATTTTGTCCAAATACTACCATGAATAGTAGCAGTAGTTTGTATTGCAACTGCAAGCACAGCATATATCCGGTTATTATGGTGGACACTCCCTACCTCTCTTAATAACTTTAGTTTAGTAGTAGTACGTCATTCATGTGTGGGTGTATCACTGTTCATTCAATAATAAGCAAAGCACCTAAAGTCATCCCATATGTCATCAAATACATCCCATGTGAAGTGATAAATAATCAGATTATTTACCTTCTTCATTTTCCTTTTCTAATACTCATTTTCACTGTAGGGTGAAAGCTAAATGAATTAAGCAGTAGCCCTTTTAACAGAGTATTCTCAGTGCCACCCGTAATAGAAAAGTAAGAGCTTCACCACCTGCATGTACTGGACCAGTACAGTAACGCAAGTCTGTCTCACTCACCATGGTGTGCGTCTGTTTTTCTCGGGTGCAAGTTCACTGCACTGGCATTATGCCGGCTTGCATAAGATAACGTACCAATTTTCCTAAACAAGAGAGAAGAAGAAGAATAAGACTGGTGTACTGTCATAGTCGACCGTAATGGAAGTCCATAGTGCTCATAGAATTTGTTCCTTAAACTCTCACTAATGTTAGAGCAAGGATGAAGAAGTCAGAGGTTACATAGATACTGTCTTCAATAGTTATGTACTGTGCTTTCAATTTGCTACTTGTACTGTGACAACTTTTTGCTCAATCATTTTGTGTTAATCTTAAGGAGCATTGGTTACAGACTATGTCTTTCTTTATTTATATAGTTGCTCCTTCCAAATCCAAGAGACCATCAAGGAGGAGGGAGCTGGCTCGAATGGCCCGGCAACGGAGGCTGGATGCCACTGTCGCTGAATATCGGCGGCTGGTGGCCCTGGAGGAGGAGGAGACGAAGTCTGGTACTACAACAACGTCCACTGGGACAGCTGCATCCTCCTCCGTGCGGGCTGCCAGCCAGCGCAGTGCTCCAGCGGTACGGAGCCAGGCTACCAAAGCCAAATGCCACCGCCGAGCAGCAAAGACAGCAGCTGCCCCCCACAGGATTTTCAAGGCACGCTGGCGCCGCTTATCCCTCAGACTGTCCTACCTGGAGCAGGAGGTCCTGAACTATAAGAACTTGGTGGAGGGCCTCCGCTTCGAACATGCCACCCTCCGCAAGGAGCATGATGCCCTGGCTGCTAAAGTCAACAGCACCCTACCGTAGTGTCCCTTGCCCCTTTTTTAGAGACTTTTGGGGGGTGGGAATTGGGAGTTGGGTTTTTTGGGGACTTTTGAAAGACAATCATTGGGGTTAGTGAGGGTCTTGCGGGAGATTATTTTGTTAGGGCTATAAAAATATACTTTTTGAAACTTTATCTGACCATACCTGTTTTTTACTGCTTTTGAGTCTGGTGGGTGGGGGTTTAACAGTAAGTTTGTTTTCCTGAATAGTCCTAGGACTTTAGTAGTACTACCGTCAATCTCTCGTCTCTCCTAATACTCCATTATACTACCTCCAACCAAACGCTTATCTTACCTGTAATTTCTGTTTGAAAGTAGGGCTAGGCCCAGGGCTGGCTCCACGGGAAATGGCGATTAAGGTTGCAATCCAGGGCGGCTGAAATTTCCTCCTGATTGCGGTGGTACTAGTGGTGTGACACAGTGGCAGTTGCATGGCTATGGAAAAAAAGAAAATGAAACCTGGTTTGTCCTTACTGTAGCATTACAACGGTACGATAGAGAATATAGCAGGTGACAGTACACTAGACTACAACAGTGCCACAATGTAGCCTAACAAATGGTAAAGTATTGATAGTATAACTTGTACTTGTGTAGGATTTCTTTGACATTGGCTACTACTACAAGAAATAGTACTGAAGCTGAGTAAGTCTAGAATATATCCTCGGATTCCTTCACCAGCCTGTTGCTATGACCTTATCCTCCCCAGCAAGTGTGTGGATTTATTGATGTCATTTAGTCACACATCAAGCAAAACCACACAACCCGGGGGAAGAGGGTTAGGGTTTGTAAAATGGATGGGAATGGGGGTTTCTTTTTGGGTAGGTTTTGTTGAGAGAAAAAAAAAAAAGCACAGCATGGACAAACAATAATTGAACATAAAGAAATTTTTGGGTACAAAGCTAACCATAAATCTTTTACGTGACATAAAGGAAGTGCATGCACTACTGAATGCATTGTTACAGAAAAGTAAGTAGTACTTTCGACAACCGTGAATGACAGAATGCGACAGTACAGGGCTACATTAAATTAGGTTTAAAAAATAGCCAAATTAAAACCTATAGAATGGCTGTAGGGATCAATTTAGAAGCAGATAGAGATCCAAGAAATGCAGTCACACACACTCATTGAAGAAAAGAATGGATACTGTATCTGTATTGTTGTAGTTGTCCTGTTGAATTTGCTAAGTAAGTTGCATGCAGCAAACAATTCCTCTTATTAGCGGCACTCCTCCATTCCAGCTGACGCTTCGTCCATCAATGTTGGTGACCAGAAGACACCCTGTCCACTGCCTGCCTGGCGGATGCTGAATTGCGGCTCGCTAATGTGAAGCCTGACTCCATCCTTTTTTCCCCATTGCACAGACTGAAACCCGGCCTGTAATTATTGAACGAAAAACAGCACTGATAAATAAATATAAGGTATGTACGGTGTGTAGTGCAAAAAGTCACACTTTGATTTTCCTAATAGACAGTACAACATTTTTGAAAGTACGTACTCTGTCTGAGTCACCTTTTGAAGGATAAGTAAGTATGGGCAAATTAATTTAGCGGATCTTTCCCCTCAAGCTAGGTGTACTGTAAACTGTGTTTTAGAACAAAATTAGACCTTCCCAGCAGTGCTTCCACCCAGACCCTTACTAAAGCCAGTTGCAAAAATGTAGAAGACCCCCAATCAGATGGTCTAGCAGAAAACTGGTGACAAAACCTACTTCGAAAGTAAAAGTAGGCCCAAATACCCCGTTACCCACCGTGGATTGTATTCAAACCACTTGCAAGCAAGCAAAAGTATCCATAGCCAGCATCGCTCCAAGACTCGAAAACTCCCCCACCCAAACACATGCAATAGAAATACTGCTAACCCTAACGAGCCCTAAGTGGCAGAGGCTTTCTTTAACTATGCCAAATCTAAGCATGAGCGAATTTTGCGGATCTCGCGTTCGCGAATTTTGCGGATTTGCGGATTCGCAATCCGCAAAATCCGCGAATTCCCGCGGATTTTTTTTTTGTGTTCGCCCGTGTTTCTGCCAGTTCGCGAGGGTTTTTACAATTTCGCAATTTGCGAACTTACCTGTCGGGTCGCAAGTTTTGCGAACTTGTTGTTTCTACGTGTCCAGCCTGTTTGGGACACTCTTCTTCATCACTGCCACTCTCTGTCACCACTGCCACTCTCTGACTACTCATGCCACCCTCTGGCCCACCCATGCCACCCTCTGTTTCATCACCACACCCTCTGGTTGTCCAGTGTACATTATTTTCGGCAAAGCAAAGCACACCTTCCCTGCCTCAAGTGACCTGAATTAATTTGGGGCTGATTAATGTGTCACAGAATATTTTTTTAGCTGGCACCTGCTTCCTTAGTGCGCCCTGATTAGTGATCTTTTGCACTTGCTAAGTGCTTTCATTGTTGCAAAATTAGTTACAACACCTGCCCTGCCCCAACTGACAATAATGAATTAGGGGCTGATTAATGGATTTTAACTTCCAGCCTGGCTCCTGCTTGTCTCCCTTAGCTGTAATTCAGGACCTTTGTGGCATATGTGTAACTATTCTGAGGTTCAGAGCAGGGTCACATAATAGTTTCAACTGGCAACTGAACTCTGGAGGGGCCCCTCAGGAAGCACTACAGGAAATGGCTACTAATGATGTGCCTGAACTTTTGAACCTGGTAAGTAGTTACTTTCAGTTTTGCTAAGATCGTATTTCTGCAATTTTGCACTTATTCGCGGGGCGCGAACTCACGCGAACAGTGCGAGCAGTGCGAGCAAAATCCGCTGCTCGCGGATTTGCGGATTTTGCGGGAAATTCGCAAATCTCGCGGATTGCGGATTTCCCGAAAATCCGCAAAATCCGCGAGCGGAACGGATTTTCCGCCCATGCCTAGCCAAATCCACCCTTTCCCACCATGGATTTTCTTCAAATGAATTGCAACCAAAATTACACATTCTCACGAGTGCTCTAAGACCCCAGAACTCAGTTGCAAAAATCTAGAACACCCCAAAACACATGCAATCCTGCTGCTAGGGCTAACCCTAACGAACCCTAAGTTACAAAAAGTGCCAAAAGGCTTTTCCTTATGGATTTTGTCACAACCACTTCTATCCGGTATTAGACCTTCCCAGGAATGCCCCAAGACCCGCCAACCCACCCGCCAAAAAGCACAACACCCCCAAACAGCCCAAATGCAAAATCTCATACTTACAATATTTCTCGGCCTTCGGTCCAAACGCGCTGTGCAGCTAGGCCATAACTCCAGTTTTCCACCACGGATTTCCTGAAAAGCAAATGCAATCAAGATTAGAGTGTCCCAGCAGTGCTCCCAGACCCCGAAACTCACCCACAAACAGCCGGAACCCCCCCAAAGAGCACCTCAAATGCAAGCAAGTCAGCAAAAACACAAAAAAAGTTCAGCCTCCGATTTGGTCCAAACCACTTTTATCCGGTATTAGAGCTTCCCAGCAACGGCCCCAGAGCCGCCAACTCACCCGCAAAGAAGTAGAACACCCCCACAAGTGCTGAGTCTTTCTTCATTGGGCGTAATCCAGCCCTCTGCTTTGAAGGAAATAGGAGTCTGGAGGAGGAGGATAGTGGAGCATGTGCTTCTGAACTTGTGAACCTGAGGAATGCAGACTGCGGCACCTTCAAATCAATAAGCAAACAAGTGAAGACAGTTCTGCTGATGGGCTTGTTTTTGTGATTAGGTGATTAAAGTTTGAATTATATTAACTGTGCACAACAAAGAAAGACATGCAAACAAACAGGGGTTTGATTCATTTAAGGTAATCAGAGGCTGGAATCAAGTCAAAATTTACCAAAAAAGCAGTTGCCTCTGACACTATGGATTGTACAATCAATTTTACCCAATGTCCTATTTTATTGACATTGTAAGCATTTTACATTTTTGCATTTTCTTCAAAAAACTTTTTCCAATATTGCACAATAGGGTGATAGCACATTTGTTTAGATCATCTCCATTAATCGAATACATTCAACAAAAAACAATAATTAAACTAAATTCTTTACGATATTTTATTACATTACACAAAAACAAAGAATGAACAATTTACGACATTAAAGAAAAAGCTCTGATCTTGATGTTCTTATTCTTAAAACAAACAATGCAAATTTGTTATTTTGCCAAATTTGCTAGAACAGCCCTACTCTCTTTCACTGAATAAACTATTCTTCGAGGTAAAATTATTTCCAACAAAGAAACAGTAAATTTTATCCTGTATAAGGTCGGAGAAGTCTTTTGAGGCTTTTTTGGCCGTTATTGTGAGATACGTCTCTCACTGTATGTCCTATTAATATATTAGGTCATAAGGCATCTGGTTCTCCTGGCCTAGGTAGTAAGCCTACGCGTTTCGACCTTCTTTCAAGTAGCAGGATGTGAGTTAGGGAAGGTCTTCATCAGGGCTCATGGTTTTGTTTTGTAGGACATCATGCTACACCCTTTACAGTAGAACGATGGTTGTTCTCATATTTTTGTCCTTCGTGTCTTTACTTTCTTTCAAACGCTAAAACGACCGGCAAAGTGGTGCTTTCTTCTGGAGGTGGGCTCGTGTTTGGGAGTCTTTTCGGGAGATTTCTGGAAGGCAGCCTCTTTGTCTTTGAAGTGCCGCTGTGATTCTGTATTTCCTTTGAGCAATTCGCGGTGCGTTGTCTCTTCGTGGTGGCTTTTCCTCCTATGCCGGGTTCGTCAGTAAGCATGACGTATCTCACAATAACGGCCAAAAAAGCCTCAAAAGACTTCTCCGACCTTATACAGGATAAAATTTACTGTTTCTTTGTTGGAAATAATTTTACCTCGAAGAATAGTTTATTCAGTGAAAGAGAGTAGGACTGTTCTAGCAAATTTGGCAAAATAACAAATTTGCATTGTTTGTTTTAAGAATAAGAACATCAAGATCAGAGTTTTTTCTTTAATGTCGTACATTGTTCATTCTTTGTTTTTGTGTAATGTAATGAAATATCGTAAAGAATTTAGTTTAATTATTGTTTTTTGTTGAATGTATTCTATTAATGGAGATGATCTAAACAAATGTGCTATCACCCCATTGTGCAATATTGGAAAAAGTTTTTTGAAGAAAATGCAAAAATTTAAAATGCTTACAATGTCAATAAAATAGGACATTGGGTAAAATTGATTGTACAATCCATGGTGTCAGAGGCAACTGCTTTTTTGCAACAAAGAAAGACAGACACACAGGAATAAAAGTGAATAAGGACGAAAAAGAAAGTTATTGATTCATTGTCTCATTTTCAGGGCTCGGTGTCAGGGAATAAGAATAAGACTTCGTGTAGCAGGCTCCTCAGATGCTTCCGGGCCTTAAAAGAATGGCTGAAATGGTTGCACATTTTTCGGCAGGTGTCCACTACCTCATACGCTGGACTGTCTTTCTCACTCAAGAATTTTTTGACAACCAGGTTTATACAGTGCGCCAAACACGGCACTCTGAAATAGTGACCCAGCTCCATGGCCTTAACTACATTGGAGCCATTATCCGTGGAAACATAACCAATCTGGCGTTTTTTTGGGGACAGCCAGTCAAGGACCTTTGTGTTAAACTCATCCAAAATGTTTTGTGCTGTGTGACGTTTCTCCAAACCAAACATGGCTAGTGTTGCATGTTTACGAGCAGCTTTAAAAACTTTGTCCGGGTCAACACCTGCGTTTAGCTTTGCTTTAACCCCTGAAAAAGAGACCCAGTGTGCAGTGATGCACATGTAATCAGCGCCTGCGCCACTGGTCCACATGTCTGTTGTCAGATGTATAGTGTGAACAGCACTCTTCTGCAAAGCTGCCCCAATCACCTCCAGCACATCTTCATGTAGTGCTGGAACCGCAACTCTGGCAAAATAGAACCGGCTAGGAACCTTCCATTTAGGGCAGAGCGCTGCCACTAATTCTTGAAAACCAACACCTTCTACAAAAGAAAAAGGGAGAAGGTCCAGAGCTAGCATTTTAGCCAGCTTAGTGTTATACAGACGCGTCAGTGGGTGGTTGCGTTCATATTGCGCTTCTGTAAACAGCATCTTTTTAATGTTGCCCTGGACCAAGCACTTACGGGATGATGATGATATCTTCGACCCAGTTACGCTCGCTGATGAACTTTTTCGCATTGGTGTCTCACTCTCTCCCACACTCTTAGTGTGGCTCACATGGGGTGTGCTGCTGACAGGGGTACTGGGTGTAAGTGAAGTGTTTGACACGTCTTCTTCCTCCTCGTCATCATCAGATGAAACAGCATTACGTGCAATTCGGGCTTCCTTGATCGCCTGTAGGTGCGCAAACCATTTGACAGCGTGCTTTCTTTCAAGATGACCTCTCTGGCCTCCAGTACCATAGTTGGAACCAAACTTACCACGACTAACTGCCAAGTTACAAATGCTACAAATGGCAAAGTTTTCCTTTTTTGGGCAAACACTAAAGAAGTCCCAAACTGCGGACTTGAAATGTCTTTGGGGGCCGGAGGAGGCGGCGATACTGGTGGTGGTGGTCCTGCTGCTAATGCCAGATGAAGTGGAGGATGTGGATTGCCGAACTTCAGTACGTTTTGCACTTTCACCACCACTAATTGAGGTCGAGGTGGATGGAGGTCCCTTCTGGCGACTAAGAAATATGGAAGTGGTAGGTGTTGGTGTACTAGTTAACTCCAATGATTATGGTGTTTCTTCCATTGCCTCCTCGTCGACAACATCATCACGCTCAGCAGCTTCTCGGGCTAGGGTCAAAATTTATTTTTGCTGCATGCCCGCTGGGGCTGCAGTGACCTTTATGATGACTGCGTCGTCGTCGTGAGAGTCTTCATCAGCAGGAGTATCCGCCACTTCTTGTTGAGCCTCATCACAATCCATAACTATGAGTCTTTCGACGACCTTCCTTTTACGCTTAAGTACCTTTGTCAGATCATGGTGTGCCTCACTCTCAGACGGCCTGATGGTTCCCAATTTTCATCCAGTTCATCAGAAGGAGGTGGGCTTGAAGAAGATGTAGACACCCCCCTTGATCTTTCCCATGCTAGGGATGTGGAAGACAATGAATGATCATCAGGAGGAGTGGCTTCCTCAAATGATACCTCTGCTTGATTGTCGATTTCCTGATGTGCCCCTACTTCGGGAGGAACAACTATTGTGGGCACTTGTGACCCTCCATGCACCTCTGCTTGCGCATCTCCTTGCGCTGCCTCTCCTTCCACATGTACTTGGGCTTGTACTTGCACATGTGGTTGTTGTTGCGGCTGTGGTTGTTCAACACTTGTGAGATGAGTTACAACAACCTGTGTTGATTCAGGGACATTGCTGCTACTTTCTTGCGATGAGCCAACATCACTGGTCGATGGTGATTGAAGAAGTACACTGACTGCCTCTGCAGCACTCAAGGGCTTGGACTTAAGTTGGCGTGGTGGTGGTGGTGGAGGCACTGAGCCCAATGGAGCGGGGGTGCTGCTCCCAGCTTGGTCCCCAGCAGATCCTGCTGCTGCTGCAGGTGTACTTTTTTTTTTACTCCCAAAAAACGCAGCGGCCGGCACACCAGCCTCCTTGGTAACTTGCTTCTTCTGCTCCTTACTGGCAACTTTCTTTCTAGAGGAGCTACGGAGAACTTTTTTTGGGGCCCTCTTCTTCAGAGCAGGTCAGAACAGCAGGCCGCAGTTGCACGAGTTGCAGAGTTGTCTGTGGCCAGACATGACGTCGCGTGACGTTATGCTGCACACACACACCGCTGCAGGACTTCTTCCTGGCACTGGTGGTTCTCTTGAGTCTTGTGCACCTAAAAGCAATGGAAGACAGAGGAACATCAGTTCAGTTATACACCCCAAAAAAATAAAACAAAAAACAGAAAAATCAGCACAATCCCATGCCCTCCATAATGTTTAAATTCAAGACACCCCACAGAAAGACTAGGCCCATGCAACACTCACTAGTCACTACCCCTGGTGAAAAGGCCACAACAACAGGCCCAAAAAATGAAAATCACAGAAAAATCAGCACAATCCCAAACCATCCAGTCCCTCCATGATGTTTAAATTCAAGACACCCCACAGAAAGACTAGGCCCATGCAACACTCACTACCCCTGGGCATAAAGGTTGAAAACAAGGCAAAATGGTTGCAGGCCTAACAACACTGCCTGCATTCAATGTGGCCCCCTCCCTCCCAGCACATGGCCAGGGCCTGTAGCAGCACTCAAAATGGCCCCCACCCGCATGGCCTGTCCCCATGAACACCCCAAAAAACGAAAATCACATAAAAATCAGCACAATCCCAAGCTATCCAGCCCCTCCATGATGTGCAAATTCAAGACAACCCACAGAAAGACTCGGCCCATGCAACACTCACTACCCCTGGTGAAAAGGCCACAACAACAGGCCCAAAAAACGAAAATCACAGAAAAATCAGCACAATCCCAAACCATCCAGGCCCTCCATGATGTTTAAATTCAAGACACCCCACAGAAAGACTAGGCCCATGCAACACTCACTACCCCTGGGCATAAAGGTTGAAAACTAGGAATAATGGTTGCAGACCTAACAACACTGCCTGCATTCACAATGGCCCTCTCCCTCCCAGCACATGGCCAGGGCCTGTAGCAGCACTCAAAATGGCCCCTACCCACATGGCCTGTCCCCATGAACATCCCAAAAAAACGAAAATCACAGAAAAATCAGCACAATCCCAAGCCATCCAGCCCCTCCATGATGTTTAAATTCAAGACAACCCACAGAAAGACTAGGCCCATGCAACACTCACTACCCCTGGTGAAAAGGCCACAACAACAGTCCCAAAAAACGAAAAACACAGAAAAATCAGCACAATCCCAAGCCATCCAGCCCCTCCATGATGTTTAAATTCAAGACAACCCACAGAAAGACTAGGCCCATGCAACACATACTACCCCTGGTGAAAAGGCCACAACAGGCCAAAAAAAAGAAAATCACAGAAAAATCAGCACAATCCCAAGCCATCCAGCCCCTCCATGATGTTTAAATTCAAAACACCCCACAGAAAGACTCAGTGCACCCACCACTGAGTACCCCTGGGCAAAAGGCCCCAAAACAGCCCAAAAATCGAAAATTCCAAAATTGTAGTTGCAGCAACTGTAATGCCCCAAACAAACTTACTTGTGAAATTTCTAATCCAAAAGTGATCCAAAGAAAGTCAAAACGGCCTCAAATCCAAATATCCAGCAGCATCCACAAAAAGTAATCCTTCCAGCTCCAGATCCAAATGAAAAGTGACCAGGAGATGGACAAAGCACTGGGAGGAGCCTGCTGGACAGGAACAGGAAGTTGAAGACTGTGGGGCACTTCCTTCCTCCCATCCCCCCCTCCCCAAAATGGACTCCTCGCAAAAAAAGTGCAGGCAAATGTCAACCTGAGGAGTTATTCAGATAAAAATCATCATTTCCAGAAGGTTTATGCTGCTTGCTGTTGGATTTCTTGTGCAGAATTGCAAATTTTGTATTTTCGCGAGTGCGAGATTGTTGCTGCTCGCCGCATCTACAAGCTCGCAATTGCGAAGTCCTGCCATACGTGATCACGGCGTACTCGCGTTGACAAACTCTAGCTGTGCAAGTTGGCAAGCCGCGATGACGTAATCGCGCTCGCAAAATTCCCGCGGGATCCCGCAGCAAGATCCAAAATGGCGCAGCACTCGCAAAATATCGAGAAAAACAACTCGGCAAACGCTGAATGACGGTAAGTAAACGCCGCGCGCCGCAAAATTGTATCACCAAGAAAAAAAAATCCGCTGCGTGCGAATTTGCGGATTTTAGGTTTACCAAAAATCCGCAAAATCCGCGAGCGTAACGGATTTTGCGCTCACACTTAATCCATGTGGCAGCAGTCAAACTTGTCCTAAATAGACCCGCAGATCATCAATATATAATACTTGGAGGGGACTGCATTGGTTGCCTCTGCAGCAAAGGATTCTGTTGAAGGCTATGTGCATTGTGTTCAAGGCCATACACGGCGTTGGCCCAGTACCTCTAAGACAACCATTGAAAGGAAATACCCCTGGATGACATGTGCGCTCTAGAACAGCAAATCCGGTCTGTGTTAGTAAGATTCAGAAGGTAAAACAAGGTGGTTGGGTTGTTTCAGTCAAACCAACCCAAATTTGGAACATGCTTCCACCATCACTCCGATCCATAAAGGAACTGTTGCATTTTAGGAGAGCCTTGAAGACCTGGCTGTTTCCCAAATAATGTTGCCTTGTTCTGTCGATAGATTATATGCTTGATAGCTCTTTACCTCTATTTACACATTATTGCCAGGATGTCAGTATTGGTGACAATTGCGCTCTATAAATGATTAAAAAAAATAAGAATAATACGTTGTCAAGAAGGACTTGGTGGCAGGAAAGTGATTGCTGCAGCGGTAACGAAGACAGAGAAATGGGTGAGACTCATCTCAATGGAGTGCATTCTATGGAAACCAACTGCAGGGCATTGCAGCAATGTTTATAGAGAAGTACATGATCTGATGGACCCACGAATTCAAATGTTACAGAAAGAAAGTGGAGGAGTGGGGCCAAGTGCTACTTGGAGGAGGCAGAGAGATTAGTAGATTGTGTTTTGCTTTGGGGAACACTGCTGCAGTGTTAACCCCTTGCATGCTGATGACAGAACGGTTCCGTCATCAGCGTCGGTTGAGCTGTGTTGATGACGGAACCGTTCCGTCATGACTCCACCCGCGCAAGGCGGAGTTAGCACAGGCGGGGAATACGCCCCGCACGCAAGGGGTTAAAGAAAGGATGGCGGACATCGCAACAGAAATAACAAAATAAACATTGAGATAAGTTGGACATAGGAGGCAGTGGGTTGACTTGACGAACATGTGCATCAGAACACGAACAGCACCGGCCAGTGCCAAAAGGCACTGTTAAGTGTAATGTGTACACTGATAGCAGTAGCGGCTGCTACCGGGGAGTAGTGGTGGGTAGGGGGGAGTTTTAAAAAAAAGAAAAGGAGAAAAAAATCAACAAAAAGAAAAACGGCAGCCGGCTCTCCTCCGTCCTCTTTATCCACAAGTCGTGCAGGAACAGGAAGCACACAGGCTCGCCATAGCCAATCACAATGCTGCAATGCACCATTGTGATTTGTCTGAGATCCGTGGATTTGCGCTCTGATGGTGACTGGGGCCCTTGGCATGTTCCCCACTAGGCTGTGTATTGCAGCCTGGTGGGGAACATGCAAAGTGTGCATGAGTATTTGGCAGGGGCAAGACGGCTGGCAAGGCAGTCCTGCCCACTTTGGAGTGAGCAAATCACTAATCCCTCTGCTATGTGCCCGGCACAGCCCCACTCCTACAGCACCTTTACAGCGCCAGAGAATTTTGAAAAATAAAATGATAATAACACAGTTATAATTTTATGTTTCTTGTGGGGCAACGCTCCTCCGCCTTAGTGGAGGAGCCACCCCTGACTGATAGTCTCCTTACTCTTCACTAAATATTAACTGTTTTGAGAATTTGGTTGAAGCCAGTCATTGCATTAAAGATAATGTTGGAGAGAGTGGTGTCAGATGGGGAGGGACTGAGTGGAGAAATGAGAAGAAAGAGGAGATCACAAGAAAGGAGTAGAGTTTTGGATTGATCTTTTGGATTTTTATAGGTCAAAAGTACTGTATTTTATGTGGGGTTTTTATATTGCTTTAATGACACAAGAGGGTCCCATATGTAACAAAGTCATGTGCTATTCAGGGGCATTGAATTATGGAAAACCAAGCAAGAACAGGAGAGTTGCTTATGTACTGCAGAGTTTTGAGGATTATGTGTACATCAATGTGATGAGGGCTTGTATTGTAGTTGATTAGGCAGGTCAGGGCTCAGATTGCAGAAGTGGAATTTGTACTTCTTTAGGTTGGTCAGATAGTTTGCTGTTTGTTCATGAGATTTGTATCTCTCTAAAGGAAAAGTACAACCAGTCTCAACAGCAATTTGTGCTCTTTACTTGACTAAGAACCCGTGAACTGGTTAAAGTGACTTCCACAGACTCTGAAGGCTTGAGGTGTAAGGATTTGGCGAAGCCCCCCCCCCCCAAAATCGTGAGAGCAGCACACATGGTAGGTTCACCAGTGTTTGGGGTCATTAAGAAGGCGGGCATCGATTGGCTGTTACCTGCTTCCGTACAGGCCGCAAAACCCTGCCCATAAAAGGGGTCGAGAGGCGACAGACTGGTCTTTCACTCTCACATGACGCCACGCAAGGACGCCGCCCACTCCGCTCCCTCATCCGCAGCAGAGGGAGAATTTTCTTTGTTCTCTCTCTTTTCTGTTTTGTAGGTACAGTACGCTTCGCTTCACACTCTGCACATCATTGGGGGCAGGGCACAAGTCCTAAAAAAAAGAAGTGGGAGGACTCTCCAAGTTAGGTGGTGTCACAGGAAGTGACATCAAGTCAGGAAGTGACATCACAACCGGAGGTGACATCACAGCATGAGGTGACATCACAGCAGGAAGTGACATCATGGGAGGAAGGGGTACGATGGTAAAGTACCTATGCTTCAGGGGAGGGTTGAACAAGATTGACAAGTCGAGGCACAAGTACTGACACACATCTTACTCTTCAGATTTGTGTTGCTTTCTCCATCATGTGCTTTCTTCACCTTCGGAACACCCCTGCACTCTGTGTTGTTCTCTCTCCTGTGTGCTTTTCCTTGCAATTCCCCGTCTTACTCGTTTCTCCCCTGCTCTTTTACTGTATTTCTCTCCCTCTTGTGCGCTTCTTTCCCCTTCAAACCTCCCTTGCTCCATGATCTCTGTTCCTCTGTATCCGTTCTGTGCTTCTCCCCCACGGAAGATGCTCCATCTGCTCTCTGTTCCTTTCTTCCTTGTGTACTTCACCCTGCAAACTCCCTCCATGCTTTGTGTTACTCTCTCCCCCTCTGTGTGCTTCTCTACCCTATAAAACAACCCCTACCCGCACTCCTTGTCACCCTCTTCCTTTTATGTTCCCCCAAAACATGGAAAACACCTCCCCTGCTCTGTGTTGGTCTCTCCCTCATGCGCCTCCCTCCTCTAACCACCTTGCTGAAGAACCGGGTTTTAGAACCCAGCGGCGCCAGGGAACACGCCTGATGTCTTCGAGTTCTCCTGTCTTGGCATACAGAGACACGGGATACTTCTTGGTGACGTCAAAGATCAAATTTATTGGTTGCAACCAGGAACAGAAGTCTACGAAGCACGACACGGGTGGTTCGCCAGAGACTGCACTCTCATTGTTCGGTTCTGTTCAATTCTGTTCAATTTCATATTGCAAGACATGGTCTTTTATGCAAAAAATTACGCTTCAGGCAAACATTCATTTACAGTTGACCAATCCCATGTGTACACGACAAAAGCATTGCATGATGACAAGCCCATATTTCAGTTGTCCAGCCCACCATCAAATAAACGGGAAAGCCCAACATTCTTGCTCGAACAGGCCGGACGGACCCATAATAAAAGACCTCAACCCAAACCATAAATAGGCCATAAAAGAAGGAGCAGAAACAGATGGGAAACAAGATAGAAGGGTGCGTGCATGTACCATAAAGTCAGCGATGTCCAGCTCTTTTGATCTCTATCTTGACCAGCTGCCGAGCAAGGGACTGGCCTAACAAGTTTGGCTTCGGGCAATGGAGTCAGCTTGCTCAGGTCACACAGAAGTCAGCTAAAGGTGTACGTGTCCCAAGGACTCGTTCGGCCGTAGTCCTCGGCCTATGGGAGGGCAACCACAAAATGGCTGCCGTACATGAAATGGAACCCAAAGGTTCAGAACAAAATCCCTAATTTCATAGTGAATCCATCACTCGAACATGACGAAAACACTTGTGCATACCACACACGTCATTTGCGGTCCGCCACGATACGACGACCTTTATGAAACGGGTTCAGAATCACGGAAACCTCAGACCCTCCTTTTGCCCTTACATAGGCAATCACCTAGACTCATGTCAGTCTGAATCCAGGTCTATATTCATCAAATCATCAAGATGTTGCTGTAGCATCATCCTATTACTTAGCACGTCTCTCCGTACAGGTTTCCTCGCACACAAGGTAGCATAAAGGCCACATATAGCAGGAGCACACTGTACACAAAGACAGAACAGGAAAAGAATGGCTAAGACCATCCCAATGATCATCGGAATCTTCCATCCCCAGGTGGATAACTATCCCCAAAACCATCCAATTAATGACCAATCTCCTTCGTCCACATGTATAGACTTGGAGGTCTAGTGCAGCTTGGGAATGGCTTGATTCACTGTCAGAGCATTGTCTGGAATGAAAACGCAGCAGCTTGATTGAATCAATTTGCAGACCCCTCCTCTATCTGCAATTATGACATCTAACGCAACTCTGTTCTGGAGAGTCATAAGGCGATCCGACTGGAGCTCAGCAGTCAGGTTACTAAGGGCACCGGCAGTTTCAACTACGGTGGACTCAACCACTCTCGTCAATTGCCGTATGTTTTTGCTGTTAACCATAGGTCCCCAAAACGGCATAAAACCCTTCAAGAAATCTCCTAATTCTTGTCCTGTAGTATCTTCCTTACTGAAGACACCTCTAACAATTCTCGTCTTGTGGTAATCTGCCGCAGCTGTATAAGTAGGAGGCAACAGGAACGAGACAAAACATGTGCCCGAGAAATCAGGAGGCTACCATGTGTATGCTCTATCGTAACAGACAAAATAGGTACCCTTAGCTGCTAGGAACGATGGGGAAGTCTGGGACGCAAAAACATACGTCTCAGTGCAGATACTCTTCCCTAACTGAGCTCTCGGATTCTTGCCATTACCTTGCAGACAAAAATGACCCTGATGGGGTACAATACAAATCGGCGAGGATCTTTTCGCTCGCTGGTTCTCACTCAAACTAACTCCATATCCAGTCACATTCCATCCAATATACGCTAGTGTCTCATCTTTCGGGATTGTCTCATAGGAACTAACTCCTCTAATCATATCGACTATTCCCTTAACTAGAGCACTATTCTTTGGATTGTCTTTCATCAAACGTAGGGGGTAGACTTCACGAGCATAGATGAACATCGTTCTGTATGCCCACACAGAACCATTATAGCTGAATGGCAAGACCAGGTAAGGAATGCCTTTTTCAGTAGTATGAGGCATAAGACCACACACCCAACAGTTAGTTGTGTTCACTACTAGCTGGTGTTTGTGCAGAAGCTGAACAAAGGAGTTATTAACAAATTCCAATCTTCTAATGGATTCATTTTCAGGCAGAGGATGAAAAGAATGTGAAGAAACAGTAGAAGAAGGTATGGGTTGTGTAGTGGGTGCAAACGTCACTTGAAAAGAGAATATAATATATCCCATTAAAAACATCATCAAACTAAGTAACATAAAAAGACATAATATCAAAAAACACTTTCTACTCATAATTCAGCACATTTTGCTCTTAAAACTCATTTCTTCAACAGGTCTCTCCATCTCAAAAAACTCCATCCTCTAACCGTGCTGCTCGCGGCGGTTGGGTCTTCCGTGCTAAGGAATGCATCTGTCAGTCCAGGGAACGCCCTAGGACCAACCAGAACTGTCGACCTTATGTCTCCCAAGTCTTTACACCGCGACCTTACAGCTGAACCCGGATGGCGGTTCAAAAAACAAAAATCAGTCAAAACAGTTTCTCAGATGGGAGAGCTGAACTTTCAAAAATAGCAAAGAAAAGAATTTTCATTTTATTAGTCCCACGACTCTTGGTCGTAAATTATAACGGCCTTTACCAGGCAATGTCTGATCACAAAACAAAAGTTCAGGCTCAGTAGTGTCCAGTCAAACTGACGGTGGCACAGCTTCTTGCAGAAGATCGTCGCTTTCACGCTCAGAACTCGTCCCAATTAAACGTGCATCGCTAAAAGGCAGAAAACGGTGTCAGTTTCTGAATCAGGAATACCCTCCTGAACCCACCAGTCATTCGTCAGAGGCAAAGGAGCCCTCTTACAATGTACGCCATCGCGTAGACAATAGCACCAAGTAGGGACCGGTCCAGCGGGGTTGATCGTTCTTTGTCCGTTGGAAATTCTTAACTAGCACCGTGGAGCCAGGATCAATAGCGTGTCCTGAATCTTCAGAAGCCTGAGGCAATGTATCATGAACCTGTTGGTGTAAGACATGCAATTTAGCCGTCAAATCATACAGATAGTCAAGCAGTACAGGGTGCTCGATCTCGCTAAATTTCGTCAGCCTCGGCACTCCCCATATGTTTGCCGGGAGATCAAAAATCATCTCATATGGACTAAGTCCCACTCGAGAATGTACAGTCATCCTAGTTGACAAAAGTGCTAATGGCAAAGCATCAGGCCATTTAAGACCAGAGCTCGCTTGTATCTTGGCAAGTTTCAACTTAAGAGTGCCATTATAGCACTCCACTAGACCCGCTGATTGGGGGTGATTTGCAGCATGAAATTTCTGGTGAATTCCTAAACCATCACATACTCTCTTCATCTCTTGACCCACAAATTCACTCCCATTGTCACTCCAGACCATTCTCGGCAAATTATACCTAGGGAAAAACTCCTTAACAAGGGCTTTAGCTGTGGACAAGCAGTATTATCTTTTAGGGGATATGCTTCTACCCATCTCGAAAAAGCACAAACAACCACGAGTACATATTTCAGGTTGTTGCATCTCTCCATGTGGATAAAATCTAATTGCAAAACCTCAAACGGATACGTCGGAGGTGCAAAATGACCAGCTGGAGTTGGAGTTCCCTTACCAGGATTGTACGTCAGACAAACCATACAATTCTTGACCGGTATACACCTGTTACAACGCAACTTTTACAACTACCTACCATTACAACGCAACTTTTACAACGCATACCATTACAACGCATTGCGCTGAGGGGCGCTCTAGGATAGGGAATACGTTTAATTTACTATCCAACACCTTCCCTGGTGTCCACGGGGACTGGAGTTGGAATAGTAAATTATACTTACCACTATCCAGCACCTCTAAGCGCTATGCGTTGTAATGGTATGCGTTGTAATGGTCGCGTTGTAATGGTAGGTAGTTGTAATGGTATGCGTTATAACGTCATACATCCTTCTTGACCACATTCTCTGTACACTTGGAAATTCCAGCATTTTGCCATACTGGAGCCAACAACTTACAAATCCCTTTCGCACTGATATGAGCCATTCCATGCGCCATTGTAACCACTTCAAGCACGTACGCATCGGGTAACAACCATCGCTGATGCTCTGAGAACTCAATCCAACAACCATTCGAATCCAGTTTACCCGTACTCTCTCTCCATACGCTCAACTCTTTCTCTGTAGCTTCAGCTTGAATTGACTTCACACTTTCTATCGTATCTTCACACACACTTCCCTCTGGAACCCATCTCGCCGGACCTGCAACGTACATTCGACTCATCACATCCCTCGCCACATCTTTCACAACTTCATCCGCAGACGCATTACCACGACTAACATCATCGGTAACCTTCTTATGTGCACTGCATTTCACAATCGCAACTTGCAACGGCAAGGTAAGTGACTCAAGAAGCTCATTCACCAACTGACCATGCTGTATCTTCGTTCCATGAGACGTGAGGAACCCACGTTCCTTCCACAAGCGACCAAAACTATGAGCCACACCAAACGCAGACTGGCTGTCGGTATATACAGTCACTCGTTTCCCTTTCGACAACACGCACGCTCTCGTAAGTGCAATCAAGTCTGCTGCTTGAGCTGAATTATGTGGGATACGTGCAGCTTCAACAATCGTATGCAAAGTCGTAACAGCATATGCCGCAGTCGTATCGCCATTCGGAAGCTTGAAGCACGAACCATCCACCCATAAGGTACCATCACACTTCACAAGAGGAGTGTCCCTAAGGTCTATTCTCCCTTTCGTTTCCTCCTCTGTCCTAAGAAAACAATCATGCTGTTCAGAAACATCTGTCTCTACTGAAATCGGCAACAACGTAGCTGGATTCAACGTATTGCATCTCTGTATGTGCACATGACTCGCTAAGAGTGTCAACTCGTGACCTGACAATCGAGCACTAGTTAAGTGCTGTGTCTTGGTCCTGTTTAACAAGGTATCCACTGCATGTGGAACCATCACAATCAACGTATTATCCATCACCAAACCAGCAGACTGTCGGATAGAAACAGCTGCTGCTGCTGTAGCTCTCAAACAACTCGGCAACGCTCTAGCTACTGGGCCCAAAGTCGACGAGAAATACGCACATGGACGTTGCTTATCGCCAAACTGCTGTGTCAAAACTGACAATGCACATCCCTCTCTCTCGTGGACATAGAGTGTCCAAGGCTTACTGTAGTCGGGGGTACCCAACACAGGAGCCGAACACAATGCATCCCGTAATTCAGAAAAACTCTTCTGGCATTCGTTAGTCCAAAGAATAGGATTCGGAGTATCCTTAACAGTAAGAGCTATCAAAGGTTTCGCAAGAAGCGAAAAATTTGGAATCCACTGTCTACAATATGACGTAATACCCAGGAAAGCACGCACCTCTCTCTGCGTAGTTGGCACACTCATTCTCACTATAGCTTGAATTCGTCCTGGGGTCAATCTTCTTCCCTCCTTCGATAAGAGATGACCTAAGTAGGTCACTTCTTGTCGACAACACTGCAGCTTCGAAAGAGACACTTTATGACGGAAGTCAGACAAATGATGCAACAACGACAATGTAGCTTCTTTACAAATCTCCTCAGTATCGGCAGCAACTAACAAATCGTCAACGTACTGAACAAGAGCAGCA
Organism: Lissotriton vulgaris; assembly: GCF_964263255.1. Taxonomy (NCBI): domain Eukaryota; kingdom Metazoa; phylum Chordata; class Amphibia; order Caudata; family Salamandridae; genus Lissotriton; species Lissotriton vulgaris. Next base: position 224,760,582 of record NC_141693.1, on the reverse strand, counting down.
CCATCAGGTAAGACAATCGTATCAAGCTGTGTTTTCAAAGCCTGACTATAGATTGACGGACTTTCACAATAGCCTTTAGGAGCGCGCTTGAACCGGAAACTTCGACCTCCTAAAGAGAAGCCAAAAATATCTCTACTCTCCTCGGCAATCGGGATGCTGAAGAAAGCATTCTTCAAATCAATCACCGAAAACCAGGTGGCTGAAGCTGGAATCATAGTCAGTAAGGCAGTGATATCTGGAACAACAGGAAATTGCGGAACTACAATCTTATTCACCTCGCGAAGATCGATCACGAACCTATATACAGGCGGTTGCGAAGAATCAGTACGTTTCAGAACAGGCAAAACCAGACTATTGCACACATTACCTCTCGTTTCTTCAATCGCACCTTTCTCAATCAGATCATAGATAATCGCTAGCAACGCTCTTTCACCATCACTAGAGATCCTATATTGGGGAATACTTGGCATTCTAGCGTTCGCTTTCAGCGTCACAACATATGGCAGTATCTCCAAAAGACCCACATCATATGGACCAGTAGCCCAAAGAACATCAGGGAGAGAAGACAATTCGGCCGGGAGTCGGTCTTTCGACAAATACATCGGAGAGATCACTCTCTTACCTAATGTAAGTTGTGCTCCTGAAGGAGAACATTGTAGTGTCGCATATAATCTTTTCAACAGATCCAATCCCAGCAAATTCTCACCACAAACAGTCGTCAAAATAAGGGGTGCTTCCAATTCACAAGGTCCAACAGAAAGAGACAAAGGACTAGAAATCGGGTTTCTAACTGGGGCGGTGGAAAAACCTACTGAAACATTCGTCAAGCCAAACGAAGGTGCGCCAGGGAGTTTAGAGTGCATAATAGAACTCTTCGCAGCACCAGTATCCAACAGAAAAGGCTCTGACACACCTGATGTAATCACTTCAACATAAGGTCCACTCTGATCTACCGGAACTGAAACAACTCCCTCTCTTTGTCCATGGCTGTCCTAGCAATCATTACCGTCCATATTCTCACCATCAACATAGTAGTCGTCAGCATAGTACTGAGTTGTCCTACCAGACGCACCATTTTGCTGATCAAAACAATTCATTGAATTTTGTGGAGGAAAGGAACGCGCATTCTGGGGGAACACACCACGTCCCCTAACTCTAGAAACTTGCTGAACACCTCGACCCTCACACCAGAAACACCACTCGCGCGCTGCAACAGAACCGGGCAACTATTTTTAAAATGACCCTCTTCTTTACAATATGCACACTGATTAGGGCCTACAGGAAAACGCGGTTGAGAAGACTCGAACCTTTGCGAGTTTCTCTGAAACTGCTGAGGTTGCTGATAATCACGTTGGTCATTACGAGGCGGATACGCTTGCTGCAAAAGAACCTTCGTCTTCAAATCTTTAGTCTTCTTGTCTGCTCTATCCTTCTCATCCTTATCCCTATTTTCGTAGTACTGCGCAGTAGCCGATATTTGTGCTGATGAGGAAACAGCCCAAGAACTCTCTGAATCCTTCAACTTGGTACACAACTCGGGAAGCAAATTATGCATAAACTTATCAACAAACAACCGTTGACCACCTTCCGTACTCATGTCTTGACCACTATGGTCAATAAACGTCTCTTCAAACCTAGTGAAGAAATCAGACACACTTTCATCTTTCTTTTGCTTACACACAGACAATTTGTCCCAGTTTACTCGCATAGCAGGCATTAACGTCTTCATATAAGTATGATCCTACCAAGAAGTTCTGCAACTAAAGGCTCAGGTTTAGCACCACCAACTTGTCGACCATCCACAGCACCAATATTAACCCATGTATCACCTAACTCTTGCGCATGATCCGTATGACGAATCAATCCCCATAAAGGCTGTGGAACCACATTTCCAAACAACATGTCTATATCAGCTAGATTCATAACACATGAGTCTGCAGTCTGCGATAATTCCTTATAATACCCTGCAGGATTTTTACGGGGATCAGGCAAAGTTTGCTTAAGAGCCAAAACTTCAGCTCGCTTCCACGGAACATGTACCCAAAAACGCTGAAAATGAGCCGGCGCAGCTACAATACCAGCCTGAGCATTGGCCTGAACGGCCTCTTTCCACACCGGAGGTACCTCTCTCATCGGATATTGTTGCACTTTCCTCCTAACAGAAGGATCAGGCTCGAACAACGGCTGAGAAGGAGATTCACTCCTAAACAAAAGCAGTGTCGCTACTGCTCTTTCAACGTCGAGACTCACAATCGTACCTTTCGCAAACTCGGATTGTACACGGAACAACTCAGACAGAGTCTGTTCCAAATTCTTCACGAAGAAAAGTACACATCTTGCCAAAAACATATCTCTGCTTTGGTGCTTCCCATTGACGGAAGACATCCATAACAGACTCTAAATCGTATCTTAAAGGATTAGTAACCCATTTACGGGCTAAATGATCCAATACTGTCCGCTCATCCGTACCAGGTATTTGGCTACGCAACTGTTTACGCTCTGAGACAAAAGACTAGTAACAGTATCTGTCATTCTCTGTTGAACAGAAGGAGAAGTTGACAGAAGGACAGGAGACAAAGCAGACTGAGAGGAAACCAACGTAGGAGCAATAGCAGAGGAAGCAGCAAGAACAGGAGAAAAAGTTGTAGGAATTGGAGACGGAGCAGTTAGCAAAGTCGGCGGCCCTTGAGAAGGTTGTACCAAAGGAATAGGAGCCAACTGAAGAAGAGCTGGCGGTTGAACATAACAGGAGGTAAAGCAACTAGAGGTTGCAGAGGTGCTGTAGCACTCTGCACATAAGGGGGTGGCGAATTCAACAAATGTGACATTAAAGGATCTTTCTCAAGTTCCATCGTCACACCTTGCTGAAGAGGCGGCAAAGCCGGATAACATTTATCAATCGCCATTTTATGTTGCCTGTGCAACTGTTCACTCGCTTGTTCTTCTTCGTTATCTCTAAACTGTATAGCAGCCTGCATTATCGAGATACCCTTTTCTCTTTGCTAATTTAATTTCTTTCTGTTTGGCTTCCTTTCACCATAGGCGGAAAGAGTCAAACATCGCCGGCCGGGCTGTCTTCTTAAAGAGTTTAACCTCCAGATTATCTAAAATCTCTGTGTCATAACTACCATATTGGGGCCACTTTAGGACTCCATCCTTTCTAGTGTAGCAAATCCACACTTCATTATATGTGATGGGGCCCACGCCATGTTTTACATAGAGCTCATAGGTTGGAGTTCCAATCGGAGGCACCGGACACGAATCCTCCAATCGGGAATCCCTATTACAACCACAACAAAATATCTTACCAAGTCTGCTAAGACCAGGCATCTTCGCTCACTAGTCTAGCTTCAAACTTCAAGGGAATATCGAATTTGATAATCTCGTGAATACCTCGGCTTTGGTGCTAGCAAGTTCCAAATCAAAGATCCCAAGGGATACCAGAAACTAAGGACTGGGAGACGCTCCACTCATACTTAACTGAGGTATCGATGATGTCGCCAGAAGACCCGTCTATCGTCTCGCTCTACAAATCATCAAAGGGTCCAAGACAGGGCGACAGTCAGGGCAGCAGTCCTTCGTAGCCGTCGGAAAGTGGGGAACCTCGCAGCAAAGACTTTTGGACCACGACGACATACAGGGGTCGATGAAGTGGCAGGCCTTCCTCCAGAATTTTCACACAAAGCTCCTCACAATCTTCAGGCTTGGACCGGTACCGCTGTAGTCGCCCCACGTTGGGCGCCAAATGAAGAACCAGGTTTTAGATAAGGGTGGGCGTAGTTCGCGGAGTCGGACTCCGCGGAGCTACGCGAAGCGGTAGTTGCACTCCGCGAACTACGCGTAGCTCCGCAGCCATGCGTAGTTGCTTGCTAGGCCCGTTCGCGCGCCGTTTTTCATCTTCGGGAGCACGGTGCGCGTGTTCGGGGCGTTGCCTGCATGCTCGGGATGGCTAGCGCGCTAAGTTACCCAAGAGGTTTGTCCCGCCCTCTTGCGTTCCCTTATTTCCTGTTCTGGGTCACAAGTAACGTGGTCGCGTTGTGCAAGACATGTTCGGGAACTCATCTTCTCGTTTGCACTACAAAAGTGCGTGATCACGCTAAATATTGCGTGAACCTACCCACGCGGTCGCGATGGGCGCAGCCATCTTGGATCACACACTCTGGCTATGGTTTTGGGCCTACTTTTGCATCTTGCTGAAATCTCTTCAATCCTGGTCTTTTTACCCACTTTTTCAAACTTTCTTTAGTTAATACCTATCTCTCTCTGTGCCTAGGTTTATATTTTTCATTTTATTTCTACTTTTACAACTTTTCTATTGTTTTATTTTACTTCCTTCTTTTACCTTGCTTCTTCTTTCCCCTACTTTTTTGTCTTGAACTTTTCTTCTCCCCTCCACCCAGAACCATGGTCAAGGGCGCCAGCAGCAGCGGCGGCTCAAAGGGCAAGGCGCCTGTGCCCCAAAAAACCCGGCTGCCTTGCGGCAGAATGCGCCCCCTAGGGGTGAGGCCCCGCCAACTTTTTGGGGAGGAGGAGGTGGCTGCCCTGGTGTTTTTTATCCAGCGCTACCTCCCCTTGATGTTGGCAGCAGGCGGCAGGCCCGGCTCCGGCTACCACCATATTGAAGAGCGTCTCCGGCGGTGGGTGAAGGTGCGCCGGGCAGTCTTCCGCTGCTCCGGTATCCGGCGTACCCACCATCAGCTGACCCACCATTGGGCAGACATTTTGGACCGGGAGCAGGACCTGTTGGACCTGCTTGGTGTCCAGGTCGTGGGTCTTGGTGAGTGGCTTCCCTAAAAAAAAAAAAGTGTGTGTATAATATATATCTCTATAGTAGTATAAGTATTGGTTTTGTATCTTTGTAAATCTTGGCTGAATAAGTAACGCGATGGCTGGTGCTCCTAGTTACATTTCCGATGTATTCCGTTATTATATCTACTGTAATTGTATGACACTGGTCTGTGTTGCGCTTCTTCATCTTCACTGACTCTTGCGTGTTCAATTTGGCGCTAGCTTTTGCTGTTTATTGATGCGAGATTTTCTTTATTGTAGAGAACTGAAGTTAGTTAATGCTATTAATAGAGTCTTGTCCTTCCTTTGTCCGTCAGTGAAATAGCCGTTGATGGATAATTGTACGTGTTTGCATATTGTATCATTTTTTTTTCACGGCCTTCTCTTCTGCATGAATCCTCCTCTGGCAATGAATGCTAAAGTTACTTTGTTCTTCTTACCTCAGCCAGGGCCGGCTTTAGGCATGTGCAAGCTGTGCAACTGCACAGGGCCACCAAACGCCAGGGGCCACCCCACCAATATATATCCTTAATTTAATAATCCTCAGAGGATGGATACATATTTGCGTGGCGGCCCCTGGCAGGGATTTGGTGCCTCCGGCTCTGTTCCACTTCCAAACACCCTGACTCCCCCCTCTTCACTGGCCTCCGTGCTCCGCCCCGACCTCCTCTTCCGGGCCCCCCTACCTACGCTCCCTGGCCAGGAGTCCAGGACCACCATGAGCCTAGAGCCGCCCCTGCCTCAGCCCTCCATAGAACTGATGTAGTTTGTTTAGTGAGTGGGTAGGGCAGCAGTAGCATTCAGTCAGTAGCAGAACAAAATATGATGCAATGAACGTACAATTTCGTTATGCACAAAGTTAAGCATGTCTCCTCCTTGTGATCTATGCATTTTGCTGGCAAAAAATTGAAAAGAAATGCCTACTTACAGATAATTGATTGATTACCCAATTCTTGAATCAGTGGTGTTGTTCAGGTGTTACTGCCTCTGTGTTACTTAGTAATCTGCAATCAGAATGTTTATGGAACATTTGATTTGTTTTCTCCAAGTATATATACACTAGTCAGTGAATCATGCAAGGCAGTAGTCATTTGGTAGATCAATGTTTGTTTCTTTTAATGTTGTAGCAGTGGTTTTTGAAATGCTGTCTATGTTTCACAGCACTCAATGTTTTTCTCTTTCTTTATTATTTCTTACATGAACCACAGAAACCAGGGGCAAGCAGAAGGCTGGGACCGAGTCGGCAGGTGAACGTGAACCACAGGCACAGAGCTCCTCTACTGAGGATCCTGCTGCTGTCCCCAGTAAGTCCAACAGTGCTTTCTTTTGGAACAATGATATTTCCCTAACTTTCTAACGGAGCTTTTTTTTCCAACCCATTAATGACATTTCACCTAACTAAATTTTGACAAATGCTTGTTTGATTTTGATTATGTTTTCAAAATTTTGGGTATTACTATCTGTCCCTGCCTTTCTGTTCCTTCAAAGAGCCTCTGCTATGACTCTCTGTGCTACTACTAGACTGTCTGTAGGTAAGCTTGCCCTGTTGCCCACTCTTTAGTTAAGGTACTAATCTTTTCAAAAAATCTGTGATAGAATAGCGGAAGGCACAGGGTCCACTCCTGTCTTATGCTTTTTCCTCTGTAATGTCTCTTCTTTGCAAATTGACACCAACCAAGTATGCATCCAGATGTTGGTCTAGTATTTTGTAAGCGTTAGTATACCACTACTACTCTTGCGGGTATTCTTCTATGCAGTCACATACATAACTATGTATGCACCACAAAATTGGATGTTGGTGATAGACAGGTTGGACCTTACTTACTTACAGTCTTACACCTCAGTCACAGAACTCAGAGGAACCCACAATTCAATGAACGACAACCTATATGGGCTCAGTCATTGGTCAATTATTCAATTACCCCTTTCCTGAACCCCAATACGAAGATGCCAAATGCTTTTATTACACAATCCATAACCTAAGTAACCCCCTTTTGCTCACTCTCTCGTGTAAGTCTACAAGACAACAGACACAGAAAATATACTTCCGAGTCAATGTGGTACTTCAAAACCTTTATTTTGTTAGAAGTAACTAAGTAAGTAACATCAATGTTTTTAAGTTGTTCCGTGAAATACGTCAAGGGCCACCAGAAAAAATCCAGAGTTAAAAAAGGCTGAATAAAGTAATCTACATTTGTACAGCTACCAGTGCACGATAGGGAAATGTGGGAAATGTCGGAGACCCCTCACCATTGAAAGTATACTGGTTACATATGCCTCTTTTTGGTAAGCTCTGGAAATCTTTGCTTCGTAGAAGGAAATCTTCTCATCTGCCGAAAAATAATGACAAAAGTGGTGCACGTTAGACAGTATGAAAAAATGAAATACATTTATGCAAGTTTTTAGCTGTCATGCTAAAAAAAAGGTGTAACCTGAGGCTGTAAGCAAAACTGGATTCCACAATCCACATTCAAAAAGTAAATACGGGCCTTTTTATTTTCCAAACTCTTCAGGTGTATGCTTTGAACAATCATGTGGCCTCAAAGGCGTCTTCTCGTACTGCGCAACAAGCTGCGAGGTAGCATGCGCAAAACTGTAGACATTGATGTACAAACTGGTTAGGTTATATGGTTCAGTCTAACTTTCCAAGGACTAGAGTAGCAGTATAGATGAGATGAGCTTGGGTACCATACCATAACAAATGAATGCTAATATGTGTGGTGAGTTAGTTACTCTGCTGTACTAGGCAATGTGGACTACTACTGATTACGTTGTACTTAACTGTTTTGCAGAACTCCATTCTTGGTGAACAAGTACAATGGGGGCTGTGCATCCATCTAAAAAGGTGTACTTATTTTTATTTGTGCAGAACCGGTACCATCCACCAGTGCCGACGGGGACAGCGGCGCAGCGACGGCGTCAGCAGAGGCGATCCCGGAGGGGAATGGAGGACCAGAGGCACCTACAGCAGCACCAGCAGCAGTGGAGGAGGAGCCAACAACGGTGGGCGATGGTAAGTTACATTCAATAGTGATCCGCATTACTTGGTGGGTGGGGAAAACTTCCTCACTGTACTCTGATATTTATAATGAACTTGAAGTTCTACTGGACAATATATGACGCCACCTTTGTCATTTCCAAGCTTAGCATTAGCATTACCACCGGCGAGAATTGATAAAATAACAGGCCTCTTCTATGTGACTACAACTCAGCTGTGAAAGGTTGGTGGCAGACTAAAAAAGTCTTATCCACAACATTACATGACCGCGATGGATTAACACTAAGGAGATTGATTTTAAGTATGATGAAAGGAGCAAGGAAAAAGCACCAATCATCTAATATAGAAGGATACTTTGGAATCAGCAATGCAGGTGGCTGATAGCAGTCGGATGCATGGGTTGTTGTGGAAGCATAGAAAGGGGAAAACACAGCTGCCTGCGTGGGTGGGAGACACATCCAATATCGGTGGGTAGTGGATGGATACTAGTGTCAGCAGCGGTGTTTTGGTTAAACCCAAAGGCAAGTGAAGGAGGGGACGACTGGATGCATTCCGGGTCGTTGCTGGCGAAACACAAACCACCTAAGGTTTGCTGCGGGATATAAAGAATGATAGTCTCTACTAGACATTTACTAGTACTAGCTGGCCCCTGTTAATTAATGTTAGTTTGAGACTGTCACTGTTCCCGGAAGCACAGAGTATATGATATAAAAAAACGAGATATGAAAAAGACAGGTGTTCGTATGTGTGTGACCGTTGAAGTACACCCATGCTATGCTACTAGGGCAGGCATAATGCCGTGCCAAAAAGTCAAACAAATTAAGTATATAAGCCGTAGAATGTTCAAGATAGATAAAACACCATTTTTTGTACTCAGCTTGCTTGCTAGTGCTACTGTACTGTGCCACTATGTGTTGAATAAATTTTGTGTTCTTGATTTGCTGGGATTTTGGATTACAACAATTATGTCTCTTTCTTTATAGTTACTCCTTCAAAACCAACCAGAAAGGAGTTGGCAGTCCGGGCCCGGCAGCGGAAACTGCAGGCCATCGTTGAGGCCTACCGCCGGCTGGTGGCTTAGGCTGAGGAGGAGGAGGCGGCGGCAGCAGCTGCTGCCTCTTCCAATGCCCCGGACCCCAAGCCTGCAGGAGTACGTCGGCATGGTCAGGCAGCCGCCCGCCGCCAGATTTTTCCAGCATCGGCCACCCCCCCACAACAACATGCATGCCAATGTAGGTGCCGCCAGTTCCAAAGAAAGATTCTCCTCCGGGTAGCCAGGCTGGAGGCTCAGAGTCAGACAAATACTCAAATAGAGGAGCGTGTGAAGATCATGGTTGATAAACACTTAAAAGCCCGCCGGCTTTGAGATGGACCCTGTTTGTTGTTTGCCCCTTTTTCAATCCTTTTGTTGGTGGGTGGGAATTGGGTGTTGGGGTTTTTTACATTACATTGAACGTTGGAATTTGGTTGGGGTTAGGGGAGGCGGGTAGGGACAGCTGTGGGGTAAGATTTGTATATATTTTATTTTTGTATCATCTTTATTTATATTATGTTAAAAATAAATGACACAAAGTTATGTTCAAAAGAAAGCATTTGAAGTTCATTTGCGTTTCTTGGGGGGTTGGAGGGGGGACTGTTTCACCAAATAATGTACGTTGTGCAACATCGCAAAGTTTAATTGGCCATGCAGGTCGGCGGACAGTGCTTTCTAATAAAAAAAATATATTGCCCACATCTTTAACATGCAGACAGATAGATGCGGTAAACCCTCACCGAGTTATATTTGTAGTATTAGAAGAACTACCAGTCTGTCTTGCGTTATACCTCACTGCAAACTTATCTTACCTGTGATTGCTGATGATGATTTATGATGAAGTGTGGCACTGCAAGGGCTGCATTTGTAGACAATGGAGAAGAATCTGTGGTTCTGAACTGCTGTGATAGTAGTAGTAGACATACCCTGCCAGTAGCATTTTGAGACAAAAAGAAAGAGGCAGTCATTTGCGTGACATACAATGTGGGGGTAGTATAAGTAAGTACAGTACATTACACGGTTAATCCAATATTGCAACTGCTAAACTGAAACAAAACAATGGTTTGGGGGACTGGAAACTAAGTGCAAGAGAGAAGATAAGAAGTTCAACTGTAGTTGTAGTACTCACGGCAACGTCAAACTTTTCTAAATCATAATGCTTTAAACTTAAACCCAAACAATTACGCCAATTCATTAGATGTATTCGTTGTTTGATGTTAATGGTAAATTATTTGGCATTATACACAGAGCTTGAGTTGGGAAGCCGAAGAAGATCCTGGCCATGCCTTGTTGACATTTCACTATTGTTGCTTTCACCACATCTGCCCCAGAAAGCGCGTGATCAAATTGTTGGTGTATATTTAATGTAAGAAACATCACACCTCAATGAAACCACGCAGCCCGGGGGAAGAGGGTTAGGGTTTGTTGAATGGATGGGTACGGGGGTTTTGGGAAAGGTTTGAGAAAGAAAAACAGTACGCATGGAGATTGGAGACAACAAAAGCAAAACAATGAAGACGATGATTTATGATGTTGATCCACTAGCCAATGAATGTAAGGAATAAACGTAAGAAAAGGACACGCTGAATATCATTCTTGGTTTCCCGCCATCCAATTGCTTGATGATGAGGATTAGTGGTGAGGGTGAGTTGATGCTCATAGTATAATAGCAGTGGGTGAAAATCATCCAGCCTGAAAAATAAAAAATAAATACAAAAGAATGTGAATGACCTAAACAAATTGTAATATACAGTGAAGATAAAAAAAATAATACAAGAGGAGTAGTCGTATGAGAGGACTTTCAGACTGAGGCGGCTTGGATACAATATGTATAAGTCTACTAGTTGCACATCATTATTAATCTAGAAGTACAAAAAAAGACAGGAGCCAGCACAGAACAGGCCCACGACGACACAGGGTCGCCCGTAATACAAACTGCATTTCCCTAAAAATTTCACAGAGCCACAGAAAGGTGAATGAAAAAGCAACCTAGCATTTACAAAATTATTCAACAAAATCAATGCGTCATTCTCAGTCATCAATCATACCACTATTGTACTCTACCACTGCACAGTGCACACACATGTAGTAGCCTGGGTCTACTGTGCTGTGCCTCTTATTTGTATTTATTACCTTGTATTCCACTCCAAGAAACATCGTACATCAATCAGCTCAGATCCAACTGCCTGACAGCAAAGATATGGTGGTCACCACCATCATTATCAGCAACAGCAACTCAGTCTGTAGTGAGTGACTACGATAAATTAAGTCCTGACTGCATCTGTAGTAGTAGGAACACAAGTGCGTAAATAATTTATATTATTAAATAACATGGAAAAATTGGCTATCACGTGAGTCTGAAGCTACTAGTATACTTCAACGCCATGCACATTTGCTCAGAGTCAGCAAAACAATACATCCAATGCAATGCATGGCATCATTCATTTAATATACCTGTCTTGCTCTTCTCTTTCACTGTCAGATGATTGATCACAGATGCTGCCGAGCCTTTGTAATGCGAGTCACAACAAGTTGACTTCAGTTGTGGATGCCTGCTCAAGTTTCTTTGGACACTGAAGAGTCGTCTATGAATGCCTGCAGACAGAGGTGGTAGCCTTAAGACTCAGTAAGGCAGTGATGAGTTGCTGATTTCAAATGAAATAGAGGATGGCTGTAGTCATGTACGGTTCACTTGTTATGGAGGGACTGTTAGAGGTTACATTATTGTTATTGTACTATACTCCATCTACAACATCCAATGTATGGCTGGCAAGATGGAATTGTATTGACTTGAGTGGGAGTCAAGAAGATGGAGCAAGACTCTGAGGAGTGCAGTCAACATGGAACATAAATGCACAGGTGTGCAACTCCAGGAGGTAAATAAAAAAATACAGTGAAAATAAATGCACAGGCGTGCAACTCCAGTAGGTACATAAAAAGAATGAGTGGTGGGGATGGATTTGGTTGTGGTTTTTAATATTAGCAGTTTTGCACCAGAAAGCCATTTTTAATAAGAAAATAAATAACACAAATAAAAGAAGGGAGAAAGTAACAATTTAAAAGCCTATTGGTCAGGGAAGAGGAGCTCGTCCTCAAACTCTGGGGGTTCGGACAGAAGTAGGTCATGTAACACAGTAGTGATGATATCTTCGGGCTCGCTTTCTTCATCCTGCTCTGATTCACGTACAGTATAGTCTGGTGGTATAAAGTGTTGATTCATTTTTATCATTGTCAGCCTCTCCACGCTTTTGGGGGAGAGACTGGTCCTTTTCGATGTCACAATGGCACCAGCAGCACTGAAAACCCGCTCAGAGGGGACACTGGCTACAGGACAAGCCAGATACTTTATCGCCAGCCTGCTCAGCACTGGCCACTGTCTCCTTCTTTCATACCAATAGACCAATGGGCTTTGCTCCATGAACACCTCTGTTGTGTCATCCAGATAGGCCTGAACCATCCGCTCAGTGTTCATTGGTGCTCGGCTTTGCTGGTCCTCTTTCCCCTTTGCAACAGCAACGGACTTACCCATCCCCTTTTGTAGAAAAAAAGCAGTTATGCTTTTGGTTGTGTCTGCTGAATCAGATCGTGTAGGTGCTGCTTTTGGTACTGTTGGTGCCTGCTGGGAAGGGGAAGCACTGCTCTCATGCTCCGATGAACTTGCCTCAGGAGGATGGCCTGGAGTACTTTGACTCTCCTGGGCTGGCACTGGCAGGCCTTTAAGTAACAGCCGTTCAGTTTCTAAATCATTAGCTTCCACAGCTATGGAAGTTTTGTAATTGGCAACATCCCCATCTGAAAAAGGAATTACTGCGCTACTGCTGACAAACAATTTGTACCGTGGATCCAACATTGTTGCAGTTATGTAATGTTGATCTGACACAATCATTTGAATCCTTGCATTTCCAGATAAGCGGTTGGCTAAGGCCTTGGCCAAGGTATATGCATCAACTTTTTCTTCGTCACCTTCGTATGTTTCGCAGACCTCCTTCAGCTGTTGCTCGAGCATGTACAACAATGGGATGGCTTGGCCCATAGTACAGTCCTCCCTGCTAACTGCGCGTGTGAAGACCTCAAAAGGTTGTAGCATCTCTGTCAAGCATTTAATGATTTCCCACTGCCACATCTCAACGGTCAGGGTTTTAAGATTAACAGTAGGATCCACTAATCTTCTTGACATTACATAAGCATTCAGTGGTATGTACTGCTCAAAGAGACGCTCAAGCATGAAATAAGTAGAGTTCCAACATGTTGGGACCTCCTGGATCAGTGCCTTGACTGGCAAGTTATGCTCCCGCTGAATGACGCGTAGCAGCTTCCGTGCTTTAAAATAATGGTTAAAATGCGTGCATATTCTTCTGCAGATGGTCAGTATGTTGCTGACTTTGGCTTCAGTTTTCAGAAAGTCTTGCACGACTAAGTTAATGCAGTGTGCCAAACAGGGTACCCTGAAATACTGTCCTTCTCTCATTGCCTTCACTACATTACTGCCATTGTCGGTGGCAACAAAACCAATCTTAAGGCCTCTTGGTTTCAGCCATTCAAAGACCTTGCTGTTAAACTCAGACAAAATGTTTTCAGCAGTATGATTTTTCTCTATACCAAACATGGCTACAGTTGCATGTCTGCGAGTATCATTAAAAATCCCAGCAACGTCAAGAAGGCCTGAAGTTAACTTGTCTTTAACACCTGCAAAAGAGATCCAGTGTGCGGTGATGCACATGTAATCTGCTGTGGCTTCGCGACTGCTCCACATGTCTATTGTCAGGTGGATACAATGGACAACACTCTGTTGTAAGGCTTTCCCAATCAATTCCAGCCCGTCGTGGTGTAGTGCTGGAATAGCAACTCTTGCAAAATAGTAGCGACTGGGAACGTCCCATTTTGGGGAGAGTGTTGCCACTAATTCCCGAAATCCCACTGCCTCAACAAATGAAAATGGGAGACGGTCGAGTGCCAACATTTTTGCAAGTTTCGCATTGTACAAACGTGCTATTGGGTGGTTCCGCTCGTACTTTCCCTCCTGCCTAAACATGCCAGTAATGGTAAGCTGCTTGGTAATTCTTTCTGTTCTGCTAGACGGACCACCTTTCAACGCAGACTTTGCACTCCTTGGTGTCTCCGGCTGACTCTGGTGCCACTGAGAAGTTGCTGATGTGGAGGATTTGGACTGCACCACTCCAGTGCTGGCGACAGGGCTCATTTGTATACCACTCCCAGATAGAAGGTCATCGTCTCCCTCTTCTTCCATGAGTGGACCTTGTAGTACTGTATCTCCACCAACACCAGTGCTTACATTTTTTAAGCTTGCAAGGTGGTTCTCCCACTGAATTAAGTGTGTTTTTTTCAAATGGGTCGTTTGGCCTCCAGTACCATAGTTTGTACCAATCTTACCACGACTAACATTGGTATGACAAATGGTGCATATAGCAATGTTCTCCTGATGTGGGTGAACCGTAAAAAAATCCCACACTGGGGAGCTACACTTTTGTCTCCTGCCATAGGAAGAGGACCCACTTCCAATGCCGGATGAACTGGAGGATTTTTGTTGAATTTCCCTATGTGACAGCTCAGTACTAGTACTGCCACTACCTCCTTCTGTTGAGGTGGCGCTTGTGCTGGATGTTGCACGCTGCCAGGCCTTTGCTGATGAAAAAATGGGAGCTGGTATTACTTTGGGTGCTGAGTGTGTAGGAGTTATACGTGCTACCTGCTCATCACTAATCGCAGCCCTTCTGGATAGGGTGAAAATGTTGGTTTCTACATCCTCTGCACCAGGAATAACGCTCGTGATGATGACATTGTCAGACCCGTCTTCTTTATCACCAGCAGTATCCTGCTCACCTACATCGACCTCCATAAGTTCAAGCCTTGAAGGATCCTTCCTTTTTCCTAGCCTGGTCTTGGGATGTCTCTCCTTTGAATGCTCAGATACTCGTGGTGGATGCCATTCCTTATCAAGGTCATCTGAAGGGATGCTTTGCGAAGAACTCGATGCACTGCCACTAACCCTCCTTTCCCTTGGTAAATTGAAAGGCAATAGATCACCTCCAGAAGTGGCTTCCTCTTCTTCTTGTTTGGAATCAGGCTCTACTTCCTGAACTGCCCCGACATCGGGAGGAACAACTACTACTATTGCGTGCGGAGATGGTGGTTGTTGTTCTTGAGGAAGTACTATAGCGGGCTGTGGTTCTTCAACAACTACTATTGTGGGATTTGGTTGTTGTTGTTGAACAACTATTGCGGGCGGTGGTTGTGGTTGTTCAACAACTATTGCGGGAAGTGGTTGTGGTTGTTGAACATCTACTGCTGGCGGTGGTTGTTGAGCACTTTCATCTTGCGTGGATTGTGTACTACTTTGAGACAGCAATAAGTTTAGTTCAGGCTCAGTATCACTGCTTTGTAACACTAGGCTGGCTACCTCTTCAACCCTCATGTGCTTGGCCCTGGGTTGGTGGCTTGCCCCCGCTAATGCGGATCTGCTGGCCCCAGCTTGCACCCCGGACACCGCTGCTGCAGGCGTACCTTTTGGGGGCCCAAAAAAGGTTTTGGGGTCCATACCAGACTTAAGTGACACTTTCTTCTTCTGTACCTTCTTCTCAGCAACTTTCTTGGTGGTAGAGGACCTGGTACCTGCTTTCTTAGGGCCCATCTTCTTCTGATGTCAGCACACAGCAGCACTCAGTAGCACAAATTAAAGAGATGTGTGGTCAGATGAGTCACACCACACGTGGCGTACAACTGAAGGACGTCCGTCTGGCAGTAGAACGGGCGATGGATGAAAACAACCAGCACCTCCTCAGTCTTTTTTTGTGCACCTACAAGCAAAGAAGACAGAACAACATCAGTCAAACAAGCAGTAAGCCAACATGAACAATTGAAAGACACACAGGCCAATGTATAAAACACAAAACAGAAGACTAATACTACCAGCACCACAGCTCCCAGCCACATGAAGTCCAGAAAGAACCAATAATAAAGTCAAGCAGGCCTATATACCAATATGGACAGAAAAAGGAGGATGCCTGCTACACATGACAGGTTAATGCAAGGAAAATACCCCATGGCTAAGAGGTTGGAAACCTACACCGCAAAAACACATACAAGGCATAAAATTATTACACACACACAAAAAAGTTACCTACACCCCTGCCCAGACAACAAATTTGGGAATGCAATGGCATACACACATGCCCTAATGATGGTAATTGAATAGACCGAATAGAAACAGCTACATAAAGCATCCCCGCTAACTACTAACTACCTCTGGGACTCTGGCCTACTGTCAGATCAGACCAAAAGCAGGGAGGCCAATGATAAATGCACAAAGGAAGTACCTACAAAATGGCCGACACCACATGGTCTGTCCACCAACAACAACATGGCAGAATCATCACAAAGGAAGTACTCACAAAATGGCCCCCACCACATAGCCTGGCCACCCACAACAACATGAAAAGAAAGAGAAGACAGACAATAAATGCCTATGGCAAAGGGACAATGCTTAGCTTCACAAAATGGACACACCACACCACCGCCCAAATTGGTCACCCCAACCATAAACAAGAAATCATTACATAGAGGACAGAAAGAAACTGGAAGTGGTCCATGCTCCAATAAGACAAAACTACAACCAAATGACACATAAATGAAGACTTTTTGTAGCACAAGAAACACATTAAACATTTTCAAGGAACTTTTATGCAACTCAGGACATATTGTTCGCGAGATTGCAAAATCGGCGTGTTCGGCAGCGCGAATCGAATGAAACGTCGTTATCGCGTTCCCGAGCCAGTACATTGAGCGCGCGAACAAGACAAAAAATGTAAGGTCACGTTCTCACACTGTGCGAAGTTACCAAAACTACCCAAGCTGTATTCCTAGGGTTACCTAATGGCAGAAATTGACAGATTAGTTAAACACACCCAAAACCTGACATACCCCACACATAAAAATAAGATTTTCGAAATCAAACCAAGCCATCCATATTTTCTAATTAAGGGTACACCACAAAAACAGTTGATTAACTTTCATGACCCTATGACTAGTACCTCTGGCCTACTGGCAGAGTAGGCCACAAGTTTGGAGGCCTATGGCAAGAGCAAAGTGGCTGGGAAACATAAAATGGCCGCCAACACATGGCCAGGCCAACCACAGAAAGTTAATACAATGAACTCAAGCATGCCTACACACTAACTACATGGAGTACTAGGGTCAGCTATTGGCTTAAAAAAAATAAAAAACATTTAAATTACACAAACAGAAATTCCACAACAGACATTGCTATTGCATAATGATGACCATAATCCAATGCCAGCCATGATGTTTGTTTACAAACTTGAATACAAATTTAAACACAGACCACAGAATTAGGATTTTACCCATGGGTACCTCTCTATGTAGCCTGGATGAAATTTAAAAAGAAATACAAGTTGGTACCTAATAAAAGTACAGGCACCCATCAATAATTTAAATCCAGGAATGAATACTGTAGTTAAAAAATCTAAAATCAAACAAACACAAGACTACAACATCATACTCACTCATACATTACTGAAACTTACTTGAAAAAGAGAATTCAAAATCCAAAAGTCCTCAATAAAATCCAAAAAAAAGCAATAATGCAGCCAACACACACAGAAAGTGATCCTGCCAGCTCAAAATCCAAATGAAAGTGAGCACCTCATGGACAAAGCACTGGGAGGAGCCTGGTGGACAGGAACAGGAAGTTGTAAACTCAAGAGCCCTTCCTCCTTAATCTTCAAAAATAGAGTAGAAACAGAAAGAGGACTCGATCCCCCCAAAAAATACAGCCAAAGGTACAACTTTAAGGGGTTTCTCACTTTTTTGCTAACCAAAATGGTACTTTATTATTATGGTTTAACTTTTAACATGCTCGCGAGTTATTCTGTGCAAGATTGCAGGTTCTGCGTGTTCGGCAACTCGATCTTACCAACAAGCATACTCGCGCGTCCTTATGGCGCTATCGCGCATCCAAATGACGTTATCGCGTTCGCACAGTCGCACGGGTGGGTTTACAAACATGGTGGCACATGCGACCGGGAAAAAGCGAACGCAGAACCAAGGTAAGCCATTGCCACGCACGCGATAATGTTATTCAGCGCGCGACAACTACGCTACGCACTGGATCGCGGAGTAATCGACAGCTACGCGTACTCCGCGGAACGCGGAGTTGACGAAACTCCGCAAACTCCGCGAACGGAGCGTAGTTCTTCGCCCAGGGTTAGTTTTAGAACCCAGCGGCGCCAGGGGAAACGCCCGATGTCTTTGAGTTCTCCTGTCTTGCATACAGGAGACATACAGAGACACGGGATACTTCTTGGTGACGTCAAAGATCAAATTTATTGGTTGCAACCAGGAACAGAAGTCTACGAAGCACGACACGGGTGGTTCGCCAGAGACTGCACTCTCATTGTTCGGTTCTGTTCAATTCTGTTCAATTTCATATTGCAAGACATGGTCTTTTATGACCAAAAATTACGCTTCAGGCAAACATTCCTTATTTACAGTTGACCAATCCCATGTGTACACGACATGATGACAAGCCCATATTTCAGTTGTCCAGCCCACCATCAATTAAATGGGAAGGCCCAACATTCTTGCTCGAACAGGCCGGACGGACCCATAATAAAAGACCTCAACCAAAACCATAAATAGGCCATAAAAGAAGGAGCAGAAACAGATGTGAAACAAGATAGAAGGGTGTGTGCATGTACCATAAAGTCAGCGATGTCCAGCTCTTTTGATCTCTATCTTGACCAGCTGCCGAGCAAGGAACTGGCCTAACAAGTTTGGCTTCGGGCAATGGAGTCAGCTTGCTCAGGTCACACAGAAGTTTCTTTACAACAATCACTTCACGAACCCAACCCTTTGGATAATGTTTGGAAATATTTGTTTCCCCCTGACTGCAGTACTGCCTGTCTTCTAGGCATGCTTGAGAAGGATGCAATGCAGCTGCAGCTTGCACTACTGCCTGTCTCCTTGGTATGCAGGAGACGGATGCAATGCCACATGTTCTGTATGTCTACGAAAAAGCATACAAAGCTGCTATCTGTGTATTAGGCGCTGTGTGTGTGCTTACACAGCTGCGCATGTCACCTACCCTATATCTTTTTTTGTGTTGAGGAAGCTTGCACTGCTCCTGCCCGAATTGCATATTTCTGTAGTGCTATTGCCTAGTGGCCCATTTCTGAAACAAGACGCCGAGACCACTGCAATTGGTAAAATATGTTTTCTCCTGTCTGTCCCATTTTTCTTTTATGCCCCTTCAGTTCTCATCCTGTGGCTCTAAGCCCTGCTCTCCCCTGTCTCGCCCTCCCTTTTCTTCCAGGTGTAAAGACTGATCACTACAGATAACTTTGCCTTCTCCTAATAGTCTTCAAATGTCTTTTTAATTGAAGAGGGCCGCCTCCGCCTCTCCCGGTGCTGCATTATTTATAAAGCGGCCCGACCTTCATATGTGGCGCGCGAATTCAACACAGGAGAAGTCGCACCCTCCGTACAATTGGGCAGGCTGGGGCAAGGCCTAGCAGCAGAAGACGAGGGGTAGGCACGAGGCAGCGCCGGTGGGCAGGCGGGCAGGCGGGGGTGGGATGCGGGGGCTACTGCAATCCGGGGTCCATCCATTGGATAGCGTCTGGAATCCAGTGTTACCTCACGTTTACCTCTTTGTTTACACAAGCAAGCACCGACTGACGCCTTCGCCCCCTCCTTTTCCCCAGCATCAATCAGCCCCGGAGATAATGTTCGTGTTTAAATCCTGACACGTGCAGTCGTGAGCTGCTGATTATCATGCTTTTGATAGCAGGGTGGACGGTGTCCACCCTGTAAAATAAGTGGGGGAACGTCGTCCACCCGCGTGGTACCCTGACTTGTGCCCTGATTGGGGGCCACACAACGGCAGGGCAGCCTTCTTCAGTCCGGAGGCCGTATGGGTTCAAGCTTAGCTCAACTGACGGGGGTGTTTTTTACTCGGTGGCGGCTCAGGCTAGGGACCGCTGTAGCTGCAGGTGAGAGGGGTTTATTGCAGTGGGGGCATCGTTTTTGGGGGCAATCTGGTGCTGGCATTAAGAGCGTAGGCAGTGGAGGCTGCCCATTTTAGGGAGGCTGCCTTTCTTAGCGACTAATTGTTTCTTCTTTGTCAGCTTGCTTTAGTGAGAATTTTCTTCCTTTTTTGGCTGGTTTGCGCAGTTGGGGCCACTTGTTCATTTGTTTGTGGGGCAGCTTTCACCAGTGGGCTTTTGGTGTCTTGTTAGCTGTGGGTCGTCAGGTTTGGGGGTCACACGTTGGGATCGGCATCAGTTGTAGAGCCTTAGTAGCATTTTTGTGCCATTGGAGAAGAGGTTTGTCTGTCCATTTAAGCGCCGTCTTTTTTGGATTCGGGGGTGTGTTTTTTAGGTTCTTTCCCTCCTCTTCCCATTGGCTGGAATTTTACATTCCTGCCAATGGGAAGAAGAGAGAAAGAAAAACATGCCCCTAGTCTGAAAATGACGGGGCTTTTCTGAGATTAATTTCTGGTTGACCGCCGCCGGAAGAAGAAGAGAAGCTGCCGGTGCGGGGCTCCCGTGGTTTAGGGAGAGCCCCGCAGACGCCCCTCGTGTCTCTGTTTCCGAGTAAGTTGGCTTGTTTATCCTTTCTGTGCGAGCTGCGTTAGTCCTTCTCTAAGCCCCTCCTGCTGTTGCTCATCCTCTTTCCCAGCGCACTTGGCTGCTCGTGTTTGGTCCCTCAGCTCTAATCCATGAAGCCCCGGTTTAGTCCTTCCTCCTTCTTTATGCGGCCTCTTCTCCGCCATGTTGTGAGTTTACATATGCGCACGCCCATGGCCGTCTCGGAGACTCGCTGATGTGCCAGAGGCGTTGAGAGCAGGAACGGCAGAGGAGGCAGCCAGCCGCACCCCCGTGCAGGAGTACGAGCCTCCGCCCCTGTCTCGCACCGGAGTCCCGTGCTGGGACCAGGTCAGCTTGCAACGGGCGGACAGCAAGCGAAGTAATGGGTGAGTGCAGCCCGTGGGGAACAGTGCCTGGGAGGACAGGGCGGCTCTCCCGTTGAGTGGACTGGGGTGGAGCAGAGTGCGCAAACACGTACTGGGGACCGCTCTGTGCTTTCGGGGAGGCTCCAATGATTCTGTGTGTTGTTTTGCTGGTGGAGTGTGAGTCGTGGGGTTCAAAAGGCAGCTGGAGTGTATGTCAGGGCATTTTATTTCAGTGTTGGTGGGCACGTGCATGTGGTAGTTGCATATTTGAAGGTGGGGGTGGTAGTACTGAGGCTGGTGGTTGTGCATTGGGGAGGGGATTGTTTCTTGTTCGTTCGTGTGATTTTGCTGGGGATTGGTTGTTGGTGCATCATGAAGTAAAATGTTTACTTTCTTAATATTGCCTGTTAGTACTGGAGCTTATGGGTAGGTTGCAAGGAGGCGGCACCCGCACATAATTGTAAGTATACCATTGATGCAGGAATTAGAACTGTGAGCACTTGGCCCTGCATTATTGATGATTGGTTAATGTGCCTCTATGCTCCTGTTATGTATTTACTGTTTCCACAGCCCGGCTACTCGCGGGCGTCCATTATTCTGACCATGTAGGATCACTATATGCAGTGCTTGGTAAGCATATTTTCTGAAGGTCTGTTAATCCAACAGCTTGGACGCCTGATTAAAGTAAATAAACCACAGCAGGGTGATTTTTCCTGTGGGGCTCATATTACGTCCCTTGCTAGGTTAAGGCACCCTTCCACGCTATACTAGACTTTATGGAGGGTCGGGGCTCTTTTGACCAGTTACAATTAACCTGACTCGTGTGCCTGCCTATTCTTTTGTTTATGTGTAATTGATGTGCACACAGAAGTGGCAGACTTTGAGGCATCAAGTTGGTACTGATGCTTACTTGTGGTCTGTTATATATATATATATTTTTTCTTTTCCTAGGTACCATTCAGGAGCGGCTTCCACTTAGCAGCTGTAACCACAATGAAGGTATGCAAGTTTCTGCCCCGCCCTGATTGAGATAAGAGGGTCATATTTACACTCACTGTTTCACATGCACCTCACTTTTTAACATGATAGCCCTGATGAAGCGCTAACGACTTATGGGGGACGGAAGCGCGAAACATGTTGGCCTTGATCATTGACACCTAGGCAAAGTAGGCCTTTTGGGTCAATAATTTTTAGCAGTATTGACTACCAAGGGTATACTTTTGAATCTTATCACTGCATGTTTACCCTTGCACTAATTTTACTTTACAACACATGCACAAACTTTTATTGCCCTCCTTTTGACCCACTCCCCACACACCCGCATGCACCATCCGGCAATCCTCAAAAAGATCTCCGACAAAGTGACCCTTCGGGGGACCCGTAGGGAATTTCAGCGCCGGCCCTATGAGGAGCAAACGCCCGATGATGAAGCATGACACCCTTCGGGGTGTGTGAGGGCAACAGAGGATGTAGATTTACTTTCACTCTCACAGTTGTGGGTCCTTTTTACCCAGGATTTTCTTCTTCTTTTTCTTCTATTCTTTCACTATATGGGTGACTTTTTGCACCCTGGTGCATGGGTGACTTTTTGCACCCTGGCATTGGAACTTTGTCCTCTTTTTGATTAAGTACTGGAGCTTACCCAGTTGCCTGTTTGTTAGTACTTTCTATTTTGGTTCAGCCTTGAAATGGGGAATTTGGACTGAAACCGATCAGAGCTGGTCATTTTCAGACAGCTCCGCAGGACCGCCATCAATCACCCCCCGCACTCACACCTTCCTCCCTCCCACTCTCCACACCACCCCCTCCGCCCCCTCCTCCTCCTGCCTCTGCCAGCCCCTCAGATTCTGCAGCTTTGCTTCTCCTCTGTACCCCTGGACTCCCTCCTATCTGTACAGAGGGGGGCAGACACCCCTTCCCTGCACCCCCCAGCCCGCAGACAGAAGCCCCGTCCTCCCCGTGTCCAAGCGGAGCCAGCGCTGCTCTCCGGCGCTCAAGCCCTGCAGATGTGGCCATCAGAGCTCACCAATCCAGAGGAGGGTCCCTATTCCAAGCAGGGGAGTGGGGGACAAAGGGCAGGGGACCCCCCCACACACCTCCCTGTGACCCGATGACCCGCTGCTGCCTGCCCACCTGGGCTCTCTGAGAAGCCCGGATGCTGGAGACCCCAGGATTCCTTGCACCCCTTTATTGGATCTGTATCATTCTTTGTAGTGCAGTGACTCTGCAGGAGGGGCCCTCCCCGGCCCCTCCCCTCAAGGCACCCGGGGCCTTATTTATGAAAAGTGACGCATCGCTGCGTGAAAACAGCGATGCGTCACTTTTCACTGCGCACTCCTTGCGACACCAATGATGCGTCATATTTAATGTATGACGCATCATGTCGCAAGGATTTACAGATACGTCACTATTTCTGACGTATCTGTAAACGCAAAAGCGACGCATTGCTGGAGTGTGTCACAAAAGTGACGCAACTCCAGCAATGCGTCCTTTCACATGGGGAAAGCCCCATGTGAAAGGGCTTGCATCAGTCTTACGCCTGCTGTGAGGCAGGCGCAAGATTTTGACGCAACAGCGTCCTAAAAGTGACGCAGTGAAATCTCATAGATTTCACTGCGTCACTATTACAAGGCTTTTTGCGGGGGAACGCCCCCTCTGCATACATTATACCTGACGCAGGTATAATGTGGCGCAGGGGTTCAAAAAGTGACGCATCTACCTAGATGCGTCACTTTTTAAATATGGCGCAACAAGGCGCATGTTTTACGCCGCTGATGCATCACAAACAGTGACGCATCAGCAGCGCAAAACTGACGCAAGGCCTCATAAATGAGGCCCCCGGACTCTAAGCAACCTGCACTGTGACCAAGGTAAGCTTCGGGGTTACCCTCTGGCTACTTGCTGGGTGGTCACCTCCAGCTTTTTAAGGGTGAACTCTGATGATTCAGGGGAGTGGATTGTTTTTTTTAAAGTAATGTGTCTCCTGCCTGTTCTGTGTCTGTGCATCTTGAGGGGGGGTGGGTCCCCACAAACGCCGTGTTCCATAAACCACACTGAGTTAGCATACCCCAACCTAGACTTACCTGCCATTTTCAAAACCTGCCTTGAAGGGAAAGTGCTGGTCAACCCCCACCTGCTCTAAGAGCCAGACTGGCACTGCCTCCGCACAAGTTACCTTTTTTAATAGGAATTGTTGTTGTCTACTGTGGATAGAAACTTTCTGGAGAAGTTGTCCGTCTTTGCGTCGCTGGCAGCATAGGTAGGAGGAATGTGTGCACGGGCTGCAGGGGTTTTAAGGTGGCAGCTTTATGGGGTGCGTTGTAAGCAGCTTCATGGTGTAAAGCTGCTGGATGAGAAACCAGGACCCTCTGGATGTGCCCCTAGAGACACAGGGGCAGTTGAGTTAACAGCTCCATCTAAGTGTAGATTTCCATATTACCTTCTCTTTAAGCCTCCCAATTAATTGTATTAACATCCGCCCTCCTCGCTTTCTCTTCTCCATATATTTATGCCATGGCGGTAAGCATAAATGTAGTCCCACTTCCCAGCATCCAACAGTTGTCCATGAGAGTAAGGGGAACGACATCATGACCCACTGTGTGTGGGGCTCTGTTTATGTGTGTGTGGGGCTCTGTATGTTTCTATGTGGCTTTGTGTGTGGTTCTGTGTGTGTGTGTGTGGCTCTGTGTGTGTGTGTGTGTGTGGCTCTGTGTGTGTGTGTGGGTGCAAATGCAATAGGTCTCACATTTGCGAGAGATTAAGCTATTGGGATTGTAAATGACAATGCCATTTATTTATCTGTTTTCAAAAACAACACATAAATAAAAATGTTGTCATTTACAATGCCAATAGCTCTAACTTTTGCAAAGGCGAGACAGTTGCATTGTAAATGCTTGTTGGTGTAGCAGTCAATGAATTGTAGGGTAGCTGGGATTCGCTGGTGCTTTCTACTAGGGTTGGAGAGCACTTGAGATGACCTGTGAGTGGCTCACAGCATCCTGCCTGATTGACCAACGCTACATAGCGAGCCCCTGAGTTTAATTTCCGTACACTATAATTTTGTCTAGTGCGAGAGAGGGCTCTAAGTGCTTGAGGACAAAGGTGCTTTTGGAGGCACTGGTCCATAGGATTGATGCTGTTGATGTGGCGATTGCTGCATTGAAGTTGCAGCATTCAGGGATGGCAGTGTCAAAGGACTAGGTTGAGAGACCTCGGATGGTGGGTGTGCTTCCCAAGAAGCCATTTCCCCCGGTCCCGAAGAGGGTCAGGCTGTAGGGCAAGTGCAAAGGGACAGGGTAGGAACAGATGGTGGCTACCTATAAGTTGTCATAAGTTCGGGATCCCCTCACACTAGGGGGTGCCCCTGTGGGTCAGACCCCGGGGCCAGGTGAGTCTGGCCAAGGTACAGCACAGTGTGCTGTCACTGCAATAATAGGACAGACGACAGGTGGTGGCATTGTGCAGAATGGCACTGGTTGCACAGCCGTTGGGGCTACTCCCATAGTAGGACCTGCACAGTCAGACCTGGTTTATAACCTAGCAAGTGTGTTGCCATGGCTCTCTAGATTTGGGATGTTGCCTGCCCCCCCCCCCCCCTGTTGGGGAGGGGGTCCTTGAGGGCCTTAGTGATTCGATAACCTGGAAAATGCCACATTCTTGGTGGCTCATCTTGGTGGTTCTTGGGGGTGCAGGCGTCCCAACTGCAGCTGTTGGGGGGGGCCTCTGTGGTACCAGTGGAGTGCCTGTGCTTACTGCGGTAGCTTCCGCAGGGAGTCAAGGGGGTGCGCTTGCCTTCGTCACCATAACCGGTCAGGAAAAAACAGGGGTTATGCCCAAATAACCCTCCTATACCTGAGCAAGGTAGATCCCAAGATATGTATCAAAAAGGAAAAGTAAAGAGGGATCGATTCAATATTTATTTCCATATAGGGATAAACTAATTACCCTTATGTTGCAAAATCATTTTTAAATCAATTATATTCACAAATCACAAAAACATATAAACGTATCAAGTGACAAGGTGGGGCGAAAAGAATTATATACAGAGAAAAATATATATATAACATATATACTACAGACTATACAACAATGAAACACCCTAGTTTGCATTCATCTCTAAATACAGTACAATATACAAAATATATACATCACGTGTACAATATCTACAAAACATATACAAAACACATATACCCTAAAAAAAAACAAAATATTATCACAGTGTATACTCTTCAATCAAAGTGATACACTTCTAGGAAGTCCTAAGCAATGGCAGAGGTATGCCAACCCTCACTAATTACTTATAAGGGCGCTTATATTGGAATATGAACCAACTTAGAATTTTATAGCGGACTCCTTCTTAGAGTGTCGACGCAGTCGCGTTTCAGCCACTTGTTTCTATTGGCTTCGTCAGGACAAGGGCATGAATTTTTTTTTTTTTTTTTTTTTTTTTGTAATCCTCATATTGCGAAAATTTTATGTATATGGAAAATTTGGTTTCTACCTCTGGAAATATTTTCCGTACCGTCACCGCCCTTTTCTCACTTGCCATATGATGTTCTTTCTCCTTGTTTTCTCAGAGGAGACCCCTTTGCCATTACATATCCACAAGTCTGTGGGCGAGGGAGGAGGGAGCTAGCCACCTTGGCTACTCTTATGAGTATCATACTCATAATCCAGACTGTGTATTCGCTTAATCATAGGACAGAATGTTATATCTTTTTTTTTTTTTTTTTTTTTATGGATTTACATGTTTTTCCATAATTTCCCAATAATTAAACCTTTTACTCCTATGACCCCTTCTATCCAGTTTGTTTGTTTTGATAACCGAATTCATCCATTCCCCATGTGTGGGGGCTGTTGGAACAATCCACTTAATGCATATCTCTCTTCTTGCTATTACCATTAATACAAAAAGTAGCTTCCGTTCCATTACTGTCAGCCCAATTTGATCAATTGTGTTGGCAATCCCAAAAAGAATAAGAAATTCACTTACTTTTAGATGTCTTCTGAATATCTGATTTAGAGTCTTACCCACTGCTTCCCAGAATATTCTTATTTTTGGACATCTCCAGAACATGTGGATGTCATCTGCCCTTTCCTCTCCACACTTCGGGCATTTCTTAATTCCTGCATTTCTAAATTTTGAGAGTCTTTTCGGGGTCCAATAAGCTCTATGCAAGGTGTACAAGTGATTTCTTTTCAGTCTTACAGATTTTATTGTTGACCAACATTTCTCTACTGACTCTTCCCATAGATTCTCTAGATCATCCTTTTCCAAATCTTTTCCCCACGTTTGTTCTGCTATTTGGTAGCTTTCTTCTTCATCTGCTATAAATGTCCAGTACCATTTCGCGGAAAAAGAAGAATGTAATATTAAAGTCGAGTGCTATCAAAACGTACCGGAACGCCTATTGGAAAAAAATGAACATTAAAGAAAATGGGGGAGACTAGCAGAACCATAAAAATATTATGCTGGAATGTTAATGGTATGAGAACAAAAAGTAGAAGAAACAAAATCTTGGAATATTTAAAATCATCTGAATGTGAAATCATCATACTTCAAGAAACACATTTACTGAAAGAAGAATGGGATCAGGAACTGAAAAACAGAGGATGGGTAGATGCATATATATGTACAAATCAAAGCTGCAATATTAAAGGGGTAATTATTATTCTAAAAAAATCCCTAAAAGCAAATATTGAATCGTCACAAGTTGATAAGAAAGGAAGATGGGTAGTAGCAAAAATAAAACTAGGAGATACTACATACACAATAGGGGGATATTATGGCCCCAATCTTGATGACCCAGAGCCCTTAAAGAACTTGTATACACAACTTCTAACAGCCGATACCCCGGTAATTCTAGGAGGAGACTTTAATCTTATTCCAGACCTTAAAAGTGATAGGTCTCCCCCCGGGAAGAATGTAAACTCATCTAATTTACCAAAGATGAGAGAATGGTTAAGCATATATAAGAGGGATCTAGACCTAGTGGATGTATGGAAAGAAAAGGGAGACAAAAGTCAACCATTTACATTTTATAATAAAAGGCTAGGACACAGGTCAAGAATAGACTTTTTTCTAGTAGACAGGAATCTACTAACAAATATATCAAATCTTATACATATTCCAGCTCACTTATCAGATCATTCAGCTATACAATTAACACTAAAAATTAAAACAACTTATACACAGAAAAGATTTACAGTGGAAAGAGCTATGTTCTCCGAACAAGAAATAGTACAAGCCCTTAAAGAAGAAACTGAATTTTTTTTTGAGAATAATAAAACAGGAACTTCCAAACAAATAGCCTGGGACACGTATAAGGCAGTAATTAGGGGTAAACTACTTAGTTTGGGAGCGTACAGAAATAAGAAATTCAAACAAGAATTACTAGATATAGAGAGATGTATCAATAGCTTAGACACACAAATACACACAGAAATGGATTTGACAAGGAAAGAGAGTCTGCAGAAAGAGAGACAGAAACAAAAGGAATGTTTAAATTATATTCTTGATGATAGAATGAAAGCAAAATGGGAAGCAAGCAAGTTGGCTAAACATGAATTCGGAGAAGGATGCGGGAAGTGGCTTGCATGGAAATTAAAGACAGACTGTATAAGAAATAAAATAAACATCATATGTAAACAAGATCAAACAGGACAAACTACGAAGGAGGATGAAATTAGAAAAGAGTTTGAGACTTTCTTCTCAGAGTTGTACATGGAAGATACAAATCCATCTAAAGACCGAATAGAAAAATACTTACAAGATTTGCCCATATTAAAATTGTCAGAGGAGGAGAAAAGGGAGCTGAATAAGGAAATCACTCCTGATGAGGTTAAAGAGATTATAAAATCTCTGAAAAAAGGGAAAGCAGCGGGACCAGACGCATTGCCAAATGAATTATATCAGTTGTTAATAGACACACTAGCCCCACAATTAACAGAACTAGCAAATGTAATATTAATACAGAAGGAAACATTGCCAGACACATGGAATGATGCAATAATAACAGTACTACTAAAACCAGGAAAAGACCCAAAAAATTGCGAATCATATCGACCGATATCTTTGCTCAATGCAGACTATAAAATATTCACTAAAATCATGTCAACAAGATTAGGAAAGATTATACCTCAACTCATACATGCAGATCAGAAAGGGTTCACAAAGCAAAGACAACTACATGAATTGTCACATGAACTTATAAGCACTATAGATCTAGCTGTAGCCAATAACACTCCCCTAACAATACTAACGGTCGATGCTGCTAAAGCATTCGATAGAGTGAACTGGGCTTTCCTAAATAGTATAATGACTAATAACAATCTAGGGGAACCCTTTCTTCATATGATAGGCGAAATATATAAAAACCCAAGATCCAAAATTTTGGTAAACGGAAATCTCACAAATAACATAAAAATCGCAAGAGGTACGAGACAGGGGTGCCCTCTTTCCCCTTTGCTTTTTAACCTGTATATAGAACCCCTAGCAAATAAAATCAGACACTGTAATGATATAATCCCCTTTAAATATCAGGAGTGGGAGAAAAAATTAGCATTATATGCGGACGATCTCATGTTATTTACAGGGGAATACGAGGAGTCTAAACCAGCGATAGAAAAAATTATGTCTGATTTTGGTCAAGTTTCTGGTTATTTGGTAAACCATACTAAAACAGAAGTAATGACATGGAATACCAACTTTCACTGCCCCAACATAAAAAAAGAGATAAGATATTTGGGCATTCTGATAAATCAAAACATAGACAAAATAGCACAAAACAACCTAAGCAGAGTAGCTCGAGATGTAAGGAAACTTCTTAAAGTATGGTCTAGTTTGCCCTTAAGTTTTATAGGGAAGTCAAACATTCTAAAAATGAACATCCTCCCAAAATTTACTTTTTTGTTCAATAACATTCCACTGCAATTTAAAAAAACTGAACTCAGAAAATTACAGGGAGAACTATCAAGTTTTATATGGGCATCTAAGGGAACCAGAATATCATGGAGGAAGCTAAGAAGAAAAAAAGAGAAAGGAGGTATTGCAAGTCCGGATCTAATGGAATATTGTAAAGCATTCCAATTTAAAAACATAAGGAGTCTTCTGGGGATGCATCAACACTATCCAGAATACTTGCAAATAATTACAGAGGCAGAAGATCATTATTTGTACAAATTTGGACATCAAAAATACTTCAAAAAAGTCAAACTAAAGGTCCTTAAAGAAGCACTTAAACTCTGGTCACAGATTAGATTGACTTTAAAAATTCCCTACTATAGTGCGTTAGCACCAATATGGAATTCTCCAGGAACCCCGATCTGTCTGAAAGACGTAATGGCAAATCCACTAAGACAAAACAATATCAACTATTGGGGTCAACTACTAAACGGCTCAACACTGATCTCTTGGGATGAAATAAATAAAATTACTAATGGGACAATATCCAAATTTAAATATTATCAGTTGAACAGTTGGGCAAGAACAATACCATCACGGGATAGAGACAGCAAGAATTTAGAAATAGAAATGACAAAAACATTACCCATAAAAAAGGAGGTAGCGAAATGGTACTGGACAAGGGCATGAATACACTTAAACAATAGTGCAGAAGCAATCTCCGATCCCTTATTGTACAGGGACGGGTCAATCTCTGTACTCAAGCCAGGGGTACCTCAAGGGACCAAAAAACCCCTTTAGCGCCCACTTCAATGTTCAAGAGGTAGCTTCTAATTTTATATATCTCTCTTGTAACTCTCCTCTTTCTTACGTACGGGTTCCAAGTATTTCGGGTCTTCTCCTCACACGGTTTTCAGAATTTCTGCCATAGCGGGGCTTAGGGGTGGGCCCCCGCAGCTGGTGGGAGGGGGCAAGGTGCCAATAACCTTGGGGCCCGCATCAGGTGGCAGCTTTCCCAGGAGTTTGCAGCAACAGTGAAGATTGTACCTGCTCAGACAACAGCTGAATCAGGTACGGGGGGCTCTTTTACCGCCCGTCGGTTTGGGTGAAGTGCAGACTGAGCGTGACCAGTTAGGCAGGCATGTTTCAATTGAGGTCAAAGAAAATAAGCATTTGCAATGCAATAGGTCTCGCATTAGGAAAGTTTGAGCTATTGGTCTTGTAAATGACAATTTTTTTTATTTATGTGTTTTCGAAAATAGCTAAATTAATAGCTTTGTCATTTACAATGCCAATAGTTATAACATTCGCAAATGTGACACCTATAGCATTTGTATGCAACATGATTTGTATTTACGTGACTTGGATGTATTGATATTACAAATAACAATGGCTTTTATTTTTTTTAAATAATTAATACTTAAATAAAAGTGATTGTAATTTATAATGGCAATAGCTTAAACATTTGTAAATAACTTTTAAGATTATGTTCAGTGTATTTTATTGTGACGAAAATCCAAGAACAGAAGTGAAATATTAACATCTTTTTGTGACATTTGTAATAAAGCTTGAAACATTGAGAGAACATATTTGAATCAGTGATGCTGTGGTGGCTGCGCTGAGTGATGCTGTGGTGGCTGCGCTGAGTGGTGCTGTGGTGGCTGCGCTGAGTGATGCTGTGGTGGCTGCGCGAAAGTCTGACATAATATCGACAGACAGAATCTCTACATACAAAAATATCGACACAAAAATATCGAAATCAAAAATATCGGAGTCATATCTTCATAAAGGTAAGTACAAAAATATCGAAAAATTAATATCGTAGTACAAAAATATCGAAATTAAAAATATTGTTTATTGAATGTATTAATAATAATGTAAAAATAATTGTAAAATACATATAATTTTACAAATATTAAATAAAAATATTAAAACATAATTAAAAATTAAAACTAATACATATACATTTAAAATAAATTAAAAACGTAATAATTTAATGTAATTTTATTTTTTTTAATTTCATTTAATTGATTTATTTTAAAATTATTTTATTTTTACCCTGTACGACTGTACCCCAAAAACCCAAAACTAACCCTGAACCCTAAAAATACCCCTTTACCCAAAAACCCAAAACTGACCCTGAACCCTAAAAATACCCCTTTACCCAAAAACTGAAAACTGACCCTGAACCCTAAAAATACCCCTTTACCCAAAAACCCAAAACTGACCCTGAACCCTAAAAATACCCCTTTACCCAAAAACTGAAAACTGACCCTGAACCCTAAAAATACCCCTTTACCCAAAAACTGAAAACTGACCCTGAACCCAAAAAATACCCCTTTACCCAAAAACTGAAAACTGACCCTGAACCCTAAAAATACCCCTTTACCCAAAAACTGAAAACTGACCCTGAACCCAAAAAATAGCCCTTTACCCAAAAACTGAAAACTGACCCTGAACCCTAAAAATACTCCTTTACCCAAAATTAATTAATATTATTTAATTACCAATTAATTATTAATTAACAATAACAATAAAGTAAATATATTAGCACATTAGCTGTAATTAATTAAATTTAATAATTAATATTATTTTTCCCAATTAATTAATTAACAATAACAAAAAATTATATATAAAAAAATTACTCTAATTAATATAATTAACTAATTAATATTAATTAATGACCAATTAATTATTAATTAAAAATATGTACAAAATTATATTAATTAATTAACTAATTAATATTAATTAATTACCAATTAATTATTAATTAAAAATATTTACAAACATATATTAATTAATTAATTATTATTAAATTACTTCCCACCCTATTCCCCTATAAACCCACAACCCGCTCTGATACTAAAACGCAAAATGTAAACAAATTTACAAATTTTCAAACATACATTACAAAACATGTTTAACAAACATATAAACAACATAATAAAATACATAACACTAAATTTTTTTTCGATATTAGTAAAATTCGATATTAGTAACATACATACCTTAAAAAAACGATATTCTGTCTGTCTGTCGATATTTTGGACATCGATATTCTGTACTGTCGAAATTAAAACAACGATATTATTGTATATCGATATTTTAATTTCGATATTTTGTCTGCCTACCGGCTGCGCTGAGTGATGATGTGGTGGCTGCGCTGAGTGGTGCTGTGGTGGCTGCGCTGAGTGATGCTGTGGTGGCTGTGCTGAGTGATGATGTGGTGGCTGCGCTGAGTGGTGCTGTGGTGGCTGCGCTGAGTGGTGCTGTGGTGGCTGCGCTGAGTGGTGATGTGGTGGCTGCGCTGAGTGGTGCTGTGGTGGCTGCGCTGAGTGGTACTGTGGTGGCTGCGCTGAGTGGTGCTGTGGTGGCTGCGCTGAGTGGTGCTGTGGTGGTGCTGAGTGATAATGTGGTGGTGCAGAGGGCAGAAAGGCACAACAAGACCTATTGCATTGCAAATGCTTGTTCTGCTTTAGTCAGGGTGAGTGAGATGTGAGAAAAGCAGCTTGGAGCTAAGAAAAACCTCTCAGTCGAGTTTGTGTGTGGGAGGGGAAGTCTTTGAGAGAGAAGCCCAGAGCAAGCCGACTCAGCCTGGCCTGGGCCCTTAGAACAGTGAGCAGCAGGTTACAAAATAAAGGCTGAGACTGAAACCAGATATTATTTACTTGTTAGCCCCTGTCTAACTTTACTCATGCACCAGCGCTTAGCACATGACCTGCGACTTATATTTTACTTTGGAGAACTCAAGCAATTATCAAATTCTATTTGGAATATGGCACGACAAAATAATTACTTGCAGATGCGGGCCACTCCTTTCATACTAAACAACCAGTATATGCTACGATCTTTAGGTCAGGAGTGCAACTTCTGGTAGAAAACACTTTTCTTTCATGCGTGTAAATGAAATGTTATTATACTCGGTAATAATAATACGTTATTCATAGCACTTAGGAATTGCAGACATGCAGCCTAAAGTGCTTTACAATACCACTATATACAAAACAAGTTCATATTATAGGGTGCCGCCGCGACCCGGAAGCTCTTGGCCGGTCGACCAATCCGCTCGCGGCCGACCAGAAGTCCCGCCTCCCGAGGTCCGTGAGAATGCATGCCGGCGCATGGAGCGCCCTGACGATCCGGGGTAGCCCGGGTCCCCAGGAGGGGGCCGGGGAGAAGGAGGAGTGTGGCGCCTGTTGCGGGGCTCCTCTGACCTGAGGGACCCCCGATTCAGAAGAGGAGACGCGCCGCGCCGTGAGGAGCGGAGCGCGAGAGGAGCCCCGCCGGAAGAGCGCAGTCGGTGAGTGGGGCCCAGGGCTGATGTGAAGTCCGTGCGTGCCTGTGTGTATGCCTGTAGGGGAGGGGAGGGGAGTGGAGGGGGGGAGTGTGTGCGCGCGTGTGTGCGCGAGGGAATGTGTGTGCGCATGCGTGACTGTGTGTGATTGAGAGAGAATGCGAGGCAGGGGATAGTGTGCCGTGTGCCTGTATGTGTGCCGTGTGCCTGCGTGTGCATGTGCGCGCCTGTGTGTGTGTGTGCGTGCGTGCAAGCAGAGGGGTGGGGGCTGCCTGTGTCTGTGTGTGAGCAAGGGCTGCTCTGCGCAAGCGCAGCTCAGACGCGCGACCCCGAGGTGAAATCTGACATTGTCACAGCGCGCGTCTGATAGCTGTCCACATTCCTAAATACGGGCCACAATAGGTCTGAAGCAGACACCTTCAATGCTCACGCAATGAGGGTAGGTCTGCTCGACCTAAAAATCTGGAAGGAGGCATATGTAGATATCTTTGAGTAATTGGTGGATAACTCGGATAGGGAAGAAGCCAAGACCCACGCTAGAGGGTGAACAAGGAATGTTTACCCTCTAGGGACTGTGGTCACGGGTTGCACAAAAAAAAAGTTGAGGAGACTTTGGGGAACTGGATTAGAGGTTTCTCGATTTACCAAGCCATATTAGCGAGCGTTTTAGTAATCTGGGTGCCCAATCCACTTGCTACCAGAATAGGTTTGTGTGCACTCACGATGTGTACAGTGGGGTGGGCTGGAAGGAGTACGGTAAGGAGTTCAGGAGGAGTAAGGCCACCAGCCCAGCATTAATATGGCATCAGCTCAAAGTAATCACATGGCTCCGTCACATGAAGCATTCCCACGTAGACACTACCTCCGGTGAGTCCTTTTGTGCATGATCGCTGTCCACTAACAGCCCAGCAGGGGGGAGGAAGGGGGCTTGTTGGGATTTCAACAAGCGCTCCTGTAGCAAGCTAGTGGGAAGTTGTAGATTTGTAGATTCGGCGGTTTGTCCTCAAACCCAGAATCCAACTGTTTGAGTAAGTCCAAAGCAAAAGGTACCATGAAGCAGGATTTACCATGTTGTTTTAGAAAAAGCTCCCTCACCGGTTTTCTTGACGCAGGGCCGGACTGGCCGTAGCGGGCACTGGACGTTTTCCCGGTGGGCCGCCAGGGTGGGGGCTGGTTTTGGGCCCTTGGGGGGCCGTTTTTGTTACCAGGGGCCGGCCATTGCAAACAGCTCGACTGCAGCCTCCCAGACCCCCCGGGGAGGCGGCCCACCTGCTTGCCAAGGCTGATTACGGATCCCAGTCCAGCCCTGTCTTGACGGCAATGGTTCCATGGCTCAATATGTAGAGTAATCATTTGGCAGCTCCGACATTGTATGAAGGGTTCAAGGAAGGTTTTAGGATCCGTGGGTTACGTTGGTTCTCTTTACTGTAAAAACCAACAGCCTCTCAAGGCAAGAGCGAAGATCTTGAAGGAGCTGGGTCTTGGGGGGGTGGCGGGTCCATTTGGTGCATTCCCCTTGGATGGTTTCATGTGCTCCTCTCTGGGAGTGGTCCTAAGAAAGTGCCTGGGGAGTTTAAGCTTAATCATAACCTGTCACCACCCAGAGGGCAGTCAGTGAATGAGGCTATCAGTTGAGCTCTATGCTCAGTGAATTATACTTCCCTTGATCAGGCTATCAAGAACTGGGACCTGGGACGTTGCTAGTTAGGTCTAACATTGAATCCACTTTCTGCCTGCTACTGGTGTATTTGCAGGATTTTCCCCTGCTAGATTTCCAATTTGACGGTGTCTTCTATTTTGATAAGTGTATACCCATGGGCTGCTTGGTATCTTGCTTATACTTTGAGAAGTTCAGTACCTTCCAGGAATGGGTCTTCAGTAAGGCTGGACGGAGCTGGCGAAGTGCCTCTACGTGAAGTTCCATGGAGTTGGAAAAAACTCAGTGGAACTCTGCTCTGCCCCCCCCTCCTTAATTAATTATAATTTTGTTAAAAAGTCACTTACCTGCTGTGGCTGCCTCCTCCTCGCCATGGCCACTCTCCTTCCTTTCCGTCCTTGTCCATTGGAAGTTGTACGTACAACATAGGGGTTCCCAATGGACAAGGACGGCGAGGACGAGGAAGGAGAGCAGCCATGGTGAGGAGGAGGTAGCCATAGCAGGTAAGTGTAGGAAGGTGGAATCTTACTGCATGGTTACCCCCCCTTTTGCCTGGTGTTTTGATGGTCTTTTACTTAGTTTGGCTGGGATCCTGCTATCCAGGGTCCCAGCCTATCTGTTTCCCTCACTAAATTGGTTACCTGTACATTAGGTACACTCCAGATTGGTTACTGGGTTAACCTTGTGAGTCCCTAGTATATGGTACCCTAGTAAGCATGAGCGGAAAATCCGTTTCGCTCGCGGATTTTGAGTATTTTTGGGAAATTCGCAATCCGCGAGATTTGCGAATTTCCCGCAAAATCCGCAAATTCGCACGCAGCGGATTTTTTTTGCGGCGCGCGGCGTTGGTGATACAATTTTTGCGGCGCGCGGCGTTTATCATCGTTTGCCGAGTTGTTTTTCTCGATAGTTTGCGAGTGCTACGCCATTTTGGATCTTGCTGTGTGATCCCGCGGGAATTGGCGAGCGCGATTACGTCATCGCGGCTTGCCAGCGATAGTTTGTCAACGCGAGTACGGCGAGATCACGTCTCGTGGTACTTCGCAATTGCGAGATTTGAGATGCGGCGAGCAGCAAGAATCTCGCACAAGCGAAAATATAAAATTTGCAATTCTGCACAAGAAATCCACCAGCAAGCAGCATAAACCTTCTTGAAATGATAATTTTTATCTGAATAACTCCTTAGGTTGACATTTGCCTGCACTTTTTTTAGCGAGGAGTCCATTTTGGGGAGGGGGGAGGGAGGTGGGAGGAAGGAAGTGCCCCACAGTCTTCAACTTCCTGTTCCTGTTCAGCAGGCTCCTCCCAGTGCTTTGTCCATCTCCTGGTCACTTTTCATTTGGATCTGGAGCTGGAAGGATTACTTTTTGTGGATGCTGCTGGATCTTTGGATTTGAGGCCTTTTTGACTTTCTTTGGATCACTGTTGATTTGGAAATTTTACAAGTAAGTTTGTTTGGGGCATTACAGTTGCTGCAACTAAAATTTTGGAATTTTCGATTTTTGGGCTGTTTTGGGGCCTTTTGCCCAGGGGTACTCAGTGGTGGGTGGACTGAGTCTTTCTGTGGGTTGTCTTGAACTTAAACATCATGGAGGGCATGGATGGATTGGGATTGTGCTGATTTTTCAGTGATTTTCGTTTTTTGGGGCTGTACTTGTGGCCTTTTCACCAGGGGTATTTGAGTCTAGCATGGGCCTAGTCTTTCTGTGGGCTGTCTTGAACTTAAACATCATGGAGGCCATGGATGGAATGGGATTGTGCTGATTTTTCAGTGATTTTCGTTTTTTGGGGCTGTACTTGTGGCCTTTTCACCAGGGGTATTTGAGTCTAGCATGGGCCTAGTCTTTCTGTGGGCTGTCTTGAACTTAAACATCATGGAGGCCATGGATGGAATGGGATTGTGCTGATTTTGCAGTGTTTTTCGATTTTTGGGGGTGTTCATGGGGAGGGACAGGCCATGTGGCTGGTGGCCATTTTGAGTGCAGCTACAGGCACTGGCCATGTGCTGGCAGGCAAGTGGCCATTTTGAATGCAGGCTTTGTTGTTAGGCCTGCAACCATTTTGCCTACTTTTCAACCTTTATTTATGCCCAGGGGTAGTGAGTCTTGCATGGGCCTAGTCTTTCTGTGGGTTGTCTTGAATTTAAACATCATGGAGGGCATGGATGGATTGGGATTGTGCTGATTTTGCAGTGTTTTTCGATTTTTGGGGGTGTTCATGGGGAGGGACAGGCCATGTGGCTGGTGGCCATTTTGAGTGCAGCTACAGGCACTGGCCATGTGCTGGCAGGCAAGTGGCCATTTTGAATGCAGGCTTTGTTGTTAGGCCTGCAACCATTTTGCCTACTTTTCAACCTTTATTTATGCCCAGGGGTAGTGAGTCTTGCATGGGCCTAGTCTTTCTGTGGGTTGTCTTGAATTTAAACATCGTGGAGGGCATGGATGGATTGGGATTGTGCTGATTTTTCAGTGATTTTCGTTTTTTGGGCCTGTACTTGTGGCCTTTTCACCAGGGGTATTTGAGTCTAGCATGGGCCTAGTCTTTCTGTAGGTTGTCTTGAATTTAAACATCACGGAGGGCATGGATGGATTGGGATTGTGCTGATTTTTCAGTGATGTTCGTTTTTTGGGGCTGTACTTGTGGCCTTTTCACCAGGGGTATTTGAGTCTAGCATGGGCCTAGTCTTTCTGTGGGCTGTCTTGAACTTAAACATCATGGAGGCCATGGATGGAATGGGATTGTGCTGATTTTTCAGTGATTTTCGTTTTTTGGGGCTGTACTTGTGGCCTTTTCACCAGGGGTATTTGAGTCTAGCATCGGCCTAGTCTTTCTGTGGGCTGTCTTGAACTTAATCATCATGGAGGGCATGGATGGAATGGGATTGTGCTGATTTTGCAGTGTTTTTCGATTTTGGGGGGTGTTCATGGGGAGGGACAGGCCATGTGGCTGGTGGCCATTTTGAGTGCAGCTACAGGCACTGGCCATGTGCTGGCAGGCAAGTGGCCATTTTGAATGCAGGCTTTGTTGTTAGGCCTGCAACCATTTTGCCTACTTTTCAACCTTTATTTATGCCCAGGAATAGTGAGTCTTGCATGGGCCTAGTCTTTCTGTGGGTTGTCTTGAATTTAAACATCATGGAGGGCATGGATGGATTGGGATTGTGCTGATTTTGCAGTGTTTTTCGATTTTTGGGGGTGTTCATGGGGAGGGACAGGCCATGTGGCTGGTGGCCATTTTGAGTGCAGCTACAGGCACTGGCCATGTGCTGGCAGGCAAGTGGCCATTTTGAATGCAGGCTTTGTTGTTAGGCCTGCAACCATTTTGCCTACTTTTCAACCTTTATTTATGCCCAGGGGTAGTGAGTCTTGCATGGGCCTAGTCTTTCTGTGGGTTGTCTTGAATTTAAACATCATGGAGGGCATGGATGGATTGGGATTGTGCTGATTTTTCAGTGATTTTCGTTTTTTTGGGCCTGTACTTGTGGCCTTTTCACCAGGGGTATTTGAGTCTAGCATGGGCCTAGTCTTTCTGTAGGTTGTCTTGAATTTAAACATCATGGAGGGCATGGATGGATTGGGATTGTGCTGATTTTTCAGTGATTTTCCTTTTTTGGGGCTGTACTTGTGGGCTTTTCACCAGGGGTATTTGAGTCTAGCATGGGCCTAGTCTTTCTGTGGGCTGTCTTGAACTTAAACATCATGGAGGCCATGGATGGAATGGGATTGTGCTGATTTTGCAGTGTTTTTCAATTTTTGGGGGTGTTCATGGGGAGGTACAGGCCTTGTGGCTGGTGGCCATTTTGAGTGCAGCTACAGGCACTGGCCATGTGCTGGCAGGCAAGTGGCCATTTTGAATGCAGGCTTTGTTGTTAGGCCTGCAACTATTTTGCCTACTTTTCAACCTTTATTTATGCCCAGGGGTAGTGAGTCTTGCATGGGCCTAGTCTTTCTGTGGGTTGTCTTGAATTTAAACATCATGGAGGGCATGGATGGATTGGGATTGTGCTGATTTTGCAGTGTTTTTCGATTTTTGGGGGTGTTCATGGGGAGGGACAGGCCATGTGGCTGGTGGCCATTTTGAGTGCAGCTACAGGCACTGGCCATGTGCTGGCAGGCAAGTGGCCATTTTGAATGCAGGCTTTGTTGTTAGGCCTGCAACCATTTTGCCTACTTTTCAACCTTTATTTATGCCCAGGGGTAGTGAGTCTTGCATGGGCCTAGTCTTTCTGTGGGTTGTCTTGAATTTAAACATCATGGAGGGCATGGATGGATTGGGATTGTGCTGATTTTTCAGTGATTTTCGTTTTTTGGGCCTGTACTTGTGGCCTTTTCACCAGGGGTATTTGAGTCTAGCATGGGCCTAGTCTTTCTGTAGGTTGTCTTGAATTTAAACATCATGGAGGGCATGGATGGATTGGGATTGTGCTGATTTTTCAGTGATTTTCGTTTTTTGGGGCTGTACTTGTGGCCTTTTCACCAGGGGTATTTGAGTCTAGCATGGGCCTAGTCTTTCTGTGGGCTGTCTTCAACTTAAACATCATGGAGGGCATGGATGGATTGGGATTGTGCTGATTTTGCAGTGTTTTTCGATTTTTTTTGTGCTGTATAACTGAACAGATGTTCCTCTGTCTTCCATTGTTTTTAGGTGCACAAGACTCAAGAGAACCACCAGTGCCAGGAAGAAGTCCTGCAGCGGTGTGTGTGTGCAGCATAACGTCACGCGACGTCACGTCTGGCCTCAGACAACTCTACAATTCGTGCAACTGCGGCCTGCTGTCTGACCTGCTCTGAAGAAGATGGCCCCAAAAAAAGGTCTCCGTAGCTCCTCTAGCAAGAAAGTTGCTAGTAAGGAGCAGAAGAAGCAAGTTACCAAGGAGGCTGGTGTGCCTCCCGCCACGTTTTTTGGGAGCAAAAAAAAAAGTACGCCTGCAGCAGCAGGATCTGCTGGGGACCAAGCTGGGAGCAGCACCCCTGCTCCATTGGGTTCAGTGCCTC
The DNA here is from genome assembly GCF_964263255.1 of Lissotriton vulgaris. Taxonomy (NCBI): domain Eukaryota; kingdom Metazoa; phylum Chordata; class Amphibia; order Caudata; family Salamandridae; genus Lissotriton; species Lissotriton vulgaris. The sequence continues at coordinate 224,719,927 of NC_141693.1, read as the reverse complement.
CACCACCACGCCAACTTAAGTCAAAGCCCTTGAGTGCTTCAGAGGCAGTCAGTGTACTTCTCCAATCACCATCAACCAGTGATGTTGGCTCATCGCAAGAAAGTAGCAGCAATGTCCCTGAATCAACACAGGTTGTTGTAACTCATTTGACAAGTGTTGAACAACCACAGCCGCAACAACAACACCATGTGCAAGTACACGCCCAAGTGCATGTGGAAGGAGAGGCAGCAAAAGGAGATGCGCAAGCAAAGGTGCATGGAGGTTCACAAGTGCCCACAATAGTTGTTCCTCCTGAAGTAGGGGCACATCAGGAAATCGACAATGAAGCCGAGGTATCATTGGAAGCCACTCCTCCTGATGATCATTCACTGTCTTCCATATCCCCAGCAAGGAAAAGATCAAGGGGGGTGTCTACATCTTCTTCAAGCCCACCTCCTACTGATGATCTGGATGACGATTGGGTACCATCACCGCAGCCTGAGAGTGAGGCACACCATGATCTGACAAAGGTACCTAAGCGTAAAAGGAAGGTCGTCGAAAAACTCATAGCTATGGAGTGTGATGAGGCTCAACAAGAAGTGACAGATACTGCTGGTGATGAAGCCTCTCACGATGACAACGAGCCAGTCATCACAAAGGTCACTGCAGCCCCACCGGGCATGCAGCAAAGAGACATTTTGACACTATCCCGAGAAGCTGCTGAGCGTGATGATGATGTCGACGAGGAGGCAATGGAAATGGAATCATTAGATTTGGAGTTAAGTAGTACACCAAAACCTACCGCTTTCATATTTCTTCCTCGCAAGAAGGTACCCACCTCGACCTCAATTCGTGGTGGTGAAAGTGCAAAACGTACTGAAGTTCGGCAATCCACATCCTCCACTTCATCTGGCATTAGCAGCAGGACCACCACCACCAGTATCGCCGCCTCCTCCGCCCCCCAAAGACATTTCAAGTCTCCAGTTTGGGACTTCTTTAGTGTTTGCCCAAAAATGGAAAACGTAACCATTTGTAGCATTTGTAAGGTTCGAGTTGGTCGTGGTAAGCTTGGTTCTAACTATGGTACCGGAGGCCAGAGAGGTCATCTTAAGAGAGCGCACGCTGTCCAATGGTTTCCGCACCTAGAGGCGTTTAAGCAAGCCAGAATTGCACGTAATGAAAACGTTGATTTTTCATCTGATGATGACGAGGAGGAAGAAGACGATTCAAACACTTCACTTACAACCAGTACCCCTGTCAGCAGCACACCCCATGTGAGGCACACTAAGAGTGTGGGAGAGAGTGAGACATCAATGCGGAAAAGTTCATCAGCGAGCGTAACTGGGTCGAAGATATCATCATCATCCCGTAAATCCTTGGTCCAGGGCAACATTAAAAAGATGTTGTTTACAGAAGCGCAATATGAACGCAACCACCCACTGACGCGTCTGTATAACACTAAGCTGGCTAAAATGCTAGCTCTGGACCTTCTCCCTTTTTCTTTTGTAGAAGGGGTTGGTTTTCTAGAATTAGTGGCAGCGCTCTGCCCTAAATGGAAGGTTCCTAGCCGGTTCTATTTTGCCAGAGTTGCGGTTCCAGCACTACATGAAGATGTTCTGAAGGTGATTGGGGCAGCTTTGCAGAAGAGTGCTGTTCACACTATACATCTGACAACAGACATGTGGACCAGTGGCGCAGGCGCTGATTACATGTGCATCACTGCACACTGGGTCTCTTTTTCAGGGGCTAAAGCAAAGCTAAACACAGGTGTTGACACGGACATTGTTTTTAAAGCTGCTCGGAAACATGCAACACTAGCCATGTTTGGTTTGGAGAAACGTCACACAGCAGAAAACATTTTGGATGTCTTTAAGACAAAGGTCCTTAAGTGGCTGTCCCCACTAAAACGCCAGGTTAGTTATGTTTCCACGGACAATGGCGCCAATATAGTTAAGGCCATGAGGGATGGTGACTATTTCAGAGTGCCGTGTTTGGCGCACTGTATAAACCTGGTTGTCCAAAAATTCTTGGGTAATAAAGGCAGTGCAGCGTACAGTGTATTGGACACCTGCCGAAAAATGTGCAAGCATTTCAGCCATTCTTTTAAGGCCCGGAAGCAGCTGAGGAGCCTGCTATATCAACATCAAATGCCAGTGAAAGCACTCATCCAGGAGGTGGTAACACGTTGGAACTCAACCTTCTACATGCTTGAGCGTCTGTATGAGCAGTATAAGGAACTCGATCAATATTTCCTTACAGAGGGTACAGAGGAGCTGAGGATGGGTGCGGCGCAATGGAACATAGTTCAAAGCCTGACACGCATGCTTCGTCCTTTTGAGTTCTTCACGCGTGCAGTCAGCAAGGAGGACTCTAATTTGGGAAAAGCTATCCCATTGTTGTACATGCTGGAGGACCAACTGAAGGAGGTGTGTTCTGTGTTTGCAGACGATGACAAAAACGAAGACTCTTTGCTTCTGGCTGAGAAATTATTAGAGCTCCTACAAGGTGATGAACGTCTTAAAAAGATCCACTCAGAAGAGCATTACATTTGTGCTACTATTCTGGATCCACGCTACAAAAAGGCGCTGGCAGGCCAAGCATTCTTTCCTTTTGATGATGAACATGTTCCAAAGTACAAACGTTGGCTAGCCTTGTCAGCCAAGAGGTTTGAAAGAGAACAGCTGGAAATTGAAGGAAATGGCAGTACATCAGCAGGCCATCCCCAGTCAAAACAATCCACTTCTGCACCTGTGGCTGTGGCACAAGTGACCTCTCAGCCGTTAAAGACACCGGCAACCGGATCATCTGCACGAAACACAACAGAAACATTGGAGGCTGAAGAGGATTGGCTAGCTCTGCGTGGGTTTGGTTCTCAAAAGGTCAGAGGCACAGCAAGAGCTAAGCAAAGTGGAGGAACCTTGGATGAGGACCTTAAGTCGATGGTGAAGGACTATCTGAATGACTCAACAGAGGTCTATGTTAATTCTGACCCATTGGCATATTGGCATGGGAAAAAAGAATTGTGGCCACAGCTCACCAACCTGGCTTTAAACTACTTGTCTTGCCCACTCGCAAGCGTGTCTTCTGAACGGGTTTTCAGTGCTGCTGGTGGCATTGTAACTCCCAAACGGAGCCGCCTCTCGCCCAAAAATGTGGAGAGGTTAACAATGATCAAGATGAATCAGCACCTCATACCACCAGATTTCAGAGTACGAGAAAGCGTGCCGGATGAAGAGGAGGTGGCCAGCAACATAGATGAGGGAATTTCTACTCTGTCAGGTGACACTGAGCTCACCCTGCCTGAATTCGCAGAGTATGATGACGAAGCCTTATTCTTATTCCTGGACCGTGATACAGAGCCCTGAAAATGAGACAACGAATCAATAACTTTCTTTTTCGTCCTTATTCACTTTTATTCCTGTGTGTCTGTCTTTCTTTGTTGTGCACAGTTAATATATTTCAAACTTTAATCAGATAATCACAAAATCAAGCCCATCAGCAGAACTGTCTTCACTGGTTTGCTAATTGATTTGAAGTTGCCGCAGTCTGCATTCCTCAGGTTCACAAGTTCAGAAGAACATGCTCCTCTATCCTCCTCCTCCAGACTCCTATTTCCATCAAACCAGAGGGCTGGTTTACGCCCAATGAAGAAAGACTCAGCATTTGTGGGGGTGTTGTTGTACCTCTTTGCAGGTGAGTTGACGGCTCTGGGACCATTGTTGGGAAGCTCTAATACCGGATAAAAGTGTTTTGGACCAAATCCCAGGCGGAAATTTTTTTGTGTTTTTGATGGCTTGCTTGCCTTTGAGGTGCTCTTTGGGGGGGTTCCGTCTGTTTCAGGGTGAGTTTCGTGGTCTGGGAGCACTGCTGGGACACTCTAATCTTGATTGCATTTGCTTTTCAGGAAATCCGTCGTGGCAACCCCGACATATGGCCTAGCTACGCAGCGCGTTTGGACCGAAGGCCGAGAAATATTGCAAGTATGAGATTTTGCTTTTGGCCTGTTTGGGGGTGTTATGCTTCTTGGCGGGTGGGTTGGCGGGTCTTGGGGCATTCCTGGGAAGGTCTAATACCGGGTAGAAGTGGTTGGGACAAAATCCAGGCCGATTTCTTTTTGGCTATTTCTGACATTTTGCTCAATGTAGCGTTTTCGGGGGCCTGTTTGGGGGGCTTCCTGGTGTTTGTGGGTGAGTTTCGGGGTCTGGGAGCACTGCTGGGACACTCTAATCTTGATTGCATTTGCTTTTCAGGAAATCCGTCGTGGCAACCCCGACTTATGGCCTAGCTACGCAGCGCGTTTGGACCGAAGGCCGAGAAATATTGCAAGTATGAGATTTTGCTTTTGGCCTGTTTGGGGGTGTTATGCTTCTTGGCGGGTGGGTTGGCGGGTCTTGGGGCATTCCTGGGAAGGTCTAATACCGGGTAGAAGTGGTTGGGACAAAATCCAGGCCGATTTCTTTTTGGCTATTTCTGACATTTTGCTCAATGTAGCGTTTTTGGGGGCCTGTTTGGGGGGCTTCCTGGTGTTTGTGGGTGAGTTTCGGGGTCTGGGAGCACTGCTGGGACACTCTAATCTTGATTGCATTTGCTTTTCAGGAAATCCGTCGTGGCAACCCCGACTTATGGCCTAGCTACGCAGCGCGTTTGGACCGAAGGCCGAGAAATATTGCAAGTATGAGATTTTGCTTTTGGCCTGTTTGGGGGTGTTATGCTTCTTGGCGGGTGGGTTGGCGGGTCTTGGGGCATTCCTGGGAAGGTCTAATACCGGGTAGAAGTGGTTGGGACAAAATCCAGGCCGATTTCTTTTTGGCTATTTCTGACATTTTGCTCAATGTAGCGTTTTCGGGGGCCTGTTTGGGGGGCTTCCTGGTGTTTGTGGGTGAGTTTCGGGGTCTGGGAGCACTGCTGGGACACTCTAATCTTGATTGCATTTGCTTTTCAGGAAATCCGTCGTGGCAACCCCGACTTATGGCCTAGCTACGCAGCGCATTTGGACCGAAGGCCGAGAAATATTGCAAGTATGAGATTTTGCTTTTGACCTGTTTGGGGGTGTTATGCTTCTTGGCGGGTGGGTTGGCGGGTCTTGGGGCATTCCTGGGAAGGTCTAATACCGGGTAGAAGTGGTTGGGACAAAATCCAGGCCGATTTCTTTTTGGCTATTTCTGACATTTTGCTCAATGTAGCGTTTTCGGGGGCCTGTTTGGGGGGCTTCCTGGTGTTTGTGGGTGGGTTTCGGGGTCTGGGCGCACTGCTGGCTATATATACTTTACTTTGCAAGAGGTTTGAAGCAAATCCATGGTGGCAGAGAGGAGTTAGGGCCTAGCTGCAGAGCGCGCGCGGAGTGATTTGGGAAATTTGTGAAAAATTGACTAAGTCCCCATTTTTGTACTTTTGCTCTTTGGCTGTTTGGGGGTCTTCTACTCGTTTTCTCCTGGGTTGACGGCTCTGGGGCCATTGCTGGGAAGCTCTAATACCGGATACAAGTGTTTTGGGCCAAATCCCAGGCGGAAATTTTTTTGTGTTTTTGATGACTTGCTTGCCTTTGAGGTGCTCTTAGGGGGGGTTCCGTCTGTTTGTGGGTGAGTTTCGTGGTCTGGGAGCACTGCTGGGACACTCTAATCTTGATTGCATTTGCTTTTCAGGAAATCCGTCGTGGCAACCCCGACTTATGGCCTAGCTACGCAGCGCGTTTGGACCGAAGGCCGAGAAATATTGCAAGTATGAGATTTTGCTTTTGGCCTGTTTGGGGGTGTTATGCTTCTTGGCGGGTGGGTTGGCGGGTCTTGGGGCATTCCTGGGAAGGTCTAATACCGGGTAGAAGTGGTTGGGACAAAATCCAGGCCGATTTCTTTTTGGCTATTTCTGACATTTTGCTCAATGTAGCATTTTCGGGGGCCTGTTTGGGGGGCTTCCTGGTGTTTGTGGGTGAGTTTCGGGGTCTGGGAGCACTGCTGGGACACTCTAATCTTGATTGCATTTGCTTTTCAGGAAATCCGTCGTGGCAACCCCGACTTATGGCCTAGCTACGCAGCGCGTTTGGACCGAAGGCCGAGAAATATTGCAAGTTTGAGATTTTGCTTTTGGCCTGTTTGGGGGTGTTATGCTTCTTGGCGGGTGGGTTGGGTTGGCGGGTCTTGGGGCATTCGTGGGAAGGTCTAATACCGGGTAGAAGTGGTTGGGACAAAATCCTCGCGGAAAAGCCTTTTGGCACTTTTTGTAACTTAGGGTTCGTTAGGGTTAGCCCTAGCAGCAGGATTGCATGTGTTTTGGGGTGTTCTAGATTTTTGCAACTGAGTTCTGGGGTCTTAGAGCACTCGTGAGAATGTGTAATTTTGGTTGCAAGTCATTTGAAGAAAATCCATGGTGGGAAAGGGGGGATTTGGCATAGTTAAAGAAAGCCTTTGCCACTATTCTTAACTTAGGGTTCGTTAGGGTTAGCAGTATTTCTATTGCATGTGTTTGAGTGGGGGGGATTTCGAGTCTTGGAGCGATGCTGGCTATGGCTACTTTTGCTTGCAAGTGGTTTGAATGCAATCCACGGTGGGTAAGGGGTAATTAGGAAGGGGGTACTTCGGCCTACTTTTACTTTCAAAGTAAGTTTTGTCACCAGTTTTCTGCTAGGCCTCGTTTTTTGAGATTTGATTGGGGGTCTTCTACATTTTTGCGACTGGCTTTAGTAAGGGTCTGGGTGGGAGCACTGCTAGGAAGATCTAATTTTGTTCTAAAACACAGTTTACAGTACACCTAGCTTGAGGGGAAAGATCCGCTACATTAATTTGCCCATACCTCTTTATCCTTCAAAAGGTGACTCAGACAGAGTACGCACTTTCAAACATATTGTACTGTCTACTAGGAAAATCAAATTGTGACTTTTTGCACTCCACAGCCTACATACCTTATATTTATTTATCAGTGGTGTTGTAATATTATATCACTTCCTGTTTTTCGTTGAATAATTACAGGCCGGGTTTCAGTCTCTGCAATGGGGAAAAAAGGATGGAGTCAGGCTTCACAGTAGGGAGCCACAATTCAGCATCAGGCAGGCAGTGGACAGGGTGTCTTCTGGTGACCAACATCGATGGACGAAGCGTCGGCTGCAATGGAGGAGTGCCGCTAATAAGAGGATTTTTTTTCTGCAGGCAACTTACTTACCACTTCCAACAGGACAACTACAACCACATAGATACAGTATCCCTTGCCTTTTTCTCTGACTGTGACTGCATTTCTTAGATCTCTCTCTGCTTCTAAATTGATCCCTTAACACATCACTTAGTCCACTCCACTATCACATCTGCACCACACATAGTCATTTGTAAGTGCTCCTACATAATTCGCAAGTCGCAGCACGCCCCAGCCCGTAGAGGACTGGGATGGCCCCAATGATGAAGCATGTCACCAAGGAGCAACCCTGGTGAGTGAGGGGACACCTAGAAAAAAAGCAATTTCTCCTTTTCTATCTACTATACCTTCCAGACCAACCCCATTGAGTGTTGTTGTGAATGGATTTATAGTGACCAGAAAGGCTCTCGGGTATCTGGCTACAGAGACCTTATGTTGAATATCGTTATCAATAATTCCACACAGGCCCTGTACTGTCGCATTCTTTCTTCCACAGTTGTCGAAAGTACTACTTACTTTTCACTGACATGCATGCAGTAGTGCATGCACTTTCAAAGATTGATGGATAGGTTTGTACCCAAAGAATTGTTTATGTTCAATTGTTTGTCTATGCTGTGCTTTTTTTCTTGTCTCCCAAAACCTTTCCCAAAAACCCCCGTACCCATCCATTTTTCAAACCCTAACCCTCTTCCCCCGGGCTGTGTGGTTTTGATTGATGTGTGACTAAATTACAGCAATAAATCCACACACTTGCTGGGGAGGATAAGGTGATAGCAACAGGCTGGTGAAGAAATCCGAGGATATATTCTTACTCTGCTTGACAAAGACCCATGGCTAATGTCAAAGAACTTCAACCGAATTAGTAGTTATACTTTACCATTTGTTAGGCTACAATGTGGCACTGTTCTAGTGTACTTCTGTCACCTGCTATATTCTCAGTTGTACCGTTGAATTGCTCAGGAGGACAAACCAGATTTCATTTTCTTTTCTTTCATAGGCATGCAACTGCCACTGTGTCACACCACTAGTACCACCGCTATGAGGAAATTTTATCCGACCAAGATTGCCAACCTTATTCGCTGTTTCCCGTGGAGCCAGCCCTGGGTCTAGCCCTACTTTCAAACACAAATTACAGGTAAGATAAGCGTTTGGTGGTTTGGGGGTATAATGGAGTATTAGTAGGAGAGACGAGAGACTGACGGTAGTACTACTAAAGTCCTAGGACTCTTGGATTCACTTCACGTACTCTGTGAGAGGCACTTAGTGTTGAAAACATTTGGGCATTTACACTTAAAGGAAGAAAATGGAACTAAACTTTCAGGAAAACAAAGTCACTGTTAAACCCCCACCCACCAGGCAAGCAGTAAGAAACGGGTATGCTCAGATAAAGTTTGAAAAAGTATATTTATATCCCTAACAAAATAATCTCCCGCAAGACCCTCCCTAACCCCAACGATTGTCCTTCAAAAGTCCCCAAAAACCCAACTCCCAATTCCCACCCCCCAAAAGTCTCTAAAAAAGGGGCAATGGACACTATGGGTGGATGCTGTCTACTTTTTGGGCCAGGGCATCATGCTCCTGGCGGAGCAAGGCGTGCTCTACGCGGAGCCCCTCCAACTGGTTTGAAAAGTGGTGGAGCTCCTGCTGGAGGCGGGACACCATCAGGGTACTGCGGCGCAGGCGTGCCTTCAATGCCTTGCAGGTGCAACGGCTGTGAGAGGAAGCTGTTGTCCTTGATACTCGGCGGTGGCGTTTGGCTTTGGCAGCCCGGCTCAGTCTGGGTGGACCACTGTGCTGGGTGGCACTGGCAGCCCGTGGGGGCACGGAGGCCGATGCAGACGACGTAGTTGTTGTGGTCGACTGCACACTTTCTTCGTCCTCCAGGGCCACCAGCCGCCGATATTCGGCCACAGTGGCATCGATTCTCCGTTGCCGGGCCGCTCTAGCCAGCTCCTTCCTCCTTGTTCGTTTGGAAGGAGAACCTATATGAAGAAAGAAAGACATAGTCTGTAACCAATGCTCTTTTAAATTAACTCAATCATTCAGCAGAAATTTGTGTTGCACTACAACTAGCTAATTGCAAGCGCATTACATAACTATTGAGGCCAGTATCCATCTAACCTCACACTTCTTCATCCTTGCTCTAACATTAGTGGGAGTTTAAGGAACAAATTCTACGAGCACTATGGACTTCCATTGGAGTCGACTATGAAAGTACACCAGTCTTATTCTTCTTCTTGTCTCTTGTTTAGGAAAATTGGTACGTTATCTTCTGCAAGCCGACATAATGCCAGCGCAGTAAACTTGCACCCGAGAAAAAGAGACGCACGCCATGAGGAGTGACCTAGACTTGCGTTGCGTTACTGTACCCGTCCAGTACATGCAGGTGGTGGAGCTCTTACTTTTCTATTACGGGTGGCACTGAGAATACTCTGTTACAACTCAAGGGCTACTGCTTAATTAATTTAACTTTCACCCTACAGTGGAAATGAGTACTAGAAATGGAAAATTGAAGAAGATAAATAATCTGATTATCTATCACTTCACATGGGATGTTTTTGCTTATATATGGGATGACTTTAGGTGCTTTGATTTTTATTGAGTGACCAGTGATACATCCACACATGAATGACTGAGTACTACTAAACTTATTAAGAGAGGTAGGGAGTGGCCACCGTAATAACCGGATCTATGCTGTGCTTGCAATACAAACTACTGCTACTATTGATGTTAGTATTTGGACAAAATTAAAACTTCTTTTCCTTGCCTTTCCTACACTGGAACGGACGTGCGGGTGCAGTGTTACATGCTCTTCAAAGTTACACTTAGTTCATCCACTGACCGTCTACTCTCTCTAGATCATGATTACTCACAAACTTTCTCTCAGGGGCTAAATTTACAGTGTAGTTTGTGGCCGAGGGCCGCACTGGTGGGAGCAGAGTCAGAGGGGGCGGGGCTAGAGCAAAACGAAAACTTGTGACCATGAGGTTGCACACAGGTCCCTGCAGCAGATGCCTTCATCCACTGAGCCACCAGACCCAGCATTTACATACATCTCTCTCCCTCCTGCTCTCCCTCCTGCTCTCCCTCCTGCCCTCCCTCTCCATCTCTCTCTCCCTCCTGCCCTCCCTCTCCCCCCCCCTCTGTCATCTCAGTGTGTGTGTCTATCTGTGTCAGCCTTCAGCCCGGGTTGAGACCGCTTCCTCAACGCGCACGCACAGACAACAACACCAAAGTACTTAACAGGTCTTTAAAAGACCATTAACATATTATTGAGGCTTTGTTTGTTGTAGCGCCCCTGCATCTCCACCCTGACAATCACTGCTTGCCCGGCCCCACAGAGCAGAGGCTTTGTTCTATTTCACCTCTTTGTGGCCTTGCATCTCCACTCTGCTCTGTGGGGGCCGGGGGAGCAGTGATTGTCAGAGTGGAGATGCAGGGGCGCTAACAGGTGAAATACAAAAAAGCCTCTGCTCTGTGGGGGCCGGGGGAGCAGTGATTGTCTGCAAGGTCTGCGCACCGCCAAGGAAGGCTTGCCGGGCCACCACCGGCCCGCGGGCCGTACTATGAGTACCCCTGCTCTAGATACACATATGCTATCTAAGAGTCAGATAGTAGCATGATCCAGGTATATGGACACATACAGTTTCTGTGTCACCCACCCAGGCTGTTGTCCTTCCACCCATCATTGCTTGATCATTCACCCAGCCATGCATCTCATATTCTTGCCTTCCCAGCTAGTCTTCAATCTCAATAAGTAAGGAATATATAAGAGCTTACCTCTGGCCGCCACCACCACCGTCTCAACTCTCACAGCCGCCGCCTCCTCCCCTGAAGAATCGCCCTCCGCCTCCATGTCGAGCACCACCACCTCCACGCTGGCCCCGCCACCAGATGTTCCACCTACAAAGTACATTTAAGAATGTTAGAATAAAGCACTCACTAGTCTTTGGTCTAGGAATGAAGACATGTGAAAACAATGTAATTTGTGACTGTCTACTTTAAAGTTTAAAAAAATGTCCCTTTTTCCAGGGAAGGTTGTCTTGCTGCACTTTTTGGCACAACTGATGAAGGCTGGTTTTTTAACACGCACCATTTTTCTCCACACAGACAGAAGATGGACTTCTAACAACAAGATCAAGTTGAAACCAGGTGAGAGCTCGGCTCGACCACAAGAAATGTCTTCAATTAATCGTCAGCACTAACCACTTTTCCATTATCAGTTAAACGTTTAGTTTTATTATGACTTCTTTTTAATAAATGTCTTTACTTTTAATAAAGCTTTTAAACTTAAATACAATCTGTGTTTTTTGGTCCAGACTAGAGTGACTGAGCGAAAGGTTTTGCAATTTTTGCAAGCATGAGTCCAGATAGAACACTTCAAAAGACATTATGGACAATCCCAGAGGACTGCACTAAGTTGATAGAGCTATTGCTGACTAGAATCATGGGAGTTTCGCCAACCTTGCAATCTTAGTTAGCTACACAGACAGACTAATAAGAATAATCTAGTAATACCACAGGGAGTCATAGTAGAGGCAGGATAAGAATTTAGATACAGTCTACAAGAAGATCAAAGACCATTTTGAAAAAAGACAAATGAGGAACGCTAGGAAAAATAGGTACTAGTCTAAAATGAAAATTACTGGGGCCAGCAAAGGAGCCCTCGCCTGCCCGATCCTGGCCCTGTTGAACAGCATCCGCCGCCTGCTGCTCCTGTGTCCTCCTCTCGCCCCTGGGGGGAGCTGATGTACAACATGAAAGAAAGAACAGAAAACATGGATGATTGTTGCTTGTCAATGTCAACTAAATCAAACATTTCAAAAGAACAATAACAAAATATTTCCGCGAAATTATATTGATTAGGGTTAGTTTTCATTTATTTGCGGACCTGTGACTTCGAAAGTCACGTAACTCACTAAACAAAGTACTGAAAGGTTCACCTAGGACTGGCAGGCAGCGGTCCGCAGGCAAGACGCAAAGTGACAGACAAACTCCATTGTGATTTCAGTCAGATCAGTGACAACACTAACAGTTGCCTGCTACATTACCAGTCATTTAAATAGTCAAACTATCAATCCACCGCCACTATTTTTCTTATTGTCAGGGGTACAAAGGAAGGGGCAGATTTAAGCCCCATGCGGCTCTTTTGCTCCGTTCTTGCGTGACCTTTGTGACGCAGCAGCTAAACAAAAAAGGGCGCCATGGTGCGGCGTATAATATTATAACAACGTGACGCATTTGGGAGATGCATCCCGTTATAAAGCCCTGCGCCATCAGGGGGCGTTCCGGCGCAAGGGAGGGCATTCCTGCGCTGGAACACATCCTAAAAGTGGCTGAGGGAAATCTACAAAATTTCAATCCGTCACCTTTAGGACAATGATGCGTCACACAAACCCTGCACCTGCTTGAAGCAGACGTACGGCTTGACCTAGCATTGGGGAGATAGGGTACCCCAGAGCATTGCTGGAGCTGCGCCATCGTTGCGACGCAACTCCAGCAGAAAAGCTTCGGTGACGTTTTGGGCCCATGGTGCGCCGCATTGCAAATACGGCGCACCATGTTTGGTGGTGGTAGCGGGCCGCACAATTAATGGCGCATCCCTGCTACTTTGCAGGGATGCGACGGTAATTGCAATTCTGCCCCTTAGGGGCATACTTACTTACGCGTTTCGGCGCATCTCCAGAGATGCGCCAGATGAAATGCGTCACGCAAAACTACCCTTGCGACACGGCAGATGCGCCTCATTTACAATGCGGCGCGCCCTGGCGCAAGGGTAGGCACTTGCGTGATGCATCTCGTCACGTAAGAGCGGCGCATCGCTGGAGTCACGTCGCCAACGCAATGCAACTCCAGTAATGCTCAGGGCCACCAAATACTTAACATGCTGTGTCAGTCCTTTCGCCTGCTTCAAGCAGGCATAAGGAATTGAATTGACGTAGCAGCGTCTCAGAAGTGCCTGCGTTAAATCTTGTAGATTTCACGCAGGCAATTTTGCGAGGCGCACAGCCGCCGGACCGCCCACCCTGCGTACTAGGAACGCACCCATTGTGGTGCAGGCCCATGGCTTTATAACGTGACGCATCTCCCTAGATGCGTCATGCTGTAAATGACTCGCAGGGATGCGGCACGTTTACGCCGCTGTTGCGTCACGCAAGGCAACGTAAACGTGGCGCAAGGGGCTTGTAAATGTAATCTGCCCCCTAGTGTCTAGCATTACGCAGTTCTGTAAAGTACACTCATACATAATAGTTACTCAGGCCAATGAGACCACGAAATAGAAAACAAATAAGCATAGTAGCAACGCCACTGAGAAGGAGAGCAGTGCACCTGAAATGCACAGAAGATTTTGAAATATAATTTAACTACAATGTAATCGTCATCAGCGGCATTATTGGCTTGCTCCATGTAAACAACAAATATTTGCAATACAACAACACAGAGCAGGAGAAAACATCATAGTAGTGAGTGATGAAATGGCTACTACTACTCACCAAGCCCGGGGATCTCCAAACCGAGCTGGTCCAGCAGGTCACGCTCCCGGTCCAGGAGGTCCGTCCAGCGATGGGTGACCTGGCTGTAGGTGCGCTGGACCCCGTAGAGGTGGGATATGGCCCAGCACACCTTCTCCCACCGCTTCCGGCGCTCCCGCATGTTGTAGCCGCCGGCCGCGATCCTGCCGCCTCCCGCGATGGTCCTGGGCTGGCGGCGCTGGACGAAGTAGACCAGCGTGCCCACTTCCTCCGGGCTGAATATCTCCCGTCGCGTCACCTGCTCCCCCCTCAATCTCCCGCATGCTGTCCTGGCACTGGGTCCAGTACTACTCCCCGCCGCCGCTGCAGCCCTCAAGTGCCTGGGTAGCTTCACGGCGCCTGGCTTGACCATGGTCTGGGCAGGTAAGGTAGGAAGAAGTAGAAAATTAAGAAAGAATAGGATAGGGAAGAAGAAAAGAAAAGAGTTTAAAAAAGTAGTTTAAAAGTAAAGAAAAATAGCAGAAAAGACAAAAATATACAGCTAGGAAAAGAGAGGGATAGATAAGAAGCAAAATCGTTAAAAAAAAACTGAAAACAAGCAAAGGATGGCAAAGATACCAAGAGGATTAAACACCATGCCCAGACACAGGAAATTAATGAAAAACAAGATGGCCGGCGCCCGTTCACGAGCGCGAAAGTAAGTTTGCGCGAGATTTCCCTCGCGATCTCGTGCAAACCTCTAGATTTCCCTCGCGATCTCGTGCGAACCTCTACTCGCAATGCGCTTACTGCGCGAGATTATACATAGCGGGCGGAAAAGGAAATACGTCACGCAAACAAAATGGCCGCGCCCGTACTCGACCTTGGGGTAAATTCGCGTGTTGCGCTGCAAGCGGCTCGCGAATACTGCAAAAAAACTCGCGAAACAACAAGCCGCAAAAAAATAAAAAGCTCATTCGCACGAATTGGCGGCTTGCGCGGTCGGTTTCGCACGACGCCGCGCCCCGCGAATAGCGCGAAAAAAACAAAAAACGATTTTTGCAAAAGCAAAAGCAATGAGCAGGTGCAAAAGGTCAACCTCATGATTTGTAACGATTCCCTGTAGTGCTTCCTGAGGGGGCCCTCCAGAATTCGGTTGCCTGCTTGCAACTATTGTGTGACCCTGCTCTGACCTTAACTGTATGCCACAAAGGTCCTGATTTACAGCTAAAGGAGCAGACAAGCAGGTGCCAGGATGGAACTTCAAATTCTTTCAGTGACACATTAATTAGCCCCTAATTCATTATTGTCAGTTGGGGCAGGGGCAGGTGTTGTTAATAAACTAACCCCAAATTAATTCATGTCAGTTCAAGCAGGGCAGGTGGGCTTGCTTTTCACCCCCATCTTCTACAGTGATGATGAACCAGAGGGTGGCATTGATGTAACAGAGGGTGGCATGGGTCAAAGAGAGGGTGCCAGTGGTGAAACAGAGGGTGCTGGGAGGCTGTGATGATGAACCAGACGTAGAAACAACATAGTCGCGACCGTTGCGAGCCGACAAGTAAGTTCGCAATTGCGAACTAGTACCAAATCCTCGCGAACTGGCAGAAACACTTGCGAACACAAAAAAAAAAATCCACAAATTCGCGAGAATTCGCGGATTTTGAGGATTGCGAATTCGCAAATCCGCAAAATTCGCTAACGCGAGATTCGCAAAATTCGCCCATGCTTATACCCTAGGTACCAAGAGTATATGTACCCCAGAGGCTTACCAGGGGCTGAAGCATGTATTATGCCACTCCTGGAAAGCCTTCCAAAATTACCCCGCAGGTCTGCACTTGCAGCCTGGGTAAGGTGGTGTAAGCACCCCTTACTTAGATATAGTATAGCTATATCTACCTATATATATAGACACATATTAACCTATAAGTCACTACTATGGCAGGGCTTGACAATCCTGAAGGCAGAGTGCTTGGTTTTGTGTGAGAGGGTGCCCTAGCATGAGCTGAGCCCCTCTGCAGCTTTCGGAATCCCTTTCTTATAGCTGTTCTATGATATAGCCATACCATATACTGTTAAATGCATTATAATTCTCGCGGTTAATGCTAACGTTGGTTTGGCTTTATCAAAACATGTTGTGTTTGGTGTCAAACACTTTGGAATACAACCCCCCCCCGCCCGTTCGGGTGGTGGTGGTAGCATTCCACCCTTCTGGAGGGAGAAGCCATGTACACACTGGTATACCCGGTAGAAGTTTTAAACAGCCTCAGCATTATAAAATGGATGCTGCTGCCACAGACACGAGTCTGACCTTCTGCTGCTGGTCGAAACTCTGGCAGGGGAGGCCTGGACAATAGGTTCCCTGTCCAGGGAGGTGTAAGCACCTCCCCAGACAGGCTTTAGTGTATTGGGGCAGGGTGGGTTGTATTCAGTGAATGCTTTTCAGACAGTGCCTGGGCACACAAGGTGTCCCTGTGCATACCCCAGTTCAAACCAATTGCTGGGGCACTCAGCCCCAGCTCTGGCGTGAAACTGGACAAAGGGAAAGGGGTGCAACCACCCCCTCCCCAGGTCTTCCCATAGGTGGGACCTTAGAGTTAGTCCATCCCCTAAACTTAATATAAGTATAGGACCCCAGTCCCTAGGACTTTAGATAACCCTGGATGAAACTCTGAAGATGAAATCTTGGACCTTTGGCATTCCATATCGACTGGAAGACGGAGGATATCTCCCTTGGGGTCAAGGAGTGACCACCAAACAGGCACCAACGAGCATCTTGCCAGTCTGCCTTTTTGAGCCTCCTGCCGGATCCTGAAGAATCTGCGACACAGGACATGGATTTCCAGAAATCTCTGAGGCCGACACAAGATTCCAGCAAAGCTGAGACCTGCAGCCAACACGAGAGATGTGGGACCGGAACTCCTGGACATCCTGCAAGTTTGCGAGTGCACCTACTTCCCGAAATTTCCAGAAGTTGTGCATTGGGCTATTTGTTGCTCTTGCCCAGAGCACCTTTTGCCCCGAAGCTGAGAGGCCTACACTCCACGAGTGTTCCGTGGGCCTGTTTTCTTCACTGCAGCTCGAGGCTCCTTTTTGTCATCTTGCGAGTGTTGCTGTTGCCAAGGCTTGTTGGTTCCAATCCGGATACCGACACTGCAGCACTCGACATCCAATGTGGGACCGCTTGAATCCAGCTCCTAGTTGTTGTTGACACCTCCTGGACCTCGTGGCTGAAGAGTCAAGCTTCACCTACTTCACCTTAAAGCACCCAACATCGGCTGGCATCTTCCTGTCGCCATCCTGGTCACTGGCTAGTGACCCAGACTCTGTCCCCTCTGCTTTCAGGTTCTTAGGATCTCTGATCCACCCCTGGATCCATCCGAACACTTTTCCTCTGGTCGCCTTCAGCACTTCTTCGCAGCTCTCCATTGGAATCGAAGACGAAACCCGACACGAAAAGACACCTATGCAACCGGCATCCCTGGGTGAGGTAACACGAGTACTTTGGGGCTAATCTGGGTCTTGACTCTCGAAGTGTCTAGTTCTATAGGGGTTTCACCGCAGTCCACTCCTAAGTGTCCTAAATCTTTAACTTTGTAACTTAATCTTAATCTTTCGCCATAGAAGTCAATGGTGATTCGCGGCTGTGTTTAGACACTGCACGCGTCCCCCGTGGGTCTCCTGCGTCCCTACCTTGGGTGGTTCCTGGTTGCCCCAGCTGTTCTACAGTCCCTAGGCCTAACTGCTATCCCTCACATGGTTCTTATATCACTGTTTTACTATATGTTTTGTGTGGCCCCTAGGGCAAAACGTATACTGTGCTATTTACTGTGTGCTATTTAAAGTTCTTGTATTGTACTTTTACCTCTAGCCTCATAAAGAGACTAGAGGGGTTGTGTTTAGAATAAATACATATATTTTATATATATATACCTTGTGTGGTGTACTTTCATTTGATCATT
This sequence comes from Lissotriton vulgaris, assembly GCF_964263255.1. Classification (NCBI taxonomy): domain Eukaryota; kingdom Metazoa; phylum Chordata; class Amphibia; order Caudata; family Salamandridae; genus Lissotriton; species Lissotriton vulgaris. Next base: position 224,702,415 of record NC_141693.1, on the reverse strand, counting down.
CAAAAGATTATAGACTGGTAAATCAAGCTGTTTTACATTCCTTCAAGACTTAGCCTGAAGGCTGCTCTCCACAGCTACCACTAGGATAGCTTTCTATAAAGGTTGTCTTAAACCTACCATCAATACGGGTCGTTTGGATTGGTGCAAGGTGCCCACTAGAATAGTGGACATCATATGCCAGGCCAACTTCTCACAATAAGTGCCTTTTTTAAAACTTATAATTAATTAGGGAGGGTGGAGGGGCTGGCTAACTCCACTCCGTCATGGAGGGGGAGATTTGCACAAACTCCATGTTCACAACAGAGTGCGGAATAGGCAAAACACTGTATACTCAGCTGGCGGAGTGAAGTTACCCGCCCAGGATTAGTTTTCAGAATTATGTGGGATCATCAATGGGTGCATCATTATTCCAATGAGTTGCTCTTCCTGGGGCCACCTGGGGCGGGGCACTAAGCAGGGGCCCTGCAAACTTTTCAATGAGTTGTTTCGTGAGTTCAGGGCACCTTTGTCTCTGGGCAAGACACTGGGGCCTACCACTATGATTGCGTTTCTGGGAATAGAGTTGGATTGGTGGCTGGGGTCTCCAGGCTTACTGTGGAGAAAGTCCACACTTTCTCCCATGCTTTGCAAGTATGTGTGGGGGTTAAGAAGTTCATGCTGCAGGTCTTGGTTGAGCAGCTGAATTTCATGGAAAATTCGCATGGGACGCCCATTTTTATATCCATAACCAACGCCATGTGAGGCCTTAAGGTTAAGCATCATCATACCAGGCTGTATAACGAGGTCAGGCAGGATATGAGAATCTGGAAGTAATTTTGGCAGGAATTTAATTGGACCTTGTTGTGGCCCGGGCAACCGAAAAGCAGTGAGGAGCTTGGTCTTTTCAACGATGCAGCTGGTAGTGAGGGTTTTGGTGCCATCTTAGGATCAGCATGTTGTGGGCAGTGGTGGCCCAGGGAGAGGGTACAATCTGGTCTTGTTAACAATATCGACTTCCTTAAGCTGTTTCCTATTTTGGTGGCACTCCCTATTTTACCAGACCAGTTCCTCAATTAGTCAGTCGTGTTCCCGTCTGATAATATGACTTTGGTAGAGTGCATTAATCAGCAATCTGCAAAATGCAAGATTATTTTAAGGCTGCTAAAAGAAATTTTTTATTGTGTCTGAAGCTAAATGTGCTGTTCAAAGCCAAGAAGGTGTCTTAAACTACACTGTGAATACATTGTCTCTTTTCAAGATGCATGCTTTCAGGGTCCATCACACAGGAGCAGCTGACTCACCTACTCCCTTCCTGGACCATCTGTGGCAGCTTGATGCCTAAGCTTACCGAACCGTGTGCCAGCCAGCTTAGCTCCCAGGACCAGGCGTGCTTATGAGGGGGTGTTCCGTGCTTACTGTGACTTCTTAGGGCAGGCAGGGGCCGGGATTTGGTTTACCTACTCGTCAGTCAAGGGATTTGAGGTTCTGTGAATCCGAACCCGTTTCATAAAGGTCATCATATCGTGACGACTTTGGTAACAGCGAACCGCAAATGACGAGTACGGCATGTACGAATGCTTTCGTCATGTTCGAGTGATGGATTCACTATGAAATTAGGGATTTCGTTCTGAACCTTTGGGTTCCATTTTGTGTACGGCAGCCATTTTGTGGTTGCCCTCACATAGGCCGATGACTATGGCCGAGGGAGTACTTGGGACACTTACACCTTTAGCTGACTTCTGTGTGACCTGAGCGAACTGACTCTGTTGCCCGAAGCTAACCTTGTTGGGCCAGTTCCTTGTTCGGCAGCTGGTCAAGATAGAGATCAAAGAGCAGGACATTGCTGAGTTTATGGTACACCCACACACCCTTCTATCTTGCTTCTCATCTGTTTCTGTTCCTTCTTTTATGGCCTATTTATGGTTTGGGTTTGTAGTTTTTATTATGGGTTCGTCCGGCCTGTCCGAGCAAGAATGTTGGACTTTCCCGTGTAATTGATGGTGGGCTGGACAACTGAAAAGTGGGCTTGTCGTTATGTGATACCTTTTGCAATGTCACTTGTGATTGGATAGTTTGCAAATAATTGGTGCTAGTCAGGAATGTGATTTTTGGCATAAAAGACGATGTCTCGCAATACGAAATTGTGCAGTCTCTAGCGAACCACACGTGTCGTGCTTCGTGGACTTCTGTTCCTGGTTGCAGCCAATAAATTTGATCTTTGATGTCACTGAGAAGTGTCCCATGTCTCTGTATGCCAAGACAGGTGAACTCGAAGACATTGGGCGTTTCCCCTGGCGCCGCTGGGTTCTAAAACCCGGTTTTTCAGTTTCCTGAGGGCTCTGCGAGGCAAGGAGTACTTGGTGGCTTCCGCCAGGAGCCAAATAGCTGCAATATCCTTCTTGGATAAAATACTGGTGTACATTGATGGTACCAGGTCTTTCCTGGTTCAAAGGCCTTAAGGGGATGGGGGGGCCTAGAGAGGCCAAAGCCTAATGCAATGCAGCCCCTTGATATGGGCAAGTTAGTAGTGATTCTGGGGTCCCTGAGAGCTGTCTGTAGGTCACTGGACGAGGGTCGTTTACTTAGGGCGGTGATTACTCTTGCCTTTTATGGGACTTTCTGAGTGAGCAAGTTGGAAGCCAAGAACAAGAAGGGCACTGGTCCGGGGTTCAAACTCCAATAGTTGGATGGGTCTAGGTAACTGGCAATTAATATCTCCAGGTCCAAGACGTTCCAGGCCAGGAGGAGCTACCAGGGCATGCTATAGGGCCACAGTTAATGCATGCTGCTCAGTTGGGAACCTAGAGGTATTCTTGGCCGGGCCAAGAATACCTTGGCCGGCTGAATTCAGGGTGTGGTGAGGCCCTTACTTGTGGATGCTGATGAGACTCCTCTAACCAAGTACCAGTTCTGCAGAATCCTTCACAAAGTCTTACGGGCAGCGGGCTATGACCCATCAGAGTTTGAGTCTCACTCCTTTAGGATTGGGGCACCCACTGTGGTGGCAGCAATGGGGCTCTATGACATGGCAGTGTGGAGGATTGCCAGATGGTCATCAGACAGCTACAAGCACTACATAAGGCTGCATATGCTGTAACGGTTATGCCAGATCCCTGATCCCTCTCTCTTTTTTCCTACCTGTGCAGGTTGTGGGTGCGGAGAGTTGAGTGAGTGGCTAGAATTCTTGGAAGCCCCTGTTCATGCTGAGGTGCGCAGGATTACAGACGTGTGGGTCCTAGACCGCTCCTACGTCCGGTGCGCGAATGAGTCCAATCTTGCATGTGATTTTCCATCCAGAGCATGGCATGCTGGTTACCACCTGCTATTTTATGGTCAAGGGGCTTATGGCTAGCCCAACTGAGGACTGCTCTGAACACCATGTTACCCAAGAAGGCCACGCCTCCTGGAGTCATCATACTGCATGTGGGTGGCAAAGATTTGGTGCATGTTGGCAGTCCACTGCTCTTGGAGCTACTGCTGGTTGGCTGGCTCGGAAATTCCCATGCTGGTGTGGTCTCACATCATTCCAAGGTTACAGTGGAGGGATGGCAACTCGACCATTCCTTTGAATCATTCAGTGAAACTGTTAAATACTTTGGGCCATATGTATCAAAAAGTCATTTTGCGATTCTCAAATAGCGATTTTTTGCGAATCGCTATTTGAGAATAGCAAAATGCTATGTATGTAGGATTTGCAATAAATTTTGCGAATCCTACATATCCCTTAATTGTGAATCTCAAATTGCGATTCGCAATTAAGGAATACCTCCCCATTCATTTCTATGGGCCTGGGCCCATAGGAATGAATGGGAAGACATTCTAAATTTGCGATTAGCAATTAGCGAATCGCAAATTGAGAATGCTATTTCAAGGATGCAAGGGTGTCAAAAGGATACCCTGTTGCACCCGTGAAATAAGCATGGGTGCGCATGTGGCGCACATACATGCCCTAAGGGCATGTATGTGCTTCAGATTGCACTTTGAAAAATGCAAAAAAGTGAATTTTTCACAGAAATCGCAAATTACCACCAACTTGAAGTTGGTGGTAATTTGCGATTTCTTAAGGCCAAATTTCACTTTTTTGGTGCTTCTTACATTGCATTTAAGGAATCGTAAAATTTGCGATTCCTTATTTTGCATGCAGATGTGCCTCATACACACCACAAAGCAAAATTGCGATCGCAAATGCCGAAATTCGGCGAATTTCGGCAATTTTTATCGCAATTTTACTTGATACATATGGCCCAAAGTTCTGAAAAAAGGATACCACAATGATACAGATGTTGAAATATTGTTTCTTATCTCCCACCTCTTCGTTCCTTTAATTTCCTTCTTATTAGTTATTTAATTTCCTTCCTTTTGTCATTCCTCTTACAACTGTAGTTCCCTATTTCTCTCCTTTCTTTCTTCCTCCCGCCCTCCATCTTTCCTTTATTCATTCTTTAATCCCTTCCGTACTCTTCCCTTATCTTATCATTCCACGTTTTCTTCTTTTCTTCCTTTCCTCCTTCATTCATTTGTCTTCCTACAATCTTGTTTTATCCTTCTCTTCCCTTTTCCCTACTTCTTTTGTTCTACCCTTCTCCTTCAATTCTTCTTTCCTACCTTGATTGTTTTGATTGCTGTTTCCTTTCTTCCGGTTCCCTCCTTTCTGCCTTCTTTCATTAGTTTCTTGTTTCCTTCAATCATTTTGTCTTTCCTTCCTTACTAATTTAATTATTTTGTATCTTGTTTTCTTTCTTCCTGGTTTACATCCTTACATTCTTCCTTCCTTCATTTTTTCATTTCGTCCTTTCTTCTTTCACTATACATACAGTGGATGAGATGCTTAGTATCAAGGCATAGAGTGGGGGCATGTGAGGGCAAATAAAATACAGCTTCCCCAAAAACGGCAGAGCCGGGTTCGCTGGAAGGGTTTAGTCAGCTATCAAAAAATGTAAAAATTTAAAAAATGATTGCACTGGAAGAAGCAGGATGTGGGGATTTTAGGACAACCTTGTTTATGGGGCACTTGAAACCTTATACTGCTATAACAATTATAATGGAAATGTTAGTACTCAGTTATTTCTCTGTTTATGAACAAGCTGAAATCCGGTACTTTAATGGCTTAATGAAGTACCTATGCATAAACTGTACAGCTCGTGTTTATGTGAGGTTGATTGCAGCATGAAACAAGGATAGTTTTTCTATAAAGGAAGCCCATGGCGGTAGAGTAGAAAGATCGTATCTACCCTGAAAGAGAAATCTTCTGGGACAGAAGCTGGTGGTTGCATTCAGATTTTGCAAAGCTGTGTTTAAATCCAGTATGAAATGCACGGATGGAGTGAAAAGCACAGCCATGGTTTCTTCACCAGCCCCCCCCACCCCCGCCCCCTGCACATATTCTATCCTTCCCACTTCAGTGAGTTTGCTGTAGAAACATTGTGGCAGGAAACCTATATACACAGTGTTCTAATGGGGCTTTAAGTGGGCCGGGTCTCACCAGGTCTGAGCACCAGCAGTTTTTTAAAGGGGCCTCTAAACGGGTCTCTATCGGGCTCTGTTTTGTGGCCTGGCACAGGTGGTCTTTTTTTTTCTCAGACTGCACTGACAGCAAGCACATGGATGTGTGCTGCTCTCACTGTTCACTTCTCTCTAGTGGAGAAGGTACGTCATGGCGCCATGCCAGGTGAGTGTTGTAGGGGAAGGGAAATCCTTTAAAGAGAGTAATTTTCTCTCTGGATTTCACTCCTCTTTCTAAAACTCAAGAGCAGCGACATTGTTGTGGTGTCACCAGGGCTTCAATTGGAAGCTTTTTCAATATTATATACAAGCCATAGTTGCTGCTTATTTATCTTATGCAACTAACAACCATTGACAAAGCCAATAGTCCTGACTTCTTGTAGGTATGATGTTACTTGTTGTATCATATATCTAGATGCAAAGACAGAAACAGCAAAATACAGGTCAGGCGGAGCACTATGCTAAGCGCAGATTTTTAGCTTATGTGTTTTTATGTCACGCCCTTAATTACATTGGCCACGCCCCTTTGAGAGACCCCCAGTTTTTTCATCCCACTTAAAGCCCTGGTTGTAATTAAACGGGAGATTACAATCGATAGGACAAGAGTAATTAGCATACTTTGTACTGACTAACTCAAACATTGTCCCGCACTAATGCTCTGGGAATAAAAATGAGTTAAAAAAAATAGCATAAAACGATGTATTACTTTATAGTTTCATAGGTAACCCTGTCCGTTACTGGGAATGTCCAATGATGCCACAGAAATGCAGGTTTAATGTGCACTTTGACGCCAGCCATAACTATTTCTCGATTGAATTAAATCCATAAATATTACTTTTCTGGACACACACAGTGTGAACTAGGTGGACTAAACCTAGGGCACTGACCAGTGGCGTAACCTAAAATTATGCATTTTAGGTTACACGCAGAATGTGATAGGCTGCCGCCTCCCCCATACCCCCATATGTCTCGGATATTTATTGGCCTTGGGCTAAATAGCCCTGCGCCTCCCTACCTGCCCTCCCCCCCCCTCAGAGAGTTGGAGGCACACCTGGACAGCAGGGGCCTTTTTTACACCTCTGGCACTGACCTACCTCGTACTCAAGCCGTACCAGTGCGCTGAGGCTTTCTACTGTTCTTGGGCTCGTGCTCACCTGAAGAGGCCCACTGACTGCACCACGTAACCCAGCACTCTCACAACCCCAGACACTGTGGGGTAGATTTACAAGCCCCTTGCGCTGCTTTCATGCCGCCGTTGCATCACTTTTCTGATGCAGCGGGGCGCAAAAGATGTACCATGGTGCGAGGTATTTACAACGTGACGCGTCTCCCAGATGCGTCGCGTTGTGAAGCCCTGTGCCAGAAGAGGCGTACCATCGCAGGGGGAGGCGTTCTGCCGCAGGAACGACTCCCAAAAGTGGCTGAGTGAAATCTACAAGATTTCACTCAGTCACTTTTGGGCCCATGCTGCGTCAAAACCCTGCGCCTGCTTGAAGCAGGCGTAAGGATTGACGCAGCATTGTACACATAGGGCCCCCCTGATCATTGCTGGAGATGCGTCCCGCTTGCGACGCAACTCCAGCAATGCGCCACTTTTACGGCACACATGCGTGACGCATCTGTGCCGTTTTTGCCCCATGGTGCGCCGCATTATAAATGCGGCGCATCAAGGGTGGCGGAGCTGCGGCGCACAATTACTGGTGCATCCTTGCCGATATGCAGGGATGCACCAGTAATTGTAAATCTGCCCCTGTGTGTCCCGCACCCCACTATTCTTTACGTTATACTATGGTACCATTCCATGGTAGCCCTTATTTAACATGGTGCTTTCTTTTTGATGCTTTAGAAGCATGCACCTTGTGGTTGCTGCTTGCCTGTGTTTTCCTTTACTGCTCTGTTGCACATCCTTTCCGGAGGCTATTTCCTGGAGTCTTTTTCTGTGTATTTACTTCTGTTTGAAGCTTGTGTCTGTCTGTATCCTGGTTCCAAGGGACACTTTTTTCCAGTTCTGGGTTTATTTGTAAACAGGCACGGTGTCAGAAGGAACCCGCTACCATTTTCTCAAAGTCAAGAAGATGAAAGCCCTCAGGTAACTCCAACTATTGACACTCTGACACATTAGCACTTACTGAGGCCAGAATGATGAAACAGATACAGTACAAAATGGCTGCAGGCAAACATCTCTCTAGAGAAGTTTAGACAATCACAGATACGAGCAATGCTCTTTGTCAAATGTTTTACAATAGCGATGCACACAAAGTCGACTGTACCTCGAAGATACTTAAGGAATTACATGCCATGATCATCTTTACCATCAAACGCAAACCATTTGCAGCTCAAAAAGCCAGTGTGTTTTAATATTTATTAGTTTTAGCATCTGCTGTAGGTTCTGACAGGGATCTCTTACAGGTTGATTATGACAATTACCTCTTACAATTTATTGTATCGATCAAACTTAAAGATCAATGTATGCAGCCCATGTGGAATGTGTTGTCTTCCAACAAGGCTGAATGCATTTGCACAACTATACATGTGGTCAGCCCAAAGTAAAACAATTCACCTTCCCTAGCAGAGGTTGAAAAATCTACTTGAAGCATAGTCCTTCCGGGTCATACCTTCTAACTTCCTTTGATACTTTCTATCCTTGGTCATCAAGTTTGAATGCAGGCTTCAGTACTTTCTTAAGGAGAAGAAATACGACTGTGGTCATTCCAAAGTCATTCCTTCACCCTTCTCCCTGTCCTCTTTCTCTTAAGCCAGAAGCAGAAGAGAAATGTGCCATTGTGGCCGCTTGAGCTCCACTCTGTACTGAGAGAAAGGTGAAGGCATTGAGACTAATTGGTAGTATTGTGGTGAAAAGGTATACGTACTTTGCGGTTTTGTCAACTGTCCTCCTAGAACATCGCAGGGAAATGACCACATAGACTTCCTGTCTAGTTGGCAATGTGTATCAGTGTCAATTTGTATTTTCTTTATTTACCTGTAGATGTCTCCTGGTGGCTGCAGAAAGTAGATACCCTTTAACTGATCTTCAAGAAGGGAAACATCACCCAGATAAGACCTGTTATTGAAAGTTGTCCACAGCGCAGTTAGTAAATCAATCTGGTGTTCATTGCAGAGAAATGATACAAACCCGCCCAACACACAAGTAATGCATGCTAATGCTCCATTAATTCCAGAAAATATGTTTATAAAACAAGTTCCTTTTGCACTTGCAGTTCACCTTCTTTAGAGGACCAAACCTCAGGGAGTTGGACTCTCTCTGTATGTACAAGATTCCCACTAGTGTGTGTCGCTGCCTTCTTCTTGGCAGTACCTTATAGAAGAAAAGCAGTATATGCTCCTTGGGTTACTCATAATGTAGAGATAGTGATACATATTTATTTATGCTTTTACCTTCAGCAGGTCCATCATGGGAGGTTCTAGCTGTATGTGAGCAGAGACCTTCTGCCATAATTGTGGAAGCACATCTTGTTCTTACCTAAGACAACGGAACAAATTCATTGCATGGTGAGTCACTCTAAGTATTCTAATCACAAGACTTTATTCCTGGATGGGAGAAATGTTAAGCAGGTGATATGCTCACGTCCTGTCACCCCTCTATGCGTTGTCTGGCATTGCATATGAGCCACTGAGCAGTGGCATGGACCGGGGGGGGGGGGGGGTCATGGGAACAAGTCCCTGGGTCTGGTGAAACTGCACCTGCTGCACTATTGATAGCTAACACTCTAATAGTACTGCCTACATATATTTTACCACAGGCACAGACTAAGACATATACCACTTAATTCGACTGACTATTAATATTTGTCCTAATGCTGTACCATTGTAAGAACGTTCTTGGTCATATTTAATGGCAATTTACACATTCTACATCTACAGCATTAAAAAACCCTCGGTAACCATCTTCCACCTGTCTGAGTGCAGTTCAAGACGTGGATAAATTGGGATTATGATACTTGTGATTGCTTTATGTGTTGCTAGGGTGTTCTGATATGTATTTCTTAACAGTCTCTTTTTTGTTTCTTCTTTTTTTTCCTTCTCTGAGGTTTGACCTGGTATAGCTGGACTGCGCTATATTGGATGGACTTGATTTGGTGAGACATAATGCACAACTTCCGCCAATTCCTAGAAATCTAGACCTAGAATGTGGCAATGGCTCGGTGTACATGGGAATACTAACAGTAAATTTAATTAATTATATCATATGGAATCAAAGCCTTTTATAATGGCAGTAAACAGGGACCCCCTGAATGAAATCAGATTCCTGGATCAGGGCTAAACAATGGATGAAATAATATCCAGGCAAAACTAATGTAGACAGCTGGCAACAAACTAGTACACCCAGAAATGAACACAAGTAAAGAAAATAACTTTTTTAGATACAATACGTATAGATATACTTAGAATTTAATCTTATTGATAAAAATTGATAGACATGTACAATCAAATGCAAAAATATATAAAAACATTAAAAGAAGATACACAATTCAATTGTCGTAGTTTCTAGTGTTAAAAGAAAGGGAAAAATAAAAAATTATGATCTTCCCCACAGTTGATGTTTTTTCTGCCAACGCGTTTCAACGCAAACAATGCGTCTTCATCAGGACAACATCATCGTTTATCAAAAAGCAGCTTTGTATCCGTTTTTTCCAATTTTTAAAAATGATTTCATAAATGTGGAGTGTATTATGATAAATACACGTATTTACGATATCTGATATTAGACGGCACGTGGATCAAGTAATCGCATCATCATCTTATTAAACAGACCACCCAACAGCAGTTCTTTAAAAACTTTTACGGAGATGAAGGGTGGTCACTGTTGGAAACTTTTCAGTGGTAAAAATCCCAAATCGGAAACGGAGGGTGCAACACTCATTCGACCTTTAGAAAATATTTTATCTTTCTATCTCTTATATTTAATTGGCAGACCTAACTCGTCCGTGTTGTAAAACCTTTTCTGAATAGGATACACATGATAATATAGCCAGACAGGGTTGAACAGTCACACCGAATCTCCAGATTAATCGGTCGTGCCGAAGCGCATACCTGCAGAGAAGTTTCTTTCTTTCCCGCTACGGACGGATGTGCTGCCTTTGACCACGCTCTTTTGAAACTTCTCTGCAGGTATGCGCTTCGGCACGACCGATTAATCTGGAGATTCGGTGTGACTGTTCAACCCTGTCTGGCTATATTATCATGTGTATCCTATTCAGAAAAGGTTTTACAACACGGACGAGTTAGGTCTGCCAATTAAATATAAGAGATAGAAAGATAAAATATTTTCTAAAGGTCGAATGAGTGTTGCACCCTCCGTTTCCGATTTGGGATTTTTACCACTGAAAAGTTTCCAACAGTGACCACCCTTCATCTCCATAAAAGTTTTTAAAGAACTGCTGTTGGGTGGTCTGTTTAATAAGATGATGATGCGATTACTTGATCCACGTGCCGTCTAATATCAGATATCGTTAATACGTGTATTTATCATAATACACTCCACATTTATGAAATCATTTTTAAAAATTGGAAAAAACGGATGCAAAGCTGCTTTTTGATAAACGATGATGTTGTCCTGATGAAGACGCATTGTTTGCGTTGAAACGCGTTGGCAGAAAAAACATCAACTGTGGGAAAGATCATAATTTTTTATTTTTCCCTTTCTTTTAACACTAGAAACTACGACAATTGAATTGTGTAACTTCTTTTAATGTTTTTATATATTTCTGTATTTGATTGTACATGTCTATCGATTTTTATCAATAAGATTAAATTCTAAGTATATCTATACGTATTTTGTCTAAAAAAGTTATTTTCTTTACTTGTGTTCATTTCTGGGTGTACTAGTTTGTTGCCAGCTGTCTACATTAGTTTTGCCTGGATATTATTTCATCCATTATCAAAGCCTTTTATTCCATTACATAGATATCTGTATTTTATGTTGTAGGAATATGAGGTTTATGAATTCCTAGAATTATAGACCTAGAATGCGGCAATAGCACAGTGTACAAGGGGATACTGACAGTATATTTAATTAATTATAGCATATGGAATCACAGCTTTATATAGTGTCACATAGGTATCTGTATAGTATGGTGAAAGTATAAGAGGTTTATGAATTTGGGTCCACACAATGGTCTATTCCGTGTGTTGGTTATTTCTGGCATCTTTGTTATTTGTAATCACTTCCCGCATGTACTTCTCATGTACAATTGGTGGTCACCCTATCATGTAGAAGAATATCATTTTTTTTTTTTTTAAGATTTTTATTTGCATCTCTTGGGGCAAGTACATAATTACTCAATAAAAAGAGAAAAAAAATATACAAAGTAAAGTCATTATTTCCAACCAAGAAAGAAAGCAAAGCAATCATAATCAATTTCTCCGCAAAGTAAAGCGTATCTCCAAGAAGAAGGTATAACAGTAATAACAAGAAGCAAAGTGAGAGAAAAAAGAGAAAGAAAAAAAAAAAAGAAGGAAAAGAAAGAAAAAGGGAAGTATCATGACATTATCAATCCCCAGATCCTTTCCACTTTCAACTTAGCCTGAATCCCCCGTGTTGTAGCTAAAGCAGATTCCATATGATAAATTTCCTTAACTAGGCTCCACCATTCCATAACTGTCGGCGGGTTATGTTGTATCCAAGCCCTTGCTATTACTAATCTCGCGCATGCCAGTACGATATTAAGTAAGTCAATGTTAGTTTTATCCCCCCAGAATAGCCGACAAGCACGTCTACAGGTGTCAAATCAATAGAGCGATCTAATTTCATAGATATAACTTCCATCACATCATTCCAATATTCACCTAGTTGTGGACAGGAAAAAAACATGTGAGTTATATCTGCAGCACTCATGTTGCACTTTGGACATTTTGTACGCTCATTAAAATTATTATTGTTTGCCCATCTAAGAATCCTTTCCGGTGTGTAATATAATTGACATATAGTTTTGAATAGTTGTAGTTTTAAATTAGAGGAGTGTATAGATCGGTGGAGGCTATTTATTGAAGAGGTAATTAAATTAGGAGCCACAGCAATTCCCCGTTTCCTAGTGTATTTTTCAGCAAGTTTTACAGAGTCATCATTTCTATGGCTAATAAAGATTTTATAGCCTAAGCTAATCCATGCTTTATCATTTTCTTTGTATATACAATCCCATAAGTTTGAATCCTGAATTTTCACTAGTTTTAGTTTCCGTACCAGATAGTCTCTTATTTGAAAATATTTAAAACGGGCTGCCTCCGATATGTTATAGCAGGCTTTCAATTGTTCAAAGGAGTAAAGTCCATTGTAATCAAACAGATCTCCCAAGCTTTTAATACCCACTTCTAACCACCTACAGGCCCATTGATCATGGAATATTTCAGGTAAGCCCGAGTTAAACCACAATGGGGTTTTATGATGAAAATTAGAGGTCTTGCATTTAACCAAAATGGAGCGCCAAATATTGACCAGATCTCGTATAGTCTTAAATTTAACGCGTTTAAAGTAGTTGGGGTCGTTTATTTTGTAGAGGAACATATTTACATCCTCTCCTAGCACAAATTTGTGGAAATACATACTTTTATCTGGAATTAGTAGGCTTTGAAAGCGGGTTATGAAAGCAGCCAGATAATAAGCTTTTATATCTGGTAGACCCAGTCCTCCTTGAATAAATGGGAGTTTAAGGAGTGAAACTGTGCGACGGGCTTTCTTGTACCCCCATATGAACCTGCTAATAATTCCGTCCAATCTATTAAAGTAAGAGTTCTTTATACGGAAAGGAATTGAGCGAAAAAGATATAAATACTTAGGTAGTATTTTCATTTTTACCAAGTTAATTCGGCCTAAAATACTTAATGGTAGCTTATGCCATTTCTTGAATAGTGTACCTGTTTCCTTCAATAGAGGCTCGTAGTTTAACGCCAATATTAGATTAACATCTGATGAAATCTTTACCCCCTCTTTACCCCCAGGTATGTAGCCAGATCACATACCCTTTGTACTGAATTTGATGGACTATAATTCATGACAATTTGGGTCTTAGTACTATTTAATCTGTATCCAGATACTGAGCCAAAATCCCCCGCTTCTATTATAATACCCTTTAACGCTTCTTCGACATCATTGGAATAAACCGCTATATCGTCTGTGTATACAGTTAATTTAAGTTAATCTGCTCCATTAATAAAAGGGGAGATCTGATCCCTACCTTGTAGTGCAATCAGAAATGGTTCCATTATAAGGGCAAATAATAAAGGGGATAAAGGGCACCCTTGTCTGGTCCCCCGTCTAATCGGGAAAGATGAAGAGCATTTGCCCATATAAGAAACTTTACCAGCTGGTTTATCGTACAGTGCCTGAATCCAGTTCAGGAATTGGCCCTTTATACCAAAAGCAAGTAATGTGGCCCATAGAAAGTCCCACCCCACTCGGTCAAATGCCTTCTCTGCATCTAATAATATCATACCGAGTGGGGTTGACTTAATCTGCGCCACATCAAAAACCATGATAGCCATATTAATATGCGCCGTTGTATCCCTTTTAGGGATAAAACCGTGTTGTTGAGATGATACCATTTGTGTCATTAATGGTGCTAGCCTAGTAGACAGTATTTTGGCGAATATTTTGGCGTCACTATTTATGAGGGATATAGGTATATATGACCCTCTTTCAACAGCTGGTTTGCCTTTTTTTAGGAAAAAAATAATTTGTGTTAAGTTCCATGACCTAGGTCCTTGATCCCCTTTCCCAATAGCCTGAATCACAATAGACAGAAGTGGTATTAATTCTTCTGCGCATGTTTTAAATAGCTCTATAGGGATCGAGTCTTCCCCTGTAGGTTTCCCTGATGCCAGAGAGTAGATAGCTGTTCTTATTTCAGTCGATGTAATGTCCTCAGCTAATTGAACACATTGCTCCGGGTCAATAGGTAAGACTTTATTTAGGTTTAGGTATTTCTTAATTTTGTCTTTATCCACCTCATTCTCCGGGGTGTATAGCTCCTGATAGTATTGTGCAAATTGGTTTAAAATAGCCTTTGTATCTTGAAAGATTTGATTATTGGCCCCTTTAATTGCTTTAACGGCCGTCAGCGCTCAGTTCTCAGCCACTCTATATGCTAATATTTTCCCTATTTGTTCCCCACCTTCATATTGGCTTAGTTGGTACTTCTTGATTTTAATTATGCTTTTTTCCCTAAAAATCTTCTTTAAAGCTGATTTTAGATCAACCAGTTTAAGACGTAATGCCTTCTCGTCATCTCCTTTTATAAGCGCTTCAGACAGTAAATTTTCTATATTAAGTATATCCGTTGTCATTTTCTCATCTTGATTCCTACGTTCCTTATTTTGTTGCCATATACACTGCTAGGAAAACCCACGGATACTAGCTTTACATGTATCCCAGACTATCCTTGGTGCTGCAGAATGAATATTGAGTTCTACAAACTCCTTTATATGTTCTTTTAATTGGCCTATAAAGATAGTGTCTGTAAACAGATATCTAGGGAAAGAGAACACACGGGGAGCTTGTCTTTCCGTTGTTATGTCAAATGTCAGCATAATAGGGTTATGATCGGAAGTGACTCTAGGGCAAATTGCAATAGTGCCATTTTCAAGGATAACATCGGAGACCCAAACCATATCTATGCGTGAGCATAGCTTGTGTGCGGCAGAGTAGTACGTGTAGCCTGCTACATTGGGGTATAGATATCTCCAAGCATCCTTAATTAGATGAGTTGCTGCTAAATCTAAAATTGCAGCCCTAGTCTTCCGCATTCTTTGAAAAGATCCCCTTCTAGTTGTATCTAGGTTATAGTCCATAATGCAATTAAAGTCTCCGAGCATAATGAGTTCCCCTTCCCACCCAAATAGTTCCAAATTAATTTGATCAATAATCCAGGGTTCGTCCACATTAGAAGCATAGACGCCACAGATAGTGTATTTAAAACCTTCAATTACTACTTGTGCCAATGCCCATCCCCCAGCTTTATCAGTCATTGTCTTATTTACCTCTACTCTAGGGGCCCGATGTAGGTAAACGCGATTTTCCGATTTCAAAATACCGAGGCGGGCCGAATCGGTATTCTGAAATCGGAAAACGAGATGTAGGGAAAAAAAAACGAATGAATACCGAATCGGTCGGCATCGGTAATGAGAATCGGTACGTTCCGATTCTGCTCGGTCCGAATCGGAAAGTACCGAATCGGCCAACAACGATTCGGAAATCACCGATTCGGCTACCACCGATTCGGAAATTCCCGATTCGGCGAATACCGATTCGGTAAAAGCCGATTCGGTAAAATCCGATTCGGCAATCATAGATTCGTAGCCATGAAAACACACCCATGGCGAAAAAGCCCATAGGAATGCATTGAATGAACCGAATCGGCTTTTACCGATTCGGATAATACCGATTCGGATTTTACCGATTCGGATATTACCGAATCGGTAAAAGCCGATTCGGCAATAGGCGATTCAGCCAATGAGGTGGCTCCCCCTCCCCCACCCAAACAGGGAGTGGCAACCCTGGCAGGTGCAGCTAATTAAGAAGTTTCTGGAAAGCCTGCCTGAGCCCAACACTCACAGTTAGCAGCAGTGGGAGAAGGAGGTTGCCAACTGAACTGGAGAACATGGCAGAGCAGTCTGAAAGCCAGAAGTCCTCCCAGAAGAGGAAGCCCAAGTTCACCCCCACCGAACTGCAGGTGCTGGTGGAGGAGGTGGTGAGGGTGCACCGCCAGCTGTTTGGCAAGCTGTCCCTGAACGTGCCAGACAGCACCAAGAGGAGAATCTGGGCCGACATCGCCCAGAAGGTGAATGCTGCGGGTGTCACCCCCAAGTCCATTGAGGAACTGAAAAAGAGGTTTTACGACATCCGCAGCCTCACTAAGAGGAAGATGGGTGAGTTCCAGAGGCAGGCTGGAGGCACAGGAGGAGGCACGAACCCGGCGCCACCCCTCACCGAGCTGGAGGAACTGGTCTCCAGCACCATTGAGAGGGAGAGTGTCGTTGGAATCGGGACCCTGGACAGCTCTGCGAGAGCTACAGCTACAGGTAAGAAGCATGCGCATCATGACACACCCTACCAGACACCTCCCCATTAGACACAATGCATAGGCAAACCCCAGCACTGTACTGTCACCAACATACAAGAGACAAGCATCATGGTACATGTAGTCAGTAGAAGTTAGCCAAATATGTCAGTGCAGAATCACAAGACAGGAAACAGTGTGACACAGTGTAAGGAGATGCAAGGACATGTGGAATGCCATAATTGTACTGACTGTAATACATCGGCACTCAGTTTACAAATGCTTCTTTGTACCTAGGGGCCCCATCAGGCGGAACAACAGCGACAGCAGAGGGAGCAGCAACGTCCAACACTGCAGTCGCAGGGCCGAGCACCAGCCAGGCTGGCCAGGAGGAGGATGAGGAAGGAGACACCCCAGGGCTAGGTTTGGAGGGAGTCCTGGTCATTGACTTCCAAGCAGTGCACTCCCCAGTACTGCCCAGCACACCCCCCTTGCAATTCTCCCCAGAAAACTCCCCTACAAGGCACACCATTCCGCCTACACCAGCTCCTGCCACAACCGTGGCCTTGCCACCTGTTCAACCTGTCCTGGGAGCAGGGGCTCAGGGACCGGCCAGCTCCACACCCCCACCAGTGGCACCCCAGCCCACTCAGCAGGCCGGAAGCAGCAGTGCCCGACGCCGTGCCATCACCACCACTGCTGCACCAGCACGGGAGGGCAGTGTGTTCCTGGGCCTGGAGGGACAGATGGTTAAAATCCAGAGGCAACAGGCAAGATCCACCATGGCCTGCCAACGCCAGCTCCTGCAGCACAACATGCAGATGGGAGAGTTGGTGAAGGGATTCCAGGCTGTTGTGGAAACCAACAAGGAGGTGGCAGCAGGGTTAGGCAGGCTGACCACTGCCATCACCCACTCATCTGCCAGACAGGAGGAGCATGAGCTGGCGCGCAGGCGGGATGCCCGGGTGCTGAACCGGGCCATGGCCCGCCTTGCAGCGGCGACAGCACAACTGTGCCATCGCAGCTCAAACCAGGAATCCGTGCTTAGTCAGCATACGGCTGAGCTCACTAGGGGGATGGCCAGGATCACCACGGCTATGGAGGCCATGATAATTTCAAACACCGCCTCCAATCCTGCCCTGGACCTGGGTGATGCTGGAGACAGCAGCAGCCGCAGCAGCCCGGCCAGCGCTGCGTCTGAGCCACGGAGGAGCACCAGACGATCCGCTGATGCTGCTGGGCATTCAGAGGGGGCTGAGGGACACCCCAGTGGGTCTGGCAAGCGGGCAAAAAAATAGCCTGGCAAGGGCGGATGAGGCAACCAGAAGCCTGGACTTTATTTGATTTTACATACTCCATTTTTTGATGCACATCAGTGCTGTAACTGTGGTGCAACACTATTAAAATTTGTTTTTTGCAAGCAACATTTAGCTGTCTTTGCATCTGTACTCAGTCAGAAATAGTTCTCAGTGATCTCCTCACGTCTGTATCTGCCATCACTTGGCGTACACACCCCAGCTGGCTGTGTCAGTGGCACAGCTTCGTCGTCGTCATAGTCCTCGTAGTCAGACAACTCCACCTCAGTGCCCTTCTTGACCGCAAGGTTGTGTAACATTGCACATACAGCTATGATCTTGCAGCAGGTGATGGGGGTATACTGCCTTGCACCTCCACTCTTGTGCAGGCATCTGAATCTACTTTTCCAGATGCCAAAGGTCCATTCAACAACATTCCTGGTGCGTATGTGGGCCCGGTTATACCTCCTTTGGCTGGGTGTGGAGGGGTTGAGGTAGGGGGTGAGTATGAATGAGCGGAGGGCATATGCACTGTCGCCTGGAAGAGAAAGGGGTCACATTAGACACATGCATACATGTATTACACCTACCTACTATGTGTTATGGGGGTCTGATGATGTGTCTCACCTAGGAGGTATCCTTCTCCAAATTCGCCAGCCATCAGCCGTGCATATATGCCGCTCTGTTGGAATATATAGGAGTCATGGGTACTTCCTGGAAATTTTGCTACCAGGTCTGTGATGGTGCACTTGGCATTGCAGATCACCTGCACGTTGATGGTGTGTGTAGATTTCCGATTGCGGTATATGTATTCGGTGTCCGCTGGTGGGCAAATCGGAATGTGCGTGCCATCTATGCAACCGATGATTTGGGGAAATTGTGCCATCTGGTAGAAGTCAGCTTTAGTTTGTAGCAGTTCTGCGTGGGTTGCAGGGAAAGAGATGTATTGGTCCATCCTGTCTATCATGGCGTCAAGGAATATGTGGAAGAACCTTGACAGGTTGCTCTGGCTCACCCCTCCTGCTGCTGCTACTCCACTTTGATAGCTGCCAGACGCTACCAGGTGTAGGCTGCATAGCACCTGGACGTGCGCAGGGATGGCGTGTGCCCTTGGGGTGTGGTGGTCCAAGAATGGCTTAAGGTCCCTGATGAGCTCAAGTATGGTGTCAGAGTCCAGCCTGTATCTCTGTAGGATCTCAGCCTCAGTGAGCATGAACAGGGTTATCCTCTGTCTGTAGACCTGTTCATTTCTTAGCCATTCCCTCTGTCCTTCCTGCTGTAGCCGTAGCCGCCTCGCAATGACATAGAAAGCTGCCATCCTGCAAGTTGCAATGCATTTTGGGACTGTTTATATGGGTTGGAGTTGGTTACCACCTGATTGCAATCCATGGTAAATACCGAGTGAATTCTACCGATTTTGAGCCGATTTCGGTGTTTCTGTGCCTCCCTACATCTCCCCAACTGTCGGAATCGGGGAATTTCCCGATCGGAGATTCATACGAATCGGCATGTTTTCCGATTCGGCTCATGTCCGAATCGGTATTTGTACCGATTCGGTACATGGACCGAATCGGTGATTTTCCGATTCGGTGTCACTAACGAATCGGTAATTGGACCGAATCGGTGATTTTCCGATTCGGTGTCACTAACGAATCGGTAATTGGACCGAATCAGTGATTTTCCGATTCGGTGTCACTAACGATTCGGTAATTGGACCGAATCAGTGATTTTCCGATTCGGTGTCACTAACGAATCGGTACATGGACCGATTCGGTCTTTGCATCCGAATCGGTGTTTTTCCGATTCGTTACATATCCGATTTTCGGTATGTACGTATCGGATTCTTTCCCATTCGGTACTCATTCCGATTCGGTTTTCTATCCGATTCTTTCTGTTTTTGGTTCCCTACATCTCGATGGCTGTTTACCGATCGGTAAGGGCCAAAAATCGGTATTTTCGGCCGTTACCGATCGGTAACGCCCTACCTACATCGGGCCCTAGGTTGTTTATGTCTTAAAATTGCTACGCCCCGGATAGAAGCGTTAAAGTTCGTAGATACTAGGACTACATAGCCAAGCTGTTCAAGTAGTTTCCTATCTTTGTATGCTATGTGAGTCTTAGTTAGTACTATAATTTGAGGGTTATACATTTTGAGCTCTTCAAACACAAGGTTCCGTTTAGTTTTACTATTTAAACCAGATAGATTCCACGTTAAACATTTTAATTGAAACATTTCAAATATTAGATTTTACTATCCTTGATTACGATGTATTCTAGTGTTTCCCCTTTACTACCCACTTCCCTTATCTCCCCTGAAATTATAATATACCAAGTGTACCCAAAAATATCATCATCTTTGCTTATCTTCCAAACCAATATTTTTATCGGTTTACTTGCCCTCGAGATGCTTTTTTTCTCCCCTTGAAGAAGAACCCCCCACCACCCCTTGCTAAGCCCACCCCCTCCCCTTCTGTTTCTTTCAGCAAGCCCCCCCTTCTCCTTGCTGCCGTTGAAATGGCAGCATGCGCAGAATCGTAGCGCAGAGGATCCGGTACTATGACCAACCTAAGTATCCTATGCTATCCCGCAGTCATTAAGGAGAGAATAATGAAAGAGTAAAAAAGGATATAAGAAAAAAGAAAAGGAAGCATAGATAGTATTGGATCAATGAGTTATCAGTAAGCAATATTAAATCAACCTAAGCTGCAAATTATGTAAGAAGATAGATAGATTAATTCAAAAAAAGTTCAGTGATCCAATAATTCATCGCGATATATCCAAAACTTCAATGGCAGTGGACTATACAGTTTCTGCTGCAGTATAAATATCACTATCAATGTTTAGGACCATGTCCACTCTTCTCCACTTTCCATTTGTCTACAATGTGCTCCACCTCTTTTGCTTCAGAAAAATAATATGTTCGACCATTCTTTAGAACCTTTAATTTAGCAGGTTCTTGTAGAAATACCTGACCTCCCAGTTCTTTTATTGGGTCGATAAATTGTCGTAGCTGCCATCGCCGATCCATAGTCAGCTTACTTAGATCAGATCTAACAAAAAAAGTAGTTGAGTCCATAGTCACTGGAGTATTTGGCCTTGCCTTTAATGAAATTGCTTGTCGTAGTAAAAAATTACCGATATAGATCAAAATAGGACGTGGGTATTGATTATTTTTGTTCCTTTGAACCAATGGAAGTCGGTGGGCCCGTTGTATTTGCGAGTCCCAGTCCCAGTCTGAAAGATCAGGAAACGCCTTCTGAAATAAATGCACTATGTATGCTCTAGCGTCCGCCCCTTCCGCTCCCTCTCCTATGCCAAAAACGTGGAGATTCTGCCTCCTCTGTCTGTTTTCTAAATCTTCAAGTTTGATCTGCATATGAGAGAGTTGAGTCTCATGTCTATTCAAGACTGTTTCAGAATGAGCTCCTTTTTCCTCCGTTGATACAACCCTCTGTTGTAGTTCTTCCATATCCTGAGACATAGTCCAGAGTTTGCCAGACATCTCAAGAAGTGAAGACTGAGTTTTGCTGCTATCTTCTCGCATCTGTTGATAGTGATGATGTGCTTCTTGTTTTTGCTCATTAAGCAACTGCAAAATCATCTGAAAAGATGAAGAGACTTCCCCCGGCAGAGTCCAGTCTGCTAGTGTAACACTTTGAGTGAGAGTGTTATCGGTATGATCAGGCCTTAACTGGTTTGACATATTGCCCATTCCTGGTTCAACCACTAGGGATGAACATGGTGAAGAGGATGAAAGAGCAGGTAATGCATATTGCACTGGGGTTGTCGGAGATGGTGTTAATGTTGATGTTAATAAGAGGTTCGCCCCAGTTACCTCTGATCCCTCCATATGTGTGTCAGGGGTCAAAGAAGGACCACCTATCATTCCAGTTGTTTCTCTAGATACATCAGATCCAATAGCAGCTACCCCCAATGTATCCACTGCCGTTGTCCCTACCAAGGTTGTCCCCCTTGGTGTAGTACCTGTTTCATTCGGGCTGTTCCCAGACAGTCTCAAGGCCATTGTCTTAACACCGCCTTTTGCCTGTACCCACTTCCTTATAGGGCTGTTTTCGGCAATCATTTTCACCGTTGTTAGATTAGGTTTGCTTGTCATTTTTTTAAGTTTATTTTTCACTTTTCCTTTCCCTTTTCTTATACCACTGGCGTTTCCTTTGGCTGGGTGCGATGACATGAAGTTACCCTGATCTGGGCAATCACTATAATTCTCATCCGTGTCTGACCCATCTAAGTGCTCAGCCGATTTAATCTGATCATCTTGCTTTGCCGCCCCTGTTGCCTCTAATCCGTTTCCTTGTAGTTGGTCAACTGCTACTAGCGATCTTTCCCCTTCAGTTAAGGTGCAATCTGATATATCTTCTATAACCTCTTTTGGTAGGGAGGTAGACAGGTTAGAAGACGGTGTTGAAGAATTTATGTCTTTTAAAGTTTTTATGTTGAGCTGTGACCTGGTGTCATCATCATCGGTAGCAGACAAGGTAGCCGACTGTGTCTGTGTGTCATTACTATCAGTAGGCGCAGCAGGAGCACTTGGAGCAATATCAGTGTTAGTATCAGTAACAATGTCAATTTCAATAATATTGTGCTCCCCCCTGTTAAATTAGCTTTGCCTTTTGATTGAGTTAGAGAGTCAATAGTAGCAGGGCATGGTATGCAATTATTAAGTCCCACATTGGGGATCTGGTTAGAGTTCACATTCAAATTTTGTATGCGGGGAAGCGTCTTACCAGCATTCAGACCAGATTTCTCCTGCTTGCTCCCTTTCTTACCGCCATCAGGAATTAAATCCGTTACAGCTACTGCCCATGTCGCCTCTGTTGTTACTTCAAGTTCCACCGTGTTAGCTCCCGTCTGCTTTGTGGTTCTTGTGTTCCTTACAGGGTTCTTAGGCACCATTGTGGGCAGAGTTGTTGCGGCAGTTGTTGTAGGGCCAAACCAATCAAAGCCTGTTTTCCAATGAGCCAAAAAGCTTGGCCGGGTGAGTACTGCCCACCCCTGTGGGGTCTTC
Organism: Lissotriton vulgaris; assembly: GCF_964263255.1. Lineage (NCBI taxonomy): Eukaryota > Metazoa > Chordata > Amphibia > Caudata > Salamandridae > Lissotriton > Lissotriton vulgaris. The sequence goes on along the minus strand of NC_141693.1, from coordinate 224,679,598 downwards.
AAAGTCAGCCGCGGGAGATTAAATGTCCAGAAAATCTCTCTGAGCTCTCTGAACGGGTACTCGATGGATTGCAGCCGTAGCATCCGCCACAGGTACTGCTCTCACTGCTCTCACTCCACTTGTCCCCCAAAGCAATTTCCTCACCAGTCTCGCAGTCAGACCGTCTCCTTGGTTATGTTGAGCCTTCACTGCTCAATTTCCGTGTTTTTCACCTCTCTCCGCTTCAGCCTTATTCTGATTCCTCCTCCTTGCTCCGTGGCCCCCTGCTCCCAGCAGCCAGCGTAGCGTCTGCAACTACACGCTGAGAAGTTGCTGTGTAGCTGTGTGGCCTGTGTAACCTCACTTTAGTCCCAGGCTCCCCGAGCCACTCGCAGCACTCTTAGCACCTGCCGCAAAAGCCGCAAAAGCTGCTTCCACACTGCTTGCTCCGTTAACTCCACGGAGCACAGAGCAGTCTCCTCACTGGGCGTCTCACGTTACTTGCTCCGCTAACTCCACGGAGCACAGAGCAGTCTCCTCACCGGGCGTCTCGCGAGTAAATTGCCTCCTCAGTCCCGTTAAGCCTTCAGCTGTTCGATTTCCATGTGTTTGTTAGTGAGTGCGGTCCGCTTCACTCCGGCACTCCACTCCGCGATCGCAGGTTTTCGCCTCTGATCTGCTCCGCCTTCACCTACGCTCCGCGGCTCCCTGTGCGGCTCCTGCCTCGGCTCGGCTCGGCTAGGGGATTGCTGTATAGCCTGTACGCCAGCGAGCAAGGTAAGTTGATTATCGCTCAGCCCAAGTCTCGGCCGCGGGATACCAAAGTAACAAAAAGAATCAATTAGCGGTCATAGTGCTGCCGGGTCTCCGCAGCTACTCTCTGCACTGACGGCATCAATGCGCCATCTTGGCCTAACATTGACATGTAGAAGAATATCAATTAATATACTTTAATTGAGCAATGGGAGATTATGTGTTATTTCTAGTCTTGAAAATTCAGTTTGTGGCGAAACCTGCTAGCTAAAATTGACAATTGGCATGTCTAGTAAAGCTGATTCTGAATTCATGAACTTGAGTCAGGACCGGCTCTAGGGCGGTCGGTGCCACCGCACTGGGCGCTGACTTCAGAGGGCACTGTGTTTGGTTTTAAAAGCACCTGTTGCTGCATTGCTTGTCTCCAGAAATTTCCACGCAAGAATAAAAAAGTCAAGATAAATCTGGTGATTAATGTTCTTCTTGGAGAGACATTGGAGGTTTGAATAGTTGATCATAAAATAGCATAGAGGGTTAATATGCCTTCTGGAAAGAACGTGTACCATGCAGATCACAAAGTGCATATAATGTAAATAGGTCAGTGAGTTACTGCTTTTCTAAGAGACATCCTTTTGTTACTCACAGTTTATAAGTTAAAATCCTAATATAGAACAGTGAATTATTAACTGTCATCAAAGAACTGCATGCATTATATACAAACATCAGTGCACATCATTTGCAGTTACTATTATCCAAATGGGCAATCAGCCTCCACATCCAATGTCTCTTGTCCTTTCAGACCACTTTCGTTCAGTCCAAAATAGAAACATATCGGGGTAATCAATACAAAGGTTTCTTTATTTATTCCTTTCCTTATCACAGCCGACGTGCGTTTCGCCCCTAATGGGCTGTTACAAGGCAAGCAAATTTTTCTCCCAACTGTGTGGCACTTCTTCCAACACTGTCAAAACTTCTTACAAAATATATGCGACACTGTCCCTTCAAATTTTTCTCCTTAGTGCGCGAAATCTGTATATGTCTTTCTTTCTCAGAGAATCCACACCATATTGGTATATTGCTGTATCTTCATCTATTTAGGAGCCTTGATACGTTCCATCGCCAATGCGTCTGCTTGTGCTAACAGCCCGATGTGCTCTCCCGCGTTGGATGTGGAGGCTGATTGCCCATTTGGATAATAGTAACTGCAAATGATGTGCACTGATGTTTGTATATAATGTGTATATGTTTTATCTTGGATAGGCAGGTTGTTGCAGGTTAGTGCTCAAGGTGGATAAGCACTTCATCATAAGTTGCACTCTATAACTCAGGTGAATGGTTTTGAATATCAAAAAATAACACTGAGGAGACTATTACGATGTGCTGATCATTTAGCAAATCCGTCACTGCTGTATGTTGTTAAAGAACTGCATGCACATTGCAAAGTACAGATTAAAACATAGATAAATGTTGCAAAAAGGGTTCATTTGTGTAAAACCAATTCTTTTTAAAGAGAACTCCCCAACTATGGTGTTCCGTTTTAATTTCTGAGTTTGTGCTTCTCTAGACCAAGTGCTGTTAAATTATAATACCTACCAGTATGGATGACATCTGACTCCTACACCTTGTAGTCCCTGGCTTATGTAACATTTCCTATAAACTGATTTACACACATATGATTGATTGTCTCTGTAATGAGTGTGATGCAAAGTGCTCTGACACCCTACACTTGTATGAGTGGCGCTATGTATCTAATTAAATGCATCTCAAAGAGAGATGTTATGGAGACTTGAAGGGCACTGTTAAAAAGTGGTGGTAAGGGAATCCATGGTGGAGGTGGTCACCACCGGCCGCATGGATGGGGGGCACCAACAAACATTGTTGCACCAGGTGCCACCAGTGCTAAAGCCGGCCCTGACATGAGTGCTCGAGGGAAGATGTTTGTAGTGTGGAATGTCGCACTGTACGGATAACTTGGTGGCCACTCATTCCCTCTTGAAGAACTAGAGACTACCTGTAATTAGCATAAACACACTGGGGCAGATTTACAAGCCCCATACGGCACATTTGCGCCGCTGTTGCGTCACTTTTGTGACGCAGCGGTGGCGCAAAGCCAGCGCCGTGCTGCGGTGTATTTACATATGGGCGTTCCGGCACAGAGGGGGGGGCGTTCCGGCGCAGGAACACCTTCTAAAAGTGGCTGAGTGAAACTTTTACGGCCATGCTGCATCAAAACCCTGCGCCTGCTTGAAGCAGGCGTAAGGATTGACGCAGCATGTTAGGCATAGGGGCACCCCGAGCCTTGCTGGAGCTGCGTCGCGCTTGTGACACAACTCCAGCAATGCGTCACCTTTCCGGCATCAGATACATCACGCATCTGTCTCTTCTTGTCCTATGGTGCGCCGCACATCCATGGTGGCGCAAGAGATGTCCGCCGTGACGCACAATAACTGGCGCATCCCTTCTGATATGCAGAGATGCGCCAGTTATTGTAAATCTGTCCCACAGGACTTAAATAATAAGCAAGGTCTGCGCCTGCGCGTTCCTATCCACTCTGCTTTAAACATCCCACCATTTCGCAGCGCAAGCAGCAGGCTGTGAAGAAGCTTTGGGCTCCTGCACGTATATGTTTTTAGGTCTCGCAGACGTAAAAAGCAGGCGTAAGCCTGCTGTCTGCGAGACATCTTTTGTTGGCGTGTTAGAAGGAATCTGAGACAGAGCTCAAGCACGAGCGTCGCTGTCTCAGATTCCTCCTCGGGGGCGCGCACGGCACCACACACGCATGCGCATACACAGAGACACACTCCACACTCACGCATGCGCACATACAGAGCCATACACAGGCACACACACACACTGCATACACACACGCAGACCCACGCGCACACACACAGACACATTCGAACACACACAGACACACGCGCGTACACCCCCCTCCCCTCCCCTCCCACTCACCGGGCTCTTTCGGGCTGGTCGGGCACTCACCGGGCTGTTGCTGGGCATCGGGCTCCTCTCTGCGGCAGTCTCCTCGCGGCACCAGGGGACAGGACTTCACTTCCGGGGCTCCCTCCAGCACCTGGGAGCCCTGCAACACTCTGGCTGTTGGCAGCCCCGGGACTCTCCTCAACTCATGGGAGCCCCGGGCTGCGGAGAGGCCATCAGTCGGCCGGCTTCGCTTCTTCCTCGGTGTCGGCGGGCGGGACTTCCTGCCGGATTGCAGGCCCCGCCCCCGTCTCGGCCAAAAGTGCCTGACTTCCGGTTTTCACGGAGCAGGGCTGCGGCGGTGATTTCTTTCGGGGGAAGAGGGGTAAGCACCCTCAAATTAAAATATAATTATATATGCGAGGTGGGCACTCGCAAAGGACATAAAAACGAGTCCCGTAAATAATTAGATAAAGTGCTCTCGGGCAAAATGCCGGGTGGGCACCGGCCTGGTAACAAAGCGCTCTCAGGCGTAGGGAGAGAGTGAGCACGAGGGTACAATGGGTTAATAAAAAAAACTTGCATTCAGACGCCCATACCCGTAACTGGACACCCATCAAAAAAATATGTGTTTTCTATAGTCTCCAGCTGTAGAACTCACTTCTGCAATTCTACTGTTGTTTTACTTTGCTCCTGCCCCCCCTTCCGGCCGTGTTCACTATGCTCCCGCCCCCTCCCGTTGTCTGCCGTTCCTTTGCTCCCGCAGCTCTCCAAAATGCTGGGTGGGCACCGGCCTGGTAACAAAGCGCTCTCAAGCGTAGGGGGAGAGTGAGCGCGGGGGTACAATGGGTTAATAAAAAAAACCTGCATTCAGACGCCCATACCCGTAAGTGGACACCCATCAAAAAAATATCTGTTTTCTGTAGTCTCCAGCTGTAGAACTCACTTCCGCAATTAAATGCTGCTTGGAGTAGCCCTGACTCTTTTTGTACCTAAAGCTTCACTTTCCTTTCTCATTATGTGCAGAATAACACTAGCATTTCACGCTATTTCAGCAGAGCTGCAGGTTTCAGAACTGAGCTGTGTGAACTGCTGTTAGATATCCGTCCTGGTTTGCTTCTAAGTGCTGTGCAGTGTACAACAGGTGTACCTAAGTGCACTCTTTGTTTCCTAATTCTACTGTTGTTTTACTTTGCTCCTGCCCCCCCTTCCGGCCGTGTTCACTATGCTCCCGCCCCCTCCCGTTGTCTGACGTTCCTTTGCTCCCGCAGCTCTCCCGCTGTATTTTCTTTTGCAGTTTTCTACTTTGATCCTGCCCCCCTTCCGGTTGTGTTCACTATGCTCCTGCCCCCCTTCCCACCTTGTTCACCATGCTCCAGACCCCACCTGTTGTCTGCATTTCCTTTGCTCTATCAGTATCCAACACTGTGACTCTGAGCGCTATTTTTTTGTTAGGCGCCACACTCGTGAGTGCATTCCAAAGGCGTTCTGTGGAGCTCGTCATACTGTGGGCGCTGTTCACCAGAGCTGCCTCTTAGCGCTATGGAGGGGCGCCCACGTGGATGTTTCAGTACTCCGAGAGAATGAGCCGGTGTCAGTCTGTGCCTGAGGATCTGCCCCACGCAGACACCCATCCTCATCTTCACCGGAGTTTCGCTCGGTGCAAGCGGAACCCCACTGCCCTCACCTTTTAACTTTCGTTGAAACTGTTTTTTGTTTTACTGTACTCTTCTTATTGCTATAAATGAGATAATTACAATATAAGCACCTACTGCATGTTTAAATAATCACAGTGATTAAATACTACAATGTTAGTATGACCGTTATACCAGTCACTGGAGGAGTATTTTAGAAGACCTTTTGGCAGGAGTTCCCTTGCATGTCGCTACACTTTCATTTAATTCTGAGTATGACCTAAACAGGCGAACGGTAATTCTTCTTGGGATTTAGAAACTCGTGCACTGTACCCCCTGCACCATGTTTTCGTTAGTTTTCCCTCGTGTCACGTTTTTTGTGTGCGCCTCACGCTGTCTTCTCCCTCCTCTGTCCCTCACTGTCCTTAGTCTCCTCTGTTCTTCACTGTCCTTCTCTCTCCCCTGTCCCTCACTGTCTCTCTTCTCCTTCATCTGTTCCTCACTGTCTCTCTTCTCCCTCCTCTGTCGCTCACTGTCCTCGGTCACTCACTGTCCTTGATCTCCATCCGCTGTCACTCACTGTCCTTCTTTTACCTCTTCTGTCGCTCACTGTTCCTCTCCTTAGTCCCTCACTGTCCTTCACCCTCCTCTGTCTCTCACTGACGTACTTCTCTCTCCTCTGACCCTCACTGTCTGACCCTCACTGTCTGTTTTCCCTCCTCTGTTACTCACTGTCCTTGTTCTCTGCCCCTCACTGTCCTCTCCCTCCTCTGTCCCTCACTGCCCGTGTTCTCTGTCCCTCACTGCCCTTCTCCTCTGTCATTCTTCTCCCTCATCTGTCTCCCTCTGTTCTCTCCCTCTCCCTCCCTCTCTCTCCCTCTCTCCCTCTCCCTCTCTCCCTCTCCCTCTCTCTCTCTCTCTCCCTCTCTCTCCCTCTCTCTCTCCCTCTCCCTCTCTCTCTCCCTCTCTCTCTCTCTCTCTCTCCCTCTCTCTCTCTCTCTCTCTCTCTCTCCCTCTCTCTCCCTCTCTCCCGCTCTCCCTCCCTCTCTCTCTCCCTCTCTCTCTCGCTCCCTCTCTCTCTCCCTCGCTCTCTCGGTCGCTCCCTCTCTCTCTCCCTCTCTCGCTCTCTCTCCCTCTCTCGCTCTCTCTCGCTCTCCCTCCCTCTCGCTCTCTCTCGCTCTCCCTCTCGCTCTCTCCCTCTTGTTGCCACCACAACATCACTTAGCACCACCACAGCATCAATCTCTCCAACCATTCATCAACAACTGGTTCATATCTGTTCTCTCAATGTTTCAAGCTTTATTACAAATGTCACAAAAAGATGTTAATATTTCACTTCTGTTCTTGGATTTTCGTCACAATAAAATGCACTGAACATAATCTTCACAAAAGTTTAAGCTATTGCCATTATAAATTACAATAACTTTTAAGTATTAATTATTAAAAAATAAATAAATGCCATTGTTTGTAATATCAATACATCTAAGTCACGTAAATACAACACATATTGTATTACAAATGCTATAGGTGTCACATTTGCAAAAGTTAAAACTATTGGCATTGTAAATGACAAAGCTATTAAGTTTGCGATTGTCAAAACCAACACATGAATACAAAATTTGTCATTTACAATACCAATAGCTCAAACTTTCCTAATGCGAGACCTATTGCATTGCAAATGCTTGTTATACATATTATGTGTTTCAGTCTCCCTGAGGTCTCACACACTCTTCTGCATCGGCTAGAGCTCAGCGCTCCCCTGCGCGCCTGCCGGAGCTCACTGCCGGGTCATGTTTATCAAGGGTGGGGGCCAAATGGAACGAGTCCGAGGTGAGCGAGTGTCTGCTAATTTGTTGATATAAATCCCTGGTATCCCCGGTATTTGTTGGCCCGGCTGGCGGCCCGCGAGGTCACCGGGAGAGAGTGGAATTAAACGAGTTTGCGAAAGGCGGGGCCACCGCTCAGACAGGCCTTTTTATTGGGAAACCGAGAGGCTAAGTGCCGACAGGAACGTCTCACTTTGTTAAAAGCTTCGGCGTATTTACCTTTGCTGGTGGAGGGCTTTAGTAATGGACAGAAAGCACTACTTGAGACTAAGGGAGGCAGCTTGGCAGAGTGGAGGGATCAGCGTAATGCAGTGTTTGGCAGCGTGAGTTTTCTAGCAGACAGGAGGTCAGTCAGAGTGAGTGACTGCTCTCAGAGCACTCTACCTGACCCAGGTCAGCAGGAACTACCACCACTCTCCTGGGTGAAAGGTCGTCGCTCATCACCCCACTCTTTCTGCCTCTCTTCTCTGATGCTGTACACATGTCTTTGTTTTGATGTATTCTGCAGCTTGGTGGGTTCTGCTGAACATGTCTGCATGGCCAAGGTAAATTCTGGGGCCGGGGGAGATTTTAATTATGCTGGCGTAATTCACTTCACTTTTTTAGGGGGTTATGTTTGTTATGCGCAAACGTCAAAATGACACCAACAACCCACGTTAGGTAAATACACTGCATTGCCTGCAAAATTGTAGTATGGGGCACAGAACAGTGTTAATGGCCAGAGAGTGATCTGCTGTTGTTCGCTCCACTTGTATTTTTGGTGCTACTCTTAAACTATGAAACACACCCTTACATCCAAAATAAGTAACAGGACATGTTTCACACTAATTTATTGCACAAAATAACCAATTTGTAATTAATGTAATTTCACAACATTTTCCTGAAATGTAACTTTGCACAATACGAAAAACCACGATTTCACACACCTTTTGTTATGGCTTGTGCCGATGCAGTTGGTGAAGGACAACCCGTTTTGCCCCAGCCTCCCCTGCCCACTGGCACTCTCCATACCATGTGCCCCCCATCACTGCACCCACAGTGATCCCACTGCATACATATACCACCCGCTCAGAGGAGGAGGAGAAGGCAGTGTAAACCTGCATGGAAATGGAAATTCTGGGAGCAATTTGTCCTGGGCAAACTGGGTTCATATATTTATACCTTATTCCATAAGTATTCAATTGCAATTTCCCAGTAGTAGTGGGTGTTTCTGCATGGTACCAGTGTTTATGGGTATGGAGTTTGCACTCTGTCACTACTGTGCTACTCCTAAGGAATCCCTTATTCGGGTGGTGTGAGGTAGACTTAGGGCTGCATTGACCCTTTACAGCAAGAAAAATAAAATAACGAAGCATAGAATAACAACATAGTGTAGCATACCACAACAAAAAATAATATATCACAGCATTCCATATCATGATATGAAATGACATGGCCACGACATACCAGGATATGAAATGGCCTAACATAATGAAGCACAGTCCTGCCAGCCAATACAGTTCCACTGAGTCACTCTATGTTGACTTTCTTCACACAGTCACATTGTGAACAGATATCAAATGGTGAGCCCAGAATGAGCTGGAAGTCACTGCACAGAGTGGGTATCCAGCTCATGTGTTGTCTCTTCACATTGTAAATCCCATATGAATTCTGAAAAAGCCTTCACAGGACACATCTTCAGAATCCCTATGTTTGTTCTTTTGGGCAGCGTAGGAGTGGCTGGACAAGCACATAGCCTCACAACTCTACTGCGCCTGCATGGCAGTGTTTATGAAACTGTTGGTTGGACACAAGCCGATTTTGGGTGGGTTGTGAAAGTCCAAGCAATAGATAAAGATGCCTATATAGTCTGTATGAATCTTGTCACTTTTGCTGCACTTCAAAGTTAGAGGTGAAATGTCAGCCTATGTTTTTTGACAAAATGCTGCTTATGTTTTTTTTTAAATGGGGATTTGTGTTTACTAATGAATGTAACTTTGCAGTCAGGGATTGAAAAGTAATGTGAATTATGTGACAATCATGCCTTAGGATGTAATTTTTTGTAAAAACAACAAAACATAAATACCTATTAATTAAATGTACACATTCAGTAGTTCGGAAAGCAAACATGAACCACATTTTTTGAAATTCGGAAGTGTGATCAATGCTTACTTTGTAAAGGAATGAGTACAGATGCGCTGAAGCTCTGCTCAGATGCCCACAGCTCGTGCAATTAAACATTGTCACGTCAAATACCAAGGCAAAATAGTTTTAAATCCTACTCAGGACTCTGCAATCACTAGCAGACACCCCCCCATATCTATCTTGCAGGTTCTTGCTTGCTCCCTTTGAGACAGCTTTTCTCTTCTGCCTTCTTTCCCCGATGTTTGTTTTTCCCTTTTTTGCTCTCAGTAATTATGTCATGAAAAAATAAGTGACGGTCCTGACAATAAGCGCCGATGCCCCCAAACAAACACTGGCTCAAATTAAGCACAGGGAGGCATATTACCAAGTCGGGCGATATGTGTTTATCGCCGCTTTAGTGGACGTTTTCGGATGCTAAGCGGCGATAATTCTATCGCCCTATTAGCAAGCTGACGCTAACAGCAGTTAGCGACAGCTTGTAAGCGAAAGGGAGCAGTTTGGGGCACGCTTTGCATGTCAGCGATATTTATCACTAATGACATGCAAAGTAGGCATACCCAACCTGTTAGCGACTGAAAGCAGTCGCTAACGCCGCTATCGCCTATTAGCAAGGCAGGTGTAGCGATGGAAATATTCACGCTAAGCGCAAATATCTCCAAAAACTAAAGTCTGCTCAGACCAGTTCTTAGCCCTTATATCCAATGTGAGTTGGATATTATGGCTAAGTTCTCATTAGCGATAAGGCATGAATATCGCTGAATTACCAGCGATATTCACGCATTTCGCCGCTAACGCGGATATTTTATCGCTTTAGAGATAAACGTTGCTAATAGCATGTTATGTCTGCGATAATATCCGGCAATGCTTGGCGTTAAAAAAATACTTGCTAAGCCCATTTAGTGATAAATATCGCTGGTTGTTGGTAATATGCACGAGTGTGATAGAAGCTAACATTTTAACAGGATCAAAACAAATCAACACACTTTACGTGGTGATGTGCACATGATAAATGTTCAATGAAATTTGATGTCCACATATCATTTGTGTGCAATATAGTTTTCTTAGTAAAACTGTATGGCTGTGCAAGTTTAGGGGCCACTTCAATGAAAAATGTGATGTCTGTAAGTGAGCTCTACCACATAATGCTATAGTCACACACAAAAAAAATCGCCTGCGTAATGTCCAGTAAAGTTAGGAGGGTCACAAAAGTTTGCAGTTCTAAAAAGTGGGTTGTGGTTCTAGAAAGTCTACGAAGGATTTCTTAAATTGGGTACAGTTGGCTATGACGGCCGAAAAGCCGCGTACCCTTCTCCAGACCCTGCCAGCTCTTACATTGGTGGACACTTTCTTAAAGTACAGTCATCAGAGATGCCACTTATGTTGTAACACATAATGTCATCAGAAAGTGTATGCCAGAAAAACCATTGAGCATTTCACCCACACATTTTCTGGATTTTGCGTTTTTTTTGTATTAATGCATTTTTTATAACTTTATTTTCTAAATTGTTTTCACTACGATACATTTAAAAAAAAAAAAATTAAGCAAACGATTGCAGCAAAAAGGGTATAAACTTCTGGTGACAAATGAACAATGTTAATCTTTCCCTCTGAAATTCCAGTGACAAATGCAAGGGTTCAGGCAACTGACTGGTTAACTGAAAGCGATGATATAAAGGTTAGTTGTAAATCACTGCTGTATTTCATTGTCCATTCTTTCATATCTTAGCCATACAACTCACTTGCTATCCATTGACAGAGAAAGGCAAGAGAATATGCTGAAAAGGAAAGCCTTCTCCTGGCTCTTACACAGAGTATCCATACAATGGACATACTTGTTGTGTTTTAAATCCTACAGCTGGAAGGAAATTAAACAGTTTAATCAGACTTCAGTGTGTCCCCATATCTAGCATCAGCACTCTATCACACTTCACAAGACCGACAACCCTCACAAATGTGAAGCTCACCCTCCCTGCAAATTTTGATTTTGTTTTTAAAAAAACGTATTTACAGTTTTATGACTCTTATGTGGCTCTGTTAAAAATCCTGCTATCCACCATGGTGATGAAAGCCAGAAGCTGCTGCTGGCCACGGGATCATCTACCCCTTCTAGCTCAGATGTGACAACATGGTTGGGACACAAATTAGATACATTGTGGGGTACAAGATTACAAAACGATGATTGAATAGGGAAACGGCCATTACAACGAAGCCTTTACAACTAAATCGTTAACCACGCATGCAGTACAACGCATGCGTGGTTAACACGAAAGCCTTTACCACGCATACCTGTACTACGAGGTTTGTAGTAAAGGTATATGTGGTAAAGGTAAAAAAAAAAGGGGGTGTTTGGGGGGGGTCTCCCCCCAAAAAAAGAAACTCACCTGGAGTCACGTCGGGTATCAGCGTCGTTTAAGAGAAAACGGAAAATAAACTTCCGCTTTCTCTTAACGACTATGACGTCACCACGCTAGTAATTGTGGTAAATGTTATGCGTGGTGAACGAATTCTGTTGTAACGCATGCGTGGTAAAGGCATGCGTTACAACGGAATTAGTTGTAACGTCATATATTCGATTGAATATTGGAAACAAAAAATCGTGAGGAAAGAATATTGTGTTGAAAATATCGAGTACAAAAATATTGAAAAGGTAAGTGCAACTAGGTAAGCATAGATTTACTCTTCTTAACTGCACATCTATGCACCTCGAAGATATATATATCATCAAAGTACATAGATGTGGCGTTATATATTTAAACTTTGTTTACCTATAGAAACTTACCTTCACAATATTGTTGTCCTCAATATTCTTGACTCAATATTTTGTCCCGCTATAATGTTTCCGATATTCTGCCTAAACACCATTAACATAGGCTGAAACCCCCTAGGCGAGCCAACCCTGTGCTTCAACTGCTATTTCTGGAGTGTGCTACATATTCAAGGGTATGGTTGGGATCCCACTGCCGGCAAGTCAGCACCCGTTCTAACTTTGCATTATTGGTTGCAGTCAATAGTGTTTTTTAAATACTCACACGTGGAAAGGTGTTACCACCAGTGTGGTGGAGCCAGTACTTGAACTTCAAGACTTAAGTTTCTCTTTTCTTCTCAGTCTCTAGTGCAGAGTATTATGTAAGTTTGGGGGTGCCAGAGATGCCATTTGTAGTTTATCAGATACATCGCCCCTCCAAAGCATGCAGGTGCATCTCATGATAGACCAATAAAAGATCCGCTGATGAGCATTGCAATCACAGGGGGGCGGGACCACACTGCCAGCAAGTCAGCAACAGTTCCCCAAATGCATTATGATAGATGTGTAATTTGTAGGCCAGTCCAGGACATATTTTGCTTTAAAACTAAGTCAGAAGTGGTCGCTCCTCCTCACGCTGCTTCCCCGACCTTCATTCTGATATCGTGACCACAAGACCACTGCCTGCATTTAACTGCACTTGATTAGTTTGAATTATTTGTGCAGATTAACATAGCAACGTAGCGCTTGTGCTGATTAGCATATTAGCGCACCACTAGCCTTCCACAGTGCGCTGCAACGCTCTGCTTCATTTGTGCTGCCTGCATTGAACTTTTTGATAAATTGTGTCCTGGGCCGGTCCCACTGGATGGAAGAATGAAAGGGTGGATGGAAGGATGGATGGATGAAAGGGTGGATGGATGAATGATGGATGTGTAAAAAGATGGGTGGATGAATGAAGGGTGAATGGATGGATGAAAGGGTGGATGGATGAATGATGGATGTATGGATGGAAGGATGAAAGGGTGGATGGATGAAGGATAGATTGGGGAAGGATAGATGTATGGATGGAAGAATGAAAGGGTGGACGGATGAAGGATGGATGGATGAAAGGGTTGATGGTTGAATGATGGATGGATGGATATGTAAAAAGATGGGTGGATGAATGATGGGTGAATGGATGGATGAAAGGGTGGATGGATGAATGATGGATGTATGGATGGGAGGATGAAAGGGTGGATGGATGTATGAATGGATAAAAGGTTGCATGGATGAATGATGGATGGATTTGTGAAAAGGTTGGTGGATGAATGATGGGTGGATGGAAGGAAGGGTGGATGGGTAAAGGATGGGTGAATGGATGGATGATGGATGTATGGATGGATGGATGTGTGAAAAGGTGGGTGGATGAATGATGAGTGGATGGATGATTGAAAGGGTGGATGGATGAATGATGGATGTATGGATGGAAGGATGAAAGGGTGGATGGATGAAGGATAGATTGGTGAAGGATAGATGTATGGATGGAAGAATGAAAGGGTGGACAGATGATGGATTGATGAAAGGGTGGATGGATGAATGATGGATGGATGGATGTGTGAAACGGTGGGGGGATGAATGATGGGTAGATGGATGGATGAAAGGGTGGGTGGATGGATGGATGGATGGATGAAAGGGTGGATAGGTGAAGGATGGATGTATGGATGGGAGGATGAAAGGGTGGGTGGATGAAGGATGGGAAGATGAAAGGGTGGATGGATGTATGAATGGATAAAAGGTTGCATGGATGAATGATGGATGGATGTGTGAAAAGGTGGGTGGATGAATGATGGGTGGATGGAAGGAAGGGTGGATGGGTAAAGGATGGATGTATGGATGGAAGGATGAAAGGGTGGATGGATGAAGGATGGATGTATGGATGGAAGGATGAAAGGGTGGATGGATGGATGTGTGAAAGTGTGGGTGGATGAATGACGGAGGGATGTGATGAGGTCCAACAGGCGCATTTATGGTTGTCAAAAGTTGATGATGAGGAGTACCAGTTTCTAGAAACTTTTGTCGGAAGGGGGTCCTTACGCCTAAAAAGGTTTTACAAGGGGGTCTCGGCATCAAAAAGTTTGAAGACCTCTGCACTAGAAGTATCATTGCGTTTTTGCATACTTTGTGCCCCAACTCTGCACTGAATTTGGCCGACTGCCATCTTGTTTTGCTGTTGTTGTTTTGCCTTCCCTCCCCGGATCTCCACCCCGCCTTCCGCCTCCCAGCTGCTCCGCCCTCGCCCCTCCCCCCCACTATCCACATATGACAGATGCTTTTGCGCGCAGCGTTCACGCGCAGCGGCCGCACCCCATGCGCGCCGAAGGTGCGCCAAAGGTAAGCCCGTCTACGCCCGTCCGCGCCTGGACCGCGCCCAGTGCCAGACCCCCTGGTCCTCGCAAACCGCACTCATCCCGCATAACGTACAACTCCGCCACCCTCCTAGCCCTTAATCCCGGACGCACATCACAATGCTACGAGGCTGCCCCAGGACGTACCCACGGCCCCTTCGCCTGCCACTCCTGCAAGTTCGCCTGCTCCAAGACCCCCACCAAATCCACTAACCCCACACACAGATCCGACCCTAACCACCTGAAGTGCATCCTGCTAAACACCCGCTCGATCCACAGACACGCCACAGAACTCTGGGACCTACTCGACACTGCCTCACCGGACATCGCCTTCCTTACAGAAACCTGGAGGAACGCCTCTTCAGCGCCCGACATCGCCATAGCCATCCCGGACGGCTACAAGATCATCCGAAAAGACCGCACCAACCAAACAGGAGGAGGCATCGCCATCGTCCATAAGAACACCATCAGAATCACAACCAGCTTCGACGATAACCTTACAACCGCCGAACACCTCCACTTGCAGATCCACACCGACCCCAGGACCACACTTAGAGGCACCCTCATCTACAGACCTCCCGGAACCCGTAAACAATTCAGCGAAGACATCTCTGACTTCATCAGCCCACATGCCGTCACCTCCGAGAACTACATGCTACATGCTACTGGGAGACCTCAACTTCCACCTGGAAAAAGAAAAACGACAGCAACACCACCACCCTTCTGGACAACCTGGCCAATCTTGGTCTCAAACAACTTGTTGACACCCCCACCCATATAGCCGGACACACGCTCGACCCAATCTTCACCTCCAGCAAGCACATCTCCTTCGAACACACCACAAATCTTCAGTGGACGGACCACAGCTGTGTTCACTTCAGCTACAAAACTACCTCGACCCACAACCCCCCACAACCTATTCCACGAAGAAACTGGAACAAAATCACCACCGACCAACTCCTCACATCGCTCAATCTAAACCCTCCCGCCCTCTCATCGGACCCAAACCAAGCGGCCACCAAACTCAAACAATGGATCACTCACATCGCTAACGAACTAGCACCTCTGAAAAACCACCAAACCAAACAGGGTAGCAAAAAAGCCCCCTGGTTCAACGAGGACCTTAAGAAATCCAAGAAACTATGCCGTACTCTCGAGAAAACATGTAGAAAAAACCCAACCACTGACAACCTGACCACCTTCAAGACAGCCACCCGCAAACACCACCAACTGATACGATCCACCAAGAAGTCAGCATTCAAGGATCGACTCGACAACAACGCCCAGCAAGGAACTATTCAACATCGTCAAAGAATTTACCAACCCCACCCCAGCCTCAAACGACATTACTCCCTCCCAAGAAATCTGCGACTGCTTATCCTCTTTCTTCTATAACAAAATCGCCGACATACATAACAGCTTTGATAACATTTCCAAAGAACAGTCCACTCCACCCACCTCTGAACATAAACCGCCCCCTAACATCCTTAACGCCTGGAACCCAATCACCACTGAAGACACCATCCGCCTAATGAACTCCATCCATTCAGGCTCGCCAACCGACCCCTGTCCCCACCACATCTTCAACAAAGCAGATTCCATCATCGCACTCCATCTCCGTGATGTCATCAACTGCTCCTTCAACTCCGCTACCTTCCCAGAAAGCTGGAAACACGCCGAACTCAGCGCCCTCTTGAAGAAACCCACAGCGGACCCCTCTGAACTCAAGAACTACCAAACCATCTCCCTCCTCCCATTCCCTGCCAAAGTCATTGAAAAAGCAGTCAATAAACAGCTTGCCGCCTTCCTTGAATCCACCAACTTCCTCGACTCCTCACAGTCCGGCTTTCGAGCCAAACACAGCACCGAAACCGCCCTTATTGCAGCGACAGACGACATCCGAACACTACTGGACAACGGAGAAACAGTTGCCCTCATCCTACTTGACCTCTCCGCCGCCTTCGACACGGTCTGTCATAGCACCCTCATACAACGCCTCAGCAACATTGGCATACAAGGAAAAGCCTTAGATTGGATCATCTCGTTCCTCGCCAGGAGAACCCAGAGAGTCCGCCTCCCCCCATTCAAATCAGAGGCCACCGAAGTCATCTGCGAAGTACCACAAGGATCATCACTCAGCCCCACCCTCTTCAACGTTTACATGAGTCCCCTCGCATCCATCGCGCGACAACACAACCTCAACATCATCTCCTACGCTGACGACACCCAGCTGATCCTTTCCCTCACCAAAGACCCTAACACCGCCAAAACCAATCTTCATGAAGGCATGAAAGAAGTAGCCGAATGGATGAAAAACAGCCGCCTAAAACTCAACTCAGACAAAACGGAAGTCCTCATCCTAGGATCATCCCCCTCTGCCTGGGATGACTCATGGTGGCCATAGGCCCTGGGCACAGCACCCATACCCACAGACCACGCACGTAACCTGGGCTTCATCCTAGACTCCTCCCTCTAGATGACCAGACAAGTCAACGCCGTCTCATCCTCTTGCTTTAACGTACTTCGTATGTTCAAAAAAATCTTTCGTTGGATCCCCACCGAAACAAGATAGACTGTCACCCACGCTCTGGTCACTAGCCGACTGGACTATGGAAACACCCTCTACGCTGGAACACTTCCAAATTACAGAAAAAACTCCAACGCATCCAAAACGCATCGGCCAGACTCATATTGGACATCCCGCGCCAAGCTCACATTACCGGTCACCTGAAAGACCTCCACTGGCTTCCCGTCAACAAGAGAATAACGTTCCGTCTCCTCACCCACGCACACAAAGCCCTCTACAAACTAGGACCCGAATGCCTCAACACACGACTGTCCTTCTACACACCGACCCGCCAACTAAGATCCTCCAATCAAGCCCTCGCTGCAGTTCCACGCATCCAAAGATCCACCATGGGAGGAAGATCCTTCTCCTACTTGGCGGCCAAAACCTGGAATTCTCTCTCCACTCACCTCCGCCTTACCCAGAACCACATTTCCTTCAGGAAGGAACTTAAAACCTGGCTATTCGATAAATAATGCACCCCCTTCCCCCAAGCGCCTTGAGACCCTCTGGGTGAGTAGTGCGCTATACAAATTCCTGAACTTGAACTTGAACTTGAACTTGAACCTTTGATTGTAGGTCATGCAGTCGCTAGCTCCTAGTGGTCTTTTGTCCTCGGGAACCACAATACACATCCACGTACTTCCATATAGCCCTCTTGCCACCATTGGCCGTGCTCCTCTCCCAGAGACAAGGAATGGCATAGGTCACCACAACAGAGATGGCATGCTTGGCATTCCCTCTGGCAGTTGAAGGAAGATAAGGATTTTCATCACTTTATGCATTGCTAACTTTTAATGTGAGTTGTGGTGAGCAGTTAGTGGCTGAGAACTTTAAATATAATCACTGAAATATGGCAATTGGGTCTTTGATTGCAGTGGCTAAACAAATGATTTTAAGGAACAATGGGACATTTAGAAACGGCTCAAAGGTTTATCAATACCAAATTATGATGCTGTAGTGCATGAAAGTAATGGGAGCACCAGCCCAAACATCACCTGCAGAGACATTTCGATCAGAGTCTGATATCTATGTGACTCTTCATGAGCAAAAGAATCCATGGTGACTCTAAGGTACACATCGGGTTCACCACCCATGTGACTGTAGTCTGTGGCAGCTGCACGTAAAGAAGCAGTTAACTTTCCTAGTGCGCTGAACAAGCACCTGCTTTAAGGTTTCTGGGTACTCCTTTTCTCAGAAACGTTCTTAAAAGGGTTTAATCAAGGCCAATACTGCTCAGTTCGTATCTGTAAAGCCTGGTGTCCTTGCATCTGTAAACAATATGCAAATCATTACCTTCTTTTTGACATTCTTTTTTGCCTAGGCGTATATAATGTGATATTTAGTTACCTGGTTACATCTTTATTATTATTCCAACACTGCTAATACCTCCATCTCTACCTCGATATTACGAGGAAAACTCATTGGTGATAAAAACCCTCTCCGGAAATGGATCCATGCAAAAGGTGGAGTCAAGAGTATGGCATTGCGCCTCTCTGGCACTAGTCCTACGGAGGGCAACTACTTGAAAGATCGCTCCTTATCTAATGGCTCCACCACATCTTCCGTACCTACCGTTCATGCAGGCTCGAAACCAGCCTTATCAGAGGGGACCATTATCAAAAATGGGATGACCCAAAAAGTCAAAGACCTGGGTTTTCAACAATATTCAAATACAGTGGTCTTCAACCAATATTTTCACTAGAATCGAATAAATCAAATCATACTAAAGAATTCATTAAGTTAAGGGATATGTCTCACAGATCAACTCTGTTCAATCAATGTGTTATGATTCATATGGAATAAAAAGCAACAGTAATCATTACAAATTCAGGAGCAATTTTAATTCATTGCGTTCATCACTATCTCTATATAAGAGAGTTTATAGGTTGCCGAAAGCGACCACTGTATTTGAATATTATCAGAGAGGAATCAGCCCTTATCTGTATCTGTATCCTTATCAGAGGTGTCCTTGCATCTGTTAACAATATGCAAATCATTACCTTCTTTTTGACATTCTTCTTTGCCTAGGGGTATATAATGTGATATTTAGTTACCTGGTTACATCTTTATTGTTATTTATTACCAGCCGCGGCCGCTGCAGGTAAGAGCGTTGGGGTCGGCTGGGGGGGTTTCGTGAGACAACCATGAGGGAAAATTAATTATTATTTTAATTTTCCCTTGTGGTTATCTCTCGAAATACCCCCCAGCTGGCCTCACCTCCCCACCGCTCTTACTTGCAGCGGCTGCTTATTCCACTACCTTGAAATAGTCAAAAATGTACTTGAATATTCTGTTATGATACAGATTTCCAAATCTTGACGGATTCTAGTTTCCAGTCTGTGTTATGAAACAAGCATTGGCAAAGCCAAGAGGCCGCGCCTGTGAGAGCTATTGGCTTTGGCACTGTTGCAGTTTTGGCTAAAACTAATTTAAGAACCCACTATGACCCAGCCAGGACTAATGCACTTTTTTGAAGTGCATTAGCTCTGGATGAACCCTTTAGCCATGCTGCAGAGCAGCCACACAGCAATACAAAATGGCTACAAATGATTGCCAAAGTCAGCAATGCCCATGTTGTACAGCATGAACAAAAGGTTATGTTTTTTCAAATGCTTGTTTGGTCTCGGCACAACACCCCTGTGATTCTGAGCAAACCAGCTATCGCATGGCAAAATATCCTATCACACAACGAAAGCAATTGCGCTCATATCCATATCTTAGCAAAAATACATGAGGAAGCAAATAATATCTGTTGTTACAATGAAAGCACATTACTTCTGATGTCATAATTAACATTCACTTTAAAGGAGAAAAGGCTTCTTTGTAGTGCGTGTTGCACAGTGAAACATACCTGCAAATGGCAATAGGTTCAACAGGGATTTGAGGGAAGAAGGAATAATAAAAGTAGTACCTCAATCACAGCAGCGCGGAAGGACAGCAATCAAGCTGAAACAATCAGTTCTTGGTGAAAATCAGGTACGCCCGTTGTTTGCACAGATGATTTCTCTAGCCAATATGACCTCTTGCATAAATCTTTAAATTAGTGTACTTTTGTTTTCACTCTTGACTTTTACTTAAAATTGGTTGACTTTTTGCTATGATTATTGGTTGTCTCTCTTTTTCAGACTTACTTCTGAAAATGGTCTTGGGATGTGCAAACTTCTGTGCAGCTTAAGACAGAGTTTTCATTTATTTATATGGTTTTACATTTGCAGGTAAGTTCAGGGGAAGACATTGCCCAAACTACAAATCTCTTTCCTTTATGACTGCGAGGTTTCCTTTTCTCCAAATGCACTCAATCGCCTGGCAAGGCACGTGGACCCTGGCAGGGTTTCGCTAGAGAAGAGAGCCAAGTTAGCTACTGAGACTTCTAAGATTTCTGACAATCCCAAAAGACAAGGGAGTAACGCAGGCCCCTGAACACTTTGAGATATGCGAGACTCCGGCCCCTCATCACATTCTCCAGGCCCCCATCATTCTGTGTATCCCATACCTTACAATGCACCAAGGCAGTGTGTCCTTACAAGTACCAAACTGCATCGATTTGCAAATGTAGCTATCTGATTCACTAATGGGGGCTACTTTTATTTTGATGCCCAGGCCTATTTCCTGTACCAGTCGAACACTGGCAGCCAAACCTCTTCTCCAGATACTTGCAGTGGTGGCCCAAGAAGATTGACTGCCTGAATTCTTGTGCCAAAATGACTCTCAATGGTCGTACATGTGGTAGTGGAATGTGTGTGAACGATCCCATACCACATCTAAATGTGTCGCCATATTACATGGCCGACTCTTCATATTGAAGCAGGACCAAGTCTGATTTGCATGAGGTGGTCCCTTTCTGAAACTCCATAATGTAAGAATAATTATGCACTTAAATGCAGCCCAGATGATTGCCAGTGGCTGAGATTTTTGCAGAAAATCCACCCATCGACTTGGTGTTCTCCTGGAGGCGTGGCTAAGCACGCAATGGTGGAAGACGCACTTGGGTAGAGCTCCGACCTGAGCTCCCCTTCCCTGGGCCAATTCTCCGTGCAATTCTGCTGTAACTGGCCAGGAAAGCAAGAGGAGCACTGTGGCCACGATATCTACCTGCCAGCCGACTTTGGTGCCGATGGCTTGCTCACGGCCGCACCGGCGCTTCTCGGAAGCCTCCTGCGGGATCCTGTGCTGCCCGGACGGCTGGCGCAACTACGCGAGACCGCAGTCTCGCCCTGACCACTAGGCCTGAACACGCGGCCCACGACCCGGAGTGTCGGAGACCTCCTGCCTATCTGCGCCTAGGCCTGCGGGTATGCCCGGACACCCCTGGGGGCTCGCTAAAGACGCGACTCCGTGGGAGATGGTGGCGCCTGCATCCCCGGCTGCTTGACACTCTAGTGGAGGCCCGAGATGAGGGCACTGCTGAGCGGCCGATGAGAATCGCGGCTGGAGACATCGCGACCCCCTGAGAAGGCTTGCCTGCACCTTCGGCGGGACTGGGGCCCCATACCTGGAGAACTGCCCTGTGATATCGCCTGTGTATTGCTAATGTGGAGAAGGGCCCGTGCTGCGCATTTAGCCATAATTTGAGGGTCGAACACTAGACGACCTTCCTGACCTGCCCTCCCGACCAGAAGATCTGGGGGCCCACTAGCCCGCTCTGGACCCTATACATAACTTCTTTGGACCCCTGCGAGTCGCCTGGTTCGCCTGTGGAGCTTGAGTGACCGGCGATTTCATCAGGCGGCTGATTTTGGCGACGCGGCCTATACTGCGTGACGCCGAAGGCCTACTGGGGCCCTTACACTGGAGCGGGCCTGGCGCTTGCAGGCCTCGGAGGTCCAAGGTGGCCCTCGGAATACCGACGCTCGGCTCCTCGGACCCCCCTACGGCCTGATAACTTGGGAGAACTTGGAGGACAGTGTCCAACCAGAAGCCGGCTGTGAACCACGGCTACCGAAGATACAACTGCCTGACGGGCACGGCCCTCATGTTGGTGAGTGAGACGGGGCCCTGCGCTGGCGGAAGCAAGCCGCGACTCCGATTACACTGTCGACAGCTGTGTAGTGTGACTGCCTAACCTCCCGTGGCATGCCACAGAACTACGACGCTGTGACCACCCACCCTCTGATTCCCCCCGGCCTCCCTCCATGGACCTTGCACCTGCAGTGGCTCCTCCGGACCTTATAGACTGTGGGCCCCGCGCTGACAGCCGTTAATGTTTAGACCACGAGGTAGGTGAAGCTGGCACCTGTTGATCATGATGAAGGGCCACGCTACTGAACATCGCCATCATTGCAGTGGTGACGAGATTCCTCCACACGCTACGGAGCCACATCTCGCCATTGCCTACTTCTGAATACCAAACGAGGCCACCTGATCCACTTACCCACAGTGTCTAACCACACGGCGACGCCCAGCAAACCGTGGCAGAAACGCTGTCTAGGACACGTCCTGCTGCTGAGGCCCCTTGCGGACACTACCCGCCCCGTTGGCCCGTCGCCTTGCTCATGTCTGGAGGGGTGAAAACGCGCTCTGGCACTGGAGGTGCTTCACAGAAAGGGAAAACTGACAAGACACCAAAGCTAATGGACGCCAACCACGTGACGACGAAACTGGACAATGTGCTCACAGCCATGGAACGCCTGGAAGAGTCACTCCAGCTAACCCGAACCTCACTGGAAACCAAAATAGACAGTGTCGCGATTGACCTCACCCATCTAAGGGAAGATCATAAAAAACTAGCGGACCGCACGAAAGCCTTGGAGGGAGCGGTGACGGACCTTGAACCCCGAGTCTGTCAGACAGATAAACAAGTAAAAGACCTCCTGAATAGGTTTGAATTTTTGGAAGACCGTGCTGAGGATGCGGAAGGGCGGGCACGAAGAAACAACATCAGACTCGTGGGAATACCGGAAAGATGGGAGAGGAATGATCCTACCCGACACGTGGAAGACTGGCTGAGGACCATACTGCCAGAGGGCACGCTATCGCCCTACTTTGTGGTGGAACGAGCGCACCGGGTGCCAACAAGGCCACTTCCCACCGGCTCGAACCCGAGACCGCTGCTCCTCCGAATATTGAATTACCGTGACCGAGACTCCGTCCTGCGAGAAGCCAGAAAACTTGGCGAGATTCAAATTGACAACGCTTAAGTAATGTTTTTCCCCGACTATACGGTTCAAGTGCAGCGCCAAAGACATTCCTTTCTTGGAGTGAAACGAAGGCTTCGCACCGCAGGTCTAAAATATTCCCTTCTCTTCCCTGCCAAGCTGAGGGTGGTGGAACAGGACAAGACTTATTTCTTCTCCAGCCCCGAAGAGGCTGAGGCCTGACTTGATGGCGGCACTGACACGGCACCCAGACAGCCCCAGGGCTTTACTGCGAGGTCGCGGACACGCGGACCTCGGTGATGCCGCAGGAATAGATCACCTTTGGCTCCCCAGTCGGAGAGAGCAACGAGCCGCTACCCGCCTGCAGATCTGGTTATCCTGGAACAGCAAGATGCACTCCGTAAAGTCACCGAAATTAGCAGCTCTCCAACGTCGAACACCGCCCAGGACGCCAGCCCACGGACGTTCCCAAGCGATGATGAAGCAATATATGGGATACCAGATTCTCAATTCTCCACGGACCCACCGGACGTCACACCGCAGACAGCGGACCTGCTCAACTGAAGTACCGTTGTAGAGCTGCGATGAGGCACATCAGGACGGCGCAGTCTTGGCTAAGGCCCGGACACACACCGCTGTGAGGCTGCGGCTTTGCAGCATTTGAGGAGGCGTCCCCACCCCGCAGAGAGACGGTGGAGAAGAGACACAGTGAGTACTACTCTTGCAGCTCGAACACTGCCACTGGGTTGCAATTCGAGAGCCTCCCTGCAACCCCCATTGCCCACCGAACTTTGACTATTGGTGGCTGGCCACACACGTGGCTTGTGGCATGCGGCCTACCTTGTCCTGCTTCTCAGTGGCTGGCCAGGACGAGACTTTTGCACAACAGGTCAAGACAAGATAGCCCAGTGTACTTTAGCTGCGCGATGCCTAAATTGTAAGGCCCAGGGAAGGACGATGCCCCCTTCTTTGAACACATTGTTGTAATGCTGTGACTGTGCCTAGCACGTAACACCCCCTAGAATTGAAAGTTTACTTATCTCGCTTGAGAGTTTGGACGGTGGCATGTTTGACTACTGCCCTTTTGGTATTCCATATTGGTTTGGCCTCTTCTGGCCAATTCTGTTTTTTGATCTGCGTTCCTTTACTGTTTTCGAGGATATTATACTAGTGTCAATGAAGATGTCTCTAAATGTGGACGTTGAGGCTGTGCAGAGGGTCCGGGGGAAAGCTGATGTGGTGGGGGGGAGGGGTGATTGCCTAAAATGCTATAATGACTGCGATTAAAATCTGTACCTGGAATATTAGGGGCATGCATACACCATCACGTAGATATCAAATATACTCCTACCTTAAACGCCACCGGGTCCACATTGCACTTTTACAAGAGACACACTTAAGCAAAGCGGAAGTGCTAACACTACGCCATCGATGGCGTGGACAGCTTTACGCCACAGAATACCCCTCATATGCCCGCGGAGTATTGCTGTGGGTGAGACCTGGAACTCCCTTTGCGATGACACACTCCCACATTGACTAGGAGGGTAGGTTTGTGCTTGTACATGGCCGATTGGATGGACAGCCCGTGGTTCGGGCTTCCCTATACTCCCCCAACACAGACCAGGGTTTTTTTTCACACACTTAGCGGCGAAACTGGCGGTCTATCCGCGTCTAGTAAGTGCCAAGCTGCTGACGCTGGGGGCATGCCGGTACCAGGGAGACAACATGACCTAGCTGCACAACAGCGTCTCATCGTATAGGCATACACCGTTTCAAGTGTGTTACCTCCAGTGAGGCGTCAGCGGGGCAGGAACAGGGCATACCAGTATGCCTGTCAATTAGGGTTAGCCTAGGTGTGGTCGCAGCTAAGTGATCCCCTGATCCAAGCTTGCTTGTTGGAAGGATCTCAGTGTATCATCCCAGAGTTGCGCAATTGGGAACTTCCTCAAGCCTGCTATTTCCTCTCGGTGTAATGTGAAGCTTTCAGCTCTTGCCCAGTTAGTGAAGGAGGTGCACCAGTATTTAGCGTGTGGAGGTTCACTCTTTTGCCAACATTTGGTGAGCATGCGCTTGGCAGTGATAAGTCCTAGGTCCCAGAATCCAGCTGGTACTTTATTCAATTTAATCCTCTTGTACAACCCCAGGATGCAGGCTTCCCATGTGTGTGGGAGACCCGCGCCAGCGCTTTGCGTTAATAGGGTTGTCACCACATTCCAATACGTGACAAGGGTGGGGCAGTTCCAGCGCATGTGTAAAATGTCCGCACTAACCAATGAACATCGGGGGCAGTCAGCAGTGGTGGTTGAGAAATATTTGTTAATCTTATCCGGTGATAGATATGCTTGATGTAGGATATAAAATTGTATAATCTTGAAACGGGAGTTGCACGGGATGTGAACAGGGCTAGCCAACACCATTGCCCACTCCCTGTCCGTCCATCCCTCTCCTCGGGACGTCGCCCATTTATCTCGCAATGGCTGTGTGGAGCGTTGTGTGTGTACTAGGAGGGATTGTGCTAGCCAGTGGATAATATGGGAGCCGTTACCCATGACGTGTAGGTACTGTATGAGATGATTCATTTGCAACTCCTCATGTATGTCTCCCCAGGAGTCCGTGTATATGCGCAATATCGATGCATGTAGGAGAAATTGTCCGGCCGGTAGGCCCGTGCTCTCTGTCAGTTCTCCAAAAGGAAGCAGGGCTCCATCTACAGAAAGATCTCCCATAGTTTCCACACCGGCCTCCGTCCATCTCTCCAGCAACGCCGGCGTTGCCACTCCACCCAGCTTGGGAGTGCCCAGCAGGGGGAGTGCCAGGGCGTAAGGCTGCACCTCTCTGGTCAGTTTCAGGCTACGTAGGAAGCACCTGAGAGCCACCGTGACATGCAATTGTGACGGGCAAGGCCTCTTGGTCAGGGGGTGGAACAATGTGCAGATTTGCGTATGGGTCCAGACAATGGTATCCGTGGCGGTACCCTCCAGATTTCTCCTACCCAGCCAGTATGACACCCATTGCAGCTGTGCTGCCAGATAATATAGTTCTAAATTGGGGACTGCCAACCCTCCAGCCTCAGTGGGCGTGTAGAGTTTTGGCAACGCCACTCGGGGTCTCCCATTGTTCCAGATAAGGTTCCGGATCATAGTGTCTAAGTCACGGAACATTCGGGTAGGAACGTATAGTGGAATGTTGCCAACTTGGCAAAGTAGTATAGTAATCTCGGTAGTACTATCATCTTGGATAGCGCTATCCGGCTAGGCACATTCAGTGGCAGGGTCCTCCAGAAAGCTATCTGTGCACGTAGCGAAGAGATGGCGCGTGTCACGTTTCCCTCCATTATGCTTTTCGCATTTGGGTACGCGTACTGGTTTTGTACTGTTCTCAGCTGGGATTTCTTTCAGTGAGAAAGTATCAGCAGCTCTCAGTAGGCTGCTATACTTTAAATGGGATGCCACGAGCACATCTCAAAAGGATTGCTATACATTTAATGCAACAGCATGAACACAATTCCCTAAAACGTGCGCTCCAGTTCATTTTGGATTATTACTATTTGTGACTCACAAACATTGTAGAAACGTCCACCCATTTAAGTGGATGTGTTTATGTTTCCTCGTGTGTTTGTGTGAGTCTGTTCAGGGCTGTATTGTACCAACAAACGTCTCCTTTTTTACTAATTCATTAACAGTTACAATGGCCCATGCAAAATATTTGTAGCTTGACAACGCTCCCTTTAGTTTTGTCCCTGTACATATTTACGACATGTTTAGGTTCAAAAGTTTTTAGAAAACAGCGTTGTTAAGGCACTTGCAAATCTCTTGGAGAAAACGAGTGCTGTATTTTTTTTACATTTCCACATTAAAGAAAGTTTGAAAATGGAAAAAACTGCATTTTTAGATCTTGTGTTAGCCAAGACCATTTGATTTTACTAAAATTATATGTATAATATACTTTGCTAAAGGGACATTTAAACCAGCTCTCTTTATTGGCTGGTCTGTGGTTATGTCATTCACATTTTTTCCACGTACTACAGCATGCACTATGAGGTAGTGGGTTAGTTTACTTCAACCATTGGCAACGAGGGTGTGGTGTAACGCCCAGAGCTGCTGACTTTGGAACTGGGGAACCAGGTTTGAATCTGGCATCAGCTCAACATCCTGTGATTCTGGGCAAATCACTTAATCTCCTTCTGCCTACCAAAAATAAGTGTGTAATACAACTGGTACTTATGCAAAGAGCGGCAATACCTTCGGGTTGCCTTTGCACAATATAAAACTGCAAAACAAAAACATCGCTTTCACTGATGACATTCCGCCTTTTCCCAAGGTGTCCACCTCACACAAAATAGTTCCTTTCAATGTGTACTTTTTGAGCTGAAAAATATTTTTGCTTTTAGGCAATGTGATTTTAATATTGGCAATACATTTTTACAAGAACCATGACAAAACAAAACAAGCTCTGGAAAAGTAAAAGGCTGATAGCGAACACCAATGTATTTTTTTTTTTATATTAGCGAGTGTTCAACGACTCCCCTAACAAAAAAAGCTTTACAAAAACCTCGACAAATCAAAACATAGATTGACAATGTGAAAAGGATAACAGCCACCGCCAAACCTACTGGCTTTACCATTGTTTGTTTTTTAATTTTAATCTTGTGAGGCTGCGAAAGCAGTTGCTGAGACCCAGCAGGGCGTATGCACGAACATACAACTGTTGATCTTTGTAAATGTACACAGGCACATCAGCTGAACAATTGCTCATACCAGTGGTCATGAAAAGGTAATATGGTCCAAGCGCAGTACACTGGAAACCTGTTGTTCGAGGCGAAAGCCTGAAAAAAAGTTACGATAAACGTAACAATGAAGCACACATAGGGAAACCTCACAAAATATGACACTCGGGATCTATTTGCAAAACTCTGCGATATTTCATTTTACACAACGACAAACTAAAATCGGCATCTTGACTACAATTTACAACTCAGAAAAATTAGTTCAATCTGCCAATCGAATTGAAATAAAATCTTTACACATTCTGTGCAGTATGTTGTGAAGTTCTGCAACCGAACCTTTGTCCATGGGTATTTCTTAATCTTGTAATTTTCCCCAGACTATGTATGGATTTTGTACAGTAGTTGGCTAAACAACTGTATTTTGCTGGATAATATGGAGAAGTGTGGCTCAATGCTTAGAGCAGCAGACCTTGATGCAGAACGCTGGCCAGGGACCAGGGTTCGATTCCCGCCTCAGCGGGTTTCGGACTTAAATTCCTCTGACCGGATATTCTCGCCTCAGTGCCGATTCTAAGCATGGGTCCCACGCTGCAACTCTGGGAAATAGCTTGCTTAGTCTCCACAAAGGCCCCCTGATACACAATGGATGCCTGGTTTCACCATGGGATGCCCAGGAGTGGACACCCCACAAGGAAAAGCCAGGAGGGGTTCCCTTGTGGTAGGAGTACAAGCGCCGGGATGCCTCCGGGTCACTGTTCGCGCTATACAAATACGCCACATTTACATTTACAATATGTATATTCTACAAATATAGATTCAAAGTACACTTAACAGAGATGGTAAAAAAAATCTTCAGGAATGTTAACTCTGTAGCTAAACAGAACACACTCAAAAACAAAACTACATGGTCTACACTGTTACAGCAAAGGTACAAGAGGACAAAAGCAACAGGGAGCAGAAAAAAACGAGTTGCAAACTAAAAAGACAAAGGAGTGCTCCCTCCGACAGAGAAATGTGTCACCTACATGTTGGCCTCCAATGTCTATTGTCACTGGTGCCCTGCCAAACCCCAAAAGTCGATTTCCTTTCACAAACCCTTTGCAAGGCCCCACATCCATTGTGAAGTCAAAACAAACACCTGTCTGCATGGAACCGCTCCCCGACCTAATCAGGCCTCAGAGGCAGATAGTGGAGGGTAAATATGTGAGATCACCATTAGGTATTGACTTTTATGCATGCAGCAAACAGGCGGAAACAAATTAAGGACTCCACTGGCTGAATAGTTATTGATTTTGGACAAAGGGAGCGGTTGTCTGCAGGAGCGAAGGCCACTCCTGTGGTACCTACATACTAGCACAGCAAGAGGCATCTAATCGAGGATGCAGTTAGTTATTTGAACCACAACATTCCATGTTACATGCATGCCAACCGACACATGCAACCAGCGAAGCATCATGATACTTGCAGGGCCGAGTCGAGAGTACACGTGGGTAGGCTGCGTCTATCCACTATTTTCACAGAGTGGACTCTGTCTACTCTGCCAAGAAGTTGCCTCCACAGAAATATGCTGAACTGAGTCATGTTCAGACACTGGGACACATTCAGCAGTGCCTGCACATTGCCTGCTTTCGGCGGGGAGGGGCCTTATCAGACTCCAGCTGGGCCCAGAACAAAGGCTGATGTTAGGGGGACATCAAGCCTCCTTTTGTTGGAATATCCTGGCTGAGAGCTATCTGGATCCTCACACCTAAATGCAAAGACAAGGGCGGTGGAAGCAAAGGCTCATAGCTTGTTATCACTTCAAAAAGTACTTAAGAGAGGCATGCTTTCGACTTTATTCGGTCCCTGTATATAGGAGATATGTATGCACTATAAGAATGTCAGATGTCCTGCTTTCACAATATTTATACAAATAATTTAAATACCACCATTTTTTATAGTGTTACTCATCTGGTTGTTGGGTGTCAGAGCGCTTTACATCACACATACACATTATGCATAGACAATAAATCATGCAAGTGTGAAAATCAATGTATAGGATCTGTTATATAAGACAGTGAGGGTGACATGGTGTAGTAGTCACATAGCCTTCATAGCTCACTGTACTATATTAGAAGGATTAATTACAATTTATTAACTGCAAGTATCAAAAGGATATCTGTGTTAAAAGAAGTAACAGGCTTACCTAGCTACATAAAATAATAATCTCTCATCTGCATAGTATATGTTGAGCTCTGGTGGAGACATATGAACTCTCTATGCTACTTTTATTCAAAACAGGGACTAGATAAAACAAAGATCTCTCAAGAAAATGTGTTAGAAGATATCTTTCCATTATTATTATACCCTCTGAATTTCTGAGCACACAAAGATCTATACAGCAGGCGCCTCAACCCCATAAGATATTTTAAAATGCAGACTTTGCAAACCAATGAGCAGAAAATATGTAATGCCACATTTCTCCTTGCTGCCAATTACTTTGTGGCAGAGTTTTAAAATAATAAATGTATAGGTTGAGATCCAGATTTTGCGTCAGGTCACATTACTTTTTTGGTACTGCCCTGATGGAAAATCTCATTTATTTAATCTCGTAATGCACCCAAATATACTAATAACAGACCCGCTAAACATATGTGTATGGTCTCAAAGATCTGATGTCACTACTTGTGAGGCAATTGCTTAAAATGCCACTTACTGTGATGTCACATCCTGTGAAGTCACAGGTGATGTCACACGCCGTGATGTCACATGCTGCAATGTCACGTGCCATGATGTCACTTGCATACTGCCTAACTTCGTTAGTGCCACTGCTTCTGTTTTTTAGGACTTGTGCCCTGGGTACTTGTAATCTGAAAGGCTGCCGCTAGAGGCACTAGGTAGGAACTACAGATCTCAGAATACATTGGCAATGACAACTTGCGCCCTGTAGCACATTCTAAGCCGGCTCATGTCAGGGTAATTAGTAATTACTAAAGTGACTGGGTCACATTAGCTGGAGGTCTATTGGCCAGTCTGGCAGCTTCAGTATAGCACACAGCTGAGTTCTAGTGAAGCGGAACAATCTACTGACGCTCTGTTACAGCAATTGAATGCAAGACTCCAGGAAGTGCCACAGAAGTTGGCACTCCAAATGGGCCATGAATATGATAATTGGTACAGAATGACTTGTTCATCTCTGTGTGGTTGCTCACTGTGCTGTTCCACTCTTGAGTGGGCTCTCCCTTTGTTCTGCATCCACATGCTTAGAAGGTACTGTCGATCTGTCAGGGCTGGCCTTTGGTCAGGTAACGCCCTGGGCAAAACCAAACTTGGCGCCTCCCACCAACTCATCCTCTTCAATTATCAATGTGTCCCGGCTAGGAACAAGACTTCTTCAAAGACCTCCTGCAGCCCTCTGGAAGTAAAGATTATAAAACAGCTTATAAATTTGCATTTAGTAAAAAACTTAAATTTTCTATAAGGGGAAGGGATGTGTAGTGTTGGGTAGAATGTTAGAACGCTAGAGTGGGATTGGAATATAGAGACTGGATGAGGGTTGGGAACACAGGAGCGGGGAGAAAAGGAGAGCAGAGCGGTGTTGCAGCTGTTCCGATCTATTTAAGGCAAAGTATTTTCCTTACTTACTTTTTGCATGGTTACTACACATGACTCCTTTCTAAACATAAACTTCATAGTGGGTTGTTTTCTTTGAGATGCCTCCACTAGTGACCTATAGCTAGCAGGTAAGCTACTTGGATGCTTTTTTGAGCAGTAGATGGTACAGCAGTTTTTCCACGTAGATGGAAAAACTATGAGGGTTGGATGCCAGTGTCTTCTCCTCACTATCACTAGCCAAAAATCAAATACATTAAAAAATAGTTGGTTTCGCTCAAGGGCCCCTGGTGGACCCCAATGGTGAATGATATCAGGCAAATATTGAATAAACTAATCAAAAACAACTGCTCACTACAGACTACTGCAATCAGCCACACACACAAATAGTTGCCAAAAAATAAACAAAAATGACATGAGCGAGATGGAGCTACGCTAGCAACCAAGATGGCCGCGTAAGCTCCCGGCTCCGCCGACCGCCGCCAGTAGCTCATGAATCCTGATATTGATCCTGAAATCGTTCCAGACTCCCATGTGGCTGAAGTGTTGCTGAGCTTAAAGGTGTAATCCCGAGATTTCTATCTCCTCGAATGATGAAGCTACGCCGTGTTTTCATTCTCGGCCTAACCCAGCGTGGAAGCCGGGGCCTCGATTTCTAACCCATCTGGGTTGGAGTTGAACAACATCGGCCGCGGGACTTGGGCTGCGTCCGGTCTCCCGAAGTGGAGAATATCCTGACCGGTTTGGATGGTGTTACGGTGGCCAGGTGGATTCTAAGGATACGGCGGTGAAACGCACCGGGTGCTGTGGATGGAAGTCCGTTGCCTGAAGACCCTGCTGACCTCCCGGGGTCGACGGGCTTGGATCCTCACTTGCGGCGACGGTGTCTAGACCGCTAGAATGACGGGTGCCCTCCGTTAATGTTGGACCCGCTTGTACCCGTTACCCTGGAGTAGTCAACCTCCGGGGGCAAAGGTCTGATCTATCGCTTCGCGAGAAGATATGGAGCGGGTGGAATGTACGCTGTCGTTGCAGACCGTAATGGCCGCCATTGGGGCGCTTCACTTGCAGGTCACCGCCATCATCCACAAAATGGTCGTAACAGCCGAGAACATGTGTCTGGGACCGGACTACGACTCTTCAATAGATTTGGAACACGTTGTATTACCCGCGATGCAGGGCATGCCTGAGATAGAGGACCCTGAGTGGAAACCTGATCTGGTGTTTTCTGTCGGCTCCCGAACAACAGCTAGCGAGCCTGGAACTTTCAATAACTCAGCATACTCAATGCAGATACCGCCCAAGATGGACACAGCCGATTTTATACCCCTGGATAATTTTATCAGTGACTATCGGATTGATTCATCATTATTTTTCTCCCAGTTGACACAATTACATTCTAATGCCTTACTGTTGGTGGACAGGTATCTCCTTTTGATTTGTGGACTTCAAGTACTAACACGTTGGATTCGATCGTACCGCACTGACTTTGACTTTCTTGAACGTTTTGATTCTCCTGTCCGGATGGCGGTTCGAGCGGAGAGAGCTTGCACGAAAAATCAGAGTGGCCAGGGTTGAGTCTGATTGTATGGGTTTGACAACACGGCTTTATTCAATACGGGACTTGTAGCCTACAATGATGCAGGAGTCGGGTGGTCTTCACAAACTCCCCCAGTTGTTTTGTAATTGCTGCTTCACAGTGTTTTGACCATAATACGGGGTGGTTTGCTTCTGGCGGGGAGGGAGGGGGGCCGGGAGCCTGTATGATATCTCCTCCTCCACTCTTTACCTTCTTTTAGGATTTAGTTGTGGGGTGACAGGAACGCTGCTAGTGGGGTTAGGCCGTAGCCATTGCAGGGGTGCAGGGTGGGGGGAACGGGGGAGGGTTTTTTATTTTGTCTTTGTTTAGTTCTATGACCTTTTTCTTTTCTTATTTCCCCTTTTTACAAGAGGCTGGTTGCTTATCCTGAGTTGATCTCTTTCACATAATCTGGGTGTCTGCTTTGGTCTTAATTATCCTGGACCGTGAGTTGGACGGAATTTGCTGGCGTCAGCTTAACGGGGTTGTGGATCGTATTGTTACTCCCTTTTTATAAACCTGTTCATGTTGACGTCCCACTCTCTTGTACACTGATTTTACTCTATTGGCTTATTCCCCTACTCACCGTTGCAATGTATTTTACTATATGACACCTAATATGTGAAATATTTCCTCTTGTTTTTCTACTTTCAATAAAAATGTATATATATAAAAAAAAATGACATGAGCTACTTCTAAAATCAATGCTCCTAGAAAATGTAATACGATTATGGATAATCAGATACACACACTGGGTGAACAAAATTGCGATCACTCACAATAAGGCATAGCCAACAAGAAAGAAAGCATGGAGAATAAAGACAAAATTATTACCTGCGACACACACACATACTGGCTCCACAAAATGGCCATCACCACATTGCGATATGAAAAACAAAGAGAACATGGGTGCCCTACATTGGCTAGGGCTCTTTCCTCTACCCCATCATCAAAAACTTTCAGGATTGCAGCAAAGGGTTTGCACAAATACACACCCAAAATGTGACCGGACCTATCTGTGGGCCTAGCACACCACTTGTAAAGCAGCAAAGCAGCAACAATAGCCAAATGGAAACAGTGAGAAAAGTTTAAAGTACACATTAAAGATGCCCTAAATGCAAACTGCACCCAGCAACAATTACACCTGCAAAATACTTTTAAAAGTTGAAAAAAACAGGTAATCAAACATATCACACAATGACACACTCACAAAAATGGTGGGCAAGCACATGGGGAAAAACTAAGGGAAATGTATGGATACTGGGGGTGTGAGCCCTAAAGCCAATAACAAACACATTCAGACAAAAAATTCTAAGGTTGGCATGTATACAAGGCTGTAGACAAAACCCTAGAAAAATACAAAAATATTTCTAGCACTAACAGTGAGAATGTGAAAAAATACATGAAAATACACCCAGGGCCTCCAATAAACCAGGCACCAAAAAGTAAGAGCCACCACAGTATGAAGATAAATCTGGACAAAATTCACAAAAACCCAAGTGAAATGAAGAAAGGTGTTAACCCCTGGCTTCTGCCATTGAAAATGTTTCATTATCTCCCTTAATCTCACATGGGCCTGCCTGCTCCCTCCCTGACTTAACCTCCAGGCCCTAAGCAATATAAAATAAATAAAATAAACGGTTGTGGGCGGAGACTAGAGTTGGAGCAAGATGGCGGCCATGTAGGAGGCCGACTGCAGTGCTAGCGAGTAGTGGCGGCGGGGCTGAGTATGCGACCCGCTTTAATGCTGTTGCGGAAGAGAAACTACCTCTGTAGACATCAGGAGCCCCCACCCCCTCCTCCCTACAGATGCTGTACCCTCGTAAATCACGAGGGGCTTTTCGAGCTGGGGCGACTCCGCGTCTGTTAAGGCGATTACCTGCTGAGGCTGCTTAGCCAACTGGTAGGAGGAAGCCGCGGGATGGCGCCGAAGGTGGTGTCGGCTGCAGCAGCGTCCAAAGCGGCAGCGGCGGCTGCTCGTAAGGCTCGTGGGGAGAGTGTGCTGGACCCAGCAGTTTCTACGACGTCGGAGAGTTCCCCGGTGCGGTCAACCCAGCTTCTTTCAGGAGAGGAAGAGGGGGAGTGACTACCAAGACCCCCCAGTTGGACTCTCGGTTGTAGAACTACTGCAGCAAGCGAAGGAAGTGCCTGTTGACATGGCGGGGGCTGTGGTGGCTGAGAGTGACTCAGGGAGAGCTTGGAGCGGGACACATGACAATGAGGAGAGCCAGGCAATTACCCAGGGGAGTTCTCAGATTGCCGTAGATGGAGAAAGGAACACTGCTGCTTTGATGTTAACATGCACTTCTGCGCTACCCTCCCCCGAGCAAGTGGATACTTTAATACTAATAGAGGGTTCTGACAAAGGTAACAAGGATGGGAACAATGACAGTAATAGGATGGATCTGAAAAATACTGTTCAGTCCCAGGCTCAGGAGAGCCAGACTAGAAGTCAGCCCTTGATGTCCGGGCCAATAGTGAGTACTCCACCTGATTTTGCACGGGAGAAGGATAGGAGTGAGGTGGAAAAGAACCTAGCGATTGCTTTTTTTCTGTTTCGGAAGGTGCAGAATGGTCGGAGGACATTCTGAGCACTTCACACGGGGCTTGTAGCCTGGAATCAGATTTGGAGGACAGTGATGCTGAGCTCCCCTTAACAGCCATATAATCTATGCAGCAAAGTGGTACTCACTGTAAAGGGGCTCACAGTAGAAGAAGGAAAGAGTTGGCCCGGGACCATTCGTCAGCCACCCCTGTTACAGGCTCTGCAAGGAAGGCACCTATGGTAGAGGACGGCCCCCCTCCCACGCTGGATATAATATATCAAGCAATCCTGGCACATAGAGAGGAAACGCAACAGGACAGCCGGAAAGCGCAGGCGGGGATGAGGAAATGCAGGGGGTTGTTAGGAAGCTCTCTAAGGTTTTCTCAGACATGGAAGAGAGCGTAACTATCCTGGATGAAAGAATTGTGGCTACGGAAGCTGATGCAACAAACGTCATGTCAAGGTGCTCAAATTAAAGACATGCAGTGGAAACTTGAAGAGTTTGAGAACAGACAGAGGCGTAATAATCTTCGAGTGCTGGGGGTGCAGGAGGGCCTAGAAGGGTCTGATGCCAGGAGGTATATAATTATCCTTTTTAAGGTGGCTTTCCCAGAGCTGTCGGAGTGAAATTGGGCGGCAGAAATTCAAAGAGCGCACCACATCCCGCTAAAACCTCGTACACCAGCAAAAGAGGGTGATAGGCCACGGGCCATATTCGTTTTTGAGGGAAATTTCCTCTTGAGGCAAGCTATCTATAATAAAGCAAGGCCTGACGCTAAAAGATCAAGTGGAGGGGTCTCATTCTTCATCCGGCCGGACTTCTGCCATGTAACAGTTGAGAGGCGCTGTAGGCTGAGGCAGTTCATAAAACCTTTCCAGGACAGAAAAATACAGGTCTACCTTGTCAACCCAGCACAACTAAAAGTAATCAACCAGGGTATTACGCTATATTTTTCATCTGAGACAAAAGCCAAAGAGTACTTGGACTCTCTGGACAAATAAAGATGCTTTGCTGGTGTCTCTACTCTGTGGAAGAGGGGCAGCGGAAGGAATGTATTATGTTTCACTGATGTATATAAAAGGGTGGGGAAGATGTGGTTGGGGGGTGGGGTACAATTTATGGCTCCAATCAAGACGAACCGGAGGTGTTTGATAAATTGGAGATAGAATTATTGAACTGGTCATCCCCCCTTGATGTGTGTGGGGACTTTAATATCTCTACAGATCTTACAGATATTGATGGTAATGTAAAGTATGTTGGAAGCAAACCTAAGGTATATAGAACCTTGTGCTCTTTTATTAAATCTCACAACTTGCTGGATGTTTGGGGGTATAAAGAGAAACATAACCCAGGGTTCACATATTTTTCATACCCTTGTAAGAAATATACCAAATTGGATTATTTTCCTATTTCTTCTATGGAGGCGCTTAGGCTTGGTATTAAAAAACTACCAAAATTGATCTCAGATCCCAACCCATTAATTCTATTATATGAATTGGATAAAGCTACTAAGTTTAACTCCAGATGGACATTTGAGAGGAGATTGCTGGTGAATCCCAAGTTCATTGAACATTTAAAGAAATGGGCTATAAACTTTTTTGATGTAAATAGGTTTAGCGCATCCCACAATTGTGTGTGGGACTCTTTCAAGGCGGCATTAAGGAGGGAGACAATCAGCTTCTCAGCTAGCTCAGCTAGCGGGAAGAGCATGAGAAATTGGTGGGGCAGCTAGCAGAGGCAGAAGAACAGCATTTGAGGGACATTGTTGGTGGAAATGAGGCTGATGATAGTCACCGAAAGATACTGACTATTGAGGCGGAATTAAATAAATGGATACCGCAGAAAAACTCTGATGACTATCAGATGCACAGGGGTAGGATGTACCAGACGGGGGAGCATGCTGGGAAACTTATGGCATCAAAGATTAGGCAGGGATATAGTAGGAATATAATATCGAAGATTTATGAAGGGGATCAGGAGTTTGTGGAGCCAGAGGAAATTCGCAAGGTGTTTAAGAACTTTTATCAACAACTTTATAAGGAAGAGGATAGGACAGGGTCTGCCAGTGAGGTGCTTGATGATCTTGGCCATAATCTGCTTGAGCAGGATAGAATGGCACTCAATAGTTATCTGACTCTAAGTGAAGTGGAAGAAGCTCTGCAGGAATTATCGGCAGGGAAGGCTACAGGGCCTGATAGCATTCCAATTGAGGTATACAAATGCCTGCAGGGTGTGCTTGCTCCTTTTCTGCTGGATCTATTTAGTGGCGTAATTTGTTCTGGAAAAATTCCAGATTCCTGGAAAGGAACAAATATTATTGTCTTCCATAAAAAAAGGTAAGACTAAGGAAGACCCGGGTTCATATCGTCC
This sequence comes from Lissotriton vulgaris, assembly GCF_964263255.1. Classification (NCBI taxonomy): domain Eukaryota; kingdom Metazoa; phylum Chordata; class Amphibia; order Caudata; family Salamandridae; genus Lissotriton; species Lissotriton vulgaris. Next base: position 224,641,757 of record NC_141693.1, on the reverse strand, counting down.
AATATCCCTCTTAAATACGGACACTAAAATCTACGCGCTGGTAGATATATGGAACCAGCAGTATATCTGGGGGTCAGGATTAGTTCTACAACTGATACAATTATTAAAGAAAATTTCTCTCCTTTGGTTAAGTCATTGGCGGCAGAGTTAAAAAGAATAGATTGTATACATTTGTCTATAATAGGCAGAGTTAATGTTCTTAAGATGACTATGCTCCCCAAAATACTGTACCTCTTTCGCTCTATCCAGCTTATGGTGGGAGAGGACGTGTTAAAATCTATTGAGGCAGTGTTTGCGAATTTCATCTGGCAGTATGGGAAAACTATACGGTCTTTGAAATATCTTTCTCTACCAGAGGATAAGGGGGGCTGGCGGCTCTGAATATTAGATTTTATCTTGTGGCTTGTCTTTTTAATCAGATGGCAATACTTTTGGACTGTGCTGCAAATCTGGCTGAGTGTCCATTGGGGAATAGATATCCCCCTTCCATCTTTGAATTGCTCTTAGACAAGGAAGCCGTGGGATTGCTATTGCGTAAGACTGACAGATGCTATTATAATAAAAAGCGATATAAAGTATTGGATAGTGTATGGAAGGTTTGGAAAATTGCTCGTAAATATATGGCAATCCCAAAGCTTAATAACAAAAAACAAACTGGGGGTCTATAAAGGAGCTATTGGTGCTCCAAATCTACACAAACCTCCTGCATAAGAGAGTTAGCGCTTGTGATGTTAGAAAAATCTTACTACCATTCAATGTGTAAGGAAACAAACTTCACTAATTGGACCCACAGTGATTGTTGATCAGACCCATCCTGGTGTCCTATGCCGATGACACGCAGCTGGTCATCTCTCTTTCGCGTGCACCCGGTCTTGCAGCGGACATCTTCAGGGATTGCATGCAAGATCTGGCAACCTGGATGTCCGCAAACTGTCGGAAGTTGAACGGTAGCAAGACCGAGGTGCTCGTGGTGGGGGGAGGGCCGTCTGCTTGGTTGTCGGCATGGTGGCCCCCCTGCCTGGGAGAAGTCCCAGTCCCATGTCAGGAGGCAAGGAACCTTGGAGTGTGGCTGGATGCGGATCTGGCCTTTGGCCCCCAGATCAGTCGGGTGGCTGGGGTGTGCTTCGGCGTTCTGAGAACCTTAAGGAAGGTATTAGATCTCCTCCCTATCGCGGCTCGAAGGACGTTGGTGCACGCCCTGGTCACTTCGCGATTAGACTATGGTCATCTGTTGTATCTGGGTGCCACGGGCAAGGTCGTGGGCCGCCTCCAAGTGCTGCAAAACGCCGCTGCGCATTTAGTTTTAAGGCTCCCTAAGAGATCTCCCTCTAAAGCAGCGCTTCAGGCACTACACTGGCTCCCTGTGGGGAAAAGGGTGGAGTTTAAAGCTCTTTCCACATGTCATCGCATTTTGAGCGGCAAAGCTCCTGCTCCGCTTTGGAGTCTGGTGACCTGGTATGAGCCCACGCGCAATCTGCGCTCCTCCCGAACTGGGTTGCTAAAGGTTCCAAGAGTAAGGAAGGCTCGCATGGGAGGGAGATCCTTCAGATACCTTTCTCCCAGGTGTTGGAATGCTCTGCCTTTAGAATTGCGCTTGGAACCGTCTGAGACCATGTTTAGAAAGAAACTCAAAACCCATTTATATAGCAGGTAGACTTCTTTAAGGGCGGGAGGGGCGGCTACTCCACTTATCATAGCGCGGGGACACGCCGGTGGCGTAACCAGGCGCTTTATAAATGTCCAATAATAATAATAATAATAATAACAGAGAAAAATTGGATTCCCATCAAAATTGAATGTAGATCAAATGTTCTCATTTGGTCATCCGAATAGGGATGGTGTGCCTCATGATCATCGAGACTGATCCATTCCTCATACTCGTCTGGGTCACACCCTCAATCATTGTGGTGACCATGAGACTGAGATCAAGATGGGATCTAGTGCAGTGCAAAAACTGAAAAGTGTGGTGAGTTAAAAAAGGGTAGAAGATCAATGAAGGAAACTTTATTGGAACTTGTCCTCTCCCTCAGTAAAAACAAGAAGAACAGTGCAAGAGAAGCAGTCTAACCATATAACTGCCTGTACAGGGCCAACATGTTTCAGCCAAGAGGGACTATATCCCAAGGCTTTCGTCAGGGCCTCAGTTCGTAAAGTCTGCTACTACTTTTTAAAGGTGAAAAAATAAGTCAATTAAAGGAGGAGGCCCCACTCTGTCCGTCGCGACCTCGCCTCCCCCTGAGCTCAGTATCCAGCCACGAGGTCGCGACGGACAGAGCGGGGCCTCCTCCATTCCTGAGCAAGGTTCCAGGAGAGGTGAGGTACACTCCCTGTACAATTCGGATGTAAGAGACACCAGTTGATACAGAGGAAATCGAAATTTGATTTATACACTGATATCCTTTAATTTTTTCAGCTTTAAAAAGCAGTAGCATACTTTAAGAACTGTGGACAAGTTCCAATAAAGTTTCCTTCATTGATCTTCTACCCTTTTTTAACTCGCCACACTTTTCAGTTTTTGCACTGCACTAGATCCCATCTTGATCTCAGTCTCATGGTCACCACAATGATTGAGGGTGCGACCCAGACGAGTATGGGGAATGGATCTGTCTCGATGATCATAAATCACACCATCCCTATTCAGATGACCAAATGAGAACATTTGATCTACATTCATTTTTGATGGGAATCCAATTTTTCTCTGTATGGGTCTGATCAACAATCACAGTGGGTCCAATTAGTGAAGTTTGTTTCCTTACACATTGAATGATAGTAAGATTTTTCTAACATCACAAGCGCTAACTCACTTATGCAGGAGGTTTATGTAGATTTGGAGCACCAATAGCTCCTTTATAGACCCCCAGTTTGTTTTTTGTTATTAGGTTTGTAGTTTAGGGGACTTCATTCTGGGTAGGTCTCTAAAATTTCCCTCAGACCCTTCTTCTCACCGTAGGTTATTTAATCCCAAAGCTTAACTACTATACTGCCCTCGAGAATTCCAGTTTGTTTCCACATCTTAGCACTGATAGGTTGTGGAGATCGTGGGAGTGTCAAGGAATTAGAAGAGTGGGGGATTTATTTGATGGAAATACTCTGATGAATTTTGATGAGATTCAGCGGTTAATCAAGGCTTTAAATTCCTACAAATACACCAAACGCTATCAAGTATCAGGCCACGTATTATCCCAGGAGGTAAAATGAACGTGCTTGAGTATGTATTGGGTGGGGGTAGTAACATTAATTTGATATATAAAGTTTTAATTTCAACACTGCAAAATGATTTAGATAAGGTTGAAGCAGCTTGGATGTTGAAACTAGGGGACTCGGATGCAGACTTAGATAAGGCGTTACAATTGGCTGGGAAACATTGTAAGTCGGTATTCAATCTATACTTTACACCACCTAAGTTATTTGGGTGGGGTAAGAGGGAAGACGATTAGTGTCCAAGATGCCTCATAGGGCCTGCTAATTTGGTGCACATGTTCTATCATTGCAATATGCTATCCGAGATTTTTGCTTATATCGAAAAAGTTTGGGAGGGGCTGCTAGGTATCAAGATCAACCTATCCCCTACCCTAATGATTTGAGGGTGCAATGGTAACCTGAAGTTGAATAAGGAAGAGGAAGCCTTTGTTTTTATTTGTGTGGCGGTCCGCCGGATTTTGTTGGCTGCAGGATGGAAGGATACTACGGTCCCCTCTTTTCAAATGTGGCTCTCTCGACTTTTAGGGATTCATAACATTGAGTCCTCCCTGTATGCGCGTAGAGGTAGGAGAATGAGAGAACTAGGGCAGAACATCTGGGCTCTGCTCAAAGGGTGGAGGTATTCTTTTTTATAAAGTAGTTTATGATATTTTGCTATGTTTATCTCTCTATTTATTGGCTCTCTCATTCTCACTTCTGTGATGAAATTGTGTATATAGGCTCTTCCTTTAAACCTCTTGCAGCGAACTCCTGATTACTGTTTACATCCTTTAATGCTGATTTTACGGTGATATTAATCTGTGTCTATTGTGGTATTTATGTATTGTATTGATGATGGATTGCACCAGGTATTTAATAAAAATATATATTTTTAAAAAGCAATTATAAAATAAAATGAAAACAATAATAAAAAATAGAAGGAAACCTAGTAGTGTCTGCCAACACAAACATTTTGAAAACAACAGCATTCAACATACTTGATTAAACAAAAAAGTACTGGTTCCATCTTCCAAAGGTAGATGATGAAGCAGAGATTACAGACAAAGGAATAGTGATGCTTTGCCTCTAAAATCCAAAGGGCTGAACAACTACAAGGGCCTGGAAAACTAGGGCTGGACAACAAGGACTGGACAACTACAACAACAAGGGCTGGAAAACTACAAAAACCACAAGGTGAAGGAAGAAATTCTTGCATTTATCTCTGGCCCTGGCGTTTGGTCGGGCCACCCTTCAGTACATTGTTTTTTGCCCACTGTGCCATTCTAGACAAAGAACTGGTTTGTGCAAATCAGTCTTTGTCCTGTACAGGGGGAACAGTCCTTGTCCTTGTTCTGCATTCCGTCCATCAATTGTGTGTCTTTTGCTTTCTCACCCTAAGTGACCCGGTATGCCCAGCCATAGGTCCCGGGCTCACTGTGCCACTGGATTGAAGCTATCCTGGCTGATGAGGGGTGAAACGCCCAGGCCGGTCTTAGGATGCTTGTTTCCAGTCCAGGGAAGACCTGCCTTGGCAGTTCGGGCTGGACTGTTCCCAATGGGTGCAGGATGTAGACTAATTTACATATGGCTGGGTTCAAACTGGAATGGCATGGGGAGCAAAAAAACAATGGATTTAGCCCAGATCTCTAAATTGGGGGGAATGTATGACATTTTCTGTATTCTGTCCATCAATTGTTCTTTTTGCATTTGTCACCCCGAGTGGGACGGGTATGCCCAGATGTGGGTCTTGTGCTCTCCATGCCACTGGAGTCAAGCTATCCTGGCTGATAAGGATGAAACCCCGAAAACGGTCCTAGGATGCTTGTTTCCAGTCCAGGGAGGACCTGACCTGGCATTTTATCCATCAATTGTTCCTTTTGTATTCAGGATAATTGCATGAAGCCTTTTCCACTTTCTGCACATCTTTTTAATTGGCTCCTGTCTTTGTCCTTTGTAAATGGTGGCTTTTCATTGGTAAATAGGCTTAGTAGTCCCTTCTTAGTACCACCTTTTCTCTTCTTGTAACCTCCCATGAGTACACCCCCTGTTACATGTGTTGTTACTCAGTAGACTTTAATTACAGTCTCCAAGCACTATTTTCTTAAATAGCTTGGACACACTTTCCTTCAAAGCTTATTATTTTTTTTCATGTATCCAGCGCAGCACAACTTGGCAAAAATAATGTTGGATGCAGTTTTCTTTTGTTATGTGCTGGCCGAACGCGGCCACATGCCTTTCTTTTCTGTTTATTTCAGTGTTTTTACAATGGTGGCACCCACGTTTTAGCTTTAAACATCTTAAGCTAAAGCGTGGGTGCCGCGATTGCTTAAAAGTAAAAAAAAAAGCAAAGAAAATGCATTTTTTCTATTTGTTTACTTTTGAAGCAATTGTGGCACCCGCGATTTAGCTTAAGATGTTCAAAGCTAAAGCGCGGGTGCCGCCATTGTAACAAAAGTAAATACAATAGCAAAAAAAAAGCGTGCGGCCGATATGTTTTTTCTATCTGCTTACTTTTGTCACAATCGCAGCACCTGTGCTATAGCTTTCAACATCTTAAGCTAAAGCGAGGGTACCGCAATTGCTTCAAAAGAAAAGAAATAGAAAAAAAAAGATTTTTTATTTCTATACTTTTGACGCAACCGTGGCACACAAGCTTTAGCTTGTGATGTTGAAAACTAAAGCACGGGTGCCACAAAGGTCTCGCATTTGCGACAGTTTGAGCTATTGACATTGTAAATGAGAACTCCTTTTATTTATGTGTTTACAAAACCTGCAAGCGATGTTTACGCACTGCTTGCATGATTTGTAAACACCTAAATAAAAGGCATTATCATTTACAATGCCAACAGCTCAAACTCTTGCAAATGTGAGACCTATTGCATTGCAAATATTTGTTTTATTGTGTGTTTTTTTTCTCCCAACGCAATATTCTATAATGAATGGGGCCCGGGAAGCTTTTTCTCTAACTAAGCTGGGGTAGTTTGTATTTTGGTTAATCATGGTGCTCACAAGGCCCCCGCCATATAATTGAACGCGGGCAATGACCCAGAGTACAAGTGGTAGGGTATTCACAGTGCAGGTTTAGAATGAATACAGGATGCGGTATCAGGAAGGAAGTTCAAAGGGGACAAGCACAGTCTTGGGGCACAGGACAACCCACCTTGTGCATTGGAAGGCAGGCAGACTTTTATTCTTATTATTAAATGGAATTTGTACAGCGCACTGACACCATGGGTTTTCTGGCGCTATAGGACAGAGGTGATACACAGTCTGGGGTTTATGCAGGGTTAGCAGGGTGGGGGAAAGAGGAAGGTTTCGAGCAGCTTCCTAAAGTGAAGGAGGGAGCTGCTAGATTTGATGGTCAGGGGGAGAGAGTTCCAGAACTTCGGTGCCAAGAGGGCGAACCTTCGTCGGCCGAATTTGTTGGTTCTGGTTTTGGGTACGACAAGCGACTGAAGATGAGCAGAGCGTAGATTGCGATTTGGACGGTAGGGAGTGAAGAGGGAGGTCAGGAAGGCAGGGCTGGTGCAGTGGAGAGCTTTGAACGTGAGGCAGCCCAGCTTGAAGGCCACCCTCTGTTCTATAGGCAGCCAGTGTAATTTATGCATCAGGGGTTTGCCTGAGAGCGAAGGGTCATAGGGTGTTTTCCTCCACTCGCCATGTAAGAATCACTCTATCCTATTTGAGATTTCGGAACCGCCGACCCATGGTCGGACAGTACCTTTGCTATAATGGTCCACCCGACATCATAATAAGGCCCCTAGTGTTTCGCTGAAGGCACACCTATCAATCAAAAAGCAGAATCTAAGAGAGTTCATAAATAGGTATAACAGACGTTTCTCAGAAAGCTAACTTACACTCAATATCAATAAAAGCAACTTTCATCTGCCCAAAGAATTCAGTGGAGGGCTACGTCTTAAAATCCCTAAGTAATTTTTTCCAGCATGAGAATATTCCCCTGATGTAAATTCTTGAAGGTTTCTTCGGTCATACTTTAATAAGGTGAACGGACCCAAACTGGAGAACTAGTTTTACAACAAAACACAACTTTTCCTTCTACTACATTAAATCGTCCTCGTATTCTCAATCAGGCAAATGAAATGTGATATTGCATTACTCATATTGCAGTTCATTGACTTTTCTTTCTTTGGACTTACCTAAATTCAGATAAAAGATTGTGAAAATTAAATATTTGAGAACGATGGTTACAAGAAAGTAACTTTCTTTTACTTTGGAATGGGATCATCCCTAGGTTAATGTGCAGGCACATGAAAATTAAACGTCACTTACAAAGCAGGGCAACATCACCCTGTGGGAAGATGGACCACGTTTCTAGGTGAAGTTTAGCATCACGTGGTTCAGACTGCCTAAATCTTGAAGGACCACCAGAAATGGGCGAGACTTCTATCTGCATGTAAATGGCCATACTTGTGGTCAACCGAGCTATTTGCCCAGAGATTATAAGGACTGCCCTTAGCCAAGAGTTAGAACAGGTTCACGAAACAACAAGAATCACTGCTTGGGGCCGCAAGTCAAGCCCCATGGTTCTGGGATTCCATTGAAAATGGATGTACGGTAAGATGCTTCCCAGCAGCAGGAACATTAACACATTGGTAAGCAGTGTAATTGTTTTCTCCTTTTTTTAATCTTCATCAGCTCTAAATATTGAGGTGTCAGCAAAGTTTAGAAAATACAAAGCTGAAAGAAACATGTTTTTGCAGCTTTGCACATTCCTAGGAAAGTATTCTTATTGTATAACTTGTGTTAAAATCAATTAACTTTTTGTTCGCCGACGTCGGTTCAGTGGCGCAACAATGGCGATTTGGGCCTTAGAACAAGTAAGGAAAATGGGCCATCATCTTTTGTCTGGGTAGCAAAGAAAACAGAGAGGACCCCCATGCCCCTAGGCCTGGGTGCCACTGCACCTACTGTACCATTGATGGCAATGGCCCTGTCTAGGTTCTTTCCTGGTGTTCCCTGCACCACACTCAACAGTTAAAGTTACAGGTCACAAAATGTTCCCATTGCAAGTATGCTAGAACGAATGTCGTGGCATCACCAGTGCCTTGCTGGAACAATTTGCATTGTAAGAAAAGGTCTTGATTGAACACATTCAGGAAGTGCATGTCATTCAATACATCCTGTCAAATAAAGGCGCCTGATCACAAAATGAAACATTCTGAGATCTAAAGAAAGGCTCACAGAATATATCTACCGTCAGGCGGGACACCTGGGAGGGAAAGGGGTGGGGACATCAATCGAGAGAGCACGGGAATCGAGCGTGATGTCTGTCCTTGTCTGTCAAAAATCACATTTAAGGTGACACTGCCTTTGAATCAAGACAATGGTCTAAGCTTTAAATTGGAAACTCTGAAACTAAAGCGAAGGGTTCTGCACTTAAGATGTGCATCGTGCTCACAGTCTTGTTTCCATGTTTCTGTAGCAAAAATCTACTGGAAAAAAACACACTGGGGGCACCATAGAACTTTGATATGTTACTATGTATTACAATCGTTGTCATTACCCTTTCTGACACTCCCACAACCCTTGCCCCCTTTTAAGATCTGGTGTTACCCAAGGCCTTTTAATTTTACTGAAATTGTATGTAATATGCTTACTTCAAGGGATTTAAGCTAGCCATCTTCATCCATTTGGCTGTGGACGTGTCATTCACATTTTTCTACCTCTCACCCTGGCGAGTCTTGGGGGCTGGTCCAGGGGTATAACACTGCTGGTGGGCACTGCTACAGTGCGCATGATGGTTTGGCTCTCCAGCACCTGCTGTGTTGCTAGGGCTGGAGAGAGCAGGCACAGGCTCCTAGTCGGCCTGGGAGGGCAAGTTGACAGCACTCAGGCCAATCCTGACGCTGTTTTCATGCAGCATCAGGATTGGTCCCAGTGCAGTCTGGGAGCCTGTGCCCTGAAGAAGAAAGAAGAGTGAAATGCAGCAGGAAGGCAGCGTTCAGGTAATGTTTTTTTGTTCCCTCTACTCCCCACCCCTCCCACCAGCCCACCCGTTTGGCTGGGGACGGGCCACTACTGCAAAATACAGCATGAGGCAGCAGGTCCACAGTAAGCATGGGCGGAAAATCCGTTCCGCTCGCGGATTTTGCGGATTTTCGGGAAATTCGCAATCCGCGAGATTCGCGAATCTCCCGCAAAATCCGCAAATTCGCGTGAGTTCGCGCCCCGCGAATAAGTGCAAAATTGCAGAAATACGCTCTTAGCAAAACTGAAAGTAACTACTTACCAGGTTCAAAAGTTCAGGCTCATCATTAGTAGCCATTTCCTGTAGTGCTTCCTGAGGGGCCCCTCCAGAGTTCAGTTGCCAGTTGAAACTATTATGTGACCCTGCTCTGAACCTCAGAATAGTTACACATATGCCACAAAGGTCCTGAATTACAGCTAAGGGAGACAAGCAGGAGCCAGGCTGGAAGTTAAAATCCATTAATCAGCCCCTAATTCATTATTGTCAGTTGGGGCAGGGCAGGTGTTGTAACTAATTTTGCAACAATGAAAGCACTTAGCAAGTGCAAAAGATCACTAATCAGGGCGCACTAAGGAAGCAGGTGCCAGCTAAAAAAATATTCTGTGACACATTAATCAGCCCCAAATTAATTCAGGTCACTTGAGGCAGGGAAGGTGTGCTTTGCTTTGCCGAAAATAATGTACACTGGACAACCAGAGGGTGTGGTGATGAAACAGAGGGTGGCATGGGTGGGCCAGAGGGTGGCATGAGTAGTCAGAGAGTGGCAGTGGTGACAGAGAGTGGCAGTGATGAAGAAGAGTGTCCCAAACAGGCTGGACACGTAGAAACAACAAGTTCGCAAAATTTGCGACCCGACAGGTAAGTTCGCAAATTGCGAAATTGTAAAAACCCTCGCGAACTGGCAGAAACACGGCGAACACAAAAAAAAAAATCCGCAAATTCGCGGGAATTCGCGGATTTTGCGGATTGCGAATCCGCAAATCCGCAAAATTCGCGAACGCGAGATCCGCAAAATTCGCCCATGCTTAGTCCACAGCCATTGGTTAACTTTATTGTGAGTGACAGCACTCTGCTCTTTGACAATGAACACATCTGCTCACAAAGTAGCCCTTTGGGGCCAGGGGATACAATCATAATGTGTGCTTTTAGATAACAAAAATTATTCTGCCTTTCAGGCAATGTGAGTATTAAAATTGGCAAGGACAAGACAGATCTCCTACCATTAAATATTTACAAAAGCCATGACAAAACAATGGAAGTACTGGCAAAGCAGAAGGATGCTAGCTAACACCAGAACTATTGACCTTGCCGGCCCATACTGACATATTGGGGGGGGGTTCTTTCGACAATTGTCCCTGATGATTGAGCACACATTACACCCTGCACCACTGAATGGCACTACTGGGGTAAGTCGTTTAGAACTAGAAACTAGAAACAGAAGAGCGCACTCCTGTGAAGCAATCTGGGTGATTAAAGGTAAGAAGCTAGGTGGTGCACTAGGGTTGGTCCTCTGACAAGAAGAGTGTCTCCCTTATGCACTCAATGTGATATTCAATTCTTTATTCCACTGGTAATAAAACCTTTTTTTTAAACTTTGAATGTAGTCGATTATTTATTTATCCTTTATTTTCAAGTAATTCTCAAATGTTCATCAATTCCGTTATTATTACATCATAATAACTGTAGTGGTAGACAAAACAATTATTTATGCCCAATGCATTTTGGGCACAGATGCCCTTCTTCAGGGGCTATACACTGAAACGTAGAGGAAAGGAGGTATCAGCACAAGGCACTGAATTGTGATGACAAAGGTTAATGGGGATGACAATACCCAGACCGCGATGACCCAGTGTGAATTGATTATGAGGAAAAATGTTTTTCTGATCAGCATCATCTGTACCGGGACTCCATTGTTTTTTCATTGCCATCTCGTGTCAAACACTTCAACACGACCTACTTGGTCATTTCTGCTGATGCCTGAGGAAAATCTAAACTTACACGACAAAAACCATCTTGCAGCCTGCATTGCTGCCCAGGAACTGTCGCACACCCAACCCCCTGTTCTTTGCAGTTCAACAGAGAGCCATGAGACACCCACGCCCTGTGTAAATAAGCTTGTTTTCCATCTCCTGCTCCCAGCCTGGTAACCATCCTTGACACTGTGATCAGGTTATCTGGACAATGGTCTGACTGCTGGACCATCATCAGGGTGATTAAACAATGACTTGAAAGACCGAGCTTTAATCAAGGCAATTGAACAATGACCTGAAAAGACTAAGTCTTGATCAAAGCCGAGTGAACAATGATTTGTGTACCAAGCCTTGACCAGGTCACCATCTACAAACGTCGTCTGGATCTGGTTATCAACTGCAAACACTGCCCTGATTGAACAATAAACTAACAGCCAACAGACTAGGATGAAAAAGTATAAAAGGCTTGTAAGCTACAGAGTGAAATAGCAGCCTCCTCTGTCTTGTCTCTGACTAGCTTGGGACTCTGTTCCATAGCCCGGGCTATTGAAATAAATCTGGGTTCCTCCTGCAGACGAAGGCTCCTATGTCTCCTTTTACTAAGTATGGAAGCGAGCGTGAGGGGTAGGTGTTCCGCCGTTCCAGTGTCTTCGTAAAGGTAAGCCTCACTCGAGACCATTATAGCCCCATTGTCACCATGGAGCGTTGGCGACGGGACAATGCCTGGCCGCGTTGCATTACCATCGCTTGGGCCCGCCTGAAATCACCGTGCACGCCGGAATCCTTTCCGGAGGCCACGCTATGCAGAGTTCACCTGATTTAGTATGCCCTGCTTGGCCACTCACCTGACCCACCCCCAGCTCGCCGGGTCTCCATCTCTTTAGCCCGCCCCCACCCTGCCCGATCTATTGCTTAAGGGGCTGAGGGTTGCACTTCATCTACCTCACTGTCCCTTTTGACAATAGAAGTGGTGTGAGTGATATGTATGTAACACCACATAATTAGTACTGTTACTCAGTGATTCAGAGTTAATGGGGATTATCCTGCCTCGCCTTTCCCCCTACCTGACACAAGTATGAACTGCTGCTGGGTGATTGTTTTGCGCGCTTCCTGGGGCCGCCAATACTACTGCTCAATGTACCACCATTCTCTGCTACCTCACCTGTCTAAGTTACCAGCTACCAACTTTTACATTCAATAGGTGTATCCAAACCCTATAACGCTGGCCTCACGGGAGTTTGCTGCGGGGCCCAGTCTCAATCCCCTTAGGGTAAGATCTTGACTAAATGCGACACGCCTGCTGTTGTTCCCGCAGTGGACGGGTTGTTATCTTGAAAGCTTCGGTTATTGATCACAGTTTTTTTATATAAACACACAATGGTAATGCCCCTAGTGTGACATCTGTGTGGTGTATGCCAGAGAAGGGACATTGCACCTAAATCCCGGTTCAATTGATTTTCCCTTTTCACATCACCCCCCTTCACTTCTCACAGTGTGGAGCCTACGTCACAAGAGTCACGCTGCACGATTTGAACATTGAGTCACTATGTTTCATCTGACTTGAGCTGTTCTTTTTGTTTTTTATATTTCTTGTTCCCCTACCTCTAGGTCGCCTAAATAGAGCAGGACCCCCTGGCCCTCTTGTCCTCCGACCCAGTGAGGTTGTATTTGCTTTCTTTACATAGAGCATTGAGTTCACTTTTTGATTTTCTTTGTGTAGTACTTTATTTTTAGGTCCTGACGAATCGCCTCGTGGCGAGAAACATGTTGACCACACTAGGGGGTAGAGTTATTGTTCTGTACACCTTTACAGTCTCTCAACTCCCCTCCCACCCCTTTTAACTAAGGAGTCAGCCACGTTATTAAAGTTACTAGTGGACTGACTACCTTTTTTATCACCTTCACGCACTGACTACACCTTCTTCCATCCTCACTCACACCCACCCTCGGCTAGGAACTAAAGAACCCCGTCAAAAGAGTACCTTTGGGCACTCCGTCGGACATTGCAGCGCCGGTCTGACGAGGGGCAGTGAGCCGATGATGACACCGGACACCCTCTAGTAAGGGTGTGTTTCACGCTTATTACTTTGGGTGTGTGAGGCTCTCTAAGTTCCGACTAGGGAACCCTTTCTTTGCAGCCACGGTATTTTAATACCTACTCCCAATACCAGCTCCACATTGTCAAACGCCTCCTGGGGAACTTTGTACTCTGCTGCCAGCCTGCATTGCTGCCCAGGAACTGTCGCACACCCAACCCCCTGTTCTTTGCAGTTCAACAGAGAGCCATGAGACACCCACGCCCTGTGTAAATAAGCTTGTTTTCCATCTCCTGCTCCCAGCCTGGTAACCATCCTTGACACTGTGATCAGGTTATCTGGACAATGGTCTGACTGCTGGACCATCATCAGGGTGATTAAACAATGACTTGAAAGACCGAGCTTTAATCAAGGCAATTGAACAATGACCTGAAAAGACTAAGTCTTGATCAAAGCCGAGTGAACAATGATTTGTGTACCAAGCCTTGACCAGGTCACCATCTACAAACGTCGTCTGGATCTGGTTATCAACTGCAAACACTGCCCTGATTGAACAATAAACTAACAGCCAACAGACTAGGATGAAAAAGTATAAAAGGCTTGTAAGCTACAGAGTGAAATAGCAGCCTCCTCTGTCTTGTCTCTGACTAGCTTGGGACTCTGTTCCATAGCCCGGGCTATTGAAATAAATCTGGGTTCCTCCTGCAGACGAAGGCTCCTATGTCTCCTTTTACTAAGTATGGAAGGTATGGAAGACTAGAGCGGTTCCCCCGCCGCCGAGTCCCAGTAAGTGGGTTTAACTGGTTCTTCAAATGGCGCCTGAACAGGGACTCCACGAGCACGAAGGTCAGGCCCAGTGGTTGTGAGGAGGTGCACAGAGAGACTCTAACGGAGGCGCCCTACCCGAGGGATTCTTGTATTCCGGTAGACCGAACGACTCGCCCGCTGTCCCTCCACACCTGGTCTGGGCCACATGACCGCGTTCTCGCTGGAGTCCCCTAGCAAATAATTTACGCTACAAAAGTGTTTTCATAAACGTCATTATTTTACCGGGGAAAATCAGGATGGCAGCTTCTGGTTTAGTCCCTCCTACCCTTGCTTCTTCCATAGCCTCTAAGTCAGCCCATTTACCTCCCAGGGAAACATCACTTACAACGCATTTATTACAACGCACTACCATTACAACGCAACCATTACAACGCAAACCATTACAACGCGTTGCGCTGGGGGGCGCTCTAGGATAGGGGATATATTTAATTTACTACCCAACACCTTCCCTACTATCCACGGGGACTGGAGTTGGAATAGTAAATTAAATAAATCACTATCCAGCGCTTAAAAGCACTATGCGTTGTAGTGGTATGCGATGTAAAAAACGCGTTGTAACAGCAGGCATTGTAATATCCTGCGTTGTAACGACACCAATCCACCTCCCAATGCCACTTCATGGTCAGTATGTCGAATCTTGTCCAAAATTTCAGTGGGGACAACCGTACCAAAAAGTAAATCTATATCCTCAAGAACGAGAGTACCTACAGATATAATCTGACCTAATTCTCTGTAATAGGCAGCCAGATTCTTCCGGGGATCTGGTAATTGTCATTTTAACTGCATTACTTCTGACCTTTTCCAAGGAATATGAACCCAAAGCCTGCCCCAGTGTGCTTCAACAGCCCCTCGGCCATTATTTTGGGCATCGGTAAGTGCGTTAACAAAGACAGGGGCCGCCTCTCTCATTGGCATAGCTGTTTCCAGAGGGGTGTTGAGAAAAGCTGTCATATCATGGTAAGCCATTACAGCAGACATAGCGCCAAACATCCCCTCTCCCTGAACATCGCCTCTTTTTATTCGTGACCTAAGGTCCATTAATCCGGTGGGTACCTGTTTAAGCGCATTCTCAAATCTTTGCATGACCAAAGTACACATATATTCAGCCCAGTATTTGTTGATAAGTTTGTCAGCAACTTGCTTCCTGAGATCTCCGTCAGGCTTAAGAAAAATGAAAGTACGTGGTCTGCCCAAATTATGACTGGTATCTTGGCTATGGCACAATATCACGAGAATAGAGAGAATGAAGATAGAGACAGGGAAAGTAGGAAGGTTAGGGATCTTAAGACTAGGGCACTTCTGCAGCATGCTTACCCTCCCCGAGGTCCCGATGCCCGTGGAAATTTTAGACCTCAACTCCAACCCCTTCTGAGGGATCACCAGTCTACCCCCTCCAGCCATCAACGTACGGGAGCCCTCCAAACAGATCAGTGTGCTTATTGTAAGGGGTATGGTCATTGGATAGATGAGTGTCCCGAGTTAGCTGAAAACATAAGAACAGGGAAGACTCTGCCTCGTGCTCCTAGGGAAGCGATGCCGACTAGGGACCATGGCCCGCCCCATCCACAGGATAAAGAACGTAGACCCAGGGATGACGCTTCCGTCCGGCCGCGCCCGGCCAATAGGTTTGATGGGCACAAAGCAACACGCACTTATTAAAATGATGATTATGACAAAGTTGATGAGACAGGATCCTATCAAGCATAGGATGGCCAGGAAAGGGGTATTACCAGAGTGCAAATTCCAGTGGATCAAAGGGGCCCGTATATTCAAATGTCAGTTGTGGGGAACAATAAGAATTTTCTTTCGGATACTGGGGCCACCAGGTCTTCTATTGCACGTCTGTCAGTCCCGGAGGCCCCCCTTTCTGGAAATATGAATGTCTCCGTGGGTTTTGCGGGAATACCTGTAACCAGCCCTGTCTCTGAACCCCTCCCTTTCGATATTGACCCTGCACATGTTGACGCTCACTTGGTCCTTACTACAGGTTGCAGTGAAAACTTTTTAGGCATGGATTTACTGAAAGCTCTGTATGTGACCATATCATGTAGTCCCCAAGGTGTATCGCTAACAATTTCTCCCACCACAGCTTCCTATATGTACCTGTCCGGTCTCCTCCCACCAGAGTTGCAGTCTTTACCTTCCTCCCTCTGGGCATCATCAGACACTGATGTAGGGTGTCTCAACATACCCCCTCATGTGGTACGCATCCAGCCAGGTGCACTTCTCCCCCGCCTCCGGCAGTATCGACTACCCGCTGAAGGAGAAATGGCCCTTTTGACAATAATATCTGAATTGATGGACAAGAGCGTAGTGGAGGAGACACTTGGCAATATCTGTAACAGGCCCATTATTCCTGTTCTTAAAAAGACCAATGGAGATGCTCTCTCCCCTAAAATATACCGATTTCAGATTGACCTGAGAGCCCTTAATAAAATAACAATATCGCAATACCCTGCTGTCCCCGACATTACAGCCCTCTTAACAATGGTCCCTTCTGACGCCACACACTTTTCTGTCATAGACCTGTGAGGTTCCGTGACAATTGTAAGTGGTACATTCGACTCGCACGAATATAGTCGAGTCTGGTATCTATGAACCGCAAATGACGAGCATAGTAAGTGTGCGCAGTTTCGCTGTGCTAACCTAAACGATTCGTCTGTTACGTGGGTATTTCTATCTGTACCCACGGGTTCCATCTTAGATACGGCATCCATTTTGTCTCTTGCCCTCAAGTAGCCAGCGAACGGACGTTGTCCGCTTCGCGACCCTGGGACCCCCAAGATATTTGCGGAAGACACATGTCCTTTGTAAGTGTCTTTATGACGAGGGGGATGTTATTGTAAAGCAGATGGCGCCGCTCGAGGCTCATCTTGCCGCACGGACTTATTGTCTCAGCCGTGCATCTCATTAGGCACGTCCCTTTGATGCCTGTATCTCGTGTTTCCCGATACCTCCCCTTTACACCCTTTCCGATCTCCCCACTGTTCCCCTCTTCCTCTGCACCTGTCTTTGATCCTATTTCGATCTGTTTTACTGCCGATTGGAATGCACTAATGTTGGGAAGATGGGTTTTTACAGTTGGGAACCGCCAAATGTTTCCGCACTTATGTTCCGGACCTCATGTGTATCAAAGTGACCAAAGCGACCCCTCTGGGGGATGATGGTGGGAACCGGGTTGTAAACCTTTGTGTAGCATGTTGTCCTATGGGTAAAAACTGTATAAAAGGAGCGATCCACAGAACCAAATTGAAGCAGTCTCCCCGAACTACACTCGATGTACTTCCTGTGATATCTGTGTTCCCTGCAGCAAATAAACCTTGAATCTTTGACGTCGAAGGAAGTGTCCCGTGTCTCTGTCATTCGTACGCCGGAGCAGGTTACCCACGAAGGTTTCAGGTGTTGTGCCCTGGCACCGCTGGGTCTTAAAGAACCCAGTCCTTCAGTTGGCGCCCAACGTGGGGCTGCATCAGTGGTACCGGTCCAAGCCCGACGATCGTGAGGAACTTCGTGTGAAATCTCCGAGGTAAGGTGCACTCCGCTTCATCGATCCTGTTGTCGAAATAAGTGGCCCGAAGACTTTTCCCGCGAAGATTCCCGCCTCCTGACGGCTGCGACGGACTGCTGCCCTGACTGTAGACCTGTTTTGGCGCCTGGCGTAGACTTTGGTAAAGCGAGACGATTGACGGGCCTTCCTTGTGACGCCATCGATCTTTGAGTTAAGTATTTGTGGGTCGCTCCCAGAGTTCTTGGTTGTGGTTACTTAGTGGTTGCATGGTTCCATTGCATTTGTAGTTCTCGGTACTTTGTTGTATTGTTTGACGACTGCAGCCGCCAAAAACCGAGGGTTTTGTTCTTTGCTGGGACTTGGTAAATCCCGTAACCCTTGAAGTTTGTGAAACTCGGCTAGTGTGCGAGATGCCTGGTCGTAGTACTTTGTTTAGTTGTTTCAGACCTTGTGGTACGGATTCCCGACTGGAGGACTCGTGTCCGATACCTCCGGTTGGAACTCCCACTTATGAATTGTACAGTAAACATGGGCTAGGCCCGATTACCTTTAACGATTACTGGATCAAATACACGAAGAAGGACGGCGACCTTCGTTGGCCACCTCATGGTAGCTTCGAGGCCCCGATCTTAGATAATCTAGAGATTAAATTGTTCGAAAGAAAGTCAAGGCCGGCCATGTTTGATGCCTTTCGGTTGTGGCGAAAAGAAGCCCGACAGAAAGAAATCAGACAGACTAAGCGAAATCAGAGAGATAATGTTGCTACCATAGTAAAGAAAGCAGAGCAATTTCAGCGTGACAAGGAGGTTAAGGATAAGGAAGTGTTTGACAGATTACAGCGTATGACCGTAGATAAATGTTATCCCGCTTTGCCTACGGAGTCGGAAAAGAAGGAAGAGCCAGTTGAGGATCCTTTAATGTCTTATCTTATGAAGTCGCCACCTCCGTACGTACAGGGTACCGCAGCTCCTGTGGTTCCTGTCGTACCTATTCTTCCTCCGCCTGTTCCTCAACCTGCACCCGCTCTTCCGACTGTTCCTGCTCCTTTGCCTGTTGCTATCCCCACTGCTCCTCCGCTTCCACATACTCCTGCCCCCGCTACTGCTCCTGTTTTGTTAACTCCTGCTGTTGCCACTGTTTCCACTCCTTCACTTGTTAGTCCTGTGTCCTATACTTCTCCCTCTACTCGTTCTCGTACTACTCCTCTTGCGGCTAGTTTCTTTCATTCACTCGGACCTGTTCATGGGTCCGCAGGTTCCGATGGTCCTCAGAGACGTAGTCAGCTTCCTGGAAACAGAGAACGCGTTGCGCTATATAATATGGCGATGGGTTGGATGGTAAATCCACTTAGAAGTCCACCCCGTGTTGTCCTCGAAACATTTTGTCAATTCAATATACCAACTCAAAGATATGTGTTTAATGAAATGTGTAAGTTCCTTCACGATCAGATAGCGGCCGATGCGCCTGACGAGGTGCTGACCGCTTTGTCTGATCTTCAGCTTCAGTTCTCGAATGGACTGATAGTGGATACCAACGTTCGACGGGCTGTTGAGCGGTTGCTATCTTTCCGTCCCGCTCCGATACCTCATGCATTGTTTGTCGAGGATATTGAAAAACAGCCAGACGAGTCTGGTCAATTTCCTATGCGAGAAGTCCAACCGGTTTGGATACCACCTAATCCTAATGCCGCTCCTCCGACGACGGTGGGGCATTTCCAGAGAATATGGATACATCTCCCATGGAAACGTTCGAAAGTATTACAGGTGAAGCAGTCTTTACCTGACCCACGCAAAAATCCTACAGGGTATTACAAAGAATTATCGCAGCTCGTAGATGCTACGCTAATGAATCTTGCCGATATCGATATGTTGTTTGGCAATGTCGTACCGCAACCGGTATGGGCCAAGATTCGTCATGAAAATCATCCGAATGAATTAGGTGGTGCTTGGGCTGCCATTGTAGCGGCGGATGCCGGACAAACGGCTGCTGCTAAACCCGATCAGCTGATTGTTGATCTTCCTCAAAGAATTATAACATTAATGAAAACTCTTATGCCAGCTATGAGGGTGAACTGGGACAAATTGTCAGCTTGTAAGCAAAAGAAGGACGAGAGTGTTTCCGACTTCTTTACGAGGTTTGAGGAAGCATTCATTGACCATAGTGGACAGGATATGAGTACAGAGGGTGGCCAGCGATTGTTTGTGGATAAATTTGTTTCGAACTTACTGCCCGATTTGAGCAATAAATTAAAGAATTCGGAAAGTGCATGGGCCGTTTCTACCTCAGCTCAGATATTGGCTACAGCACAATATTATGAGAACAGGGAGAAAGAGGGGAACGACCGTGTTGACAAAAAGACGAAAGAACTAAAGACTAAAGTGTTGTTGCAACAAGCGTATCCTCCGCGTTCAAATCAGAATGCATCCCAACAGAATAGATCGCAGTCGCAATCGAATCGATCGCAGCCGCGTAATGATTCCTCCTCCCAAAGATCATCGTTAGGGTACAATCAATGTGCTTATTGTAGACAGGAGGGACACATTAAATTTAATTGCCCTGTTCTGAATGACCGCAATAGTGGTAATTCGTCCAAAGGAGGTCGTGGTGGTTCTCATCAGGTATCACGTGGTAGGGGTCGTGGTGCTCAGAATGATCGTTCTGATAACTCCTCTAATCCTAATAATTGTTTCGATCAACGTGGATCATCGCAAGGACGATCTGCGCAGTACAATGTAGACGATTATTACGTCGATCAGGGAACTGACGACAGTAATTACTAGGACAGCCAAAGACAAGGAGAGGGAGTGGTATCAGTTCCGGTTGATCAGAGAGGGCCTTACGTCGCAGTTGCTACATCGGGCGTCGTTGAGCCTTTTCTGTTGGACACTGGTGCAGCGAAAAGTTCTATCATGCATTCGAAACTCCCTGGCGCACCTTTGTCTGGCTTAACAAATGTTTCCGTTGGATTCTCTGGCGCCCCCGTTAGCAATCCAGTTTCGCGCCCTTTGCCCCTTACAATAGGGCCACGTGAGCTTCAGGCTCCGTTAATTTTGGCTACTGGTTGTGGTGAAAATCTTTTGGGCCTGGATTTGCTTAAACGTTTGTACGCAACTTTGTATTGTTCTCCTGCGGGTGTAAAGCTTACGTTAGGAGAGAGGGTTGTCTCTCCTATGTATTTGTCTCTCGATAAGCTTCCACCGGAATTGAGTTCTCTTCCTGCATCTTTGTGGGCAACGGGCCCAAATGATGTGGGCCTACTTGATATCTCCCCTTATGTTGTTCAGTTGAAATCTAATGTGCGATTGCCACGTATTCCCCAGTACCGTATCTCTCTCGATGGTGAACGAGCATTGTTAGCGATCATTTATGATCTGATCGAGAAAGGTGTTATTGAAGAGACTCGGGGAAACGTGTGTAACAGCCCTGTACTGCCCATTCTTAAACGTACTGATCCTTCCAAACCGCCTGTTTATCGCTTTGTTATCGATTTACGGGAGGTGAATAAAATTGTGGTTCCTCAATTCCCTGTTGTGCCTGACATCACGGCGCTACTGACTCTGATTCCAGCCTCTGCATCGTGGTTTTCGGTGATTGACTTGAAAAATGCATTCTTCAGCATCCCGATTGCCGAGGAGAGCAGGGACCTTTTCGGTTTCTCTCTCGGTGGACGCAGCTTCCGGTTCAAACGCGCTCCTCAGGGCTACTGCGAAAGTCCATCGATTTACAGTCAAGCCTTGAAGGGTCAACTGGATGCGTTTAGGTTGCCGGTTGGTGCGGCCTTAATCCAATACGTCGACGACTTATTGGTGGCTGCTGATACTCAGGACATTTGCAAAATTGCTACGGTGTCGCTGCTGCAACATCTCTGCGAGTTAAATCACAAGGTGTCACCTTCTAAACTCCAATATTGTTGTCAAGAAGTGACCTATCTAGGTCACTTATTGTCAAAGGAGGGAAGGCGGTTGACCCCAGAGAGAATTGCAGCGATTGCGCGAATGGCTGTGCCAAAAACCCAGAGAGATGTGCGTGCCTTTCTAGGTATCACGTCGTACTGCAGGCAATGGATTCCTAATTTTTCATTGCTAGCGAAACCATTGGTGGCTCTTACGTGCAAGGATGTTTCAACTCCTTTACCATGGACGGAACAATGTCAGAAAAGTTTTTCTGAATTGCGTGATTCATTGTGTTCGGCTCCTGTGTTGGGTACTCCTGACTACAGCAAGCCGTTTACATTATATGTTCACGAGAGGGAAGGTTGTGCTTTGAGTGTCTTAACGCAACCTTTTGGTGGTAAGCAGCGTCCATGTGCATATTTTTCCTCGACCTTGGACCCAGTAGCTAGAGCATTGCCGAGTTGTTTGAGAGCAACTGCGGCAGCTGCGGTCTCCATCCGACAATCAGCAGGACTGGTCATGGATAATATACTTACGGTGATGGTTCCGCATGCAGTCGATACTCTTTTGAATCGTACAAAAACTCAGCACTTGACGAGTGCGAGGTTATCTGGGTACGAGTTAACGTTGTTGGCAAGCCACATTCAAATAAAACGTTGTAATGTTCTGAACCCGGCAACCTTGTTACCAATTAGCGCAGAGTCAGATGAAGTAGCAGAACATGATTGCTACTTGAGGACAGAGGAAGAAACAAAGGGTCGAGTGGACCTTAAAAACACCCCATTGGAAGAACCAGATGGTACACTGTATGTGGATGGATCATGTTTTAAGTTGCCGAATGGCGATGTGACTACTGCTTATGCTGTTGTAACGTTGAATACTGTTGTTGAAACTGCAAGGTTGAATCAGAATTCTGCCCAAGCTGCAGAATTGATCGCTCTCACTAGAGCATGTGTGTTAGCAAAAGGGAAACGTGTGAATGTGTTTACCGACAGCCAATATGCGTTTGGCGTCGCACATAGTTTTGGTCGATTGTGGAGAGAGAGAGGTTTCTTGACGTCGCATGGTACGAAGATTCAGCATGGCCAACTTGTGAATGATCTTTTGGATGCGCTGACGTTTCCTAAGCAGGTAGCGATTGTTAAATGTAGTGCGCATCGTAAGGTGACGGATGATGTGGGTCGTGGTAATGCGTTTGCGGATGAGATTGCTAAGGAGACTGCCCGGAACCTTAGCACTCGAATGTATGTGACGAGTTCGGTTAGGTGGACTACAGAATCGAACATGTGTGAAGACACTATTGAAAGCGTGAAAGAAATTCAGAATGAGGCCACCGAGACTGAAAAGGCGAAGTGGAAAGAAAGCACGGGAAAGTTGGATGTGAATGGTTGTTGGATTGATTTGTCGGATCAGAAAAGATGGTTGTTGCCCGATGCGTATGTGCTGGCCGTTGTGACAATGGCGCATGGGTTAGCACATATTAGCGCGAAAGGTATTTGTAAGTTGTTGTCTCCTGTGTGGAAGAATGATGGTATCACGAAATGTGCTGAACGTCTGGTGAAGAATTGTATGGTGTGTATGATGTACAATCCTGGCAAAGGAACCCCAACTCCTCCTGGCAGTTTTGCTCCCCCTTCATGTCCCTTTGAGGTGATCCAATTGGACTTCATCCATATGGAGCGATGCAATAACCTAAAATACGTTTTAGTTGTGGTTTGCGCATTCTCCCGATGGATCGAGGCCTATCCTCTCAAAGACAATACTGCTCTGTCTACTGCGAAAATCCTGCTGAAGGAATATTTTCCTCGGTATGGAATGCCTAGAGTCGTGTGGTCAGATAACGGAAGTGAGTTTGTGGGTAGTGTGATGAAGAGTGTGTGTAAGGGCCTTGGAATTAATCAGAAATTCCACAGCGCCAATCATCCCCAGTCAGCTGGATTGGTCGAGGGGTACAACGGCACCCTTAAACTAAAGCTAGCGAAGATTCAGGCTACGACTGGTCTTTCGTGGCCTGACGCTTTACCTTTAGCATTACTGTCAACTAGGGCGACTGTACACTCCAGAGTAGGGCTTAGTCCCTATGAAATAGTGTTCGGCCGTCCTGCGAATGTGTGGGGGGTTCCCAGGCCAGGAATTTTCTGTGATCTTGAGTACCCAATGTTGATCGATTATCTACATGACTTGACTGCTAAACTGAGGTTAATTCACCAACAGGTTTACGACGCATTGCCGACGCAGACGGAGGGTCCAGGCCACCAGCTCCAGCCCGGAGATTGGGTAGTGACGAGAAATTTTTCACGCAAGAATAACCTGGACCCGAGGTTTACTGGACCCTACCAGGTGCTCCTGGCCACGAGGACTGCTGTTCGTCTCGAGGGACGCAAGAATTGGGTGCATGCCACCCATACCAAAAGGGTCCCTATCCCTTTGCCGGCAGACCCGTGGGTAAGGAGAGGCATTGCATCAACTGAAATCGAAGGATTGCCAGCGTTTGTACCTTTTAGCGATGCACAGCCTGTTGGAGAATCCTCAGCGCAGCAGAAAGACACTGTTGAACCATTATCATCGAAAGACTCAAGACCAGAACACTCAACTGATCAGCAGGACGTTGTCTCTTCAACGGATCCTTTGTTTGACGAGCAGACACGTCCCGGGAAAACCCGATACTTTTTGCGATCTCGCACTAAAGACTAATAAAAGATCCTGCTTTGCTGTATTGACAACTGCATTATCCCGTTTTCCGTGATCAGTTTTGAACATTCATATTACTGTAAATTATTCCTGTATATATATATATATATTGAGCTTCATTCCTTATACCTTTTTGCTTCCACAGCTGAGAGACTTTGTTTTTGCATATATACATATTGTGCATTAAAGGCCGTAGGGCCGCGCGCGTACTTCCTTCTGGATAGTAGGTCTTGACGCTAGGTTAAAGGCCGTCGGTTCCTGGGAATTCCTAGGGATTGACTATTGCTACACAGAACGAAGTGCGTCAAGAAACGTTGCGGACGGTCGTAGGGAATGGCATTCTCGAAGCTGAATGATTTGGAGGGAGCTCAGGCTCATAGATTCAAGCTGCAGCAACTCAGTCGTACCAAATGTTTTATATTCCAACTGTTTGTATTGTTTTTGACTGTTTCTGCATTATTGGCGGGTGGGGTGTATTACACGATGTCTTACTTCTTACCTTCTGCTACACCTACTCCTACTTCTGACCCTACACTTACCTCTACTGTTTCTCCTCATTCCTTTCACATGTTACCCGAACACGAACAGGCTAGACGTGTAGAATTCCGCAACAATTCCTTTATTCAGCTCCTTCATCAGCATCAGTTAGTGGTTAACACTACTAATTGTTGGGTGTGTGGGTTGATGCCACATACTACGGATAAGGGAATTCCATATCTGGTGTTACCGTATAGTTCCCAAGGGTCTGCTCGAGCATTTCAGACAATGTTTCGAAGCGCACTGGGTTTCCACCCCATTCGAGAACCACGTTCCCCCTACTCTGGTCCTACCTCGTATCAAAAACCTTTGTCGATAGCAATAGAGGATTTAGATAGCGATATCTATGATCCCTCGCTTATTCCCGAAGAAGAGGTACAAGCCTATAGGGTCCTAAGTAGAGGCGAATATAGTGTGTTCACCAGTGAAAAGCAGCTTAAAAGCTCGCCTCCAATATGGGTCGTACCCCACACTGGTAATTTTTGTCTCATGGGTCGTGGCCGAAGATCGCAAGCCCGACTTGGAGCAAGTGCTTGCACTGAAAATTACATACTGCCGATGGTCTCGTCCCCTGTGTTTCTGGCTGCCAAGGGTACATACTTTATCTGCTATGATCGTGCATATGCATGGTTGCCCGCTGACTTCATGGGCTCATGCTTCATTGCAAATCTGTTGCCCCCGACGTTCACTGTAGATGCCGATTATCATAAGACTAGAGTTGTGCGAGGCGTAATTAGCGAAAAGGATACTGCCGGTCAAGAGGCAGGAGACTTTTTCAAGGGTTTCCTCCCGTTTTGGGGACCTATGGTTAATAGTAGGAACCTGAGACAGTTGACTCGAGTGGTAGAATCGACAGCTAACATTACCGCCAATGCCCTTGGTAATATCACCACAGAACTTCAGGCGGATAGACTTATGACGTTACAAAACCGTATGGTTTTAGATGTCATCTTAGCAGATCGAGGTGGGGTATGTAAGGTGATCCATTCGAGCTGCTGCATTTTTATTCCAGATAACGCTCCGACTGTCTATCAAGCCATCTCGAGGTTGCATAAAATCTCCGAATCCATACACGTGGATGTAGGGGATTGGACGCTACTTGGATGGTTTTGGGGCCTGATGTCGACTTGGGGTTGGAAAATTCTGATGATCGTCGGAGTTGTTGTGGTGTTCCTGTTCACGTGTTGCCTTTGTGTGCAGTGTGGTCCTGCCTTATGTGGCCTCTGTGCTACAACATGTATGAGACAGCCACCTGTTACCAAGGGGACTCGGTTGGACAGGGCTATGCTACAGCAACATCTCGATGGCCTGATGAATATCGAATATGATTCCGACTAGTGCTTGCCTACATGAGGGCAAAAGGAGCGTCTGAGGTTCCGTGACAATTGTAAGTGGTACATTCGACTCGCACGAATATAGTCGAGTCTGGTATCTATGAACCGCAAATGACGAGTTTAGTAAGTGTGCGCAGTTTCGCTGTGCTAACCTAAACGATTCGTCTGTTACGTGGGTATTTCTATCTGTACCCACGGGTTCCATCTTAGATACGGCATCCATTTTGTCTCTTGCCCTCAAGTAGCCAGCGAACGGACGTTGTCCGCTTCGCGACCCTGGGACCCCCAAGATATTTGCGGAAGACACATGTCCTTTGTAAGTGTCTTTATGACGAGGGGGATGTTATTGTAAAGCAGATGGCGCCGCTCGAGGCTCATCTTGCCGCACGGACTTATTGTCTCAGCCGTGCATCTCATTAGGCACGTCCCTTTGATGCCTGTATCTCGTGTTTCCCGATACCTCCCCTTTACACCCTTTCCGATCTCCCCACTGTTCCCCTCTTCCTCTGCACCTGTCTTTGATCCTATTTCGATCTGTTTTACTGCCGATTGGAATGCACTAATGTTGGGAAGATGGGTTTTTACAGTTGGGAACCGCCAAATGTTTCCGCACTTATGTTCCGGACCTCATGTGTATCAAAGTGACCAAAGCGACCCCTCTGGGGGATGATGGTGGGAACCGGGTTGTAAACCTTTGTGTAGCATGTTGTCCTATGGGTAAAAACTGTATAAAAGGAGCGATCCACAGAACCAAATTGAAGCAGTCTCCCCGAACTACACTCGATGTACTTCCTGTGATATCTGTGTTCCCTGCAGCAAATAAACCTTGAATCTTTGACGTCGAAGGAAGTGTCCCGTGTCTCTGTCATTCGTACGCCGGAGCAGGTTACCCACGAAGGTTTCAGGTGTTGTGCCCTGGCACCGCTGGGTCTTAAAGAACCCAGTCCTTCACCTGAAGAATGCTTTTTTCAGCATTCCTATACATCCTGACAGCAGACAATTCTTTGGTTTCTCCCTTGATGGGCAGAGCTTTAGATTCTGCTGCGCCCCTCAAGGTTTCACCGAGAGCCCCAGTATCTATAGTCAAGCCCTAAAAAGTCAACTAGATTTCTTGGAACTCCCTGATAATTCCACACTATTACAATACGTAGATGACCTCCTCATTGCTGCAAATTCTGCCCCAACATGTAAAGAAGCTACTCTCTGTCTGTTACGCCACCTTGCCCTCCATAACCACAAAGTCTCTTTGAAAAAGATTCAGTTTTGTAAAGAAAGGGTGACCAGTTTAGGTCATCTCCTCTCAAAGGATCGAAGGCAGCTCATCGCTGATCGTGTAGCCATTATCAATGCTGTGACGGCCCCACGAACACAAAAGCAGGTGTGAGTCTTCATAGGCCTAACCTCATACTGTAGGCAGTGGATTTCAAATTTGTCGGCCATGGTCAAACCTCTTCTTGCCCTCACCACTAAAGACGTATCAGACAGTTCCTTTCCATGGACTACAGAAAATGTGCAGGCCTTTCAAGATTTGAAGAGGGCCCTGTGTACTGCTCCATTCCTCGGTACTCCTGACTATAGCAAACATTTTTTTCTTTTTGTACATGAGACAGACGGCTGTGCATGCGCTGTCCTGACCCAGATGTTTGGAGGTCACAAACGGCCATGTGCCTATTTTTCAGCCACCTTAGATCCTGTTGCAAGGGCTCTCCCAGGATACCTACGGGCGACAGCTGCACCGCCCTCATGGTCCATCAGAGTGCAGGAATCGTCATGAACCCCCCCCTGGCTCTGATGGCTCCCCATTCTGTAGATACCCTCCTTAATAACACCAAGACACAGTACCTCACTAGCGCACGATTTACAGGATATGAACTGCCACTCTTTGCCAGCCACATTAACATCAAACGATGCACTGAACTAAACCCTGCCACATTACTCCCACTGGATACTCAGGATGCCCGCTTAGACCCACATGACTGTATATTGAGGACAAAGGAGGAGACAAAGGGACGGGTTGACTTACAGGATACACTGATTGCAGAACCAGAAGGTACACTGTATGTGGATGGATCATGTCTCAGAGGGCCAGATGGTAACACCTCAGCCGCCTACGCCCTCACGACATTGGGGCAAGTAGTAGAAACAGCTCAGATTCCGCAGTGCTCTGCTCAGGGAGCAGAATTAGTGGCCCTCACTAGAGCCTGTTAGATAAGCAAGGGAATAACAGTAAATATCTATACTGACAGTCAGTATGCCTTTGGGGTGGCCCTCAACTTCGGGAGGTTGTGGAAAGAAAGGAATTTCCTTACTTCCCATGGGACCAAAATTCAACATGGCCCCCTAATTCACCGACTGTTAGACTCCCTGACACTCCCCAGAAAGTTGGCCATCATAAAATGTAAGGCCCATAAGAAAGTGACAGATGATGTTGGGAAAGGCAATGCCCTGGCTGACCAGACGGCCAGACAAACAGCTCTTAGAAAAAGGGAAGGAATGTATGTAGGAGGTCCCGCTAGGTGGGTGGCAGACGAGGGCATGGTTGAAAACACAGTACTGAGTGTGATTGATATTCAGTCACACACTACTAATATGTCTGTACAGCATTGGGTATAAAAACTGATTGTCTGTACAGTCTAACTAATACGTTTCGTACTCTTTTTAGAAACAGTCCCAATGTATGTCCCATTTAGCAATGCCAGACTGCATTCTACATCTACGGAAGCAGATAGTGGCAGCATACTGAAAGGATGGGTGGAACCCTCCCTTAACTCTGCTCAACACCAAGAACAATTGTTTTGCACCACCGAGGGAAGGCTTGCCCTTGACTTCGCCAAGTACCTACATGCTGTATGGCTGTGATCTTCCCAGATGAGAGTAGTGCTGGTGTGTCAGACTAAGGTATGCCATAGGGCTCCTCGGCACCTGCGTCCAGTGAAGCAACCACCAATCACAGACAGCCGCTAGAGGTCCCTGGCTTAGCACAATGGCAGCCGTCCAAAACACCCGAATCCAGAACAAGATGTCAGTCTCCGACATAGTAAATGCTTCATAGCCACCGTGGTGACGCTGTTTGTCTCCCTCATCCTGTCTTTCCTTGGTTGCCTGTTACTAATCTACCATCCTGTTACCACACCAACTCCTACACCGACTTCTGCAGAGCACCAATATTACACGATACCAGCCCACGAAATACCCCGCCGTACAGAATTCTTAAAAAACACTTTCATCCAAATGTTGCATCATCATCATCAGCTGATCATGAACACTTCCAACTGCTGGTTTGTGGACTGATGCTGCATTCCATGATACACCCTGTTCCATTCTTTCCTTATCCGTTCTCCATCACTGGGTCTTGTCTTGCATGGTGGATGCTGATGCAGGAGGCCTACACTGTCAATGGTACTGCCAATTCTATCCTTGGGACATTTCGGGATGACTTCTGGCGGAACAGATCTGGCAATGCCAATGCTCCTTTTTGCCAGACCAGCTCGTCCACATTGCTACTACCACCAGATGAACTCAGTGAAATGGTAGTATTCAACTCAACCACTCGACGAACATTTTCCAGATTCCGCACAAGAAGGATACTGCCTGATGAACGAGACATTGTGAATGTCATAAATGTGCAAGACCATGTCTGCATCCATGGCCTAGGGACTAAGAAAGTTGGTACCAGCACGTGTGATATCACAAAAGCTTTTGAACTCCACATCTCCAA
The DNA here is from genome assembly GCF_964263255.1 of Lissotriton vulgaris. Classification (NCBI taxonomy): domain Eukaryota; kingdom Metazoa; phylum Chordata; class Amphibia; order Caudata; family Salamandridae; genus Lissotriton; species Lissotriton vulgaris. Next base: position 224,612,073 of record NC_141693.1, on the reverse strand, counting down.
CGAAGCTGGTGGCATCCCCCAACACCTATTTCATCTGTGGCATTGCCGCATACACTTGGCTCCCCCGTAACTGGTCTGGTACCTGCTATCAGGCCTTCCTGCTTCCACCAACATACTCTATCCATGGAGGTTACCACCAGTCAATGAAGGGCACCCAGCGCTGCTCACGTAGGGGCGTCATATCAGCCGAGGATACAGCGGGCCAGGAAGCCAGGGACTTCTTTAAAGGTTTCTTTCCATTCTCGGGCCCTATGGCAAACAGTCGGGCTGTATGAGGACTGACCAGGGTCCTTGAGGCCACCATCACAGTAACAGCTGGTGCCCTCTCCAATATCACTGCAGAGCTATAGGCGGACCGCCTTATAACACTCCAAAACCGCATGGTCCTCGACATCACCCTAGCTGATCGTAGTGGTGTATGTAAATTGATCGGCTACAGCTGCTGCGTGTACATCCCAGACAATACACCTTCCATGTATGATGCCATCCGACGTCTGCATCGCCTGTCTTCCGAAATTTATTTGGATGAAGGCAGCTGGTCCCTCACTGGCTGGATCTGGGGCCTCCTTTCCCAGTGGGGTTGGAGGGTCCTCATCTTCCTTGCCTTGGGAGTAGCTGTCCTGGTCTCCTGCTGTTTGTGCTTTCAGTGCCTGCCAGTGCTCTGTACAATGTGTGCCCACCATCAAGCCTCCACCCTCTAACATTCACAACACCAATATGATGATGATGATGCTCCAACAAAAACAGATGGTCTTATGAACATTGACATTTCTTAAAAGTATTTGCCACTCAATGGCCAAAGGAGGGTCTGAGGAAAAGTGTTTTTCTGAGGAAAATCTAAACTGACACGACAAAAACCATCTTGCAGCTTGTATTTCTGCCCAGGAACTGTCGCACACCCAACCCCCTGTTCTTTGCAGTTCAACAGAAAGCCATGAGACACCCACGCCCGTGTAAACAAGCTTGTTTTCCATCTCCTGCTCCCAGCCTGGTAAACATCCTTGACACCGTGATCGGGTTATCTGGACAATGGTCTGACTGCTGGACCTTCATCAGGGTGATTAAACAAAGACTTGAAAGACCGGGCTTTGGTCAAGGCAATTGAACAATGACCTGAAAAGACTAAGCCTTGATCAAAGCCTATTGAACAATGATTTGTGTACCAAGCCTTGACCAGGTCACCATCTACAGACGTTGTCTGGATCTGGTTATCAACTGCAAACACTGCCCTGATTAAACAATGAACTAACAGCCAACAGACTGGGATGAAAAAGTATAAAAGGCTTATAAGCTACAGAGTGAAGTGCAGGCCTCCTCTGTCTTGTCTCTGACTAGCTTGGGACTCTGTTCCATAGCCCGGGCTATTGAAATAAATCTGGGTTCCTCCTGCAGATGAAGGCTCCTATGTCTCCTTTTACTAAGTATGGAAGGTATGGAAGACTAAGGCGGTTCCCCCGCCGCCGAGAACCAGTAAGTGGGTTTAACTGGTTTTTCAATTAACTCCTGTGTGTTGGGTAGTTTGGTGCGGAGAAATGGTGGGTGGTGAATCAGTGTATTAGAACAAAATGGCGTGTGCGTAAAAACGTGCTATCATTTAAAAAAAAATAGGGGCGTGAGTAGAATCAAAAGTTCTGTGAAAAAAATGTGTGCCTCTAGTGTGATGGTGAAAAGTATGTGCGTAAATCTTGAGCGTACTCATAATATAAGTTGTGTGACTATCATAGTCGACTCCTGTACTTAGAAAATGCTGTGAAAGGAATGGAAAGGAGTGCGACGGTTTACTGCAATTGCCCTACTCATTGAAAAACAGCAGGTTTCCCTGCATTGGGGTAGTGCACAGACGCCACCTGTGAAGGCCTGGACCCGAGACCTGACATATTGTGACACCACAAGTGAAATATATGTCACACTGCAACCACCGGCTGCACACCCAAAAGACATCTGGCAACCACTAAAGGTTTACTTGCAGGTGCACCCCCTAGGGATTGACTCAAACTTGTATCAATATATTGCATTATGGGAGTATCCTTATGGGATGGGGGTGTGATGTATAGGCACATGTTGTCCTTTGATATCACTGAAGTAAAATATTGGTTGGGAGGGAGGGCGATGCATGCATGCAGCAAAAGACCTGCTCTAGGCTTACGAAGGGACTGTCATTGGGAGGGTGATTGTGGACCTAGACTCGTCTTAGAATACCCATTTTATGCTGTCTCAACTTCCCTAGGGGGCTATACATGTGATACATGCCAAGCACTCGGATCAGGCACAAGTCCTAAAAAAAGAAGTGGGGGGACGCTGACGTCACGACAGAAAGTGACGTCACGAAAGGCGGCTTGCACCATCAGACTCATTGCCTCCCCTCGCTCACCCCTTAGATGCGATTGCATCAGAGAAGCCAGCGCGTAAGCAGCATTCTGAATGAGCTCTGATCTCGCCCCAGAGAGGCCAACGAGTGAATGTGAGGCTACATTTTCTCCAGTTCTCGAGCTCCCGGTAAAATAAGTGGGGTGACGCCGTCCACCCGCGTGGTACCCCGACTCGAGCCCTATCTTGGATGATAATTGACAAACTGTTTAAATAAGATGTTTTGGCTGGAACGATCAATATTGATATTAAGGAAGCACTCTGTATCATGTTTTGTTGTTTGGACTTAATTTGTTTTTCTGATGCAACAATTTAAGAATACTTGAGACCATGTCTCTTGCTGGCTATTACGCTATATCTATGTAGATTGCAAAAATCACAACAAAGAAAAGTTTTCTAAAAAAAGAAAAAGAACTATTGGCCTTGCCAAAGCTTGCTTAAGCCTGGATTGACAGTGTAGAATTATGCAAAATATTTTGTTGTCAATACTTTAAACTATACATAGAATACGATTTTGCTCTGCCCAGAGGTGTATTGCTTTGTCACATCATGCTATTGGCTGTTTCGTTTGTCATTCTGCCTCGTGTAGTGACTAGTCTGCTTGCAATGCAATGCACGAGGGACTATTTTACATCTGAAGAATACACTCAGTTACAAATGCAATGCTTTACCTCATACCTTCATTGTAGCAAGAAAGCCAAACTTGTTTCATATTTTTTCCTTATTGCTGTAGGCTTTTTTATATTTTTGTCAGGACTCAAATGTCATAATTGCCACCACCACCTTTACTACCGCCGACACTAGCACTGGCATAACTATCACAATATCATGGTGACCCTTTACCGCCACTACCATTACAACTGCTATTACCCATCACCATTATCAACGACACCATTTCCAACAACACTCCCTTTGCCACTATTATCACTACTACAGCTTTTGCGCTTGCCTATGTTTACATGCCTTTTATCACATTAAAGCCAGACCTCCACTGTCTTTGATAATACTTGTTTTTCTTACATATGAATTACATTCTACAAAGCTTAATGCCCACTAGATGGCAGTCAATGCATGATAGTTAACATTAATCTATCTGATTCCGTGTTCCATGTCTCTGCTTCGTAGCAGTTGTAGACGCCAGTCTCAAATGACAGACTCTAAATAGTCTAAGGGCATGAGGAAATATAACAGCAGTCGTATGCCTCGTCCATATAATAGCCACAATAATATAATAATAAATTGAGGGGAAGTGTTATAATTAATATAAAGAGACAGAGACATGTCGATGATGTGACAGACGGTCTACAAGCTATTCTGCAGACACAGTGAAGATGCCATTGCCTAGTTGCCTGTGCTGGGTGCTATTCGCGGGGAGTATTCATATGGGTATATGTTTCACAACTTTTTCAAACTTCTGTTGCAATAATACTCCTCCAGCCAATCACAATGTGACTTTCACAACTAGACCCCTGCTGTTGCTTATCTCTTCTCATGACACTAATTAATGACTGTCATATTACATGACATCATTTATGGCTATCACCAAGTTGCCGTGCTCGTGCCCGCCCAAACGCTCTCGCGCCACACGTCAAGGGTCACCAGGGACTTTTGCAAGGAAGACCATGCCTGCTGGCTGCGGCTGCTGGCCCTCTGATAGCCAGATAGTTTGATTTGAGACCGGAAAAGCTCTTCTGAGCTCTCATGTAAGGTCAACCAGGTCCCAAGGATCCTAACAACGGATAACAGGCAAAGATTCTCTGATTGGAGATCCAGAGAAAATCTGTCCCTGCCCCTGCTTATACCTCGCCTCAAACCTACTCCCATTCTCTGCCCCCCCACTACCGCTCGCCACTAAGGGGTATATCATTAATGCGGCGTTAAAAAATGATCGCTGCTTTTGCTGCCGTTTTCGGCCGAAAAGCTGCGATAATTTTAACGTCCTATTAGCAAGGACACGCTAACCCGTCAATCCATGCTTCTTCACACTTTCCCTCAACGCCCAGCTTTGCATCTCTAATGAGACGCAAAGTGGGCGTTCCTCCCCAGGATAACGGGAGAAATGTCGCTAAGCGAAATTTCTCCTATTATCAAGCATCACGCAAAGCAGCATAGCGACAGGAGAAGTAGCGATAACTTCTGTTATCGCTACTTTCCTTACGCCTGCTTTGACACTGACTTAGCCATGATATCCTATGGAAGGTGGATATCATGGCTAAGTATGTGTGACCTTACGACAACTTCAATGACAACACTCCTGACTCCGCAGCCAGCCTGCCCTCCAGCAACACAATCTCCTCCTGGACACCGATCAGAACCGAAGAGACCACCTCGACCATGAAAGGCATCCACTCGGAGGCCTCCACAGACCCCTGACCACCAAACATCTACCACAGAGCCGCCACAACCATCGCACCCGAACTACAACGAACCATCAGCACCACCTTAGAAACCGGCTCTTTCCCCGACGACTGGAAATGCGCAGAAGTCAGGCCCCTGCTCAAGAAGCCCTCAGCAGACCCGACAGACATCAAGAATTACCAACCCATCTCGCTCCTCCCCTTTGTGGCAAAAGTTGCTGAGAAGACCGTCAACGCAGAACTGACAAGGTTCATTGAAGACAACGCCATCCTCTACCCTTCTCAATCAGGATTCCACAGCAACCACAGCACCGAGACCGCCCTACTCACTGCCACAGGTGACATCCGCACCCTCCTAGACCAAGGCCAGACTGCAGTCAGCAGCATTCGACACCGTCTCCCACCGCACACTTGCAGCCAGACTACATGAAGCCGTCAGACAAGGAACCGCCCTCGACTGGATCCGATCATTCCTCGCCGACAGATGCCAAAGGATCAGACTACCTCCCTTCCTCTCCAAACCCACGGAAAGCAACTGCGGAGCCCCACAGGGATTATCGCTCAGCCCAACCCTCTTCAATATCTACATGGCCCCCCTAGCCGCCATCGTCCGACAGCACGGACTCAGCATAGTATCCTATGCCGGCGTCACCCAGCTCATCCTCTTTCTCACCAAGGACCCTACCACCATCAGATGCAACTTCCAGAAAGGAATGCAGGACGTCTTAGCCTGGATGAGCAACAGCTGCCTAAAGCTCAACTCATAGAAGCAGAAGTCTTTGTCATCAGAACCACCCCATCGGCATGGAACAACACCTGGTGGCCCACCGCCCTCAGCAGCCCCCACCCCCCACGGTCCACACCAGAAACCTCAGGATCGTACTCGACTCGACACTCTCCATGAACCGACAGGTCAATGCTGTCGCCTCCAGCTGCTTCAACACCCTCTGCATCCTCCGTAACCCCTTCAAATGGATCCCTCCAGAGGCAAGGAAGACAGTCACCCACACACTCATTACCAGCAGCTTGGAATATGGAAATGCCCTGTATGCCGGCATAAACAAGTCTGTACTCTGCAAGCACCAGACGATACAGAACACAGCCGCCAGACTCGTCCAAGGTGCCCCTCGACACGAGCACATCAGCCAACATCTACGGAAGCTCCACTGGCTCCCCGTCGAGAAGAGAGTCACTTTCAAGATACTCACCCACACCTACAAATGCCTACACAACAGCAGACCCCAATACCTCAACAATAGAATCACCCTCCACATACCCCAAAAAAATCTCTGATCCGCCAACCTTGTCCTCGTCTAAACCCCACGCATCCACAGAGCCAGAGCAGGGGGAAGATCTTTCTCCTACATTGGTACCAAGACCTGGAACGACCTCCAGACGGACATCAGACGCGCCTCCTCCCTGAACACATTCAGTAAGGCTCTGAAGACCTGGCTCTTAAGTTTAACGAAACTGCTGGCCATCCACCCCAGCGCCTTGAGACCCTAACGGGCGAGTAGTGCACTTAAAATCCCTCCCTGATTGACAATGGGCAAACCACTCTGCTACATAGGCCCACGAGCATAGATACCATGCTCGAGCAGGCCATAGGGGTAGTCTCTCCTGAAATAGCATTGAACAAATGAAGACTGCCCATGGAGGACGGGAGGGGGGACGGGGAGATACCCGTCGGTAGTAGTTTGCTGGAGGACGTACCCCCCAATTGGAGCAGGATTGCCCAGCAAGGGAGGACAATGTGACATTTATCCGAAGTCTGGAAGGGCCCACGAATCGGGTCATGGTGGGAGCGGTTTATCCCTGTGTTTGTTTGTACCTCCGATAACTCACCCCCAGAACTGGTACCTAAATGTAAGAGGCCCAACACCCCCAAACATCCTGATTGCAGCATCAGCCAAATCCTAAGTCTGTTAGGGGGCACAGTGGGGTGGGAACTGAAGCACTCAACCTCCAGGAAATGTATGGGAAATCCTGCAAGAGCATCTCAGCCCCATTAAGGAAAGTTTAACTGCTATGGAAGCCCAATTTACTAATGTTTCCAAAGTTCGAATGACGTAAATGGGCGGAATGTTTCTGATCTGGGTGAGGTTGGGCATGCTTGCCACTGCAAGCCTTGTGGCTCAGTGGCAGAAGAACACCCCAGGACAGCCACCTTGCCACGGATTGAGAGGAGCCTAACATACCCACGGAGGCAGGAAGAAACAACAGTGTTGTCGTAGGGATTACGGTGGCAGCACGGGGTGGAGCAGCCTCTGGTGTGGGCCCCAGGCCTCTTCTTCAATAACATCAGCAGGCGTACAGAGGAGAGCAGATATAGGGCCTCATTTATGAGAAATGACGCATCGCTGCGTGAAAGCAGCGATGCGTCACTTCTCAGTGCGCACTCCTTGCGACATTCCCGATGCGTCATATTTAAAGTATGACGCATCATGTCGTAAGGAGTTAAAGATACGTCAGTATATCGGACGTATCGGTAAGTGCAAAAATGACGCATTGATGGAGTGTGTCACAAAAGTGACGCAACTCCAGCAATGCGTCCTTTCACATGGGGCAAGCCCCATGTGAAAGGGCCTGCATCAGTCTTACGCCTGCTGTGAGGCAGGCACAAGATTTTGACGCAACGACGTCCTAAAAGTGACGCAGTGAAATCTCATAGATTTCACTGCGTCACTTCTACGACCCTTCCTTACGTCAATACGCCCCCCTTGCATACATTATATCTGGCGCAGGTATAATGTGGTGCAGGGGTTTACAAAGTGACGCATCTACCTAGATGCGTCACTTTGTAAATGTGGCGCAACAAGGCGCATTTTTTACGCCACTGGTGCATCACAAAAAGTGACGCACCGGCGGAGTAAAAGTGACGCACAGCTTCATAAATGAGGCTCATGGTATTTGAAGCAAACAGTGTGTTGGTATTGGCAGGTGTCCCTCCTTCAAAGCCCATCCAATCAGAGACCGGGGACCAGGTCCACAAAATAAAGTTACACATTGGCTTAGAGCCCAGAAAAATGTCACTCCGGTAGAGAGGAATGAGATTTCAACAGTGCGCAGGGTCGGCGGTTATGGTCCGTTATCAAAGACCCTTCAGGAGAATATTTGGTAGTGAACTTTCAACACCCATGCATATCGAGAAGGGTATTAAAGTAATGAGAGGAGAGGTCATCAGCGCCCACTAGAATTTCTGCCCTGCCTCTGGGTTATTTTTATAAACCTTTTAGTCAGCCATTGCACGCACCCCCACCAATTAGGCTTTCCAACCGAGTCAGAGCATGTTAGATAACAACAGGTATGCACCTCCCTCAGTCCTTAATGGCACTGATTGATACTGTGTTTGCCCAGGTGTCGAGCGAGGATTCCTGTTTCTGCTGAATGGGTGGCTGAGTCAGCCCTATTTAATTTAAATACTGTGATTACTGATTCATTTGCCCCAAGGTCTGATTGCGGGTGCACATGACCAAGAGCAAGTTTCCCAGTCCCTGACACAAAAGGTCCTTCCTCCAGCATAAAGAGTTGGAACATTGCTGACATTGGTACCAGGATCAACCTCCCAACCTGGCAAGCATTTGTGAAAAAGTTTGATATTCTGTTTTTTCCAAAAAACATGGAAACTCAATTCTATTGCCTTTGCTGGATTCCTATCAGGGCACAAGTCCTAGAAAAAGAAGTGGGGGGACTGACCAAGTTAGACAGTATGCAAGTGACATCAGGATACGTGCCATCAAAGCACATGACGTCACGATGCAAGACATTCCACATGACATCACAGAAAGTGACCTCGCTGGAAAGGACATCCCACAAAGGGACATCAGATACTAAGATCTCACGCATATGTTTATAAGGTGCATCATGAGTACATTTAAGTGCACTATGATATTTAACAAATGAAATTGAGAGTCGTGATTGTGCCAAAAAAGTCGTGCAATCCTGACACAGAATCTGGGCCTCAACGACAACATTTTTTAAAACCCTGCCACCAAGAAAATGGCAACAAGGAAAACATGGTAGTAGATCTGTTCTGCGTAATTAGTTGCAAAGTCTGCATTTTAAAATATTTTATTGGGGCAGAGGTGCCCAGTAAATCTCAGGGAATAATAATGATGGTGAGGTAACTTTGGAGCTTAACGCGCTTGTTGGAGAGATCTGTGTTTTGTGTAGTCCCAAATTTGAATCAAAGTAATGTATAAGATTAAGTTGTCTCCTGCAAAACATAATCACCCACTGTTTGTGGCGGTGGGGATTTGTTAATCATGATATCGCAACACACATGGAGTGCATATTATACAATGTTGGGAGCATATATGTACCACTTAATTATGCAATAGTGCTCTGACATGTGTATGTTATAGCACGTGCCAACTGAAAATGCAATAAAATATGTTTTTTTTAAAAGTTATCTCATGCAAAGCATATGATGTAATATGCAGATCACAGATTTTTATTTTATGTAGATAGGTAAGTGGATTACTGCTTTGAACACAGAGATACTTTTGTAACTTGCAGTTAATAAATTGTAACCTTTCTAGTAGACCACAGTGAGCTACGAAGGGTATTTGACTCCTACATCTTGTAACCCTGACTGTCTCATGTAACACACCTTGTACACTGATTTAAACACTTACATGATTTATTTGGAATGTATTATGTTTATGTTATGAAAAGTGCTCTAACACTCTGTATTGGGATGAGTAGCACTATAAAAAATAAAAAAAATAGTGCTATTTGAATTGTTATTGTAAAAATACTGGGACAGACTAACCCATCTGACATTCTTACAGTGCATGCACTTATATACAACAAAGTAAAAAGCATACATCTCTTAAGTACCTGTGAAGAGATAAGCTGTATGCTTTTGTTTCCGCCACTGCATTTGCATTTCTGAGGTTCCAGGACACCCCCAGTTGGATACTCGATCAAAAGTAGGCCTGATGGCCCCTTAACTTCTGTCTTCAACTTGGCCCAGCTGGAGGTGAAAAAAAAAGCCCCCTCGCTGCCTGCACCTTGCTGCTGGGAATCGAAAGTAGACAACGTGCAGGAGCTGCTAAACGTGTCCTGGTGTCTCAAAATTACACTGGGATAAGTTCAACATATTTCTGTGGGGCCCAACTTCTTGGCAGGGTGGATGGTGTCCATTCTCTGAAAATAGTAGGTGGACGTTGTGTACCCGCGTGTAACCCCGACTCGTGCCCTGGTTCCTATGTTTCAGCGCACCTGCCATTCCATCCCGTTCTGGTTGCCCGTCTGAAAGTCTGAGTGTGTGCATTAAGTTATTGTTGGGAGGCCGCACACAGGCTGTAAATACTTTTAGCTCTGACTTTCAAGTGGTTGTCTCAAAGGGGGTTATGACTTTACATTTTGTAAATGTTAATAATATTTTTGTAAGCGCCCCTAATCTGAGATTTCCTGTTTGATGTGAGTTTATTAACTCTATAGTGGAGGCGGCTTCTAGCAAGGGTCGCCAATTGCATTTGTGTCTCGCAGGAGATTTTAATGCAAAATTATCATACCTGGGTCAAGTGAAGGTGATATGAGTAGGCGATGGGCCAGATCTGAGACAGGTAAGGAGTTTGTGGCTTTTTTGACAGCAGCTGATTTGCATAATGTACTGGATGATGCTGGCATGGGTGACCTTTGGCTACCCACCTTTCGAGGTGAGTCCAGTGCATGCGTCATTGATTATATCTTTTTATCTCGTAATTTGATGAGTTTACTGATTTATGGTACCATCATTAATTCTGAATTAAGCTATCACAAGCCACTATTTGCTGCTTTGACCCTTCCATTTAGTGAGACATTTCTAGCAGACACTAAACTTTGTAATGTGAAGGCATCTACTGATGGCCTTAGGTTGGTCTGGAGGCTTTCAGACCCAGTCCTAGCACTTGAAGGAGTTATGGCAAGGAATATGGAACATGTCTTGAATTGCTTGCCGATGACATATAGGGCGGACTGATTGTTGCCTCCTTTGAGGACTTCTACCAAGCAGTTTCTCCTTAAGCCGCGCAAAGCAGCGCGTCCTGAGCGGCGCTGGTATGATCATGAATGCTCTGCTGCGAATCAATCGTTGTGCAAGGCCCTTAAAATGGTTCCATGAGACTCTGTAGCAATAGCAACCCTCCAGAAGCACTATAAATCAGTAACTGCTAGGCGGTGGAGGAGAGTAATTGCTAAGGAGTGAGATATATTAGCTGATGAAACTAGTACTAACAACAGTAGGTCTTTCTGGGGCGAAGTGGCAAGTTTGAGATCTACTGATCAACATGTCCCAAACCAGCTGCCTGATAATGCGACCTGGGAGGTGCACTTTTCCAAGATTTTTGCTGGGGCAGGTGCTGCCCCATTAATCCCGGATGTACTGGGATTGACCCTGCCGTCCCCATCGATCAAATAAACCCCTTCGCTGCGGGGGTTATTCCCCCGCTGTGCTGGGGGGGAGGGGGCGCGCACAGCGCCCGCATGCTCATGTCGAGCTCAGCTCATCATGAGGCACGGCGCTCCTGTGCTCATGACGAGCTGAGCTCGTCACAGGTGCATTGGCTCCCGTGGAACGTTCAGCACAGAAGGGGAATTCTCCCCGCACCTGAGCGTTCCAAGGGCCATGACGCCATGAGCACCTGAGTGCCGTGGCTCATGACGAGCTCAGCTCGTCATGAGCATGGGATGGGTTAAATGTAACTCTGATCTCTGGACCCCATTGTTGAGAAATGTTTTTAATAGTCTGATCCATTGTAACATACCAATCCCGTGGGCTTCTTCAACTATTGTGCCGATATTCAAGAAGGAGGATCTTATCATCCAGTTTCCTTAATTGATATAACTGTAAAGATCTTGGGCAGGGCTATATATAATAGATTGCTGGAATGGGCAAAAGATAAACCTTGAACCCTTGTCAATATGGCTTTAGGAACCAGGTGGGCACAATAGAACAGTGTTTAAACTTAAACCTAATCATGGGTAAATATACAGTGGCTAAACAAACTTCACCTAATCTCACATTCATGGACTTGTCTATGGCTTTTGGCCATGTCAATCGGTCAAAGCTCTGGCAACTCCTGCTGGGAATGGGTCTGGATATAACTCTAGTTCATTTGCTAACTACCTTGCATGCCAACATGAAAGCTAGGGTCAGATTTCGTCCCAATGAGGAACTGTCCAATGAAATAGATATTAGCAGGTTGTTCCTCAGGGGTGCATCTTGTATCCCTGGTATACAGTTTGTATGAAAATAATCTTAACCAGAAATGGCTGCTTCCACCCAGGATGTGCCTATGATAAAAAGGGCTCTGCTACCAGCATTTTTGTTCACAGATGATGCAGTGCTAATTGCTCGGACTTCGTCTGTCCTACGCCTCCTAGTTCACTATTGTGCACATTTTACGGGTATTCTTAACCTTTTAACAAATGTTACTAAATCGTTCATAGTGGGCCACGGTCCAAAGTGTTCGCGCCTCTGAAACATTTGAATGGGCTCTATTTGTCTCATAAGCATTCGCACTTTTTCATATTTAGGGGTTACCTTTAGTGTTGCCGGCTCCTGAGCTCCAAATATAGCACAGTGCAGGGAGAAGTTATCACAGGCGGTTGGATCACTAGTTAGTCCCCCTTTGCCACCTTGAGGCCGACCGGTAGGCTCACTGATTATGATGTACACCCCCCAGTGTGTCCCAGTAGCAACATATGGGGCTGAAACTTGGGCCATAGGGGAGTGTGTGGCTATTCAAGAACAATTTTGCAGGACGATACTATGTGCTCCCTATTCTACTTTGCACTTCATCTGCCACAACCAACTGGGCTTGGGTTATGTGATTGACAGATTGCTTTGGTTGTCTGTGTGGAAAACGGAGGAAGCTGCTCTTACAAGGAATATAATTAGCGATTTCTTACATGCGATAAAGGTTTGTCCATACCTTTGCTGGCTTATGTGAAGAACGCATTTGAGGAAACCGGCCTTAGTCAAGCATTTTCTAATATGGCTCCCCACAGTATACCTGGGAAAAAGCAAGTTCAAGGCCTCCTATTAGCACAGACACAAGGCCACAGGCTGGATGTAGATTCCCTAAAGCCTACGGTTGCAAACTATTTTCGAATATGTCCAGAAAAGTCCCTTACTAGCCAATTGTGGAACGCTGGAAGAAGATGGGATCGAACATTATTATTTTGGTTGAGGGCTGACACGGTTAAATATTTCTTGTCTTTCCCTTTAGGTTATCAGCACAATCTTGATTCACAACCTTGCCCTTGTAATGATCATTCTGGCCAATCTATGCTGCACTTTACTTTCTTTTGAGAATATTATATAAAATTAACCAAGAAACACTCAGTACCCCTGTTGAAAATTAGAAATCAGAGGCAGTGCAGATCTGCATATCGACATTTAAGGGAGTTATCAGATCTTAAACATAACGCACATCACTGAATATATTTTTAGACTTGTCCCTGATGGTTGCAAAGTGCTGATTGGCTACTTGTTGGAAGGCCCGGTCACCGCCTCCTATCCTCCTTTGGCTTAAAGATTGCACAGAGCTCTCTTGGCCGAGCTGGAAATTTTACAAGGGTCACAATTGGACCACCCGAGCATGACCAATCCTCCTGATTGGAGGGCATATCTCACTGTCATTGAGGCTAAGCTGGCTGATACTTCACCAGCGATTTATGAAGTCGAGGCTGGCCAAGACTGTCGTACGCTTGGGATGTACTTTACCTCCAATGGGATTAAGACTGAGAGTAAAATACCCCTCTCATACTCAGTTTCCCTTCCGCCCCTCGGCAGGGCTGCGCATACCCTTTTGAGCACTGATATAAATACACAAGGTATATATATGGCACTGTCCTAACACAACCCCCACACAACAGTATGATAAGGAATTGTGATATATTAACTGTCCTATATTACATGCAAAGCTGAACAGTAGAGACTCGACCTTTATTGTTATTTCACAATGTTTTCCTTTTCAAATGTGTTAATGTCTTTTTCTTGTTATTAATTGGATATCTCTTTTTCAGTAGGGTTGGTTATCTCTTTTTCAGTAAGGTGTTGGGTTTAACTTTATTTTAAGAACATCAACAATAGTACACAGGGATTCTGCAAACTGTATGGTAACTATATTAGTAAATTGTACGATTCCACTTGTGACAGCATGCTAAGCGGATGTGATCTATCGAAAAATCTTATTGACAAGTACATTGTATTAGTTGTCTATTGTACAATTCCAATAAAGAAATATCTTCCCCTACCAAAAAAACAGATGTTAAACATGCCTTTGTGTTAGTTAATTGTTGCGGGCCGCACTTCGCTCGAGGGGCACTATGCACTTTGACTAATCATGCTCTTGTAGAAGTGCTTATAGTATTTTCTTGGCAAGGCTGAACATGGCCTTTTTGATTAATTACAGTCAGTTTTAACATGTGAAATCGTTGAGAAATAAAGGCTGGTTTGGGTTACGTTTGCATCTCTAATGGCACAGGGAACCTGCATTTAAGTGGTAGGCACTGTTGGTCTTGTATGTCCTCCATCAATGCAACCACCTATATTTGTATGATTTTATGCACTCTGAGGCTTTTACTTGAAATGTGATTTTATGAAGAAATGAATATGTACATATTTTCTGTGGTTGAAATGTTATTTTATTGTATGCTTGTACTTTTATGGCTGTATTGGCGGCCGGATAAAGTTTTATGATGATGATGATAACTGTCAAATTACTTTGCTTACCAAGGTCATAAACAAAGTGTACCGAGCTAACGTAAGTGCCTTTAAACTAAATTCTCAGACGTTTTCTAAACACCATCTCCTCTTGGAGAGCATGTGGTAATATATTTTCTGAGCATTCACCAGGGCATCACCCAGATAACTGCCCTTCACCCTCGTTTTGTTCCTTGCCTTCAGTTCGAATAGCATACCTTTTATGGGGAGCGGCTTATGGAGGTAAAAGCAGCGGGCGGTGGGGCAGGGTGGGGGGGACTCGACAGACAATGATGAGGGGAAATTAAATAAATAATTACTTTTCCCTCGTCGTCTGTCGAGTCCCCCCCCAAACACCACCTAACCGCTGTTACCTGCACGAGCCGCTCCTGCCTTTTTGATAGGCAATATCTCATGGTAATCCCTGGTTAGAACGTTCATTATTGCTATATTAAGATAACCCACAATTGATTGTTCTCGTCACTTTAATTCCATTTATTAACCAGTTGCATGCTTGTGACGGAACCGCTCCGTCACAAGCCACGGGTGAGCTGTGCTTGTGACGGAACAGTTCTGTCGCGGCCCGCTCGCCGCGCCTGCACGGTGCTGATTTCGCGCCTGCGCTGACGCTTTAATGGGTGGGCGGGCGGGTTCGTGACGGAACCGTTCCGTCACAAGCACAGCTCACCCGCGAGCCGTGACGGAGCGGTTCCGTCACTAGTATGGAGCCGCCGCGCGGTCGCCCCACCCCCTTAGCGCTGCGGCGGAATAGCTGCAGCAGCGAAGGTGTTAAATCTACTTCTCTAAAACAAGGGTAGTCTTTTTTTCTGTGTATCCATTAGTAGAATCCCACAATTAGAATTTGTATAGTTATCATTGAAACCCCTTTGCATTATATGATGGAAAGCAATGCATTAAAACATTTCATATAGTTTTAGACAAAACATATATTGAATAATAAAGGTGAGTGGTGTAAAGGACTGAACTTTAAAAAAGGAGTTGAGTTGATGTTAGGGTTCCAGACTCAACTAGCAAATAATTTTATTTCTTTTTTAATTCTCAGCTCACAAATATTGTGGCTTGAGTCAGCAGCACAACCATACACCCCCCAGTGTCCCTATTGTCACACCTGGCAACAGTAGCGGCTGGTGGATTTTCAAAGTAGTGGGGCGAAAAATTTCTACCCAAGTATAATGAGCGAGTAAGGCTGAAGTGCAAAAGGGGGATGTGGGGGTTCTCCCCCTGACAAGAAAACTTTTGTAAAAAAAGGATTCAAATGGTGGCCTTTACACCATATATTTACTGTGTGGTAATCTGTTTATTTACATAAATACTTCTTCCATGTTCCTTCTCCTCCTCCACACAAACCCCATTAAGCCTTACGTGTGTTTAAAATAAATCCATGCTTTTGAGAATCCTTTATTGCCGTCCCACTCTTTTTCCCCCTCCCTGGCTGTTGCCCACTCTTGTGATGACTGTTCTATTGCCCTCATGCCTCTGCAGCCCCTCTCTGTCAAGTTGGTTAAATAAATAAAAGAAACTGTAGCCTGGAAGGACGTTGATTATGCCAAAGTTCATGAGTAACTGCATTTGTTGCATTTTCAGGTCAGTAAAAGCAATGAAAACATAGTCATGGCTCTGCTCTCCAGCTTGCGATTTGTCACAAGCAACTCAGTCAGCGTGCTGCTGTGTATGATTAACATATATAGCGCTTAGAAATGAAATGAGAGTCTATGCGCAGGTGGTGATTAATGCTTCCTGCTTTTGGGCTGTAACAGCACATAGTCATTAAAATCAAGTTTTTTGCCTCAGATTTTAAAGCTACAAATGTCTGATGTGTTGCAAGTTCTAGCACGCCATGTTTCCTACTGGTGCAGACTAATATTTAAAGAATTTAAAGTATCCAAAGCTAACATTTCAGTGCGGTGCAACACATATTTAATTCCAAGTCCTAACCCCATATCATTGCTTGAGTGTCGGGCCCACATATCCATAAAGTGCTTCAGTAATTATTTGAAGAGAGGTAAGCTATTAATAAAGTGAAACCCCTTTTATATAAAACTTTCTGTGAAGTTTCTAAGCAGCTATTCAACTTGTCGCCAAACTGATGTTACACCCAAGGAATGACAGACCGATGATAACGTACTATGGACATCACTTTCACGTGCAAATACCACAACCCTGGCAGCAGCGCTGGTACCCAGGACTGGCTTACAGCAGAGGCACGCACAATAAAACATGTTACCTGAGGGCGGTAGCACCGAAACAAAATGGCAGTGGCGTAAACGAACCATAAGCCCCCTTCCTCCCCGGTCATGCGTCTCAGATATTACAGCAATTAATAGAAGTGCATCTGAGGGTAGCACTGTTAGACTATTTGGGACAAAGAAGGCTAACGTAACGACACATATCCAAGGAATACAAGCAGCCGAGGTGCGTCCATTATGGGCGTAGGGGCGTAGCCCCACCAGCCACATGGACACGCATTGCGGCCGCAATCCTTTTACAATAAAATTACTCACAGATTACGAGCAAGCCGAGTCAGCCGCCGGGACACACCCGGCGATTTCGGAATGTGCAGGGGGTGTGGCCTGCTGCAGCTTGAGTGACAGTACACTCAGGCTGCAGTAGACAGACCGTAGTGCGCAAGTGCAAGTTGGGATCCAACTTTGCCAAGCATGCGCACTGAAAGTTCCCCAGCGGGACCCAGGGGTACTTCTTAGCCTGCCTAGCCCGGGTTTCAAGGGGCGACAGGGCGAGCAGCAAATATGCCCCCCTAGCCAATCCTGGCGCTGCATGCAGCGCCAGGATTGGCTGGTCCAGTGCAGGCCAATCACTGTGTGATTTCGGGACGCCACGCCCGCCGCTGTGACGTGTAGCCTGGAGCTGGAGCTCGCCTTGTGCGCAGGCAGCAGACCGTGTGTGTGACTCCCGCCTCAGCGTTGTCACGGTACAGGTAAGGCCACAGTCAGTGCATTATATGCGTTCGCATCGCGTTATGTAAGGCAGTACGTTGTGTGCGCCGGAGGAGCTGCCTGACACTCAATATGTTTGACAACTAAGTGCAGTGGCGTAGCAAGGGCGCGTAGGCCCTAAAGGCCCAGGTGCCTCTTGTTTGGTTAAAAGCCATTATTTGAGTGTGCGGTCCCTCGCAACCCCGGGCGCGGTGCTACTGCACCTGCTGCGTTTCCACTACCGATAGCTACTTCAAGCTATCAGTAGTGGAGCGTGCCTGTTTACTGCTTCAGTGATCCCAAAAAGCCTGCCCTTTTGATAAACTCGCCTTTAGCGACGTTTCTGAAGTTCTGAACCAATACGTGTTTCAATAATAATTACGTTGTGTTTTTGTTGAACTACTTCTACATAAACAGCACAAGGAAAACGATAGTTCCAAAAGCAGGAAAGAGCAAATAGGCAATCGGAAGGAGGGCGGTCTAAGATGTGATGCACTCAGAGCAGCAGAGAAGGCTGCTGCCTCTGGTAGCCAGTGTGTTCTATTGGCAAGTGAGAGAAGAGAGCAATGGGACATCTAGCGAGCAGCACTTGCAGCGCTCTCAAACGTCCTAATTCCATGACTGAGTAGCTGATCCAGTCCATGTTTTTCTTTGCATTCTGGTGCTTGTTGTCCTGGTTTTATAAAGGCATACACATGACTGAAAGTCCCAGATTTAATGAAAAACAGTGCTGGAGTAAGCTATTCGCACGTGGACCTAGAAAACGTCAGAGCTCTGGACTAAAACTGTTAGAGCCTGCAAGCTACTTGATTCCATTTGTAGGCAAGGGATTCATTGCACTACTATACATGTAGTCTGAACATAAACAGGTCAAATTAAAAGTAACCCTTAACACGTATCACCAATTGACGTTGATGGATTTAGGATTTCAAGGATTAGGCAAGGTTTCATATCTGCTAAGTGGCTTCCTAGTTTGCAACACTTTCACCCAGTTCTGCCAACATCACTGCCAATGCGGGTGCTACCAGACAACACTTCTAAAAAAGAAAAACAAAACTGCATGTATCAAGTTACAAAGTGTCCATAGCTATAAATGTTGCTCTTGATGACGGCATATTAGGTGGCATATAGCCTATTGGCAGCTATTGGGTGGCTATCATCAGCAGGACACTCAGAATTTTCACTGTGATCTCAATCTTTGACTACTTTTGAGGTTTAATGTATAGTTTGGGGGTAGGTTTACTGGACAGACAGGAAAACATTCGTTGACATCTGTGAATGGCTGATCCCAGAGTCCCTGGGCAAGTAATAGAGAGCTGGTCTCATTGTGTTGTCTGTTAAGATGCAAACGTGGCATTTAACTGGGGTTCTGCATTGTATGACTAGGCTGGAATTAGAGGAAAAGGTTAACCATGTCCTAATGAGTTTTGTGATGTGTGTTTATCTGAAATGGGAATTAAATAAAAGTCGAAAAAATGCTACGTTGTTTTTTATGTAAGATCAATATTGTGGCAGTTTATATTTTTAAGTCTGTTACAAAAAGTTTGTCATCTGGAATTATTATATTATAAAGGTGTGTTAAATGTATCTGGGTTTCTGTTGAAGTGCTCCCTATCCAGTGGGCTGTGTCTACACCATGAGTTTCAGAATGGTGAACTACACACACTTAAAGTGGCCAGTCCAGTGTGGAGAAGAAAATCAGATCTCTTTATCTAGGCTTGCAACGCTAAAACCTACTAGCTATAGGCATTCTAGAATGTTACTTTGTTCAATGTCAGCTTGGATTTTGAGATGTATTCTGACATCTTTCACCGGATTGCTTTTTAACTCCAGTGTTAATACTTTGAAGATGTGCATCACCTCCAGTTTTTAAAAGCGCTAATGTTGCTCATAGTAATTGTGGTTCTACACTGGACAGAAGCTACGTTGAAATCTCTTGTGTCGCACAGTGTTGTTTGATGTCCTTCACAAATAGTACTTGAACATGCATTTTTAAGGCAGTGAATTTTCTCAAGAAAATGTGATTCTTAAGCATAGAGCAATTAAAGTAAGATACGAGAGTCCGGAATTTCTCGGCAGGTCGCAAATAGTCTCTACCAAATTTAGCTGAGGTCATGGTCGTTATTCTTGAAACAGATGTTGACTTTCATGTCAGTGAGGCTTTTGTTTTCATAAGTAATATTTTGTACACATGTAATTATTTGACATGGTTTTAAAATTATTTTTTTTATATTCGAAGTATTTAGCTTTTTAATGCTCCCTGTGGAGGATGTCAGTTGCAAGATTAACCTCCCAGCTACTGATGGAGATGCCACAATGCTGTGGGTCGAGGAATCTGGAAGATGCATAAACATTAAATATATAGGATAGTGCTGTATGGGTGTTGCCCTTGAGCAGAAATCCTCCCCTTATGGAGGTCACTAGTTCCCTGTTTATCAGTCTAGCCATTGGCCAAGTCCCTGTGCTCCCAAATTGTTAACCAGCCACTATAAGTATGTTGCCAACAGGTTTAATAGTTTAATCATGCAGTCTTGTAACTGTAGAATTGGATGATGTTTTTATGTCCTGTCTTGTATGCTGTGTATCCAGCCCTGGTTGTGGAGGTCGCACCTGCAGGTTGAATCCGTAAGTAAGAACATTGTATGCTAATGGAGAGAACATCTAGAGTATTGTGTCCGGGGCCACTGCTCCAAAAAGATAAATAATGCAGATTGAAGATAGATGTGAGGCAAGCCATGAAGGCTGCACAATGCTCCTCTGATATTTTATGAAGAAAGATGAAAGGACAGGGTGGTCGGAAGGTGGACAGGGGGCATAGGGTGGGTACAGGTGGTCATTATTCCCTAGGCCCCATGCTTTTCCAGGGCCCAACGCCCATACTGCAAAATGTATTTATGAATTTTGGAGCAAGTCTGGTCTGTTTATTAATGATGACACAACCAACACAATTATGCTACTAGATGGCGCCAGATGCTTCAGATGCTCTCTTTTCTTTTGCTCCAGTACCATCGGGTCGAGTTCGTTCTATATAAAACTGCAAAAAAAAAATCGTTTCACATAGGATGGGTCATGAGGTCTCGCGGTGCAGGAAACCCATCTTGGGGAGTGGATATGAGATAGCACAGGGTTGAAGTCACAATGTGAGGAGTGGACATGAGCTAGTACAGGGCAGGAGCGACATTCTGAGGAGAGGACATGGGGTGGTACAGGGCAGGAGCGACAATGTGAGGAGAGGACTTGGGGTGGTCCAGGGCAGGAGTAAAATCCCATGGAGAGGTCACCGAGACTCTCAGTGACCTCTCCATGGGATGTTACTCCTGCCCTGGATCATCCCATGTCCTCTCCTCAGATTGTAGCTCTTGAGACTGTGTAGGAGTCTCACCCTTTCAAGTGGGCATGAGGTGGCAGTGTATGAACCATGCTTTATAAATCTTTGATTGATTTATTGACATCCCAAGGAGTGGCCATGAGGGGACACCTTGCATGAGTCTCATTCTGTGGCGTGGATATGAGGTAACACTGTGTAAGAGTCAAAACCCTATGGGGGATCTGGTCTTCGCCACTGACTGGACTCAACACGATCTCATGTAGATTCCAACAAGTAGAGTGTGCATCAGAAGACTCATGCATGCTTTGTCAAGCAGGCTGTGAACCAAGTGACATGGGGTGGGCAGATTGGACCCCTTTTGAACGAGGGTACGCTGGACTTCACGTGACACTCTGCAGGCCACATCCATGGGTAGTGAATGTATGAAGCTCTATGTTTATACTGAATAAGCAGCTACCTATGTTATGCCATCTATTAATGTAATAACTGCACTTTCACAATTGCTTTATTAACCTTCCTGCTTTCTCAAATTTGCTTGAAAATGCACTATTTTTCTTCTTTTTTTTCAAAATGTTCTTGGTGGAGGTAACCCCCCCAAACCCCCCTTTTGGGGTTCGGGATCGCTCGCTGCGCTCACTCGCTACGGTGCTGTCTGCAAATTACTTTGTGCCCCACCACTTTCAAATGTCACCCACCGCCCCTGAATACAAGTACGTTGGCATCAGATGTTTAAAACGGTGCAGCAGCAATGTGAGCTCACTCAGAGAAAGGAAGCTGCTGAATAAAGTCCCCAGTTTGTGTTTTTAGAGAACTGCCATTTGTTCACACTACCTAACTTGGTTAGATTGTCAATGCGCAAATAACTGACTGGAATGCAACTGTTAACTTCAGCAGCGGCCGGCATGCTCGAGGGAGGGAGAGGGGGGGTCTCGGGTGGGGAATAAACAAACCATTAAAATAAAACATACCTGAGTGAGTGTCGGGGTAACGCACTGCCTCCGCTCCAGGATGGTCACGCTGTACTGGCGGATCCTCGTGTTCCTGCTGCAGGAAGCAGCCAGCAGGCAGCTTCCTGCTTCCCCCACCTACGTAATGCACACCAATCAAAACTCTGGTAGGCACAGGAGGTGGGCGCCCCAGCCGGGACATTTTCTCTGCCTAGAGAAAAAGGGAGAGTGGACGGTCCTGATCGAGGGCAGGGGGAGTAGCTTAAGCACTGTTGTGGGTACTGACTGTTTGGTCGACCTTGGGGCAAGCCAATCCCCCCCTGCCCTCAAACAGGACCGTCCACCCTCCCGCCCCCAACCAGGCACAGAGGCACTTCTGCTTTCTCGCAATGCAGAAACATAAATGGTCGTTTTTACCGTTTATGTTTCTGCCTTCTCACACCACGAGAAAACAGTGAGGCGACGCCCCCTTGTCCCAATGGGGGAGCCGCCACTGCCTGGCAAACTGTGTCATGCGAAGGGTGGGGACAGATGAATAGCTTCTTCTACTGTAGCTTCAGGAACATTTTTTCAATAAAATCACTGGAACAATTATAAAGTTAAAGAGGTTTGTGAAGTAGGTTGGAACACTCTTGTTGTTTTGGTATCAAAGACTCAGTAGAGCATATATTTTGTAGGATGATTTCCCCAAGAAAATTAATGATTTGCCCGGAAAGTATATTTTTCCAGGGAAAAGTCAAACATAGTGAACAATCTAAGCAACTTTATAAAATACAAGCGCTGTGTAATTTGCCAGCGAAATTACAACTTCGCCCACCTATAACAGTAGTGGCAGATAACACCTCAATTAATTTTTTGATGGTGACGCATATGATACCCCTAGAACTAATCAGTGATTTCATAGATGCATCTGTCCTTTGCAAAAGGGTATTGTCAGGGAACATAACTCATGATAGGCTGTATTGTACATTGGGCTCAAATTCTCATGGTGCACTGAGTTGCAACCTAAATTTTGGGCATCTGTGAAGACCAAGACTGTGAGTCAGAGTGCACATAATTTGTTGTGTTGTGTTGCTGTCTCTGTCTGTAAAGGATGCCTGGGAGATCATTGGCACCCCTATAGCCCCCACCTAAAGGGCATCCTCAGGAGGTGGCACACTGACTATCTGGCACTTCATATGTGATACACAATCAATACACCTCGCCAACAGCTTTTTGTCCCTTCCTCTGCTTTGTAATACGGTGGAGCTACAAAGGCTTTTCCTCATTTGCAATGGGTCCATGTTCCCACACATAGTGTATTGTATTGTAATTGTATTGTAATTGCATTTATATAGCGCTTATTACCCCTGACGAGGCGTCAAAGCGCTTTTTCGGCGAGTATCACGCTACTCCGCGACCCATAGAGGATTAGTGTTGAATTAGTATAGTGAAACATGCAAGTACATTTTAAGTGGTGGATAGGTTAGTCAGTTATTTGGATTTGGAATGATAGCAGAAGGATAGAGGAGGACAAAGGTTTGTATTTATATGGTGCTTGTTGACGCACGCTATTCAGGAAGCCTACAAATGATTAGTGGTGAATTAACATGGTGAAATATGAAGTAATTTCAGTGGTGGATATTAGTCAGTTACTTGGAGAGAGAAGGATAGTGGAGGGATAAAAGGGGAAGAAAGATTTGCATTCATATAGCACTTGTTACCCCTGATGGGTGTTGAAGCGCATTTCTGGCGAGTAGTATGCCACTCCGGAACCAATAAAGGATTACTGTTGAAAATTAGTATAGTAAAAAATATGAAGTAATTTGAGTAGTGGATATGTTATTCAGTTATTTGGGTAGTATATTAGTATAGTTGAATATGGAATTTGAGAAGTGAACATGTTAGTCTGTTAATTTCGATTGAAAAAGGATTGTGGAGGAATAAAAGAGTGAAGGATTTTTTTTGTTTGTTTGTTTGTTTTAGGTCTTAGCAGTAGGAGGAGGCTTTTGGATGAGTAAAAAGGAGTTTTGGAGGGGAGGACTCAGAGTTTAGAAAGGTTTTTTTAGGGGATCGGTATAGTAAAAGAGGTGTCAGATGATGCAAGAAGGGGTAGAGTAGGAAATAGTCTAGAAAGGGTTATTTTGGCAATCATAGTAATGGTATGGGGTTTGGGATAAATGAGAGAATAGATGTAGAGGATATATTGCTAGATGTATAATAGGATGAGAGATAGGGTAGTGCATTAGAAGGAGTAGTAGAAGAAGTTTGAGATGAGTCAGAAGGTTGGGCCAGAAGATATATTGAGCGAAGTATACACTGTGAGATAGGGTAGTGCATTGGAAATGCTAAATTAGAAGAAAGTGATAAATATATAGATCCATAATTACATTGAAAGTATATAGATACATAAAAGAGGTAAGTATATGTAGAATAAAGATATTAATATAGGCAGAGGATGAGAAATAGGGTAGTGCATTGGATATGCTTTTTCAGGAGAAAAGTAACAGACACACAGATCCAAGTAAATAGAAGGTACAAAGATGCACAATGGAAGTATGTACATGTAGACCAAAGATGATTTTTATTTATTTATTATTATTATTATTATTTTGCTCGACAACGTAATTATTTTACATGTTTATACAAAGTAAAACACAAAGATAGGTGCATATCTATAGTGAAAAAAAATGGTTGTATACAGAGGGATATGCTGTAAATTTCTGTTTGCGTATGGTGTTTATGTGGGGAAGAGTCAAATCTTGAGTAGTTTTCTGAAGATAAAGTGGTTGTCGGTGAACCTTATGTTGGGGGTTAAAGAGTACCATAGTTTGGCTGCTTGAACAGAGAAGGATGTTCCACCCATGGTTTTTTTCTTGTATGGTGGGATTTTGAGGCGAGTAGCTCCTTTAGAGCGGAGGTTCCTTTGTTGAATGTGTTTGGTGATTTTATTCCTGATGAAGAGTGGTCCTATTCCATGAATTGCTTTGTGGGTGATACAAAGCAGCTTGAACGTGGATCTTCTGGCAACCGATAACCAATGCAGGGCATTCAAGGCAGCGGAGGTGTTGTCTTGCGGTTTGATATGCAAGAGTAGTCTGGCAGCAGAGTTCTCAATCCGTTGTAGTCTTTTGATGGTTGTTAAAGGTGATCCGTGGTAGAGGCTATTGGCGTAATTGAGTTTGGACAGAACAAGGGAGATCGTAGCTTGGACCTTGTGTGGAAATCTGAAATGAGGGAAAATTCATCGCAGCGTTTTTATAGTAGCAAAGCTTGATCTTGCTAGTTTATCCACTTTGGCATTCATCAACAGCTTGGAGTCCATGGTCATTCCGAGGTTTCTTACTTCCTTTGATACTTTAGGCAGTGATACCAGTTGATCAGGCCATGCGGCAAGCGGGTTGTAATGTTTCCTATCACCACACATGAATATTTCAGTTTTTGAGATGGCTCCAGGTCATCCACTGATCCACGGCTCTGAGACAGCTGAAAATTGGTGATTTTCCAATGTCTTTGGGGCATTCCAGTTGAAGGAGTATTTGCGTATCATCTGCATAGTTATAGCACATGAGGTGAAATTTATTGATCAGTACTGATAATGACTTCATGTAGATGTTGAAAAGCATGGGCGACATGATAGAACCTTGAGGGACCCCTGCTTTTGTGGAGTACGGTTTGGACGAGAAAGGTGGGGTATGGATGATATTAGTTCTGTTTCGAAGGTAGGATGCGATCCAGTCTAGATCAGTTCCCTCTATGCCAGCTTCATAGAGTCTTTGTTTCAGAGTGTCATGGTCAACCGTGTCAAAGGCAGCTGAGAGGTCCAAGAGGAGTAGCGCAGCAACCCCGTTGCGGTCAACTATATTCTTTAGGTCATCCCAGATGGCAAGGAGGGCAGAATCAGTGCCACTTCCTGGACGGAATCCTGTTTGGAAGTCTGAAAGTATGTCATTCTCTTCAATGAATTGTGACATCTGGGCGAATTCTGCTCTTTCTATCAGTTTTCCCAGGAACGGTCT
The DNA here is from genome assembly GCF_964263255.1 of Lissotriton vulgaris. Lineage (NCBI taxonomy): Eukaryota > Metazoa > Chordata > Amphibia > Caudata > Salamandridae > Lissotriton > Lissotriton vulgaris. Next base: position 224,586,425 of record NC_141693.1, on the reverse strand, counting down.
ATTTGTAATGGGTCTGTAGTTGTCAGGGTTCAGCAGGTCCAAGTTTGCTTTCTTCAGTAAAGGGCGTATGTATGACTTTTTGAGTTCTTCAGGAAATATTCCAGTAGTTAAGGAATCGTTTATGATTCTTCTTACTGGAGTGGCAGCAGAGGTTGTTAAAAGAATTGTCTTGAAAGTTTGTGGCGGACAGGGGTCAGAAGGGCTGCCGGCAGGCCTGCTTGCTCTGACCAGGTCCATGAATTAATCGTGTGAGATGTGTTGGAAGGAACAGAGAGGCTTGATTAGAGCATTCTTGGATTGTTGTTTTGTACAAGGGTTAGTGCTGGTGCTTTGTTTCTGTTTTAAGTACGATTCCAACGTGTCTGCTTTGTCCATGTAATGATTTGCCAGTTTATTTGTGAAATCTTGAGTAACAGGATGAGTTCCTTCTAGGCAATTTGGTTTGCGAAATACTTTAATATCTTTATTCGGCAAATTGATCACCATAAAAGAATGCATATACAATATACATTTCCAATTCTCCGGTTAAAATTATTAAAAATGCGCATAAAAGAAAAGAGGTACACCACAGTCACTGATTTGCTACCAGCAGCTACAGCATCAGACCGTAGGTCCCCCCGAATGCAATTTCAGTAAACGGGAGCGCATCATCCACGCACTGCCCAGGAATTTTGCCACCCCGCATATCATGATGGAAGATGAAGAGTCCGTAGAAAGTACACGTAGTGCCTGGGTATGGCACCTCAACCCCAATTCCCTGCAAACAGGTTTCAGCCAAAATTTTCGCGCCCCTTTATAAGCTGGGCAGGCAAAAAAATAGATGGGCCACAGACTCCTTTGGTGCTACACAGCCAGGGCATGAACGCAGGGGGGCACCAGAGTTCGACCACCTCGCCATGAAGTCATGCACCGGAAGCGTCCCATATCGCAGTTTTAGATATAGCGCTCGATCAAGAGGTTTGGTTATCAGGTCAAGGAAGGGTTCCAATTTTCTCACACATTTAAATAACAAAAATTGGTCCGTGAGTGGGCCCCCATCCGTAACCCTCAGTGCATTACTCTGCACCCAGTCCCAGTATAGCTTTTTAATCACTTCCTTGGGTGGCGGTGATTGTGACTCCCAAGCATCCCTTAGCCCCAAGTTAAGAACCAAGTCTCTCAATTTATTCAGCCATCCTATTTTTTTTCCTGTGTCCAGTTGAAGAAAATCGTCCAACCCATCAGCATATTTTACAAGCTCCTCAGTTCTTCTTAAGCGAGTCCAGAAGAGCAACGGGCGTAGCCTTACCAAGTCCTTTAGTGCTCTTCTGCCCAGATCTAGTCTCAGGGGGATCAGTGGGGTGGAAGCAGGAAGAGCCACCACCTTCCTTAGAAAATTGTTTTCCGCTGTTGATAGTTCTGAAACATTTTCGAACCCCCAGAGTCCGGAGCCATATAGTGCCGCCGGAAGGATCTGACCCTCATAGATCGCCATGGCCGGGGAGACAGGTTTGCTACTTGACTCACGGAGCTCCCTCAAAGTCACCCCGGATACCCTTTGGTGGCTGAGTAACATTTTGGCCAAGTGGTCCTTCCAAGTCATTCGACTATTTATCCGGACACCGAGATAGTCAAATGAATCGACCAACTCCAGGGGAACACCATTGAGCAGGAAATTATTTTTAAATCTTTTAGAGGGGGAGAGTGCCATCAGTTTGGTTTTGGAGGTATTGATGGTTAAGCCTTGGATGGTACAAAAGGAGCTAAACCGGTTCAAGAGTTTTTGCAGACCCACTGGGGATTTGGAGATTAATAAGGTGTCGTCAGCGAAGAGTAAGGTGGGGATTTTTTCCCCCGCCAGGGATGGGGCGTCCGTCTCTTCCCCCTTCAAATGGTCCACCACTCCATTCACGAATAGGGAGAAAAGGGTCGGAGCCATGACACAGCCCTGGCGTACTCCTCTCCTCACAGGGACCCTGTCTGTTAACTGTCCCTGGGATCCCAATCTGACCCTCGCGTAATTCCCCTCGTGGAGCTTTACGATTAGATTCAGGAGACCACTGGGAAATCCCATCTCTCCTAGGATCTCCCATAATTTTGCCCGGGGGACCAGGTCGAAAGCCGTTTTGAGATCTATGAAGGCCACGTATAAACTGCCTTTCTTGATGGTAACTGCCTTCCAATAAATAACAAAAAAGCGAAAGACCTGGTCCATCGTGCCTACCTTTCTTCTGAAACCCGCTTGGAGGTGGGAAAGAATACTGGCCTCCTCCATCCAATCTCCTACTCTTGAAATGATGACCCTGCCGACCACTTTCTGAATTATATCTATCAAACTGATAGGTCTGTAGTTCGCAGGGTCATCTCTTGCCCCCTTCTTGAACACAGTTACTACCTCTGCCCCCTTCGAAGAATCTGGAACCTGGTGACCCCTGGTAATCAAATTCATTATTGTGGCGATTAATTTGGCCCAAGCCTGCGGCTCCGCGATCAGCAGGTCCCCAGGGATCCCATCCTGCCCGGCTGCTTTCTTTGGGGTTAGATGTCTAATCGCCATCACTACTTCTGTGGTCGTGAATGGAAGGTCGTCCACCCCTAGGGGCTCCCCTACACCCAAACTATCTGCCCCGGGGCTAGCTGTTTCATCAATACCTCCATATAGGGATGAGAAATGATCAAACCATTGCTGACTGGTTATGTGTACAGCCAATGGTTGCGATTTCCTCTGCCTGGTTCTATTAATCAGATCCCAAAAAAGGTTCGGGTTCCTTCTACCCACAGCATTGGATAGATCCTGCCAATGCTGTTCCTCCCACTCACGTTTGGCCAGTGATAATGCTTTTAGGTAGTCCTTCCTGGCCGCTCTAACCAGCAAAGGATCCCCAAAAAGCAGGGCTTTTGTCAAGTTTTTCCTTTTGCCCTTACACTCATCTGTATACCAAGGTTTATTAGAAATGGGAGGTGTAATAGTATCCCTATTGCTTTTCCCTTTCGAGGTAAAAAATTGACCAACATGATCTATTGTAGTTTTATAAGCTGAGTCAAGGGAGAAGTGCGGAAACCCGCTAAACTGATTTTCACCGACCCAGACTTCCAAATCAGAGGACAAGCCCTCTACCAGAGATTTAATGGCCCCTAGCTCATCCTCCTTAAGGTTAGCCCTATCCCATTTTAGTCTGCGATTGTTGTTATATGGGATAATCTCTTTAGATGTTTTTAAGGTGACATTCGCCCTCCTATCTTTAAGGGTACCCCAATTAAACTTACAACACAGGGGGTTGTGGTCACTATCCTGACTTGGGAGGACCTCCATGTCAATAAGGTCTGCCCAGAAACTAACATCCATTAGGATGTAGTCAATTCGGGACGGCCCAGTAAGTCTGTTGAAGGTCAGTGCCCCTGCCTGATCGGATATAGTCCTGCCATTGAGGGCTCTTAACTTATGGTCCCTAGTCAGTGCATTGATTTGAATTGCCCTAGCTGACCATTTTGAGTCTTCCTCTTCAATACCCAAGGGGTCATCTCCGAGGAGGGGTTCAAACGTGCAGTTAAAATCACCCCCCACGATGATTTTTGCTGATGAAGGGCAATTAGCTAAGGCGGAGTCCAGAGCTGTTAAAATTGAAGAGGCAGAGTCCCTGGGTGCCCCTCTAGCGTAAACATTGAAAAGGTCCAGCCTACTACCCTCCACATTTCCTCTAGAGGAGAGGTGGAGTATTTCATTACACTCCAAGTTGTGGCATGTGACCACCCAATCCAGCTCTATTTTAATCCAGACCACGAGGCCACCCGCTGGTCTGCCCTTTCCCTTGCTTACTGCTGGCAAAAAGTGGGTGGTATACCCCGATTTGTGTAAGGGTAATAGGCTCCAGGTTTCCTGAAACAGGCAAACATCAAACCTCTCAATGAACGTGTGCCACTCTGGAATTTCTAACTTCCTTTTTAACCCCGCAATGTTCCAAGAAAGGAGGTTTATTACCCGCCTTCCTTTGGGCACTATAGCGTGTCCCCCCTTAATCACTCCCTCATTATCCGCCATGGTCATGCAGCTCCCCCCATCCTGAGTCAAAGGAATAGGGTTTGCAAGACAACCAACCATGCTAGCTGACATGAAGGCCTCAGTAATGTTATTAGTAATAACAATTTGAGCTGGAAAAGACTAACTTCCCCTGCGTCTATACTGCCACAAAGTCGTCGTGGGGCCTCCTCCCCAGGGTGTTCACATATCTCCCCCCCGGGCACTGAACTTCAATCGCAATCTTCCAGCCCGGAAAGCTGCGAAAACCGATTGAAAGTGTCCAACGGGGTAAAAGGTCTTAGATGATTCATCCTGGTGCCATGGTTCATCCTATGTCTATAAGGAACCGTAGACCAGGCAGAGTACTGGTCAGACGCCAAGGCAAAGTGTTGCCCATACTGAGGATGATTGTTGTTATAGGGCAAGGTAAGGGGTGGCCTATAGGATTGAAACTTATTTGGATATTTAAAGGGAATAGCCTCTGACCTGTGATAGAAGTATGTTAGGGCCCGAGGGATGATGCGAGTTTCCCCATTTCCAGGTGGCCAATTTAGGATATAGTCAACAGCCCGGGGATCTCTAAAGTTGACCACCACTAGATCCCCCTCTATATCTTTAGTTTTACTCCCCAGCCAGTTGATCCGTCTAACATGCACTATATCCCCATCTATATTGGGCGCTATCGGCCTATACGTCCTCAGCCAATGAATGATTTTATTTTTAAGGTCAACGTATCCCTCCTTCTTATTTTCTGCTAACTGGGGGACCCCAGTCAAGACCACCACAAAGGGCACTGCTTCTGGGGGAATCTCCACTTGTGGCACCTTTTTATGTGGTATTCTATTATATCTACCTTCCCCTTGGTCGTTCTGGTTGTTACTTGACGGGGCCTTTGTGATTGGTTTATTTGGGGCATCACCTGATTCAATTACTGGTGTCTTTAATTGTTTTGGAAGCGGTGGGTTTTGGGACGGAAGGTCAACTCTACCCTGGGGCTGTGAAGTTTGCTTGGCCGGCTGAGCTGGGGCAGATGGGTTTTTTGGAACAGTGGTAGAAGGGAGCCTTACCAAAGGTGTAGAATACGCTACCCCATTCCCCTGGGGTTTAGTCAGAGTGACCATGCTAGTTATGGCAGCTTCCAGTATGGTCAGTCTAATTTCCACCTTTTTAATGGACTCATTAATAGGTAAAAGGAGAGATCTCAACAAAAACTCCAAGTTCCCTATCAATGTGGGGGGAGATGAAGTAACAGCTGCTGTAGCTCCTGCATTGCTGTCAGGAACCACAGCCTGTATAGCTGTTTTAGATGAACTATGAACCAATGGTGGTACTACTACTGGTGTAAGATCCTGTTCCTCTGCAGGGGTAATCACGGTTGAAATGTGGGTTTTTGCCCCTTTACCAAAATCAATATGCGGGGTTTTAGCTTTACCTGGTGCCACCCTTTGTTTCCTCCTTTTTTTACTAGGTGGTGGGCGGTGGATCTGGGCAGCAAATAAAAGCTTTGGTTTCTGTTTCCTAGACTTGGATGTGACAATGGTGCGACTTGGACTAGGGGTCGGAGAATCAATTATAATGTTATCCAAGGGCAAACAGGGTGTGGATACAAAATCACGGAACAATAGGGGAACGCCTTCTTGACTAGCGTTATCCTCACTCAAGTCAACTGAACCTCCCTCCCGGGTCAAAACAAGCAGGGAACTATCAGTGAGGGGTCTATGTTTCATGCTCTCAACTGAGCGACGCCGCTCTGCCCTACGCTCTGCTAGGATAGAATCATTTTCACCCTCACTCTTCTTGGGAAAGTAGTTCTCCAAAGACCCATTGCGTAGTCTTCCTTTTTTCCCAGGGGTTTCCTCCTCTGTCGACATAACCAACGTGTGGCAGGACACGGGCCACTGAACTACAGATGTTAAGGGATAGGCCCAGCCCGGCCTCCTCTGGCCTACGAGGGCCTTAGAGGGCCCGCCCTTTGCCCAGGCTTAGCCCCGGGCGTCCCGCACGCGTCCCGCTTGGCGGGGGTCAGTTGCTTATATTAAGGTGAAGAGGTGGTTGGGGGCGGGGCAAGCAGGGAGAGCGTCCAGGTGCAGGTGATGGCAACACAGGGACTCCTGGGAAATGGAGTCCCTGTCCCTCACCTGGCGCTCGCAGCCCTGGAAGAGTGTTCTTTTCACGCCCTTTGAATCCGCCCAAGTCGCCAGCAAGGATCCTTCTCCTCGGTTGAGCACCCAGCAGGACGGGCGATGCGGGACCCGCGCAGCGGGTACCGCGAGGTGCAGCGGTGGAAAATGCAAATTCAGCAGCAGTACGTTGCAGGGATTACACAGTGAGCTCCCTGGACAGCAGTTACAGTTTAGGCGTCTCCCAAAGTTCCTAAGGATGCAGCGCCTTTAGCTCGGTGGTAGGGGGCGGGGCAAGCAGGGAGAGCGTCCAGGTGCAGGTGATGGCAACACAGGGACTCCTGGGAAATGGAGTCCCTGTCCCTCACCTGGCGCACGCAGCCCTGGAAGAGTGTTCTTTTCGCGCCCTTTGAATCCGCCCAAGTCGCCAGCAAGGATCCTTCTCCTCGGTTGAGCACCCAGCAGGACGGGCGATGCGGGACCCGCGCAGCGGGTACCGCGAGGTGCAGCGGTGGAAAATGCAAATTCAGCAGCAGTACGTTGCAGGGATTACACGGTGAGCTCCCTGGACAGCAGTTACAGTTTAGGCGTCTCCCAAAGTTCCTAAGGATGCAGCGCCTTTAGCTCGGTGGTAGGGGGTGGGGCAAGCAGGGAGAGCGTCCAGTTGCAGGTGATGGCAACACAGGGACTCCTGGGAAATGGAGTCCCTGTCCCTCACCTGGCGCTCGCAGCCCTGGAAGAGTGTTCTTTTCGCGCCCTTTGAATCCGCCCAAGTCGCCAGCAAGGATCCTTCTCCTCGGTTGAGCACCCAGCAGGACGGGCGATGCGGGACCCGCGCAGCGGTGGAAAATGCAAATTCAGCAGCAGTACGTTGCAGGGATTACACGGTGAGCTCCCTGGACAGCAGTTACAGTTTAAGCGTCTCCCCCGGTTTGCGAAATTCATTGAGTATTTTATAGAATTCTTTATTTGCACATTTAGCGTTTTGAATTCTGTCTGAATAGTACTCTTTCTTAGCTTTTTTGATAGCCGACTTGTATAATCTATTAATTTTCTGTAGGTGAAGTTTGTCTTGTTTGGTGTTTGTTTTGAGCCAGGTACATTGCAGCTTTCTAATTTGTTGTTTTATGTCTTTTATTTCTATGTTTTTCCAAGGCACTTTTTTTCTTTTGTTCTGTTGTGTGGTTTTGAGTGGTATCAGGATGTCAAAAGCTTCCTGTAGCCACTCATAAATTTTGAACAGAGTTTATGGTTTCCAGATTTGTACAGGATGTTAGCTGTGTTTCCAAGTGTTCCAAATTGAGTTTGTTCCATGGTCGATAGGTGGATGGATGTAAGGTAGTTTTAGGTGAGTCGCTTAGCGTTGTTTTATGTTGGAAGGCAAGCAAGTGGTGGTCTGACCATGTGACTGGAGTTATAGTTTGAAAGGAAACTAGTTCAGTATTATCAAAAATGACATCTAGGATATGTCCAGCGGTGTGTGTCGGACTGTAAACAATCTAATGCAGGTTCAATGCATCTAGGTCAGTGATTATAGGTTTTAGATGGGTCGTATTGGGTTTATCAAACCAAAGGTTAAGGTCACCCAGAACGCATAGGTTGGAGTGTATTGTTATCAGGTTTGAAACTGTGTCTAGAAGTGCATCAGGGAATGTTGACTTGCTAGGTAGAGGTCTGTAAAGGAGCAGGAAGTTACAGGAGGAAGAAGGTGTAGAAATGCATCTTGTTAGAAGAGCCTCACAATTCTTTATGAAGATGTTGTCAATTTTAGTGATATGTAAGTATGGGCGAATTTTGCTAATCAGCGGTTCGCGAATTCACGTGAAATCGCAAAAAAATCCACAAATTTGCATATTTCCCCACAAAATCGCGGATTTTTTTGCGATTTTGCACCACCGCTAGTGTGTGTTGGGGGGGGCAAACGGGGGGCTTCTATGCGAGTTCACATGCCTCTTCTGTGTATAGAAGGACAGGCACCGATCAGAGCAGCAGACGAGGAGAAAGAAGCTTGTGGTCACAGGAACTGCACGGGGATAGAGCTCGTGAAAGTCAAGAATGCAAAGGCCTCCATCAAGCATCATAGCTAATTTTCGACGGTAGATATGGAGAGACCACACACCTGCCCAGCCTCGACAAAGCACATATTTTTTTGGGGCTGATTAACTTTGCCATCGCGCTGAAGGGTGCTGGGGTCCCTCGAGTGAGCTGTCCATCATAGTGGCTAAACGGCAGGAAGACGGTGCACACCGCTAGTGTGTGGGGGGGGCAAACAGAGGGGTTTCTATGGGAGTTCACATGCCTCTTATGTGTTTAAAAGGACAGGCACCGATCAGAGCAGCAGATCCGGGGAGAAAGAAGCTCGTGGTCACAGGAACTGCACGGGGATAGAGCTTGTGACAGTCAAAGATGCAAAGGCCTCCATCAAGCATCATAGCTAATTTTCGACGGTAGATATGGGGAGAACACACACCTTCCCAGCCTGGACAAAACGCACATTTTTTGGGGGCTGGTTAACTTTACCATCGCGCCGAAGGGTGCCGGGGTCCCTCGAGTGAGCTGTCCATCATAGTGGGTAAAGGGCGGGAAGACGGTGCACACCACTAGTGTGTGTGGGGGGGGAAAACGGGCGGGCTTCTATGCGAGTTCACATGCCTCCTCTGTGTATAAAAGGACAGGCACCGATCAGAGCAGCAGATGAGGAGAAAGAAGCTTGTGGTCACAGGGACTGCACGGGGATAGAGCTTGTGAAAGTCAAGGATGCAAAGGCCTCCATCAAGTATCTTAGCTAATTTTCGACGGTAGATATGGGGAGAACACACAGCTGCCCAGCCTCAACAAAACGCAAATTTTTTTTGGGCTGATTAAGGAGTTACTGAATTTGACCTTCAACTCAGGCACCTGCTTTATCTATATCTGTAAGTGCTTCCTGCAGGAGCCTCGTTGTCTACTTGTAACTATTCTCTGACCCTGCTTCGAGGGTCAGAGCAGGGTAAGAGAATAGTTGCAAGTAGGCAAGGAGGCGCCGCTCAGGAAGCACTTACAGGGTTACAGCAGGTGCCCAAGTTGAAGTTAATTTCTTTGTTACCATTTTGTAATTGGTTACAAAGAAATTAGCTTCAACTTGGGCACCTGCTGTAACCCTGTAAGTGCTTCCTGAGCAAAATTCGTCCCGCTCGCGAATTTGCGGATTTTGCTGTGATTTCGCGTGATTTGCGGATCGCGAAATCGTGGAAAATCCGCAAATTCGCGAGCGGAACAAATTTTCCGCCCATACTTAGTGATATGTGTTGTTTGCCTGAATACAACAGCTAGACCACCTCCTTTTTGGGCTATACGATTTTGAGTGATTATTTGATAGCTTAGAGGAATGGTTCATGCAGGACTGGAGCCATATCTTCTTCCAACCATGATTCGGTTATGAATAGTATGTCTGGTTTTGCATTGGTCAGAAGGTCGTAGATGTGATGCTTGTTTTTAGAGAGGGATCGAGCATTTATTAGTAGACAGTTTAGTGAATGGACTTTGGTGACAGTGGGACTTTGTTTGGTAGAAGAGTTTTCAGTATTGTGTGGGTTTGTAGCAGGTGTGTTTTTAGTGCTGGTATTAGCTGTATTAGGATAGCAATCGTGTTGCTGTTCTGTATCGTGTTCCTCATCCAGCAGGCTAAGAAGGCATTTTGATGGGTCTGCATGTGTATGTGTTGGAGATGGTGTTTGAGAGTGAGTTGGAGTGCTGTGTTGCTTTTGTGGTGTAACATTGTTGTGAAGTAGACATGGGGAAGCAAAGTTGTGAGGTGTGGCATGTTGCTTATATTTTTTGCGTGTGTTTAAGGCGGAAGGTGTATGAGTCAGGGGAGGTGGTGCAGCATGTGGGTCATGTAGTAATATTCTAAATTGTCCAATGGATGAGAGGTGGTTAGAAGAGGGGTGCTGTATTGCTGTATCTGTGTTAGTTGTGGTGGAAGAGCAAAAGTTTGGCATTGGAGTTTGTTCCTTTGTGTGGTTTGAACGGTGGGTATATGTTTGTATTTTGTGATAGTAAGTATTATGAGGTGTTGCGCTTTGAAGATCTTGTTCTGCTGGTGTGTGTCATATGTTTTGCTTTTGAGGAGTAGTGAAAAAGGGTGCTGATGTATATGTTTCATGCAATGGATTTGGTTGTGTAGTATTGTTTGTGAGAGTTTGTGATGTAGAGGGGGTGGTGATGTGTTTATGAGTAGAGTGTATGTCGTGTGTAGGAGGGAATGAAGTAGAGGTGAGAGTGGTTATCTTAGACTGGTTTGTTGCAAGAGTTACAAAGTGTGGTGGTGTGCAGTGTGTTTGTTGTGCTTTAGTGCTATTATGGTAAAAGGGAGAGGAGGGTGTTTGTTGGACAACTGATGGAAGGATGATTATATGTTTATGTGATATGTTATATGCACAGAAATTGTCGTCCCGTTCTGTACTACAAAAGTGCTAGAAGGTCACAACAGTGAATGCTTCTGGGACACTGTCTTTATTATGACCCCAGAAAACCTTTCCCAAATGGTACCTGTAATACCAAAGTCCTCTCACTTGAAAGCAGGAAACATTAATATTGAGAAATGGCAGGAAATTAACTTGAAGTCACCATAATAGCTGGCACCATGTTTATTAAGTTGCTGCTATTTTGTTAGCCTGTGCTGCTTTCTCACCTCTGATCGATTTAGCCTCACTATCGTCCTAGGAACTGCTGCGTGAGGATTCACAAATGATTAGCTTATCCTCTGGAAGTTTGCATTTCTGTGTCTTCTTGAAGGCCCTTATTCGTTCTTCTCATGAGAAAGCTATGCACTTGCTGAGTTGTAGCTTCTGTTGCTTCTATTCTCACTTGAAATAAGTATGAAGAAAACAAACCTATAATTCATTCAAATTGGAGAGGAGTTAGCATTAGATGGTCACAGCTAATGGAGGAGACTGTCTATTGCTTTGCATACTGATATCACATTTTGCTTCTTTTGCTGAATGTGCACAGCTTATTTATAACTGCAACGTTCTCCTGGCGTGATACTACCACATTGCAAATTTAATCGTGCTCCCAGGCCTGTGAATGGAGCTGAGGATAAACATAAACTCACATAGCAAGATTGGCAGCACACTACACAAGCAACTTAAACTACAGCTGTTGCATCATAAAGCATTGATTATTGTTTTGGACTTTTGTGAAATTGTCTAAAGTTTGTACACATGGAGGCCTTAGGGCACCTCTCTGCGTGATGTATCTAGGACACTTGCTGGGATATTGTTTTCTTTCAAGTTAATTCACAGGCTTGGGCAAAGCTGCTTCAGCACTGCCCGCTGAGTTTGAATAAATCTGTATAAACAGGTCAAATTTGTTTATCTAAGTGCATCACAACCATCGTTCCCATTATAATTGTTTTCCTGCTCACATGTTTGATTTTGCACCATTAAACATATCATTTGAATATATATCTCATAAAACTAACAATAAAGCAGAAACTAAAGTCTACACTTCTGAAGAATGCAAAAAGAACAAATGATGAACGGAATGCTGAACAATATCAAACGCTAACCCCAAGTACATAGATCTGGTCCTAAATCCACAGTTGTATTGCTCACTACGCCATTCCAGTTTGGAACCAGCCATATGTAAATCTGTACGCTAGCGCAGGTGAGGTTTGCAGAAGGTTCTGGGGCGCTCTACAGAAGTACACTTGAAAATAGTTTTGAACTTATTTATGTACGGTGCTTTGAGGTAGAGAGATCACCCACTCCCCAGTGGGACGCCCAAAATCACCCAGTTTATACAAAAAATTGGTTTCCCCAGCACACGCTAATGTCAACATGTATATATATATATATATATATATATATATATATATATATATATATATATATATATATATATATATATATATATATATATATGTACACATATATATATATATATATATGTATATATATATCAACAATTCTTGTCTTTCTTTGTATTTGTTAGGTTTATTCTCATATGTTCTTGTTAAATTAATTATTAGCCTCTTATTAGCCAACATGTGTTTCGTCGCCCATGGCTGGTGGCCGAGACATCCTCAGTTAAAGCTCGCTGGGACAATGGAAGGCTGCACAAGCAACCACTTGGAAGGTGGTAAAACTGATGACAACAAATAATAAGGGATAATAATGACACGATTGGGAGAGAAAAACTAACATAGACAAGGGACGGAGTTATAACCGGTTAAAAGATAAAACTAACCATACCAACGAAACAGCCCTGAGGAATTTGCAGCCACCAGTTGTTGGCTAAAAAGAGGCTATAAAAAGACCTAATCAAGAACACATGAGAATAAACCTAACAAATACAAAGAAAGACAAGAATTGTTGATATCTGTAATTTATGTAATACATGTTGACATTAGCTTGTACGGGGGAAACCAACATTTTTCATATATATAGATATCTGTCATGCCTCTTTTCCCCATGTGAACAGTCCAGCCCAAACTGCCAGGCCAGGTCCTCCCCAGACCAGAAACAAGCATACTAGGACAGACTTTGGGGTATCACCCCTTATCAGCCAGGATAGCTTGATCCCAGTGGCATGGTGAGCATGGGACCCGTGTCTAGGCATACCTGTCCCCCTGTGAAAGGTAGGGCCGATTTTGACCGATAACCATTAAGTATTGCCCGGCGTTAGCCGCCTCTCATACCACTCGAAATTATCAAACAAAGAGGCAGGCCCTGGAGATTGGAAGGCAGGAAACAGGAGTTTATTCCGACGGAGCAGAACACGTCAAATCAGACAACAGGGTATCTTCTCGAGGTGCTCTAACCGCATCTCTGAGGCCTGGCCTCTTATACACAGCTTTATGGTCTTTATTACAGTTTATTACATGTAGCACATTCCTGTAAATACTTTGAAGTACGGAAAGACATCCTCGGAATCCCCGCTTCAAGCCCGTTCCCACACACAGTTACAGTAGAAGTCCCCACCCCGATCTCAGTAGGTGATGACTGTTGCGCAGCTGGACATTCCGGTTGATCGGATCTCATGGGGTGGGGGCTTTGATCAGTTGTAGATCCTTTGAAGTGGGAAGCTTCCTACTGTAGGGGGCAATAAACTGCATCCGCAGGGCCAGGTGGTGGCCTGGGATCGGGCCTGGACAATCGGGTACAGAGGAAGGGGGTTTATCAAAGGATGTGTGATCATGAATGGGATGAAGGGAGGTGTTTAGCTGGGTACGGGATGTGGCTCCGAGGCAGGGTCGCGCTGAAGGGGAGGTTTATGGCCCAAGCATGTGAGAGCGGGGGCTATCAGCGTGCGGGGGATGCTTGCGAGGTCAGAGGGAGAGAGAGAGAGACGAGCTGGCTATCGGCAGTGGGCAGAGAGGCCATGGCATTCAAAATGGCTGCTACTTACGCGCACATACGAGCCTGAAAAGGGACAAGATGGCGCCGATAATGTTGATGTCACAAACTAGATTTTAACAGTCCTCCCTTTTCAACATATCTAGCCAGCTTGTCAATCTATATCTATCCCCATTACATTTCGAAATTCTACTTCATACAAAGCTTTCATGCGTTCAGCTTCAAAGTCCAAAGTCTTGGGGCAGATACAGTTAGCACAAAGTGAGCACAGGGGTGGCAAGCATTGAACACCCAGGCAGAATCCACATATTTCGACAATCGGTATCAATACGATCATAAACAACCTCCACCCCCAGTCCTTTACAGTACTCCAGAACCAACTCCCAAGCAACCATTCTTCTTGTTCCTGATGAACTTCTGAGGAAAGTCTGTAGAGGTGTTCAATGGCTTTGTAAACTGAGGGTGAATTGTCCGGTATGTAGGTGCAACAGCTGAACCCAATGATACGGCATGCTCCTCCACGATCCGCTAGAACCACATCTAGAACAAAGCGCCTGAAGCTCGGCTGTATTGTTTGTGAGGATGCCAGCTGTAATGTTCATTGTCGTTTCAACTACCTGGGTCAAATGTCGGATGGCACGGCTGTTCGCCATCGGACCCCAGAGTGGAACAAGTCCCTTCATTACGTCCAGGAACTGTGCTCCGGTGGAGTCGGCTTGCTCAATGTCTTTTGCTCGTTTTTGTCGGTGATGGTTTGCTGGAGCCACATAGGTCGGAGGAAGGATGAAGGCAATGTAGCAGGTACCCCCTGAGCCTTTGGGGAGCCAGGTATAGGCTTTCGTACCACAAACAAAGTACATGTTCGGAGAAGTGACAAAAGAGGGTGGATCAGTTGAGTCAAAAGTTCTGGTGATGTGGCAAGCGCTGTGGCCTACCAGCTGTGTCCCAAGGCCTTCGATGCATACAAGGCCTGAGGCATTGACGACGGATAGGGCCACAGTCAGGGTGGCAGCTGTTCGTTTCCTGAGGTAGGAGAAGGTGGGTCTGGCTGGGTTGTTGAACACCTGCATTTCAATCCGTTCTTTGGCAGGGATGTCCATATGAATAAAGTCGTTGGATGCCAGAGGGCAGAAGGGGGCAGCAGTTCTTCCTGTTTTGTTCTGCCAGACCCCATAAAAAAAGTGTGCCATAGTTCTGCTGGAAGTGGCATTATCCCTGTAGCTTTCTTCCAAGAGGATCAGCCAAGCAAGGCAGGAACCATGAACGGAGAAAGGTGAAGGAATGAAGGGGATAGAATGTCCAGTGGCGTGAGGTAACAACCCACAGATCCAGCAGTTTGTGGCATTGGCGGCAAGGTTGTGCTGGTGCAGCAACTGCACGAAGGAGTTGTTCCAAAACTCCTTACGTCTTTCTCGGAGTTGAGGTGAAAGAGAGACCAGGTAGTGTTCTTTCATTGTGGTAGGCTGTGCAGTAGTTAGAAATGTCTTATAAGCTGGTGCGTTCTCTTCCACGATCCAGAGGGTGGTCATGAGGAGGAGGCAAAAGAGAAGGGCGATAAAGAGAGCAATAGTCTTTGAGCTGTGAATTCTGTCAGTCTTTGAGTTTCTGTAGTGGGTCTTCGGATGTCCGGTTGCTTCCATCATCTTCGTGTCGGGTGCTTCCATCATCTTCATTAAGTATGGGCGTAAAATCCGCTCCGCTCGCGGATTTTGCGGATTTTCGGGAAATTCGCAATCCGCGAGATTCGCGGATTTCCCGCAAAATCCGCTAAATTCGCACGCAGCGGATTTTTTTTCTGGGTGATACAATTTTTGCGGCCCGCGGCGTTCATCAGCATTTGCTGAGTAGTTTTTCTCGATATTTTGCGAGTGCTGCGCCATTTTGGATCTTGCTGCGGGATCCCGCGAGAATTTGGCGAGTGCGATTACGTAATCGCGGCTTGCCAACTTGCACAGCGAGAGTTTGTCAACGCGAGTACGCCGTGATCACGTATCGCGGGACTTCGCAATTGCGAGCTTGGAGATGCGGAGAGCAGCAACAATCTCACACTCGCGAAAATATAAAATTTGCAATTCTGCACAAGAAATCCACCAGCAAGCAGCATAAACCTTCTGGAAATGATGATTTTTATCTGAATAACTCCTCAGGTTGACATTTGCCTGCACTTTTTTTGCGAGGAGTCCATTTTGGGGAGGGGGGGGTAGGAGGAAGGAAGTGCCCCACAGTCTTTAACTTCCTGTTCCTGTCCAGCAGGCTCCTCCCAGTGCTTTGTCCATCTCCTGGTCACTTTTCATTTGGATCTGGAGCTGGAAGGATTACTTTTTGTGGATGCTGCTGGATATTTGGATTTGAGGCCTTTTTGACTTTCTTTGGATCACTTTTGGATTAGAAATTTCACAAGTAAGTTTGTTTGGGGCATTACAGTTGCTGCAACTACAATTTTGGAATTTTCGATTTTTGGGCTGTTTTGGGGCCTTTTGCCCAGGGGTACTCAGTGGTGGGTTAAACATCATGGAGGGCATGGATGGAATGGGATTGTGCTGATTTTTCAGTGATTTTCGTTTTTTGGGGCTGTACTTGTGGCCTTTTCACCAGGGGTATTGAGTCTTGCATGGGCCTAGTCTTTCTGTGGGGTGTCTTGAACTTAAACATCATGGAGGGCATGGATGGAATGGGATTGTGCTGATTTTTCAGTGTTTTTCGATTTTTGGGGGTGTTCAAGGGGAGGGACAGGCCATGTGGCTGGGGGCCATTTTGAGTGCTGCTACAGGCCCTGGCCATGTGCTGGGAGGCAAGTGGCCATTTTGAATGCAGGCATTGTTGTTAGGCCTGCAACCATTTTGCCTACTTTTCAACCTTTATGCCCAGGGGTAGTGAGTCTTGCATGGGCCTAGTCTTTCTGTGGGGTGTCTTGAATTTAAACATCATGGAGGGCATGGATGGAATGGGATTGTGCTGATTTATCAGTGATTTTCGTTTTTTGGGGCTGTACTTGTGGCCTTTTCACCAGGGGTATTGAGTCTTGCATGGGCCTAGTCTTTCTGTGGGGTGTCTTGAACTTAGACATCATGGAGGGCATGGATGGAATGGGATTGTGCTGATTTTTCGGTGTTTTTCGATTTTTGGGGGTGTTCATGGGGAGGGACAGGCCATGTGGCTGGGGGCCATTTTGAGTGCTGCTACAGGCCCTGGCCATGTGCTGGGAGGCAAGTGGCCATTTTGAATGCAGGCATTGTTGTTAGGCCTGCAACCATTTTGCCTACTTTTCAACCTTTATGCCCAGGGGTAGTGAGTCTTGCATGGGCCTAGTCTTTCTGTGGGGTGTCTTGAATTTAAACATCATGGAGGGCATGGATGGAATGGGATTGTGCTGATTTTTCAGTGATTTTTGTTTTTTGGGGCTGTACTTGTGGCCTTTTCGCCAGGGGTATTGAGTCTTGCATGGGCCTAGTCTTTCTGTGGGGTGTCTTGAACTTAAACATCATGGAGGGCATGGATGGAATGGGATTGTGCTGTTTTTTCGGTGTTTTTCGATTTTTGGGGGTGTTCATGGGGAGGGACAGGCCATGTGGCTGGGGGCCATTTTGAGTGCTGCTACAGGCCCTGGCCATGTGCTGGGAGGCAAGTGGCCATTTTGAATGCAGGCATTGTTGTTAGGCCTGCAACCATTTTGCCTACTTTTCAACCTTTATGCCCAGGGGTAGTGAGTCTTGCATGGGCCTAGTCTTTCTGTGGGGTGTCTTGAATTTAAACATCATGGAGGGCATGGATGGAATGGGATTGTGCTGATTTTTCAGTGATTTTCGTTTTTTGGGGCTGTACTTGTGGCCTTTTCACCAGGGGTATTGAGTCTTGCATGGGCCTAGTCTTTCTGTGGGGTGTCTTGAACTTAAACATCATGGAGGGCATGGATGGAATGGGATTGTGCTGATTTTTCAGTGTTTTTCGATTTTTGGGGGTGTTCATGGGGAGGGACAGGCCATGTGGCTCGGGGGCATTTTGAGTGCTGCTACAGGCCCTGGCCATGTGCTGGGAGGCAAGTGGCCATTTTGAATGCAGGCATTGTTGTTAGGCCTGCAACCATTTTGCCTACTTTTCAACCTTTATGCCCAGGGGTAGTGAGTCTTGCATGGGCCTAGTCTTTCTGTGGGGTGTCTTGAATTTAAACATCATGGAGGGCATGGATGGAATGGGATTGTGCTGATTTTTCAGTGATTTTCGTTTTTGGGGGCTGTACTTGTGGCCTTTTCACCAGGGGTATTGAGTCTTGCATGGGCCTAGTCTTTCTGTGGGGTGTCTTGAATTTAAACATCATGGAGGGCATGGATGGAATGGGATTGTGCTGATTTTTCACTGATTTTCGTTTTTGGGGGCTGTACTTGTGGCCTTTTCACCAGGGGTATTGAGTCTTGCATGGGCCTAGTCTTTCTGTGGGGTGTCTTGAACTTAAACATCATGGAGGGCATGGATGGAATGGGATTGTGCAGATTTTTCTGGGTTTTTTTCGATTTTTTGGGGGTGTATAACTGAACTGATGTTCCTCTGTCTTCCATTGCTTTTAGGTGCACAAGACTCAAGAGAACCACCAGTGCCAGGAAGAAGTCCTGCAGCGGTGTGTGTGTGCAGCATAACGTCACGCGACGTCACGTCTGGCCTCAGACAACTCTACAATTCGTGCAACTGCGGCCTGCTGTCTGACCTGCTCTGAAGAAGATGGCCCCAAAAAAAGGTCTCCGTAGCTCCTCTAGCAAGAAAGTTGCTAGTAAGGAGCAGAAGAAGCAAGTTACCAAGGAGGCTGGTGTGCCGGCCGCCGCGTTTTTTGGGAGCAAAAAAAAAAGTACGCCTGCAGCAGCAGCAGGATCTGCTGGGGACCAAGCTGGGAGCAGCACCCCCGCTCCATTGGGTTCAGTGCCTCCACCACCACGCCAACTTAAGTCAAAGCCCTTGAGTGCTTCAGAGGCAGTCAGTGTACTTCTCCAATCACCATCGACCAGTGATGTTGGCTCATTGCAAGAAAGTAGCAGCAATGTCCCTGAATCAACACAGGTTGTTGTAACTCATCTGACAAGTGTTGAACAACCACAGCCGCAACAACAACACCATGTGCAAGTACAAGCCCAAGTACATGTGGAAGGAGAGGCAGCGCAAGGAGATGCGCAAGCAGAGGTGCATGGAGGGTCACAAGTGCCCACAATAGTTGTTCCTCCCGAAGTAGGGGCACATCAGGAAATCGACAATCAAGCTGAGGTATCATTGGAAGCCACTCGTCCTGATGATCATTCATTGTCTTCCACATCCCTAGCAAGGAAAAGATCAAGGGGGGTGTCTACATCTTCTTCTAGCCCACCTCCTTCTGATGAACTGGATGAAAATTGGGAACCACCACGGCCGTCTGAGAGTGAGGCACACCATGATCTGACAAAGGTACCTAAGCGTAAAAGGAAGGTCGTCGAAAAACTCATAGCTATGGAGTGTGATGAGGCTCAACAAGAAGTGAGGGATACTGCTGCTGATGAAGCCTCTCACGATGACGACGAGCCAGTCATCATAAAGGTCACTGCAGCCCCAGCGGGCATGCAGCAAAGAGACATTTTGACCCTATCCCGAGAAGCTGCTGAGCGTGATGATGATGTCGACGAGGAGTCATTGGAAACACAACAATCATTGGATTTGGAGTTAACTAGTACACCAACACCTACTGCTTCCATATTTCTTCCTCGCAAGAAGGGACCTCCATCCACCTCGACCTCAATTAGTGGTGGTGAAAGTGCAAAACGTACTGAAGTTCGGCAATCCACATCCTCCACTTCATCTGGCATTTGCAGCAGGACCCCCACCACTACCAGTATCGCCGCCTCCTCCGCCCCCCAAAGACAGTTCAAGTCTCCAGTTTGGGACTTCTTTAGTGTTTGCCCAAAAATGGAAAACGTAGCCATTTGTAGCATTTGTAAGCTTCGAGTTAGTCGTGGTAAGTTTGGTACCAACTATGGTACCGGAGGCCAGAGAGGTCATCTTAGGAGAACGCATGCTGTCCAATGGTTAGCGCACCTAGAGGTGATCAAGGAAGCCCGAATTGCACGTAATGAAAACGTTGATTTTTCATCTGATGATGACGAGGAGGCAGAAGACGATTCAAACACTTCACTTACACCCAGTACCCCTGTCAGCAGCACACCCCATGTGAGCCACACTAAGAGTGTGGGAGAGAGTGAGACATCAATGCGAAAAAGTTCATCAGCGAGCGTAACTGGGTCGAAGATATCATCATCATCCCGTAAATCCTTGGTCCAGGGCAACATTAAAAAGATGTTGTTTACAGAAGCGCAATATGAAAGCAACCACCCACTGACGCGTCTGTATAACACTAAGCTGGCTAAAATGCTAGCTCTGGACCTTCTCCCTTTTTCTTTTGTAGAAGGGGTTGGTTTTCTAGAATTAGTGGCAGCGCTCTGCCCTAAATGGAAGGTTCCTAGCCAGTTCTATTTTTCCCGAGTTGCGGTTCCAGCACTACATGAAGATGTTCTGGAGGTGATTGGGGCAGCTTTGCAGAAGAGTGCTGTTCACACTATACATCTGACAACAGACATGTGGACCAGTGGCGCAGGCGCTGATTACATGTGCATCACTGCACACTGGGTCTCTTTTTCAGGGGCTAAAGCAAAGCTAAACGCAGGTGTTGACCCGGACATTGTTTTTAAAGCTGCTCGGAAACATGCAACACTAACCATGTTTGGTTTGGAGAAACGTCACACAGCAGAAAACATTTTGGATGTCTTCAACACAAAGGTCCTTGACTGGCTGTCCCCAAAAAAACGCCAGGTTGGTTATGTTTCCACGGACAATAGCTCCAATATAGTTAAGGCCATGCAGCTGGGTGACTATTTCAGAGTGCCGTGTTTGGCGCACTGTATAAACCTGGTTGTCAAAAAATTCTTGGGTTATAAAGACAGTGCAGCGTACAGAGTAGTGCAGACCTGCCGAAAAATGAGCAACCATTTCAGCCATTCTTTTAAGGCCCGGAAGCATCTGAGGAGCCTGCTATATGAACGTCAAATGCCAGTGAAAGCACTCATCCAGGAGGTGGTAACACGTTGGAACTCAACCTTCTACATGCTTGAGCGTCTGTATGAGCAGTATACGGTACTCGATCACTATTTCTTAACACAGGGTACAGCTCAGAAGGAGGACCTGAGGATGGGTGCGGCGCAATGGAACATAGTTAAAAGCCTGACACACATGCTTCGTCCTTTTGAGTTCTTCACGCGTGCAGTCAGCAAGGAGGACTGTAATTTGGGAAAAGCTATCCCATTGTTGTACATGCTGGAGCACCAACTGAAGCAGGTGTGTTCTGTGTTTGAAAAAGATGAAAAAAACCAAGACCCTTTTGTTCTGGCTGAGAAATTATTAGAGCACCTACAAGGCGATGAACGTCTTAAAATGATCCACTCAAACCAGCATTACATTTGTGCTACTATTCTGGATCCACGCTACAAAAAGGCGCTGGCAGGCCAAGCATTCTTTCCTTTTGCTGTTAAAGATGTTACAAAGTACAAACAGTGGATAGCCTCCTCAGCCAAGAGGTTTGAAAGAGAACGGCAGCAAATTGAAGGAAAAGGCAGTACATCAGCATCAGCAGGCCATCCCCAGTCAAAACAATCCACTTCTGCACCTGTGGCTGCGGCACAAGTGACCTCTCAGCCGTTAAAGAGACCGGCAACCGGATCATCTGCACCACCAGACACAACAGTAACATTGGAGGCTGAAGAGGATTGGCTAGCTCGGCTTGGGTTTGGTCCTCAAAAGGTCACAGCAACAGCTAAGCAAAGTGGAGGAACCTTGGAGGAGAACCTTGATTCGATGGTCAAGGACTATCTGAATGATTCAACAGAGGTCTATGTTAATGCTGACCCATTGGCATATTGGCATGGGAAAAAAGAATTGTGGCCACAGCTCACCAACCTGGCTTTAAACTACTTGTCTTGCCCACTCGCAAGCGTGTCTTCTGAACGTGTTTTCAGTGCTGCTGGTGGCATTGTAACTTCCAAACGGAGCCGCCTCTCGCCCAAAAATGTGGAGAGGTTAACAATGATCAAGATGAATCAGCACCTCATACCACCAGATTTCAGAGTACGAGAAAGATGAAGGATGAAGACGAGGTGGCCAGCAACATAGATGAGGGAATTTCTTCTCTGTTAGGTGACACTGAGCTCACCCTGCCTGAATTCGCATAGTATGATGACGAAGCCTTATTCTCATTCATGGACCGTGATACCGAGCCCTGAAAATGAGACAACGAATCAATAACTTTCTTTTTCGTCCTTATTCACTTTTATTCCTGTGTGTCTGTCTTTCTTTGTTGTGCACAGTTAATATAATTCAAACTTTAATCAGATAATCACAAAAACAAGCCCATCAGCAGAACTGTCTTCACTTGTTTGCTAATTGATTTGAAGGTGCCGCAGTCTGCATTCCTCAGGTTCACAAGTTCAGAAGAACATGCTCCTCTATCCTCCTCCTCCAGACTCCTATTTCCATCAAAGCAGAGGGCTGGTTTACGCCCAATGAAGAAAGACTCAGCACTTGTGGGGGTGTTGTTCTACCTCTTTGCAGGTGAGTTGACGGCTCTGGGGCCATTGCTGGGAAGCTCTAATACCGGATAAAAGTGGTTTTGACCAAATCCGAGGCGGACATTTTTTTGTGTTTTTGTTGACTTGCTTGCCTTTGAGGTGCTCTTAGGGGGGGTTCCGTCTGTTTGTGGGTGAATTTCGGGGTCTGTGAGCACTGCTGGGACACTCTAATCTTGATTGCTTTTGCTTTTCAGGAAATCCGTGGTGGCAAACCGGACTTATGGCCTAGCTACGCAGCGCGTTTGGACCGAAGGCCGAGAAATATTGTAAGTAGGAGATGTTGCTTTTGGCCTGTTTGGGGGTGTTATGCTTTTTGGCGGGTGGGTTGGCGGGTCTTGGGCCATTCCTGGGAACGTCTAATACCGGGTAGAAGTGGTTGGGACAAAATCCAGGCCGATTTTTTTTGTTGCTATTTCTGACATTTTGCTCAATGTAGCGTTTTCGGGGGCCTGTTTGGGGGGCTTCCTGGTGTTTGTGGGTGGGTTTCGGGGTCTGGGAGCACTGCTGGCTATGGATACTTTACTTTGCAAGAGGTTTGAAGCAAATCCATGGTGGCAGAGGGGAGTTAGGGCCTAGCTGCAGAGCGCGCGCGGAGTGATTTGGAAAATTTGGGAAAAAATGACTAAGTCCCCATTTTTGTACTTTTTCTCTTTGGCTGTTTGGGGGTCTTCTACTCGTTTTCTCCTGGGTTGACGGCTCTGGGGCCATTGCTGGGAAGCTCTAATACCGGATAAAAGTGGTTTGGACCAAATCCGAGGCGGAATTTTTTTTGTGTTTTTGCTGACTTGCTTGCCTTTGAGGTGCTCTTAGGGGGGGGTTCCGTCTGTTTGTGGGTGAGTTTCGGGGTCTGTGAGCACTGCTGGGACACTCTAATCTTGATTGCATTTGCTTTTCAGGAAATCCGTGGTGGCAAACCGGACTTATGGCCTAGCTACGCAGCGCGTTTGGACCGAAGGCCGAGAAATATTGTAAGTAGGAGATGTTGCTTTTGGCCTGTTTGGGGGTGTTATGCTTTTTGGCGGGTGGGTTGGCGGGTCTTGGGCCATTCCTGGGAAGGTCTAATACCGGGTAGAAGTGGTTGGGACAAAATCCACAGCGATTTTTTTTTGTTGCTATTTCTGACATTTTGCTCAATGTAGCGTTTTCGGGGGCCTGTTTGGGGGGCTTCCTGGTGTTTGTGGGTGGGTTTCGGGGTCTGGGAGCACTGCTGGCTATGGACACTTTACTTTGCAAGAGGTTTGAAGCAAATCCATGGTGGCAGAGGGGAGTTAGGGCCAAGCTGCAGAGCGCGCGCAGAGTGATTTGGGAAATTTGGGAAAAAAATGACTAAGTCCCCATTTTTGTACTTTTTCTCTTTGGCTGTTTGGGGGTCTTCTACTCGTTTTCTCCTGGGTTGACGGCTCTGGGGCCATTGCTGGGAAGCTCTAATACTGGATAAAAGTTGTTTGGACCAAATCCGAGGCGGAATTGTTTGTGTGTTTTTGCTGACTTGCTTTCCTTTGAGGTGCTCTTAGGGGGGGTTCCGTCTGTTTGTGGGTGAGTTTCGGAGTCTGTGAGCACTGCTGGGACACTCTAATCTTGATTGCATTTGCTTTTCAGGAAATCTGTGGTGGCAAACCGGACTTATGGCCTAGCTACGCAGCGCGTTTGGACCGAAGGCCGAGAAATATTGTAAGTAGGAGATGTTGCTTTTGGCCTGTTTGTGGGTGTTATGCTTTTTGGCGGGTGGGTTGGCGGGTCTTGGGCCATTCCTGGGAAGGTCTAATACCGGGTAGAAGTGGTTGGGACAAAATCCAAGCCGATTTTGTTTTGTTGCTATTTCTGACATTTTTCTCAATGTAGCGTTTTCGGGGGCCTGTTTGGGGGGCTTCCTGGTGTTTGTGGGTGGGTTTCGGGGTCTGGGAGCACTGCTGGCTATGGATACTTTACTTTGCAAGAGGTTTGAAGCAAATCCATGGTGGCAGAGGGGAGTTAGGGCCTAGCTGCAGAGCGCGCGCGGAGTAATTTGGGAAATTTGGGAAAAAATGACTACGTCCCCATTTTCTTACTTTTGCTCTTTGGCTGTTTGGGGGTCTTCTACTCGTTTTCTCCTGGGTTGACGGCTCTGGGGCCATTGCTGGGAAGCTCTAATACCGGGTAGAAGTGGTTGGGACAAAATCCACGCCGAAAAGCCTTTTGGCACTTTTTGTAACTTAGGGTTCGTTAGGGTTAGCCCTAGCAGCAGGATTGCATGTGTTTCGGGGTGTTCTAGATTTTTGCAACTGAGTTCTGGGGTCTTAGAGCACTCGTGAGAATGTGTAATTTTGGTTGCAAGTCATTTGAAGAAAATCCATGGTGGGAAAGGGGGGATTTGGCATAGTTAAAGAAAGCCTTTGCCACTATTCTTAACTTAGGGTTCGTTAGGGTTAGCAGTATTTCTATTGCATGTGTTTGGGTGGGGGGGTTTTCGAGTCTTGGAGCGATGCTGGCTATGGATACTTTTGCTTGGTTGCTTGCAAGTGGTTTGAATGCAATCCACGGTGGGTAAGGGGGTATTTGGGCCTACTTTTACATTCAAAGTACGTTTTGTCACCAGTTTTCTGCTAGGCCTCGTTTTTTGCGATTTGATTGGGGGTCTTCTACATTTTTGCGACTGGCTTTAATAAGGGTCTGGGTGGGAGCACTGCTGGGAAGATCTAATTTTGTTCTAAAACACAGTTTACAGTACACCTAGCTTGAGGGGAAAGATCTGCTACATTAATTTGCCCATACTTATTTATCCTTCAAAAGGTGACTCAGACAGAGTACGCACTGTCAAAAATATTGTACTGTCTACTAGGAAAATCAAAGTGTGAGTTTTTGCACTCGACAGCCTACACACCTTATATTTATTTATCAGTGGTGTTGTAATATTATATCACTTCCTGTTTTTCGTTGAATAATTACAGGCCGGGTTTCAGTCTGTGCAATGGGGAAAAAAGGATGGAGTCAGGCTTCACATTAGCGAGCCGCAATTCAGCATCCGCCAGGCAGGCAGTGGACAGGGTGTCTTTTGGTCACCAACATTGATGGACGAAGCGTCAGATGGAATGGAGGAGTGCCGCTAATAAGAGGATTTTTTTTCTGCATGCAACTTACTTACCAAATTCAACAGGACAACTACAACAACATACAGATACAGTATCCATTGTGTTTTTCTATGACTGTGACTGCATTTCTTGGATCTCTCTCTGCTTCTAAATTGATCCCTTAACACATCACTTAGTCCACTCCACTATCACATCTGCACCACACATAGTCATTTGTAAGTGCTCCTACGTAATTCGCAAGTCGCAGCACGCCCCAGCCCGTAGAGGACTGGGATCGCCCCAATGATGAAGCATGTCACCAAGGGTCAACCCTGGTGAGTGAGGGGACACCTAGAAAAAGAGCAATTTCTCCTTTTCTATCTACTACACCTTCCAGACCAACCCCATTGAGTGTTGTGAATGGATTTATAGTGACCAGCAAGGCTCTCAGGTATCTGGCAACAGAGACCTTATGTTGAATATAGTTATCAATAATTCCACACACGCCCTGTACTGTCGCATTCTTTCTTCCACAGTTGTCGAAAGTACTACTTACTTTTCACTGACATGCATGCACTAGTGCATGCACTTTCAAAGATTGATGGATAGGTTTGTACCCAAAGATTTGTTTATGTTCAATTGTTTGTCCATGCTGTGCTTTTTTTACAGGGTGTCTTCTTGTGGTGACCAACATCGATGGACGAAGCGTCAGCTGCAATGGAGGAGTGCCGCTAATAAGAGGAATTTTTTTCTGCATGCAACTTACTTACCAAATTCAACAGGACAACTACAACAACATACAGATACAGTATCCATTGTGTTTTTCTAGGACTGTGACTGCATTTCTTGGATCTCTCTCTGCTTCTAAATTGATCCTTTAACACATCACTTAGTCCACTCCACTATCACATCTGCACCACACATAGTCATTTGTAAGTGCTCCTACGTAATTCGCAAGTCGCAGCACGCCCCAGCCCGTAGAGGACTGGGATGGCCCCAATGATGAAGCATGTCACCAAGGGGAAACCCTGGTGAGTGAGGGGACACCTAGAAAAATAGCAATTT
Organism: Lissotriton vulgaris; assembly: GCF_964263255.1. Lineage (NCBI taxonomy): Eukaryota > Metazoa > Chordata > Amphibia > Caudata > Salamandridae > Lissotriton > Lissotriton vulgaris. The sequence continues at coordinate 224,560,229 of NC_141693.1, read as the reverse complement.
CTCCTTTTCTATCTACTACACCTTCCAGACCAACCCCATTGAGTGTTGTGAATGGATTTATAGTGACCAGCAAGGCTCTCAGGTATCTGGCAACAGAGACCTAATCTTGAATATAGTTATCAATATTTCCACACACGCCCTGTACTGTCGCATTCTTTCTTCCACAGTTGTCGAAAGTACTACTTACTTTTCACTGACATGCATGCACTAGTGCATGCACTTTCAAAGATTGATAATTAGGTTTGTACCCAAAGATTTGTTTATGTTCACAATTGTTTGTCCATGCTGTGCTATTTTTTCTTGTCTCACAAAACCTTTCCCAAAAACCCCCGTACCCATCCATTTTTCAAACCCTAACCCTCTTCCCCCGGGCTGTGTGGTTTTGATTGATGTGTGACTAAATTACAGCAATAAATTCACACACTTGCTGGGGAGGATAAGGTGATACCAACAGGCTGGTGAAGAAATCCGAGGATATATTCTTACTCTGCTTGACAAAGACCCATGGCTAATGTCAAAGAACTTCAACCGAATTAGTAGTTATACTTTACCATTTGTTAGGCTACAATGTGGCACTGTTCTAGTGTACTGTCACCTGCTATATTCTCAATTGTACCGTTGTATTGCTCAGGAGGACAAACCAGATTTAATTTTCTTTTTTTTCATAGGCATGCAACTGCCACTGTGTCACACCACTAGTACCACCGCTATGAGGAAATTTTATCCGCCCAGGATTGCCAACCTTATTCGCTGTTTCCCGTGGAGCCAGCCCTGGGCCTAGCCCTACTTGCAAACAGAAATTACAGGTAAGATAGGCGTTTGGTTGGAGGTAGTATAATGTAGTATTAGGAGAGACGAGAGATTGACGGTAGTACTACTAAAGTCCTAGGACTATTCAGCAAAACAAACTTACTGTTAAACCCCCACCTACCAGACTCAAAAGCAGTAAAAAACAGGTATGGTCAGATATAGTTTCAAAAATTATATTTTTATAGCCCTAACAAAATAATCTCCCGCAAGACCCTCCCTAACCCCAACGATTGTCCTTCAAAAGTCCCCAAAAAACCCAACTCCCAATTCCCACCCCCCAAAAGTCTCTAAAAAAGGGGCAAGGGACACTATGGCAGGGTGCTGTTGGCTTTAGCAGCCAGGGCATCATGCTCCTTGCGGAGGGTGGCAAGTTCGAAGCGGAGGCCCTCCACCAAGTTCTTATAGTTCAGGACCTCCTTCTCCAGGTAGGACAGTCTGAGGGATAAGCGGCGCCGGTGTGCTGAAAGCACTCGGCAGGTGCAAGAGTTCAAACTCATCATTAGTAACAATTCCCTGTAGTGCTTCCTGACTGGGGCCTCTCCAGAATTCAGTTGCTAGTTGCAACAATTGTATGACCCTGCTCTGACCCTCACAGCAGGCTCATAGAATAGCTACAAGTAGGCCACAAAGGTCCTGGAAAAAAAAGCACTGCAACAGAAAGCAAATTACAGATAAGGAAGCAGGTGCCAGACTGGAATTTTAAAACAGTGACACATTAATAAACTAACCCCAAATTAATTCATGTCAGTTGAAGCAGGGCTGGTGTGCTTGCTTTTCCCCCCCCATAATCTACAGTGATGATGAACCAGAGGGTGGCATTGATGTAACAGAGGGTTGCAGTGGTGAAACAGAGGGTGCTGTGAACCTGTGATGATGAACCAGACGTAGAAACAACATAATCGCGACCGTTGCGCAATTGCGAACTGGTACAAAACCCTCGCGAACTGGCAGAAATCCTTGCGAACACACAAAAAAAACAAATTCCGCAAATTCGCAAGAATTCGCGGATTTTGCGGATTGCGAGTTCGCAAATCCGCAAAATTCACGAACGGAGATTCGCAAAATTCGCCCATACTTAATCTTCATATCGGGCGTTTCCATCATCTTCAAGGGGCTCTGGAGCGAGCAGAACCACAAACTTCGTTTGGCTTCTCTCCTGGCAGCCTTAGTAGTGTTAGGCCACCGCTCTGAGAATTGTAACTTAGTCAGTGGTCTGCTTAGCCAAAGCTCCCTCCTTTCGTCTAAGGTTATACCCTTCTCTGGATGGCACAGTGGGATCGGGGAATTCTGCCAGTTCAAGTGTCTCTGTATCAGGGTAACAGCTCAGGGATGGTCGGTCTTTATTCAGGAGCTCTTCTTGGGTGGCCACGTCTTCGGTCATCGTCAGGGTTGAGGAGATCTTCTTGCAGTGGTGTGCATGCAGCCAATTTCGCTTCCCTTCCACTCGAAGAGCTGTTCGGGTGGTGATCAAAACTTGCCAGGGGCCCGTCCACCGGGGTTCCAGACTCTTTGCACGCTGGAAGTTCCGGACTAATACATAGTCTCCGGGTTGGATGTTGTGTCCGGGGCCCCTGGAAGCATCAGGGATGGCCTGCAGCACCTGTTGATGGATAACAGACAGCGTTTTAGTCAGATTGTACAAATAGTCAGACATTAGGACGTCCGGGACGTCGTGAATAGATGTCGGTTTTGGAGCAGACCAGATGCTCATAGGCCGGCCGAAAACGACCTCGTAAGGGGTCAAATGGTGTTTGGTGGGGGTGGAACGCATTGAGAGCAATGCCAGTGGGAGAGCATCTGGCCATTTCAGTCAGTGGTAGCCACTTTCTTAGCTAGTTTGAGCTTCAGTGTGGCATTATGTCGCTCAACTAGTCCAGCAGATTGGGGGTGGAAGACCGCGTGAAATTTTTGTTTTATACCCAACCCCTTCAAGATGAGTTGGATAACCTCGGCTACGAAGTGGGGGCCATTGTCACTCCACAAAATTCGACAAAGGCCGTAGTGAGGGAAGAATTCTTTCAGTAATACCTTTGCAGTGGCAATGGCAGTGTTGTCGCGAGTTGGATAGGCTTCAACCCACTTGCTAAATGCGCACACGACAACAAGTACATATTTCAGCGCTTGCCATCTTTCTAGTTGGATGTAGTCCATCTGTAGGACTTCAAATGGATGATTGGGGACCCCAAACCGTCCCCGGGGTACTACAGTTCCTTTCCCAGGGTTGTGTTGCAGGCATATCAGACATTGTTGGAACAGACGTTTAGCTGAGTCTGTAATCTTGTCATTGTGCCAAACTTTGGAGACAAGTTCGGTCATAGGGGCAGATCCTATGTGTGCAGGGGAGTGTGCCATGGTCAATATGGGGATCAGGTACGAATTGGGTAGTGACCATTTGTTCGTGTCTTTTGTCCGCCAGCAGCCTTCATCGTCTTTCAATCCCACCCGTGCCCATTCAGTCAATTCTTGTGGTGAGCTGGCCATCTGGATGTCCCTAATAATTTCCCTAGCGTCCGTCCATTTCTCTGCTTGTGACCTGGTCACATACATGCGTGTCGTTGTCCTATTCTCGGCTGTGGTTCGGGCAGTGATGTCGGCCAGTGCATTCCCCTGCCCAATGATGCCTGTCACCTTTTTGTGTTCCTGACATTTGATTACTGCAATTTGCTTGGGAAGGAGGACCGCTTCAGTAAGGGCGGAGACTAGATCTCCGTGGAGGATGGGGGTGCCGTGTGAGGTCAGGAATCCCCTCTCCTTCCACAATAGCCCGAAATGATGAACCACCCCGAAGGCGTACTGGCTGTCGGTGTAAATGCATGCTGTTGTTACTGCTGCTAGGATACATGCTCGTGTGAGGGCAATCAGTTCTGCTGCCTGTGCAGATCGTTGTGTGATGCGGGCTGTCTCTACTACAGTTCGGGCTGTGGTAACTGCATAAGCAGCTGAGGTGGTGCCATCGGGGAGTTTGATGCAAGAGCCATCCACCCACAGTTCTCCGTCAGGGTCTGGGAATGCAGTGTCTCAGAGGTCAACCCTACTCCTAGTCTGTTCGTCCGTGAGGGTCACACAGTCATGTATAGGGGACACATTGAGGTCGTTCTCAGGTAGGGGTAACAGAGTGGCTGGATTCAGCGTGGTACATCTTTTCAATGTAATGTGGGATGCAAGCAGAGTCAGTTCGTACCCAGTCAGTCGTGCACTAGTCAGATGTTGGGTCTTAGTCTGGTTCAGGAGAGTGTCGACCGCATGGGGTACTAACACCGTGAGGGAGTTCGAGAGCCCGATCCCCTCACTTTGTCGGATAGAACAAGCAGCGGCAGCTACAGCTCGAAGGCAGGCAGGCAAAGCTCTGGCTATGGGGTCAAGAGTGGCAGAGAAGTAGGCACATGGGCGTTGCTTGGGGCCAATGGACTGAGTCAGGACAGATAAAGCGCACCCCTCCCTTTCGTGAGTGTAGAGGGAGAAGGGCTTTGTGTAATCGGGGGTTCCTAGGACGGGGGCTAAGCAGAGGTCATCTTGTAATTCTTTGAAGGAGGATTGGCATTCAGGGGTCCAAGGGAGTGCGAAGGGGACATCTTTAGCCAGTAAGGAAAGCAGTGGTTTCACGATGAGACTGAAATTTGGCAACCACTGTCGGCAGAAGAAGGTGAGGCCTAGCAGGGAGCGGACTTGTTTCTGAGTCTTAGGGACAGGGGTTTCTAGAATGGTCTGAATTCGATCGGGTGTAAGCTGTCTCCCGTCTTTGGACAAGAGGTGGCCTAGATAAGTGACCTGGGGTAGGCAGAATTGCAACTTCTTCTTGGAGACCTTGTGGCCATTTTCCGCGAGGAAGTGCAGGAGTTGGATGGTGGCTGTGACTGCAAGTGGAGTGGTGTCGGCTGCCAAAAGGATATCATCGACGTACTGTATCAACACCACTCCATCCGGTAACTGGACTGCGTCCAGTTGTCTCTTGAGGGCCTGGCTATAGATGCTGGGGCTTTCAGTGTAGCCTTGGGGTGCTCGACAAAATCTATATGAGCGGGCTTTTAGGGTAAGCCGAAGAGGTAGCGGCTGTCTGGGTGGATGGGGATAGAGAAGAAAGCGTTCTTGAGGTCGATGACAGTGAAGGTGGTGGCAGTGGAAGGAATCAGAGTCAGAATAGTGGTGATGTCTGAGACTACGGGGTACTGAGGTACAACCACTTTGTTGACCTCTCGTCGGTCGATGATGAAGCGGTATGCTTTCTCATCTCCCTCACCCTGCTTCTTTACAATGGGTAGGATAGGGCTGTTGCAAACATTGCTAACTACTTCCTCTACCACTCCTGCATCTATCAGGGACTGGATAATCTTTACCAATGCCTTCTCGCCCTCGGGCGATATCCGATATTGTGGAAGTTTTGGGAGTATTGTGTCTTGTCGAATAGTTATGTGCACTGGGTCGATCATCATGCGTCCTACGTCCGAGTCAGTCTTGGCCCACAGATATGGAGGTAGAGTGTCAAGCAGGGACAAGTCAGCATCAGTGATGGAAAACATGCGTTGGGTGGGACAAAGTCTGAGCAGAGTCGGGTTATCGTACAAAAAGACTCGAACTCCGTCTTGCGAACACCTAATTGTAGCTCGGAAATGCTTCAGTAAGTCAAGTCCCATAATGGCATCAGTGGTGTTGGATGAGAGTAAAAACGTTGTGTCAGTGGTGTTATTTTCTAAGTCAAAGGAGATCGGTGTGGACAAGGGATTAGTGGAGGGCGTTCCATCGAAACCTATCGATGTTACATGTGAGCCAAACAAGGGTGCCCTTGGAATCAGTCGTTTAGATAACGCACTACGTGTTGCACCAGTGTCTACCAAAAATGGAGACTTCATACCCAGGACCTTAGCGGTGACATAAGGACCTTGCTGGTCAACATAGAGCTCGACTGGATCCCTCCCTTGCCCTTGGCAGTCCTATGCAAAGTCGTGGGTGTCGTCGCAGTCAGACTGTTGGTACTGGTTCTGTCGGGGACGGTCAAATGTGTTTGGTCTGCCTGGCCTGTCGTTGCTGGTGTCGTTCGTGGACCCTCGTCCCTGTCCTCTGTTTCTAGGCCCACCCGCTACATCTCTTGTGTCCCTATTCTTGTTCATTTCTAACAGGACCGGACACTGGGATTTCCAATGGCCAAATCCCTTGCAAAATGCACACTGGTTCTCGTCGATGTCTTTACGTCCAGCATAGGGGGCGGGCGTACGGTCTTTTGGGGGTGGATTTCTAGGAGCATTCGACTGGTAATTTCCCTTGTACTGCTCTCTTCCTATAGTCACCCCCTGCAACTGTGCGATCATCACCCTTTCTTTCAGGTCCTTTTTCTTTTTCTCAGTCGCCCTATCATTCTCGTTCTTTTGATGCTCATAATACTGGGCCATCTGAAGGATAGCCGCAGGCTTGGAGGCCGCCCAACTACTCTCGCTAGCCTGTAGTTTCTATGAGACCTCCTGTGACAGACCTTTAACATAGTTCTGGACAAACAGATGATGTCCGGTTGCAGTGGTCATATCCTGGCCACTGTAATCGGAAAACACCGTCTCAAACCGGGAGAAGTATTCTGATACGTCTTCCTGGGGTTTCTGGCGGCAGGCCGTTACTATCGACCAGTCCACCTTCTTTTCTGGGATCAGGGTTTTCAATTTCCGGACAATCTTGCCCGGGAGTTCTAAAATGGATTTCAAAGGTTTCTGTCCAGGCTCTCGTTGTCTGTCTATGCCATCTAGTTGTGACCAGGTATGTCCGAACAGCTCAAGATGTTCGACTTTCCGGATTTGTTTCCACACCTCAGCTGGCAGACATAACCCGAAAAACTAATCAATGTCGGCTAGGGTCATAATCGTCGAACCCAAGGCTGTACCTAATTCAGTATAAAAGGCAGTGGGGTTCTTCCGTAAATCGGGCAGGGATTTTCAGAACGTCAGGATATCTTGTCGATCCCATGGTTGGTAGACCCAGTTATAAACTACCCTCCCTCTCGCATCTTGATGGTTAACGTCATCATGCGTTCCCTGACCTCGTGGGGAAACCCAGTAGGGAGCGGCTTCCTTTATTGGCATCATTGTATTCGTTTTTTCTATTCGAGGTTCGGTCACTACAGGAACCGTAGTTTTAGCTTCTAACCTCTGTTCGGTGAGGTGGCGGAAAACTTCAAGCGTGCGCGTGAAGAGGTCCGTCACGTCACACTCGCCTTCATCCCCAATGTCGACTTTCCTATACAAGATCGTTAGACTCTCAGGACCTTTGTCTTGGTATCGGTCCTCATAGGTATTGAGGGTGTGATAAGAAAATCGCATGACAAAGTGTCATCTGTGGCTTTCGGCATATGAATTGTACATATCTTTTACATACTCCTCGCTCTCCTTCCGTTCCACCAGTGTCCTTACTATCTTATCGATTCCTGCTCGTTCATCCTTGCTCAACCTGTTCACTCTAGTGGAATCTTTCTTTCGGGCCTCGAGGTTATCTGATGTTGCTGTCTGTGTTGCATCAAATACAAGAGGCTCGGCCGGCGCGGAGGCCGTGAGGACCGAGACCCTGGCACTATTCTCACCTGTGCTTGGGGGCTGCAGGTGCTATACTATGGGTTGGGAAGGGGCATACGGAGGGGGCATATAGATGATTGGGGGACCTAGCAATAAATCATCGTTCGCTCGTTGTTTCGAGGGTAACTCAGGGTAGAGCGTAGAGGGTGTTCTAACGGGACACTGGCTTGATGTTTCGGACTCTTGCTTCTGTTTGGCTTCCTCTCTCTATTTTATCTCTTCCTCTAACTTTTTGGCAGCTAGGTGAACTGCTTTTCGTAGTTCTTTCTCTAATCTGACTTCGTTTCTCTTTTTCCGTTGTTCTGCTTCTTTGCGCCACATGCCGAGACTATCAAGCATAGTGGGCGTTGTCTTATTGTTTCGAAGGGCGGTTTCCAGCACGTTTATTTTATCGTCATCGAAGGATCCTATCTGTGGCCACTGACTTTCCTGATCCTTTCTCGTATATTTGTGCCATAGCTTACTATAGGCTACAGCGACTAGTCCATACTTGGTGAACATATCTTTATTAAGGGTGCCTTCCAGTGGAGCTGGATGGTTCATTTCTAATAAGCGGTCCGGGCTGAACCAACTACCAATCAGTGGGGAGAAGATAGGCATGACAGATTACAACGGGGGACAAAAGTCCGCGTTACCTACCCTTCACTATCTGCAAAGGAAGAGAGAATATTTCTATTCTTCCCCGTTTGCAGGCAGAGAAAATCTCGAAAACAATCAATGTTCGGACAATCAATCAATCAGTGGGGAGAGAAATTGGCACGACAGATTACAACGGGGGACAAAAGTCCACGTTACCTACCCTTCACTATCTGCAAAGGAAGAGAGAATATCTCTATTCTTCCCCATTTGCAGACAGAGAATATCTCAAAAACGATTAATAAGCAATACTAGTATATATTTTTGTTCAAACAATCAAACAATCGTTTCGCAATTTGTCGTGTTACACGACCTTACCCGGACCGTATGGACAGTTTCTCGTCTTCCGCTTCCAGTGCCCGATCGTCCTCTATTCTCCGTAATTGTCGCGGCACTCCTGATAGATCCCAGTCAGGACCGTAGATCACTCGAGAGAGGTCTGCTCGGAACCGGTGAAGTTCGGATGATCGGCTGCCAGACGAGGGTCTATCGGGCAGGTGCACTCCCGATCGTTGCAGTCGTTCACTCTGTCGTCAGGACCTCTCCACGCCAATTGTGAAAGGTAGGGCCGATTTCGACCGATAACCTTTAAGTATTGCCCGGCGTTAGCCGCCTCTCATACCACTCGAAATTATCGAACAAAGAGGCAGGCGCTGGAGACTGGAAGGCAGGAAACAGGAGTTTATTCCAACGGAGCACAACATGTCAAATCAGACAACAGGGAATCTTCTCGAGGTGCTCTAACCGCATCTCTGACGCCTGGCCTCTAATACACATGTTTATGGTCTTTATTACAGTTTATTACATGTGGCACATTCCTGCAAATACTTTGAAGTACGGAAAGACATCCTCGGAATCCCCGCTTCAAGTCTGTTCCCACACACATTTACAGTAGAAGTCCCCACCCCGATCTCAGTAGGTGATGACTGTCGCGCAGCTGGACATTCCGCCGGTTCCCGGAATGTGTGCGGTTGATTGGATCTCATGGGGTGGGGGCTTTGATCAGTTGTAGATCCTTTGAAGTGGGGGATCATTTTGCCACATACCGGCTCCAGGAGGGGTCGTTCTCACTACCAGCACTGCTCAGCGCCACTGGGTCCCTGACGTTGTGGCCGCCCCCGCCGCTGTGCAGCGCCATCGCACGGCCGCGGAGCGGACCACAACTCCCAGCGTGCCTTGCTGAATACCGCCGCCCACTTCCTGCTCAAGCGCCAGGAGGTGCAACAAAAGGCGGCAGCACCCGGAGAGGAGCGGGGATCATTTTGCCACATACCGGCTCCAGGAGGGGTCGTTCTCACCACCAGCACTGCTCAGCGCCACTGGGTCCCTGACGTTGTGGCCGCCCCCGCCGCTGTGCAGCGCCATCGCATTGCCGCGGAGCGGACCACAACTCCCAGCGTGCCTTGCTGAATACCGCCGCCCACTTCCTGCTCAAGCGCCAGGAGGCGCAACAAAAGGCGGCAGCACCCGGAGAGGAGCGGGGATCATTTTGCCACATACCGGCTCCAGGAGGGGTCGTTCTCACCACCAGCACTGCTCAGCGCCACTGGGTCCCTGACGTTGTGGCCGCCCCCGCCGCTGTGCAGCGCCATCGCATTGCCGCGGAGCGGAGCGGACCACAACTCCCAGCGTGCCTTGCTGAATACCGCCGCCCACTTCCTGCTCAAGCGCCAGGAGGCGCAACAAAAGGCGGCAGCACCCGGAGAGGAGCGGGGATCATTTTGCCACATACCGGCTCCAGGAGGGGTCGTTCTCACCACCAGCACTGCTCAGCGCCACTGGGTCCCTGACGTTGTGGCCGCCCCCGCCGCTGTGCAGCGCCATCGCATGGCCGCGGAGCGGAGCAGACCACAACTCCCAGCGTGCCTTGCTGAATACCGCCGCCCACTTCCTGCTCAAGCGCCAGGAGGCGCAACAAAAGGCGGCAGCACCCGGAGAGGAGCGGGGATCATTTTGCCACATACCGGCTCCAGGAGGGGTCGTTCTCACCACCAGCACTGCTCAGCGCCACTGGGTCCCTGACGTTGTGGCCGCCCCCGCCGCTGTGCAGCGCCATCGCATGGCCGCGGAGCGGACCACAACTCCCAGCGTGCCTTGCTGAATACCGCCGCCCACTTCCTGCTCGAGCGCCAGGAGGCGCAACAAAAGGCGGCAGCACGCGGAGAGGACCGGGGATCATTTTGCCACATACCGGCTCCAGGAGGGGTCGTTCTCACCACCAGCACTGCTCAGCGCCACTGGGTCCCTGACGTTGTGGCCGCCCCCGCCGCTGTGCAGCGCCATCGCATGGCCGCGGAGCGGAGCGGACCACAACTCCCAGCGTGCCTTGCTGAATACCGCCGCCCACTTCCTGCTCAAGCGCCAGGAGGCGCAACAAAAGGCGGCAGCACACGGAGAGGAGCGGGGATCATTTTGCCACATACCGGCTCCAGGAGGGGTCGTTCTCACCACCAGCACTGCTCAGCGCCACTGGGTCCCTGACGTTGTGGCCGCCCCCGCCGCTGTGCAGCGCCATCGCACGGCCGCGGAGCGGAGCGGACCACAACTCCCAGCGTGCCTTGCTGAATACCGCCGCCCACTTCCTGCTCAAGCGCCAGGAGGCGCAACAAAAGGCGACAGCCCCCTCGGCCTCGCGGACGCGCGCGGGCGGCGCCGGGCGGAGCCCGGGCAGAGGGCGGGCCGTCTGTGGCCGTCAGGGGCCAGCAGGGGACGGGTCGGGCACCCCCCCTTCAATCTGCACGCCGGACAATGGGTAAGCGCAAACTACAAACATCTGTCAATGGGGGTACAACTAAGGCTAAAATTGCGCGAAAAACCCCTGCATCATCTAACATTATGTCGTTCCTGACCTCAGCTGTCGGTAAGCTAAACCAGGAAATTGCTGATAAAGAGCGTGAACTAGGCTTGGATCCCATATCACCGGATAGTCAAATTTTGCCCACATTGTCCAGACAACCAATCCCTTTGGACCCGGTAATTTTGGTTGAAAAAGCACCCATTACTAGGCAACCAGACACAGACACAGACATTATACTGGTACAAGAAGGCCAAGAGGGACAAGTGAACAATAGCCAAGTTGTACAACACTCTTTACATGACTGTACCCAGGAGCCTGAGCTTGAACCCCAGATTAACAAGCGCACTAATAAACAAAGGACATATGGTGCACAGCGTCGTAAGCAACAAAATACCCCATTGAGTGCCCTAGAAACCTCTATCAAGGACATGGTGGAGAAGGTCCTGGTTGACAAGCTTGAAGGGGTACTCATACAAATCTCCACAGATATTATTGATACCCTAAGGGATTGTGTTTCCGATATTCTAAAGAAATGTGATAGGATAAATAAATTCATAACATCTTTCGAGAAAGATCCTCGGTGCCCACCACCCAAAATCACCCCACAGTCTCCTTCTAACCCACAGAGGCAACCCCAATCCCCTATGGAGCAGGGAAATACCGTACTAACCTATCCCCAGATTCCACCTGCACCACCACAAGGGTCAACTGGTCGTGGAACAGGGAAAGGGGACAGTACAATTATTACTAAGCTACCTTTGGCACCTAAACCTTGCCCACCGCAGACAATGCCCATGGCATCCACTCAAGACGGGCTTAACCCAGCAGGGCCTAGAAGACCTCGCTCGAGACCACCAGTTCACCTTCCACCAGAAGCTACACCTTTTGTTGCCATTTTGGTGAATATACCGGTATTAAAACCAGGGGAAATTGAGTCAAATGACTCACAGTTGGACAATATAAAAACATGGTGCAATGCTAACTGTACTGGCCCTAACAATATCTCTGAATACATCCAGACAGGTAGACGTGTGGATTGGGTGGGTTATACAAAGAAGAAATTCCCTGGGGATTGTCTAATTGTTAACTTCAACAGACCCCATGAGGCCTCCCGTTTATTTTGGGATGCAACAGAGATCAGAGAGGATAGGATAAGAGCAGTCCCCTTAGGTTTCTTCTACCCCCCACCAGTACCACCAAAAAAGCTTCCTGAAAGGGCAAGTCGCAATGTTCTCCCAACTAAAACCCACTTTATCAGCTCTTGGGCGACCCAAACAACTGGTATGTTACCTAAAACCCATGTAAGACAGGGATGTGATTTAAGAAATGGTCTGGAGCTATCAAATATGTTTTCGGCACTATCGAATCTGGAGGAAATTGATTGACTAGCTACTTATGACTGTATCAGTGACCCATTGTCTACAACTAATAATAGAAACGTAAGGGGTATTACTGATAACCTAATGAGTTGGAATATCGCAGGACTCCGCTCGAAAAGGGAAGATATAAATTGGTTGAATACATTGAAAAAGTATGATGTGATAGCCCTGCAGGAGACATGGGATATGGATTGTGATTTTTGGTTAGATGGGTATACATCTTACTTCCTAGCTGCACAACCCTCAAACTCTGGTCGCAACAAAGGAGATTTACAGTTTTTACTATCAGTCAAAATGAATGGAACTGCGAAAGTAATAAATACGCTATCCCAAAATTTTCTAGCTTTGGAAGTCACATTGACTAATAAATCTAAATGTGTTTACATTAACTTCTATAACGCTACCCAAAGCACTGGTGACATCGAAAATCTCAATTCCTTGAACAAGTTTATGTATAATTTTAAAGAGAGTCAAACCACGCCGACATATTTTATATTGTTGGGGGATTTTAATGTACATTTATGTCAACAAAACTGTCATTTAATAGATACTTTGAATGTAGGCATGTTCCAACCCCCACATTTTGAACATTCTGTTAAAGGGTCGGCCCTAGAAGATCTGCTTCTTGAAAATGAACTTTACGAACCAGAGTTCTTTGATAGTAAAGAAAGGGTCCCAACCTACAGAGCTAGGGATTGCAACACTATCATTGATTATATATTTATCTCACCAGTTATGTTGCAGAATGTTATTTTTTATAATGCTATACATACCACACATAGTGATCAAAACCCAGTAGTGTTGAACATGGAGGATAATATTTTATTTTTGTTTAATAAAAACTCTGAAGTAGATATCGTCGTCGATATCACTACAAAGGATCAAGGGAGACGGGTGAAATGGAGTAAAATTATTCCTGAGGAGTTCCTTTACTCCCTTAATGAGAAAGTGGGCAGCGACATTAACATCTGCAGGGAGCCACTGAGATTCAAAGGGAATATCATTGGGTCCTTTGAAGCCATCTGTCGCCAGGTGGCAGATGACCTAAAATGTAAGTCCACAAACAGAGAGAGAAAGGCAGAGGGGTGGTTTAATAACGCATGCTCCAAATCACATCGAGAACTCCATAAAGCACTGAAAAAGGTACCCCGTGATAGAGTGGAGGTGGCGAGGCTTAGGAAACAGTACAATCAGGATATCCTAGCGAGGAAAAGGGAAATTAAGAAACAGGCCTGGGATGATCTGTATGAAAAAGCAACCCTGAGGGAAAGCGCAAAATTCTGGACCATTGTTAATAACCCTCTGTTCAATGGGAAAGAAAATGCGCCACTGGAGGTAAATATCCCTGAGAAGGAATGGCTGGACCATTTCCAAATAATTTATGGCAGCAACCTCGACTTAGGACAATCAAATCTAACACCGATTGACACACAAGACCCCCTTCTAAGTTTCACTATTAAAGAGGTACAGAGTGCAATTGAGGATATGTCATCACAGAAGGCCCCCGGGCCAGACGGCGTACCCGCCGATATGTACAAAACAAACTCAGCAATGTGGTCAGTTGTACTTACTAATGTCTTCAATGTAGTTGGTATAGACAAGATAAAACCCCCAACTACCTGGTCACAGTCTGTCATCATCCCCATATTTAAGAAGGGTCAAAGGGGGGACTATAGATGCTACAGACCCATATCTCTGCTAGATTCTTCATTTAAAATCCTGGGCAAAATAATACTAGAAAGAATCTCAGCTTGGACCACTGATAAAAACATCTTGTGTGAAGCTCAGTATGGCTTTAGATCTGCCAGAGGTACAGAAGATCAATGCCTTAATTTACACCTTATACTGAGCAAATATACTGTAGCATCAAGGGGATGATGTACTTGGCCTTCATGGACTTGTCCACAGCTTTTGACCTAGTTAATAGGTCAAAGCTGTGGACAATACTCCTTGAAAAGGGACTGGACCGCGCACTCGTGGATTTTTTGGCGCGACTCCACAGTGATTTAAGGGCAACTATCCGCATGTCCCAAGAAGGGAACTGTACCGCTTTTTTTAAATCGGGAAGGGGAGTGCGCCAAGGGTGCATTTTGGCACCTATGCTCTTCTCCCTTTATATTAACTCACTGGGCGAGTCCCTAAAAACTGCCTCTGCAGACGTGCCCCGCATGGGTGGTTCCGTGACGCCGGTACTTTTATATGCCGACGACACGGTGCTGATGTCAAGGACCCCTAGGGGTCTTCAACACCTACTTAATACATTTGGGGCATTTATGCAAGATTTGGATTTAGTGATTAATGCAGGAAAGTCGCATGTCATGGCTGTGGGTAATTGCAAAAGTAATACCAGAACCCTGTCCTGTAATGGTGCCGCACTTACCAAGGTTAAAACCTTCACTTACTTAGGAGTGGTGTTCGACGAGAAAGGGACATGGGCACCACAAATCCAGAACAAGATCGCTGCTGTAAAACGATCATCTGCTGCTGTATTGGGGTTCGCCAAACGCCTTGGCGGCAAACCACCAGAGGCTACATTATCCATATATAAAGCCAAAACCCTGGCAATAGCCAGATATGGAGCCTCTATTTGGGGATATAAGAACACAACCCACATCCAAAGGGCAGAGAATATATTCCTGCGATCTGTTCTGGGCTTACCAAAATCCACACCTGCTTTCTCAATACATATGGAACTAGGGGTGGGTTATATTGAAGACATGTTGTCTCTTGCACCATTAAGGGCATGGATTAAAACTTGGCTTAATCCCAACTTAACACTAAATCACACGATTATTAAAGACTGCATGGGGCGGGATTGTGTGGCAGAGATTGAGTGGCTTTCACTCATCAAGAAAATAGCAGAATATCTGGGCCGCCCTGATCTATATACCAACCCTGAAGGCCTAAAAAAAGATGACATTAGTTGGGCAAAACTGGAATATACAAAGAAAAGAGAAGCCGAAAGAGAAGCATGCGAAATTATGAAGCCAACCGTGAGGTCACATTTTCTGACAATCACATCTTTAGCTATCGAACCATACCTGGCAACAGTAAATAAACCTTTCCACCGGTGGCTTCTGACCAAATTTCGCTTTAATCAGTCTCACTTCTTGTTGGGTGAATACAGTAAATGGTGTAAACCCCATGAGAACGCCCCCTGCAAGTGTGACGATTTCTCAGATCAGGATTCTTTCCATTTTTTCTTTTTTTGTCCATTATTCAGAATTGCTAGAGAGAAATATATTAAGCCCATATTAAAAGATCAAATGTTTACCCAAGTTAAACCGGCCTTTCTGTTTTTACAGTTAATGGAAACACCTCTAATTATGTATGGGGTAGCAAACTTTCTCACAACGTCTATTAGGTCCCGTCAAAAAAGACCTCAATCACTGATTAACTGATTTAGCCTTTGTTAAAAACTTTACGCCCAGTCGGGGTAGCACTGTTAAATGATTGTATTATAGGTTTGTAAATATTACTGTAAATAGATCATCTAACAAACCCCATAGTACAAACCGTATAAATGAAATGAAATTTTGTAGGAAACTATAGACAGTGTAAAGATGATGCAAAATTTTTTGATGTAAAATTTTTGTAAAACCTTTGTAAATATATCTTGGTAATAATGAAATTTGTATATAATGTTTCTTGTTTTAAATGTTATTTATATAAAAATTCTCTTGTATATTCCAATGATCAACTATGAATGTATAGCATACTTTTATGATTTTAATTTAATCGAATAAAGTGTTTTTGACTTGACTTGACTTGACTTGACTTGACTTGACTTGAGATCCTTTGAAGTGGGCAGCTTCCTACTGTAGGGGGCAATAAACTGCATCCGCAGGGCCAGGTGGTGGCCTGGGATCGGGCCTGGACAATTGGGTACAGAGGAAGGGGGTTTATCAAAGGATGTGTGATCATGAATGGGATGAAGGGAGGTGTTTAGCAGGGTACGGGATGTGGCTCCGAGGCAGGGTCGCGCCGAAGGGGAGGTTTATGGCCCAAGCATGTGAGAGCGGGGGCTATCAGCATGCGGGAGATGCTTGCGAGGTCAGAGGGAGAGAGAGAGAGAGACGCGCTGGCTATCGGCAGTGGGCAGAGAGGCCATGGCATTCAAAATGGCTGCTACTTACACGCACATACAAGCCTGAAAAGGGACAAGATGGCGCCGATAATGTTGATGTCGCAAACTAGATTTTAACACCCCTAAGTGCGAAGGGTATGCCCAGACATGGGCCCTGTGCTCACTGTGCCACTGGATTCAGCGTAGCATAATTGATGAGGGGCAATACCCCAAAACTGGTCCCAGGATGTTTGTTTCCGGTCTAGGCAGGACCTGGCCTGGCAAGTCGGGCTGGACTTTTCCCATGGGGAGCAGGGTCATGACGGATTTGCCTATGGCTGGGTCCACACTAGTGTAGTGTGGTGAGCAAAAAAAGATGGATTAAACTCAGCTCTGTGACTGGTAGTGAATGTTTGATTTGTACAGCATTCAGTCCATCTTCTGTTCTTTTTTTACACTTCTGAAGAGGCCTCTGATATTTACACACTCATTCAGGAGGTCAGATAATTCACCATATCACCAGGTTCAACCACACAACCAATCAGACAAATTAAATACCTTACGCAGAAGGAAATCCACCAGCGTTTACACACAACTAAATTGAAACCATTATGTAAAGAGGATCTGAGGGGTTTCCGCTTGGTTACTAAACTCATGTTGTTTAAATTCAACAAGAAGTTCATGGCCAAATATTATGCCATTTTGAATAAGTGTTCGTTAGACCTTCTTTTTTTGATCATTGAAGAACTGTCTCAGGTTCTGTCAGGACTCAAGGCACAGATTCATGATCTCAAAAGCAAACTGGAGAACAGAGTGGAAACTGATACTTGGCAAATAACTCTTAATAATATCAAATCAAAACTTGATACACCAAGGAAATCCATAAATGCGAGATTTTCATGTTCGAAAGAAACACTATTGAGTACAAGCTCGACATAGTGTACACTTGGGCTGAGGTGTACACTCGGAAACATATGTTCAGGCAGTCAACCACAACCTCATCTGAGGACAGTATTGCTACCAATAGTGACGTTAGCCTAATCATCCACCGATCGTCTCTAGTGTTTTTCCGGTTAAAAAATAAAGACACCAACAACAGATATTCCCTCAGCCTGAGTTTCTTTTTTGTCGATGAGTACATTGTCCCATCACCACCCTGATAGCTTCCACCTGCCACGACAGCATGAGCATAGCAAAACCTGCAGGGGACATAAGCACAGCAAGAAGGGGTGACAACCACAAGCAAGACCACACATACGTAATCAACATATCTTCCACATGTCTTACCATCTTACAGACAGCAGTCCTCAACAAGGGCATGTCATTTGTTTTGACACACCAAACTATTTTGTTGAAAACTGAAGTGTCCTTTTTCAAAATTATACGCAAACTACGATTACACCATTTTTGGGCAATTTGGTATCCCCCGCTTTGCCATGTGAGGAACCTGAATACCTTGAATTTGAACCTAAGAGCGCTTGTTTATCACCCACATCTCAAAAAAAACTCAACATGTTCGAGATTAAGGGTGGGGGTAAAATCCGTTTCGCGGGCGAATTTGCGGATTTTCCGCGATTTTGCGATCCGCAAATTTTCTGCCAAGCAAGGGTTACAGCAGCAGGTGCAAAAGTTGAACCTAATTTCTTTGTAACCTTTTACAAAAGGGTTACAAACAAATTAACTTCAACTTGGACACCTGCTGCTAATTGCTTCCTGTCGCCTCGTTGCCTACTTGCAACTATTCTCTGACCCTGCTCTGACCCTTGAAGCAGGGTCAGAGAATAGTTACAAGTAGGCAACGAGGCACCTGTCCAAGGAGTAAACCTCATCAGGAAGCACTTACAGATATAAAAAACAGGAAGAAGGGAGAGGATGGCAAATACACCCATTTTGAGTTGTCAGGAGGGGTTAAACTAAAAGAGACCTTTACAGCACAATTTTCATATGCAGTTTGCTAAAAATAAAAAGCTGTATGTTCTGTAGGGGCAACTCAGGAATCTGGCCCTTCAGAGATCCGGCCTCTCTTTCTTTCTCTCGTTCTCTCTCTCCCTCTCTCTTTCCCTCTCTTTCTCTCCCTTTCTATCTATCTATCTATCTATCTATCTATCTATCTATCTATCTATCTATCTATCTATCTATCTCTCTCTCCCTCTCCCATAAACGACTGCATGGGTAACTTTGCTATGCAAGCGGCTCGCGAAGACGCAAAAAGCCCTGCGTACACGCAAAAAACCCTGCGAACACGCAAAAAACCCAGCGAACACGCAAAAAAACAAAAATCCGCAAATTCACACAAATTCGCGAATTTTGCGGATCGCGAATTCGCAAACCCGCAAATTCGCAGATCGCGAATTCGCAAAATTCGCCCATGCTTATTCGAGATAATGGTGAAAAAAGATTTCCAGCAGAGAGCTTTTGTGGCTCCAATCCGGAGTATGATGCACTAATTTCACTTGCTCAAAACAGAGACTTGGCATTCCAGTCAGCAGACCGGGATGGCGCCTTAGTGGTTATGGATTTCAGTTTTCATGAGAACTAAGTCATGCTGAATGTCTCTGATGAACATACCTACATGCAATTGGGGAATGATCCAACTCTCACATTCATGGTTACCCTAAAACAGATTCTTGATAGAGCTCTGGAATTGGAGTGGATCAGTGAAAATACTAGGCGTAATTTGACAATAGATTTTCCACAAAGACCTAGCCTTTGTACTTTGCCAAAGATACACAAAAGCCTCTTTGATTCTCCGTTTAAACCCATTATTTCTGGGTATGGGTCTATCCATGAACCCCTTGACTGATATCTTGATACATCCTTGTTGTGAAATCAAATACATTTAAGATCTCATTCTAATTTTGTAAATTTTTTGAAAGCTTTTGGAAATTTGGTTTTTCTCCTTTCCTCTCTCAGGTCCTGTTATGGTTTGGTTATGCCTAGTAGAAATACTATAAATATTACAAATTCCAGTGCCAATACGCCTTTGGACATTTGTCGTGCTATACAGATATTAATCAAATCAAATAATTTCTACAACATGTCAAAAACTGGCATTCTAATTTTCAAGACACAACCGATTTTTTGAAGCATATTATGCATTTAGAGTTTATTGACATAGAGGAATGGTGGCTCTGTACCATAGATGTTGCTTCTTTGTACACATCCATACCTTGTGAAGAAGGTATTGAGGATATGGAATGGGCTTTTGTCAACTAAGATGAGATATGTGGCAACATGTTTTTTCTTCTAGAAGTATTTCTGCTTGTTTTACAGCTATTTTGTACTAAGAGAAACTTTTATCTCCAGAAGAGTGACACATACATGGGTTTTTCCGGGGCACCCAAAATGTTATGTCTAAATTTGAGGAAAGTTTATTTATCAGTCTGATACTTGGCATATTGACAGCACATAGGCAATATATTTTTGATTTGGCAAGGCAGCAAGCATCTACTTGACTAGCAGATATTGGATCTCAACTCTAAGAATCTGAATACACAGTTAACTTACTCCATTCACATGACTAACATCACTTATTTGGATGTTGAACTGGAGCTTAAACATAATGGCCCTTCCACCAAAGCCTCTAAGAAGCTCCCAGACTGTAACAATATGCTATTGAACAGCAGCTTTCATCCGCCATTGCTGAAGCAGCACTTACCATTCTCGCAATTCATTAGCGTGAAACAGATAATATCTGTTGAGATGTCAGACACTTTCTAAGCTTAAATATCACTTTTCCAAAATGTGGGTATCCTGAAAACACACTGAAAACTTCACTACATTAAACATCCACTCTGGATCGTCCAATGCTACTACCCAAAAGACTAGCTGTGAAACCAACACAGGAACTGTTTGTGTCTACATTTTCAATTAAAACATATGTGATCAAATCAAATATTTCATGCTTTTGGGAGCTTCTGCAAACAGAAACTGATTTTAAGGGTCTTTTCTTGAACAAACCCTTATTTGCGCACACACCTACCTGGAACTTGAAAGAGTTATTGTCATCACCTGCGCAGAATCATGACAGCACATCAGAAGGGATGAGCAGGAGTTACTATTGTATCCACTGCAGCAACACCAACCATTTTAAACCTCCAAGCTGGAAAACAGATTCAACTCAGGCACTCTTCAGATTGTAATTCCCAAATAGCTGTGTAAGCCATCAAGGGTCCATGTAGATTACTTTATGGCGGTGAAACAGAGATGCGAGTCAAGGTGCCCATCACTGAGCACAAAAGCATGAACAGGCTCAAGAACAGGAACTCATCTCTTGTGGATCATTGGATGGACAATAATCACAATATTGCACAACTCAGACTTATAGTATTGGAAACCATATCTGGGAATCCGGAAAAAAACACACAGAAACACTTATCGCAACATGAGACATATTGGTTCAAGATAGATTTGTTTTAACACGTTATAAATGACACATATTTCATCGTTTGACGTCTTCTCCAAGTGTTAATATTTGGTCAAGGGAATTCATTTTGTGTCCCTGTGACAATGGGCCAGATGTAGGTAGCCCAATACTGGTCGGTACCGGCTGAAATTACCGAATTTCGGCCGTTTCCGACCAGTATTGGACATTTGAGATGTAGGAGTCATGTTTAAGGATTCGGAAATTTACCGAACGGTAATTTAAGGAATCGGTAAATTACGAATTCTTAAATACCGATTAGGTAAATTACTGAATCCTTAATGTAGGGAGCACTCAAGTGAGTGCATTTTTCATTGAAGGATTCGGTATTTACCACCAACTACAAGTTGGTGGTAAATATCAAAAACCTTTGAAAAAGCAAATTTGTGTTAGGGCATGTATGTGTGTCACATGTGCACCCATGCACCATTCAGGGGTGCAACAGGGTGTCAATGTGACACCCTCCCACCCTTGTAAGTCTCACCCTATTAACGATTCGGTATTTACCAAATTGGTAATTCTCATTCATTCCTATGGGCCTCGGTAATTACCGAATTTTTTCGATTCGGTAAAATTTTCCAAATTTTTTCTTGCATAGCATTTACCGATTCTAAAATACCAAATCGGTAAAATTCGATATTTTAGAATCGGTAATTGTAGATTACCTACATATGGCCCAATATGTCCAAGCAATCATCGATTCACATTTTGTTTTTATGTAAATTATACGCCGATCTCAAGAGAACTTTTACTGTACCCTTAATGAAATTCTTAAATTTTAATCAATGTAGGCAGGCGTTTTTATACTTGCAAAGACTTCCTAATTTGCTTACATGTGTGGTACTAGCAAGGTTCCTCAAGGCTGTATTCACGAGAAGAAAATCATGTCATGCTGAATGTTAAATTATGATTGCCTTTTAATGTTACTGTTTTTGGGTTTTATAATATATTGTTATAATGTGCGCTTTTATGATACACTATGTGAATCGAATAAAGATGAATTGAATTGAATTCGATCAAGTATTTGGACACCCATATCCCAATGGTTCTATATGATAAGCTGGAACTAACATGTTTTCTTTAAAGTGTTCTATTACACGCATCTCCTTTACTAAGATCTACGCCATCCATTTTGCAAATTCTATGCATTCACCTCTAATGGTTTCTAACAACTCCCTAAAGAAAATAAATGCATATACATCTTGATGTTCATTAATCAATCAATCAAACAATCAGGGGTTGGTGAAGTGCAACTACCCACCAATGAGGGCCTCAAGGCATTGAGGGGGGGGGGTCGGGCTGGACCCCTGAGTGCTGGGGTCCTCTGAAGAGCCAGATATTGAGGTCTTTCCTGAACTGGAACAGTGTGAGGCTTGCCAGAGGTGGAGGGGGAGGTCGTTCTGGCCTTAGCTGCGAGGTAATAGAAGAACTTTCCTCCCGTTCTGGTCTTCTAGATGCATTGAACGGTGGCCAGAGAGAGGTCAGCTGATTGGAGGTGTCTTTTGGGCATGTGTTCTTTGCACACATGCACCTCCTAGCATTTTTGAACATGTTACATATATCTGCTCATGTTCACAATGAGATTTCCATAATCTTTAAGATTCTATTGTTTAGCCATTTGAACACACATGACATCAATTTTATCACTGGTACTGTGCACTGACTTTCATTGCATTATGGTATGTGTTGTGACATTCATACAAGTGCTGGTACCAAATGTTCATACACATGCACTGTGATTTGCAATACTATTTGGATGACTAAATTGCGCTACAATTTACCTACACAGTCTGCTGATGTGCAATAAGCTTCACCAAACCCCATTGCAGCTAATGTATTACGAATGGTATTTGGATGATATAATCGATTTTTTTTGCAGGAACATCATGATGTTAATATTGCTAGTCTTGTTCCACATGTTGACACAAGTCCATAATTGCTTTAGAATTGTGTGTGTTTCCTCCACGATGTGGTTCTGTTCTATATTAAACAGCACTAATTTAAATCTCTTCAGCACTACTGTAACTCATTGCACTTATTGACATATTACAGAGTTAGTCTGTTTTCATGACCACTTACTCCAGTGCGTGTAGTCTGTTGTTGGTTTCTGTTGGACTTGGCCCTTCTGGCAGGTTCACCCCTGAACTCTTTGCTTTTAATTTTGAGTTGGTGTTAGTGTTTTTGGACTTCTGCGCACTTTACCACTATGTCCCAGGGTAAAGTGTGTGCGTGTAGTGAGGTTGGCCTGCCCTCCCATAGGAATGCATGGGGAATGTATGTGTCCATGTTAGTTCCTGGTGCGTGGGGTGTGCAGACTCGAGTTTGGTATGTGCGGACTCGTGTGATTGAATGCTGCGCGATGAAGTGTGTGGCGTTCATGTGTCTAGTGTGGAAGTGCCACTTCTAGAAGTTGGCATGTATGTGTAATTTATGTGAATTAGCTGTCTGGTTTGCGATTGGTTGGAGCTGGCTGGTGAGCCTGGCTCCAGGAGTCATGATGGGTCTGCCCCGGTGGTGAGTGGAGAGATCTGCATGATTGATGTGAGGGAGGAATGCAACTGGGACCTGAATAGGGCTGGGCTTTCCCCACACAATGCTGGCTCCGCCCCCTGTGGTGCGACTGATGTTCCTAGCCTGACTAGTGAATGGTGAGAGGGGCTGAGCATACAGAGTGCTCCAAAACCAGCTGCGACTGGTTTTCCCCCCACCCTGCAGACACAGACAAAGGAGTGTGTATATAAAAAGGGGCTGTGACTCCTTAGAAAATGTTCTTCTCCTGATCCTAATTTGAGGGCGGCCTGCTGCTGCTGCTGGGCGCCAGGAGGACCACCACTGGGACTGCCTCCCTGCCTGGAGGGCCCCGTGAGCTGGCCCCTGGGCCCAGCCCTTGCCCCCCCCCTTCCTTCCTAAAAACTTTTTGACTTTTCCTGGATTCTGCCTCTAAAAAGCGCCAGGGGAGCGCTATGTCCTGAGTGCTGGGAGCACTCCTACTTAGCCCGGAGCTGCGATCGCCTTTCTGAGGGATTTCCCACCCCGCTCATTGCCGTGTTTCTGTTTATTTAGCTAGCGGGAGCCTACCCATGTATTTATACTTCTTTAACCCCTGACGGGCGCCCACCCCACCACAGACTGGCTGCGAGTCTTTAATCCCTGACGGGTGCCCATCCCCGCCAGGGACTTGCGCATTTAAACGGGAGCCTACCCCGTATTTTGATAAGGAAATCACCGCCATCAGCCCCGGGCCGCTACCGTCATCAGGGGGGCCGCGGTCGCCATTGGCTAAACTGTGGGAGGCTCGACAGAAGGGCCGTGCTGAGATTGGCCCAAGTGCCCCTGAGCCTCCCGAGGGCCTCGCTTCCATTGGCTGCCCACAGGAGGGAGTCCCGGAGAGAGATTTGCCGGTGAACGAACTGGGAAGCAGACGAGGCAGGCGGGGCTCCCGTGGGGAAGGAGAGCCCCGCACGCTGCCTGACCCGGCCGATGCCTGACCCCACCGCAGTGACAGGAGCACCGCTGTCAGCCGGTGAGTGCGGGCGTCCCGGTATTTGGGTGTAGAGAGGCCCCGGAAGGCAGCAGGCCACTCCACCGACGGGGGCCTACATTTTTTCAGAGCCCACGCGGCTCAGAGGGCAGTTGCATTCCAAGCCCGAGAGGCTCCAACATCAAAGGGGGCATTTTTTGTTACACCCTGAGTCCCCCGAGCGGGACTCCAACGGCGGGGGCATTTGATTTCGTGCCTGAGAGAGGCACAGTAGTATTTCAAGGCTCCACCTACATTTCGGGGGCATTTTGGGAGGTAGAGCGGCCCCGGTTGGCAGCGGGCCGCTCCCCCAAGTGTGGTGGCAATTGTTTCTCGAGCCCACGAGGCTCCAAGCCCGCATGTGGTATTCAGAGCCCACGAGAGGCTCTTGGGCATTTCCTTTGTTTTCGAGTCCCCAGAGGTGGCACATCAATCTTCAGAGCCCACGAGGCTCCCACATTTGGCTGCATTGTTGTATTTAGAGCCCACAAGGCTCACAGGTTGTTTTGGGCACCATTGTGATTCAGAAGCCCAGAAGAGAGTCCCAGCTGCCCCGCACTTAGTGGGCAGCTGCTTTGTTTAGGCTTTGCGCACCTCCTTTGGCTGCCTGTGTAGCCTGCCCTAACATATTGGACACAGGGCGTTTCAGCCCCTGAGAGGCCAAGTCGGCCTGGGGACAGTTTGTGTTGTGCCCTTGCGTAGGGTACTTGTTTTTCCCTCATGTGCTCTATTACGCAATTGTGATTACCTGCCTAATGTGATTTCTGAATCATGTGTAATGTCTTTGTGCCTATACCTCTGAATGTATGTTGATGCTTAGGAGGTTGTTCTTCCTAGTATAGGTTATGCTAGTGAGTTCATGGTTCCCTGCGTGATATTTTCCTAAGGTGGTTAGGGTTGCGTAGCTGGTACTTTTCTTTTACCAGTCGTTACTAGTTGTGTGCTACATCTGCTATTTGGTGCTACAGTTATGATATGTTCCATGTTCTAAGCGCTATTCCTACAAGTATTCTATTTCTACAAAGTGCTAATTCTACCAAGTGCTAGTTCTAAAAGTGCTTATTCCTGACAGTGGCCCACGTGGCCCTGTCCCATGTACATAATCCCTTGTAAATTCTGCCCATGCCTATGGCACATTGTAATGTCTGTGTTTATTATCTAATGTGTTTGGTATAATACAAAGGCTATTTTTATATATAACCTTGTGTGGAGTTTCCATTGTGGTGGGCCTTGGGTGTTGTTGCTAGGTGCGCGCGCAAACGCTTTACACATCGCCTCTGAGATAGGCCTGACTGCTCGTGCCAAGCTACCAAGAGGGTGAGCAGGGGTTATCTTGGCGGGTGACTTCCTTGCCCTGACTTAGAATGGTGGTTTCTGCCTGGCTTTGGCGCCAGCCTTAGCCAACCGGAAATCCCCACTTCTAACAGTTTCCACTTAAACCAGTTGCGTGTTCACATCACCAATTAGCAGCCAATAACACCTGCACTTGGCTTCACCTAATTCGGGTCTGTTTTCCAGTGTCCCGCCACTGGGATCTTATCCAGTTTCTTGGGCAACTTTTGGAGAGTTTTTTAGGTCTGAATCTATTTTATTGATTTTATAAAGAATAACAACAGTGCAGTATAAGCCATCTACAACCATTGCCCATTGGTAATTACAAATGAACGCTTATTTGGTAGGCAGCATACAAAATAGAAGGGAGTTGGAAATATAGATAAAGACAACAAGCAGGAGGGAGGTGTGAGGGGGGGAGGTACCGCGTCTCTAATGTAAAAGTACATTGCACGGGTGGTGGCGATTTAGTGTTATGTAGTTTGCTCTGTGGCTGTAATCGTAATATCCGTAGATATTGGGGACAGGATAGTTTGCGGAATTCGTCTGACAGGTACTGAATGCAGGGATGCCACATCTTGTCAAACCAGGGGAGTTATTGCATGGTTACAGCGGTCAATTTCTCCCTTCCCAGTACTTCCCATGTTTTATGCAGCCTGTATTGGTGCACGAGTAACTTATCTGTTCCCCACCGAGCAAGGAGGAGTTGTCTCGCTTCCCCCAGTGTGAGAGTGATTGCATTGCCTCTAGGTGATTTCAGTGGGTAGGTGAGCAGGCTGGGATGGCCTGAAAGTATGTAGTTCGGGAATTTAGGTATGTCTGTGATAAATATTGTTAACGGCGTCTAGCACTTCCGACTAGAACAACTCTATCTTAGGGCAGTGCCATAGGAGTTGTGGAGAGTACCCTGTTGACCACATTGACATCAACACTGCCTGTCTCCCTTAGGGTCTTGACCACATTGACATCAACCCTGCCTGTCTCCCTTAGGGTCCCAGGCGGCAAACCTGACCGGAGTGACGTACCAGTAATGTGCTATTTTGAGGAACATTTCTTTACTAGTGAACTAGTGTTGGCAGTTAATAACAACGGAGAGAAAATGGCCCATAATTCCCAACAGGGAATGCTTGCAATTAGTGCATGGATGACAGAGAATTGCCTTAAATTGAACTCCGATAAGACGGAGGTGATGATTTTCGGTAATCTTCTCCCAGCCTGGTCCCCCACTTGGTGACCAGCAGATTTGGGATCACCACCATCTCCTGTTGCTAAGGTACGAAATCTGGGGGTGATTTTTGACACTAAACTTTCATTTCTGCACCATGCGAATGTGGTTGTTTCATCTTCTTCCTATATCATTAGAATGATAAAGAAACTCCTCCCCTATCATTCTACTCCTGCCGCAAAGACGCTTGTCAGCTCACTAGTCATGTCTCGTATTGACTATTGTAATGGGCTTTTCCTTAATGCTCAGGAAAGAGTACTAAACAAGTTGCATCAGTTGCAAAATGCGGCAGCCCGGCTGCTCACAGGCACTCCTAAATTTTAACCTATTTCCAACGTCATTTGACAGCTACACTGGCTTCCGGTAAGAAATAGAGCAAAATTTAAAGCACTATGTATCGCCTTTAAAGCATTGCATGCCTCTGGACCAGCATTCTTAAAACAATCACTGTATCCCTATCCCCCTACAAGAACCTTATGCTCATCTACAGCAAGCCTTCTGAAGGTACCGCAAACAAAAAAAGTTTCATGGGGTGACAGGTCTTTCTTAGTTTCCACGATTAAACTTTGGAATAGCCTTCCACCCCAAATAAAGGCAATTACAACCTTGCTTACATTCAGGAAGCATATAAAAACTTGGCTCTTCAATCAATAGCCATTCTTTCCCAGCTAGCACGATCCACAGCACCAAGACACCCATGGGTATTCGCGCGCTCAAGGAGTCTCTAAAATAAATAAATACTAGTGATGTTGAGGGTGGATGTACGTGATTGGAGTAAAATATCGTTCCACTCTTTGTCTGAAAAGGGGCGTTCACATTCTCTCTCCCATCTAGCTCTTGATGGGGAGGGTAGTGGGTGTGTTGGCTGTGTAAGGAAGGGGTATTTATATATGAGAGCAGTTTCTTGTCTGTGGAGCGTGTGAGGATCCATTTCTCGAAGGGCATTAAGGGCCTACTAGCATGCGGCTGGATCTACGGACGAGTCACCCAGTGTGCCACTGCCAGATATTGCCATTTCGCAGTGTCCATGAGATTGTAGCATGTCTTTAGTGTGGGGAAATCCATTAGACCTTCTGCTTCGAATTGGTCACCCACCCTTTTACAGTTAGCTTCTTGTCACACAGTAAAACCTGACCCCATAGCCGCTAGAGGGAAGTCTTGATTACCTATCAGTGGCTTCAGTGGGGATATTGGCATGGAGAGGTCGTGCTTCCACTGCACCCTATCCAACACTTCAATAGTTGGCCTTAAGACACCGGCTGGTCTGTGGAATGTAGGTAGCTATGGGATTTTCCAAATGTGCATGCCCACGGTGGCCCAGTTAATGAAACACCAATGTTTTTCTGTGAGGGTGCGTGACCATTTTACCATACAGTGTAACTGAGCCATCTGGTAGTACCTTCAAATGTTTGCGACCCCCAGTCCAACTGTGGTTAGTGGGAGAAAATCCAGTGCCTTGGTCATTCTTGCCCATTTACCCTCCCAGATAAAGTCCCAGATTAGTACCCACAGTCTGTCCAGAATATGTGAGGGGGGCTGGAGTGGCAGGGTTTGCATTGCATAGAGTAGTTTAGGGAGCAGTGTCATTTTGACGGCTGCCATCACCCCAGCCATGAAAAGCCCTGGGACTTCCTATTTGGTGAAGTCCTTTCTTGTCATGGTTAATAGGTTCTCGTACTTGTGTTCGGCAGTGGCCAGGAGTGTGGGAAATATCTGTACTCCTAGATATGGGACCCCACCCTGCACCCATTGAAACAGAAACTGATTCCTGAAGGGTCAAATCTAGAATCAAAGATTTCTGTGGGTTCATTTTGAAGCCTTATGCCTCCCCAAACTCCTAGAGCTCTGCCACAGCAGCCACCAAGGAGTTGATTGGGTCTGTGAGGGTCAGAAGAACGTCCTCCCAATATAGCATGATTTTGTGCTCCCTCCCTGCCTTCCAGATCCCAGTTTCTTTTGGGTTGGTTCTCCTCCGCTCCACCAGCAGCTCCATGTAGAGCGCAAAAAGCAGGGGGACAAGGGACAACCCTGTCTAGTCCTTTGCTCTGTAGAAAAGGCAAGGAACTGCTCACCATTGACACAGATGCTAGCTTGGGGGGCGCTGTGTAACAGGGCTGCACCCAACTGTGGAATTGTGGTCCTAGGCCCACATTCTCCAACACTCTATACAAATACAGCCAATGCACCTGATTGAAGCTTTCTCCGCATCCACCGTCAATAAGAGAGCTGAGGCCCGGGAGCGCTGTACTTTGTCCAGTAGTTGGCAGAGTCTTTTTGTGTTGTTGCTGCATCCTCATTGGGTGATAGCTCTGCCTACCTGACTGCGGGTGGAAACGCTGTTGGCGCTCTGCCGGCTCTCTGCGGAAATTGTGCTGCCTCTACACCAACGCCTCGCGGCCCCCGCTTCGCGGGCGCCGCTCGTGGTGTACATACTCCTGACCACGCCGGATTTTCTTCTGCAGGGGGTCCTGCCATTGATCATCATCTATCGGGACTGCGAGGACCAGCAGGCGCAGCGTTGCTCAACTCGCCGCAGCTGGTCCTCTTCCCGCCCCTCCCGCTGGAATCAGATAACTGTGGGCTGTGAAACTCTGCATTGGTGATAGCTCTGCCTACCTGACTGCGGGTGGAAACGCTGTTGGCGCTCTGCCGGCTCTCTGCGGAAATTGTGCTGCCTCTACACCAACGCCTCGCGGCCCCCGCTTCGCGGGCGCCGCTCGTGGTGTACATACTCCTGACCACGCCGGATTTTCTTCTGCAGGGGGTCCTGCCATCGATCATCATCTATCGGGACTGCGAGGACCAGCAGGCGCAGCGTTGCTCAACTCGCCGCAGCTGGTCCTCTTCCCGCCCCTCCCGGTATTTACTCTCCACCACTGACGCGCTAGCGGGACGCGCGCGGAGCAAAGCGCGGAGCTAAGCCCGGGCAAAGGGCGGGCCCTCTGTGGCCCTCTGTGGCCGAGGTAGGCCGGGCTGGGCCCCGGTACCTTGACTCTCGCATGCGTTTGCCAATGATAATAGACTGCGTTATTTTATGACATGTTATTACAAAATTGCTGGTAGAAATATAGGTACAAAGAAGGTGTACGGTTAGTCTTTCTCCCATTGTCATTTTGGTGTGTTTTATATTTCTCTAAACTGTGATTTTATAAGTCTGGGGGTTTTATTGTTGGCTCTCTTAGGATTCTAAGTATTATGGAAGCTAAGACATTACGATCCGGGAAGGTTGTTATGGAGAACCATGGGACAGTTCACGGTCCGAGCCTCGCGAGGAAAAAACAAAACAACAATGCTAACTTGAAAGGTCAGACGCAATTAACACAAATCTGGGAGAAAAGCTTGAATGGATCGCTTGAAGTTTTTAGGAAAGCTGATAATGATCCATTACAGCTATTAAATCCCTGTCCCAATAAGGTGGAAGATAGTGAGGTTGCC
The DNA here is from genome assembly GCF_964263255.1 of Lissotriton vulgaris. NCBI lineage: Eukaryota > Metazoa > Chordata > Amphibia > Caudata > Salamandridae > Lissotriton > Lissotriton vulgaris. The sequence continues at coordinate 224,530,058 of NC_141693.1, read as the reverse complement.
CCTATGGAGGAAATGAAAAGGTCACTAAGTCAGACTAGTGGGGCAGATCCTCCAATTGATTCTGAACATCCGGCTGTTGGTGACTCCCTGTTAATATTACAAAATCTGTTACATGATGCTCACAGGGGGAAGGATGTTTTGGAAGAAGATAAGGGTGATGTCTCCATAGCCACTAGTATTGATTTTGAACTTTGCGGAAGATATGTGGATAAGAAATCTCTACCTTCCACAGTAGTTAACAAAACGCCTTGTGGAGAAACACCATCTGGTCTGCTATTATATAGCAGTACCCCCTCCATTAAATCCACAGACAATTTGTCTCCGCCAAGTAATGAACAATCTCCTCACTTTAATCTATCAGGGATTTGTCCCCTTACATCTTCAAGTTACCCGAAAAATGACAAACCAATTTCTGAGTCACTCATAGCCCTTGAACATATTCTTTCTTCCATATTATTGCTAATGGGAAAATTTGCGGTAAATTCTGATTGTATTTTATCCTCAGTTACGGAAATTCTACAGGCACTGTTGGCACAAAATGCTAAAAATGTTGAAAATGAACCTAAGACTCCTGTCCCCCCCCCTAATCTCCCGCCTGTTGTACATCAAGAGGTTGCTTATCCTACTGAAGGGAGGGGAATTGCCCCCTTGGGATTTCCTATAGAGGCGGAGATCCATAAGTCCCCTAATCAATGCACCTCACCTGCCCTGCCGTTGAGTATGGAACCATCACTAGTTGAGCAGGAAGAGGAAGTCGGTGAAGTAGTTCAAACGGGGGTTCAAGATCTTTTTCCCATTTTTGTGCACGAAAAGAAGGAGTCAGAAGTTCTCTTGGGATCTCCTCGAGTTACCAAAAGGATAACTAGAGGAAAAAAGGGGAAGCCTATACGTAGATACAAAAAGAAAAGACCTAGACAAATTATCTTTCCAAAACATTTAATAACTGAAAAGCCTGCCTCTGTAGGAAAAGGGTATAGCCCACCTCCTGATATTCCGGATAATATGGATGGGGATGGGATCTTAAATGATACCAATGATACCCCACTTATTTTATCTACGAATAGGGGGGTTACAGAATCAGCAATTGAGGCTCCTGTTGAGGTAACCTCGAATAGGGTGGTTTCTGGATCTGCAACTGAAGTCCATGTTCCCCTTCCTATAAGTGTGGCTGATAAACATTCTCCAATTGTAACAAGAGTATTCAATCCAACAGCTCCTATTTTTTTGCCTCAGACTGATGTAGCTAGGAATGTAATACATCTGTCGTCAAAAGATAACATTTCTCATGTGGACACGTTGACTTTGGATTTTCTACCATTACTTGACTCTGATTTAAGAATGAATAGATCTTGGCTACTTAGCTGCTTTAAAGAAATAGATAGTTTAAAGTTGGTCCTAACGAATGATATTGATTTAGTTTTACCTATAAGATCTACAAATGGCCAACGAATAAGGGTAAAGTTTTACTCAAAAATAATCACTAACCTGGTTCTTCAACATGCAGAAGCTTTCCAACGTAGAGGTATTGACGTGTTACCTTTTCTTAATAAAAACTCATGTCTTTCTTTCTCTGAAAGAAATACAAGATGGTCCTCTGGACAGGATGATTTTCCTGTTTGTAATAATGACCTGAAGATTTGGCTCTCCAGAGGCAAACGAATGGTTTCTCAGGTCTTTCCTTTAGCGGGGTGCACGGATAATCCTCTAGCTGATGATGCTTCGATGTGGAATTGGTTACCGGGAGTTCTCTCAAACACCTCCTCGAGAAACCCACGACCATCTGCATATCTTTAACCAGTGTTTAAAAATAGTTTCTTGGAATGCTGCTGGCCTGTCTAATTGTCCGGAGAAATTTGATTATCTTTTTTCCTTGAATGCAGATGTGTATTGTATCCAAGAAACATGGTGTGATACTCTCCCCTATGGAGGGAATGATTACTTTATCCTTGAAGCCGCTGCAACGCCTTCTAAAAGGGGCCATGCTAAAGGCGGAATTGCTTGTTTGCTATCCAATACATTACAATGGCAATTTTCTCATTATAAGGATGAGAGTCATTTATTCCAATCCATAACTATTTCTAACCTGGATAATAATGCACAACGATCTTCGTTTATAATTTTAAATGCCTACATTCCCCCCGAAGACATTTTTACCCCAGTTTTAAGGCGTATGTTCTCATACATAAAGCAGTTATTAGAGGTGGATGATCCCCCATATCTATTACTGGTGGGGGATTTAAATTGTAAAGTCTCCAATACTTCCCTAGACATATTTAGAAACAAGGTAAAAGAAGAAGTATTCAATATTCCCCAAGCTCTCTTCCCTAATAAAATAAAAACGAATAAAAGGGGTAAGATTCTTCTTGGGGAGCTCAGCGCTGTGGAGGGAATTATTATAAATGGCAGAATGCCTTCTGATTCCCCAGCAAATTATACACATGGCTCTATTAGTGGTGAATCTATTTTGGACTACGCAATAACTGATTTTGATACGTTCTCTCGCTTTAATGACCTGGTAATCTCCCACACTCCTCTGAGTGACCATAAAATTATTAAATTAACTATCTCATTAATACCTCCTGAATCTGACCGCTGGTCCCTAAAGAATAAAGGCTTCTCTATAAATTGCCATTCTGGGAGATGCTATTGGGGTTCCAGTCATAATAAGGATGTGCAAAACATCCTTATCCAATCTTTAACTGAACTCGACTCTTGGCAAGGTAGGGAATTCTGGTTCCTTGAAATGCTTATTCAAAAAGTTACTGAAATGGCCAGGAATCGAGGAAAGTTTAGAAAGAAATATTTCATTCCTAGCCCTCTATTAAAGATAAATAAAGAGATTAATAAATTGGTTAGGTTGCAATACCTTAATAGATCAGGAGAGATTGGGATACAGTTAGCCTTGTTAAAGAGAAGGAGGGTGAGATTGAGAGCCAAGATCAAAAGAGACAAAGAGGATATGGTTTGGATCAATCTTAGAGAAGCATCAAGGAGTAAAAACTCTAGAGCTTTCTGGTCCATCATAAGACAAGGATGTGGTGTTGTAAAAACATCCACGCCGACTGTTATTTCTGAAGCAGTCTGGACCCAATTCGTGCTCACCCTATATGCATCCAATGAGACAGAGGATGAGGCTGTGGTTCCAGACTGTAACATTGTTAACCAAATGGAATTACCCACTGAGGATTCCATAGCTACCGCATTTAAGAGCATGTGCTCTTCCGGGGCCATGGGTCCGGACGAAGTGCCCATGTCTATAATTAAGCAAGACATAATCACTTGGAGCAGGATTCTTCTTCCAGTGTTCCAGGCGTGCTTTAAAAACCGATCAGTACCTGAGTCTTGACGGGGAAGCATCTTGATTCCAATTTTTAAAAAAGGAGACCGTGCGAATCCCTCTAACTATCGCCTAATTGCGTTATTAGACGCGATAGGAAAAATTTTTGCCAAACTTGTATTAATTTTAATAACAGACTGGGCACTCTTAAATAATATTATTCCTAGGGAACAGACAGGGTTTCGAAAAGAGCACGGAACTCTAGATAACCTAACTATGCTACATGTAATCGTAGACAAATATGTGCGGGTTCGTGGTGGGGGCATATACGCAGCATTTATAGATTTCTCCGCAGCATTCGATAGGGTTGATCGTCCGATGCTGTGGAGAAAATTGATGCTATTGGGTATGCCGAGATATTTATTGGACTTAGTTAAGTCCCTACACTGTAATACTTGGTGTAGAGTGTTACAAGGCGGAGAGAGGGGACTCACTCAAGCAATTCCCTCCCGAAATGGTCTAAAACAGGGATGTATATTGGCTCCCACCCTGTTTTCCCTGTATATGGCCGATTTACCAACTACAGTTGCTGAATGTGAGGGTCTTCCCCCAATTATAGGAGGGACTGCCATATCTATTTTAATGTATGCAGATGATATATTAGTTTTGGATCTGACCCCAAAAGGTCTTGCTAATCGTCTTCATACATTGAATGACTTCGCGGATAAACACTACATGAAAATTAATAGCTCTAAAAGCAAGATCATGTGCATCTTCGGTAAGAAGAAATGCAGATCGAGGAGCTTTAATTGGTCATTAAGCGGAGAAAAACTTGAGGTAGTCAACTCTTATACGTTCTTGGGCAAAATAATATCTTCCAATCTTAGTGAGAAGCCTCACATTGAAAATAATTCGAGAAAAGCTATGGCCCATGGAATGGGTCTACGATCCTTTTATAATGCTACAGGGAAGAGGCATTTTTCGTCCTGCTTAGAGGTATTTCGCGCAAAGATCCCTCCCACCCTCCTTTATGGATTGGAATTGGTGGATTTAAAACAATGGGATTTTATGCAAAAAATGGAGGGAAAGGTATTGAGGAAAATTTCCTCTCTTAATTCAGCCTGTTCCACATCCCTCTGCAGACTGGAATTTGGTCTGCGAAGCTGTTGGGCTCAAGGGCTGGCAGCTCTGGTAAGGTGGGTAGCATCCCTGGCGAGAGCTAAACCAGGAACCCTACGTGAACTAGTAAAAATTGAGCTTTTAGGTAACTTCAATGAGTTCTCGCAGCTGGTAAAAAACTTTAGAAAAGCTGTTTCTCTATTGGAACTCGATGAAAGTATGTTATTTTCTCTCTCCCCATCAGAACTAAAACTAAACCTAAAAAGTAGGTCCTGGGAATTGTGTTATAAGATGGATATAAGGGACCAACAGAAGTATAAAGAAAGGGAAGCTTTGGTCCTAACTTATACACCCAAACAAGCACAGCAATACTTAAGGTGGAATATCCCACATGGCGTTCGGAGGTTATGGCTCCTCTTACGCCATAATTTGCTTCCACTTAATACACTCCTCGCAAAATGGTATGGTGTGTCTCCCTTATGCAACTTATGTAATCATGCTGCTCAAGACCTCAACCATGTATTGTTTATTTGCCCGATATTACGACTACTGCGCAAAAAATGGATAAAACCGATTTGTCTTGAGTTGGGAATTTTGAATATAACAATGTTTCTTAATGCTCTGTACTCCCCCCCTAACGAAATGTTCTGTTTCAGACTTTTTAATTATTTTAAAGAATTTTTAGACATATATTAATGTGAGTTGGGAGATGCTGATGAGTACACTATTCGTCTATATTCTAGTGCTTATTTTTGTAGTTATATGTAATCTTCGCTTGTTTTGACATGTTAATATGTATGTTATTTTATGTGGCCCTCAACGAGAGCCAAATCATAACAATAAAAACTTGAAACTTGAAACTTGCTGCATCCTATGCTGACGATACCCAACTGGTGGTTGCACTCAATCAGCAAGAGAACACAGGCTTGAAACTAGTATTATGCCTCGAAAAGGTGTCAAGCTGGATGGATGACTCTTATCTAAAGTCAAATGGAGCTAAGACTGAGCTCATGTTCCTGGGTAACTTTACCTTGCAGATTATAGGATCTTTTTGGCCTAGCTGTTTAGGGACACCTCCCTCCCCAAAGGACTGTACTAAGAGTCTAGGTGTATGGTTGTACTATAAGCTAGATTTCAGAAAACAGTCAGGCACGGTGGCAGCTTGTTGTTTTGGGATGTTAATAATGTTAAGGAAGATAATCCAGGGGTTTTTGTGAGAGTTCATTATTGTAGTATTTAACGTGAACAGGTACTGGAGGAAAAAGCGATGATCCTTATCAGGAACACCTCGTAGTAGCAGACAGGTGCATCTGTCCCCGGTTCCTAGTTCCGTGTTCCTACGCGGAACACGGAACTAGGAACCGGTGACAGACCGTGGATTACCCTTTCATTACTATTGGAGTGTCCTTTACTACCAAATCAACCTTCTATCGCTGGCATACTTGGATTCAAGTGGTACTAGATTCCTGATCTACCACCATCTATCAATAGTCCTGGGCCCTGTCGGGTCGGAATTATCACCGACAGATCGACTCTCGCAGCAACACTTTTCTTCTGAGCCCTGAGGAGTCGAGGGAAGACTGTCCCTTGTGCGACAAAACACATGTCGGCTGGTTTCTGTTGAACATTAAAGACATCTTTTTCACAACAACCAATTCCAAGAATAAGAATTATTATGATTTTAAAATGTTCAATTGAAAGGCTTTGTGTTCTTTGTCTCATATTTCCACATTGGCATTGACATTTGATTTAATAACGAGAGTGTGCATAGGTGTTGTCTTGTACTATACACCGTAATAGCCTAGGATGTCACTTTTGAGGGGTTACAGGGCTTATCCCCTCTACCTTTTTGCACCTCATTTCCTACTGTTACTCACTTTTACATTTTAGCGCTAATACTTAGCAGTGCGCCCTTTCTCTAACCTGACTAAAAACGATCATTCTAGACCCAAGCAACGTGATGTGGCAAGCTGCATTGAGTCCGGTAGCTCACCTCCTTTATCAAGTGAATTAAATAATCATGTTAGTATCAGGGCTAGCTGGTAGGTGATTGTTTTATAAAGTTCCCCTCCATAGCCATCAGAACCTGGCACTTTTTGGGGTTGTAGTTTGTTTGAGTACTCCTGTGTTGTAATATCTTTTTCTAGGGCTGTAAACCCGGGCACAACGTTACCTGGGGGTAGACAGGTATGTCGTACAGCTTTATCCTGCAGTGGTTCAGCCATATAAAGAGCTCCATAAATATTCCAAAAGCGTTTACAATGTCCTCATCTGTGTTGTATATGGAGCCATATGCCCCCTGTATCTCTGATATCTGCTGATCCGTGACATGGGCCCAAAGGTGGTGCCCTTATATGCGTCCTGCCTTGTTGCCCCCGGCGTAGTATTTCTGGCACAGTCGTAACAGAGTGTATTCCACTCTTCCCATGTCTATTGCATGCAATTGTTCATGGCTAGTTGTTAATTGGTGGCAAACTGCCACAGAACCTGACCAAAAATGAGCTGTCTCCAGCTCCTTTAATCTGAGCTTATAGGCAGCAGTGTTTGTTCTATAGTTCTCTGTTATATCCTGTGCTGATTCCAATAAAGTGACCCCAAAGAAACACCTATAAGGTTTCCCACAATGTGGCACTTTAGTTCCGGGGGTGTCACGGAACTCCATAAAGGAGGTCAGTGGTCCTAAGGTGTCCGTTTGAACTTTGTCGTATGTGAGGAGTTTTGCATTAAAGTGCAGCAGCAAGAAGTCATTGACTGCTTACCAGGACGTAATCGCAAACTGATGGGACAGTGTTCAGAGAGTGCGGCCACCCCTATATCTGCCGATATCATGACTTGTGTTATCCCTGCAGTTGTGAGGAAGTAGTCAATGCGTGTGTATGTTTGGTGAGCCGCCGAGAAAAATGTGTATTCTACTTCTGTAGGATGTGTGTGTTACCAAATATCAGTCAGCCCTGCTTCACCCAGCCAATACCTGGTGCCCGGAGTGGGTCCCCCATCTTGACCCGGTTGGAGGATGGATCATCTTTCTCAAAGTCCATTAAGATGTTGCCGTCACCCCCCCACCACCAATTCCCTGACCAGATTATCAGGCAGACCAGAAAATCTCTGAAAAAAGTTTCCTGCCTTTCATTGGGAGCTTAAACCATGGCTATCGTGTACCTGGTACCTCGTATTAGGACATGCAATGCTAACTGCCCAGACCCTCTCTACTTTTCCTGCAAAATGTGCGGAAAGCAGGATAGCTACCCCTGCCTATTTTGTAAGCCTGGGTGAGAAATACTGTTGGTCGACCCGGCGAGAGCGCATCCGCCGCCAGTCATTTTGAAGCAAATGGGTTTCTTGCAACGGGCAAATATTGCATTTAGTATCTTTAAGAAATGAGAGAACTGCTAGTCACTTAGCAGGAGCATTAAGGCCTCGGACATTGAGACTAACCAAGGACACTATGATTAACACTTTTTTTTTACATTGTCCGCTCATCCAGGTACCACATATTTCCGCCCAACCCCCAAGGTAAGGAACTGGGCTTTGTTGTATAGAAGTGAGAGGGAATAGAGGGATTGAAGTTAGAGAACTGGGAACAACAAAGTATACTTAACATGTCTAACAACTTCTACCGTCTGGGAGCGAACAAAACATCAAATTTGGGGTCCATGCCATGGGCGTGCACCAGTGTGGAGCTTGTCATCAATGTGGAGATCGCCGGAGAAAACCACCCAGCTGGAGTAGTTAGGATGCTAACCCAGGCCATCTCCACAGCTGCCATCTGGGGGCTTAGAAAAATCCAGAGGGTTCGGTGGGGGCCAAACCCGCAGGCATCGGAATGATCGTCAGTTGCAGTCACTCCGTCCCCATCCTGTTGCAGATGCTGAAGCAGTCGTGAATGCTCCTCACAGCGATCAGCTTCAGTGGGCTTATTCAGTATTTTCCGTCTCCGCCTGGAGGAGCGCCTCATGCCCAGTTTTTTCACTCGCGGGTTTCCCGGATCGGTGATCTGGAGGACACAGATTGGCAGAGGTCTGGGATGCCTGGCAGGTTGCGGGCCTCCTCCAGAGTAGGAATTATCCAAACCTCCCACTTCCATACGAACTGAAGGCAAAAGGGGGTGCCCCATTTGAATAAAATCTCCTGTGCATGTAGGAAGCCGGTTAGGGGCCGGAGGGCTGTGCAGCTCTGTAGTGTGGTTGGAGACAGATCCGGAAAAATCCAAACCTTAAAGCCCTCGAATTCAATGATTTTTAGCTCCCCCGCAGTGGCCATAATGGCTTCTTTCTGCAGATAGTAATGGAGGCAGGTGAGTATATCTTGGGGCTGACCTTTTGAGCTGGCTGGTCTCCCGGCCTGGTGCATGCAGTCTAGAATGATCTCCTGATCCCGTAGGGAGGGTGTTACATGCTTAAAAAGATGAGTCACAAGCCCTTACTGGTCGCCCGCGACGGCCCAGGCGGTATGCCGATAATGCGTATATTGGAGTGCCGGGATCTGTTTTTCAGGTCTTCCATCTGGCAGCGCAACTCTGAGTTCTGGTCTGGTCTCGTAGTTCCAGTAACTCCTGGTGGCGGCCACTGGCCTTGTCTGCGGGCGTTCCGGAATCCTCCACTTCTGATGATGCGTCTGTTTTTTGGCACTTGACCAGGCAAACATGTCTTTTATAGTGGGGTCTTTTCTCCATGTTCGGTGGGCGGACATCCTGACTGTAAACAGGCTCACCAGATGTGAATATTTTGGCACACCTTATCTGTGCATCCCTCCCCCGGATCGTCAGGTAACCTTGCTCGGGGTGGTGAAGCTACAGGCCCTCAGCGGGGTAGTCACAACTTCGGAATCCACCCCCGAGAAAGAGAGAGGGGAGCGGAGTAGGGATACAGGCCGCGGGAGGAAATTAAAGTCTGCTGGGGTGGGACGGTCCACCAGTGGGCCACAGAAGGCCACAATCAGTAGCCCTCGCCACTGACAGTCTTGTGGCCCTAGGAGGGGTCACAAGAGCGCCTGCTGTATTTTTCCAGATTCCCCCTCTTCACGGGTCCTAGAGGCAGTCTCTACCTATATGTCGCTGGGGTCTCACCCCCCCCCAGACGTCCCCTGCACCATCCAACCTTGTCAGGTGGGGATCATATCCACAGACCCCGGGCCCTCCAGTCGCTCTGTTCATGGGTATTGAAAGGTCAGGACGGGACGATTTACTCAACGTGGACCGCAGCAGACCACAAGCTTTGGCCCTTGATCTGTATTTCAATGAGGGGTGGTGATTAGGCAGTGTTTGGGCCATGCTGACCTTGCCCCACGGGGTGACCATGCAGAAATCAACATCTACTCAGCTGCAGCTGGGGGGATGTTCAAAAAAGAGGAGGAAGGGTATACAGACTCAGGCCCTCCTAGCCTCATAAGGCCCTACACTGTCCCTGTGGACTTTCTCCACTCCCACAACTCAGTTCTCTACGGGCCACCTCACAGTCCCCCCGTGGGTGAATAGTTACATAGCGGGTCACCGTGGCCTCCTAGCTCCCATCAGCACCTGGCAAAATCACTCACTGCAGTAGTCTCAACTCTGGGGAGCGGCCAGCCGACCTTCACCCAACATATATCACAGTGCCAGGCCGACGGGAACGACTGAGGCCAGCGCCATCCCGGGTAGTTCCACGCTGCCGGCCTCTACGCTCCACCAGACGGCGAAGTCTGACCAACAGGTTCTTCGTCCAGTCTCGCCCCCAAAATCCCTCTGTTGTGTCCCCCCAGGTATCCCACAAACAGATGGGTGCCAATTCTGGGGCAGGAGGCCCTTTTCCTCCGCTGCAGGGCCAGACAGTCTGGCGGCACTCCAAAATAGGCATCCTACGCTGCCGCCATCTTGGACACGCATGCAGGTGGTGAATTTTTTTTGCCCAGATATAGGCGTGGTACACCCAGAGCTTGGTTAATTTGCAAGCACTAATACCATCACATCTTTGAATTATAGAACTACCGGTTGGAACTGTTGTGTGCACTGTTTACCTCCTGCCCAGTATCCACGTAACGTTTAAGGCCCACTCCCACTACCCTCTGACAGAGTGGTTCAAGTGCCGGAGTAAGACCATGAGCGGTCCACTCCCATTTATTTAAAGCCTCTGGCTACGCCTGGCCAGAGGATGCAGTGGGTTTACATGGGGGTGGTCTTTGAAGAGCATGACTGCTAATCTGCTAAATTCCTTCCTAACATGGTCTTAAAGATCAAAGTTAATTTGACGCAACATGCAAAGTCTTTGAGCCGCTGGCTGTGTTGAGAATTTGGTGGAAGGTTGTATCAGTGGTGTTGGTTACGATTGAGTAGACCATGGGTTGGAGAACCAGACTGCGTGCAATTGCTCAGAGCCCCATCGGAACCCAGAGGTCATCGGCCCATGAGCCCCATTCCACATTGTTTTTTTCTTCACTTCCTAGCTATTCAGTGTCCTTTTAACCATCGGAATGACCCGAGTGTTGGAACGAGTTCTCAATCCTCTTGAACCACAAAATGTTCCTCACTACCATCTCTTGTCCTTTCCTGGCCATCCCCATAGTTTCTTTACGATGGTCCAGATCCAGGGTTCAAACAGAGTGCTGAGCTTCCATCCGTGCTTATGGTCTTTGATAACAATGTGGGCACCAGGTAGGAGTGCTCTATGGCTCCCACTAGTGAGAGTGTTACGCCATTCACGATGTTATTGAATTTCTAGGACATCGTGAGGTGGTACAACCGATCCCGGGTATGTTGGTATAGTGTTCCAATGGGTTACATTGAACATCAGGGTCCAAGGGGCCTGCTGAGTCGTGCAATGAGGTATACTTGGATATTCTCTGAGAAACGACTGGAGGAGGCATTCGGAATTGACTTGTTCAGCTTTGGCGATGCAAAGCGACTTATTCAGAGAGCTCAACTTTGAATAAGCATCCATCAAGACCAAGGTGGCCTTTCATCAGAGAAAACCCCCAAAATCCAGACTTGACTTGGACCACAGAGTTGTGCATTGAACTTTGGTAATTACTGGTGCCGGTCTGTTTGGTGCGCCGGTTAACTGGCACACTGGGCATTTGTGAAAAAGCTCTTTGGCCATCTCATCAAGCACGGGGAACAAAACCTTTCCCTGCATTCTTGACTTCATCTTTTTGGCGCCTTGGTGTCCTCCGTGTGCCAGCTGTGTTACATGGTGTCTTAGAGAATGCAGAATGATGATGCAAGATCCTGCGGAGGTATCCCGTCCTGGGTGGTGCCAAACTCATCTTGTACTCTCTACATTTTTATCAGATCCTTTCTCTCCCCTCCTGGGCCTGTCATTGGCATCCTGAAGGAAGTTTTGCCATTCTGAACAGCGGTTCGCACTCGCATTATGACGTGGTCTGTTTCGGAGGCTTCTTTGACGTCTTCCAAGCTAAGTGCCCTGGGGCAGGCAGCACTCGAAACCATATTGCCATAGTCTTCCACCCCGTCATGGCCATTCTGAAAGTCTGAGGGTACTGTGTGGCAAGATAGAAAATCAGCAGGATTTTTTTACCCCAGTCAGTACACCACTTCCATCTGGTAGAGCTGTAGCTGGATGTCCCATCTCTCGATCCTCTGGGTCGATGGGGAGCTGACCCCTGGAATAGAGGGACAAGGAGATGGTGATCAGTGATGACCTTAAATGGTTGGCAGCTCAAGTACAGGTGAAAGTGTCTGCATGCCCACTTGATCGCCAGGGCCTCCCGCTCAATCTGAGCATAGCGTGTTTCAGTTGGCATCAGAGCCTTAGTAGCGAACGCCAATGTTCCCCATCAACCTGGTTCTTGCTGCTGAGTGAGTACAGCCCCAACCCAATGGGGCTGGCTTCGACCAACAGATCGGTGCACTTATCTGTGTCGAAATATACCAGTGTGGCATTGTCGAGAAGTACATCTCTGGTTCTCTGGAATTTGGTTTCTTCCTGATGGCCTCAAGTCTACTTGGTCTCTGCTTGATCATTTGTAACTTGCGGTGGTCAACCTGTATTCCGTCCTGATTAAATAAATATCCAATGGATATCTGGAAGAACGAGCTCTTGTCCTTGTGTATCATAACTCTGTGTTATTTTAGGCATTTGAGGGTGGCCCACAGGTGCTTGTGGTCTTCAGCTACCGTAGATGAGTGGATCAGGATGACATCACTGACGTTCAAGAAACCAGAAGCCCTGGACAAGGTCTCATTTATTTATTTATTTTATTTATAAAGTTTTAAATAGCGCAAACTTGATCCCAGAGGATATCAGAGCGCTTTACAATTTGAGGCAAAGGTAAGATAGAGTGAGGGCGATAGATAGATAGAGTGAGGGCGATAGATAGACAAACCACGAGAGGGTCAGAGGCAGACCTTTCTCCCTTCCCCCTCCCTTCCCCAACTAGATCTCACAGTAGTGACAGATGCATCACTTCTGGAGTGGGGTGGTCATCTGGGAGAGGTGACGATCAGAGGACTCTGGTCTCTGGTGAAAATTGACACCACATGAACTTTGAGTTTTGTGCGATCTGATTGACATTGAAAGCCTTCTTACCGTCTCTCAAGGGGAGGCTGGTTCAGGTGTTCATGTATCGCATTCTGGAACACTTCACCATCCGATGATATGCTGAAGTTCAGGCGCTTGCACCATCGTAGACCTAGGTGCATGATGAAGGTACTAATATACCAGCTCTCCTCCACCAGTAGCAGCTGGTGTTAGCCGGCGTTTAAGTCTAGCTTTGAGAACCAGTGGGAGCCATCGACATCTGCTATGATGTCATCCATAGTGGGTGTGATGTGTCGCTCCCGCTTGATGGTGTGATTTGGGAGTCGCATGTCAATACATAGGCGGATTTACCTCTTAGCTTAGGTTTTTTCCGCAATCACCGTTGGGGAGACCCTGGGGTTGAGCCTGAGACTTTCTCTATAATGCTTTGTTCCTCAAGACTCTCGAGTTCTCCATCTACCAGGGGACGGAGATGGAATGGGATGCGGTGGTGACGGTGCACCACTGGCGCAACAGCTGGGCCAATGTGTAGTCTCACTGGGGGGTATTTGAGGCAGCCAAGACCTCTGAACAGTTTGGGGAATTGGTCTATCAGATCATCAACGTAATGCGATCTTACACTCTTGGCAAAAGACACTAGGCCAAGATCCTTAGCTGTGTGGCTGCCAATTAGCGTGTCAACTTCTTGATCAATGGCGTGCAATGTTGTTGTGACTTATTGGCCATTGGATTGCACTGGTACTGACATCTGCCCATGGAGGGGTAAGGATGATTGACTCCCATATGCAAAGATCTGGGTGTGTGAGGGCATCAGCTGAGGTTTCGGCCAAAGATGATTGTACTTTTGAACCCCAATCATGTTGACTGACACTCCAGTGTCGATGATGGCTTTCACGTCAGACCCTGCCACTCGAACGACATATGTGGGGTTTGGCCTCCTGTGGAATTTTTTGTTCCTCCATGAATGAGATGAGGAACATCTCTTCTTCCTCCTCTTCCAGAGAAGAGTCTTCCAGACTGTTATTTTGCCTTGCTGGGGGCCTTACGTCATTCTGGTGTGTCAGGTTCGCGAGGGATAACTGGCACACTGTTTTTGTTAATGGTCCGTTGTCCTTGGGGCTTTTATTTCTGAGTTTCTTCTGACAGACTGAGGCAAAGTGGTTGTTAATCCCAATATTGGAGCAGGGAACTTGCTGACAGTAGTGTGGCTCACTGGTTAGAGGCGGCAGACCCGAGAGCAGAGGACGGCCCGGGACCAGGGTTCGATTCCCGGCGCGGCAGGTTTCTGGACCAGGGTCACCGGACTTGATAATTCTCTCGCCTCGGTGCCCACTCTGATCAGCGATCACACTCGGCAACTCTGGGCATTAGCTTGCCTCATCTTCACTAACGGCCCCACCAGACCGCCGGGGATGCCTGGTCTCACCCTGGAGATACCCATTAATGGACCATCTCTCAGGGATGCCAGGAAGGGTTTTGCAGCGGTCGAAGCGCCTTGGGACCCTACGGGTAAGTAGTGCGCTATATAAATGCCTATACATTTACACATTTACATTTACAGGGTGTTCTTCTCGGCCACAGTACCCACACTTCGGCCTGGCAGGTGGGAACTTTCATCCCTTGGACGCATCACCTCTGCCTTTGGTCCCGGTGACGTCAGCCCATCCAACTTTGATGTTTGCAGGTTTCTCGGGACTGTGATTGATGGCAAGGTTCAATCTTGTTGGCCCGTGCTGCAAACAGGTTGTGTGATCGCGCTAGGATCAATATGTCATCAAGGCTGATGTTTGGTTGTCGTAGAATCAGGCTGCACAGCATTTTGTTTCGGCACCCTTGAATCAGATGTGCATGGATTTCTTCATCCAATGGTCATCCGCTGTGCAGGTGCTTGTCAGGTCGGGCAGCCTGGAATAGAATGCATCAATGGACTCTGCCTCTCGTTGCTGAGCTTGGTGCAGCTTAAACCTTTCAAAGTCTGGATTCAAGTGAGAGTTAAGCAGTCTTACAACTGCGTCACAGTCTGTGGCTGGGCCAGTGTCGGGTAAGTGTTGAAGCAATTTGTAAATTTCTTCTCCGGGGTAATGGAAGAGTGGCAAACTTTTAACGGCGCCATCAGTTTCCATTGTGGCGACGGAATAGTTTTTGAGCCGTCCAATCCATGTTTTCCATTGGGAATGCGGTTGCCGTATAAGCCAGTTCACTGAACAGTGGTAATATCCATGTGAGGGCATGTTGTGTGGGGGCCTGCTACTGGGGTTGCACCAAGTTTGCCTCATCTGCCATGTTGGCTGGTTCTTGATATCTAATGTGAGAGTTTCAGACAAAAGTCCTGCACTTTAGGGAGTTGGCCCCCATGACTGTATACTGTCATGGACTGTGGTTTTCCCTGCTCTTTCTATTGTGTTTATTTCCTTTCTCTGTATTCCCCTTCGATTTTTTTGGTTTTTCCTTTTGCAACTGCTTGCAGGGGCCAATGCTTGTCTGTCTGCTCTAGTGATCACTCCGCGTGAAGCATGCTAGTGTGAGCACTCTGGATCAGTCGGGCTGCATGCAGGCCTGCGCGTGGCTGGGAGTCAGCCAAGAAGCATGTGCATACTTATGCTGTAGGTAAAACCCAGTCCATTACTGTGCTCTTCTCCCTTCACCTACCTGGTCTCCCGCAATGATCCGCTCTGTTCGTGCCTGCGGATCTGCACTGTAGCGTCGCTCGACCTTCGCTTGGCAAAGAAGGGAGGGGACCCAACAGCGGTGAGCACTCCAGCTTTCGCGCCGGCTCTGGGTGTAGCCTGGTTACCAGCCGCGTAGCTAGGGGGGGTGCGGGGGGGGAGGTGGGGCGGTCCGCCCCAGGTGGCACAATTTTTGAGGCGGCCTTGGTCGTGCAGCACTGAGGCCCGTTCCGGCCGGGTCCGGCGCTTGTAATTTATTTTGGGAATGGAAAAGTTGTTGAACACAGTTGTCCGAACTCCCAAACCCAAATAAATTATTAAGGCGGTCTCCTCCAGTGCTGCGGTGCGCCTCCTCGCCGGCCTAACTCGTTTTTTTGCCACTTGCAGGCTCTGACGGTCTGTTGTTGACTTGTCTGGCTCCCCCTCCCCCCTCCCCGTCCAGCAAGGGCCGTCAATCAGTTGTGGCGCGTGGTAGCGCTACCAATGACGGCCCTGCAATGGACATTTGGCCAGCCCTCCCCTCGCATCGCGATAGGTGACGCATTACGCGCACCACTACGCTCTCGTCGTTGTGAGGAGTAGAGAGTTGCCGGCGGGCAGTGCTGAGCTTTTATAATTATGAAGAGCCGAGGTGAGAGACTGCATAATTCTAATTACCTCATAGCTGCCAAGGTTTCAGATTACTATGTGTGACATTTTTATAATTTCAGTGTAATTATGAGGGACATTTTCACAACAATGAGTGACGCTTTCTCTTGAGCAAAATCAAGCAATGAAGACGAGGGAAACACAAATATCAGAAATGTGCTATGCAACCTGTAAAACTAATTATCATTGGGAAGATAATTGTTTTCTGTTTTCACTGATAGATGGTTTCTGGTTTGTTTCGTTATACAGAAAAGGTTTATTCGGAGAGCAACGGGGTTTCTGTGTAAGGCAACACAGCAACCTAGAGCTTGAGCCCGTGAAGGAAATACTTATACTTATAACGTCTGGTCCTGGAGCCTGGACCCCTATGGGTGTGACTGTGTTGTTGGGAGGGAACAATGCTGATGTGGAGGTCCTGCAATCTGTGTGCAGCAACAAGTGCACCGTCGGTTAGTGGGGAGGTGATGCTGCCGTGCGTGGTCCTGTGACACTTTCCTGTGCTTGTGAAAGATACTTCCAAGATTCTGGGCCAGGCTTACTTTATTAGCACTGGCGCATGCACGAAAGGAGGTGGGAGGTGTAATCAGCTGTGCAGATGATCACCCTTCACATTCAAAATGAATTTTGCGCTAGAAGAAAAAAAGTGATATCTCAATAGATCATGAAAGTGGTTGGCAGAGTTTTATTTTTTTGTTGTGACCATATGTTAGAAAAGTTTGGAATTTCTTTTGATTATACGTGGGCATGTGTTTATGTCATGATTATGCTACTAGAGGGTTGCTCTTATCTTGTCATGACCCACAATGCCTAGCACGCAGTGAGGTGGAAGAGGAGTTGTGTGAATAAGACATGCAACATACAAAAGTAATGAACTGACAGCCAGTGCTTTAAGGGGGCTGATACCATTAAGTGTTAAGTATGTGCACTTCTTTAGTTAGTAAGGGAGAGTACTTGCTCTTCTCTATGTGGGTCAATGCTATGAATGAGAAAGTAACAATATGTCCCAGATTTAGACAGTTATTTGGAGATGGGTAGTGCCAGCACTTGCACATTTCCAATTGAAGCACTGCTCGTGGTATGTCATACTTTCTAATATATTCAAGGCAGAGATTTACATGTATGGTCAATGTTATAGGCAGTGCAGCTGGGGGAGCAAGAGAACACATGTTGTGTGGATGCACCACCCAGCGCAGAGCGGTGCTGTGTGCACCTACGTCAATAAAGGGAGATAATTGGAGAAGGCCCAGCCAGTAATCCCGGTGGTAAACTGCACAAGTGAATAATATTGCCAAATAAAAAAAAGATGCAAAATGGACAAAAAGAAAGTTGGCAAAATGGACAGTGTTGGACCTGGCCCTTTTGGCAGGTTCACCCCGAGACTTTTTGCTTTTTCCTAGCCTGTTTCTGGAACCTGGTGGTGGTGATTTTAGGCCTCTGCGCACTTTTTCACTGTGGTACAGTGTAAAGTGCTTGAGCTCTCTGTGTATGTGTGGTGAGTGACCTGCCCTCCCTTAGGAATGAATGGGGAATATGTATGCCCATGGTAGTTCCTGATGTGTGGGGAATGCAGGGTCGAGTTTGATATGTACGAACTCGTGAGATTGAATGCTGCGTAATGATATATGCGGCATGACTGTGTCTAGTCTAGAAGTGCCACTTTAAGAAGTTGGCATATTTGTGTAATTTGTGTCTGGCGTGTGATTGGCTGGTGAGCCTGGCCCAAGAGTGCCTGGGCCTGCTTGTGGATTGACTGTCTGGTTTGAGGGTGGCAGGGGCCTGGGAGCCCCAGGAGGTTGTCTGAGTCAACCCGTGGATGAAAGGCTGCATCTGCTGCCAGGGAAGTGGGAGGAGATGGCACCTGGGAGTGACTAGGGCTGTGCCTGCCTGACCACAATGCTGGCTCAACCTCCCGCTGGGCGACTGTCACCTCTGTCCCTGACACTGAAGAGAGTTCCCTATAACCAGTTCTAGCTGGTTCTCACACTGCCTGCACAAAGACTTCAAAGACTTTTCTCTGTATAAGAAGGGGCTGTGTCCCCTTCCGATTTGTTCTTGTTTTCTGACTTGAATCCTGCCAGGGGCGTGCTGCTGCTTGGGCCCAGGGGAATCCCTGGGCCCTGCCTAGCCCCTGGATACTTGATGGACCTGGAAGCCTTGTCCTGTAATGTCCTGCATTCCTTGGAGGATCTAGTGGCTGGACTTTTGGTGACTTTCTGTTGCCCTGACGCCTGGGAGCGCTTTCCTATGGTCCCCAGCGCTTAATAGCGCTTTGCTCTGCTTCTAGCGCTTGGAAGCGCTTTTGTGACTGTCGTAGCGCTGGGGAGCGCTTCCTCTGCCTTTGGCTCTTAGGAGCGCTTCATTCGTGCTAGCGAGTGCCCACCTCGCTTATTTGCTATTTTTTTTTATTTTTACTCGAGGGAGCCCACTCCTCGGTTACTTTAGTCCCAGCCTGCAAGTGCCTGAAAACGGGCCGCCGTGCTGCCCGCGACGACCCGGAAGTGGTTGGCCGGCCGGCCAATTGCGGCGCGGCCCGGCCGGAAGTCCCGCCCCCACAGTCGGGGGAGAGAGAAGGAGATGGCGGGAGGTCGGGAGCCCACCCCGCCTCCCGGAGCAGGGTGATCGAGTCCCGAGTCCCGAGGAGGGAGGGCCCGGGGGAAGTAGCGCGGCCTCTCATCTTGCGGAGAAGGCGCGAGGCACATTGCCGGTGCCTGGCCCCCGCCGCGCCGGAAGAAGAAGTGAAGAGACTGCTGCCGGGAGCCCTGCTGGTTCCGCACTGAGTCCCGGTCCCGAGACGGGGGACCGGGTGAGACAGAGCCCGCGCTGGAAGTTGGCCTGCCGAGAGGGGAGCCGCCGCCACACAGCGAGATGGTGAGAGAAAGGGGGCCCGAGGCGCATTGTCGGCGCCTGCCCCAGTGAGACAGAGGAGCTGCCTCGTGAGTCCCGGTGAGTGGGGCGTTGCCTGGGCAGTTCCCTTGGTCAGAGCGGCCCCGGATGGCAGCGGGCCGCTCCAACGGTGTGTAGAGCCTGAAAAGGCTCCAGGCGGCATTTCTTGAGAGCCCACGAGGGGCTCAGGCGCCACAATTGTTTTAGAGAGCCCAGAGAGGCTCAAGGGGCCTCATCTTGTTTTGCGAGCCCAGAGAGGCTCGTAGGGGCATATTTAATTATGGTGCATTTAGGGCGGCCCCGGATGGCAGTGGGTCGCCCCAACGTTGGCTAGAGCCCACGAGGCTCCCCAGGCGCATTTGCAATTTAGAGCCCTGAGAGGCTCCAATGTGGGGGCATCATTGTTTAGAGAGCCTGTGTGGCTCAGAGGGGCCATATTTGTTTTAAAGAGCCTGAGTGGCTCAAGAGCATGTTCGCCCTAAGGAGCTAGATCGCTCCCTCGCCCCATGATGTCTTAAGAGCCTGTGTGGCTCCAACGTTGGGATATGTGTATGGTCAGAGCCTGTGTGGCTCCAACGTTCTGTGCAGTGTTGCTCAGAGCCTGTGTGGCTCCAACAGTTGGCGCAGTTTGCGCCTAAGGGTCGGTGAGGACCCTGTCGCAGTTTGGATTCACAGCTGCCCAGCAATTAGTGGGCAGCTGCACCGTTTAGGTCTGGTGTGGTTCCCAGGTGCCCAGCAAGTAGTGGGCACCTGCTACGTTTAGGTTTTGCGCCAGTGGCGCACCCATGACTGGCGCTGCATGGCAGCGCGCCCTGACATTCTGGACACAGGGCTCTTTAGTCCCTTTATTAAATAGGGGGCTGGTATGTGATTTCTGCGCAATGTGATTTCTATGTTTTTAATAGTAATTGCTAATGTGAGTTTTGCGCAATGGGGTTACCTGCTATGTTTAGGATGGTAATTGCCTACTGTGTGTTTTTGCGCTATTGAGTTGTGTTGGGGCACCTCTGAATGTTTTTAGGCATCATGTGTCTTCCTTTTACCTGCGCTGCACCTCTGAATGTTTTAGGCATCATGTGTCTTCTTGCGCTGCACCTCTGAATGTATTTTATTGCATCATGTGCTTTGTTCTGAACACCGCTGAATGTGTAGGTTTATGCATCATGTGTTCCCCTTGTCTTACACCTCTGAATGTTTTTAGGCATCATGTGTTTTCCTGTATTACTCCTCTGAATGTGTTCATGCATCATGGGTAATGTGTTCTTGTTTATACCCCTAGGTGCTGTGTGATACTTAGGTGGTTGTTCCTTTTAGTACAGGTGGTCCTAGTGAGGTCCTGATTCCTGTTACCAGTGGTTACTGGTTGTGTGCTATAGTTGCTAATTTGTGCTACTGATATTTTTGTTCTTTATTATTCTTTATTCTAAAAGTGCTATTTCTGATTCTGACAGTGGCCCATGTGGCCCTGTTCTGTACATAATCCCTTGTGAATATTGCCCGTGCCTGTTGGCACCATGTATTTTGTGTGATACTGTCTGATGTGTTTTTACAATACAAAAGTTATCTTATAATACCCTTGTGTGGAGTTCCTTTTGTGGTGTGCCTAGGATGTTGTTGCTGTTGTGTGCTTGCGCAAATGCTTTACACATTGCCTCCGAGTTTAGCCTTACTGCTCGTGCCAAGCTACCAGGGGGTGAGCAGGGGTTATCTTGGCGTGTGACTCCCTTGCCCTGACTAGAATGGTGGTTTCTGCCTGGCTTTGGCGTCAGCCTTAGCCTACCAGAAATAGCCAGTTCTAACATTGTTGGTCAGCGGTGCGGATTTGGACTTGTGTTTGTGCAGTGCCACAGCGATTGTGATTATTGTTTTTGATTTTAGTTTTTCCTCAAGAGTGTCATTTTCAAATGTGTTTCTGCACTTTATGTTTAGTGGCAGATGAGAGAAATTGACAGGGCGGGTCGCCAGTAGAGGGGGAGGTTCCCATAGATTATGAATCCCTTGCTGAGTCCAGTGCCCAATCCCTGTTCCTGTTCCTGTCCCTGTGTGGGTAGATGGAAGAGAGGGAGTGTGGAGGAGAAATGGCTAGCTTGGGAGGGTGGTTATCCCCTGAGTGTAGTGTGTGTGTCTGGATTCCCCAGTATGGTAGGATCCAGTGGTGGCAGCTTAAATGTGTCCAGTGCGTGTGAAGTCCCATTCCCAGTTCCCAGAGTATGGTGCCTGGTGCTCAGTAAGAGGGGTACAGGTTGTGAGTCAGAGGCAGTGAGGAACTGTCTCACCAGTCTGGAGGGGGAGTGTGTGGATGAGTGGTGTCTTGAACTGGAGGAGTTGGTATGAGTTTTTTTTAAGGAGCTTGCACGTGAGGTGTACCTCTGGTGGTGTGCAGGAGGTCCTGCAGAGGCACTGGACAGGAAGGTGGATGTCTGGCGGTGTGCTAGATGTCTTGCAGAGGCATTAGGGAGTGATTCTAAAAGGAGTGGCGTGTGTATCTGATGATCCTGTGAAGGGGAAGAGGTTCATGTGTAACCCAGCTAGGTCCCAGTAGTATGGTAGGGGTGTAGGGGCTCATGCCCTGTCTCAGTGGAGGCAGAGTGAGTGTGGGATGGTGTGTCCCACGTTGGCCGAAACCCTACCTCAGGCCCTGGAGGGTTCCCTAAGGGAGCGCCAGGTCAGGGGCCTAGGCTGTACATACAGGTCATTTGAGGAGGATCTTTCTGTGTCTAGAGGACGGGGAGTGTCTGTAACCAGAACTCCGGCGGTCCTAGTGTTGGGCAGTACCGCTCCTAAGTGGAGGGTGCAGAAGTCCTGGCTCGCTGAGCATTTGACCGTCTAGAGTGCTTGACCATTTGTGAGGCCTCTGGAGGTTGTTCCCCAAGGAGGGGGAGGCCAGGTTCAGGTTCAGCCTGACCTGGAGGGAAGGGCATCTGTAATCAGTGTCCTGACCGGTTTTGGCTTCTAGGGGTACCGCTCCAAGGTGGGAGGGTGCAGAACTCTGGAAGGGGGTGCAGAGGGACGGTGTACTTCTGACCCCGGTGCAAACTGAGGGTTTAGATCCTAGGTTGGGAGATTAGGAAACTTCCAGGTCAAGAGGAATCTCTATCAAAGTGGATCAGCTGAAGAGACTGAGGGGGCTGCCCTTGCTGTGTGATCTGGGGCTCACCTGCAGTTTGTTGTTTCCACTAAGGTAGAGGAAAGGGGACTTTGCTGTGTGCTGTGTCCCCCCACCTGCTTGAAGAGGAAATGTGCTGTGTGCTTTGTACCTCAGAAGTGAAATAGTTTCCAGGTGGTAGACCAGTGAGGGAGTGAGGTCCTGATCTGATAGGAGAAGAGAGTTCTGGTTTGGAGGTAACCAGGTGGGTTCA
Source organism: Lissotriton vulgaris (assembly GCF_964263255.1). NCBI lineage: Eukaryota > Metazoa > Chordata > Amphibia > Caudata > Salamandridae > Lissotriton > Lissotriton vulgaris. The sequence goes on along the minus strand of NC_141693.1, from coordinate 224,507,635 downwards.
GAGTGGCGAAAAGCCGGAGGGTGTCCCTGCCGTGCGGGCCCGTGTCTGTGTTTTGTCGCCCAAAGCAGTGAAGCCCATCAGTGGAGTGATTGGTCTACCCTGCGTTTTGGCTGGAAGGGGGTTGTGTTGGACCTGGCCCTTTTGGCAGGTTTACCCCGAGACTTTTTGCTTTTTCCTAGCCTGTTTCTGGAACCTGGTGGTGGTGATTTTAGGCCTCTGTGCACTTTTTCACTGTGGTACAGTGTAAAGTGCTTGAGCTCTCTGTGTATGTGTGGTGAGTGACCTGCCCTCCCATAGGAATGAATGGGGAATATGTATGCCCATGGTAGTTCCTGATGTGTGGGGAGTGCAGGGTCGAGTTCGATATGTACAAACTCGTGAGATTGAATGCTGCGTAATGATATATGCGGCATGACTGTGTCTAGTCTAGAAGTGCCACTTTTAGAAGTTGGCATATTTGTGTAATTTGTGTCTGGCATGTGATTGGCTGGTGAGCCTGGCCCAAGAGTGCCTGGGCCTGCTTGTGGATTGACTGTCTGGTTTGAGGGTGGCAGGGGCTGGGGAGCCCCAGGAGGTTGTCTGAGTCAGCCCGTGGATGAAAGGCTGCATCTACTACCAGGGAAGTGGGAGGAGATGGCACCTGAGAGTGACTAGGGCTGTGCCTGCCTGACCACAATGCTGGCTCCACCTCCCGCTGGGCGACCTTCACCTCTGTCCCTGACACTGACGAGAGTTCCCTATAACCAGTTCTAGCTGGTTCTCACACTGCCTGCACAAAGACTTCAAAGACTTTTCTCTGTATAAGGGGCTGTGTCCCCTTCCAATTTGTTCTTGTTCTCTGATTTGAATCCTGCCAGGGGCGTGCTGCTGCTTGGGCCCAGGGGAATCCCTGGGCCCTGCCCAGCCCCTGGATACTTGATGGACCTGGAAGCCTTGTCCTGTGATGTCCTGCATTCCTTGGAGGATCTTGTGGCTGGACTTTTGGTGACTTTCTGTTGCCCTGGCGCCTGGGAGCGCTTTCCTATGGTCCCCAGCGCTTAATAGCGCTTTGCTCTGCTTCTAGCGCTTGGAAGCGCTTTTGTGACTGTCATAGCGCTGGGGAGCGCTTCCTCTGCCTTTGGCGCTTAGGAGCGCTTCATTCGTGCTAGCGAGTGCCCACCTCGCCTATTTGCTATTTTTTTTTATTTTTACTCGAGGGAGCCCACTCCTCGGTTACTTTAGTCCCAGCCTGCAAGTGCCTGGAAAGGGGCCGCCACGCTGCCCGCGATGACCCGGAAGTGGTTGGCTGGCCGGCCAATTGCGGCACGGCCCGGCCGGAAGTCCCGCCCCCGCAGTCGGGGGAGAGAGAAGGAGATGGCGGAAGGTCGGGAGCCCACCCCGCCTCCCGGAGAAAGGTGATCGAGTCCCGAGTCCCGGGTCCCGAGGAGGGAGGGGCCGGGGGAAGTAGCGCGGCCTCTCGTCTTGCGGAGGGGGCGCAAGGCACATTGCCGGTGCCGGCCCCCACCGCGCCGGAAGAAGAAGTGAAGAGACTGCCGCCGGGAGCCCTGCTGGTTCCGCACTGAGTCCCGGTCCCGAGACGGGGGACCGGGTGAGACAGAGCCCGCGCTGGAAGTTGGCCTGCCGAGAGGGGAGCCGCCGCCACACAGCAAGATGGTGAGAGAAAGGGAGCCAGAGGCGCATTGTCGGCACCTGCCCCAGTGAGACAGAGGAGCTGCCTCGTGAGTCCCGGTGAGTGGGGCGTTGCCTGGGCAGTTCCCTTGGTCAGAGCGGCCCCGGATGGCAGTGGGCCGCTCCAACGGTGTGTAGAGCCTGAAAAGGCTCCAGGCGGCATTTCTTGAGAGCCCACGAGGGGCTCAGGCGCCACAATTGTTTTAGAGAGCCCAGAGAGGCTCAAGGGGCCTCATCTTGTTTTGCGAGCCCAGAGAGGCTCGTAGGGGCATATTTAATTATGGTGCATTTAGGGCAGCCCCGGATGGCAGTGGGTCGCCCCAACGTTGGCTAGAGCCCACGAGGCTCCCCAGGGGCATTTGCAATTTAGAGCCCTGAGAGGCTCCAACGTGGGGGCATCATTGTTTAGAGAGCCTGTGTGGCTCAGAGGGGCCATATTTGTTTTAAAGAGCCTGAGTGGCTCAAGAGCATGTTCGCCCTAAGGAGATAGATGGCTCTCTCGCCCCATGATGTCTTAAGAGCATGTGTGGCTCCAATGTTTGGATATGTGTATGGTCAGAGCCTGTGTGGCTCCAACGTTCTGCGCAGTGTTGCTCAGAGCATGTGTGACTCCAACAGTTGGCGCAGTTTGCGCCTAAGGGTCGGTGAGGACCCTGTCGCAGTTTGGATTCACAGCTGCCCAGCAATTAGTGGGCAGCTGCACCGTTTAGGTCTGGTGTGGTTCCCAGGTGCCCAGCAAATAGTGGGCACCTGCTAAGTTTAGGTTTTGCGCCAGTGGCGCACCCCTGACTGGCGCTGCATGGCAGCGCGCCCTGACATTCTGGACACAGGACTCTTTAGTCCCTTTATTAAATAGGGGGCTGGTATGGGATTTCTGCGCAATGTGATTTCTATGTTTTTGATAGTAATTGCTAATGTGAGTTTTGCGCAATGTGGTTACCTGCTATGTTTAGGATGGTAATTGCCTACTGTGTGTTTTTGCGCTATTGAGTTGTGTTGGGGCACCTCTGAATGTTTTTAGGCATCATGTGTCTTCCTTTTCCCTGCGCTGCACCTCTGAATGTTTTAGGCATCATGTGTCTTCTTGCGCTGCACCTCTGAATGTATTTTATTGCATCATGTGCTTTGTTCTGAACACCACTGAATGTGTAGGTTTATGCATCATGTGTTCCCCTTGTCTTACACCTCTGAATGTTTTTAGGCATCATGGTTTTCCTGTATTACTCCTCTTAATGTGTTTCATGCATCATGGGTAATGTGTTCTTGTTTATACCCCTAGGTGCTGTGTGATACTTAGGTGGTTGTTCTTTTTAGTACAGGTGGTCCTAGTGAGGTCCTGGTTCCTGTTACCAGTGGTTACTGGTTGTGTGCTATAGTTGCTAATTTGTGCTACTATGATTTTTATTCTTTATTATTCTTTATTCTAAAAGTGCTATTTCTGATTCTGACAGTGGCCCATGTGGCCCTGTCCTGTACATAATCCCTTGTGAATATTGCCCGTGCCAGTTGGCACCATGTATTTTGTGTGATACTATCTGATGTGTTTTTACAATACAAAAGTTATCTTATAATAACCTTGTTTGGAGTTCCGTTTGTGGTGTGCCTAGGATGTTGTTGCTGTTGTGTCCTGGCGCAAATGCTTTACACATTGCCTCCGAGTTTAGCCTTACTGCTCGTACCAAGCTACCAGGGGGTGAGCAGGGGTTATCTTGGCGTGTGACTCCCTTGCCCTGACTAGAATGGTGGTTTCTGCCTGGCTTTGGCGTCAGCCTTAGCCTACCAGAAATAGCCAGTTCTAACAGACAGTAGCCGTGCGATGGAAGAAATTAAGTAACAAGTAAAGTTAGGGACTTTTTTCATGGAATAAAACACAATAATTAAAAGGACTATTTTCTATCTATTCATGATAGGCCAATGGAAAATATTTAGAGCAGGAAATCACACCCCAAACCCTCTCATGCTCTCAAAGACTAACAGATGCGGGAGATCCCTAGTCCAGTCAATACTACGTGTCTCGGACATCTTTCAAGTTCTCACTGTCATGCTTGCCGAGTCCAGGGGAACAATGCGTGGTTGGCAACGGTTGGCAAAGAGGAAAATGCGGACCTTGAAGCATGCGTAGTAGCCGCGCATGCGCGAGAGATTAGTGTTGAAGCCTTAAGCCCGCCCCAAACTCACAGGAAACGCTTCGCGTTTAGCCAGTGAGAGTACCATTTCATTCCGGGTCTTGGTGTGGCGTCCGAGGAGCTAGGTGTTCGTGTTGGCGTTTCTGGTCCGTTAGGCTGTTGGATTGCTCGTTTCGGGAGTTCGTAAGTTGAGGAGCGGCTTGCTTCTCGTGATTAATTGCATTCTTGATTTTTGCATTTTCCTTGTTAACGTGGATGTTGGCCATGGATATTAACGGTAATCCTCGTTATTGAGTGGTCGTTTCTAGGAGCTTTTCCTATGCTGAGTGCCACTTTGTGGTGTGGTGAAATAGGAGTTATTTACCTAAGCTTGCCATTAGGTTATGGAGTTTTTTGTTTAAGCGTTTTCACGTCATTGAATTGGTGAGTGACCCTTCAATCAGAGATACAATAAATGTAGTACTTGTGTGCACCATTCATGAGGTTATTTCCCTTACAGAGATAGTGGCTAGTATTTACCAGTCATCCTTTCAACATTCCAGTACATTTCCTACGTTTCCTATGTTATAGGCATTCTCCACATTTCACAAGGTACAGACATTTTTGGCATTACTTTCCATATTGTAGGAACAACAAGGGAGGGGATAGTGTGCACTAATTTTTTTTGTATATAATTGCAGTACCCATACCAGAAGAGAAAACCTCATCTGAAGCAGAGGAGGAGTCTGGAGCGCCATCCTTTCTTTTCCTTTCTTACCCTTGTTTTGTTCCCCTGTGTTCCCCTTGGTTACTTGCCGGGTGTTGGTGTCTCTTCCTGGCGCCCGGGGGGTGACGAGGGGGAGACAGGGTGTTAAGCATCGTGGATCCAGACAACAAGGTGCGCGCATTACACTCACCGTCCTTTTTCCCGGGCACCACCCTCTCCCCCCCAAGGGGCGGCATACTGAGGGCTAGCCCCGGGCGCCACAAGCTCTAGCTACGCCCCTGCTGGTTACCAACTTACCACATCTCCTTTCGTACTGAAGACAGAGTCCACAGGAGTGCGGGTCGGCTCTTTGCAGCTGTAGGATGTCGCTATGTTCTCTTAGCTGCTATGCAGTGATTTCGGGGTGCACAGGGCGCATACCACCCTTGTCACCAGTGTTCTGTTCTGTGTTAACCTCCTGCCCCAGTATGCCTGTAACGTCAAGCCCCGCTCCAACTACCCTCTGACACCAGACTCGTGTACACAGAAATTTAAGTGCTTGAGTGAGACCATGAGTGGTCCACTCCCCTTTATTTAAAGGTTCTGGCCACGCCCGGCCAGAGGATACAGTGGGTCTACATCCGGATGGTCTTTGAAGAGCAGGACTGTTAACCTGATACAGGTACCATCTGGCTATCGTGAGTTCGACATTAAGTGCTTCAGGTATCGTCTTTAGACTTTTTCATACTGGGGTTTGGAACCTCGCTTTTCATCACCTGGATGTCTTTTGTTTCTCCACGACCCGCAGTTATTTTATCCTCGTTGTTTTTCATGATGCAAACGAGTTGGCGGGTTGTGCACCTTTATGATATTCTAAGGGTAAGGTTTTTGAACCCCTTTTTGTAGCTTTTTTGTGCATGCAGTTTGTCGCACTGATACATCTCAATGTTCGGGCACCTATGTTGTCTTTCCGATTCACTCCATCTGTCAGGCCTGATTTATACTCCTTAGGAGCTGTACCAAAGTGTGCCATGTATTTGGTACCTTCTGGGCACAGTATTTGCGCCCATGGTGGAGATTGCACTTGGTGGTGGAAGCATGGTTTATCCATTTTACATACCAGCATGGATGCATGATGGGACTTGCTGTTTTTCTTGCCAGCCACGTCTAACACATGCTGCTACCAGTACATTCGTTTTTCACTTCGCCTCGGCGGGTCTTGGGCTCAAAAATTCCGCGGACTCGTTAATTCTCGCTCCGGTGCCTTCTCAGCTCACGGGTTCACACTCTGCGACTCTGGGCAATAGCTTGCTTAATCTCCACAACGGCCCCTCGCGGTGGGATGCCTGGCTTTCACCTTGTGGATACCCTGCCAGGGCTATCTCACAGGGGAATACCAGGACGGGTTCCCTAAGCAAGCGCCGAGATGCCCCAGGGTAAGTCGTGCGCTATATAAGACTTCATACTACTACTACTACTACTACTTTAACATGTGCCCATTTGATATGCTTGGATAACAATATATATTTTGTTTTAAGATGGAGCAATAGTCTGTATAAATCTCTGTTGCTAGGGCACTGATGAGGCATTGCCAAGGTGGAGACTTTTTTGTACATGTTGAATTAAGGGACGAGTTTTATTTTCCTTTCTTTCCCTTACCTGTCTGCCATTTGCAATTATGACCTACAGTTCCAAAAATCTTCAGGATAGCGTTGTAATGCTCAACTAACCCACTGGTCAGTGTGAGGGTCAATCACATAGGGTGGAGTTGAGGTTGATAGTCCGAGCCAGTTCTTGCAGGACACCCGAGCGAGCACTTGACCGGCAGTGGTAGTGGTGGCGGCGGCAGTGAAGCGGAGCAGCGGGAGGACAGTGGCCTGGAGAAACGAAACCCAAAATCGAGTGCAGTACCAGCTTGCCACTAACCAGGGACGTCTATCTGTGCTAATCCGCGAAAGCCGCAAAAGCCGTGAGCTTCCAGCTAGGGCCGCACGAGTGCAAATAGGAGTGCAATATGAGGTGCGATCAAAAGCGCAGCAGGAAGCGGCACTGGAGCAGCATTGGGGCTGAATTGTAATGGGATAATCAAGAGTGATTAAGCATCGCAGGCGCCGACACGAATCATCGCGAGCAGGTAGGCACTGTGTGCACTACTGAGAGACTGAGTGCCGTGGTTGCTGCAGGTGCTGCGGGTACTGCGGGTGCTGTAGGTGCTGCAGGTGCTGCGGGTGCTGCGGCCTTGCCACGAGTGCTCTGGGAGGCTCCAAGTGGGATGTGAGTGCTTTGGGAATTACATATGGACTGTTATTGAGAGTTATCAAGAGTAAGACAAAGACTCTAAACCTGACTTTCATCTGCTTTCCTTCCTGTGAGGCCCTTCTGACCATCCAGTCAGAAAAACCAATTAGTCATCAAACACCCTAACTAACTAATAGCATAACAAAACAAAACAAAATAGCAACAAAATAATACCCTACACAAGAAGGCATACCACATAATAACTTCCACAAGAAGGCATATTCATAGTCCTGGTCGAAGAGAGATTATCAGTGCTAGGACCTAGTTGGAATTGGTGGCGGCGGCACTTTGAGGCAGTGGTGGTCTGTGACTTGATGTTGACGTGAAAGGAGGGGGCTAGTGGCGGCATTAGACCTTGGTACCTGGAGGTCTTGCCCCTTGCTGCTACCTTTACTTACTGGTACAAGTACTGTTGCTGCAATTCTTGCCTGGGTTGTAGCCCCCTCTCTGACGCAGAAGGAGCAAAAGGAACTGAAGGAGAGGGGTCGAGACGGAGGCTGTGTCAATGCCCTGAGCCCTGACCCTTGAGCATTGAGCCCCGACCATAGAACTACAGGCATTAGCTTACCAACCCCTGATGGGCAGCGAAGCGCAGAAAGAGTAATTTGGTAAGCGCCAAAAGTCTCAAAAGGGCACACAGGACTTTAAGCATGGTAGTGGGCAACTGGCGACCAGCTAGAGTGTAAAGGCTGGTCCAAGTGTGAGCACGATGGTTGAGGAGCAGCTGGTGGCCTTACACGACAGAATACATTCCCCCTGTGGTTGCTTATTGAGATATAGGATATCCAGAGCACCTCGTGGTGCCTGGTGAGCCTAGAGCCTCAAGCCGCATAACAACATATTGGGAATCAACTTTGTGAATCTTCTCCTTACTTTACATTCTTTTCTTTGGACAGCCTCTTTTCGTATCATTGTTCATATCGTGGCATTTAAGAAAAACTGTACTTCCCAGTAGATCAAGTTAGGTAGCCACTGGAAATGCGCTCAGGTAAAGAAAGAGTTTTGGGTACTCAAAAAAAAACTTACCCGAAAAATTCAAGCACCCAGAGTGCTAAAAAAGGCTAGAACTAAGGCTCAAAGTAAGGAGATTAATCAGACTTTAATTTCACCAATAGCTAGGATGTTTGAATGATCAACAAAAATTCCCCAGAAATTTGACTTTATGAAAGATCCTACAACAGCACTCACATCAGCACTCATGGCAATGCAATTTGAACCAGAATTGAAAACTCTACAATCTCCAATCAAGCCAGCAAATGAGTTGAAAAAGAACTTAGCATTACTAGAGGAAGTTGAGTGGGTTTTTGACCTAACTAAAGATCAGCAAGGGAAAGATCGTGAAGATCAAAGTAACGTGCATACAGAGGAAACGGATTGTTTACAAACGATTCCTCATGAACAAGTTCTTACCTTCATAAGAGGAGCGAAGATCATCTATTAGCGCATTCATCACACTTCAAGAAAGGACATCATTCTGGTTCTTTACTATTGGACTGGCTCCCCATGGTAATTCTGTTTCATTGCATAGTGCATTATACTCCTAGCCAAGGTCTATCTTGCGCCTTCTATGTGCACCATTGTATTTCTTTTGTGTATTCCCAATTTGACTCTTGTACTGTTATGTTACCTCACTCCCTCAAGTGTAAAGCGCTCTGATATCCTTCGAGATTAAGTTTGCGCTATATAAAACTTTATAAATAAATAAATAAGTAAAGAAAAATAAAGAAACGAAATATAGGGAGTCAAATAAGACAAGGATTGTTCTAATAACAAATGAATGTAATCAAAGTGACAACATCAGCAATAAAGACAACGGAGGAGTTCCGCTCCCACTAGAAGTTAAAGTTGATATTCGAACAAAAAGGACGAAGTAACCAACGAACATCAACTGGATACCAAAGCATCTCATCGAAAGGTCAATTAGGAGGACAAAACCGACCATATAATAGGAAATCAACAATAAAGCCTTATAGGATCAACTAATTTGGAAAATGGCTCAACTGGGCAAATAAAGGAGGGCGCAGAAAATACAACAGTACAAAGATACGAAATCCAAGAACAATTAGAACAGGCCGCTGCTAATCAATTAAAGAAAACAGTTGGAATAAATAATCTTTTAGGAAGCAATGAACATCTTGTATCTGCAAATGATCTTGCCACAAACAAAGCCAGTGTTTTAACTCCAAAATATGTATCAGAATTTACTGATCGGCCACGATGATAGCAATATCCCCTCAAGCTATAATGAAATATACATGGACAAAAAAACAAAACAACTAGAAAATCCCGATCCAGGAACCATGTGGGATATATTCTACCAAACATCAGTATTGACTATTGAAGCGCTAACAGCACAATCAAATAAAATGGACATTCAAATAGACATTCTGGGAGTAATGGTCAAAGCAGTTGCTGGAATTGAGAACAAGTTGGCTAACCTAAATAATCTTATAATAAAGGCACAAAGGGAAGTTGCGCCAAGCTATATCGAGTTTACATGTGCTCCCATAAATAACAAACTAGTAACTATTACATTGGTTGTGAATACATTCCTGGAGGATGTTAAAGATATTGTCTACATAAGGAAAAAGGATTACTGTAAGGTGGATGGACAGCATCCTAATACAAGGGAACTTACAGTAGTAGACAAAGGGGAGAAACTGGGAAAAATGGATATCAAGGATACTAATACACCAAGTATGGTAACACAATCAAATACAAACCAAGACAGAAATAATATAAAAGGTAATAAAATATTGTTGGATTCTCCACAAGAATTGATTACAGAAGGTTCAAAAGACGAAGACTTAGTAGCCTTTGAGACAACAAAAAGACAAAGAAAAAAGCTACGTAAAGCTAGAAATAAGGCAAAAAAGGAAAGTTTGTCGCAAATTGAAATTGAAATGGAGACATCAAAAAGAGAAGGGGGACCGACAACTCATACCAAAACGGATTTATTGCCCAACTCAATTGAAGTAGGAGGTAGGCAGAGGAAAAAAACAATGGATAGTAATGCTATTGGGATGAAAACTTCAAACGCCAAAATCTTTAGTGATGAAAAAGAAAAATATTATGATATTTTTGCTAAACCAAGAAAACCTCGATGCAATCAAAAACTGGTCAGATCTAATATAAGTACAGTCGCTGAAAGCTACAACCTAGCACCGCATACTCCCGAAGATGATTTTCAATGGGTCCACAAAGAAGAAGTAAAACGCAAAAATAACGGAAATGGTTGTGTAATAAAAGATCTCACTTCCTGTGGCATTCAAAGTGAACAAATTCAAAGTGAACAAATTGAAAGTACGACCGAAAAAATGATGCGACGGAATACACCAGAATTTAGATCAGCAGTGAATAATCAGAATGCCTTGCAAAATTACAAAGGTCCAATTACCCGCAACCTAACAGAGCAAGACCAAAAAACTTCATCCACCCAAGTTAGGATCATGAACCAAATAGAAGATATCTCCACGATATGTGAACTGGGGGTTGACAGAACAAAGATTAATTCTAGGAAAATAAAAGAAATGACTGATGAATCAACGTATATAAAAACTCGAGATATTCTAGTAATTGAAAAAAGTGGACAGAACAGGCTGATTACCTATGAGGAAGCTGGAACATCTGAGGCCAAAAAAAGTGAAACAAGGCTCCCAAAAAATAAGCCTGCTCAAATTAACTTTAAACCACTCTATGAATCAGGAAGAACACAAGATATCCTAAATAGAGGAAATAGCCTCCAATTAATTAAAACTATACCAACACTTGAAAAGATAACATCTGAGGATATTGAATGTGTAGGTTCCCAGCCAGACCCCGAAGGAAGATTGCCACTAACATTGGTAACAGTGGCTACTGGGCCTATAGCGGAATTAATCTTGAAAGAGAGCAACATCTTCCATAGCTGGGGGATAATAATCAGCCTATTACTTCCAAAGGTCTGTCCAACACCGTTCTTAATTAAAGGAAGCTCCTCAAAACAATTACAACCTGAAAAAACTAACTCTGTTTTTTCTATACTAAGAAATCCCCCTGGTAAAACAAAATTTGAGGAAAAAAAGGGTCTAATATATTAAAGAGAGAAAACATAAATGGAGTGAACGAAAAATGGATCATGACAGCTTTACATGGTAATAATGAGCATTGACAAATCTCATCACAAGATGTAAAACAGGAGAAGAGCATGCTCACCTCTAAAATAAATATTTGCTCATGGTAAATAAATGGGATTTGTAAAAAACGAATTGATGCTCAAATAAATGGATTACCAAATAACAGTCATATAATACTATTGCAGGAAACATGGGCAATGGACCCATTCATGTTAAAATACTACAAGGGGTACTTCGAGCCTGCAATTAAATATCAGAAATGTGGTCGTCCTTGTGGTGGGCTAGCAATTTTCGTACTGATTGATCTAGAGGTGAAACATGACCAAATACAGACGAATAACTCAAATCTGCTCGCCGTAAAGCTACGATATGAACCTTGCAAAAACAGGTCACATAAAACTTAAATTTTAGTCAACATATATATACCTCCAAAACAGACCTCAAAGAAAGAGATGTGTGCTGCTCTTAAACATTTTCTTCTGGAGCAAATCTTGGAAGAGCCTTTAGCTGACTACATTGTAACAGGGTATTTTAATTTAAACTTGCTAATACCCTTTGTGCGGGATGACTTTGTTCAATTACAAAATCGATAATGGGAAATCCCAGAACCAACAGTAGAACCCAGATCAACTAATAAACAAACTAGAATGGGGAGAAATTTTGTACTGGATATGGAAGCTCTAGGACTCAGAATATTAAGCGGAAGATTGTCTATGGATAGTCCACCTGCGTATTCATTCCACTAATGTAACAGTAATTCGTGTATCGATTACACACTGACATCCCTTTGTACTTTGAACAAAGTGACAACATATCGTTTGAATAAAGTTCCGGATAGTGATCATAGTCAACAAATTACTGAGATAAAGTTTTCCTGTCTAATATTTCAAAAGTACCAAACAATGCAAGGCCAGACTTGCACCATCAATTATAGAAAACATATATGGAAAGCCCAAAATGCGGAGGAGGTCATGGCAAAAGAGAAAAGTCTAGTTGAAGAATGTTTTAAAGAAACAACGATGAGAACAGCAACGGATCAATGGGAAAAATTCACAGAGAAGATAGTGAGTCATAATGAAAAAAACCATCTTGTGCTGAAAGAAAGAAGACGCCCTGAAACAACCAATTGAACCCAACACCTACCTCCCGTATACTGTAAGAAAACTTAGACATAGTTAAAATAGACTTAAGAAACATTCAATAAAGTTTCTGTTTAATGAAGAAATACGGGCATTATTAAAAAACACAAATTATAATCTGAGGAAATTAATATGGAATGAAAAAAACAAAGCCAGGCAAGATCTGTGGACATAAATCTTCCACGCAAGTACTTTAACAAACTCACGGGAGTTCAGGAAATTGATTAATGGTCTAGCTAGACCAAATAAACAGGCTGTAGGTTCTGTCTTATCTGAAGAACAATGGGTTATGTTTCTTTTAAAACATTTAAACTCAGAAACCTCATCATATAATCAATATACGAATCAGGAAAAGATGATAAAATATGACCCGGAAGGTGACTGTGAAATTTATATAACCAAATCACTGGTGGCTAGTTGATAAAAAAAACAGAATGATGGGACCCCCAGTCCCAACGGAATTCCGTTTGCTTTATACAATGAAGCACCAGATTTTTGGTCTACCTACCTGACTGATGTCTTTAACGAGGTGGTTCGGAGTGGAGTAATTCAAAAATCGTGGAAAGGATCGCTAATATCACCAATCTTTAAGAAAGGAATCTGGCAAATGCCGGAAAACTATCGGCTAATTACCTTGCAGGATACGGATGCAAAATTGTTCGCTGGGATTTTATTGGTGATTCTAATGGATTGGGCAAAGGAGAACCACGTATTGCCCCCAAATCAAACAGGCTTTATCAAAGGCCTTGGAACATCTACAAATATACTAACATTATCGGTATTAATTGATAAGGCAATATTAGTTAAACAACCTTTATACCTGTGTTTTTGACTGTGTTGACAGAAAGCTTTTGTGGGCTAAAATAAAAAAACAAGAAATTCCGTTCACTTTGCTAAAAATGATCAGACACCTGCACTCTGAAACCCTGGGTTAGGGTGAGTATTGGAGATGGAAGCATACTAACCAATGAAATTCCTACAACAAGTGGTCTTAAACAAGGGTGCGTTTTGGCCCCCTTACTTTTTGTTTTATTTTTAGCTGATCTCTCTACTACTTTGAACCAAATCAATGCACATCCTCCAAGGCTAGCATACAAACAGATATCTAACTTGTTGTATGCTGATGACGTCATACTCTTAAGTCATACCAAAATAGGAATGCAACGATTAATTGATGGCATTTTAAGTATTCAAAAGCAAATGGTATGGTGATAAACGAAGCTAAGACCAAAGAAATGGTTATTGCAAAAAATGTGCGACTAATAATTAAACATAAATGGTTTTAGGAACATGAGGAACTGGAACAAGTTGCTATCTACAAATACCTTGATGTTATTTTTAACGATAATGGAAACTTCCTGCCACAAAAAGAGGATATTACAAGGAAAGCAAACATCATTGTTGCGGCATTTAGAATTATCCAGAAGACCGTAGGAGAACCTTTTTATCATCCTTTCCTAAAAGTAATCGCTGCAAAACTACTCCCTACTTTAACATATGTTAGTGAGGCAATCAATGGAAAGGATTCTGATATCAGTAACACCGCTGTCGATAAAGAATTGTATTTTCCCTGCCAAAGAATGCCTCGCAAGCATAGGTCCGGCTGGAATTTGGGCTAAATAATCAACTTTATGCAAGGAAATTACAAATACTGAAAGTTTGGAATAGAATAAAAAATGACCAGGATAATCAAAACTGTGGCAAGAAGTAAAAAATAACAGAAATGTATATGTCGGTTCCTACCTAAATAGGTCAATAGAAGAATTCGGTATAACATTGATTTGGAATACCACTATTACACAGAACAGTTTAAAAAAACAATAAATAAGCTTACCAACCACCTTTCCTTGATAAAGGACAAAGATATGTTAGTAAAAAGAAACTATGCATGGCCAATCGTAAACGGATTCAAGGAGAAAAAGGTGCAAAAATACCTTGAAACATCATGGTCCAAGAAAAACAAACAGATTTTTATCAAAGCTAGATATGGATATTTCCCAGGACTATTGGGTAGATGCATCAACGTTGTCATTTGCGATTCCTTATTTGCGAAAAATAAGGAATCGCAAATAAGGAATCGCAAATGGCAATGCATCATTTATTTCGCAATTTTATTGAGATTCGGTAAAAATCGCAATTTTTACCGAATCGCAATAAAATTGCGAGTTTCAAAAAGCGAATTCGCAATTCCCATTCATTCCTATGGGCTGAAATGCCCATAGGAATGAATGGGAATTGCGAATTCGCAATTTGAAAAACGGAATTCAACAAAGCATTTCAAGGGTGGAGAGGGGGGGTCCAAAGGACCCCCCCCTGCACCCATGAAATGCACTTTTACCTGTAAGTTACATACACACATGTCCTAAGGACATGTGTGTCTGTAACTTAACAGTTTAAAAAATGCATTTTTGTGCGTTTTTAAACAGTTTTGCAAATTACCACGAAGTTGAACTTCTTGGTAATTTGCATTTGCAATTTGTAAAATCGCAAATGTTTTGAGAATGATGCATTGCATTTAAGGAATCGCAAATTTGCGATTCCTTAAAAGCAATCGCATTTTTGGAACTCGCTAAAAATAGCGATTTTCCAAAAATGCTTGATGCATCCCAGAAACCAATTTAGGAAGTGCAAAAGGCCGATTTTTGCGAATCGCACCGTTTGCACTTCCTAAAAAGGTTGATGCATCTAGGCATATGCCACTTACCACCATGGAAGAGACCAGAAGAAGAAAGTCTATGCAGGCTTTGTAAACTAGGTCCAGAAAACATTATTCACCTACTGTGTCTCTGCCAGGATTTGGAAAGTGAAAATTAAACTACGCTTAGGAGACTGTTTATTATACGTGGTGTAAGGACATGTAGGCAAGCCCTGATTGCATGTTTAAACCCTGAGGATTTAGAAATTAATTCAGCATTTGTGAAATTTTTACGTGTTATAGAAAATAAGCTAGGGGCTTTTATTTGACATATTTTATCGAGTAAGCTAACATGTATAAAATATAATTAAGTCTTTGCACACAATTATAAATGATTAATGTCCTTATAACCTAATGTGTATGATATATAATCAAGTGTCTGATTAAAAATTGGAATGATGGATTGTTTTTATAATTTTAAGATTGGTTGATGTTTTAGCTATTTTTATAAGATTTCAATTAATCAAACAAAATAAAATAAACTTGAAACTTGTCTGCCATTTACGTTTGAACTTATGAAATTATTTCACATATGTAACCAGTGATTTTATGTAAATTGTAGTTACTGCTGACGAAGGGTGATTCCCACCCGAAATGCATTGGTTTTTTTTAGCAACATTGATGGAAATTATCTTGTTAAGGAGGTTATATTCTTTTTAATCACCAAATGTGATGTAACATTTGTAATGTGTAAATATCACAATTTAGGATCAATGAAAATACTTGTGGACCTTAAACATTAATTATCAACAAAGTGTACATGCAACCTCAGATGAATGGTATAAAAAATATTTTTATTTATATAATTTTTATAGATAAATTAAGCTGGATACACAAAAAGAGAATAAAACATTTCAATCCTCTATGTTTGCACTGGGTTCAAATAGTCACATTACAGAAATTATATTCTTGCATTGACCAAAGATTAGATTAAATAAATACAGTATTAATCATGGATATATGAAGACCAGTTTACAGACCTTCAATTTACATCAAGAATATACAGACAAAATAATCATGTCATTTATACAGAGGACAATCATTTCTGGCATGGCTCTTGGAAATCTGTGTCCTAAGCGCGTTTCGGCTGTGTGCCTTCATTAGGGAGCCATGTACATAATAAATGAAACCTAAAAAGGAGGGTGCATGTACAAACAAACCGTCAATGAAAATTTAAAAAGGCGGTCCTACTACATTATTCATTACCACCAAAGTGGAGATAATTATGAACTCATTACAAGAAGACAAAAAAAAGATTAAAACCACTAATTGCAAACCACATACCAATTAGTTAAACTTAACATTGTACTATATGTGCTAAGTATCCTTCACCAAGTGATAAGGAGAGACTGTAATATCAAAGACACCTTAGGGTGCAGAATAGAATGGGAAAGTGATGTCCCAAACAGAAAATGAAAGTACTAAGTTGGAGTTCACAGCAAAATGTTGACATAAAAAGGTAAGAAAAATTATAAAAGGAGAGATGGAAAATATAATTAACCCAGAAGCTGAATATCTTACAGGGATACTCAAGTAAGATATTCATAAAGACAAGCATGGGTAATGTTACCTCATGGAGTCCCACAGGTTTTTAAACTGAGGGTGATATAGGACCTGAAACCGGGTGGATAAATCTGTAGAAAAACAGCAGAACCTAAAATGATTGGAACAGAAGAGAACTATACCAGTACTGGAGATGTGGAAGTAAATGGATAATAGCCAGGCAGGATACATTACCTATTGTGAGGGTAAACCCAACGTTTAAATGAAGCCTAGATGAGACGGAGTTCTCTTGTCCAGGTTGGATGATCAAAAGATGTAAAGTGCTATTAAAAGGCCAGCGATGAATATAGACTGCTGTAATACAAAGTAACAAGCTCAGTGACATTGAACGCTAGAGGGTGCTCCCTAGGCTAAAATGAGGTTTGGTATATCTTTAAAGACCTGGTCCATATCTAGCCATACCATTGGATGGTATAAGAGGTTTAGGGCTAAATGAGTAGATGATACAATAATAGTGAAGATGAGACATGGTTAATTTCTCAGAGAAGCCATGAATATGGTAAAGTGCTTAACATAATATGGCAGCAGTGTGAATTAAAGCTTCCCCAAGTATAACATGGAGAGTAAACTCTTACGGGGAATAGGGGGCACGCAAATCCTAATGATGTAGGCATGTATCAGAAAATTACCTGCATATAGTACCTGCTTGATAAGCTAGGGCGCAAACGGCTGGCGTGCCACATATTCAGGGTAAAATCAGACGTTCTAGATGTCACAATAGAAGGAGATGAAATTCCTGTTAGCTCACTGCATTCATGTAATGGGAGGACTAGTGAAAAAACAATGCGCGCTTATGCTTACCTATGATCAAGATAGTGTCTATTGAAATAGGTGCCAGGATATATGGCAGGCGTCTGAACGTTCAAAACGCCGACAGGGGCTCGAGATGGTTCTGCAAACAAAAAGTGGCTATAGTTAGCAAAGTCCAAGTGTGTAGCAGGGAATCTAACAATGGTACGGAGGGGCCAAGAAAGAACTCGTGCAAGCGGGTTCTTACCTGAGGTAAAGGTGAAGGCAGAGAGGAGATTGGTCACGCGGGCGTGCCTGAGATGTTGGACGTCATGGCTGCTGTTATCCCGGCCTCTCACTCGTGCTACTGTGCGTCTGAATGGCCCCGAACTCAGTTCTGTAATGAAACTGGAGCAACGTGAACTCCGTACTGGTGGGTTCTAACTATTTAAGTCATCCCAGTGTGAAGTCTACGCGCCAAAATAGGACGGCAAAAAACGTTATAATGCACAGGCTAAAAAAGTCAAAATAGAAAGGGGACAGCACGGTATATGCTCAATGGAGGAGATATCAGCGCCATCTTGGAATGGACCAGAGAGAGTAGTTGTGTATATTATGAAACTGCTGCTGGCTAAAGGGAATGGAGCAAAGGGGTTACTGGATGTGGTTTGCATCACTGGGGGAATAAATCTCGGGCAAACCATATGATGAAAAAAGGAACAAAATTAAAAGCAATTACTAATAAAGAAATGGAAAGCTCCATAGATGAAGTCATAGATAACTCTTCAGGAAAAAGTCAGCCGACCCCTGATAGAATTATAAGACATGTTCAAAGGTCCCAATGTCAAGACATCATGAGAGCTCAAATCAATAGACAGCACAAAAGTACATCAGTAGCATCAGATGCACTGAGGTCAGAGAACAGCAGTGATGACCCTGAAAGTTGGGAGATGCAGCTCAACCGGGATTATGTTTAAGAACCTGATCCCAGGGGATTTCATTATTCATCCCGTTCAAGTAGGTATTCAAGGAGAATATCCAATATGATTCTCTGCATTTTCGTATATTGGTACTGAGTGTCCCAATGTTTGTGCGGATTTTCTCTAGTATAAGACAACGTATCTCATCCGAGGTATGCTGTTGGTCTATATAGTGTTGCACTAATGGGGCCTGCTTTTTTTGGGTGCGGATAGCGGATCTGTGTTCCGTTAATTTAGTGGACATGGTGCATGCTGTTTCACCCACATAGCCTTTGCTGCATGGGCATAAAATCAAATAAATGATATTTAAAGTTTTGCAATTTGTTAAAGTTTTCAATGATAGATTGATGTTTTTGAACGAGAAATTCTGCGTTTCAAAGGCGAATTGACATGCCACACATGTCATGCATTTAAAGTTGCCCAGAGGGAATTTGTGGCCTTGGATAGAAGATTGGATGATAAGGTTCGACTTGGCAGGCATGAGCAATTGTACGATAAATCTTTGAGATTCTTACTCTTTCTATACACAAAGAGGGGTTTGGGCAAGGCATATTTTTTTGGGTTTAGTGGCATTAAGGATATGCCAGTTGGAATTAATTATGTGGCAAATTTTCTCATTCATAGTTGAATGTTTGGTCACAAAAACCAACCTAGAAGTAGGGTTTTTGACTTGAGGTGTAAGTAAATGTTGCCTATCATAGAATCGTGCCCATTTGTAGGAATCACGTATCAATCTTCTAGGGTATCCACGGGCTAGAAATTTTGTTTTTATATCTGAGGCTCGAATATCAAAACCGTGAACATTGGTGCAGTTCCTGCAAAGCCGCAGGAACTGCCCAAAAGGGATACTTGACTTCTGCATCTGCGGGTGAACAGAGTGTTGCGGGCTGTGGGTTTGACGTAAAGGTCAACCTCCAAAAGATTGCCTTTGTTTTGTATAGTAATGTCTAAGAATTTTACTTTAGTATTACTACAGTTGGCTGTGAATTTGATGTTAGTGTAACAGAGATTAAGCCAGGATACAAACTCAGTAATGTTTTCAGGGTCAGCTGTCCAGATAAAGAAAACATCATCTATATATCTGGACCACAGATACACAGACTCACTGAAAGGGGCGATCTCATTGTAGATGAAACGTTTTTCATATAAAGCCATATAAATATTGGCTATTATCGGTGCACAGGAAGCCCCCATGCTTACTCCCTTAGTTTGTTTGAAGAGGGAACCGTTGAATTCAAATGTGTTCTCCGTGAGGACAATAGGTAGGCATTCAATGCTAAACAATTTAGGGCAATCAATATTAAAAATATCCATGAACCAGATGACCGCTTCTATGGCTTCAGTCTGTGGTATATTAGAATATAGAGGCTCTATATCCATGGTTACCAAAGTTTGAGTAGAAGCGTTAAATGGAAGATTTTCCACCTTAGCAATGATGTCCTGTGTATCACTAATGTATGATGGTATTTTGGCAATGAAAGGTCTCAAGATGGTATCCACGTATTTTGAAGTGGCTCTGTGACTGAACCGATAGTAGTAACTATCGGTCTATATGGGGGTCTTGGTCATGTTTATGCATTTTAGGTACCCCATAGATGGCTGCCATCTAAGGCTGTTTGATGTTGAGATATTGCCATTCTATTTCACAGATCGGTCACCGACACTGCCACCGTCTCCCAACGTCCGGCGGTGGGAGACGGTGGCAGTGTCTCCATACCGCTAGCTTGCTGCCTGGTATTACGAACTTCTGAGAAAACGATATTGACGTTCTAGAGCTGCATTTTAATATTTCTGTGATATTTTAAATCCACGTGCACTTTTAGCATTTTGCGCATTACAATTGTTTAATACTGATTTTAATATCCTCTTAACTTTACCGGAGTGCTGGTCTCGATTCCACTTCCTGTCCGCCTCGTTCCGACTGGGTAATTCGTTACCGTTGTGCGGAGGGCGGAGAGGTGAGGGCCAGGCACTTCCGGGAGCGGTTAGCGCTCTAGTTGTTTCCAGGGGGCTATTTAGGCGGAGCCTTTCAAAGCGCAGCTGCGGTGGGAGACGGTGGCAGTGTCTCCATACCGCTAGCTTGCTGCCTGGTATTACGAACTTCGGAGAAAATGATATTGACGTTCTAGAGCTGCATTTTAATATTTCCGTGATATTTTAAATCCACGTGCACTTTTAGCATTTTGCGCATTACAATTGTTTAATACTCATTTTAATATCCTCTTAACTTTACCGGAGTGCTGGTCTCGATTCCACTTCCTGTCCGCCTCGTTCCGACTGGGTAATTCGTTACCGTTGTGCGGAGGGCGGACAGGTGAGGGCCAGGCACTTCCGGGAGCGGTTAGCGCTCTAGTTGTTTCCAGGGGGCTATTTAGCCCTCGCCTCTTTGGAAGTGCGCAGCGGTTGCGCGCAGCCTCATCTCAGCCGAAGACCAGCCAAAGAGCTGCCCGTCTGCGCCCGTCCGCGACAGGACGGGGCGAGGGGTCCCCATTATGCCGCTCACATGTGATCCCAAACACATCAGGTATGAGGCGTCGGCATTATTGAACTTGAGAAAACCTATCACTCCATGTTACACACGCGATAACTGGCCATGTCCAGAAGGACCCTTCTCATGTCTAAACTGCCATTTCTCTACTATCAATCCTTTTAAATCGAGTAAACCCTGTATGACCTCTGATGACCTGCACTGCATTTTAATAAACGCCCGCTCGATGCCTAAGCATCAAATCGCAATCTGGGACTTGATAAACACCTTAACCCCAGATATTTGTTTCATTACTGAAACCTGGCTAAAGCCCCATACGACATCTGCTATTGCTCTGTGAGTGCCAGAGGGATACAAACTTCATAATTCAGACCGCCCTGAAAAAATAGGTGGCGGCATTGCTATAATCTATAAAGAGCACCTTAAACTGGATATTCTAGATAAGAAATGCTGCAAACAATTGGAAATTATGATCTACAGAATCACTTTCCCTAACAGAAAGACCAGTAAGGGAGCACTCATTTATCGCCCACCAGTAACATGTGCAAGTTTCTCCCTATCCCTCCTAGAAATACTTGGCCCACATATACGGGCTAAAGAGGATTTCCTACTTCTAAGGGATTTTAACATACATACTGATCAGCCTGAACTATCTGACACTAAGAGCCTGTCTGCTGATCTGGCGACCATAGGCCTTACACAAAAAAACGAGGGTCCCACACATGAAGGCGGACACTGCATTGACCTGATATATACAAATTTCGACAACATATCTTGCAATAAACCGACACAACTAGATTGGACTGACCACTTTCTATTAGAGTTTAACATACTCAAAATCAACAAAGGTTCCAGCAAGAAATCCCTACCCCCTATAACCCGCAGACAGTGGCATAAACTTACAATGGAGGCACTACAAAAGGTCTGGGAAAAACCCGACATCAAGGACACAGATGAAGTGGAACACAGTCTAACATTTCAGGATTCACTCACTGTAGCCATTGACAAAATTGCCCCCCTGAAAGCATTTAGGCAATTTCCCGTGGCTAAACAGGAAAAATGGTACAGAGAGGCTCTTAGAATGGAGAAGCAAGAATGTAGGAGGATAGAGAAGAGGTGGAGAAAAATCCACTCAGAGGAAAACAGGAAGGCCCACCGTGTAGCACAAACAAACTATTATAAACATGTTAAAGCCGCTCGTAAAAATAGCATAGCCCAACAACTTACGGAAGCTGGCAATTCGCCTAAAGAGCTATATAGGATTCTTGAGACATTTGTCAAGCCTATGGCCTGTGTAAGCCCGGATGACTTCTCACAAAGTCTGTGTGAGGAAGTCTCCTTATATTTTGAAAACAAAATTGACTCCATCTACGGTAAGATCCTAGCGTCCCAAACAGAAAAAGGCACCCTGA
This sequence comes from Lissotriton vulgaris, assembly GCF_964263255.1. Lineage (NCBI taxonomy): Eukaryota > Metazoa > Chordata > Amphibia > Caudata > Salamandridae > Lissotriton > Lissotriton vulgaris. Next base: position 224,485,737 of record NC_141693.1, on the reverse strand, counting down.
ATGCTCCTCTCCCCAGTGAGAATACAAATTTCTCACTGACCACCTTTCCCCCTATTAATAGCAGAGAGCTTCAAATATTAATGACCCACGTAAAATCTGGGTCTCCGGAGGACCTTATTCCTGCCAAAACCTTAGTCCCCCTGAGTACTTTGTTGGGCCCTCACATTCAAGACGTAATCAACCCGTCCTTAAAGAAGGGACACGTGCCAACTGAGTGGAAGAGAGCGGTGGTGAACCCCATCCGTAAGAATGCTGCTCTCCCCTGGACGGAGCTTTCCAACCTCCGGCCCATCTCCCTCCTACCCTATCTTAGTAAGCTTGCCAAGAAACACGTCAACGCGCACCTGTCCAATTACATCGAGGCAGCGGGCGGCCTAGACCACTCTCAATCTGGTTTTAGGCCAAACCATAGCACAGAATCAGCTCTCCTGTCAGTGACTGATAACATCAGGATGTCACTTGACGGGGGGAGCTCAGTGATTCTGGTGCTATTGGATTTGTCCGCTGCCTGTGACACGATGTCGCATAAAATTCTTCTCGGCCGCTTGAGGGAGGTGGGAATAAGAGGGACCGCCATGGCATGGCTAGAAAGCTTTCTTGCGGACCGTCAACAAGGTGTCAAATTAGGCTCCCACAAATCCATCTGTAGGGAGCTCACCAAGGGAGTGCCACAGGGCTCATGTTTAAGCCCCACGTTATTTAACCTGTACGTGGCCCCCTTGGCGGACATTATAAGATCTCACGGGTTCTCCCCAATCTCCTACGCTGATGACACCCAGTTGCTGTATCCCTTCCAAACCCTCACACCGACAGTTATACAATCTTTTCAAAATGGTATGAGAGCCGTGGCAGATTGGATGGCCCAGAACTTCCTCCAATGCAATGTGACCAAAACTGAAGTCATGTTGTTTGGAGGGGCCTCCCTGCTATGGTCCCCCGACTGGTGGCCACTTGAGCTGGGACCTGTCCCCGTACCAAAACAGATTGTCAAAAACCTGGGAGTGCGCCTAGACCAAGCATTGATATTAAAAGATCATGTCAATCAAGTTACTGGAACTTGTTTCCGAGTAATTGGGCTATTACGACGCATCTTCCCCTTCCTGCCTGACATCCACAGGAAGACGTTGGTACAAGCATTGGTCATCGGTCGGATAGACTACTGCAATGGACTCCTCATTTCTGCCAATCAAGAACAACTGGGCAGACTGCAGGTAGTACAAAACACCGCAGCTAGACTCATCTTGAATGCTTTGCCCCGAACTCCTTCACGCCCACTCCTCTCTCACCTTCCCTGGCTCCCGGTGAGACAACGTGCCAACTTTAAAGTATGCTGTATAATGCATAAGTGTATTTATGGGTCTGGCCCTAAATACCTAAGAGACATATTCGTCCCTTACTCACCGGGACGTGTCCTGCGTTCCAGCAGCACTATGTTGCTGCAGGTGCCCAGAGTGACGAGAGCAAGACAGGGAGGACGGGCCCTCTCACTTAAAGGCCCCATGTTATGGAACTCTCTGCCTCCACAGCTGAGACACACCCCTAATCTCCTCTCCTTTAGAAAGAAATTAAAAACATACCTCTTCACACAGGATCAAGGCTGTTTCCTAATACCTTACCAGAAGCTACGCGCGGAGATACCCCTTCGGGGCTGATTCAGGCGCGATACAAATACATAAATAAATAAATAAATAAGATCAGATTGTGTTCACGTGCTTGTGTGGTGATTCGAAGCACTGATTTTTGGACATTTTTGGTGGGGTCTCAATGGATAGGGATGTAATGACGTGTGTCATTCAACATCTCTTCCATTTTCGAGACATTTTGATGACTGTCTAATACAACTATCCCACCACCCTTGTCACAGCACTTGATGGTCAGATTTTCATTGGTAATAAGGGATTTGAGTACTAGATGTTTGTCATGAGATATATTATATCTAGGTGGAGGGATGTATTTAGTTGCTGTAGTTAGTTTATTGAACACCACGTGTTCAAAAATTGATATTTCTGGTCCTACTTGCTCCAAATTGGGAAGAAAAGTAGAGGCAGGTTTTAAACCTGACCGGTTGTCATTAGCTTCAATTGGATTGTCCTGTCCTGCAAAGAAACTTTGAAGTCTGATTTTACGGAAGAAGATCATTAGATCCTTAAAAATGTTGAACCTATTGATGTTACTATGTGGTACGAAGGAAAGGCCTTTTGTAAGAAGATTTTTTGTGGCATGATCTAGAGTATGGCTGCTGAGATTGAAAATAGGAATTTCCTTCAGTTGCGCAATACTGTGCATTCCTCATTACCAGGTATTGATCCTGATTGTGATACATAGTCTGCCCCTGCTGATAATGTTGTGGCGGAGGGTATTCCTGGTTCTGATGCTGCTGATAATTGCCTCTGAACCTGGGTTGATATCTGGTCCGCCAGCGGGTTTGTTGATTCCCTAGCCTTGCTAAAAAAGGGGGGCGATTTAGTCTCGTGGTCCCTGCCATGCTTCTACCTGGGCCTAAGTCCTGATAGTGGCCGTTGCCTTCACCCTCCGAGTCCGACGTGTCGGAAAAGGTTGTTCCTTTTCTAGGTGGTCTATTATGAAGATTGGTCTTGTTTATCCCCATTAGATTCTGGTTGATAAAAGTTGTCTGCCAGATAGGGGTAAACTTTTTCCTAGCTGAAGTATCGAATATGCTTCTTGAACTTGTCAGCTTTTCTTTTGATTAAATACTCATTATAAGAATTAATATCTTTATCGGCTTCTTCTAGCCTTTTGATGGCTTCTTCTACTGCTTGTGAGTTTTTAATGTTAACTTCCAGTTCTAAAATTTCTAGTAGGAGTGTCTGTACCAACTCCTTGGCAGTTTCAATAGTTAGGATCATGAGATCCCAGGAACATCTATTAGCTATGAGTGTCCACCGTTCAAAATATTTGCCGATATGTAGGAATAGACCAGGTATGTTCCGTACCCTCAGGCCTTGCGGAATAACTCCTGCTTTCAGGTAATCGAGCATGAACTGCCCGTGCAGCTCTATACGTTTAGTTTTTTTCCTCAGAGATGTACGTTTTTCAATGTCCCCATTATCTTATACAGTGGCGGAAGTAAGACTATTACCTGAGCTGGTTTCTCCCACTAGAGAAGCAAAATCTTCATCTGAAAAGCCGAACGTCAACAGTTTGTCCATGCAACATTTGTAAACCAGACATCAGGCCTACAATAAACTGCAGTTGTTGCATCATTAAGCATTGATTATTGTTTTGAACTTTTGTGACATTGCCTACATTTTTGTACATGGAAGCCATAGGGTACCGCTGTGCGTGCTCTATGTACAACACTGCTGTGTTCTAGTTTTCTCTCAAGTTAATTCATGGGCTTAGGCAGGGCTCGCTTCAGCACTGCACGCAGAGTTTGAATAAATCAGCATGAACACTTCACATTTGTTTAAGTGCATAACAACTAAAACCCGTCACACTACACAAGCCATCTGGGTTCATAGTGTGTAATCTGCCTGAATGTGTCCTTTCTGTAGCTTGGGGCCTGTAGTAGCTAGGATACAGGGGACAGGGACTACAGGCAAAAGAGAGTGTGCACATTTTGACACCTCTGTCTGCCCACTGTGCTTCCCTCTCTAGGTTCACATGCATGAACCAGTTAGTGATGTGATCAGCAGTGTCATTAGTAATAAGAATGGGTGGTATTTTGGAAGTCAGATGAGATGCCCTTAGTAGCGAGTGGGAAGCAGCTACCGGTTCTTCACCCCTCAACTCCCACACTTTACAACTGAGATGTGTTCCGCTCTCAGAATTTCAGTCTGGGGGCAACTTACCATGCACTGAGCACCATAGTGGTAGTGTCTCCTCAGCAGGAGCCTCCCACATCTCACATTTATGCTAGCATGGGCCGAGCAGAAAGGACGAACAGAGCAGACAGTATTGAATAGGAATCCATGCTGACACTTTAAATCAAAATAAACTGCACTTGGATGACGTTGAGCAAGCGCCCTTTGGCTTTAGCAAAGTGGGATGCAGTGTAGAAGTGCAGAGATAAACACAAAATCAAAATATTCCATCTATTTTGGAAGGAATAGTATTGATTGCAGGAGTGACTACTTGCTGGAGTGATACAAAATACTTTCAATGAGTCGAGTACATTTAATTACTCTCTCAACAATGACCATTGTTCATCCTGGATATCTCTCAATCTTACATATACAAAGGCACTAGCGCCTATCAGCAATGGAAACACACAAAATCAATTATTTATACATGCAAAGACTAATGCACAATATAAAACAACACAAACCCTACACAAATTAAACATATTAATGTCCCCTATCGTTTCTAAGAGAACCACTCAGAGGAACTCTGACCAGTGCGACACTATATGGCTGTTTACTAAATAGGCCTCGCTCTAATGTAGCACACAGCAATTTTAACACATTAAAATTTTTCAGATTCCTCAAACTCATAGGGGACACTCATATGTTTAATTTGTGTAGGGTTTGTGTTGTTTTATATTGTGCATTAGTCTTTGCATGTATAAATAATTGATTTTGTGTGTTTCCATTGCTGATAGGCGCTAGTGCCTTTTTATATGTAAGATTGAGAGATATCCATGAGGAACAATGGTCATTGTTGAGAGAGTAATTAAATGTACTCGACTCATTGAAAGTATTTTGTATTATTTCCTTTGATGCCAATTTTTCTATAACAATTCGTCCTTTTACCAGGTATTAGAGGGGTATTTGGGTATATCCCTGTTGTTTATGGATACTTGCTGTAGTGAGGCAGAAAGAAAATTGTAGAAAATCTGAAAAATGTTCAGCACCCCTTTCCAGTGAACAGGTGATACACACAATTACTATGTACCAATACACATGCATTGCTGCTCAATGGTTCTTTGTTTCACTAAGACAAGGACTAGTTTTACTTTAGTGCAACACTCTCTTGCCTGCTGACCAAGGCCTACACCTGTTCAACTAATCTGGATACTGAGTGACCCACAATACCTTTGCAAACAGAAACGAGTTTGGCTTGTTATGGTAAAGACTGCCCTCCTCTGAAGTGATGATGTGCATTATCTAGGTTCACTCCACCAGACCCTCTTCTCCACCTCCTTGTTGACAGATCATGGTGCTACTGGGGGGAAAAGGCAAAGATCGCAATGGCTGTTAATGCAGATTTATTTTTCACCTGACTCAGAGAGCAGTTCTTACTGTGGCAGCTTCCAAGATACACCAGAAACTTCCATCTAGTTTCCTAATATAAGGGGTGTGCCAGGTTGAAGTATTGGGTTTTGCCAATTTTTGAAATTTCTGTTTAAATCTCCACCCTCTTCTCAATTGTAACAAAGTTGGAGAACTAACAATCAACATAGAAAGTGATCTCAAATAAAATATCTTTTTCCGGGAGGAAACAAATGCAAAGATTATTTTCAATGGAGAATGTTCCTGTTAAAAAAATTGAGTAAAATCTCATGCAAAGAAAATATATCTGATATTTCACTCATAGGTGTATTTATGGAAAAGTGGTAAGCTTTATACCTTCACCAATTTACAACATTTTCCATAGTCTAATTTTGCATTTTCAGTTTCCTCCATTACATTACCACCCTGGTCCAAGTGCAGTGATGTGATTCACGAATTATCAGGACTTTGACTATCTATTCAATATTGTTACTTACTATTTCATTTGCAGCAAGTTTTTGGAGTCATTTTGCTAATCTCCGGCTCATTTTATAAGACGTTCAAGAAGTCTGGCCATTAATGAGTTTCTGTCCTGGTGAAGGAGACTGAAAATAACAAAACAAGCGGCCATATTGGACTAGCGCCACCTCAAGGATATATCACGCACCCTACGGCAGCCGAGCTTACTACCCAATTACCACAGGTCAGAAGTCCTACGTAACTATTTCAACCTACTTCTTACCAATAGAACTTATCATCCTTTACTTTATTTCTCTGCTCCCTACTACCATATCTTGCTATCTCTCGCCCTGCTGATCCTTTTCACTCACATTACTTTCGTCCTGTAGGCCGGTTAACTCTCTTTTCACCAACAAACCTTATATCCCATTACTCGATAAGCCACTACTACAGCTGACACCCCCCTCATACCCACCTCCTTATACCTCACCTATACCCATTTTAGTACCTAGCCACTACCACAGCTGACACCCTTCCTCATACCCACTCACCTCCTTATACATGCCCCCATCTCCCCAAGCCCGACCCCACACACTTCAACACGGACTACTAACAGAAACACACAAACAACTCCTCACCAACTACCCTGTGCCTATTATGGAGCTCACGGGCACGCACACCTACACCATCACTTACCCCTCCAAACTCTCTAAAAACGCAGCCAAGCGTTTCAAACACAATCTCATAAAACATCATCCTGAAACACCCATAGCTGATCCCTATTTTTCAATACACAACCAATGACATAATCTTCCATACGAAACGGAGAGCACAATGGAGAAAAGCATTTCTATCCCTATTTACACTCTCCGCCACCAGGAAAATCCCCCATAGACTAGTGATCTATATCGCCCCCTCCCAACTTTTCCAAGCGACTGCAACCATCACCATCTACAATAATGGAACCATCCTTATGCAATCTACATATCGTAACCTAAGCCTCTTAGATAACATCTTCCCAATTATCAAAGAGTAAGTGTCAAAACACCAAACGACAACTCATACCACCCCCTCCGCCTTTACTCAACATTTCCCACATCCTCTCCTTACCGGCAACAACGCCGTGCCAGACCATCCTTCACATACATATGACCTATTGGACACTCCCCGGACTTCCCCCCACGCTAACATACGTCATTTCATCACACCGAACCCCAACCCAACACAACAGAAGCTACCTACGTACCCCCAGTAACCACCGAACACCCCTTAACCACACAAAAGATCCCCCTGTGGTTAACACCTTCTCGCCCCGCACTTACATTCACGCCTCCGCAACCTGGCTAAACACCGTCACCCATACTGACCACCCCCTTCACACCAGTCCACCACCCTTACTGCAGCTGTTAGACCAAATTACGACACCCCACCTATTGGACATAGAGAACACGTGGCCCTCCGTTATCACCTTGGCCCCTAGCTTACTGCCTAAACCCACATCCCCGCCTTCCACTCACACAGCCCACTCGCCGTCATCGACATCTTTACCCACACCCTCATCGCAGCCATCCTGCCCCACAGCCCTCCTATTACACACACTCACACCTGCAGCACCCCTACCTTCCCCCCACACAGTGGTCCCAAACCACATACCAGGCCAGCTCCCAGTGCCTACATCTCCACCCACAACACAGACCCATTCCCCTTCCGTAGTCACCCCCACAGCCCACCCAACACACACACTCCCAACCGCAGCACTCCTCCCATCCACACTCACATACAACCAACTGTACACCAAGCCAGATATCAACACATGCGTCCATAGCCACACCCATAACACAGCTACATACCACACGCCGGCAAGCAAAAAAATACAAACCTAGACGAGATCATGACCTCTTTGAATCAAATCAAAGAAGAACTCTAAGCACTCAATGATCGTTTTGCGAGACAACCATGGGGAACTAGAGCAACAAGACACCACAAAACTGGCTGGCACAGGAACCAACTCACAACCAACACGACTCTCCATTGCCCCATCTGGTCCTCAGTCCCCTTCTACAATAACTCATGCTGACCAATTAGAAGCACCAATCCGCTTTCAGAGAGTGATTTACTCTCCCCGTTGAGCACTTATGACCCCACTAACATGAAGACACCCACACCTGCATAATCGTTGATTCCTACTATTCCCCCCAATCCCAATAGGACCATTAAACCTAACTCTAGAGGTGTCACAAACAACAACCTTAGAAGAATCCCTATCACTCAGGAACCCTCCTCATCCATCAGTACGCCCAAACTCAAATGTATTCTCCTAAACTGCAGATCGGCCGTTAGACATGCAGGGGACATAGCTGACCTCATCCTTACACACGATCTAGACCTGATAATGCTAACTGAAACCTGGTTAAAGGAATCCTCCGCACCAATCATTGACATTTTAGTACTGCCCAATTACAACATCATCAGACTAGACAGAGACAGATCCGATAAGTCAGGGGGAGGTATCACCTGCATTCATCGTAACAATATCTCAATAAACAGAGCCATTTCCCAATCATTCAAGTCTTGCGAATACATGTGCCTTGACGTCACTAGCAAGGGCAATCCTGTCTGCTCTCTGCACATCATCTATCACCCACCAGGCGAGAACCTCGCCTTCACCGAGCACCTCATGGAAATGGTATCCTCAAACACTGGGCGACAAAATACCCAAATATTCCTCGGAGACTTCAATCTCAATTGGGATGATCTGAACGATACAGAGGTGAACAGTCTCAAGAATTTTCTAGTTGACCTAGACCTAACGCAATTCTGCAAAGTCCCAATACACGACAAAGGTTCGATCCTGGATTTAATAATCTCTAAAACAGACTCCATTCAGCTAGGTCAGACCATCACATCATCAACTTCACCATTAATGAAACAGTGAAACTGATCCCAGCTCAAGCCACAAGACCAAAGGTGTGGAAAAGAGACATGAAAAAACTCAACCCTAACACCTTGCCTCCCTCATGTCACAACTTACTGTTGCCCCCCGCAGGATCTGCCAAAGTACATGATCTCACCAACCACTACCTCTCGACAATGACGTCAATAATAAACGAGGTAGCACCTCTGCAACTAAAAAGAGCCTCTAGGAAAGATTCTAAACCTTGGTACAACGGTACTCTCAACGAGGACAGGCGTTCACTCAGAACCTCGGAACGTGCCTGGAGGTCGATACCATCCGCCAAACACCTCAAGATTCTCAGAACAAAGAGAAATGCATATTACCGAAAGATCAAGGGCACCAAAGCTGTCTTTTTCAGCCTTCAACTTAACCAGGCAAGAAATCGTCCCAAAAAACTCTTTGAACTGATCAAAACCCAATCCAAGGAGGCACTTCATCGTCCACGGGGTATAGAATGCCCGCAGCCAAATTGTGAAGAATTCTCCACCTTCTTCACTGTGAAGACTGATATTATAAAGAACGACCTCCTTAACGATCTAACCTTATACGCGAGACCGAATGCACAAATCCCTCCTACTCCCTGAACCGCGCTATGCCAAAGCCCATCAAAGTCCAACCCAAAAAATAATGCAGACTAGTCATCATTTACCTCCTACTCTGAAGATGCCATAGGCAAAATACTCAGTGCATTGAACCCCGCTAACCACTTCTCTGACCCGCTTCCGGCAAACGCAGTCATAGACCTTTCTCCACTGCTGCTACCGCTTTGGTACAAGATCATTAACAGTTCACTTCAACAGGGGTGCATCCCAGATACCCTCAAAGTAGGACAGGTATCACCCATTCTAAAGAAACCCACGGCAGACCCTGCGGACCTAAACAACTACCACCCCATCTCCAATATCCCTACCTTAGCCAAGCTGCTGGAAAAATGTGTGCATCTACAGCTGACGAAGTATATTGATCACTTTAACCTTCTCAACAAACACCAGTCAGGTTTCCGGGCAAGCCATAGCACGGAATCAGCCATGACACACATTATTGAAGATGCACTGCAAATTCTTGATCAAAACAGATCCTGTCTACTCATCCTACTTGACCTCTCCTCAGCCTTCGATACGGTCAAGCATGAGAACCTGCTGGACCTCCTGAAACACAGAACGGGCATATCTGGGACAGTACTAAGCTGGTTCACTTCATTCCTCCAAAATCGGACACAACAATTCAAAGTCAATAACACTCTGTCCAAGCCCGTCCCAGTATCTCTGGGAGTCCCGCAAGGATCCGCAGTGTCCCCAACATTGTTTAATCTCTTCTACAAACCTCTAACGTGCAATATCACATGTATGCAGACGACACACAACTATACCTCAAGATCGACACCCTATAGGATGTCAAACAACTTAATACAGCGCTTAGGCATACCCAAACCTGGCTAGCAGAAAATCATCTCAAATTGAATGCCCTAAAGACTGAATTCTTACTAATAGCCCCTCCGGCCCAAATCCCCAAAATGCAAGATTGGATCAAACATATTACGGCGTTCAACATTCAACCCATCATCGTGGACTCAGCCAAGTCATTAGGAATAACCTTAGACAGTAACCATAACATGCAAAAACATATCAGCAGTGCCACAAAGGGAGCAAACTTCCAGATAAACACACTGAGGAAACTGAAACCCTTCCTACCACACAATGACTTCAAGCAAGCTGTACAGGCTCTGGTTATTCCTAGAGTGGAATATGGATGTGTCTCTCTCTGTGGGCTAACCAAAGCTTAAACTGCACCACTAAGGGCGTCTATCAACGCCGCAGCAAGACTCATAAACGGGTCTAAACGCAGCTCCCACATCTCCCCGGACCTACAATCCCTGAACTGCCTACCTCTGGAGGCTAGAATTCAATTGAAAATTGCATGCATGACACACAGAGCCATGCATCACAAGACACCCAGCTACCTGGCACAGAAACGGACGATCTCGGGTGGATCCAGATCCTCAAGAAATGCGGAAAAATTACTACTGAAACCACAAAAATTCCATAAGAAAAAAACTTATAACAGATGCTTATCTGGGATTGCGCCCAGAATATGGAATGCCTTACCCCAGAAACCAGACTGAACCCGTCCACTACCTCTTTTAAAAAGGAAGTCAAATCCATCCTCATGGCCAAATTCAAACTAATATGGTCTTTTGAAACCCTGTAACAAGATGCACATGCGCCCTCAACTACAAAACATTCTTGGATGTTACAACTTACTATGCCGTTTTTACAATATGCTTTGTAAATATGTGTGGATATGTTATATTTTCATGTATAAGTAACTTTTAATGGTTGTATAGCGCTCTGATATCCGTCAGGATCTTGTTCGTGCTCTATAAAACTTTCAAAATAAATAAAATAAATAAAACATAGGTGAGTTTCTCTTGGAGGGTAATTGAAAAGTGTCCAAAATAAAGTCAATTGTTTCACTTACAATAATGTAACCTGTGACATTTTCCTGACCTCAGTAATATATATTTTGTTTGAAGACATATGCAGTATATGAACTGATAATGCTATATCTTGTAGAAGTCTGTGCTAACCACATTGCCTTTGTTAAAATAATTTGACTCTTGGAGAAAGCAAAATGCATTTCACCCCAACAGTTTGGGCTACTTCTTCCCCAAACCAACTTGTGTGAACACTTACTCCTTTGCTTGCAAGAATTATTTCTCCAATTGAATCCAGAATAACAGTTTGCCCAGCATATACTGGTACCTACAAACCTGCAGATATGCAGATTAAGCATGGGCGGAAAATCCATTCCGCTCGTGGATTTTGCGGATTTTCGGTAAAATCGCAATCCGCGAGATTCACGAATTTCCCGCAAAGTCCGCGAGCGGAACGGATTGGGTCAAAAGTTCAAGCTGACTTTTTGTAACTATTTTAGAATGGCGCTGGCAAGCTGCCAGAGCCTCTAAAATAGTTACAAAAAGTCAGCTACAACAGGAAGCACTAATAGATAAAGTAAAGCAGGTGCTAGAGTTGAATCTCAAATTCAGTTACACAATCATTAATCACCCCAAACTTGGGGTGATTAATGACTGTGTAACTTAATTTGACCTTCAACTCAAGCACCTGCTATACTTTATCTATTAGTGCTTCCTGTTGAAGCTGACTTATGGCTGAGAGCAGAAGGGTACAAAGTAGGACAGAGGGCATGAGTTAGGCAGAGGGCAGAAGGGCACAGAAACCAGTGGGGCAGAGGGCAAAAGGGCACAAACAAGAGTAGGGCAGAGGGCAGAAAGGCACAAAAACAAGTGGTACAGAGGGCAGAAGGGCATAAAAAATGAGAGGGTGGCAGTGATGAACCAGGCAAAAAAAAAACCTGCGAAAACGCAAAGCGCCCCGCGAATACGCAAAAGTTCTCCGTGAACACCCGCGAACACCCACGAACACCCGCGAACACGCAAAAATAAAGAATCCGCAAATTCGCGCGAATTCGTGAATTTTGCGGAATGCGAGATTGCAAATCCGCAAATTCGCGAATTGCGAATTCGCAAAATTCGCCCATGCTTAATGCAGATGTTCCCCTACTATGGTAGGCATCCACATTCTTGAGCACTCATGCTAACATGTAAAATTACACTACAGTGGTTTCATTATTCTTGTTCTTGTCAGTGAATGCATCTATTAGTGACATTATTCACATTAACCATCAGAAAAATTGGTCTGCATTGGAATAATTAAGGCTCCCTGTTTTCCGTTTTTACGGATTTTTAAAGATAAATACAGACAGAAAACAATGGGGCAGATTTACAAGCCCTTGCACCACTTTTATGTCACTTTTCCCATGTTAAAAGTGACGCAAAAGTGGCTTGTAAATCTGCCCCCATGTGTTTTCTGTCTAAATTTATTTTTATAAGTGGATAAATACAGAAAATTGTGCATCTCTTAAGTGACTCTCTGTGCTGTCTTTCATGAATTTCAGGCCAGCAGCTAAATTGATACTTGTATAGCGCACTACTCACCCGCAAGGGTCTCAAGGCGTTTGTACGAATACCGCTGTGGAACCCATCCTGGCTTTTTCTGTGAGGCGTCCACTCCTGGGCACCCCCAAGGTGGAGGCCAGGCATCCTTAGCGTTGTGGGGGCCATTGTGGAGATTAAGCAAGCTATTGCCCAGAGTTGCAGAGTGGGACTCCATGATTGGAATAGGCACCGAGGCGAGAATTATCAGGTCCGAGGAATTTTGAGCCCAAGACCCGCCGAGGCAGGGAATTGAACCCTGGTCCCGGGCTAGACTTCTGCATCAGGGTCTGCTGCTCTAATCATTGAGCCATACTTCAGCTGAGCAGATAGACAGCATGTGAAATTAAAACACAGGATGACATTTCTTTAAATAACGGCATATGTCAACATACATTTAAGGTATAATGCTAGTATTTACCACTGGATGTATCGTTATTTAATATTTGGCTGCTTAAATATCTAAAACACGACAGACAAAGTAGGAGTGCGCGTCTATCAGTTAAATATATATGGAAATGTACAGTTTTACAACTTTGTATATATACGCAAAACACAAAATAAATATGGATAAATACAGATAAAATGGCCACAAAATTGAGCTGGATAAATACAGACGGAAATGGCCCAAAAACAAATACCATCAAAGAGAGAGCCCTAGATATAATTCACTGTAAACAGTTAGGGGCAAGTTATGAGTGCCCAAGAGGGGTAGTCAGAATTTACAGCACTCCAATACCCATGGGTTTGAAATGTATTGGTTGCTGTAAATTCCACCTATTACAAATAAATAAGGAAAAGCTTACCACACCAAAATCTGCATATACCAGAAAATATGAGGCATTTTCCCCTTGTTAAATACCGTCGGGTTTCACCTGTTGAAATGTATTGAGGAATGCAGAATTTATCATCAATTGCCAGGTGCAATAAACTCAGAATTCCAATGCCTGCACAAACAGATACAGTTGTAATCAGGCCCCCAGTGTTCTTCTCCGGTGCAAGACATTGTACATAGAAAAGCTTGCAAAAGCTTCCTTTACACAGGAAAAATTCAGCATACATGTTGCAGCTTTGCTGAACTGAATGGCAGTGAATTTTATCTCACTAGGCGCCTCATTGCGAGTGCCCCAGGATAGTGTGAACAACTTTTTTTTTACAGAGTTTTATTTAGCGCAAACTTGACCCAAAGGTTTCGGGTATCAGATCGCTTTACACGAGCACCAGTTGCGTTACATGAGTACACATTCATTTTTGTTAGGCACAGGGAGATTACGTGATTTGCCCAGAATCACAGGATGTTCAGCGTCATTGCCGAGACTCGAAACCAGTTCCCCGACCGCCCTACCCGTTAGGCCAACTCCTCTTCCATCTTGCACCATAGAGTAATGGATGCCTGGGGTCCTGTAAACTCCAGGGATGCCGAATCATCAGGCATTAGGGTTGAGCTCTGAGAATATCCTAAGCAACTGGACCCAGGATTACGCATTCCCAGTGGAAGTTTGGCACTCAACCCTGCAGTTTCATTCAGAGATGTTTGCTGTTTTCAGAAGACTATGGGACAGATTTACAAGCCCCTTGCGCCACTTTTGCGTCATTTTTAGCATGGGAAAAGTGACGCAAGGGGCTTGTAAACCTGCCCCTAAATCTCTGGAGAAATGGAACAGGACCACAGTATCTTTAAAGTCTTCCCGATGGGAACACTGTTACTAGACCATTCTGGAATTATGACATCTTGTAATGTGGATTTAGGCAGGCAAAATGATCTCACAGATGCACTGAAAAACATTGCCAGGTATAGGGCAAACTGTTGAAGTTCACAGACATCACTAATAGTAAAAAAACAGAAGTTCGCAAAACTTTGACTTGGAAAAAACAGTCCCCTTACACAAATTACTTTCAAATCTGGTCCAATTTGAAGAAACCTGTTGCACAAGTACACGACAGACATGAGCAGCCCTGCTCAGAGCTTTTAGAACGCCACAAGCTGCCACAACTGCAGATTCGCCACACCTTGTACCGCCCCTTGTCACTACATCCGTGGCTCTCCACCCTGCCGCCTCTTCCTGACAGGTTTCATATTTATGTGCTGCTTAATGAATAAAGTGCGCCCTGGCACGTGTTCTCCGGCGTCCCCGCACGTCCGTCAGCGTTCTGATGACGCACGGATGGTAGTAGCTCGAATTCGGCCATGTGTTCCAGGCTGACAATAATCACTAAGCACCTTGCATATATGCAGATATGCTTTTTCCTAGAAACAACTGGCTTCCACTTTCATTCAAAAAAGTTTATTCAGTTTCGTTGTTGGTGTTGTTTTTGTTGTTTATGATGGTGTCTTTTTATTTAACTTTTCTTACATGGCTTTGCTGTTTTTAGACACTGTATTTAAGTGTTACTATTAGTAGTACTCGGTTTATCACATGTATTTATTACAAAACAAAATATCTGAAATTTAAAAGGCATTCTTACAAATTATCAGAGTAATCTACTTCTACTAGGCATAGGAAAGTAATGTTTTCAAAAACCTTTTTGCCAAAAAATATTTACCAAACCCTCACATTTATTTATGTTTTAAATCTGCACAAAAATGCAGATTTCTCAGTTTAATTATAAACTAGTTTGACTCATCCCTTCTATAAAGCCAGATATGGTACAGGGCTGCAGCTGTAGTGCGGTAGAATATGGGTATTCCCCTGCTTTTGGGATGATGTTTTAACATTTTGGAGCGAAGGGGGGCGGCTGGACGGGTAGAGTTAATTTGGCATTAGTGCAAAAGCCTAAACAGAAAAAGGTCAATGCCGCCGGAAGGCTAATAGAGCTTAAATAAAGTCAGCCTATGAAGCTCTATACAAATGCAAAAACTGCAATTGATGGACAGATAGCAGAACAATACATTCATCCCAGTTCAGAGATATGGGCCTAAATGCATCATTTTTTTGCTCACCATGCCACTCCAGTTTGTACCCAGCCATATGCAAATCAATCTTGACCCTGTGCCCAATGGGAACAGTCCAGCCCGAACTGTCAGGCCAAGTCCTCCCTGGACTGGAAACAAGCATCCTAGGACAGGTTTCGGGCTTTCAGCCCTCATTAGCCAGGATAGCTTGACTCCAGTGGCATGGGGAGCATGAGACGCAGACTAGGCATACCTGTTCCATTCTGGGTGACAAATGAAAAAACAACAATTGATGGAAGAATGCAGAACAATGTCATACATTCACCCCAGTACAGAGCAATGGGCCTAAATCCTTCGGTTTTTTTACTCACCATGCCATTCCAGTTTGAACCCAGCAATATGCAGATTAGTCTTGACCCTGTGCCCAATGGGAACAGTCCAGCCCGAACTGCCAGGCTAGGTCCTCCCTGGACTGGAAACAAGCATCTCTATAAGCTCTCTATACCGCCTTGTCAACCTTTCTCAGGTGTAACTGAAGGATAGCCCAGTAGCTTTTGAGAGGTAGGTCCTACAAGTGGATAACTCCTCTTGTCCGTATTTACCTTTCACAATTGATTCAATCATATGACTTACTTGTCCCAAGCTCCTTTAAAGGATGAATTAGTTGTGAGATGTTCATATCCAAACCCCCTTGTATCCTAAACTACAGTGGTCTGTGGATAAATGTCCTGATGTCTCTATAGGTCAGCTACTCTTACACTATCAGAAGCAAGTCTCAGGAGATGTTGCACTTCAAGCGATGGGCTGCTGTTGAGGAAGTCACTTTTAACTCCTTCGGTGCACATGACGGCTCCCGGCTGTCATGAGTCACATTAGATGTGTGCTCATGACGGCCGGGAGCCTTCAGAACGTTGCCGCTCCGACCTTGCGCGGTTAATTACTCGCCTGTGCCGGAGATTTAATCAGTAAGCAGAGTTCTGACGGCTCCAAGCCGTCATGAGCACATGCCCACCGTGATTTATGACGGCCGGGAGCCGTCATACGTACCGGAGCGCCACGCCCAACCCCGCTCCCCCTCGCACCGCGGCAAAATTCGCTCCACGGCTTAGGGGCTAAACTTGTGATGTGGTGGATACAGCCTATTTTTATTCATTATATTTTTGCTATCTGAGAGTACCAAAAACAGCACTCTAAGGTCATCCTACCATTGCTTTAGTATAGACTAAATCACAAATGTATCACAAATTTCAGACACAAAGAATACATTAATCAGCTCAGCAAACCATAACATTCTAGCCTCACCTAAAACTCTCTGTCTGATCTCGAGGTTACTGTGGGTTCTCTTGCTGGGATCTCATCACTTGAACTAACTCCCCACTGCCTTGTGCTTAGCTCTTCTTTCTCTACTTTTAAGGTTACTCTAAAACATACATTCTTAAACAAGAAGGAAAGATTGCTGACTCCATCACATCCCATTTCCAATTCTACCCCATCCTTCATTCATATCCACAGGACAACCATATCTCTTTGTAAATATACATCTTATAAGGTACAGATAAGCACAGCACAGGTATCATTGCAGCAAAATCATAGTGCCATATTAATTGACCTAACATGCCGCCTGACCCTTCAGATATCTCAGTGGGAGTGACATCAACCTTTTCACCCTGATAACATAAAAAAGTGGCTAAATTGCTCCCAATATAAGATTTTATGTAGTAGATAACTTCAAAATATTTCATCATTAGACAACTACAGTACCTGAACTCTGAAAGAGGAGCAGTGTGGGCGCAGATGGAAACCTGGGTTACTCCTAAAGGTTTGCCATGAGTTAAAGCGCTGCATAATGCCTGTCTATTAGTTCTTTGGTAGTGCAAAAACATTTGTGTATCCGCATCTCATGGCACATTAGAGATTAGGGAGGTGCCTGAGTTCTCAGTAAAAAGAAGTAGCAAGGCAGTGACCAGGGATAGAAATCATACCCTTCATAAGAGTCCTGTGTGCCTTTGGAGAAGACTGATGTGTTAGTCACAAGGGCCAGACTGATACTGAGTACCGTGGCCTCTTGGTGCTTGGGCAGTATAAAGTATGGTTGAGTCAGGGTTGTAGAGTAGCACTGAGGAAGGTAGGCTCAGTGCCGGGTATGGCAGCTTTGTGGCTCCAAGGCTTTTGTATCTAAGGCAGCTTTCAGCTGTATGAGCAGAATGGGAAAATCTGGCTTCGGGTGCTGCCAGATATAGTAATCTTATGCGCCATGTTGGCTCTTGGGGGACTAGGGTTTACAAGGTGTTACAAGATTGGACAGTCATGCGGGTAGAGGTAGCGATGGAGCTGCTAAGCTCAGGGTCTACTGAAGTTCACTCTAGGAGGCTTTAGGGCCCAGGATACACCAGAACGAACGGGCTGGTGCCCCAAGATGGTGCTGAACATATTGGCCTCAGAGGCTCAGATCAGGGCCTGGTCTGATGTTGGAGGCATGGTGCTGTATGTCAGACTTAATAGAGTGAGTCTGAGCAGTGGGGACCATCTTACTGCCCAGTGTGTCTATTTCGGGGTTCACATGCAAGTAAACTTCCAGAAGAAAGTGTGATACATGCCATGGCAAAGGAACTTCAGCATAACGCAAGTCTGCTCAGGCCAGCCCTTGAGTTGCTGGTGTTGACCAGAAGCGATTCGGGTCTTAGAAGCCCCTCTCCCCGCCCCTACCTTCCCCCAGAGGCAGAAGTACAAATGCAGAGGCTCCAAGACACAGTGTGGGCAAGGTAAAGCTGCAGACAATCGGAGAGTGCACCCTGATCAGGTGGCAAACAACTGGCAGACGCCATCTTTGTCTGTTTCTAGAACTGACACAAATATCCATAATTAATCGCGTATTTACAACACAGTTAATCTGTGAGCGTATTTACTCCTTCCCTCAACCCTCCTTCCCTTTGTAGTTCAAGAGCCTAAAGCTCCAGGCCTGTGATTGGCTATGCACCCGTTTTACCTGCTTCTCAGGGGCGCCCGCACGCGGGCCGATAAGATAACATGGAGCCACCTGGGACTGACCTGTGGAGATAGAAATGAGCCGGAGCCGGGCTGCTGGGCGGAGGGCTGCTGATCCGCGGAGGGCGTGGGGTTTAGGGCCCCAGTCAGCTCGCCTATCAGTGTCTTAATCCCACTAATGCGGCTGTGAAGCGATGCCTTTTATCTCCCGATCCCCGATTGTGGGCCATTAATTGCAGCTGAAAGGCCCCGTGCCTGGCTTTAGCCAGGTCTGAGTGCTGCTGGGAGCCTGCGAGTGAGGAGTCAGGGCGCGGGTGAGGGGCGGACAAAGGGGCGCAGACAGCGCCTTTGTCCGCCCTGGCAGGAAGGAGCGCTTTGAAGTTGTTTGTTGTGTGAACAATGGCCGCGGAGGCTGAAAGGGGCTCTGCCTTTCCCATCTTCCCCGGCCGGCCCTTGCGCATGAATATTAAAGATTATTTGAACCTTAAAGGGTCAGGCTGTGCTAAGATGCTCCCCCGCCCTTCACCACCCCCGGATTCGAAGAAAAAGACGGAGCGCCCTGCCCAGGCCTTTGTGAAAGTTACAAAATAAAATATGAGCTGAAGTGAAAGTGGTGGACGCTGTGACTGGGAAAATGGTTGTCCTGACCCCCTCCAGGCCCGCAGGCCTCGTCCCGATGCACTCCCCTCCATGCCTCGTGACCCCTACGGCACCGCTCTTAACCTTCAGAATAGGTTCCAACATGTGTCTTGTCACTTGAAACATTAACTTCGCCCTGAACTTTCTGGACCGAAAGAATGCGGTCACGGTAAGACACTGCCGAGCCTACCTGAGGGTCTGGGTCTGTTTCAGAACCGTATCTTGCAGGCCTCCCCTTGTCTATGATGACCAGACCTTGGCACCCAAACAATCCGCAAAAACACAAAAGTAGTAGTACACATTTGCATTGACCTTGGGACATAGAGCGACTCAACTGACAGGGCCCAGCAGCAAAAAAACACAGATAAAAGGCACAAAGGGGCTTGAATGCAACTTTTATACACAGTATCATTTGTGTTAACTGGAATTGCTTTTTTTGCTAGGGGTACGAACTCATTCAGGCACTGGAGCACATAAAAACTTGTTTGCCAATGAGTTGTATTGCACTGTTACACTTATTAGCGCCTACCACCCTTATGTGGGGCTCTGAAGCAATAGCAGTGTGGGAAGTGTTTCCATGCTGTGTGTGAGGACCACAGCGGTGCGAGGACCACAGCGGTGCGAGGACCACAGCGGTGCGGTTAACGTGCACTGTGATGCAGCACTTAACAGTGTGATGATGAAGTGTGAGTGACAGGTGCACAGTTTATGGATTTCAGTAAAGTAGCAGCATAGAGCAACTCTGTAGATCCCTTTTTTGGTAGTTCTTATGATCATAGTCAGGGCCACTGGCATTATGCGAGAGGAAAGGTCAAATTATGTGGCATGGTTGAGTAAATTATGCAGCAAGAAAAAGCACATTAAGCGGCGTAGTTCAGCACATTTTGTAATATTATTAGTTCTTTTCTTTGTCATTTTAACACTAGTTAACACCCACTGGGCATTGGTTACACCTCATTAATGCCAACTTAATATCCAAATACAGCAATAAGCAACAGAAAAGTAATCAGTCAACTTTTGTAAAGGGCCTTTCCACTGTGTGGCAACACGTGTCACTGCGTTTCTAGTTACGTTTGAACCGTTTGTGCTCAAAACAAATTTTGTTTTCGATAAAATCTGCAGATTATTCAGCAGATGGTGGACTGTGTGGCAAATGTGGCATATCAATGAGTATGTGAAAAATGCCAGAGCTGCACTATCCCATAATTCCATTTGCCTTGGTTATAGTCCACTTAGCTGGTTACTGCTCTGGGTATCCCATTCTAAGACATGTTCGTTAAGGTTAATGGTCCTGAGCAGGCATAGGTATAAGAGAGAAGTGATGGAGAGATATGCTGAGATGTACTTTGTTAATATCATCTTAAATCTGATAGTCATTGTGAGATGCCAAGAAGTGGCCATAGTGTGTAAATAGCCAAGACCTACAATGGGGATAGTCCTAATATATTTATTAGAGTCCTCTTTTAGTCAGAGGTAAATGGCAAGTCAGACGTGGAATAACTAAACAGATCAGATGGTAATGAGTGGTTTATTGCTGTGGACTGGTACAGTACTTGGTGATGGATCTGACCCTTAGGTTTGTCTTATGTGAGTGTAAGAATGTCAAGCAATAAAAGGGAATTTTTAAGCAGCCTGTATGAATTACAATCGACTGTCTGACCACTGAGCATTATGGTATTAGTTTTAGTGTGGGTTATAGAATGTATTGCAATTGCATCCTATAGCACATACGACCCCTGATAAGACATTGTTGTGCTTAACACTGGATAGCAGCCGGCTCCAGGCCCTAAGGGCAAATTTTTTATATTTCTTTTTGTCGCCATTGTTAGTTATTGGGATTATTAGTGTGCCATTCCACGTCTTTACTTCAGTATCTATGTGGTAGATTACATTAGTAGGATGTTGGTGTGATTTTTAGTGGGAGAGGGAGATATGGGAATTTCATGTAATGGTTGGTGGTACTTATGGTAAACAACGTTTACCGCAAATCTTTGTCCCCACAGGGAATCAAAACGCGGTCGTTACAACAACCGCGTTGTGATTCTGCATACCATTACTCTGCAAGTCGGAACAATGACTTGCGGAGGGGGGGGAGGAAGGGGGGGAGGTGTTAGATTTAAAATCCAACACCTTCCCTATTGTCCGCACTGACTGGAGTTGGAATAGTAAATTATACTATTCCAAAATCCAGCGCCCCCCTCCGCAAGTCGTTGGCCCGACTTGCGGAGTAATGGTATGCGGTATCCCAACACGGTCGTTGTAACGACCGTGTTGTGATTCCCTGCGGGGAGAAATATAGCGGGATGGTATCACATATTCGGTACTTATAGGTGTACAACAGGAGGTTAGATATTGCTGGGTTTCAGAGGTATGAAAAGCAAAGGTTGTGACCTTTAAAATGTGGCAATTTGTAATAAGATGGGTCATGGGAAACATGTGTGTGACTTGGAGTAAGCTGTACTCAGACAGCACAGGCATGAAATGAATGGAAAGGAAGGAAAGAGTCATTTGAATGAAAAAGAAGAATCGACTATCGGATGTTTTAAGTCAAGGTTGGTTTCATGCAGGATTCGTTGGAAAAATGTTGAGGCTTTCCGAGATAGCATGCAAAACTGCAGAAAGAAACAACATTATTTGCATGTGTTACAATTCCACGGTACACGATGAGAAAGCACGCATACACACACACACACCACCATTACCCACAGTGTAAATACAGTTAAGCAAATATGATTTAAGTTTCCCATTAAAACTGATGAGAAGAAAGCACAAAAACAGGACTGTTGTATTTTAAATGTTTGTGTTCGAGATGCTCTTCCCCTTTCCATCTGGTGATTACAGTCTTTTGAAAGAGAACAGCATATGTTTTAGTGAATTTGTGTAAAGTAATGGTTCTCTGGGCAGGTAACACTGAGGTTGTCTTCAGTCTGGAGCACACACAACATAGGCGCAGTTCATCCTTTCTCAAACATGGGACGTGTGCTAAATGTACTGGTTTGTCACGCACCATGGTGGAAAACTAGGACAGTCCCAGTAAATCCAGGACAAATGGTCATCATATTTCTCATGCCCTCACACTACAGTCTCCCATCAGTCTTCCCCCCTCCCTGCACCTGTTACCTGCACAGAAATCGGGTGCTGATGCTGCTAGCCTCGAGGGTTCCTCGTACAGGATGTCCTTCTCATTGGAGATTGTGCACCTTGAAATGCAGTGCTCCATATAATAAGGTGGGATTAAAATATGCATGGGGTGAAGTCAGGCAAAATCATGAGATCTCTCTCACATATCCCCAACTACAGCCTGCTTCACAATGCAAAGCCAAACCTTTCCCATACACTACTATAAGAGCAGTATAGTAGTGCACATAACATGGGCTCGCTTGGCGGCAGTGTCCATGCCTATGTGCCTTCTTCCTAAGACTCTACTTTCTATCTTCCATGCGCCCTGCTTGCCGATATTACTGCCCTTTCTCTTCCTGCATGTGAAGAGTGTCATGGCTCTTGAAGCCTCAATGCACTGCCTGCAGACTTTGGACTCTCTCATTTGTCCCTAATGCTGTCTCTCTGCAAGCCCGTGTCCACTTTCATCATTCAGTGTCTTCTCCCTGCATAATTTGCAGACCTGCCAATGCACAAGGTGCCACCATTTATCACACTATATCGAACCTTTGCCACTGAAGACACAATCAATGAAAGACAAGGTGAGCTGGTAACGTCTCTGCACAGTGGCTTCCAGCTTGTGTGTTTAGGACCTGCACAGGTGATACCCATCACGGATGTTAGAACCTCTCCGGGACATGGGTAGGAATGGGTAGGAGTGTCAGATGACTTTGGCAGTGTTTTTTGGGTGGTAAGATAGGAGTGTCTTCCAGAGTGCCTAGCTGTAAGCCCAGTCAGCGTTCCACAGCCCCCGCCTGTGAGAAGTTGGCCCGATATGCAACGTTCGCTCTTCTAGCGACCGCTATGTATCGTTCCAACGACCCTTATGGTGATTGGTTGTAAGTCAACCTTAGACCAGCTATCCTAGTAGCGTGGATACGAGCAGTCTTCGGGCTAAACTCTAGAGGGCGTGTTAAGCCAGCTGTTATACCATCACATACCCCTTGAACCCCAAGTGAAAGGACACCACACAAGTGTTATGAAAATAAACAGAATATTTATTAAGAATCACAACAGCCCTGGACTCTTTATGAGGACAGGGTACTAAGCGCAAACCAAAACTCTTAGGAGAATACTTCAAGTGCACAATTTAAACAAGTGTCCGGGGACACGGGAAGTTTAGTGGTCTCGGGCGGACCCGATAAGGCAAGTCGGAAGCGAGGGACTCGGGACCCTAGAGTAAGGAGGCTATGCAGGCACCGAAATGCCGAGGTTACCTAGCCACGAGGGCTGCGGCTGCACAAGTCTTACAGGCGTCGGGGTCTTCGCTGACGAGCCAGGAGCCGGAAGAAAAGGAGTTGCTGGCCGGCGACCAGTGCTGAATAGTTCGTAGAGATCCAAGCCTGGATCAGAGATCGGTGATACCTGAAAGCAGAGGGGACCAAGTTCGTACTACTAGCCAGTAGTCAGAGGGTACCAGGAAGGCACCGGTTGGCCGTCACCTCGACTAGGTGAGTGGGCGACGCTAGGCTCTGCAGTCTCACGGACCAGGAGGCGTTGTCGGCGACCAGGATGGAGGTGCGAGCTGTCCCACGAAGGTTGATGCTGTCGGCGTCGCTGGGCCCAGGATTGGGGCAACAAGCCTTGGCAGATTTCAGGGCCACGTGGTGGGCCTAAAATGGCGTCTTGAGTGGACCGGGAGGGTCCGGGGTGCTCCTCTCAAAGATGGAAGCAAAGGCCAGTCTGGAGCAACCAGACCAGCAGCGTTGGTTATCGGGTGTCGTCAAAGAAGGGCACAAG
Organism: Lissotriton vulgaris; assembly: GCF_964263255.1. Lineage (NCBI taxonomy): Eukaryota > Metazoa > Chordata > Amphibia > Caudata > Salamandridae > Lissotriton > Lissotriton vulgaris. The sequence continues at coordinate 224,461,723 of NC_141693.1, read as the reverse complement.
CCAGCGGCTAGTGACCAGACAATGTACTGAGCAGCGAGCAGAAGGGCCCCACGCAGATCGTGGAGATGCTGGGAGACTGCACTTCGGTGCTGGAGCGGCTCAGGGTCGGGGTTTCTCGGACCCCAGTGCACTCACCAGAGAATTGCTTCGATGGTCGTGCTGATTAAGAAAGCGTGCAGGTTTTGTTGATGGCCGGTCCCTCGAGGTCTCGTCGCACCCACAGATCACAGCTAAGCTGATGACGTGGGTAGAGGTCAGAGGTGCCAGGGAAGCCGGTTCTCGTCGAGCTGGGCTGTCGGATTCCTTGAGGAAGGACTTGCAGCAAACCGCAGAGTTCTTAGATGGTGCCCGCTGGTGCAGGGTGACTACTCCTTAGCCACAAGGGAGAAATCTTGAGAAGAGTCTCGAAGTCCTTTCGTAGAAAGTATTCTTGATTCAAAGATGATCTAATTTGGAAGGGCCCCCGCTCCGGCCTTTATCCTAAAGAAAGGGGTGGGTACATGACTAGGTCCTGCCCTAGGGGTGGGACCAGGAAGGGGGGTAGTTACACCCCTCTCCCCTGCCGGACTGTCCCCAGGTCAGGGGCTGGCGCCCCTGGAACTGGTTCTGACCGGCAGATGCGTAGTGAGCACCGGGGTGCCACTCCGCAGTCACCTTCTCGCAAAGCCCTACCTACCCAGAATACACAAACCCTGTCTGGGACGGTGCGAACACCGCCCTTGACAGGAAACCCTTTGTCCAAGCTCTCCTCGCTGGGAGGACTCCCAGCAGCAGGAGGTCAGACTCGTGTCTGTGGTGGCAGCATCCATTTTGTGGAGCTGAGGCTTTAGTTAACTTTAACCGGGGTTCACAGTTACATACATGTCGTGTCCCTCTAGAAGGGCGGAATGCTAACCTCGTCGCCAGAATTGGTGAGGGGGTAGCATCCCGATTCGTATGACACCTTACTTGACATGTCTGGATAACGCAATACCGAAGTTACCGATATGGCACGCGTTATCATGGAACAGCCATTGGGTCTTGGTTCCGCCAGCTGCAACCGGGCTCGGCTCGGGCCAGAACCCAATTCACACGATTCCAAGCACTCTGCCTTCAGGATTGTCAAGGCCTGCCATAGGAGTGTCTGATAGGAACTCGGGTGTCCATTGTGTGGTTAGATATAGGGCTACTATACCTAAAGCAACGAGCGGGTACGCTACGTTGCCCCAGCTGTCGTGCAGCCAGTTGTGTCAGATTTAGATGGACATCCAGGGGTGGCATAATACATGCTTCAGCCCCTGGTAGGCCCTGGGTACACCGATGCCCTGAGTTACAGGGTCTGACAGGGTGGCCCAGTTCCAATTGGGTAATGCACCTAAGGTACAGGCATCAATTTAGAGAGAGAACAGCTAGGCGGTGGGTCTGATTAGCAGGCCCGCAGCCCGAGAAAGTCGTAAACCAGTGAAACAAAAGCAAAAAGTCCGGGTGATCATAGGATTGCAGACCCTACTCTCCTACATGACCCCCCCCCCAAACGTTGGGACAATAAGCTAACCGTGACCAGGTGAGTCTTCTTGTTCTAAGTGGAAATACCTGGAGAGCTCATCTGCATTGCCATGATCAGTACCAGGTCTATGCTCCACTGTGAAGTCCATCCCCTGTAGGGAAATGGACCACCTAAGCAGTTTGGGGTTTTCACCCTTCATCTGATTTAGCCATAAGAGGGGCTTATGGTCGGTCTGAATTTTGAAATGAGTGCCAAACAAGTACGGCCTCAGTTTCTTCAGGGCCCACACCACAGCGAAGGCCTCCCTCTCTATAGCTGACCAATTTTTCTCTCTGGGGGTCAGCCGTCTGCTTATAAAAGCAATGGGCTGGTCATTACCATCAAAATTCAGTTGAGATAGAACAGCTCCCACACCCAACTCAGAAGCATCTGTTTGGACAATGAATGGTTTGGAGTAGTCTGGACTCTTGAGGATAGGTGCCGTGCACATGGCCTGTTTTAGGTCATCGAATGCTTTTTGACAGCTCGCTGTCCACTGAACCTTTTTTGGCATTTTCTTACTCGTCAGTTCATTGAGCGGAGTCACAATCGATCCGTAATTTCTGACGAACTTCCGGTAGTAACCAGTCAGGCCCAAGAAAGCTCGAACCTGAGTCTGGGTGGTTGGAGGAGCCCAGTCCCTGATTGACTGTATCTTGCTCTCCAGTGGCTGAACTTGACCTCCCCCGACGAGGTGGCCCAAGTATACAACCTGTGTCTGCCCTATCTGGAACTTGGTAGCCTTGATAGTGAGACCTGCCGCTTGCAGAGCCTCTAACACTTTCCGCAGGTGGACCAGGTGATCCTCCCAGGTGGAGCTAAAGACAGCAATATCGTCAAGATACGCCGCACAGAAGTCGTCCAGCCCAGTGAGAACGTGATTCACCAACCGTTGGAAGGTGGCAGGTGCATTTTTCAAACCAAAGGGCATCACCACAAACTGGTAGTGCCCACCCGGGGTAGAAAATGCGGTCTTGGGCTTGGCGTCCTCAGCTAACCTGATTTGCCAATACCCAGCTGTCAGGTCAAACGTACTTAAGTAGTTGGCCGAAGCCAATCTATCGATAAGCTCGTCTGCCCTTGGTATTGGGTGGGCATCAGTCTTAGTGACTGCATTGAGACCCCGGTAGTCTACGCAGAACCTCATCTCTTTCTTACCGCCCGGGGTGTGAGGTTTCGGCACTAGAACTACGGGACTAGCCCAGGGGCTGTCCGAGGGTTCAATGACTCCCAGCTCCAACATTTTCTGCACTTCGTTCTTGATGCAGTCTCTAACGTGATCTGGCTGCCGGTAGATTTTACTCTTCACGGGCAAGCTGTCACCAGTGTCGACCTCATGGGTGCACCAATTGGTCTGACTGGGTGTTAGAGAGAACATATGCCGGAAGGATTGAAGAACCTGTTTACAATCCTCCTGTTGATGTTCGGAGAGGCTGCCACAAAAGACAACACCATCTACCGATCCATCGTCAGGATTCTGAGTGAGCAGGTCGGGGAGAGGGTCACTCTCCTCCTCCTGTCCCTCATCCATGGCCATGAGCAAACTCATGTCCTTCCTGTCGACATATGCCTTGAGCCTGTTGACATGGAGCACCCTGTGGGGGCTCCGGGGAGTTCCCAGGTCTACCAGGTAGGTGACCTCTCCCTTTTTCTCCAGGATGGTGTAGGGCCCGGACCATTTGTCCTTGAGTGCTGCCGGGGCCACTGGCTCCAGCACCCACACCTTCTGTCCGGGCTGATAAACAGTCAAGACAGCCTTTTGGTCATGCCAAGTTTTTTGGAGTTCCTGGCTGGCCTTAAGGTTTTCGGATGCCTTCTCCATGTACTCAGCCATCCGCGAGCGGAGGCCCAGCACATAGTCCACTATGCTGGTTGCAGGCTTTTTGAGAGGTCTCTCCCATCCTTCCTTCACCAAACACAGGGGTCCTCTCACAGGATGCCCGTACAAAAGTTCAAAAGGGCTGTAGCCAACCACCTTCTGTGGGACTTCTCTGTAAGCGAATAAAAGGCAGGGGATCAGGACGTCCCATCTACGCCGAAGCTTTTCAGGTAGTCCGTGAATCATCCCTTTCAGGGTCCTGTTGAATCTCTCAACAAGCCCATTGCCTTGCGGATGATAGGGTGTAGTGAATTTGTAGTTGACACCACATTCCTTCCACATAGCAGTTAAGTAGCTCGACATGAAGTTTGCACCCCTGTCGGAGACGACCTCCTTAGGGAAGCCCACTCTGGAGAATACTCCAACTAGGGCTCGTGCCACAACAGGCGCTGTAGTGGTCCTAAGGGGAATAGCTTCAGGATACCTGGTGGCATGATCCACTACCACCAGTATAAACTTGTGCCCTGATGCTGTTGGTGGTTCCATGGGACCGACGATGTCAATCCCCACCCGTTCAAAGGGCACCCCCACCACAGGCATTGGTATAAGGGGGGCCTTCGTTGTGCCACCTGACTTACCACTGGCTTGGCAAGTGACACAGGAGCGGCAAAACTCCTTGGTATCTTCGTTCATGTGAGGCCAGTGAAAGTGTGAGACAAGCCTGTCCCACGTCTTCGTCTGGCCTAAGTGTCCTGCTAAGGGAATCTCGTGGGCCAAGGTAAGGAGGAAACCACGCTGAGACAAGGGGACGACCAGCCTCCTGGTCATGCCAGGCTTGGGGTCTCTTGCCTCAGTGTACAGGAGTCCATCTTCCCAGTATACCTTGTGGGTACCTGTGGCATTCCCAGCAGCAGCCTGCTGTCTGAGGGGTTCAAGAGAAGGGCAGCCTAACTGGTCCTTCCCCAGGTCCTCTCGTGTGGGTCCCCCTGAGCCCAGAAACTCAACTTGATCAAGTTTGAGTTCTTTAGGTTCAGTTTCCCGCAATTCTTGGAGGTCAGCCTCCTCTGAGTCCTGATCCTCGACCTGGGGCAAGGGGGAAGGCGAAGCCTTAACCCGACTGCTCCTCTTCTTGGGAGGTGTCTGGTCCGTTGTTCCAGGATCCAGCACCTGCTCAGTGGGGCATCGTCTGACCTGTGACCTGGTCACAGCAAACACGTGTGCTGGCAAGCCTAACATCTCCATGTGAGTCCGTTGCTCCACTTCTGACCATCGTGATGACTCCAAATCATTGCCCAACAAACAATCCACTGGGAGGTCTGAACTAACAACAACCTTTTTCTGGCCATTTACCCCTCCCCAGGAGAAAGCAACAATCGCCATACTATGACTGGTAGTGGCGTTGCTGGCATTGGTCACCAGGAATTCTGTACCTGGCATGATCTGTCGAGGGGCCACAAAGTTAGGCGTCACCATGGTGGCACAAGTGTCCCTATATAGGCCTGAGCCATTCTTCCATTTATTAAAGGCGTCTGTCGGTATTTGCCCAAAGTATTGGGACTGATATCAGGGGATATATCCACATCCCCTGTACAGACAAGGACAGCCTGAGTGAGTGTACCAGCTAAGCCGTCACACCCCTCAGAACCCAAGGTTAACCCAACTAGTCCCTTGGGAGGCGCACTACTACTGCTGGCTGTACTAGGGGGCACAGGTGCCGTAGGGGCTGCAGTAGCAGGAGTCTGTCCTCCTTTCTTGGTGCACTCACTAAACCAGTGAGTTTTACTTTTACAGTATTGGCACCACCTTTTCGATTGACCTTCTTGATTCTTCTTTTTCTGGGAAGCCTGACCCCCCCCCCCCTCTTTGGGTTGTTGGGGACCTGTCGAAGACTTCTGGTCAGTTTGTTCCCCTTTCGAATCTTTACCCTTCAGTGAAGTAGTGTGGCTCACTGGTTAGAGGCGGCAGACCCGAGAGCAGAGGACGGCCCGGGACCAGGGTTCGATTCCCGACGCGGCAGGTTTCTGGACCAGGGTCAGCGGACTCGATAATTCTCTCGCCTCGCGGCAGGTTTCTGGACCAGGGTCAGCGGACTCGATAATTCTCTCGCCTCGGTGCCCACTCTGATCAGCGATCACACTCTCGGCAACTCTGGGCATTAGCTTGCCTCATCTTCACTAACGGCCCCACCAGACCGCCGGGGATGCCTGGTCTCACCCTGGAGATACCCATTAAGGGACCATCTCTCAGGGAAGCCAGGAAGGCTTTCGCAGCGGTCGAAGCGCCTTGGGACCCTCCGGGTAAGTAGTGCGCTATATAAATGCCTATACATTTACATTTACATTCTGGTCTGCTTTCTTCTGACCACCCTGGTTCTGGCCCTGGTTTTGCTTAACCCTCGTTCTGACCCATCTGTCTGCCTTCTTTCCCAATTCTTGGGGAGAGGTCAGATCCGAGTCGACAAGGTGCTGATGCAACAACTGGTTCTGACAATTGTTTAAAATCTGTTCTCGCATGATCAAATTATACAATCCTTGGTAATCAATAACCTTACTGCCCAGCAACCAGCCCTCAAAAGCCTTAGTGGCACAATCAACGAAATCAGACCAGTCCTGAGACTGAGTTTTCTGGGTATCCCTGAACAGCAACCTGTACTGCTCAGTGGTTAGGCCGAACCCATCAATCAGTGTGTTCTTCAGGATCTGGTAATTGTTAGCGTCCTCGACCCTTGTGGTGAGGAGCTTATCTCTACCTTTACCTTCAAAGGAGAGCCACAAGATAGCTGCCCACTGACTCTGGGGGACGCACTGTACAGTGCAGGCCCGCTCCAAAGCAGTAATCCACTTGTGGATGTCGTCCCCTTGCTTAAAGGGGGGCACTATCTTATTCAGGTGCTTAGTGTCTAAACTCCTGGGTTCCCGTGGGGGAATGCTGCCACCAGTGGGAATCGTCCCACTCAACTCTTGCTCTCGGGCAAAGGCGAGTCTCTCTTTGGCTAGGGCAAGTTCTTCCCTTTCGATCCGCAGATTGACTTCCCGCTCCTTTGCTTCGTACATTCTCCTCTGAGGTGATGTCATCCCTCTTCGAGCAGAACCTCGAGAGCCATTGGTTCGAGCGGAACTGTTAGAGCCTCTCGACAGAGACCTAACTCGTCCGTTCCCAATGTTAAGCTGGCCCGAGAGAGGCCCCAGGGGTCTCCTAGTACCAAACTTGTGCCGGCTTAAGTTGGATATTGGATATTGGAGGGGTATTTGTAAAGCGCAGACGTTCGCTCCGAAGGGAGCATCTTGGCGCTATGAAAACCTGGGACCAGATCAGAGGGAGGGCAGTGGGGGGTTTAGATGGCTGCTTTAGTCCAGTCGTCAGAGAGATTAAAAATCCATGTTTTGAGGTGTTTCCTAAAGGGTTTCTCTTGCGTCTGGAATCTAAGATGCTTTGGCATACTATTCCAGGCTCTGATAGCTAGGGTGCTGAGAGTTTTTCCGCCTTTGGTTTTTAGGTTGAATTTGGGGAGGGTCATGAGGTTTTCTTGAGAGGATCTAAGAATGCGACCCGGAATGTAATGAAGGAAACGTTTAGCAAGGTAAACTGGGCCAGATTTGTGGAAGGCTCGGAAGGCTACAACGAGAATTTTGAATAGGATTCTCTTGTGCAGGGGGAGCCAGTGGAGGAATCTGAGGGCAGTGGAAATAGAGGATTTACGTGGGAGTTTTAAGACCAGACGCGCGGCAGTGTGCAGGACACTTTGCAGTTTTAGTTGGGTGGATTTCTTGGTCCCTGCCAAGAGGCCGTTGCAGTAGTCCACCCGAGAGAGAATGAGGGCTACTGCAATGGTCTTTCTGGAGTCGAGCGGGAGAAAGTCGCAGAACTTTCTCATGGATTTTATAATGCCAAAGCATTTACCCGCCACGGTAGTGGCATGGGAATCAAAGGACAGATCGGAATCGAAGATGACTCCGAGGTTTCTGGCCGATGAAACTGTCTGAGGTGGAGCAGCAGAGTTATCAGGCCACCACAGAGCGGGACAAAAGGATGCGTTCTTCCCAATGGGCAGGATTTCGGTTTTGCTGGAGTTACAGCGAAGGTGGTTGTTATCCATCCATTGAAAGACCGCTGTGAGGCAGCATTTAAGATTGAGTTCGGCCAAGTTGGAGTTGTCTTCGAGAGGGATGACAAGCTGAGTATCGTCGGCATAAGACGTGACGATTATGCCGAACGATTCTATGAGTGAAAGCAGGGGGATGAGGTACATGTTGAATAGAAGGGGACTTAAAATGGAGCCCTGGGGTACTCCACACGAGATTTTTTTTTCTTTGGATTGGAAGGGGCCCAGTGAGATGGTCTGGGACCTGTCACTGAGGAAAGACCTGATCCAGGCTAGGGCTGAGTGGGTAATGCCGATACCCATAAGTCTGTTTAGCAGTATGGAGTGGGAAATAGTGTTGAAGGCCGCCGTGAGGTCAAGAAGGATCAGGATGGCCTTCTTCCTCTGATCTTGAAGGTTTTTAATGGTGTCGGTCAGCTCGATCAGGGCGGTCTCGGTGGAATGTCTAGACCGAAAACCGGATTGCTGGGGGTGAAGTAGGTTGTGGGCATCGAGGAAGGCCTTAAGCTCTTTATGGACTAATTGTTCCGTGATTTTGCCCAGTGCGGGTAGCAGGGTGATGGGACGAAGGTTAGTTAGATCAGAGGGGGGTTTGTTCGCCTTTTTCATCAGAGGTTTAACCGTACCTTTTTTCCAGGTAAGTGGGACAGAGCCCGATTTGAGGGAGAGGTTGATTATTTCGTTGATGATGGGGTTTATTTCATCAATGATGATATGGAGGATCTTGGGGGGACAAGGGTCAGAGGGAGAGCCTGATTTGCATGAGAGAATCACTTCTCTGGTTTGAGTTAGAGTTACCGGAGAGAAATGAGTGAGGCAATTTGTGGTCGGGCGAGATTTGTCAAGCTCTGAGAAAGAGAACACCGGGGGGGAAGGGGGAAAGTTGATGTGAATGGAGCTTATTTTTTCCTCGAAGTAGTCGGAGATCTTATCGCACAGCTCTTGTGACGGGGGGATCTCTGGTTGGAGGGCTTTTGGTTTGGTAAAAGACTTTACTATGGAGAAGAGGGTTTGTTGTTTCTGATTGGCGGCATTGATGGCGTTTACATAGTAGGTTTTTTTAGCTGATTTTATAGTTGAGAGATAATTTTTTCTCAGGAGTATGTAGTTGCTACGGTCGTCGTTGTCGTATGATCTACGCCACTTGCGTTCTGCTTTCCTGCAGAGGAGGTGGGCGGCGGTAAGGTCAGGAGTATACCAGGGTGCTTTGTTGTTCGTTTTTTTCAGGGTGTTGACTTTTTTATTAGGTGGACATCGTTCGGAGATTTCTTGCGAAAGCCATTTATTGAAAAAAACAGCATCTTTATCGATGTTTCCAGAGGAAGGGGGGGCGTTAGAAGGGGAGAGGGGGTGAGAGATAAGACTTGCCTGCACAGTTTTCCAATTAATGGAGTGAGTGTGTTGGCGGATTGGTTTTTTGCAGTTAGAAGGGAGGACATTGAGAATGTGGAAAGGGATCAGGCTGTGATCCGACCAGATTTGGGGAATGGGGGGTGAGGTGGAGATGGCTGGGAAATTAGAGCAGACACCGTCCAGGGTATGACCAAGGGAGTGTGTGGGCAGCTTGACACTTTGTTGAAGGTCGAAGATGTCCAATGTCTGCAGCAGGTTACTGGTGGAGGGGTCGGTCGGTATTTCCAGGTGAAGATTAAAATCGCCCAGAAGGGTGAAGTGAGGGTAGCGGAGAAGGAAATGACCGAGTGCGTCGTTGAGGGAACCGAGGAATTTCGTCGCATTTCCCGGCGGGCGATAGATCAGCCCACCTGAAAAAGAGAGGGTGTGGCTAAGCTTGATGGAAAAACCTAGTCCCTCGGCATCGGTGAGGGGGTCGAGGCAGAATGTGTGGCAACTGAAGGAATTCCTTAAAATGACCGCGACACCTCCACCTCTACCTTTCAGTCTATCCTGTCTGTGGAAAGAGTACCCTGAGGGGAGGGCGATGGCAATGTCAGAGTTACTGTCTTCAGTAAGCCAGGTCTCGGTGATCATAAGGCAGTCCAAGTTGTGGTCAACAATAAGGTCGTGGATGTCCTGACTGTGTTTACACATGGACCTGGCGTTAATTAGACCTCCGGTGAAACAAGGTTGCGTAGGAGGGGTTGGCTGATTCGTGGCGAAGTTGAGGGTCCAACGACAATTGTTACAACTAGTGGGACCAAATGTAGTTGAGAGGTCGAGTTTGCAGGGGCAGTCCGATCTGCCTTGAAGTTTGCGAAGGACATTGGGTGCATACCTGATGCCAAGAGGGTGTTGGGCAGGGGTTCCTGCGCCTGGCGCGGTCTTGGCGCGGACGGGCGCAGACGGGCTTCCCTTAGGCGCGCCTTCGGCGCGCAAACGGCGCTCCCGCTGCGCTCGTCCGCTGCGCGACCTCTGAAAGCACATTTGTAGGGGCAAGGAAGGGGGCGTGGCCTAAAAAGGGGGCGGAGCCAGCGCGCACGCCGCTGGCGATGGCGGCTGCAAGCAGGAAGCAGGAGAGCGCGAACAGCTATTACTATCAGCTGTGCGCTGAGTGAGAGCGAGCACTGAAAAGTGCTTGGTGAATTAAAAGCAAACAATAACAACAGTGACACCACACAAGAGCACGAGTGCAGTGTTAAGAACAATTTTTTAAAGAGCAGTGGAGTACCTCCAGAACCCGGCTTCCGCCTCAGGTCTGGGACAAGGTTTACAACTACCGCTAGGAATCAGCGGGTTTAAGTAGGATGATCAGGGGGCGTGGCCTAAAAAGGGGGCGGAGCCAGCGCGCACGCCGCTGGCGATGGCGGCTGCAAGCAGGAAGCAGGAGAGCGCGAACAGCTATTACTATCAGCTGTGCGCTGAGTGAGAGCGAGCACTGAAAAGTGCTTGGTGAATTAAAAGCAAACAATAACAACAGTGACACCACACAAGAGCACGAGTGCAGTGTTAAGAACAATTTTTTAAAGAGCAGTGGAGTACCTCCAGAACCCGGCTTCCGCCTCAGGTCTGGGACAAGGTTTACAACTACCGCTAGGAATCAGCGGGTTTAAGTAGGATGATCAGGGTTGTCCTGAGTTAGCTGACTAACTATGACTGGACCTTTGTCTGCCTCGTCCCCAGATGTCTCTGGTTCCTCGTCCTCTTCTTCGCCCTCGGCAGAGAGATGGATAAGGTCAGGGTCACCTCGGGTTCCCTCGAGGGGAGGCATTTCCATTTCGGGATGAGAAGGGTCGGTGTTACCCGCCTTCTTGGCATCATAAGTCTCCAAGAGACCAATCAGAAACGGAATGGTAGGGTTTGCACCCTGCTTAATCTTTCGAGACGTACAGATCTGTCGCATCTCATGAAAGCTAAGCGCAGCATATCTGGAGGTGACCTGTGGAAGGTCGACTGACACGAGGGGAGACTCAGAGTTTCCGCCTTTGTCCGACATGCTGTTTCTAGTGTGGTGTAAGTGATGCACCTACCTACACTATGGGTTTACCTACTGAGCCCTTGCTAAGAGTTGCAGCCAAGGTGTGCTAAGCCTTGAAGAGCTACAACAGCTGGTTCAGTAGAACTCAGAGTATTCTAAGCTAGGTTATATGTACCTGGAGTACTTATGCGATCTTTCACAAGATGTTCTTAGGATACGCGTGGTAAAACAACAGCAAGCTCAAATCCCAACCGCTGCCACCAATGTGAGAAGTTGGCCCGATATGCAACGTTCGCTATTCTAGCGACCGCTATGTATCGTTCCAACGACCCTTATGGTGATTGGTTGTAAGTCAACCTTAGACCAGCTATCCTAGTAGCGTGGATACGAGCAGTCTTCGGGCTAAACTCTAGAGGGCGTGTTAAGCCAGCTGTTATACCATCACATACCCCTTGAACCCCAAGTGAAAGGACACCACACAAGTGTTATGAAAATAAACAGAATATTTATTAAGAATCACAACAGCCCTGGACTCTTTATGAGGACAGGGTACTAAGCACAAACCAAAACTCTTAGGAGAATACTTCAAGTGCACAATTTAAACAAGTGTCCGGGGACACGGGAAGTTTAGTGGTCTCGGGCGGACCCGATAAGGCAAGTCGGAAGCGAGGGACTCGGGACCCTAGAGTAAGGAGGCTATGCAGGCACCGAAATGCCGAGGTTACCTAGCCACGAGGGCTGCGGCTGCACAAGTCTTACAGGCGTCGGGGTCTTCGCTGACGAGCCAGGAGCCGGAAGAAAAGGAGTTGCTGGCCGGCGACCAGTGCTGAATAGTTCGTAGAGATCCAAGCCTGGATCAGAGATCGGTGATACCTGAAAGCAGAGGGGACCAAGTTCGTACTACTAGCCAGTAGTCAGAGGGTACCAGGAAGGCACCGGTTGGCCGTCACCTCGACTAGGTGAGTGGGCGACGCTAGGCTCTGCAGTCTCACGGACCAGGAGGCGTTGTCGGCGACCAGGATGGAGGTGCGAGCTGTCCCACGAAGGTTGATGCTGTTGGCGTCGCTGGGCCCAGGATTGGGGCAACAAGCCTTGGCAGATTTCAGGGCCACGTGGTGGGCCTAAAATGGCGTCTTGAGTGGACCGGGAGGGTCCGGGGTGCCAGTCTGGAGCAACCAGACCAGCAGCGTTGGTTATCGGGTGTCGTCAAAGAAGGGCACAAGCCAGCGGCTAGTGACCAGACAATGTACTGAGCAGCGAGCAGAAGGGCCCCACGCAGATCGTGGAGATGCTGGGAGACTGCACTTCGGTGCTGGAGCGGCTCAGGGTCGGGGTTTCTCTGACCCCAGAGCACTCACCAGAGAATTGCTTCGATGTTCGTGCTGATTAAGAAAGCATGCAGGTTTTGTTGATGGCCGGTCCCTCGAGGTCTCGTCGCACCCACAGATCACAGCTAAGCTGATGACGTGGGTAGAGGTCAGAGGTGCCAGGTAAGCCGGTTCTCGTCGAGCTGGGCTGTCGGATTCCTTGAGGAAGGACTTGCAGCAAACCGCAGAGTTCTTAGATGGTGCCCGCTGGTGCAGGGTGACTACTCCTTAGCCACAAGGGAGAAATCTTGAGAAGAGTCTCGAAGTCCTTTCGTAGAAAGTATTCTTGATTCAAAGATGATCTAATTTGGAAGGGTCCCCGCTCCGGCCTTTATCCTAAAGAAAGGGGTGGGTACATGACTAGGTCCTGCCCTAAGGGTGGGACCAGGAAGGGGGGTAGTTACACCCCTCTCCCCTGCCGGACTGTCCCCAGGTCAGGGGCTGGCGCCCCTGGAACTGGTTCTGACCGGCAGATGCGTAGTGAGCACCGGGGTGCCACTCCGCAGTCACCTTCTCGCAAAGCCCTACCTACCCAGAATACACAAACCCTGTCTGGGACGGTGCGAACACCGCCCTTGACAGGAAACCCTTTGTCCAAGCTCTCCTCGCTGGGAGGACTCCCAGCAGCAGGAGGTCAGACTCGTGTCTGTGGTGGCAGCATCCATTTTGTGGAGCTGAGGCTTTAGTTAACTTTAACCGGGGTCCACAGTTACATACATGTCGTGTCCCTCTAGAAGGGCGGAATGCTAACCTCGTCGCCAGAATTGGTGAGGGGGTAGCATCCCGATTCGTATGACACCTTACTTGACATGTCTGGATAACGCAATACCGAAGTTACCGATATGGCACGCGTTATCATGGAACAGCCATTGGGTCTTGGTTCCGCCAGCTGCAACCGGGCTCGGCTCGGGCCAGAACCCAATTCACACGATTCCAAGCACTCTGCCTTCAGGATTGTCAAGGCCTGCCATAGGAGTGTCTGATAGGAACTCGGGTGTCCATTGTGTGGTTAGATATAGGGCTACTATACCTAAAGCAACGAGCGGGTACGCTACGTTGCCCCAGCTGTCGTGCAGCCAGTTGTGTCAGATTTAGATGGCCATTCAGGGGTGGCATAATACATGCTTCAGCCCCTGGTAGGCCCTGGGTACACCGATGCCCTGAGTTACAGGGTCTGACAGGGTGGCCCAGTTCCAATTGGGTAATGCACCTAAGGTACAGGCATCAATTTAGAGAGAGAACAGCTAGGCGGTGGGTCTGATTAGCAGGCCCGCAGCCCGAGAAAGTCGTAAACCAGTGAAACAAAAGCAAAAAGTCCGGGTGATCATAGGATTGCCGACCCTACTCTCCTACACCGCCTCCTCTAAGGCCATAACAAGCCCTACTACTCTTCTTGACAAGCCCCTCCAAGGGACCTACCTGCTCCTTTCACACAGTGAAGATATTTTCCAGGTTGTCAGATCTGTCTTCTGTGGACCTCTCCCAATAGGCCTGGTTGTAAAACCTTCCCCTGACCCCTCCCCAGCCATGAAGGCCTCTATATTATCAGTGCCCTGTCAGCCCAAACCTCACCCTCTCACTGCATCCATGTATTCCTTATTAATGTCATCACTTTCTAGATCTCACCTCCTTTGTGCATCTCCATTACTCCCAAGTGACCCAAAACACAAACCAGGTCCGCATTCAACCTCTGACCTCCTGGCTTTGCCAATGCATGTTTGTTTTGCCAGCATAGTGAAGATGATTAAAGTTTCCCCATTTGATCTAACAAAAGGAAATGTAGTTACAAAATCCTGCCTCCCTCCCCATAAACATTTGGTTTTCAATTTGTTCCACATGAGGGGCTTTGTAGAAAAGTGGCTTTTAAAAAACAGTTGAACGCTTCCGTGGTCACTGGCATTAGGTTTTGGGGAATGGAGTAGTAGCAGGGGATTGGCTGGGTACATCCAGGCTTGGGCCATGGTGCAAGCAGACAAGAAAGGGTGTAAAAGGGAGTGGCTATAGGGTAGTGCAGCGGTAAGTACCATCACCTGGGGGCAATATTTAATTTTAGCTGGTAGTTGCAGGTGAGGCCCTCCAGCACATATGTTTGTGGGCTGGCACTTATTTGTTCCCAAACAAGCTTTGTTCTAGCGAAAGAAAGTGCAAAACACAAAATTGGGAGAGAAGGAGGAAGAGAACGATGGATAAACAGGGATAAAGGAAGAAGGTGGACATAGAAAAGAGCCTGGAAGAGTGAAATAAAGAACTAGGGAGTAACTGTTAGTGGATTAAAGAGACATAAGCAATCGCGGCCGGCATGACTCGTGGGTATTGGGGGCAGGGGTCATGGGTAGTCGGGTGTAACGCTTGAGTGGGAGGGGGAATCAGAAATTAAAAATAAAACTTACCTCGAGGTCCAACTTCTTCTGTGCTCCTCCCCAAAGCCATTCACATTGCTGCAATGCAGTGCTGTGATTGGTGTGAGCATTGTAACAGGTGCTGGAGGGGTGGGCATGTTCGCCATGCAGGCTGTTTTGCAGCCTTCGTGGAGTACAGGGGAGTGCGCATGACTGTTTTGGACGGCCCGAGAGGGCCGACCAATCAGTCATTGCACACTTAGGAGTGGGCAAACTCCTTCGCCAATGCCCTGCTCGGAATGCTGAGCAGCCCCGCCCACCGCAAAGCAGCAGGATACGAAGCATAAAATGACAATAACTTAAAGTTATTGTCATTTTATGTTTGTAACTGCTTAAAAGCAGTGGGGCGATGCTCCTCCGCCATAGCTGAGGTTCCACTCCTGGACATAAGGTGGATTCCAGACTATCCACCCTGGGTATTATTCTCTCAAATCTTTGATAGCACTGGCGACAGGCTTCTGGTCAGCACTTATTGGGCCCTGTCACTTTTTCTTTTACAAATTGAGCACTAATTTGGGGTGATGGGGGTTCACTACCAGTCAGAGCCAGCTGGAAACAGAGTGGACAGCAAATGAGCAGCTCTAGTCGCTTTGTGGTCCTAAGAAGCCTCTTGTGGCAGCTCAAAACGCTTCCCACTACAGCAAAGTTCTGCTGATGCAGTTGTTCCTTTTAATCTTAAGCAGCTTTGTGCTATGCAAAGTACTCAATATTTTACCAAAGGTTGCAAAGTTGCGAGTAGGGTTGAGCGGAACCCGCTGAGTCTCACTCTACAGAAAAACGTAGAATTACATTAAAATTCAGTGAGATTCCACAGATATCCACCAGCAGCTTGTGCTGCAATTTAGCACCAGTAGCGTGAGCAGCGATAAAAATCAGCTAGAACAGCAGCATGCGTTGCACAAGAGTGAGTGGCCATTCAAGTTGATTTTGCTGTCGCTCAAATAGAAATTTTACTTGAGCGGCAGCAAATCTACTCGAAATGCAGCCCTTTGACCACAACCGACCGGCATTAGTAAAATGTGCTAGGGGGTGACAAATCTCGCTTGCACCCGCATTATCAGGAGCCTCTCAGGAGGAAAATTCCACCACACGGTGATTGGCGGAATTGGGACAGAACTCCGCATTAAAGAGTAACGCGGAGTGACCAAAATTCCGCCAATTCCACAGATGAAACTTTCAGCACAATACTATTTGTGAGTCAATAGACTTCACAACTACACGCACCCTGTGTGTCAACTTGCAATCTAAGTATTCCAGGGCTGGGCTTTCCATTTACAAATCAATGTTTTGTTGCCTGTTAGTCCAAATGGTTCAGATGGACTAAACCAGGACTTAACATTCCAGAGTGCATTAAACTGTTTCAGGAAAGCCCATGACTAGATAATGTGGTCCCAGTTGGCACAACTGGTTAATACTGTGCCCTTTCCTGCAGACTTTGCCCACTTCCTACATCCAAGCCTCACACATCTGTTTATTCCAATCTGTGCAAGAGAGGGTTATCGTAAACACCCATGGGAGTGTAACTCATAGTTACGAGCTCCGTGCTTTCATTTACCAAATGAGTGCATCCTGGGAATTGTAGTTTTGGTTCAGCTGGACTAACACACTTGAAAATAATATCCTTTTAAGGAATTTGAATTTGAATTTGAATTTACAGGAATTTATATAGCGCTCGTATACCAGGCGGTTTCATGGCGCTGGAAAGATCTGCCATTGAAAAAGTAGTATCTGTGTGACATGGTATGTGACATTCTGATGCTTAGAGCTGCCTGATCGCTCAATCGTACAAGGGCAATTAGTCAATGCCCGCTGCTTTCATCCTTTCACCGGCTCCAAGCTTCGGAGGCAGGTGAGTGCTGAATGGAGGGTCTGCACCTGGACGTGAACTATAGGCGCTGTAAGAGGACTCCTGGCAAGGTGTGCTGTAATCCCAGAACAACAAACACTCTCCGTCCAAACTAACTTCTTTATGACACAGGGCACAGGAAGGGGAACCGAGACAGTCTGGAAACCCGAGCCCTCACTGGAGGTGTTTATGAAGAGCGCATTGTCCCTCTGCACCTGTAAGCCTTAAATAGTTCTGCGCGTCTGCGGCCAGGTCTGGGAAAAGAGCCTGTTTAAGGAGGATTAATATTGTGCATAGTGGAGGGGAGGAGGCGCGTCCCTTCTTGCAATGAGCACAAACCTGACACCGTCCCACTCAATGGGGAGGCCCTAAAAGCGTGTCCTTGGGGAGATGCTCGTCGCATTAAAATATTGCATTACAGAAAGATGACAAGGTTAAGAATATGGAGGATTGTGCCGGGGGAAGGGGATAATTTGTGGTTTTTCATCGAGGCCCAGGTATGTGGAACCCTCAGACAGGCGCACAATGGCCTTCGCAGCTGGCACGCCCTGTTTGCACAGGTGTGCGCTGGCTGCCTCAAAGGTGTGGATACCTACAGATAATAAAAACTGTATTGGGGAAAATCTGAAAGGCCAAGACACAAAAATTCCACCACCCAAGCCAAAGTCTTTTCGGAGCTGTGTGCGAAGCCCGTGTCTGGACATAAATGTGTGTGTAGTGTTTCTATGCTTTATCTCTAAATATGTGGCCTCTTTCTCGGTGCACATGGAGTTGGAGAGTGGTTCTATTGTATACAGGATCTATATGCCTGTCTGTGGTGCATGTCTGTTGTATGTCTATGGTGTGTTCTCTCCCATAGAGCATGCGTATGCATGTGGGTCTGTTGTGTGTGTGAATGTTTGCGTGCCTGCCATATGTGCATGTCTGTGAATGTGGGTATGTGCCTAGTGTAGGTTGGATTATGGGGCCATGTCTTGGTCTGTGTAACATGTATGTGAGTCTGTAGTGCATGTTCATATCTCTGATCCTGGATATGTTTTACCAATGAGTTAATGGTATATGATTATCTGTGGTTTGTTTATAATGTGGGCTGGCCATATGGGATTGTATTATGTGGCTCTGTTGTGGGTGTGGGTGTGTGTGTGTATGAGACTCTGGATCTCTATAGTATGGGCATCTGTTTGCCTGTTGTATTTTTATGTGTGGGTATGTATGTCTATGGTTCATTTGGGCATGTAGTGTGCACCTAAGAGTGTGTATATATAGATCATGGGATATGTATTGTATACTAATTGCATTTATGTACTGCTTACTACCCCTAAAGAGGCACAGAAGTTCTTCCCGCAAGGCAGCACGCTGCTCTGGAACCCAAGGTCAGTGGTTAGTCCATTGTTATTGATTATTGCTGATTATTGGAATTAGTCTTGTGTGCTCAATCAAAAAACATTGCATGCATTCACTCCAATTTCTTTGTGGTAGATTGAATTAATAGGAGTTTGGTTTGATCATTAGTGATGGGGTATGTGAGCTCATGCAGGTGGCTGGTGAGTGTAATAGTTAAGGGAGAGGAGATTAGGTATTGTTAGGCTGCAGAGGTATGACTCTGGAAGAAGAAGAGGTTGTGATCTTTGAAACGAATTCTCTGCATTTTGTAGAAATATTTAAATAGAGATTAAATAGAATATGTATGTGACTTGCAGCAGGTTGCGGTCAGAGAAAGGAGGCATCCAACGAATGGAAGCGGAGGATCATTCGAGAGAAAAAAAGGAGAGGTGACAATCGGAAATTTTTATGTAACGGTCATTTTTTATTCTAGATTGCATGGAGCATATATTTGTCTATATAAAGTACATCCTTGTGCTTGAAAATACCACCAACTGACCAGAAATACTCAGAAACATAGCAACTCCTTCTTGTATTTTGGTATTGTTGAGAGTGACTCTTTGACACCTGAAAATGTCTTGTTTTTATGCTGCTACTTGCTATTTTGTACTTTATTGTTGTTGAAAATGATTTTTTTCTTTTCTCATGCTGTATTGGCTTTTTTGACAACATTTGTATAATTCGAGGTTATTGTTCATGCTGAGCTGCACTTCAACATCTGCTGCAGCGACTAAGACCAATTTAATTTCCAGTGAGAGCCAATGAAGCAAATAAATATAAAAATAGAAACAGAATGACCCCTTCCCAGCTTCTGTTTGTGGTGCGTTTGAGGTAGTTTTGTGCGTGTATGAGGTGTCCAGACAATCTCGGGGAAGTTTTCTGTTACTTTATTAGGTATGTTTGGATTAAAGTCCCTTAGAACTATTTCAGTGATTCTGCATCATTATTAAAAACAACAAAGAACTAATCTAGGACAAATGCAATAGTGAAATAATAGCACATATACAATTGTAAGAGATCATATTCTAGACATTTCTCTGGAATTTCAATATAATAAGTTATTATTTTACCTTTTACAGAGGTAAAATAATACAATAATTAAAATCAGTGGAATAACATAATAGACTATCCTCCCTTTAAGATCTTGGAATAAAGACCTTAAACAAAGATTTCAATTTTTTCACCTGGTATGGAATGTTGCTGACGAGCATCATGAACCTGGATCTTTCTTGTACCCTTCATTCTTGTCTAGGGAGAGAATGAATGAGGCGTGACTGCAAATGACAGTAACTGGTAGGAGGCGTGAACCGTGAACCGCTGGTAGTTTAAGATAACCTCTCTTGGCCTTTTGAAACTCTATCCCCTGATCTATTCCCTTTCATCTGTTGTTTCTTCTCTTTCACCTGCAGAGCTGTGAGCTGATTGTTTGGGAGCAGCTTTCTCGTCTGCCAAAACCACTGAGGCCAGAACTTTTCAACTGAAAGACCGATGGGCAAGAGTTGTCCCAATAAAACCCTTAAGGTGAGCTTGTGGTTTTGTTGACCTGTGGCAAGCCTTCTGTGACAAAACAAAACCTCCATGGAACTCTTCTAAAAAATGGAAAAGGTAGAAAACGACCTAATGGACAAAACAGATAACGTTCCTCCTACACATGACGGCACTAAGCACTGCCATAGAGATACACAACACCAATCTCCCATCCCTCACTACCTTCAAGACACTCTCTAAAAACAATTCTACATTTTTTATCAATTCAAGCAGGCCACCAGGATCCTTTAGGCCTATCACCCAATAAACTACAAAAGGTACCATTCATGTAACCTACGCAGGAGAAGTAGCTTACTAAACAAGTCCTTAAAACGAAGATCTTTTTCGCCTCAGCTAAATTTCTCTTACATTAAACCACTCCTCAAAGAGAAGAATCTAGACCCATCCAATCCAACAAATAACAGACCAATCTTCGATAGCTCATTCTTCTTAAGGAAACATCTCAAACAAACAGTTTTTACTCAACTCCAATTTTACTAGGAAAATAGCCTGGTATTCGGCCAGTAATCTAGATTCAGATTAGGTAGATGCACATAGTCAGCCCTTCTATTTAGATAGGATTACCTAAACCTCACAGTGTACAACAGCAGAGTGAGTGCCTTAATGCTTCTGGACCTCTCTGTAACAAGTGACACTTTACATCCCTAGATGCTACTATAAAGACTCCATCTTCCTTGGATACACGAGAACACCTTAAATTAAACAAATGTTTGGTTTTCATTCTGCATTACATAAACCACCTCTCATCAGGAGTCAGTCCTCTCTTCTTTCCTATTCAGCATCTATCTATTCCCCTCACCTGACCAGGTCAGGGTCTGTGTAAAATGTATGTGAGTCTGTAGTGCATGTTCATATTTCTGATCCTGGATATGTTTGACCAATGAGTTAATGGTATATGTTTATCTGTTGTATTTGTATAATGTGGGCTGGCCATATGGGATCGTATTATGTGGCTCTGTTGTGGGTGTGTGTGTATGAGACTATGGATCTCTATAGTATGGACATCTCGGGTTGCCTGTCTTCTTTCTTATTCAGCATCTATCTATTCCCCTCACCAAACCAGTCCGATCATACAACCTTACATGCTACAACTATGCAGATCATACACAAATTATTCAAAAAATGAATTGGCTGAAAGACCTTTACAAGTAAACACCTGATAATTGACTCCATCCCTTAGATGTGTGAATGATGATAACCACCTAAAGCTCAACACTACAATGACATCTGTCATGACCTGCGGACAAACAACAGACAAAGACATTAAGCAGACGGAACTTGATACCCAGCCAGCTACACCACGAGAAGTGAGAAACCCAGAAGTAATTGTGGACCCTGATCTGTCCCTGTTACCACATGCCAATGGAGTCTCAAGGAGCACCTTTTACACACTGTGATGCATCTTCTCAAAGCAAGGATACCAACAAAAACGATAAGCTATCCGCACTCTTGTGATCTCAAATCTTGACTATTGAAATAGAAAATACATTCTCACCCGCTTTATAATGCCATTAATCAAAAACTCTATAAGAAGATGCCCCTTTGCCTTCCCACTATAGAATACACAAAACCAGTCCTGAAAACACTTCAATGGCTACCTACAGTTAGACGTTCAATGTTCAAAGCACTTTGAGTCATCCACAGAACCTCCCACTACAACTACAAATTAAATGTAAAACAAATTAACAAAATGGAACACTGCACTCAAGGATAGCATGCATCACAGATTATCATACCACCGTACAATAGGAAATCCATAGGAGGCGTTGCTTTCTCTGTACAAGCTACAAGCTCTGGCCCTCATTGTACAATCCGGATCACCAAATTTCGAAGCAGCCAGGAGCATTTGAAGTTGAGAAGAGAGGTGGAAACAAAGTTGTGCCCGAGATAATTATTTCAACTGTTGAACCTGTGGTAGAACCCAGAACGATAATTCTTCTTCTGATATAAGCACGATTGAGAGCTATGGGACACTATGAAACAGCAGACGATACCAAGAGGACAGTCACAAACATTCAACCTGAAGTAGAAGTGAGTGCAATACAAATACTATGATACAATACAGTACAACACAATAAGATATTCAACATCTTCCCTTGACAGAGTGTATAACTATCAAGAACCCCCTAACAGAAGATTATCCCACAGAGGATTGGATCATACTGTTTACAATACTCTTCTCTCTTTCTCAAGGACCTTGATTGTTTTCTCTATACTATTCTTCAATGCTTATTTTTTTTTTTTTCTCCTTGGTGACTTTGATGTTCATCTTTCCACCACTCTTGCAACCGAAGATTGGAGTTTTGCCAAATTTGAATCTCAGTGCTACAATGCCATTTTGGGTAACAGCCTGCACTATCTAAGTCTGTTTCTCTCAATCTCTAATCCACCTCATACTAGTAGTACCTCAGAGGACCTTCACTTCGTCACTGTCTACAGTGCCTCACCAGGACTATCCACTTCAACTCACACTAAATTCGCTCCTATTTCTTTTTCTTCCTTTCCTTCTCTCCCTCAATGACTCTTTAACCTTTGTTCAATGCTTTATCCCGTGCGCTGGCCACCTCACCAACAAACAGGGCTGCCACCAACCAAAAGGAACCAGGCTCAAGTTACCTGATAGGCAGACCCCAAGCATGTTCAGCAAGGCAAAACGATGCAAACTGCAAACTCAGCTACTTGCCTAATGATCTTGATTCACAGCAGAGTGGTCAGTTGAGTCGTGTGATCAGTCACCTCTGGGTTTGGATTGTCAGTCATCCCTTCATCTGCATTCTGTGACCTGAGGAGCATCTCCAAGGGGTATGTTTTCGGGGTGCGATCTGCAGGCATTAGGCTCCTAGTACACTGTTAGTTGTTCCTGACAGTAGAGCGCATCACAAAGCCATCTAGTCTGCCATGTGACGGCTGCTGCCCAAATGTATCCGTACCTGCCAATTCGCAAACAGTAGTAAAAGCATGGTCTGCTTGCGCACCTTTGGAGGTAAATCCCTCACTTACCCTAAGAGCGCAACTCTCAGATCGAATACTCTAGGGTATCTCTGATGATCACGACAACAGTATCCAAAAGGGTTAGCTAGAAAGACACCACATCCGGGCAATTCCATGTCAGGGGGTTCAAAACAGTGCATGTCACAGCGCACGCAGTTGCATCTTCAATCAAACCTATCTTATGCATTTGCAGTGGAATGTGGAATAACCTGTGAAAATGTTGAAAATGGACCAGGTGCAGCCTGTAGTTGGACGAAAGCACCCAAGACTGAGCACAGCAAAACTTCCATTGCCCATCGGTGATGAGGATTCCAAGGTCAGCAGACCATGCCCGCCGGGCTCCAGGAAATCGTATAGGTGCTGTGTTTTGAATACCGATATAAAGCCTCATCATCAGTCTTGGGGGGAGGGATTTACAATAGTGGCCACAAGTACCTGGAACCTGCTACTTGTTCTTTTTAAAATCAGCTTCTTTGTCCTTCTGACATCTTCGTCCCCTCCATTCACGTTTTTGAAAAATGTTGCTATTATCTGCAGAGTACACTTTTTGTTCTTCTACCAAACTTTTCACACCATCCCTACTGTCTTCTAATGCTATAGGTCTGTTTTCATTCATGGTCTCCTCTTCAGAATCTGATCTCACATTATTCCTTAAAAAGAAAAAACCCGACTACATCTCCATCAGCGCCTGTCCCACCTCCTTCTCCTAAACTTCATTTATATCCCTGACTTAGATCTTAATTGATCATTAGTTTGTATATTATAAATCTTGCAGCGTGTTCAAGTAAGACGCCTATGTACTCTCTAATTCCTGTGAATTTTCATCCTGGCTTACTTCTTCAATTTTATTCTAATTTCTTGATCGTATTTTTCCCTTATTTTGAACACCAACATCCATGACTCATTGGGGCATATTCTCAAGGAGCTTTCGCCGAGTTAACATCACTTTATCGCAGCCAAAGTCACGATACAGTCATCACCCCATTCACAAGCTGGTGCTAACAGCCCATAGCACCAGTTTACTTGGGATAGCAGCCACAAAAAACGTTGCCACAGCAACTATCGCTAATAAGATACAGAGTAGGCGTTCCCGTGCAAAACGCTGCGACAACACCACTCTGCAACATTCTCAACTACCAGCCAGTTCGGCTATAAGATCCCAAAACATGCGATAAGGCGCGTTAGCAGCAGGAAACTAACACCTGCTCTGACCTGGTGTAAAGTCGAACGACAACCTTCACCAGAAAATGGAGGCCAGCCCAGAGCCACACCTGAAGAGAAACAGATGGCATGGAGCCACTGAACATGCGGCCCGGACACCCAAGAGGGCCACAACACCCACTGCCACTACCCACAGGACGCACGTGTCAGGGGGCAATTGACTGCACACATGTCCTACTTGTGACCCCTGGCAACACTGCACACAATAAGCGCAACAGAAAGTGCATGTATCCCATCATTGTCCAGGCAATATTGGACCACCGAGGAATCCCCACCAACGTCGCCGCCAACCCACCAGGCAGTGTGCATAAGCCCTACTCCTTCCGACAGTCCATCATCAACCTGCGCTACCAGGATGGCACCCACAGAAATGCACTGCTCATTAGCCAATACCAAATGAACACACCACACACCTCAACTCCACAATCATGCAACTCACAACACTGGGAATGCACACGTCACAAGCTCCCTTACAACATGCACACCCACCAGATACAACAGAACAAGTTACTGTGGGAACCTGGGACAGCCATGCACATTAGCCATCAACGGCATGGCACCTCAGCCACAAAATAGCAGGATGTGGAAAGAGGTGGGACCCAGGCATGTGCGAAGACGGCAAGTGACCCATGAATGAGAATTTACACAATGCCAAGTGTGGCGTGGATGTGCTAGACAGACTGCAGTAGGCAGACCACACACATATTCCTGTCGACACACACCACTGATGTTTGGAGTGTAGTGGACAGTGGATGCAACCATGTCACCCCAGCCAGTGGGGAGGAACGTGGAAATGTAGCTTGTTATGTCCCCCCCGTAAGCGTGAGCGGAGTGGGCTGGCCCGGTGTACACCATGCCAGCGTAGGGGTGTGAATAAAAGGCACCTAACTCTGGGGTGGTTCTCTTCCGGAATGGGCAAGGGTTTCTGCCAGTTCGCGAGGATTTGGTACTAGTTCGCAATTGTGAACTTACTTGTCGGCTCGCAACGGTCGCGACTATGTTGTTTCTACGTCTGGTTCATCATCACAGCCTCCCAGCACCCTCTGTTTCACCACTGCCACCCTCTCTTTGACCCATGCCACCCTCTGTTACATCAATGCCACGCTCTGGTTCATCATCACTGTAGATGATGGGGGGGGGGAAAGCAAGCACACCTGCCCTGCTTCAACTGACATGAATTAATTTGGGGTTAGTTTATTAATGTGTCACTCTTTTAGAATTCCAGGTCTGGCACCTGCTTCCTTATCAGTAATTTGCTTTCTGTTGCAGTGCAATTTGTTTTCCAGGACCTTTGTGGCCTACTTCTAGCTATTCTATGAGCCTGCTCTGAGGGT
Organism: Lissotriton vulgaris; assembly: GCF_964263255.1. Lineage (NCBI taxonomy): Eukaryota > Metazoa > Chordata > Amphibia > Caudata > Salamandridae > Lissotriton > Lissotriton vulgaris. The sequence goes on along the minus strand of NC_141693.1, from coordinate 224,436,815 downwards.
CAGAGCAGGGTCATACAATTGTTGCAACTAGCAACTGAACTCTGGGGGGGCCCCAGTCAGGAAGCACTACAGTGAATTGTTACTAATGATGAGTTTGAACTCTTGCACCTGCCGATTGCTTTCAGTTTTGCAAAACTCATTTTTCTGCAATTTCGCGGGATTCGCGGGGCGCGAACACGCGCGAGATCGGATTCGGAAGCCGCGAATTCGTGCGAATATGCGATTTTTTTTTTGCGGCGTGTTAGTACGCAAGGTTTTGTGCGTTTTCGCGAGCCGCTTGTAGCGCAAGGCGCGAAGTTACCCTCGCGGTCGTTCAAGGGCACGGCCATCTTGTTTGCATGAGTATTTCCGTTTCCGGGCGCGAAGTGTAATCTCCCAAAGTGTGCGGCTCGCAAGTACAATTTTGCGAGTGTTCGCGAGGAACATCTCGCGCGAACTTACCCGCGCGGTCGTGAACGGGCGCGGCCATCTTGTTCCTCATTCATTGCTATGGTTCTGGGCATGCTTCTTGTATCCTCTCTAAATCTGTGCCATCCTTTGCTTGTTTGAAGTTTTTTTGGATCTATTTTACTTATTATCTACCCCTCTATTTTGCTAGCCCTATATTTTTGTGTTTACTGCTACTTTTTGTTAATTTTAAACTACTTTTTTAAACTCTTTTCTTTTCTTCTCTTCCTTATTCTGTTTTCTTTATTCCTTTCCTCCCAGACCATGGTGAAGGGAGCCGGGAAGCATCCCGAGAAGGGGAAGGGTCCCGCACCCCGTGCCCGGCTCCCGTGCGGGCGTTTGAGGGGGGAGACAGTAGCACCCCGGGAGATTTTCAGCCCGGAGGAGGTGGGGGCACTACTGTTCTATGTACAGCGCCACCTCCCCAGGACCATAATGGCAGGCGGCAAGATCGGAGGCGGGTACGGGATGCGGGATCGCCGGAAGCGGTGGGATAAGGTGTGCCGGGCCATGTACCACCAATCTCGGGTCCGGCGCACCTACAGCCAGGCCACCCACCGCTGGACGGATGTCCTGACCCGTGAACGAGATCTGATCAACCTGCTTGGCCTCGAGATCCCCGGGCTTGGTGAGTAGTAGTAGTAGCTATTTCTTTACTACTCTGTTTTCTCCTGCTGTGTTATTATATTGCAATTTTTTTTTTTTTTTACCAAGAGCAATAATGCTGCTCATTACATTGTAGGTATATTATATTTCAAAATCTTCTGTGCATTTCAGGTGCACTGCTCTCCTTCTCATTAGTGTTGCTACTATGCTTATTTGTTTCCGATTTTGTGTTCATTTCATTGGCCAGTGAAATTATGTACGAGTGTAGTTTAAAGAACTGCGTAATGCTACACACTAAGGTTCAGATGTTTAATTACCGACGCATCCCTGCAAAGTAGCAGGGATGCGCCAGTAATTGTGCGCCACGCCACTATCACCCATGGTGCGCTGTATTTACAATGCGGCGCACCATGGGCCCAAAACGTCACCAAAGCGTTACGCATCTGTGCCGTAAGGGCGGCGCATTGCTGGAGTTGCGTCGCAACGATGGCGCAGCTCCATCAATGCTCTGGGGTGCCCTATCTCCCCAAAGCTACGTCAAGCCGTACATCTGCTTCAAGCAGGCGCAGGGTTTGAGTCACGCATCATTGTCGTTAAAGTGAGTGATTGAAATCTTGTAGATTTCTCTCAGCCACTTTTAGGATGCGTTCCTGCGCAGGAACGCCCTTCCTTGCGCCGGAACGCCCCCTGATGGCGCAGGGCTTTACAACGTGATGCATCTCCCATATGCGTCACGTTGTTAATATACGCCGCACCATTGCGCCTCTTTTGTGCTGCCGCTGCGTCACAAAAGTCACGCAACAATAGAGCAAAAGAGCCGCAAGGGGCTTCTAAATCAGCCCCTACAGACTCAAGTTCAGTCCTTCCTTTGTAAACATGACGATAAGAAGAAATAGTGGTGGTGGATTGATAGCTTGAGTATTTTAATGACTGGTTAATGTAGTAGGAAACTTTAGTGTTGTCGCTGATCTGCAATCACAGTGGACTTTGGCTGTCACTTCGCGTGCTGCGGACTGCTGCCTGCCAATCCTAGGCAAACCTTTTTAGTACTTTGTGTAGTGAGTTACATAAGAAGTTTACAATTCGACGGTCCGCAAATCAAGCAATACTAATAAAGTAGTAGACCACATGAGATTGGTCAATAATATATCCCGTTGAATAGTTGTCTATTTGCTATTTCGCCAAAATATTTTGTTAGTTCTTTTGAAATGTTTGATTTGGTTGACAAATATCATCCATGTTTTCTGTTTTTCTTTCTTTCATGTTGTACATCAGCTTCCCCCAGGGGCAAGAGGAGGACACAGGAGGAGGAGGAGGAGGAGGAGGGTGCTGTTGAGGATGCAGGCCAGGATCGGGCAGGCGAGGGCTCCTTTGCTGGCTCCAGTAAGTTTTAATTTTAATATAGAGTACTTATTTTTTCCCAGCGTTCCTCATTCGATTTTTTTCTAAATCGTCTTTGATATTCTTGTAGACTGGATCTAAATTCTTATCCTGCCTCGACTATGACTCCGTGTGGTATTACTAGATTATTCTTATTAGTCTGTCTGTGTAGCTAACTAAGATTGCACATTTGGCAATTCCATTGGACTCCCATTCTAGTCAGCAATAGCTCTATGCACAGAGTGCAGTCCTCTGGGATTGTCCATAATGTCTTTTCAAGTCTTCTAAATGTTTATGCTTTGACAATTGCCAACAATAAACAGGTGAATGAGCTCCAAGAAAGAATAAGATACTACTTTACTTTCGGTTTGGATAGGAGGACAATCCATTCTACTACTGTTGCAGGGACAAATCTGTACAAACAGAACTATGGACACTAAATAATGCATTGCTTAGCTTATCAATTATAATAGGTGCTGTTAGACTTTCCACATACCTCAGTGATAACAGACTTTGTAGTTGAACCCCCAATCTCCTTACTGACTAGATAGTGTGGCAGAGTCATTTAGCTCCCAAAGTCACCGATGATTATGATTATTCCCCAATGATGTCAGAGGCACGGACTCATGCTTGCAAAAATTGCAAAACCTTTAGCTCATCCACTCTAGTCTGGAGGACCAAAAACCACAGAGTCTATTTAAGTTTAAAAGCTTTATTAAAAGTAAACACATTTATTAAAATCAAGTTTGTCATAAAAGTAAACGTTTAACTGAAAATGGAAAAGTGCTTGGTGCTGACGATTAATTGGACACATTTCTTGTGGTCGAGCCGATCTCTCACCTGGTTTGAACTTGATCCTGCTTGTGTTCTTAGAAGTCAAGCTTCTGTCTGCTAGGAGAAAAAGTTGTTCGTGTTAAAAATAAAAAGCAAGCATTCATCAGTTGTGCCAAAAAGTGCAGCAAGACAACAGCCTTCCCTGGAAAAAGGGACATTTTTACTTTATAGTAGACAGTCACAAATTATTAAAATATGTACTGTTTTTTTCACATTTCTTTCTTCCTCCTTGACCAAATATTATATAGTAGTGAGTGGTGTATTCTAACATTATTAAATGTACTTTGTAGGTGGAACATCTGGAGGCGGGGCCAGCGCGGAGGTGGTGGTGGCATTGGACGAGGAGGACAACTCTGGGGAGGAGGCGGTGGAAGTGCCGGACAATTCTGTGGGGGATGACACGGTGGTGGCGGGCAGAGGTAAGCTATATATTCCTTACTCATTGAGATTGAAGACTGCAGAGTGTGCTTTCTGCACAGGTGTATTATAAATCAACCAGGTAGTAGCCTCCTCTAAATGTACTTCGACTTAGCTGTGAAGTTTTTGGCAAGACGAATCCCAATCAGATATGAGATGAACTTGATGGATGGGATGAACGAAAAGCGAAAGAAGGGTGTAAGTAAGTGTGGAAGGACGAGAAATGTAATGATGACTGGCAAAGAAGAATGATATGTGTTTGCTTGGTCCCCGAGGTGGCTGGGAAGGAAAGAATATAGTATGGTGCATGGCTGGGTGAATGATGAAGCAAGGATGGGTGGAAGGAGAACAGCCTGGGTGGGTGAAACAGAAACTGTATGTGTGCATATACTTTGAATGGATGGATGCCTGGATCATTCATGGTACTATCTGACTCTTAGATAGCATATGTGTATCTAGAGAGAGTAGACGGTCACTGGATGAACTAAGTGTTACTTTGAAGAGCATGTAACACCACACCCGCACGTCCGTTCCAGTGTAGGAAAGGCAAGGAAAAGAAGTTGTAATTTTGTCAAAATACTACCATGAATAGTAGCAGCAGTTTGTATTACAACTGCAAGCACAGCATATATCCGGTTATTACGGTGGACACCCCCTACCTCTCTTAATAACTTTAGTTTAGTAGTAGTACGTCATTCATGTGTGGGTGTATCACTGTTCACTCAATAATAAGCAAAGCACCTAAAGTCATCCCATATGTCATCAAATACATCCCATGTGAAGTGATAGATAATCAGATTATTTAGCTTCTTCATTTTCCTTTTCTAATACTCATTTTCACTGTAGGGTGAAAGCTAAATTAATTAAGCAGTAGCCCTTTTAACAAAGTATTCTCAGTGCCACCCGTAATAGAAAAGTAAGAGCTTCACCACCTGCATGTACTGGACCGGTACAGTAACGCAAGTCTGTCTCACTCACCATGGTGTGCGTCTGTTTTTCTCGGGTGGAAGTTCACTGCGCTGGCATTATGCCGGCTTGCATAAGATAACGTACCAATTTTCCTAAACAAGAGAGAAGAAGAAGAATAAGACTGGTGTACTGTCATAGTCGACTGTAATGGAAGTACATAGTGCTCGTAGAATTTGTTCCTTAAACTCCCACTAATGTTAGAGCAAGGATGAAGAAGTCGGAGGTTACATAGATACTGTCCTCAATAGTTATGTACTTTGTTTGCTGTGCTTTCAATTTGCTACTTGTACTGTGACAACTTTCTGCTCAATCATTTTGTGTTAATCTTAAGGAGCATTGGTTACAGACTATGTCTTTCTTTCTTCATGTAGTTGCTCCTTGCAAATCCAAGAGACCATCAAGGAGGAAGGAGCTGGCTCAAATGGCCCGGCAACGGAGGCTGGATGCCACTGTCGCTGAACATCGGCGGCTGGTGGCCCTGGAGGAGGAGGAGACGCAGTCTGGTAATACAACAACGTCCACTGGGACAGCTGCATCCTCCTCCGTGTGGGCTGCCAGCCAGCGCAGTGCTCCAGCGGTACGGAGCCGAGCTACCAAAGCCAAACGCCACCGCGGAGCAGCAAAGACAGCAGCTGCCCCCACAGGATTTGCAAGGCACGCCGGCGCCGCTTATCTCTCAGACTGTCCTACCTGGAGCAGGAGGTCCTGAACTATAAGAACTTGGTGGAGGGCCTCCGCTTCGAACTTGCCACCCTCCACAAGGAGCATGATGCCCTGGCTGCTACAGTCAACAGCACCCTGCCATAGTGTCCCTTGCCCCCTTTTTAGAGACTTTTGGGGGGTGGGAATTGGGAGTTGGGTTTTTGGGGACTTTTGAAGGACAATTGTTGGGGTTAGGGAGGGTCTTGCGGGAGATTATTTTGTTAGGGCTATAAAGATATACTTTTTGAAACTTTATCTGACCATACCTGTTTTTTACTACTGCTTTTGAGTTTGGTGGGTGGGGGTTTAACAGTAAGTTTGTTTTCCTGAATAGTCCTAGGACTTTAGTAGTACTACCGTCAATCTCTCGTCTCTCCTAATACTCCATTATACTACCTCCAACCAAACGCTTATCTTACCTGTAATTTCTTTTTGAAAGTAGGGCTAGGCCCAGGGCTGGCTCCACGGGAAATGGCGATTAAGGTTGCAATCCAGGGCGGATGAAATTTCCTCCTCCTTGTGGTGGTACTAGTGGTGTGACACAGTGGCAGTTGCATGGCTATGGAAAAAAAGAAAATGAAACCTGGTTTGTTCTTACTGTAGCATTACAACGGTACGATAGAGAATATAGCAGGTGACAGTACACTAGACTACAACAGTGCCACAATGTAGCCTAACAAATGGTAAAGTATTTATAGTATAACTTGTACTTGCGTAGGATTTCTTTGACATTGGCTAATACTACAAGAAATAGTACTGAAGCTGAGTAAGTCTAGAATATATCCTCGGATTCCTTCACCAGCCTGTTGCTATGACCATATCCTCCCCAGCAAGTGTGTGGAATTATTGATGTCAGTTAGTCACACATCAAGCAAAACCACACAACCCGGGGGAAGAGGGTTAGGGTTTGTAAAATGGATAGGAATGGGGTTTCTTTTTGGGTAGGTTTTGTTGAGGGAAAACCAAAGCACAGCATGGACAAACAATAATTGAACATAAAGAAATTTTTAGTTACAAAGCTAACCATAAATCTTTTACGTGACATAAAGGAAGTGCATGCACTACTGAATGCATTGTTACAGAAAAGTAAGTAGTACTTTCGACAACCGTGAATGCCAGAATGCGACAGTACAGGGCTACATTAAATTAGGTTAAAAAAATAGCCGAAGTAAAACATATAGAATGGCTGTAGGTATCAATTTAGAAGCAGAGAGAGATCCAAGAAATGCAGTCACACACACTCATTGAATAAAATAATGGATACTGTATCTGTATTGTTGTAGTAGTCCTGTTGAATTTGGTAAGTAAGTTGCATGCAGCAAACAATTCCTCTTATTAGCGGCACTCCTCCATTCCAGCTGACGCTTCGTCCATCAATGTTGGTGACCAGAAGACACCCTGTACACTGCCTGCCTGGCGGATGCTGAATTGCGGTTTGCTAATGTGAAGCCTGACTCCATCCTTTTTTCCCCATTGCAGACTGAAACCCGGCCTGAAATTATTGAACGAAAAACAGCACTGATAAATAAATATAAGGTATGTACGCTGTGTAGTGCAAAAAGTCACACTTTGATTTTCCTAATAGACAGTACAACATTTTTGAAAGGGCGTACTCTGTCTGAGTCACCTTTTCAAGGAAATAAGTATGGGCGAATTCATTTAGCGGATCTTTCCCCTCAAGCTAGGTGTACTGTAAACTGTGTTTTAGAGCAAAATTAGACCTTCCCAGCAGTGCTTCCACCCAGACCCTTACTAAAGCCAGTTGCAAAAATGTAGAAGACCCCCAATCAGATCTCAAAAAATGAGGCCTAGCAGAAAACTGGTGACAAAACGTACTTCAAAAGTAAAAGTAGGCCCAAATACCCCCTTACCCACCGTGGATTGTATTCAAACCACTTGCAAGCAAGCAAAAGTATCCATAGCCAGCATCGCTCCAAGACTCGAAACCCCCCCCACCCAAACACATGCAATAGAAATACTGCTAGTGCTAACCCTAACAAGCCCTAAGTTAAGAATAGTGGCAGAGGCTTTTTTTTAACTATGCCAAATCCCCCCTTTCCTACCATGGATTTTCTTCAAATGACTTGCAACCAAAATTACACATTCTCACAAGTGCTCTAAGACCCCATAACTCAGTTGCAAAAATCTAGAACACCCCAAAACACATGCAATCCTGCTGCTAGGGCTAACCCTAACGAACCCTAAGTTACAAAAAGTGCCAAAAGGGGTCAAAAAGTGCCAAAAGGGTTTTCCTTATGGATTTTCTCCCAACCACTTCTATCCGGTATTAGACCTTCCCAGGAATGCCCCAAGACCCGCCAACCCACCCGCCAAAAAGCACAACACCCCCAAACAGCCCAAAAGCAAAATCTCATACTTACAATATTTCTCGGCCTTCGGTCCAAACGCGCTGTGTAGCTAGGCAATAACTCCGGTTTACCACCACGGATTTCCTGAAAAGCAAATGCAATCAAGATTTGACTGTCCCAGCAGTGCTCCCAGACCCCGAAACTCACCCACAAACAGCCGGAACCCCCCCAATGAGCTCCTCAAAGGCAAGCAAGTCAGCAAAAACACACAAAAAATTCCGCCTCCGATTTGGTCCAAACCACTTTTATCCGGTATTAGAGCTTCCCAGCAATGGCCCCAGAGCCGTCAACTCAGGAGAAAACGAGTAGAAGACCCCCAAACAGCCAAAGAGCAAAAGTACAAAAATGGGGACTTAGTCATTTTTTTGCAAATTTCCCAAATCATTCCGCGCGCGCTCTGCAGCTAGGCCCTAACTCCCCTCTGCCACCATGGATTTGCTTCAAACCTCTTGCAAAGTAAAGTATCCATACCCAGCAGTGCTCCCAGACCCCGAAACCCACCCACAAGCATCAGGAAGCCCCCCAAACAGGCCCCCGAAAACGCTACATTGAGCAAAATGTCAGAAATAGCAACAAAAAAATCAGCGTGGATTTTGTCCCAACCACTTCTATCCGGTATTAGACCTTCCCAGGAATGCCCCAAGACCCGCCAACCCACCCGCCAAAAAGCACAACACCCCCAAACAGTCCAAAAGCAAAATCTCATACTTACAATATTTCTCAGCCTTCGGTCCAAACGCGCTGTGCAGCTAGGCCATAACTCCCGTTTTCCACCATGGATTTCCTGAAAAGCAAATGCAATCAAGATTAGAGTGTCCCAGCAGTGCTCCCAGACCCCAAAACTCACCCAAAAACAGCCGGAACCCCCCCAAAGAGCTCCTCAAAGGCAAGCAAGTCAGCAAAAACACAAAATAAATTCCGTCTCCGATTTGGTCCAAACGACTTTTATCTGGTATTAGAGCTTCCCAGCAATGGCCCCAGAGCCGTCAACTCAGGAGAAAACGAGTAGAAGACCCCCAAAACAGCCAAAGAGCAAAAGTACAAAAATGGGGACTTAGTCATTTTTTTGCAAATTTCCCAAATCACTCCGCGCGCGCTCTGCAGCTAGGCCCTAACTCCCCTCTGCCACCATGGATTTGCTTCAAACCTCTTGCAAAGTAAAGTATCCATACCCAGCAGTGCTCCCAGACCCTGAAACCCACCCACAAACACCAGGAAGCCCCCCAAACAGGCCCCCGAAAACGCTACATTGAGCAAAATGTCAGAAATAGCAACAAAAAAATCAGCGTGGATTTTGTCCCAACCACTTCTATACGGTATTAGACCTTCCCAGGAATGCCCCAAGACCCGCCAACCCACCTGCCAAAAAGCACAACACCCCCAAACAGCCCAAAAGCAAAATCTCATACTTACAATATTTCTCTGGCCTTCGGTCCAAACGCGCTGTGTAGCTAGGCCATAACTCCGGTTTACCACAACGGATTTCCTGAAAAGCAAATGCAATCAAGATTAGACTGTCCCAGCAGGGCTCCCAGAACCCGAAACTCACCCACAAACAGCCGGAACCCCCCCAAAGAGCACCTCAAAGGCAAGCAAGTCAGCAAAAACACAAAAAAAATTCCGACTCCGATTTGGTCCAAACCACTTTTATCCGGTATTGGAGCTTCCCAGCAATGGCCCCAGAGCCGTCAACTCACCCGCAAAGAAGTAGAACACCCCCACAAGTGCTGAGTCTTTCTTCATTGGGCTTAATCCAGCCCTCTGCTTTGATGGAAATAGGAGTCTGTAGGAGGAGGATAGAGGAGCATGTTCTTCTGAACTTGTGAACCTGAGGAATGCAGACTGCGGCACCTTCAAATCAATAAGCAAACAAGTGAAGACAGTTCTGCTGATGGGCTTGTTTTTGTGATTAGGTGATTAAAGTTTGAATTATATTAACTGTGCACAACAAAGAAAGACAGACACACAGGAATGAAAGTGAATAAGGACGAAAAAAAAGTTATTGATTCATTGTCTCATTTTCAGGGCTCGGTGTTAAGGTCCAGGAATAAGAATAAGGCTTCGTCTTCATACTCTGCTAATTCAGGCAGGGTGAGCTCAGTGTCACCTGACAGATTAGAAATTCTCTCATCTACGTTGCTGTCCACCTCGTCTTCATCCGGCGCGCTTTCTCGTACTCTGTAATCTGGTGGTATGAGGTGCTGATTCATCTTGATCATTGTTAACCTCTCCACATTTTTGGGCGAGAGTCGGCTCCGTTTGGGAGTTACAATGGCACCAGCAGCACTGAAAACACGTTCAGAAGACACGCTTGCGAGTGGGCAAGACAAGTAGTTTAAAGCCAGGTTGGAGAGCTGTGGCCACAATTCTTTTTTCCCATGCCAATACGCCAATGGGTCAGCATTAACATAGACCTCTGTTGAGTCATTCAGATAGTCCTTCACCATCGACTCAAGGTCCTCATCCAAGGTTCCTCCACTTTGCTTAGCTGTTGCTGTGCCTGTGACCTTTTGAGAACCAAACCCAAGCCGAGCTAGCCAATCCTCTTCAGCCTCCAATTTTTCTGTTGTGTCTGGTGCAGATGATCCGGTTGCCGGTGTCTTTAACAGCTGAGAGGTCACTTGTGCCACAGCCACAGGTGCAGAAGTGGATTGTTTTGACTGGGTATGGCCTGCTGATGCTGATGTACTGCCTTTTCCTTCGATTTTCTGCCGTTCTCTTTCAAACCCCTTGGCTGACAAGGCTAGCCAACGTTTGTACTTTGGAACATGTTCATCATCAAAAGGAAAGAATGCTTGGCCTGCCAGCGCCTTTTTGTAGCGTGGATCCAGAATAGTAGCACAAATGTAATGCTGTTCTGAGTGGATCATCTTAAGACGTTCATCACCACGTAGGCGCTCTAATAATTTCTCTGCCAAAACAAAAGGGTCTTTGTTTTTTTCATCTTTTTGAAACACAGAACACACCTCCTTCAGTTGGTGCTCCAGCATGTACAACAATGGGATAGCTTTTCCCAAATTACAGTCCTCCTTGCTGACTGCACGCGTGAAGACCTCAAAAGGACGAAGCATGCGTGTCAGGCTTTTAACTATGTGCCATTGCTCCGCACCCATCCTCAGGTCTTTCTGAGCTGTACCCTGTGTTAAGAAATATTGATCGAGTACCGTATACTGCTCATACAGACGCTCAAGCATGTAGAAGGTTGAGTTCCAACGTGTTACCACCTCCTGGATGAGTGCTTTCACTGGCATTCGACGGTCATGTAGCAGGCTCCTCAGATGCTTCCGGGCCTTAAAAGAGTGGCTGAAATGGTTGCACATTTTTCGGCAGGTCTCCACTACCTCGTACGCTGGACTCTCTTTATCACTCAAGAATTTTTTGACAACCAGGTTTATACAGTGCGCCAAACACGGCACTCTGAAATAGTGACCCAGCTCCATGGCCTTAACTACATTGGCGCCATTATCCGTGGAAACATAACCAATCTGGCGTTTTTTTGGGGACAGCCAGTCAAGGACCTTTGTGTTAAACTCATCCAAAATGTTTTGTGCTGTGTGACGTTTCTCCAAACCAAACATGGCTAGTGTTGCATGTTTCCGAGCAGCTTTGAAAACTTGGTCCGGGTCAACACCTGCGTTTAGCTTTGCTTTAACCCCTGAAAAAGAGACCCAGTGTGCAGTGATGCACATGTAATCAGCGCCTGCGCCACTGGTCCACATGTCTGTTGTCAGATGTATAGTGTGAACAGCACTCTTCTGCAAAGCTGCCCCAATCACCTCCAGCACATCTTCATGTAGTGCTGGAACCGCAACTCTGGCAAAATAGAACCGGCTAGGAACCTTCCATTTAGGGCAGAGCGCTGCCACTAATTCTAGAAAACCAACCCCTTCTACAAAAGAAAAAGGGAGAAGGTCCAGAGCTAGCATTTTAGCCAGCTTAGTGTTATACAGACGCGTCAGTGGGTGGTTGCGTTCATATTGCGCTTCTGTAAACAACATCTTTTTAATGTTGCCCTGGACCAAGCATTTACGGGATGATGATGATATCTTCAACCCAGTTACGCTCGCTGATGAACTTTTGCGCATTGGTGTCTCACTCTCTCCCACACTCTTAGTGTGGCTCACATGGGGTGTGCTGCTGACAGGGGTACTGGGTGTAGGTGAAGTGTTTGACACGTCTTCTTCCTCCTCGTCATCATCAGATGAAACAGCATTACGTGCAATTCGGGCTTCCTTGATCGCCTGTAGGTGCGCAAACCATTGGACAGCGTGCTTTCTTTCAAGATGACCTCTCTGGCCTCCGGTACCATAGTTGGAACCAAACTTACCACGACTAACTGCCAACTTACAAATGCTACAAATTGCGAGGTTTTCCTTTTTTGTGGAAACACTAAAGAAGTCCCAAACTGCGGACTTGAAATGTCTTTGGGGGCCGGAGGAGGCGGCGATACTGGTGGTGGTGGTGGTCCTGCTGCTAATGCCAGATGAAGTGGAGGATGTGGATTGCCGAACTTCAGTACGTTTTGCACTTTCACCACCACTAATTGAGGTCGAGGTGGATGGAGGTCCCTTCTGGCCACTAAGAAATATGGAAGCGGTAGGTGTTGGTGTACTAGTTAACTCCAATGATTGTGGTGTTTCTTCCATTGCCTCCTCGTCGACAACATCATCACGCGCAGCAGCTTCTCGGGCTAGGGTCAATATGTCTTTTTGCTGCATGCCCGCTGGGGCTGCAGTGACCTTTATGATGACTGGCTCGTCGTCGTGAGAGGCTTCATCAGCAGCAGTATCCGTCACTTCTTGTTGAGCCTCATCACACTCCATAGCTATGAGTTTTTCGACGACCTTCCTTTTACGCTTAGGTACCTCTGTCAGATCATTTTTTTTTTAACATCATTTTTATTGCATCTCCAATAGAAATGTACAGACAATATATTCAGCGTTAAGAACATAACATGTACAGGCTTAGTGTGGTCCAGTCGATCTCCATCCGGGAGGTTCACCTCGATCTCGGTGCGGGCGACCTCAACCCTGGCCATATCTTGTAACTCCTTACAATGTCCGACCGCGTCCTCAAGCACATAACCCTGGGATGCTTTTGTGGTTTTCACCCCTCCCCCTCCCCAAATTTCGGTACCCCAACATCCCTCCAAAACAGCCTCCTACCCGCCCTCCCCCGTGGTCGCTCTGCACTTGGTTAATAGTGTAAAAAATGTCCGGTGTGTTGCAGGAGGAAGTAATCTTTCGCTAAGGTGTGTTCTCCTGTGTAATGTTAGGGTCTGCTCCATCTAGGTCGCTCTCGCCACCCTGCCCCTCATCGTCCACATCCCGGAGCGCCTGCACCATCACCTCCCATGCAGTCGCCCTTTCCAGTGCCTTCTCGTCGTTCAACCTCCAGGCCATCTGGTATCGTAGGGTACTTTCGCACGCGGCCCATCTCAGACACTCCCCATACCATCTTTTATACGTGGGCCCCACTCTGGACTTCCAGTTTCTTGTGATCTCTCGCTTGGCCAGGATAAGCCCTAGATCTATAAATTTACTAGTCATCTTATTCCTAGGTGTGTGCGGGAACCAATGAAGGACGCCAACTGCTTTAGTAAACTGGATATCCCTGTCCGTCGCGGCGTTAAGGGCCCGCCCGACTTCCTGCCAATAATCGCCCAAAGAGGGGCAATCCCACAGCATATGACACAAATCCGCCCCAGCCGTGTTACATCTGGGGCAAGCAGCGTCGGTCGCCCCAAAATACTGTTGGATTTTCCCGGGGGTGAGGTATGCCCTGTGAATGACATAAAAGTGAATCAATTGGAACCTGGCATTCCTCGAGCTCTTCCGTGCCCGCCTTAGCAACTGGCCCCAGGTCGTGTCTGGTATCTCCACCTGGAGGTCCAGCTCCCACTTGGCCTTCAGGGCTGCCAAAGGCTGCAAGGCCTCCCGCTGCATCCTAGAGTACAGGCACGTGACAGCCTTAAAGGTTCCCGCCGCCATCATGGCGTACTGGCAGGCCATCGAGGTGCCCGGTTCCTGCAGCCCTTCCCCCCAGTGGGCTCGCATGGCGCCCGTGACTGCTGCGTGTAGCAAGTAGTCGCCCCTCGGGAGGTCAAATCGCTCCTGCAGGTCCCGAAACGGCAGCAACACCCCATCTTCGTAGAGGTCACCCAGCATTTGTATTCCCGCCTCCTCCCATCCTAGCAAGCGCGACCAGTCACCTCCATGTGGGAGGGCGGTGACCATTTCCAGCGGTATTTCGGGGGCATACATAAGGCGGACACCCGCCCGCTTACGGGCCCGGTCCCAGCAAAGCCGGAACGTCTGCTCCTCGACCGTCAGGTCTCCCACCCGGAGTTTCTGGTGTAGCGTAATATAGGCCAGAACGTGTCGCGGGGTGCCTTCCACTCTCGCGTCCTCGGGGCCTCTATACACTCTCGCCACCTCCTGAGTAAAAGTCTGCAGCTGCGCGGCTAGGTAATATCCTTCAAAATCCGGCACTGCCATACCTCCTTCATCTTTGGGGCGCAACAGCGTGTCGAGCGCTATGCGCCTCCTACCCGTGCCCCACAAGAACGCTATGACCAGTGACCTCAGGCGTTTGAAAACAGAGCTCGGGACCCATACCGGAAGTGTCCTAAAATAGTACAAAAGCCTGGGCAGGGCTATCATTTTAAGCAGGGAAATTCTACCAGCCAGGGAGAGCGGCAGAGTTGCCCAGAAGTCCATGGACCCCCGCAGGGCGTTAATACAGCGAGTGATGTTGCCATCCAGTAGGTCGGACGGGGCGTGGTAAACATAGACCCCCAAATAATGCAGACAGCGCGGTTCCCACCGGAGTTCCTGAGCAGTGAGTGGGCACGGTTCTCCCGGCCTCAGGGGAAACAGACAGGATTTAGGCCAGTTGACCCTCAGGCCCGACAACCTACCGAACTGCCCCAGTAGCCGCCGCGCCCCCTGGAGCTCGGGGCCCGCATCGGCCAAAAACATCAGCAAGTCATCTGCGTACAGGGAGATGAAGTGCGGCCTCCCCCTAAATGACAAACCTGCGTAGTGGCGGCCCAGTCTGGCTTCCGCAGCGAAGGGTTCCATCGCCAACGCGAACAGGAGCGGGGATAGGGAACAACCCTGTCTAGTGCCACGCCTAATCGGGTATTGTCTCGAGATCAGTGTGCCCACCCGGACCCTCGCTACCGCCTCGGTATAGAGGACCTTGGTCCACCTTATATATCCGTCCCCCAGCCCGAAGCGACGCATCACCTCATACAAGTATCCCCATTCGAGGCTGTCAAATGCCTTCTCAATATCAATGGATAGGACAAATGGGGAGACGGCGTCCGGCCAGTCCGCACCCATCAGTCTCGTGAGTCTACGGATGTTATGAGTGGTGTTGCGTGTCGGTATGAAACCGCACTGGTCACCGTGAACCAGGCCTGTCATGTGTACCAGCAATCTGTTGGCCAGAATTTTACTGAGGATCTTGTAGTCCGTCGTCAACATAGACAATGGACGATACGAGGATAGCGCCGCACCCTCTCTGCCCGGTTTCAAGAGCGGGATCATGAGAGCCTCGCACATGGAGCCCGGGAGTCGGCCCTTCTCCTGTGCCTCGTTGTACACCTCGCGCAGCCGTGGTGCAAGGTACTCTAGGTATTTGCCATAAAATTCGATCGGTAGTCCGTCAAGGCCCGGGGTCTTGTTCCTAGCCATCTGTTTTACAGCACAACCTATTTCTCCAAGAGAGATGGGCCGCCCTGGCTCTTCTGCCTCCGAGTCCTCCACTCGCGGCAACTGTAACCCGTCCAAGAACTCCTCAAGCTCCTCCGCCCCTCCCGTTCCACCACTCTCATAGAGCCCCTCATAATAAGCACGAAACTTATTCAGGATCCCGGGTTGAGTGCGGCAGGGCTCCTCCCCTGGCTCCTGGATCCCCATGATCGGCACTCCCCCCCGGACTGGGTTAGCAAGCCAAGCCAACATCGACCCCGCCTTATCACCTTCCGCATGCGCCCTTGTCATGTACGCCTTGTGGTCGAAGCTACGCAGCCGCTCTAGCTCTACCGCCAGCCCCTCCCGTGCCCCGCTAAGCCCCTCCTGCAGTTCAGGGTGATTCGGGCGCCTCTTCTCGAAATCCCTCAGCCGTGTCTCAGCCTTATCCAAGTCATCCAACAGAGTCTTCCTAGCCCCTGCCGCGTGTCCAATACAGTGTCCCCGCACCACCACCTTGAACGCATCCCATTCAACCGCCCTCGTGGAGGCCGAGCCACTGTTCTCCTCAAAATACCTCTCAATGCGCTCACTCAGGGCCTCCCTGAACAACAAATCGTCCAGGGTGTCAGGTTGCAGGCGCCATGTTGGCACGCAGTTAACAGTCACCATCCATTCCAGAGACATCAACAAGGGGTTGTGGTCCGATATCGTCCTGGCCAAGTATTCCGCCCCTCCCACCGCGGGGAGCACACACTCCGAACAAAGAAACGCATCCAGCCTCACATGCAAGTCATGCAGGTGCGAGTGAAAGGAATAGTCCCTAGCGGTGGGGTGCAACGCCCTCCATGCATCCGTGAGGGCCCAGCTCTCTTGCCATTCCAACCTACGCTTGGCGACCCTATGTACTGGGGACGCGCGCAGCGGGGGATGGGACCTATCTAGGAACACATCCTCAACCGAGTTGAAGTCCCCCCCCAAGAGGACCGGTCCTGCCAAATAACCCGCCAATTTGCCCGAAATGGTAGACAAGAAGGCGGGCAGGTCTACATTAGGAGCATACACATTACAGAGAGATATCACCCTGCCTCTCAGCCTCCCCTCCACCGCCACATATCTGCCCTCCGGGTCCACCGATGACTTTGAGACCTGGAAGGGGACCCCCGCCCGTATCCAAATCAATGCCCCCCTTGCAAATGCCGAAAATGTTGTGTAGAATAGCTGCCCCCTCCAGCGCCTTTGCAAAGCCGCCCCTTCTTGCTTATTTAGATGTGTCTCCTGCAGGAACGCTATGTGAACCCCCCTACGCTTGAGGTACGCCTGAACTTTATGTCTGCGCGTCATGGACTGCATACCCCGCACATTCCAGGTCACACATTTCAACGCTCCAGTACTAGCCATCCCCCCCCACACAACCGGGCCATACAGCAAAGAACAATGTCCGCATAAGTCCCGCGACCACGGGCCCACCCACCCACCCTCTCCAAACAGGAAGCCGAACCCCTCCAACAACAACTACCCCCCGAGCCACCCCAACTGCTCGTAACTCCCACCCCCCCAGGCAGGACAGGCCCCCCCGCAACTGGAAGTACCCCCATCCAAACCAACACTCCCGACCACCCCTCAAGGAACGGTGGTAATGGTCGCAGTCCCCACTGCGATGACCTTAGGGGCCAGTAAGGCGCGGCTCAATGCGATAAGACCTTAAAACAAATCAGCCCCGCGCGCTCCACCCCACAATCCCCACATTACAGCTCCCCAAAACCTCGATCAATAATGGTCTACTGCTGCGGGCCCAGTGCCCCGGTGTCCAACCAACGAGTCCACTCCACCAGTTCAGTTCAACACGCCTCCAGTATCTCCCCCGAAGTCTGCGGCGTCACAATAGGGCCCCGGGCTCCACCAAATTCCGATTGTCCTGTCTCCGAGCCCGTGCCCGGGTCCTCCGATTCCGTGCCCTTCCCGGACTGAGTCCTGGCGGTCCTAGATAAGTCCACTACCGCCTGTAGTGCCGCCTGCCTCTCCGCCTCCGTCTGCGACACCGAAGGTTTCCCGGTTCTTTTGCGGTTCCTCCTGATCCGTTGGGACTGCCTGATCGGCTTCGCCACCTTAGCCTCCTCCTCCCCGGCCTTAGCACCGTCCGTTCCCGCTTTATAAGTGTCCCACCAGTCCCAAGCGTCCGCAGAGGTCGTGAAGAATAATGATTTCTCATCCACCACCACTCTTAGCTTGGCAGGGAACAACAGGGAGTACTTGATGCCTTCCTGTCGGAGCTCCCGCTTGAGGGATAGGAAGTTCGCCCGGAGTCGCTGCGTCTCAAATGTGTAGTCCGGGAACATGGTGACTCTGTTGTTGTCCACTTGAAAGGGCCCTGCCTCTCTCGCCCTCTGTAAGAGCCAGTCTCTGTCCCGGTAATGGAGCAACTTGAACACCACCGGGCGAGGAGGAAGGCCCAAGGCTGGCGGGCGCGCTGGAACTCTATGTGCCCGTTCCAGGGAGAAGAAGGGGGACAGACCTTCTGGTGCCACCTCTGTCCGCAGCCAGTTATCAAGGTAGCCCACCATGTCGTCGCCTTCAATTTTTTCCGGCAGGCCCACTAGGCGTACGTTGTTGCGCCTGTTTCTGTTTTCTGCATCCTCGGCCCTCCTTTCCAGCACCTTCAGGCGGTCCATCACGTCTGCCATCTGGGCCTTCATCGTTTCTTGGCCTGGGGCTAATTCCTTAACCGTGATCTCCACGGATTTCACCCTGTCTTTAAGTTTGTCGTGGTCAGCCTTCAGGAGGCCCAAGCCCGTCGCCACCTGAGCTATATCTTGTTGCAGGGCGTCCTTTGTGGTGGCGATGGCCTCCAGGATACGATCCTGCATCCGCTGCAATGCCGCTTGGTCTCGCTCCGCTCCCTCCGCAGCCTCAGTATCGGTCGCGCCATCTCCCTTCCCCTTCGGCTTCCCCATCTGGGCCGGGTGGGCGGTGGTCTCCGAGTAAGTTCCTGGTCGCCCTCCGAGTGCCGTCGGGTTCCGTCCTCCGGCAGGGCTCCCGGGCCCAGATTTGTCACCAAGAAGCAGGAAACACTGAGCGATCTCAGCCCGGCCAGCGCCAGACGTGCCAGGGGCCCGGGGCTCTCGTCACTGGGTCACTGCCGCACTGTCGTCGCCCCTACCAGGGGGCGGTCCTCAGCCACCGCCCGAGGGTGCGCCCAAAGTTCACTCGGCACCCGGGGAGAGGCGCGATGCGGCCGCCAACACCCCTGATTTGTCAGGGAGCTGTCCTCAGTGGGTCTCCGGGCAGATGTCTCCGTCGCGTCCGATCTCATGCCCTCGCCGCCATTTTGGGGTCCGCGACTTCTCGCCTGAGTTCAACTTTCAAAGTCGAAATACTGCTGTGGGATGGCTCGGTGTCGTCCTCCGTGGGCCCCGGACCCTCCGCAGTACCTTCCAGTACCGGATGGTATCGGTTACCTCGGGGTCCGATCACATTTTTCAGGATATTTTCCGGGATCGGGCACGGAGCTCCGAGCTCACGCTGCCTACCTCCTCGGCATCCAAGCCACGCCCCCTACCTCTGTCAGATCATGGTGTGCCTCACTCTCAGACCGCAGTGGTGGTTCCCAAGTTTGATCCATATCATCAGAAGGAAGTGGGCTTGAAGAAGATGTAGACACCCCCCTTGATCTTTTCCTTGCTAGGGATGTGGAAGACAATGAATGATCATCAGGAGGAGTGGCTTCCTCAAATGATACCTCGGTTTGATTGTCGATTTCCTGATGTGCCCCTACTTCGGGGGGAACAACTATTGTGGGCACTTGTGACCCTCCATGCACCTCTGCTTGCGCATCTCCTTGCGCTGCCTCTCCTTCCACATGTACTTGGGCTTGTACTTGCACATGTGGTTGTTGTTGCGGCTGTGGTTGATGAGTTACAACAACCTGTGTTGATTCAGGGACATTGCTGCTACTTTCTTGCGATGAGCCAACATCACTGGTCGATGGTGATTGAAGAAGTACACTGACTGCCTGTGCAGCACTCAAGGGCTTTGACTTAAGTTGGCGTGGTGGTGGTGGAGGCACTGAGCCCAATGGAGCGGGGGTGCTGCTCCCAGCTTGGTCCCCAGCAGATCCCGCTGCTGCTGCAGGCGTACTTCTTTTTTTACTCCCAAAAAACGTGGCGGCCGGCACACCAGCCTCCTTGGTAACTTGCTTCTTCTGCTCCTTACTGGCAACATTCTTGCTAGAGGAGCTACGGAGAAATTTTTTTGGGGCCATCTTCTTCAGAGCAGGTCAGAACAGCAGGCCGCAGTTGCACGAGTTGCAGAGTTGTCTGTGGCCAGACGTGACGTTGCGTGACGTTATGCTGCACACACACACCGCTGCAGGACTTCTTCCTGGCACTGGTGGTTCTCTTGAGTCTTGTGCACCTAAAAGCAATGGAAGACAGAGGAACATCAGTTCAGTTATACACCCCAAAAAAAAAAAAAAGAAAAGAAAAATCAGCACAATCCCATGCCTTCCATGATGTTTAAATTCAAGACACCCCAATGAAAGACTAGGCCCATGCAACACTCACTAGTCACTACCCCTGGTGAAAAGGCCACAACAACAGGCCAAAAAAACGAAAATCACAGAAAAATCAGCACAATCCCAAGCCATCCAGCCCCTCCATGATGTTTAAATTCAAGACAACCCACAGAAAGACTAGGCACATGCACCACTCACTACCCCTGTTGAAAAGGCCACAACAGGCAAAAAAAACGAAAATCACAGAAAAATCAGCCCAATCCCAAGCCACCCAGCCCCTCCATGATGTTCAAATTCAAGACAACCCACAGGAAGACTAGGCCCATGCACCACTCACTACCCCTGGGCATGATGGATGAAAGCTAGGCAAAATGGGTGCAGGCCTGAGAACACTGCCTGCATTCAAAATGGCCCCCTCCCTCCCAGCACATGGCCAGGGCCTGTAGCAGCACTCAAAATGGCTCCCAACCACATGGCCTGTCCACAACAGGCCAAAAAAAACAAAATCACAGAAAAATCAGCACAATCCCTAGCCATCCAGCCCCTCCATGATTTTTAAATTCAAGAAAACCCACAGAAAGACTAGGCCCATGCAACACTCACTACCCCTGGTGAAAAGGCCACAACAGGCCAAAAAAACGAAAATCACAGAAAAATCAGCACAATCCCAAGCCATCCAGCCCCTCCATGATGTTTAAATTCAAGACAACCCACAGAAAGACTAGGCCCATGCACCACTCACTACCCCTGGGCATAATGGATGAAAGCTAGGCAAAATGGGTGCAGGCCTGAGAACACTGCCTGCATTCAAAATGGCCCCCTCCCTCCCAGCACATGGCCAGGGCCTGTAGCAGCACTCAAAATGGCCCCCAACCACATGGCCTGTCCACAACAGGCCAAAAAAACGAAAATCACAGAAAAATCAGCACAATCCCAAGCCATCCAGCCCCTCCATGATGTTTAAATTCAAGACAACCCACAGAAAGACTTGGCACATGCACCACTCACTACCCCTTGTGAAAAGGCCACAGCAGGCCAAAAAAACGAAAATCACAGAAAAATCAGCACAATCCCAAGCCATCCAGCCCCTCCATGATGTTTAAATTCAAGACAACCCACAGAAAGACTAGGCACATGCACCACTCACTACCCTAGGTGAAAAGGCCACAACAGGCCAAAAAAACGAAAATCACAGAAAAATCAGCACAATCCCAAGCCATCCAGCCCCTCCATGATGTTTAAATTCAAGACAACCCACAGAAAGACTAGGCACATGCACTACTCACTACCCCTGGGCATAATGGATGAAAGCTAGGCAAAATGGGTGCAGGCCTGAGAACACTGCCTGCATTCAAAATGGCCCCTCCCTCCCAGCACATGGCCAGGGCCTGTAGCAGCATTCAAAATGGCCCCCACCCACATGGCCTGTCCCCATGAACACCCCCAAAAAATCGAAAATCACAGAAAAATCAGCACAATCCCAAGCCATCCAGCCCCTCCATGATGTTTAAATTCAAGACAACCCACAGAAAGACTATGCACATGCACTACTCACTACCCCTGGGCATAATGGATGAAAGCTAGGCAAAATGGGTGCAGGCCTGAGAACACTGCCTGCATTCAAAATGGCCCCTCCCTCCCAGCACATGGCCAGGGCCTGTAGCAGCACTCAAAATGGCCCCCAACCACATGGCCTGTCCACAACAGGCCAAAAAAACGAAAATCACAGAAAAATCAGCACAATCCCAAGCCATCCAGCCCCTCCATGATGTTTAAATTCAAGACAACCCACAGAAAGACTAGGCACATGCACCACTCACTACCCCTGGTGAAAAGGCCACAACAGGCCAAAAAAACGAAAATCACAGAAAAATCAGCACAATCCCAAGCCATCCAGCCCCTCCATGATGTTTAAATTCAAGACAACCCACAGAAAGACTAGGCCCATGCACCACCCACTACCCCTGGGCATAATGGATGAAAGCTAGGCAAAATGGGTGCAGGCCTGAGAACACTGCCTGCATTCAAAATGGCCCCCTCCCTCCCAGCACATGGCCAGGGCCTGTAGCAGCACTCAAAATGCCCCCCAACCACATGGCCTGTCCACAACAGGCCAAAAAAACGAAAATCACAGAAAAATCAGCATAATCACAAGCCATCCAGCCCCTCCATGATGTTTAAATTCAAGGAAACCCACAGAAAGACTAGGCCCATGCAACACTCACTACCCCTGGTGAAAAGGCCACAACAGGCCAAAAAAACGAAAATCACAGAAAAATCAGCACAATCCCAAGCCATCCAGCCCCTCCGTGATGTTTAAATTCAAGAAAACTCACAGAAAGACTAGGCCCATGCAACACTCACTACCCCTGGTGAAAAGGCCACAACAGGCCAAAAAAACGAAAATCACAGAAAAATCAGCACAATCCCAAGCCATCCAGCCCCTCCATGATGTTTAAATTCAAAACACCCCACAGAAAGACTCAGTGCACCCACCACTGAGTACCCCTTGGCAAAAGGCCCCAAAACAGCCCAAAAATCGAAAATTCCAAAATTGTAGTTGCAGCAACTGTAATGCCCCAAACAAACTTACTTGTGAAATTTCTAATCCAAAAGTGATCCAAAGAAAGTCAAAAAGGCCTCAAATCCAAATATCCAGCAGCATCCACAAAAAGTAATCCTTCCAGCTCCAGATCCAAATGAAAAGTGACCAGGAGATGGACAAAGCACTGGGAGGAGCCTGCTGGACAGGAACAGGAAGTTGAAGACTGTGGGGCACTTCCTTCCTCCTAACCCCCCCCTTCCCAAAATGGACTCCTCGCAAAAAAAGTGCAGGCAAATGTCAACCTGAGGAGTTATTCAGATAAAAATCATCATTTCCAGAAGGTTTATGCTGCTTGCTAGTGCATTTCTTGTGCAGAATTGCAAATTTAGTATTTTCGCGAGTGCGAGATTGTTGCTGCTCGCCGCATCTCAAAGCTCGCAATTGCGAAGTACCGCGATACGTGATCACGGCGTACTCGCGTTGACAAACTCTCGCTGTGCAAGTTGGCAAGCCGCGATTACGTAATCGCGCTCGCCAAATTCTCGCGGGATCCCACAGCAAGATCCAAAATGGCGCAGCACTCGCAAAATATCAAGAAAAACAACTCGGCAAACGATGAATGACGGTAAGTAAACGCCGCGCGCCGCAAAATTGTATCACCAAGAAAAAAAAAATCCGCTGCGTGCGAATTTGCGGATTTTTGGTAAATTCGCGAGCGTTCGCGGATTGCGAATTTACCGAAAATCCGCAAAATCCGCGAGCGTAACAGATTTTCCACCCATGCTTACTGGTCATGCATTGGTGGCGTCTGAGTCTATGGACTAGTGGGTAGTTTTCATCCTCATGTAGCTGATATTGAATTGGTTCTGGCAACGAGGCTGTCGCTAACCACTATACCATTTGCTGCTTCCGGATAACATCAGACCTTCCTCAACATGCCCCGGAGGATACCTTCCACTGTCCCCGCAACCCTCAGCCACATTCACCTTCGACATCGATGAGGACCCGCCCAGTCCGAGTGGCCCTACCTCTGTTCACCGCAAGTCACCGTCCCGTGGCAGGGTGCCTGTGCCAGCCGCTGTGCATCCAGGGCCACTAACTCTGTGCTGGTCAGGTCCAGGACCCATTCTTCTGAGATATTGGGTGGCCTCTGAGGTGATGGCCTTGGGGTAATCAACGCCATGTGTCTGTGGCCCTGCACTGTCCGCTGCCTCCGGCCTCAACTGCGGCCCACCAGGGCTCACACATCAAATCGAGTCCTGACCGGCCCGGACTTTGCATCACTGCAGGAGGCACACGTCACAACCGCCAGGACCAACTCCAACTGCCAGTGTCCAATTGGTCGTACTGGCAGACTGATGGAGCTGCTCGCACCTGTCGTGGATGCCATCTTCTGCCTGATCTCTTGCTCAGCACTCCAGGTGCCACTGACTCAGTGCACCGCAACTCATGGACACTTCTGTTTACATGTTGGGTGACCTTTTTACTTGCTCCGGCTCCCTCAATGTTGCTCAGCAGATGACTCTGTTATGGAGGTGTTTTCAGTTTCCGTTGCACCTGTTTCCACTGTTCAAGTTGTTGCTAGCACCAAGTACTCCGTGCGGGCTGGCTTACACTCACCCCACACACATCCAGAACAGGCGTCACTGTACATGTGGCCCTGCCAATAAAGGAGTGGGGGCACATGCCCGTAGCCAGTTCAACATAATATCTGTGTGTGACCCTGTGGTCTTGTTGAATGATACAGACTCCTCTTTACCACTATGTCAGTATCAGCTACATAATGATGAAGCAACCCCCAGGCCATGGACTCAGACGCCACCAGAGTGCCCATGGATTTCGGGGCACATGCTTAGTGACACCAGAGCTGAAAGGGGATACAGTCTGCAATAAGGCATGTACAATGACATAAACTCTGCCATGAAGAGAGCAAGACTCAGTTCAAATTGTGTGACTTACTCAACCCCAGTGTGTGCCGGAGGCAGCAGTCAGCAGGGGCCCACAGCCAGGTGTCGTAGGCCTGCAATGCACAGAGTTAGGGGGACCAGTGCAGTTGTTGGTAGAGTCCCATCACCTCCCTAACGGAGAGCCTTTTCTCCTCCGGACTGAAGTGCATCTTCCTCTTACTCCTCTCCTTGTGTACTGTGACATGAACACTGCCATGAAGACATCAAGACTCAGTTCCAAATGTGTGACCTAGTTGACCGCAGTGTAGGCCGGAGGCAGCGGTCTGCGCGGGTCAACCATCTCCTCCAGGATCTCTAACACACGACGTTGGAATGGAAGTGGAGAAGATTTGTGGTTGATGGAGGTAGAGGCACCAGAGCTCAGCGGATGTGCTGCGTGAGACGATGCAGTGTCCTGCCTGGTACGGACTGTATTGGATTGGTGTGAGGCCTGCAGGACCGTATTGTAGGCCGAAGGCCGAAGTCAGCAAAGGCCCACAGATACTTGTGGTTGGAATGCTATGCACAGAGTTGGTGGCACCACATTGAAAGGGAGTATAGTGACATAAACTCTTCCATAAATATGTACTCTGCCATAGTGTAATCAAGACTCAGTTCCAAATGTGTGATCTACTAGTCTGCTGTGTCAGCCGGTGGAGTACGTCAACAAGAAAGGAGTGCTGCTGGCCTGTGTCGCAGATGCCTTGATGGTCTGAGGAGGCTGGCAAGGTCGGGGGCCTCGGACTTGGAGCTTGCAGCGGCACGTGGTGGGCCCTCCGTGAAACACGCCGGTGTCGGCAGGTGAGCAGTGATGCCTGGATACGCGGGGGCAGGCAAAACGGATTCGGGGACCAGGGGCCCGGGGAGCAGCAGGCGCACAGGATCGCAGGCACCACTCCGCATGGCGTCGGCCTCGTGGCAGGGTGAGAGGCGTCCCCCTGGCAGGGACGTTGGCCATTCTGGAAGGGGACCACACCCAGGGCTATGTGCTTTTTACTCACACCCCTATGTTAGCCTGGCGTACGCCAGGCCAGCCCACTCCACACACGCTTACAAGGGGGACGTAACAAGCTACATTTCCGTGATCTCCCCTACTGTCTGGAGTGACATGGTTGCATCCACTGTCCACTACACTCCATACACCAGCGGTGTATGTGGACATGGATATATGTGTGCTCTGCATACTGCAGTCTGTCCAGCACATCCACGCCACACTTGGCATTGTGTACATTCTAATTCATCGGTCACTTGCTTCTTTCGCACGTGCCTGTTTCTCACCTCTCCCCACATTCTGCTATTGTGTGGCTCAGGTGCCATGCTGTTGATGGCTTGTGTACAAGGCTGGTCCAGGTTCGTACAGTAAGTTGTGCCGTTGTGTCTGGTGGGTGGGCATGTTGTTTGGCATGCTGTATGTGGGGTATGCATTCTTAGAGTTGTGAATTGCATGATGGTGGATTTGAGGTGTGTGGTGTGTTCATTTGGTACTTACCAATGAGCAGTGCATTTCCGTAGGTGCCAGCCTGGATGCGCTGGTTGATGATGGACTGTCAGAAGATGTGTGCATCATGCACACTGCCTGGGTAGTTGGCGACGACATTGGTGAAGAGTCCCTGGTGGTCCACTATTACCTGCACATTGATGGAATGCGTGTGCTTTCTGTTGTGGTTATTGTGTGCAGTGTTGGCAGGGGGCACAAGTAGGACATGTGTGCAGTCAATTGCCCCCAACATGTGCAGGAAGCCACCCATGGCATAGAAGCCTTGCTTGGTCTCCAATTGTTTCTGCGCAGTGTGGGGGAAGTATAGGTACAGGGGTACCAAGCTGAGGATGGCATCCAGGACAGGTTTGAGGAACTTTGATAGGGCTGGCTGTGAAACTCCTCCGACTCTGGCAGTTGTTGGTTGGATGGTAACAGAGGCCAACAGATGTAGCACAGCCAGCAGCTTTGTCTGAGGTGGAATGTTGGTTGTCCGCTGTGTTGGTACCGTCAGACTGTGGGCAATGATGTTCAGAATGCGGAGGATGGTTGTCCTTTTGAGCCTGTAGTGGGCAATGACATACTCTGGTGTCAAGTCTGTGAGGTTGGTGCTTTTTCTGAAGGTCCACTGTCTGTGTCTGGGCTGCCTCTGTGGCGGGCCTGGGGTTGGTGGCGGTGGGTGTTGTGGCTCCGGGCGGCATGATCAGTAGCTCCATGGCTTCTGTTGGTCTTCAGGTGTGGCTCTGGGCTGGGCTCCCTTTTCTGGTGCAGGCTGTCATCCGACTTTACTCCAGGTAAGAGCACATGTTAATTTCCTGCTGATTTGGGTTCTTATCGCTGATCTGGCTGTCGTTGAGAATGTTGCGGAGTGGTGTTGCAAATTTTTGTACAGGAACGCCTACTCTGCATCTCATTAGCGATATTTGCCTGGCTCATCTGTGGTGATGTTTTTTGCGGCTGCTATCGCATGTAAACTGGTGAAATGGGCTGTTATTACCAGCTTGTGAATGGGGTGATAGTTTTATTGCGACTTTGGCTGCGATAAAGTCCCAATAACTCGGCGATAAATCCATGAGAATATGCCCCCTGATCGGAATCTCATTGGTTCAAGAGTGGGTGAGTAAGAAAGGCCTGTGTTAGGTAACACTAAGGAGCAAGCAGTAGGGTGGTACTAAAAGCTGGTAGAATGGAAGTCAAGGATACTTGTATGAACATTGCAGGCTCTTGGTGATGCGAACTCATCTTATTGAAACCCTAAAGCCAGTGTGAAGCAACTCATGAGCGCTTGTGGGAGTATAGGAAAGAAGGGATGGGAGATGATCTTGAGAGCCCAAGGGAAGGCAACCTAAGGTCTGGTCCTGGGAGCCAGTTGGGGGATGGCAGTCCTCAACAGGCAGGAATGCAGTTCTGGCGGCCAGTTAGTTTCCTTATAATAAGCTTCCTGTGAATATCTAATTAAGGGCTCACAATGTGGCCCTTATAAATATGTGAAGCACAACTTGTGAGAATCCATCTAAGATATAATATCTTGGCAAGATGCCAAGACAGTGATTCCTGGGGTGTGACTTCACACTGATGCCAATACTTATGTTATTGGTGTCCCTGCATGCTGTGGGCAGAAAGCGGCTGGATGAAGGACCGGGAACTGTGTCTTCTTTTTTTATCCTGAAGTCCAGGCTGATAATGCAAAGCTACAGACCCCGCCCACTTGGGTTCGTACTAACGTGAGTGTGTCTGCAGCTCGAACTCGGAGCACCGAGTTCGGAAAGATCCTCCTCCTGTTGCTGGACAGAGTGCCTCCACCAATCCCCTGTGAGGCGCTCTACTACTTAAGTGGACAGTGAGTGTAACAACGTTACAGGCATTTGAAAAAGGCGATTTACGCTGAAACGCGTCATGCAGCTCATCTGTACTTAATTAAAGATTATAAACCCCAGTGACCCTGCGTGGGCGCTCTTCTTTTCTGAGAGAGAAGAAACTGGCTGAAGATATAATAGGTGTCTAACTGTATAGCTGGAAGCATTTTGGAGCCTTGTATAAATAACACAAAAAGAATAATTCAGACCAGCATAATGGTGAGAGTACAACAGGAGAAATCAACAGTAGGGATTTGAGGTTCCGTGAATTCTGAACCCGTTTTATAAATGTCATGGTTTCATTACGAATTTGATAGTAGCAAACAGTAACTAGTGAGTTCGGCTAGTACGAGTGATCTCGTTATGTTAGACCAATGGATTCACTATGTATTTGGAGATTTCGTTCTGAACCATGGGTTCCATTTTGTGCATGGCAGCCATTTTGTGGTTGCCCTCACATAGGCCGATGACTGCGGCCGAACGAGTCTTTAATACACGTACACTTTAGCTGACTTCTGAATGACCTGAGTGAACTGACCCCGTTGCCTGAAGCTGACCTTGTTAGGCCAGTTCCTTGCCCAGTAGCTGATCAAGATTGAGGATCAAAGCACAGGACATTGTAGAGTTTGGTATGCACACACACCCCTTATCCTGCTTCTTATCTGTTTCTGTTCCTTCTTTTATGGTCTGTTTATGATATGGGTTGTGGTCCTTTTATTATGGGTTTGTCCGGCCTGTGTAAGAAGGAATGTTGGGCTTTTCTGTATAACTAATGGTGGGCCGGATGCTGAGTTTTATAACCCTAGGCATATATAAGGCCTCTGTTCTCTGTACTCCTCCGACTGCCTCATTCAGTTGCTAAGGCTTCTGTGTGACGTAGCCTCACTCATTTGAGTTTAATAAAAATGTTCTTTATATTCCAGCTTCTGTGTCAAGTTCTTCTTTCATTAGTGAGACCCCTGAGAATGAAATTTCAGTTCTTCAGATTAAGGAAAGTCCATGTAGATCACAGACGGTATTTCATTGGGCATCATTCAAATGGAGCATGAAAAGACAACACAAGGTCTGATGCTTGTGTTTGGGAGTTATTGCACTTCCAGTGGAAGTCATGATTTCTTCCTCATCCTGCATTGCTCCAACTATGATCTCTTTCCCACGAGGTAAGCAGGCTGGGTGTACCTCATGGGGATGAGATTGTAATTTGCAGGTGACTTCAAAGGTTACCCTAACATCCCAGGAGCGAGGGTGCAACTTCGAGTCACATTGAGAGGGAGTCAAAATGACAGTGTGAGTGCTCACTAGTTTCACTTCTGTGATTTGTTGTGCCGCCGCAAGGAGAGCATCATTGAGTGGTACCAGTTTGGGGTTTGAGCATTCTGGCGAGGAGAATGTTACTGCCATCCATGTCCATAATCTCTTCAAACTCTGCACGAGGCTTGGCTAGTTTGACTATCCTGAGTAAACAGAAGTGAGCACTTTCTGTCATTCGGTGATATGGACGTCTATGTTTAAATCCTTGCTGATTGTGGAGTCCAAAAGTTGGGCAGCTGGATGTTTGAGTTGAATTGTCTGAGTGCAGAAGAGGAAATGCTATTTTGCTTGAGTTTAGTGTTATCGAAGGGACTGCCGTCAAGGGCTCTAAGGGACTTATTTAGAGCTTTGCGGATAGGATACCCTGTGACAAATATGGCGGTTATCCCTATCCACCATATTACAAGTGTCATAGGCTATACGGGCCTTGTTATAGGGTCAAAGGGATAGTGCTGCATTTGTGACCAAGGATGCTGTCCATTAAACTCTAAATAATCCCCTTAGTTTCATAAGAAAATATTGAGTCTCCTAATGTGATGCAACAATTCATGGAGATAGAACGCTATAGACATCTGAGGCACACTGCACTTTTCCTAAAGGAACTGAAGAAGTGACAAGTTGCGCCAACTCCAATTCATGCGATCCTTAATGATGTCAAGTTATGGACCATGTAAGTAAGATTTCCTTCCACTCCAGTCCTCGGACATTGTAGGAAGTCCGTATGGCTAGCCTGTCCTGGGTTCCTTCCCTGAACTCACCTGAGGAGGAGAGCTCCCCCAACCATTCTGCTGTTTTCTCATGACCACTTAGGAGCTGCCGCAGAATACTAACACTCTGTAATAAGCAGATCGGTGGATTGATCACTTTCATCCGCCTCCCTGTAATAAAACTAACTTTCACCCTAACAACTCCATTAACTGGAAAAAGGTCCAAGATAGCATTAGTCTCAAACCCCTAATGCAATCTCAGTCCCCCATCTTATCTGGGAACGTCGAAACCGACGCTGACCTTTTCCATAACTGGATCTCACACGAAATGAAATCTAGAAACCCTCCTAAACGTCCTTGTACCTCCCTGAAAAAACCCAAAACCAAAGCCCCTTGGTTCACACCTGAACTAGCTACCGCTCATTTACAATGTAAAAAGGCAGAATGTAAATGGCGCAAGACTTACGAGAAGGCCAATCGCCTCTCCTATACCTTAACAAGGAAAACTTATCTTTCAAAAATCAAATCGGCCCAAAAAAAATTCTACGTTAACGCCATTAAAGATTCCAGCCAAAAACAAAAAACGCTGTTTGCGATAGTAAAATCGTTCACGCAGCCCAAAGCACTCCTACCAGAAATACCCCCATCTCAGGAGCTATGCGACCAAATCTCCGATTACTTTGAAGACAAAATTATCTCCATCCAAAACAACTTCCCCTCTCCAGATACCTCTCTCGTTCTCCCCCTACCGGATTCTCGAATCGGCAAACTTAGAAGCTTCTCTCCGGTCACTCTAGCGCAAACTAGAGAAGCTATCTTGGCCTGCAAATCGGGCTCCCCGTCTGATCCCTGTCCCCCTAAAATACTTCACCAACTAATTGAGGTGTTGAATCCTACTATCAACAACATAGTTAATTCATCGCTCCTCACAGGATCTGTCCCCTGCCGTTGGAAGAAGGGAATTGTCAAACCCCTCATGAAAAAGGCCAACAAATCCCCGACAGACCTGACCAACTTTCGCCCGATTTCATTACTCCCGGCCCTGGGAAAAATAACTGAACAATTAGTCCATAGAGAGTTAAAACGATACCTGGAAGATAACAACATTCTCCATCCTCAACAATTTGGCTTCCGTCCCAATCACTCGACCGAAACTGCACTGATTGAGCTGTCTGATACAATTAAACTGTTACAAGATCAGAGGAAAAACTCTATTCTCATCCTTCTTGACTTAACGGCGGCGTTTGACACCATCTCCCACTCCATCCTTATCAGCAGATTAATGGACATTGGTATTTCAGATTCCGCCTTATCTTGGATAAAGTCATTCCTCACTGATCGATCACAAACTGTCGCTCTTGGCCCCTTCAACTCCAAAGAAAAGTTGATCTCTTCAGGTGTCCCGCAGGGGTCCATCCTAAGTCCCCTCCTCTTCAATATTTACCTCATCCCACTTCTGTCCCTGATCGAATCATTCGGCATACCAGTTACCTCGTACGCCGATGATACACAACTCATCGTGCCACTTGAGGGCAACTCCACTGAAGCTGAGCTCAACCTCAAGCATTGCTTAACTGAAGTCTTCCGCTGGATGGACAGCAACCACTTAAAATGCAACTCTAGTAAAACAGAGATCCTTCCGATTGGAAAAAACACCTCCTTCTGTCCAGCCCTTTGGTGGCCAGACAATTCAGTTGCTCCCCCTCAGACAGTTACATCGGCCAGGAATCTTGGCGTTATCTTTGACTCTGACCTCTCCTTTGATCAACATGCCAGAACCGTAGCCGGCAAATGTTTTGGAATAATCAAATCCCTCAGAAAGTTTTTTGATTTCCTTCCTATCGATGCCAGAAAAACTGTGACAGTAGCGCTTATAATCTCGCGCTTGGATTACTGCAACGGCCTTCTCGCAGGGGCAAAAAAGAACACGCTATCGAAACTTCAGAGTGTGCTTCATACAGCTGCGCGACTGGTCCTCAGACTGCCCCGCAGAGCCTCTATCTCCGCAGCCCTTCGATCCTTACATTGGCTGCCCCTACACAAAAGAATTCTTTTTAAAATCTTGATCATAGCCTTCCGTGCCTTGAACAAAACAGGCCCTAAATACCTCTCCAGACGTTTTTCCCACTACACCCCCAGTCGCTCCCTTCGCTCGTCCCATGACAATCTCATCCTACCCGCTAAATACAACCTGAAAACGAAGGGCGGTAAAACCCTAAGCTTTCTGGCCACGAAAGCATGGAATAACCTGCCCAAAACTCTCAGACAACAGACCCTTGAAAAACCCTTCAGAAAGCTCTTAAAGACTTGGATTTTCAACCTTTCTGACGACTACTCCAAATCAGCCATCTAACCCCTTTCCTTCTCTAGGTCTGGTCATCCAGGATTTTCAGCGCCAAGATGCTCCCTCCGGAGTGAACGTCGCGCTCTAGAAATACCCTCACAAATATTACAAATATCACAAATATCACTTTCAGCAAAGATCTATGGGTAACTAGTATATTACAGCTTCGAATTCTGAACGGGTCGACTCACCCCTTCATCATTCAAAGGTTGAAAAAAGGAGTAACACAAAGCTGAGGCAATAAACAACAGGGCATATTATCAACAAACAGCGATGATTATCGCTAAGCGCGCTTTGCACGGTTTTTCTCATCGCTGGATTTTATCGCCGAGATAAGCGTTGATAATAACGCGCTATTTCCAAGGCGATAATAAATCCAGCGATAGCGGGGAAATGCGCAAATATCACAGGAAATCCAGCGATAAAAACTCTGCGATAGGTAAATCCTTGATAATACGATATGGTGCACTAAGCCTGACATTCCACCTTCCATAGGAAAATATAGCTAAGTCAGGAATTTTGCAGACGTTAGATTCCAGCGTTAATGGGGGCTGAGCGCAATTTTAATTGTCGCTACGCCGGTCCGGGGCATCGTTGTAAACATCGCAAAGCTGCGTTAGCGATGTATTCCCATGAAGTTAAGTGAGGAAAGCCTACTTTGCATCTTATTAGCGATGCGATGCAAGGCGTTAGTAAAACGTTTGCTAGCACAAGGACACACACGCTAAAGCCTGTTAGCGTGTCCTTGCTAATACTGCGATAAAATTAACGCCGCTTTTCGGCCGAAAACGGCAGCTAAAGGATTATAGCCGCATATATAAAAACGAGTTTTACTAAAATCGTGTAGGCGTGGTACATACAGACGCTGCAGCTGCTAAAGTATTCAATTATAGATACTGTTGGTTTTCTTCAGACTGCCAAATTTACGAAAGATAATATGAAAGGCTCGGCTGTGGACGGGTGCATTCACCTTTCAGATATGGAGTTTATCATATACACCTCATTCCGCTAGAGGTGGACGTGGCAGCCTAATCGGGCTCCAAACGATATAAGCCATGTTAAACAGGCTCTGCTCATGCAGGGACACCCTCTCCCCTAAAACCCAGCACCCTGCCTTCAGGATTGATAAGGCCTGCTATAGGTGTGAGATAAGTTTTAAGTGTAGAGACCAATAGATATAGTGAACCTATAGCTAAAGTAAGTGATGCAAGCACCAGCTTTGAAAGGTTGCAGTAGCATGCCTGTAGTTCCATTTTGCATGGCCTCTCATGGGTGGCATAATACATGCTTCATTCCATGGCAGGTCTCTGGGTTACCTATGCCCTGGGTACATGGGTACCATATACTAGGGACTTATAAGAGTACCCCACATATCCAATCTGGAATGTACTAATGTTCATACATGACAATTTAAGGGAGAAAGCAGACAGACTGGGGTCCCGATTAGCAGGATCCCAGTCAGACTAGTCAAAATCAGTGCAACATCAAGCAAAAAGTGGGGGTAACCATAAGAAGCAGATCCTACTTTCCTACAATCAGTCAAAGGATTGAGGGTGGAATTCTAAGCCCCCTGTCCCCCAAACCAACAAATGAACCTTAACAGAATCAGAGTGGTAATTCCAGAGAAGTCATCCTAGATCTTTGGTTACATAAATCTTGAGGGATGTTCTTCTTCTATTCTTTTGCTTTCAGCATAACTGAATTCTGAAGACTTCTTCAAATGATCCCCAGGGAAGGATTACTAAAATGACTCAGTGAGTCAAGCTCCTAAAAAGTGTTTCTAAGCCACGACCACAAATCACTCAGGCATCAGGTGGGCATAAATCCTGATTTTTGTTGTTGTTGTTTTAATTCACATCCTCCTGGGTAACAGATGACAGGCTATTTTGTGATGGCATAGTACCACCATTGATATGGCATTTTTAGAATACGATTCAACAAGGTCTGGTTTGCTAATTTTGCTTGATCCAACATGGAAGGGACACATTGATTGCCTCTGACGCTTATGCCACATCCTCCTCCTCCCCCTAGAAAGCAGTGAATAACATTCAGAGACCCTCTTGTTCTTTTGGTAAGAGAAAAACTCTCAAGTCATATTTATGATCAAAAGCGTAAAATTCAAAACAGAACACATAGGGACAATCATGTATACATTTGTACAGAATCTTATGGACCCAAAAACCTAGTAAGCTAGACATCTGGAAAGGGAAGACCACTCGGTCCCCCCGAACGTAAGGATGGGTGCCCCGATCCCCCCGGGAAACCATTTTAGTCGGGGTGGCGTGGTTCGGCTGGTATGCCCAAAGCCTTAGCACGCCCTTCCCGCCCAGAAGGGGTTGTCCTAGACACCCGCCCGGAAGACCGCGCCCAGTGGGCGTACCTGAGGAGGGTCCCCGCCCTCCCGCAGACGGATAAATTGAGCGGGAATCCGAAGAAGCGTCCTCTTGTTCCAGTGCTCTGAAGGCTGCACCACGCGTTGCTCGTGAGCCCTCGACGGAACAAGCGGCAATTTTGAGAACTTGTAATCATGTTGTTTCTCTTTCAGTCCCAGGAGTGTGAAGGATCTGGGACCTCGTTGATCGACTTGAGCGGAGTAAACGAAGTTATGGCCGGTAAAAAAGCGGGAAAGAGCTCAGAGCTGGAGAAGGTACTGCGCACCTTGTCGAATCGAATGGCGATCATGGACCGAAAACTGGGTAAAGTAGATTCGATCGGTCGAGGTTTGGCCGAGGTTAAAAAGCAGTTAGCGGCCCAGAACAACCCCTCGGGCCGTCCGAAGAAGGTGATAGGCCCGGCATTGCCGGGAGTCGGCCCTGAGGGTAGGGGGAAGCGTAGTAAGAAGAGGGCGGTCTCCGGGGAGGACCCGGTTCCGGAGGTGCCCCCAGCTGCCCCCATCACACCGGCGGACAGCCGGGTACCGAGTCCAGACATAGGTTTACCAATCCCTGTTGTAATTACCCCGGTTAATGATGATCAGATGCCCCCAGAACTGGCCCTCCAGTTAGCGGCAGTGTTGCCCTGGCTTAAAAAGAAAGCAGGGGGCAGTGGCTGCGGGGGATCCAGCCGAGGAAGCTAGATTAATAATCGAGCAGTTACGGCAGTCGAGAGAAGCCGGGACGGCGAATGTTCCTTCTATTTCCCCACAGGTGGCGCCAGGAATAACTACGGTTGGCCGGGAAAAGACAGCAGACACGGCGGTTGAACCCGGTAAGAACCCATTGCCAATGGTGGGGGAAAGTTCAGTGCCTTCAAGGCGCGAGAGGGTGGCCCAGCACATCCCTGCGGCCATGAAGGAAATGATATGGGGGGACAAGTATGTTAATATGTTTTCATTATTGACCGACCATCGTGAGATGGAATACGCAAAGACTAAGAAAGATTTATGGCCCCCCAGTGTATGGTGGGCCAAGATGGCGGAATTTAGGGTCGACGAGACCGTAGCGAACTGGGTGAAGGCCTTCTCTATATTTACGGCAGTAATGGGGGAACGTAAGCCTGAAGTGTTGCCCGAGCTATCCTGTTACCAGAATAGGATCATGGATTTTTATAACATGTACGGGGGGAATGAGTGGAAAGGATATGACATGCAATTCCGAAAGGCTAAAGAGTTTGATGTAACTTTGACATGGGATTGCCTCGACACAGTATCGTGGCACAAGCAGCTCTTGCCTGGATCGGCAGGTACGTCCTTGCCGGGCGGGAGCGGGCCTGGGACTGTTCAGCAAAGGCCTGCGCAGCCCTTTCGAGCAAGCGCCGGTGGGGAATCCCAGCCCAAGACCGGCGGAAATGGGGGCAAGCGCGGGGTCTGCTGGGGTTTCAACAGAGGTAACTGTAACAGGCCCCAGGGAACATGTAGGTTCCGGCATGCTTGTGCGGGCTGTGGGAACTCCTCACACCCGGAGAGTAGCTGTAGATCCAAGAGCGGTGGTTCGGGAAGAAAGGGGGGTCCAAGCAAGAGTGAGGTGATGCTTGGGAAGCAATCGTCTTCGCCCGTTGACATCATGGCCTTGCCTCCCTGGTTGAATAAATACCCTGATCATGTATCCGCCGGGATTTTGAGGAGTGGTTTCCTGTATGGCTTCAACATCCCGGCGGGGAATTTTCGGGGGAGCCCCTTTTGTAAAAATCAGCAATCCGTCCAAGACAACCCAGCAGTGGTAGCCAGGAAAATCTCCAAAGAAGTCAGCTTGGGGCGGGTAGCAGGACCTTTTCCATGCCCGCCGGTGGCGGACTTTGTGTGTTCACCTCTAGGAGTAGTTCCGAAGAAAGACCCGGGGGAGTATAGACTCATTCACAATCTGTCGGCCCCGAGGGGCGCCTCGGTGAATGAAGCCATTGATCCGGATGTCTGTTCGGTTCGGTATGCATCGTTCGACGATGCCATTGCCCTACTGAATCACCTGGGCCCCGGTGCTCTGATGGCGAAATCGGACATCGAATCGGCATTCAGATAGCTCCCGGTACACCCGCGGGACCAGCGCTTGCTAGGTTTTACTATCCAAGGGAACTATTACATGGATAAATGCATGCCCATGGGTTGCTCAATTTCTTGTGCTTATTTTGAAATGTTCAGCAGTTTTTTAGAGTGGGCATTCACTGAGGCCACTGGGCATAGACCAGTGATGCACTATTTAGATGACTTCCTGTTCTTAGGGCCGGCCGGCAATACGAAATGTGCACAGGTGCTGCAGGACTTCTGCATCCTCATGCAGGAGTTTGGAGTCCCATTGGCACCAGGTAAGACGGTGGGGCCATCTACTTCACTGGAGTTTCTGGGAATTGAGCTTGATTCAGTGGAAGGATGCTTCCGTTTGCCAATGGAGAAGGTGGCCAAGTTCAGGGCTTCCTTAACACAATGCCTGGGGCAGAGAAAAAGTGACCCTGCACCAGTTACAACAAACAGTGGGTCAGCTTAACTTTGCCTTGAGAGTAATACCGATGGCTCGCCCCTTCTCACGCTCCATTGCACAAGCAATGGTCGGCCTCAAGGAGGGACACCACCGCACGAGACTGTCGGCAGAGGTTCACCAGGATATGCGCATTTGGTTGGCATTTCTGGCGGACTTCAACGGTCGAGTAGTGTGGAACAAACCCCCAGCATCGTCGGACGAACTGGGTTTGTGGACCGATTCAGCCGGGAGCGTGGGATTTGGCGCCATCTTTGGTAACCGATGGTCGGCGCAAGTATGGCCGACGTGGTGGCACTCCAGCTGCCTGACAGGTAACATTGGGTTCTTGGAGCTATTTCCCATTTGGGTTGCTCTGTTGGCATGGCCAGACGATTTTAGGGACCGCTCAGTAGTGTTTTGGTCGGACAATATGACTGTGGTTGAGTGCATTAATCAGCAGGCAGCCCGCTGCAAGTGGATCTTGAGATTGTTGAAAGAAATTGTTTTACGTTGCATGAGATTGAATGTACAGTTCAGGGCAAAACATGTGCCGGGTGTACTGAATAATGCAGCTGATGCACTCTCTCGTTCACACATGCAGGCTTTCAGGGGCTATCTACCCACAGCGGACCTAGTGGCAGCACCATTCCCCGAAGCACTATGGCTGATCGGTGCCCCGGATTACAAGACCTCATGGCAGCCAGCTTAGCACCCAGGACGAGGAAGGCTTATGAGGGAGCGTTTCGTTCCTACTGCACCTTTTTAGGCCCGGCAGGGAGACATAGCTGGGGGCAGGAGGAATCCTTCCTGGGTTTCTTAGTAGCGCTGCATAGAGAAGGCCGATCAACTGCAACCGCCAACAGACATAGGGCGGCCATTTCATTCATGGCACAGCTCCACGGCATAAGGGACCCAACGGGTTCCTTTGTAGTTAGGAAAGCGCTCCGCGGCTGGCAACACTTGGAGGGTCGCAGACAGGATACGAGGCGCCCGATTGGTTTAGAGAGATTGTCTCGGCTTTTAGCAAAACTGGATGAGACATGCTCCTCCCCTTCCGAAGCAGTTCTGTTCCGGGCGGCTTTCGCCTTGGCATTTCATGGGGCCATGCGGGTAAGCGAACTCATGGCGAGGAACAAGAAAGATATGGAGGGAGGCTTATGCAGGGATCACGTACAAATATGGGGTGATTCGATGCTGATCTCGGTAGCCAGGTCCAAGACAGACCAGGGAGCTATGGGAGATAGTGTTGTTGTGCAGCGCGCTCGAGGGTGCCCCACTTGTCCGATAAAGTGTCTAGAGGAATATTTGGCACAGAGGCCGGCGACATGGGGAGGGAGCCTGCTTAGGCACAAGGATGGCACCCCTCTGACGAGATTTCAGTTTCAGAGGGTGCTAGCACTTACAATCGCTGCGGCGGGCATGGACCCGTGCGATTTTCGGACCCACTCATTTAGAATAGGGGCGGCACCCACTACGGATGGGACGCCTAGGGGGAGACGGCCATAGGCCCCTCCCAGGGGGGAGACGGCTAGATGCCCCTCCTACGAATTTCCCAGGGGCCGGATATCCGCTCCGGCGGAAGAGAGTGTGGGGAAGGGGGGGAGTCCACGCTGTCCTTCTTACAGATACCTCACACGGGAACTCGGACGACCTTTAAGATGGCGTCAAGTGAAAGGGGGCCCCCACGACAAGGGAAGTTACAGTTGGCAACGAGGGTAAAGTCCTCTGCGCATGCGCCACTCACACCGTGAGGGCGGGAGTTTGGTAGTAGGGATCTGACACCGGTTAAGACCTTGCCGTTGGCCCTTAATGCTAGGATGTACAATTTTAATTTAGAATGTATGCATTTCAGGATGCTAGACTCGGCTAGGAAACCTTTGTATTAGAGATCTGTTAAGGTTAGCCAAAGAACATGTCTTCATCAAAAATGTAATGAAAGTAAAATTGTACATAATTCATGAAATGTTTTAATTTAATGTTTTAAATTTTGTTTCATATTTTAATAAATACAGCCGGGGGGGTAACTCCCCCCCCCGCCTTCCAAAAGCTCAAACCTGTGTCTGTCTCCTCCCCTTGGGGAATTGGTGTTGGGAGGGGGTGGCGGGCATCCCGGTAAAATTCAAAACAGAGCACATAGGGACAATCATGTATACATTTGTACAGAATCTTATGGACCCAAAAACCTAGTAAGCTAGACATCAAATTACCTAAATAAAAAACACTCCCTCCATGAGCTTGAAAACATTTTTGTGAACTTGTGGTTTGACTCCCCCACAGGTACTTCTAGCACCTCTAAACAAGCCCCACTTTCAGAATGGCCTCATGTGCTAAAACCTGTGAGAAGCTCCCAAACAAGGATGCAAAAGAGGCCCACATAATTAGGTTATATTCCATGTTAGAAAGGAATCCAACCAGTGAAACCCCCTTGGGTTGCCCCCAGCACCCTTGGATAGATGGGCTGGCCATTTGGTTCATAACTTGGTTCCCTAGCGCTGAGTGCATTCTCCACCACTCCACATGACCCCAAAACATGACCAGCCAACAGGAATGGAAGACCGGTAGGGCTGCAGGAGCAACCAACCCAACCCCTAGTAAAAGGTTTAAAATGCTCCAAAGAGTCCCCTTTGAGGTCCTAGCGAAACTGACATTCTATGTACCTTATTTCTTGCAAGATGCCAAGGTGACCAGAAGTGTCCCCACAAGCCATGAGCTCACCCAACCAAAGGCTAGAATGGTTCACCTACCACCTAGGAGAACGATCTACCCGATCAGGGGGAAATCCCTCCTCAATGTACACATGGTCGATGCACATAGATAAGAAGGTCTTCAGAGGCCTGAGTATTTTTCCATTCTGGCACCACGAGTGCAGTGGTGCAGAGCAGATTGGCGGAGAGAGCAATGCTGTAGAGTACAGTGGTAGAGTAGATTGAAGTGCTGTTTAATTGAGTGGTGCAGAGTTAAGTAGATTAGTGCAGAGTGGAGTGGTAGAGAGTAGACTGAAGCGACGTAGAGTGTAGTGGTGTAGAGTAAAGTGGAGTGACACAGTGTGCAGTGGTGTAGAGTACATTGTTTCAGAGTAGAGTGAAGTGGCATAGAGTGCAGTGGCACATGGTAGAGTGAAATGGTGCAGGGTAGAATGGCATAGAGTGATGTAGAGTGGATTGGCATAGAGTGAACTGGCGTAGAGTGGAGTGGAGTAGAGTGCATTGGCATGGAGTGCTGTGTGGCAGAGTAGAGTGGCATAAAATGGAGTGGTGCAGAGTAGAGTGGAGTGGCCTAAGCTAAAGTGGTGTAGAGTGCAGTAGTGAAGATTGCAGTGGTGCATAGTAGAATAGAGTGGAGTAGAGGCTTGTGCATTGGTATAGAGTAGAGTGGTGCAGAGTAGAGTAGAGAGGCACAGAGTGAAGTGGCATCGAGTGGAGTGGTGCAGAGTAGAGTGAAGTGACGCAGTGTGGAGTGGAGTAGAGTGGAGTGGAGTAGTGTGGAGTGGTGAGGAGTGGTGCAGAGTAGAGTGCAGTGGTGTGGAATGGTGAAGAGTAGAGTCCTAAACTAGTGTATTCATTTGTGATTTGGTTTTATCATATTAAAATATTTGTTTCCGCCACACTTCAGGATTATCAAAAAGTCATTAGAATTTTATGTGCTAAAAAAAAATAGCATTGTACATGCATCTTCTAGCACATCCACAAAAGCCAGCGTGGCAGCCCTGATTGAATGATACATTAAATAGGGAATGGGCCATGGAAGGGGCAAACTCAAACTGCACATTCTAAAACAAATAAACCCAGCGAGCAGATAACAAGCCAATGTGAGTCACAAACCACAAAACCAATGTTAAGCAATGGGCAGAATGCATTACCAGGGCACCTTTACGAATGTCCCCAAGATGTAATTAGCAAACCAGACAGCTGCGCAATCTGGTAGGCTTCAACCCAACTAGCACCAGGTCCCTAGCTAGAGTGTGCCCACTTCAATCGCAACTTAGTAGAGGGCCGTACAGACCTCACTGTAACGCCAAAAGAGAGGATGCAATTGCACGAGGAGCAGAAGGCCCCAAGGACCATGCTGGAGGTTGCATTCAACCACCACAGAAGCACAAAACCACAGAAACACAAAGGACAAAGAAAACACATCAGCAGGAGCAGCAAGCCCCAGTGCCATGCCGGTGTGCATGACCAGTAACCACAATAAAGAAAACCCAGCTCTTTTAGCTACCTAGCGCCAACATTCTGGAACTCTCTGCCTCTCCCTGTACGTCAAGCTCCACCCTAATCCCTCTTCCATACAAAATTAAAAACCTGTCTATTCAGATCAGGCTGATTCTACAATAATTCAGATGTCATATGGCCTCCCTGAGCTGGACTTTAGCACTGGGATACTTTGTTGAAGTAGCCATGCGCTATACTAGTCTTACTATTATTATTCTTATTTATTATGTACACGAGGGCTCATAGCAGTGGTGTGGCGAGTGAGGGCAGGCACAAAGAGGCGGAGCCCTGTCACGTGCTCCCCTGTTACAGACAGCACCACCCTGCCCATGAGTCGCCTCCACACCTCATGAGCCAACACAATGCGAGGGACAGACCAAATGTAAGAAGGTGGATCATATCAAAGGGCCTGATACTTACTAACCCAACATCTTGCATCCACTGGCCCAACCACACACTCCTTATACTCGCCCCTCACCAATTTGGGGGAGAACCTTGGGACTTTTTTCTGAAGATGGCATTACAAATGCTTTTACAAAATGCAATAAATGTAAGCCCTACTAGTAGTGTTTCTAATAGTACCAGTACTTATACATGTGTCTCCCTCTAGAATGGCTTATAGAACTTGTGGTCTTCCCAGGTGTGCATAGATGCAATTATTTACAACTGTCTCAAGTGTGCATTATCACACATATCTTGGCCGTCTGAGAGGATTATTAAGGTAAGGCAACTGCAAGTAGCTGCATTAAGGGGCCACAGGATTGCACCAGACTGCAAAAACTCTTAAAAAGTGTCCCTTTTGCTCTGGGAAAGGGTGTACTCGAATAGTAAAATACCTGTTTTTAGGAGAGAAGGCTTGTTTCTGTTTTTTGCAGTCTGTCTCTACCATGGCTTTCCAGAACAGGAGACCACCATCCTTCCTTTCCTTTCAGTCAGAGGTACCTGAAGGTCAGCATTATTCTTCATGGAATAGTTTCTAAAGAAAAAAAAAGGTATGCCAACTGATATTATAAAAAAAGATTATAAATGTAGATCCTAATAGATCCCACTGACAAACACTGAGGTAATTGAAAGCCATTTGGACATGGAGTCGGTTTTTTCTTTGCTTCTGGTGCCTCAAGATGTCCCAGTTTCTCTTCCTAATCAGCCCACTTGCAAGATGCCCATGGGCCACTATTGAGAGTTGTGGGTAGTGGAATTCCCATGTGGAATTCTCTATCTCGTGAATACAGGAGGTTCAGTGCTCCCTCTTAAGGATTTACTGGATGCAAGAACTACAAACATAATTTTATCAGCCAGAAAAAAACACTGAAGAT
Organism: Lissotriton vulgaris; assembly: GCF_964263255.1. Lineage (NCBI taxonomy): Eukaryota > Metazoa > Chordata > Amphibia > Caudata > Salamandridae > Lissotriton > Lissotriton vulgaris. The sequence continues at coordinate 224,394,282 of NC_141693.1, read as the reverse complement.
AACATCACTGCAAACTATCAGTCATTTATTTCTCCAAATTCACACAGAGGCATAGCAACAAATGTTATTAAGAGCATAACTCTGATCCTGATGCATGACATCAAAAATATCCTCATACAGGTCACACAACAAACACACAGCACTCCACAAAGTAGCATGCTACCAGTAGCGACCGGTGGTGGGAGTGCTGCCGGGCGGTGAGGTGGGGCGGGGGAGGAGCAGGGTGGGGTGGGAAGTAAACTACGGCATACGGCCGAACAGAGGTAAGTAAACACATAAATAAATAAAATGAATTTCATTGCGCGCGCTGCATTGCCAAATGCAATGCAGAGCGCACAACAATATTCTGTTACCTATTCCCGACTTTTTTTAAACATAAGTATTTAACTTAGACCCTGATGCAAAGTTGTGTTTTCAATCCAATACAGGCACAGATGAATATTTGCTCAAAAGTTGGAAATTTGAGCTGTGCATCAGTTACCACATTCTGTAATTTTCTACTGACAGACTTTCACAGAAAAAGATTAATGAAATCTAGCAGAATAAAACGGAAAGACACAAATGTAAAACATACAGAAATTGGTGTGGTAAGCACTAGTTCCACTTGTTATGCTTCATACTGAGGCAGTGAACTCAGGAGATGTTACATATTAAAATCACACATTAGGCTAGCAGTAATCACCATGTGCACTAATTATAGCGCAAACACAACATAACTTGAAATTGAAATCGTGGCCTTGGTCTTTCAAATCTGTCTGTGTGCTTCTATTATGAGGATAGCCATACAGATACACATGATCCATTATAAGGCACTGTTCTTTGCCCACAGAGCCTATTATGAAACAATAACTAGGCTTAATGTGTCTCCAAGTCTAAACGATCCCTTCATTGTGGCCCTTCCCTACTGTTATCAGTTCCCGATTGAACAAGCATTTGCAATGCAATAGGTCTCGCATTTATGCGAATTTGAGCTATTGACAGTGCAAATAACAATCCCTTTTATTTTTGTTTTCGTTTTTCAAACATAAATAAAAGGCACTGTCATTCACAATGCCAATAGCTTAAACTCACGTAAATGCAAGATCTATTGCATTGCAAATGCTTGTTAAAGGGGGCCTCGAAACAGGTCTCTATTAGGCTCTGTTTTGTGCCTTGGCACAGGCGCTCCATTTTTTTCCAGACTGCAGTGACAGCAGCCACATCCATGTGCTCGTGCTCACACTGCTCACATCTCACTCGTGGAGAAGTGACGACATGACGTCTTGCCGGATGAGCGTTGTAGGGGAAGGGAAATCCTTTAAAGAGAGTCATTTTCTCTCTGGATTCCCCTTCTCTTTTTGAAAAGCAGGAGCAGCAACATTGTCATGGTGTCACCAGGGTTTTAAGTGGAGGCTTTTCAATATTATATACAAGCCATAGTTGCTGCTTATTTATTTTTATGCAACTAACAACCATTGACAAAGCCAATAGTCCTGACTTCTTGTAGGCATGATGTTACTTGCTTTAGCATATATCTGGATGCAGTAACAGGCACAGCAAAATACATGTCGGGAGGCACACTGTGCGAAGCATAGATTTTTAGCTACATGTTTTTAAACCACGCACTTAATTACATTGGCCACGCCCCTTTAATAGGCCCCCCAGTTTTTTCATCCCACTTAAAGCCCTGCGTGGGATCACTGTAATCAACCAACGATGTGTGCCACACTCAACCTCAGATACTCTGGTATCGCTGTGATGGTGCTACAGTTTAAAGCACTCTCTGTATTACTTCTTATTGTGGTAGTGAGGAAAAGTGTTTTTCTGATCGGCATCATTTGTACCGAGACTCCATTGCTTTTTCATTGCCATCTCGTGTCAAACACTTCCACACGACCCACCTGGTCGTTTCTGCTGATGCCTGAGGAAAATCTAACTAACATAACAACAGCCATCTAGAAGCCTGCATTTCGGCCCAGGAACTGTCGCACACCCAACCCCCCCTGTTCTTGCAGTTCAACAGAAAGCCATGAGACACTCACACCCGGTGTAAATGATTTGTTTTCCATCTCCTGCTCCTAGCCTGATAAACATCCTTAACACCGTGATCAGGTTATCTGGACATTGGTCTGCCTGCTGGGCCTTGATCAGGGTGATTTAACAATGACCTAAAAGACCGGGCTTTGATCAAGGTGATTAAACAATGACCTCAAAGACTGAGCCTTGATCAAGCAGAGTGAACAATGATTTGTGTATCAAGCCTTGACCAGGTCACCATCTACAAACGTCTTCTGGATCTGGTTATCAACTGCAAACACTGCCCTGAAAGAACAATGAACTAACAGCCAAAAGTCTGAGATGAAAAAGTATAAAAGGCTTGTAAGCTGCGGAGTAAAGCAGCAGCCTCCTCTGTCTTGTTGCTGACGAGCTTGGGACTCTGTTCCACAGCCCGGGCTATTTGAATAAATCTGAGTTCCTCCTGCAGACGAAGGCTCCTGTGTCTCCTTTTACTACGTATGAAGGGTATGGAAGGCTTGGGCGGTTCCCGTGCCGCCGAGACCCAGTAAGTGGGTTAATCCGGTTCTTCAAATAGCACCTGAACAGGGACTCCACGAGCACGAAGGTCAGGCCCTGTGGATGTGAGGAGGTGCATGGAGAGACTCCGATGGAGGTACCCTACCCGAGGGATTCTTGCAATCCGGTAAGCCGAACGACTCGCCCGCTGTTCCTCCCCACCCGGTCTGGGCCACATGACCGCGTTCTCACTGGTGTCCCCTAGCAAATAATTTCTGGAGCAGGACACAGCCCTGCGTCTGCAGAAGAAAACTACCCCTGTAAGGTAAGGGTGGACTGATCACCCACCAAGTCTGTATAATTCTGTTATTGACTTTCGCAAAAGCCAAGCTGTTATTGACTTTTGCCAAAGCCAAGCAAGCGAGGTGAGTTTTTAAAACCCGCTGGTGTCTGTTCTGTATGATTCTGCTGTTATTGACTTTTGCAAAAGCCTAGCAAGCGAGATGAGTTTTAAAACCCGCTGGTGTCTGTTATCTGTTTTCAAGCATGCCAGTCAGTAGTAAGTTCAAGAGATTATATTGTATGTGTACGCAGGACTCCCAGCTGGAGGCGGCTTGTCTGCTTCCTCCAGAAGGGACCCCTGGCCATACGATGTATGTTAAACATGGCCCTTCTGCCATAATGTTTTCCTCATTCTGGGTAAAATATATGAAACAAAGTAACGCAGAATTACAGTGGCCACTTTATGGCTCCTTTAATTCCCAAGTTCTCGCCAACTTAGAGGAAAAATTAATGAAAACAAAAACGCGCTGTCTATGTTTGACTCTGTCTGATTTTGGAGGAAAGAGATAGAGTAGAGAGCTAGAAAGCAGAAGGCTCAAGAAAGAAAACAAGAACGTATGTGAATGGCCGACCATGCCAGAGAAAATTTACAAAATCAAATTACAAAATCAGTAGATTAGTAGTAGTACCCGGAGCATTGGATCCGGGTACAAAAATGTTATCCAGCTCGTGAGGAGAAAGGAAAGGGCCATATGGAAGGGGGAGAAGAAGGTGATTCCTTGCTTGATACCATGCTAGAACGCCTTCCTGCATATGCCCCAAAGTACCCTGCCCTGACGCCTCACACCCCGCATGTCCCCCCGCCACAGCCCACTCCTGCCCCCACTGCCCCTCTTACTGTTCTCCCTGTCACACCAACCCTCCCAATTTTTCGTATCACACCGACCACGCCCACTAACCCTGTCCTCGCTACGGGAATGACAAGTCTCCATCCTCCCACCCCCAGCGGCTTTACCCCTACACACCCCTTTCCTACTTCCCCTTGATCTACAGTTAAGCAGAATTTATATAAATTGTTGAATTCCCTTCGAGAAAATGACCTACAGAGGCAACAGTGTGAATGTTGGATAAATAACAGGAATATTTATACCTTTAAAGAGATATGGTCCACCTTTTTCCAGTGGACGATTATGGAAAAGACCACCTGGGCTGAATACCTGTGTACCCTGGTCATGCAAAGATTTGAGAATGCGCTTATGCAGATACCCACCGGAATAATGGACCTTAGGTCGCAAAATAAAAAGAGGCGATGTTCAGGGAGAGATGATGTTTGGCGCTATGTCTGCTTTAATGGGTTACAGTGATATGACCGCTTTTTCCAACACCCCTCTAGAAACAGCTATGCCAATGAGAGAAGCGGCCCCTGTCTTTGTTAACGCACTTACCGATGCCCAAAATAATGGCCGAGGGGCTGTTGAGGCACACTGGCGCAGGCTTTGGGTTCATGTTCCTTGGAAAAGGTCAGAAGTAATGCAGATAAAATGACATTTACCAGATCCCGGAAGAATCCGGCTGCCTTTTACAGAGAATTAGGTCAGATTATATCTGCAGGTACTCTCGTTCTTGAGGATATAGATTTACTTTTTGGTATAGTTGTCCCCACTGAAATTTGGGACAAAATTCGACATACTGACCATGAAGTAGTGTTGGAAGGTAAATGGGCTGATCTAGAGGCTATGAAAGAAGCAAGGGTAGGAGGGACTAAACCAGAAGCTGCCATCCTGACTTTGCCCAGAAAAAAAATGACGTTTATGAAAACACTTCTGCCGGAAACTGTCATTAACTGGGATAGAATAAACACCTGTAGGCAGCGAGAAGATGAAAATGTGGCTGACTTCTTTACCCGTTTTGAGACAGAATACAGGGGACAATGTGGTTTGGATCCCCGGACCCCAGGTTCTGGCCCAGTGTTTGTCGATAAATTTGTCAGCAACTTGCTTCCTGAGATTTCCGCCAGGCTTAAGAAAGTTGAAAGTATGTGGTCTGCCCAAACTATGACTGGTATCTTGGCTGTGGCACAATATCACAAAAATAGGGAAAATGAAGATAGAGACAAGGAAAGTAAGAAGGTTAGGGTTCTTAAGACAAAGGCACTTCTGCAGCAGGCTTATCCTCCCCGAGGTCCCGATGCCCGCGGGAATTTCGGACCTCAACCCCAACCCCCTCCGAGGTCACGCCAGTCTACCCCCTCCAGCCCTCAACGTACAGGAGCCCTCCAAACAGATCAGTGTGCTTACTGTAAGGGGTACGGCCATTGGATAGATGAGTGCCCTGTGTTAGCTGAAAACATCCGAACGGGGAAGACTCTGCCTCGTGCTCCCAGGGAGGGGAGGCCGACTAGGGACCTTGGCCCGCCCCATCCACAGGATAAAGAACGCAGACCCAGGGATGACGCTCCCATCCGGCAGCACCCGGCCAATAGGTTTGATGGGTACGAAGCAACACGCACTTATTACAATGATGATTATGATGAAGTTGATGAGATAGGGTCCTACCAAGCATAGGACAGCCAAGAAAGGGGTATCACCACAGTGCAAATTCCAGTGGATCAAAGGGGCCCGTATGTTCAAATGTCAGTTGTGGGGAATGATCAGAATTTTCTTTTGGATACTGGGGCCACCAGGTCTTCTATTGCACGTCTGTCAGTCCCGGAGGCACCCTTTTCTGGCTACATGATATGCTCTGTATGCGACCATATCTTGTAGTCCCCAAGGTGTATCCCTAACAATTTCCCCCACCGCAGCTTCCTATATGTATCTATCAGGTCCCCTCCCACCAGATTTGCCGTCTTTACCTTCCTCCCTCTGGGCATCATCAGACACTGATGTAGGGTGTCTCAACATATCCCCTCATGTGGTACACATCCAGCCAGGTGCACTTCTCCCCACCTCCGGCAGTATCGACTGCCCGCGGAAGGAGAAATGGCCCTTTTAACAATAATATCTGAATTAATGGACAAGGGCGTAGTGGAGGAGACACGTGACAATATCTGTAACAGTCCCATTATTCCCGTTCTTAAAATGACCAATGGAGATGCTCTCTCCCCTAAAATATACAGATTTGTGATTGACCTGAGAGCCCGTAACAAAATAACAATCTCCCAATATCCTGTCATTACAGCCCTCTTAATGATGGTCCCTTCTGACGCAACGCACTTCTCTGTCATAGACCTGAATAATGCTTTTTTCAGCGTTCCTATACATCCTGACAGCAGACTTTTATTTGGTTTCTCCCTTGGTGGGCAGAGCTTTAGATTCTGCCGAGCCCCTCAAGGTTTCACAGAGAGCCCCAGTAGCTATAGGCAAGCCCTAAAAAGTCATCTATATTCCTTGGAACTACCTAATAATTCCACCCTATTACAATATGTAGATGACCTCCTCATTGCTGCAAATTCTGCACCAGCATATAAAGAAGCTACTCTCTGTTTGTTACGCCACCTTGCCCTCCATAATCACAAAGTCTCTTTGAAAAAGCTTCAGTTTTGTCAAGAGAAGGTGACCTATTTAGGTCATCTTCTCTCGAAGGAGGGAAGGCAGATCAACCCTGATTGTGTAGCCATTATCAATGCTATGACGGCCCCATGAACACAAAAGCAGGTGTGAGCCTTATAGGCCTAGCCTCATGCTGTAGACAGTGGATTTCTAATTCTTCGGCCATGGTCAAACCTCTTCTTGCCCTCACCACTAAAGACATATCAGACAGTTCCTTTCCATGGACTAGAGAGCATGCACAGGCCTTCCAAGATTTAAAAAAGGCTCTGTGTACTGCTCCAGTCGTCATTACAACAATTTTTTTTCTTTTTGTACATGAGACAGGCGGCTGTGCATGCGCTGTCTTAACCCAGATTTTTCGGAAATCACCATCGGCCATGTGCCTATTGTTCAGCCACCTTAGATCCTGTTGCAAGGGCTCTCCCAGGATGCCTACGGGCAACCGCTGCGGCCGCCCTCATGGTCCATCAGAGTGCGGGGATCGTCATGAACTCCCCTTGACTCTTATGGTCCCCCCATTCTGTAGATACCCTCCTTAATAACACCAAGACACAGTACCTCACTAGCGCACTACTCACAGGATATGAACTGACACTCTTTTCCAGCCACATTAACATCAAAAGATGCACTGTACAAAACCCCGCCACATTACTCCCACTGGATACTCAGGATGCACGCTTAGACCCACATGACTGCTTATTAAGGACAGAGGAGGAGACGAAGGGACGGGTTGACTTACAAGATACCCCGATAGCAGAACCAGAAGGTACACTGTATGTGGACGGATCATGTCTCAGAGGGTCAGATGGTAACACCTCAGCCGCCTACGCCCTCACAACATTAGGACGAATAGTAGAAACAGCTCAGATTCCGCAGTGCTCTGCTCAAGCAGCAGAATTAGTGGCCCTCACTAGAGCTTAAGAGTTAAGCAAAGGGATGACGGTAAATATTTATACTGACAGCCAATATTCCTTCTGGGTGGCCCACAACTTCGGGAGGTTATGGAAAGAAAGGAATTTCCTTACTTCCCATGGGACCAAGATTCAACATGGCCCCCTAATTCACCGATTGTTAGTCTCCCTGATACTCCCCAGAAAGATGGCCATCATAAAATGTAAGGCCCATAAGAAAGTAACAGATGATGTTGGGAAAGGCAATGCCCTGGCTGATCAGACGGCCAGACAAACAGCTCTTAGGAAAAGGGAAGGAATGTGTGTAGGAGGTCCCCCTAGGTGGGTGGCAGACGAGGGCATGGTTGAAAACACCGTACAAAGTGTGATTGATATTCAGTCCCATACTACTCCTGAGGAACTAAGGGTGTGGATGGAGCAATTAGCAAAGGAGGGAATTGATGGTTGTTGGGTCCACACGACTATGGAAAGACAATGGATGTTAGCTGACAGTCTTGTGCTATCAGTAGTTACGATGGCCATGGTCCTGCTCACATCAGTGCAAAAGGGATATGCAAACTGTTGGAACCTCCATGGTACAACTCTAAGATACCAGCATATGCTGACAAGCTGGTTAAAACATGCATGATATGCCTAATGTATAATCAAGGAAAAGGTACAGTTACTCCTAAGGGAGGATTCTCTCCTCCTACCTTCCCTTTTGAAGTCCTCCAAATGGATTACATCCAGATGGACCGATGTAATAATTTGAAATATGTCCTAGTGGTGGTCTGTACCTTCAGCCGATGGGTGGAGGCCTACCCTGTCAAAGACTGCACTGCTATCACTACTGCTAAAGTGCTATTAAAAGAGTACCTCCCACAATTCGGTTTGCCCCGCTTGGTGTGGAGAGACAACAGGGCCCACTTTACGGCTCAAATTATGGAATATGTCTGTACAGCATTGGGTATAAAACAAAAATTTCATGCAGCTAACCATCCCCAGCTAGTAGGTCTAGTGGAGGTGTACAATGGCATCCTAAAAACTAAAATGGCCAAAATAGAAGCCGAGACAGGTGTCACTTGGGTTGATGCTCTGCCCTACTGTCCACAAGAACAACGACCCACACCAGAATAGGGCTATCCGCCCATGAAATTGTATTCGGGAGGCCTGCCAATGTATGGGGTGTCCTGCGGCCTAAGAAACTGTCTGACGTTGAATACCCTGCAATAACTGATTATCTGTACAGTCTGACTAATACCTTTTGTACTCTTTATCACCAGGTGCATGAGGCCATTCCTGACAAAAGCGAGGGCCCAGGACACGTCATCCAACCTGGGGATTGGGTCTTGGTGAAAAATGTTCAACGGACTAAGAGCTTTGAGCCCTGCTTGACACAGCCCCGTCAGGTGTTACTGGCCGCCCGCACCGCAGTGAAAGTAGAAGGTCGGAAGAATTGGGTGCATTTGTCACACTGCAGGTGTGTGTCTCTGCCCCACCCTATGATCAGTGGGTGAGGGAAGGACAAGGAGACTCAGAAACAGAAACAGTCCCGACGTTTGTCCCATTCAGTGATGCCAGACTGCATTCTACATCCACGGAAGCAGAGAGTGACAGCATACTGAAAGGAAGGGTGGAACCCTCCCTTAACTCTGCTCAACACCAAGAACAATTGTTTCCCGACCATACTGTCCCTACTTCCGACCAATACAACTTGGGCCCCGAGGGAAGGCTTGCCCTTGACTTCGCCAAGTGCCTATAGGCTGTAGGGATGTGATCTTCCCCGGCTGAGAGTAGTGCTGGTGTGTCAGACTAAGGTACGCCATGGGGCCCTTGGCACCTGCGCCAAGTGAAGCAACCACCAATCACAGACAGCCACTAGAGGTCCCTGGCTTAGCACAATGGGAGCCATCCAAAACACCCAAATCCAGAAACAAGATGTCAGTCTCCGACATAGTAAATGCTTCATGGCCACCGTGGTAACGCTGTTTGTCTCCCTCATCTTGTCTATCCTTGGTTGGCTGTTGCTAATCTACCATCCTGTTACCTCACCAACTCCTACCCCGACTCCTGCAGAACACCAGTATTTCACGCTACCAGCCCACGAAGTACCCCGCTGTGCAGAATTCTTCAACAACACCTTCATCCAAATGTTGCATCATCACCAGCTGATCATGAACACTTCCGACTGCTGGGTTTGTGGACTGATGCCGCATTCCATGATACACCCTGTCCCATTCTTTCCCTACCCCTTTTCCATCTCTGGGTCTTGTCTTGCATGGTGGATGTTTTATACAGGAGGCCTACACTGTCAATGGTACTGCCAAATCTGCCCTTGGAACATTTCGGGATGACTTCTGGTGGAACAAGTCTGTCCAAGTCAATGCTCCTTTTTGCCTGACCAGCTCATCCACAACGCTACTATCACCAGATGAACTCGGTGAAATGGTAGTATTCAACTCAACTAATCGACTAACATTTTCCAGATTCCGCACAAGAAAGATACTGCCTGATGAACGAGACACTGTGAATGTCATAAATGTGCAAGGCGTGTCTGAATTCATGGCCTAGGGACTAAGAAAGTTGGTACCAGTGCGTGTGATATCACAAAAGCTTTAAACTCCACATCTCCTCCGAAGCTGGTGGCATCCCCCAACACCTGCTTCATCTGTGGCACTGCTGCCTACACAAGTAACTGGTCTGGTACCTGCTATCTGTCCTTCCTCCTTCCACCAACGTATTCTACCCATGGAGGTTATCACCTGTCAATGAAGGGCGCTCTGCGCCGCTCACGTAGGGGCGTCATATTAGCCGAGGATACAGCAGGCCAGGAAACCAGGGACTTCTTTAAAGGTTTCCTTCCTTTCTGGGGCCCCATGGCCAACACGAGGACTGACCAGGGTCCTTGAAGCCACCATCACAGAAACAGCTGGTGCCCTCTCCAACATCACTGCAGAGCTGCAGGCGGACCACCTCAAAACGCTCCAGAACAGAATGGTCCTAGATGTCATCCTTGCTGATCGTGGTAGTGTGTGTAAATTGATCGGCTTCAGCTGCTGTGTGTACATCCCAGACAACGCACCTAAAGTGTACGATGCCATCCAATGTCTGCATCGCCTTTCTTTCGAAATTCATCTGGATGAAGGCAACTGGTCCCTCACAGGCTGGATCTGGGGCCTCCTTTCCCAGTTGGGGTGGAGGATCCTCATCTTCCTTACCTTCGGAGTCTCTGGTTTTATGGAGACTGTGCATATTGGTGAATATTACTTCGTTTTAGTATGCACTTACTCTGACTCTTTATATAGAGTCACAGTCCTTAGGCTGAATTCAATAGAACCTCAGGGGTAGTAGAAATGACGTCACGTGCCCTTTGCTTGTCAGTGACATCACAGCAAGGGAGAAGGTATTTAACTTGAGCACGAGAAGTGCTATTAAATGAAATTTGATCTCAATTAAATTAAAAGTGACACCCCACCAGCCTTTGACCCTGATCAAGTGACAATACGCTGATGAAAAAACGGCTACACCAAGTGCAAACTTAAAACACAACCTGCAAATATCACAAACTCACAAACTCAGAAAAAAGGCAGACTTAAGAGTTAAGGTGCCATAAGAGGGACAATATTTCCACTGCTGATGAAATCTAAACGACAAAGACCCTCTTCACTTTCCAGCCTGCGTGCAGGGCCAGTCCTAGGCATGGGCGGTATGGGCAGCTGCCCAGGGCCTCGCGCTCAGGGGGCCCCGCCGCCGGCCCCGCAGTAGACTGCAGAGCAGAGAGCAGGACTGGAGAACAAGTGCATTTTTCATATAGCAGCAGAGTTAATAGCAAAATAGAAAATAAATCAATCCATTTTTTCCAAACGCATGGGGCCCAAAAAATAAATGTATAATGTATTGCCCGAGTCCCGACGTGATGAAAAGCGATGCGCGCACTCGCGTGGCGCAGGCAGTTAGGGAACTAGTCTCAACACAGTCACCGTGTGCATGCACGCACCCCACCACCTAGCTTAGTGGTGGTGGTGCCTTAGTGGTGGTGGTGCCATGCTCAGTTCACAGTGCGCGGACGGCAGGCCTTACCCAGGGCCGCCCAGCCGTCAATCTGGTAGCGCGCGAAAGCGCTACCAATGACGGCCCTGGACATCTTTTTGGCCAGCCCTCGCTCTGCAGTGACGGTGACGCTGCGCAGCATGCACGCCGTACGTGCTCCCTGGCCAGTAGAGGAGAGCAGGGTGGTGTGGAGTCGGGAGTCGGACGGTTCGGGGCCGGGCCGCGTTTTACCACGTCTTAAGGTAAGAGAAAGACCTGCAGCAGCAGACAGACCTGAGGGCTCGGATTTGGGAGATGGTTTAAAGGGTAGGCATGGTATGGGACGGTAACTCCCAGGTTGCTATGTGTTGTTTTGCTATTGTCTTTCTTACCTCGGTCTTTCAAAGCACTTTACTTTTATTTTACATAATAAATAATTCCAGATCATTCGTATCAGAGCACATTCTCAGCCGGCGACGTCCTGGCGAGAGGCATTTTGGATCGTAATCATCAATCTTTCAGGAGATTTTCTCCGGTATGTCTGGTTCGGTTCTTATCATTCATCCGATCCTATTCTAAGCGTGGTGCATCCCGGTGAGAGAGTTTTTTGGATTGTAATTTATCTCTATCCAGGAGATTATCTCTGGTTATTCAAAGTCGTTCTTTTGAAGGTTCCTGGTCTTGATGTCACAGCTAGCATCCAATCACAGTATGACTTGCTTATACCAGCATATAGACATCGAATAGTATGGTCTACCTCTACCAGTTTGATCTCTACGGCTCCAACTTTAGAGACACCTACCCACGTGTCTATACACTCCAGAGTGTACTCAAAGTCTTGTAGAACATTCATTTTGAGTAGAGACTCTGTTGAAGCCACAGTATATCATCTTCGATATCCAGAATAAGTCATATGTGCAATAGACGGCTACCTGATGAAGGCGTGTATGCCGAAACGCGCGTTGTAGATATTTGCCGCACTGCCTGAATCAAGGTTTTGTCTATCATAATGGATTTGTATATATTCATGTTGACTGTTGAAATTAATTCTTTGAAAAGACCATTTTTGAATCTTATATACACAATTGAATTTTTGTTATATCAAATGAATTATACAGAAAAAAATTAAATAAATCTATCATGTTAATTCTCTCTATGTGTACACATTGCTTCAATTAGGGTGTTTCTTTAATAGATTTAAATATCCCACATACAGAGAGGTATTCCAACTAATAGGCCTTGTTGAAATGTTTTCTAGCTATAATTTTCTCATACTAGTTCTATTCCCTATGTTATAGCTAGCTGTTTCTATAGGGGTCCCTTGTCTTCTAAAAAATATAATAAAATAATGTACATCGCAGTAGCCGAATATTTTGTTTTTTATTCGTATTTTCAGTTATGACTTTTTCTGCTGGTATCTTTTTGGGTACTGTTCTAACATGCGTTATGATCTGACAGTCAAGAGGATGGGAGACGCCCACTGTCACAAGACTGTGTGGCTTATACATCAGTTTTGAATGTTTTGATCCGCAGAGTATCTGTTCAGTTCCCTATCATGAAGACTGTGATAGTCACAGTGTGTCCTGGGCACACAGGCATGCCTTATCACATGGCATTGCACAGTCCAGTATTATTTGAAGAGAACTAGTGCACAACAGCCACAGCCTCACGCATAATGGCCCATGCTGGGATGATTGTACCGAAAGCAGGCAGGCTTAAAGCAGCTCCTTTATGTGCTGCAAGATGCCACCACCACTGTCAGACTGGGGACAGTGGGCACGGGTGGAACTGCAACACTGGGCCACACAGCGCTCCCAAGGAAATGTGAAAGGGAGTTGAGTTACAAAACATAAATAGTTAATATACTTGCGTCCGTCTGAGGTGTGTTAAAAAAGTGCTCGGTGTGCTCAAAGATGGTGAATCAGACGTGAAAAGTAAAAAAAAAAGTTTCATTCACAAAAGTGTGAATATAAAAATGTTTGTTGGAAGGTGGAACATGTAGAAAGAGCTCCGTGCCCCAGGTGGTGATTCAGGGATGAAAATGTAATGCCCTATGGTGTGCATTCAAAAACGTGTCTAATGAGAGTTGACTGTTTACTTTATGTTGTTAGAGTTACTATTCCCTGCATAGCTATGTAAATACTATTTGAAATAAGTACCATGCCTTAATTTGTCCTCAAAGGCAACCATTGTCCTTGTCTTAACTTCAACTCACCCAGGTATCCCTGTGAATCGTGTGGGCAGCCCTTGCTGTTCACATTAGGACATTGAGTCACCGCATCTAAAGCAATTCCACATGCAAATATTACATTTAGTACCCAAACTGAGTACCTCTGCTCTCAAAAATCCAGTCTGGTAACTGGGCCACTTTTTTCTTTTTTAATGAGAATGCTGTTACACAATGACACGACCCAGCATTCCAGAACAGATGGAAGAGCAGAGCAGATAAATGAAGAGAATACTACATCACTCTTGCTCGTTTTTATTATATATTTTTCACGACTTTACTTCAGTTTCAATTTCATTGTGCTGCTTTCCCAATCATGGTAAATAGAGTGAGCAACCCAGTAAACCTTTGGGGGCTTGGGTAAAAATATATAGAATGGGTAAAATTGCCTCCAAAGGAGTTTGTTATCTTTGGTTGAGTTGACTTAATTAAGAAACTAAGTTGAATGCAGGTAACTTAATTATCCTGAACAAAATTAATTCCAGTTGATTTTTCTAAAAAAACATATTCATACATTTATGACTGGTTAAACATGACAATACTTTACAGTAAGACAAAGACAAATAGACATGTGTATAGGCAAAAAAGTAAATTTTATCAAAATTAGGACACAAAGGGAAATATACAATGCAAAAGAAAATATGCAAAACAGGGATACAGGATATATGTCTGAGAATAAATCAAGATCTCTGTAAGGCCTGTTAGCCGCCTATCCAAAATACAGATTAAAAGAATATCCTTTTGGATAAAGCTGAGAGTCGACGTTTCGGTCTTTATGGACAACTCTTCAAGACCATCATCAGGACAGTAGACAGTAAATATTGTAACTCCCTAGTAAAAATAGAATAAAACAATTTGACTATGAACTGATTTAAACATTCATTATTGCGCTATACACATTTACAAATAACATATATACTAACTAATGAGAGGTTAACAAAACATAAACAATGATAACACACAGTAAGTACAACAAGCAAATTCAGACGTATTTACATTGCGAAACGTCGACTCTCAGCTTTATCCAAAAGGAAATTCTTTTAATCTGTATTTTGGATAGGCGGCTAACAGGCCTTACAGAGATCTTGATTTATTCTCAGACATATATCCTGTATCCCTGTTTTGCATATTTTCTTTTGCATTGTATATTTCCCTTTGTGTCCTAATTTTGATAAAATTTACTTTTTTGCCTATACACATGTCTATTTGTCTTTGTCTTACTGTAAAGTATTGTCATGTTTAACCAGTCATAAATGTATGAATATGTTTTTTTAGAAAAATCAACTGGAATTAATTTTGCTCGGCTTTCCCAATCAGGCTTTCTTTGTTTGTCCTGTGAATGTACTTTAGAGGCCTTTAACCCCTCCCCTGCTCGTGACGGAACCACTCTGTCATCAGCCGTGGTCGCGCTGTGCTGATGACGGAGCGGTTCCGTCACGGCCCGCTAGGAACGCCTGCGCGGCGCGGATTCCGCGCCTGCGCTGAACGTTCTATTGAGCTGGCGGGACCGTGACGGAACCGCTCCGTCATGAGCACAGCGCAACCGCGGCTGGTGACGGAGCGGTTCCATCACCAGCATGCGCCCGCCGCTCTTCCGCCCCGCCCCCTCAGCACTGCGGCGGAATAGCCGGCGCACTGAAGGGGTTAAGGCACAGTTTCAGATTATTCTTGCGACGCAATATGCAATTAGAGGGGCCTCACATCTTCCCTTTCGCCCAGGGCCTCAGAAGGCCTAGGACCGGCACTGCCTGCGTGTGCTGTACCCCTTGACTAAGATAACTACATTTTGCCAACAGTGAGAATTTCCACTTAAAAATGAAGTGCCCAGTGGGTTAGGAAGACCCAACAGTCTGGGACATTTCACTGGGATGAGTTAAAGCCTGCTGGAGAGCGGGCGCAGTAAATGGTCCACATACATCCCTTGTAGTAATCGTGATCTTTAAGCCTCGCTCTCAGTATATTGAGATAGGTGGGAAGGGATCACGTTTACCACATATAATGAAAATAAATAAATACATTGTAGATGGAGGTGTCAATTAGGTGTGGAGCCAGGGTACAAGTCCTACAGAAAATACTACAAACCTAATTATCATATGAAATTCACAAATGATGACACAGGAAGTGACATCACAAGAACTGATGTATACCATTATAATAATTGTTACCCGAAAGGTCAAGGGCCTACTTTTCCAAAAAAAACTAATTAACGTGATCACAAGGAAATATGGAAAGGACATTTTTGGCTTTACTTTTTAAAATAACACATATTTTTCTTAATATCAAAGAAATAACTGAGATTGGAAATGGCTGAAAGAGGCAATATTTTGGAGACAGATATGTGGACCTTGTAAATTACCTTTTGAAGAGCTTTTATTGAGAGAAAAAAATAACTGGGGTTTTAAACAAATTAGAACCTGGTTTATTTTTTTTAACATTAAATTGTTGTTAATTCACATTGTTTCCTGCTGTTCTTTATCCAGCTGCAAAGCACAAAAGTGTTTCACATTTCCAGGGTTAATGATAGCTCTCAGCTTTGGCTAAGGGGAACGCTCTCCCCTTTGTAACAAGCGGGTCCCTTTCAACCATCCCTTCAGCTGCAAGAGAATAATACGAATGTTGATTCATTACATAATTCAGAAAGGAATGGAAAAGGAAATGCAGTGGGGGATAGAGGAGAGGGCGGAGACAGCGAAGAGGGAAGAGTCGGGTGAGGCTTTGGGAGGGACCCACTTAGTGCCTAGTGGAGGAAAGGGGGAAGGCTTGGGGAGCGAGACACTAGAGGGGAGGAAGGAAGATTTCAGAGAGGATTGTGCAGCGTGAAGTAGTGGCAAATAGAGGTGCACTATAGAGAAAAAGAGCCAAACAGGGGAAGACTGGAGACGTGAGAAGGAGAGAGGCGGCGAGGGAGAGGAAAGCAAGAAGTCTCGGTGGGAGAGAGACAGGTGGAGAAAACGAAATCGATAGATTTAAGATAAAGATAACAGAATGAAGCGTTTCCCAATTATTCTGAGGTAATCTTCGCACCCCTTGTGCTGGCGTGCCCCCTTCCATAACCCTTAGGGGCCACGGTCTGTAGGTGCATTAGGGCATCTTTTCCACATAAACCACTGCAGAAACAATTTATAAAGGGCACGAAAAGCAGTACAAAAGCGCAGAACCTCTCTTCAGACACTGAGTGTACACAAACATCACAAATATTATAATATACCACATACCTCGCCAAAACGTGTGTATGAATACCTTCGTTCATTAAATCAGGCAAGATTCGCTATCCCTAGATTTAAACGTGCGCGAATGGGCAGCCGCTCCTTCGCTTACCTGGCTCCGACTCTGTGGAACTTGCTCCCGTTGCAATTGCAACTGGAACCAAGCTACAGACAATTTCAGAAAGGTATTAAGTCCTGGCTATTTAACCAATAATGTTGAAAAGACTTGATCTCCTCCTGGAGTAAGGATCCAGGGCGCCGGGAAACCCTCTGCGTAGCTGTTGCGCCATACAAGTTCAATAAATAAAAATAAATAAAATAAATAAATAAATAAGGAAGCGGCCCTCAGGGCGGGCATTAATTTGTTTCGCTGTATTGATGGGGCAAGAAACTGAAACCCTTCAAAACGTTCCATTCGGAAAGCAGACAGTCATGGGAACGGAATGCCAATCGGGCCGTGGTCTGTATACTAACAGTCAGTATGGTATCTGCGTGCCCCTCCACGCCTCGGCTCTGTCACTGCCTGGATGATGAGTCACGCACAGCGCTGCGAAAGTGCCAGCTGCATCCGTGGAGTTGACGGCGGAGGGAAAGTGAAAGTGCCTGGAAACAAGCATTGCGGGAGTTCCTGATTCTATAGCTGGCCATCTGCAGACAGGGAGCGAACAGCCGAGCCATAATAAATCAAGGCGTGGTGGTGGGAGACGCCATGCGCCTGCACATAGCCTGTCTGGCGGTGAGCACGCACATGGTTTGTCTCCCTTCAGGAAGGAAAGCGACTACAATAGAGCTCGCAGGTGAAGCAGCTGCGCTGCATTCACACGCGAGACCTAAAAAGGCTCCGTGATGAGTTTGAGGGCGATGTTTCTGCTCTTTTGTGACTTCCTCTATTTGGAATGTAGTCAGTCTTAGCCTGCTCAATATAGAAGGACCATTTGGGTGTTTTTAAAGGCTCTTAAAATGAATGTGTTTTATTAACTTAATATCTTTTGTAATGTTGTTAGTCAATTCATTGCCAAGATGCCTTAGTCCTTTCGTGGTGGAGCATTGTCATCTGAGGCATAGCAAAGGTATCTACCACTGGGTCTGTGGGTATACTGAGAGATAGCTCAGCTGTGTAAAGCATAAATATATAATTTATGTCCAACCGTATGCATACCTCTCCCGCCAAAAGTAACACCTCTGTGATCAAGTTCCGAGAGAGCAGTTTACCATGGATGGAGAATTTGCTTTAATGTATGCTTAAGGTTTTAATGTGTGCCTTGTGTGCAGAAATGGTGCCTATGCAAACGCAGCCACCAGCACTCCCTTTGTGTAGGCAGTGCATCACTGGAAAGTGAACTAGTGTAGAACTAGTGTAGGTTGCTGGCAAGATCCTTCTAAAACCTCACTGTCAACCCTACCTTGGGTCTTTCAAAAGCAGCATAATTCTGATATGGTGTATATTAGGTTCAAATGCACAATGAAAACACAGCTGTGTTAATTAATTTTTCTAGTGTTACAATAACAAACTGGTAACCATGTAATCTGCCTGGTGCCTCATTTGTGCACCATGCCAGGATGTTCCTTTCTCTACACAGGCCAAGCTAATTGCTATAATTAGTATTGACATTTATGAACAACCATTATAGAGACTAAGGTAATTTTTCTCAAATTAATTTTAGAGAAATTTGTAACAAACGTTGCATTTTATAACGCATATTATCCATACAGGACAACATTTATATTTTTGTGGATTTCACACTTTGTGCTGGGGCCTCAGAGCAGAATTAGAAGCATTGTTATTGTTATTATAACATATGCTTTTAATTGCCACTCTTTTTTTGCCGGACATTGCCTGTCAGCCACTCACATGTTCTGGAGCTTGGAGGAATACTTGTATCCTTTGCATGCTAGCACACCATTCATTGCTAAGTTATTTCAAGGCAACTACTTTTTGTGCTAGCTCTGTAGGGCTGGTAACTTTCTGCATGGATGAAGTCCTGGCATCTCATGTGAAAGCCACTCAATGTGGGGTGCTAACAACAAAGATATTATTCAGATTCGGAAAACGCAGATTCCTGGTAAAGTAATTTGCATGTGGTTAGACTGTCTACTGATTGGCTGTCACGTATTCAATCTCTTGAGGCATAGAGGATGTATTCGAAATCAAACTAGAGACTTGCCGGTCACACATTCCAAATCCGGGCGTGTTAGCCCACTAGCTTCAATATACTGAGACCTGTACATGTGCGGCCTCAAAAAAGCTTATGTTGCCATGTCGCGATGAGCAGACTGAAAAGGTCTCTATGATCAGCAGTCAAGACAGGAGTGTAATGGGGAAAAAGAGTCCTTGTTTTGAAAGAACTGTTTCGAAAACTAGATCTAAAGTGCTTTGTATTGAAATATATGCAGATTTTTAGCTGTCAAGTCACTAATTACCCTTTCTAAAGATTTGGCAGCAGCCTATAAACATTGTCAAATCCACTGAAACATGTCTGATGTAATCGGACTGGGTATAACCAATATTTAAAATGCACAATGCATCACTTTGTTTTCTTGTATTGGCTCTAAGGATAGCTTTGCCCTATTTCTTGAAGTGTTAGCTCCACCTCCACCACTGACCTGTTGACCCCTACCCCTCCCCGTCCTCACCAGATGTTCATGACTAGTTGCACCCCAGGCATACACCAAAGTGTTCTGTTTTACGCCTTCTGTTTTTTCTTACACTATATGAAATATGAATTTTCAAAGAAATATTTCTGGGTGGAGAGCAGGATAACTATTGTGTTATGTTCTATTTAAGGCCAGATCCCTGGCCATCTCCAGGTAAGCCATGATTGTTTGAACATAGCTCTTCCTGGACCATCGTGGAAACTAAAGAACCTACGCTAGTCTTGCCTAAATTTTGCTAGCGCTGGTACCGAGGCCACTGGCATACGGAGGAAAAGAAAGTACCAACAAGCATTGGCATAACCAATAGGTCTCGCCTTTGGGACCTTATAAGGGTTTAGCCATGCAACAGTTGATGTTGTTGCACCAAGGATGTTGTGCTGCATAACTAAAAACTTATAAGGTCCCAAAGGCGAGACCTCTTGGCTATGCCAATGCTTGTTAAACTTGGTAACACTCTCTGGGCACTGGTTGCATTGTGTTAGTACCAATTAAGTACCCAAATACAGCAATATTTGACCTGTCCGGGTTTGCAAAGGTCCTTCCACTGTGCAGCAACACATGCCGTCACATTGTTAGTAATCTTTGAACCGTTTGAGCTAGAAACTTTTTGGGGGGTTAAAATCTGCAGATTATGTGGCAACTCTATAATGATGCGAAAATCGCAGCAGCCACACAATCGCAAAATTCCAGTGGCCCTGGACAAGACATAGTGATGCAGTGTAATAAAACATATTGACGGAGTGTGAAAAGACATAGTGATGCAGTGTAATAAAACATATTGATGGAGTGTGAAAAGACATAGTGATAGACGTGCCCAGAGGTGCTCTTATTTATCACAGTTACTGACACAGTGTTATATTTAGGGGATGAAGCACAGAGACAGACATGTCTGTGGTGTGGCATGGATTTGTGTGGTGTTATGTGGAGTTGTCGAGTGGAAATATGTGGCATGGTGTGCTGTTCAATTATGTGGCTAGCAATTAAATGAGATTACATGTACTGGAATTATGTAGAGTGAGATTATGTGTTATGGAGTTTATTATGTGGAATGGTATTGGTGATGCAGAGTGGCATGTTGTGGAATTGAATTATGTGGTGTGCTGTTAAATTTTGTGGCATGATGTGGAAATCTGTGGTGTGACTTGGAGGTATATGGTGTGTTGTGGAATTGTGTTGTGTATTTGAAATGTGTTATTTGGTGGAGAATTATGTGGTGTGTATTCGAAATGTGTTGAGATGAATTGTGTGGCCTGGAACCGTGTGGCGTTGAGTTAAATTATGCTTATTGGAATTAAGTGTTATACGGTAGAGTGCATTTATGTGGATTTCTGGTATGTGGCATAGATTGCATTTATGTGGGATGTATTTATGTTGTGTTGAGTAGAGTGTAATTATGTGTAGTGTAAATATGGAGCACTGAGTGGTATTATGTGGAATGTAATTATATTGCATGGTCTAGAATTGTGTGGCATTGAATTGTGTGGTGTTGTGTGGAATAAAGAGGGTGGTTTGGAGTGGAATTATGTGGCATGTTGTGAAGTTGAATTTATTTTGTGCACTGCCTTTAGGTCTCATATTTGCAAGAAGAGCTATTGGTGTTGTACAAGACAATGTCTTTTACTGGTGTGTTATGGAGTGGAGTGGATATATGTGGTGTGAAGTCGAATTTTGCGGATTGGATTAGAATTGTTACCTGTGGAATTGTGTGGTTTGAAAATGAGTATTGTGGAGCGCATGTGTGTAGTGGAATTATGTGGCATGATTGTGCAGTGGAATTATGTGGATAGTGATTATATGGAATTGAGTGTACTGGAATTGTGTAGAGTGTAATTGAGTGGCATGGAGTTAATTATAGAGAATAGTATTGTGTGTTGTGGAGTGGAGTTGTATGTAGTGGAGTTGAATAATATGGTGTGCTGTTAAATTTTGTGACATGATGTGGAATTCTGTGGTGTGGATTGGGCATGTGGTGTGTTATGGAATTGAGTTGTGGAGTTGAATGATGTGGTTTGGTCTGGAATTATGTGGTGTGGAATGGAAATGTGTGTATTTGAATTGTGTGGGATGGAACTGTGTGGTGTTGAGTGCTATTATGCTGATTGGAATTATGCCACAAGGTGCGCTACATTAGTGTGTCATTTTGTGGACTGTCAAATGCATTTGTTCACTGCTATGCACTAATCCATGAAATACGTCACACAACTTAATTAAGAACAAACACATTACTTTTTAAGTATCTAAATTTTATGAATTCATGGCAGAACATCTGCTAAAAGCAGAATACACCACTGGCGCGTTAAAAGCCGAAAGACTGCGCACACCGCAATATCATTGAAAAGTGTGCCATTTTTGAGTATCTGGCAATATTAAAGAAACATTATGGATCATTGGAAACATGGGAAAGCCCTATAACAGTTAAAATGAAACACGTTTTGAATGCTGCTGGACCAGTGCCTCATAACAGCATGCAAAAAATGTACGTCAAGTCAAGTCAAGTCAAAAAATTTGTATAGCGCGCTACATACCCAGAGGGTCTCAAGGCGCTTGAAGACGGGTGGGGAATTACTTGTCGAATATCCACGTTTTAAGTTGTTTTCTGAATGCTAGGTGGTTATGAGTAAGGCGAAGGTGAGTGGGAAGTGAATTCCAGGTTTTAGCTGCCAGGTAGGAGAAGGATCTACCTCCCATGGTGGTTTTGTTGATGCGGGGTACAGTGGCAAGGGCTTGGTTGGAGGATCGTAGCTCACGGGGGGGGGTGTAGAAGGACAGTCGTGAGTTGAGGCATTCGGGTCCGATTTTGTAGAGTGCTTCGTGTGCGTGGGTTAGGAGCCGGAAAGTAATCCTCTTATTGACGGGGAGCCAGTGGAGGTTTTTCAGGTGACCAGAGATGTGTTCTTTACGCTGGATGTCTAATACGAGCCTGGCTGAAGCGTTCTGGATGCGTTGGAGTTTTTTCTGGAGTTTTGCGGTGGTACCGGCGTAAAGGGTGTTTCCGTAGTCCAGTCGGCTCGTGACCAGAGCGTGGGTGACCGTTTTTCTAGTTTCGGTGGGGATCCAGCGAAATGTTTTTTTGAGCATGCGAAGAATGTTGAAGCAAGATGAAGAAACGGCGTTGACTTGCCTGTTCATCGAGAGAGAGGAATCCAGGATGACGCCCAGGTTCCGTGCGTGGTCCGTCGGGATGGGTGCTTTTCCAAGGGCCTCTGGCCACCAAGAGTCATCCCAGGCGGAGGGGGAGGTGCCTAGGATGAGGACTTCTGTTTTGTCTGAGTTCAGTTTCAGACGGCTGTGCTTCATCCATTCGGCTACTTCTTTCATTCCTTCATGCAGGTTGGTTTTGGCAGTGTTCGGGTCTTTGGTGAGTGAGAGGATCAGTTGAGTGTCGTCAGCGTAGGAGATGATGTTGAGGTTGTGTTGGCGTGCGATGACAGCGAGGGGGCTCATGTATACATTGAAGAGGGTGGGGCTGAGTGAAGATCCTTGTGGTACGCCGCAGATGACTTCAGTGGCCTCTGACTTGAATGGTGGTAGGCGGACTCTCTGGGTTCTTCCGGTGAGGAACGAGGTGATCCATTCCAGTGCTTTTCCTTGGATTCCGATGTTTCTGAGGCGCTGTAGAAGGGTGCTATGGCAGACTGTGTCGAAGGCTGCGGAGAGGTCGAGGAGGATGAGGGCGACTGTGTCTCCATTGTCCAGTAGAGTTCGGATGTCGTCTGTTGCTGCGATGAGGGCGGTTTCAGTGCTGTGCTTGGCTCGGAAGCCGGATTGTGAGGAGTCGAGGGATTTGTTGGTTTCGAGGAAGGCGGCAAGCTGGTTGTTGACCGCTTTTTCGATGACTTTGGCCGGGAATGGAAGGAGTGAGATAGGGCGGTAGTTTTTGAGTTCGGTGGGGTCAGCTGTGAGTTTCTTCAGGAGGGCGCTGAGTTCCGCATGTTTCCAGCTTTCCGGGAATGTTGCGGAGTTGAGGGAGCAGTTGATGACGTCTCGGAGGTGGGGTGCAATAATGGAGTCTGCTTTGTTAAAGATGTGGTGAGGGCATGGGTCTGTGGGGGATCCTGAGTGGATAGAGTTCATCAGACGGATGGTGTCCTCAGTGGAGAGTGGCTTCCAGTCATTGATGATGTTCAGGGGGGGTGGGGGTCCTGCAGGGGGTTGGGTGGGTTGGTCTCCGGGTCGGTTGTCGAAGCTGTTGTGGATGTCTGCGATTTTGTTGTGGAAGAAGGAAGCTAGGGAGTCGCAGAGGGCTTGGGAGGGGGTGATGTCGTTGGAGTTGGCAGATGGGTTGGTAAACTCTTTGACGATGTTGAATAATTCTTTGCTGTTGTGGGCGTTGTTATCTAGTCGGTCTTTGAAAGCGGCTTTCTTGGCTGACCGGATTAGTTGGTGGTGTATGCGGGTGGCGTTTTTGAAGGCGTCCTTGGTGCTGGTGGTTGGGTCTTTTTTCCAGGCCTTCTCAAGGGAGCGACAGAGTTTCTTGGATTTCTTAAGATCATCGTTGAACCAGGAGGCCTTCTTGCTGGCTAGTTTGATTTGTCGTTTTTTCAGTGGTGCTAGGATGTCGGCGCTGTTGGATAACCATTGGGTGAGGTTGGTGGCTGCTTGGTCGGGGTTTGAGGAGTGGGCTGGGGGGTTTTGAAGAAGCGATGAGGAGATCTGGTCAATGGTGATTTTGTTCCAGTTTCTTTGCAGAGTGGGTTGAGGATGGTTGTTGGAAGTGGTCTTGTTGTAGGTAAAGTGAACGCAGCTGTGGTCGGTCCAAAGGAGAGCCGTGGTGTGGCCGAATGAGACATGTTTGCTGGAGGTGAAGATAGGGTCGAGTGTGTGACCTGCGATGTGGGTGGGGGTAGTGACAAGTTGTTTAAGTCCGAGGTTGGCGAGCTTGTCCAGAAGGGTGGTGGTGTTGCGGTCGTTGTTCTTTTCAAGGTGAAAGTTGAGGTCGCCCAGAAGGATGTAATCTTCGGAGGGGAGCGCGTGTGGAGTGATGAAGTCCGTGATGTCTTCACTAAATTGTGCGCGGGGTCCTGGTGGCCTGTAGAGGAGTGTGCCTCTGAGTGTGGTCTTGGGGTCGATGTGGATCTGGAAGTGAAGGTGTTCAGAGTTGGCGAGATTGACGTCAGAGCTGGTTGAGATTCGGATGGATTTCTTATGGACGATAGCGATGCCTCCTCCTGTGTGGCCGGAACGGTCCTTGCGAATGATCTTATAACCTTCCGGGATGGCAATGGTGATGTCTGGGGCTGATGAGGCGTTCATCCATGTTTCTGTTAGGAAGGCGACGTCCGGAGAGATGGTGTCTAGTAGGTTCCAGAGGTCGATGGCGTAATTTACTTTATGGAATCAATAAGCTTGTTATCAAATGCAGGAGATGGTTACTATTTTTAACAAAAAATGTACAGAACGTGTTTCCTCTGGGGATATTATTATAACTAATAAACATGTACCTGCAAGCTGCTATCTGCCCTCATCACTTCAAGCACTAAAATAGATCTGTAGATAGAGAGGTTTTCTAAACTAATTAGCTGAGGACCAAGGAGCCCGATTGTTAAGGCTGCAAGGTAGCTGAACAGTGTAATCCGGAAGTGGTAACATATTGGTGAACTGTAAACACTTGACAATGGGAGTGGACAGGACAGTTCATCAGAAATGTAAGTAGAAGGATTTTGAAGCACATTGGAAAGCTGTAAGAGCAGGACCTGAAACATCTGGAGAGCTGTAAATCATCCAGGAGTGCTTCGGGGAGCTAGAAAAGTGAATTGGGAGGGGGGCCTAACAGCAGCCTAGAGTAAATCACCATTTAGAGCCGTCCCAAATGTAAGGCCGAGCCCTAGA
The DNA here is from genome assembly GCF_964263255.1 of Lissotriton vulgaris. Classification (NCBI taxonomy): domain Eukaryota; kingdom Metazoa; phylum Chordata; class Amphibia; order Caudata; family Salamandridae; genus Lissotriton; species Lissotriton vulgaris. The sequence continues at coordinate 224,369,120 of NC_141693.1, read as the reverse complement.
CTGTTCTGGCCCGTGTTAGGGACAAGGCAACTCAATAACATGATCGGGCGACCTCGCCATTTTCTGCATAAAATGTATTTACCTCATTTGCAACTTAACCCGAAACTCGTACCATAATTTGCATTTTTTTTAAACAAAAATAATATTGTTTTAACTCAATCAAGAGTTAGCAAAATCTCTGTGCACACAAGGTGCAATATCACTATCAACTGACACTTGGAAAAGTGACTTAGTCGCACTGCAGGTGGAGCTTGTTGTAGTCACATCTTAAGAAACGAAGACAAAATAGCTCGAATGTGCAACATCGTATTAAAATGTAAGAATGCTACCTAACACGCTTTCTCTTGCGCATCATTTAACAACCCTTGTTGCATAATTTAGCGATCGCCTGGCTGCCACATCGTTTTTAAAGGCCAGTCTTTAGCAGATTCGGAGAACAGCTATCCTCCACAGGCACATTTACAGAAGAAGTTACCCCTAGTTCTAAGGGTCTCTGCCCTAGGGCGGGTTGGTTCCAGCAGCCTAAGGCAGTTGTCCCCTAGAGCTTTCATCACCTGTAGAGTCAGACTGCTGTCACAAGGCGGAGCAGGAGGGACTTCCGCCAGAGTTTGCTCGGGTGAGGCGGAGAGAGATGACGTGACTGGCTGATTCCATCTTCGCCCGTGGGGGAGCCTTGTCCTTTCAGGCGCATCGCATCATCCTATCAGATATGAAGGGCCTGGAGGCTTGCGTTATTGCGCTCCCTGGCTGTCTTGTTGGCGGGGCCAGAGTACCCGGGCGTGGTGCCCGCTCTGACAGGTGTGGCACACGCCTCAGGACTCCCACAGTTCTTGTTGATATAATTAAATATTTGACGAGTGACTTGTTTGTTTTAGTTGGATAATTAAGACCATTGTTTGTCGCCATGGACTTACATCAACGTGGCGTTTTAATTTATGTTATTTTTATTTGTTTACTTGTGGTTAACTAAGGAGTACATGCTGCTCAAGGGACGCTTGTGAGAAGAAAGGTCCAGCTTGTTTCTTTCAATACAGTTTGAAGCACAACAAAATTAATGCGTTCACATTTCATTTTTTTATTTCCTTTTTTAGTACAGCAGAACGGAGCCCGGGACGTTTCTCATGGCACTTTAACTATGGTCGTCATTTAGACTTCTTAAAAAAAATTAATGTACCTGATACCCCATATAGGTTGCAAATAGCAACTGGCTTGTGGTTTTTAGCTCGCCTAATGGCGAGGGAGTCCTGAATGTTTCTTTTTTTTTTTTTTTTTGATTTCTGTAATTTTTTATTGCGTAAAAAAAAAAATATATTTACATGGAGCATGGGATATACGTGAGCGGAAAAATAGAGACGGAAGAAGGAAGAAAAGAGGGAAAGAAAGGAGCTGGGGGGGGGGGGTAATAGTTCGATTGTCTATGTTCTGTCAGTCGTTGTTTTATGCCTCCTCTTTGCGACGCTTCGTTGTTCGTTGGTATTTCTTTCCCCAACCCCTGACAATAGTGAGGAGGGGGGGGAATAGAGGTTGAGGTCGATAGAGAGAGTGCATGGTACGCAGGAACGTATGTCCCTTCTGTAGTGTCTAGATTGTGCGCCTATGGATAGCAGGAAGGGAGCTCAGGGAGGCAGAGAAAGCAGAGATGTGGAGATCCTCCACTAGGAAGAAAATAACGGCAGCCCAAATATTGGCTAGTGCACAAGGCATACTGGACACCAGCCCGCCTGGCCACTCTGGGGATCCGAGACAGCGATACATGCTGAATGTTTCTAAGGTTACGTTTAAAACTACAATTCGTCCCGGGCACTGATGAAAAAAGTGGCCCACATTCAAGAGGCGTGGCCCATATTTAAGGGGCGTGGCCCACATTCAAGGGGCATGCCCTTTCATGAAACACCATTTGCACAGACAAGGAATTAAAGTGGGAGGATACTGTTCTTGCAGACGACACAGGGCCAAGGTGGCAATGGCCTACATGCTGAGCAACTAAAAAAAATAGCAAGGCCCCTTTTTGTATTACTAACCTACTCAGCCCTCCCCAGACCTTCAGCTCAGGAGCACATGAACAGAGGTAAGGCCCCTGCAATTAGTAAATTAATCAACCCTCCAGGCCTTGGGAAAATGTCCTGGCAGGGGAGCACAAAACACAGCTTTCTGGGTCATCCAAGGTAGCCAGGTAGCCAGGTAGCCAGGGGGAGGCTGAGGAGAAGCTGGTGCATTGGAAGTGCCTTCCCAGTGTGTTCTGACAGTTTGAGTATTTACCATTTACTGTAGTATTACCCTTGTACCTGTGTATGGTACCCTTTTGTAACTTGCACAAGTCACTTTTCTCTTGTAACACACTGTTTGCTACCTCTCACTTTTGTTTGCTTTAGATACTTGCACAAGTGCCACCATTGCCTACGTAACGTTTGTTCTTGTGCTGGAGTGTCTGCCATTAATTGCAGTATTATACCTCTAATTGTATTTTGTATGCTTTTGTAACCTGCACAAATATCTCTTTTTCCTCCTGTAATGTATCGTTTGCTCCTCTTGTATTTTGGTTGCTCACTATTGTCACTTTTGATTCATGTAACTTAACGTTTGCTTTTGTAATTTGTCCACTTATAATTTTCTGCTCATGTATTATTGCTGTTCCTAGTGTGAAGCGCTCTGACACCTTCGGGTAAAGTCCGCGCTATATAAAATCGCATAAATAAATAAAACAAAAAAATTCCAAACATCACCAGGCCCCCACAGCAAGACCCATTCTTCCTCGCCCACTATGCCCTGAATGTGAAGGGCTGTGGGCGAGGTGTTAAGACTAACACCGTTTCTGGGCTGCATGGGCGCCAGGGGGCCGAGGTGCAAATGGCTCAAAGGCCTGAGAAACACCTGGCCCCCAGGGAGGCCGATTATTGCAAACAATCACCCCTCCCCAGCCCAGCCTCAGCTTGATTGCTTGGCAGGGTAGGGGTGAAGGAGAGCCCACAGCTGACAATCGCTGTCTGGCAGCACAGCGAGGCTGCTTTCATTTTCTCAGTCTCTGTCTGCGTGCACTCCGTGGGCCGTTTTTTTTCCTCCCCTTTCCTAGTCCACTCTCTGTGGACTGGGACAGGGGAGGAAAAAAAAACGGCCCACAGAGGGCATTGAGGCACCGGCCCTTCGGCCCATTCACGAATGCCCGCCTTGACAATCCGCCCCTGGTTGTTTACAGCACAGCCCGAAAGAAGGTTTGCCTTATCTGGAAACCACCAAGTTGGGCGTTCTTCTAAGACGAATTATATCAAGGGATTCAAGCTCATAGTTTCCCGCTTTCCCGTTTCCCGACTACTTAATAGTGTGACACCGCACTCGGGTCATGCTTGTATTGATGCAGACTGCCATACAAAAATCGTGACTAAAAGGCCATCACTGCTGTGAGGAAAGGGGCGCTTGTAGTTGGAGAATAACACCCCAATTGTCGAATGTGCCATTTTAACAAGCATTGGGGCATATTACCAAGGGTTTTATCTCTGCTTTTTTGCCTTTAAAAGCCAAGAAAGCGGAGATAAAATTATCTCCATATCAGCAACAGGGTGCTAACACGCAAATTCGCATGTTAGCACCCATTTTCTCTACGCTTCCCCTTGCATCTCTAATGAGATGCAAACGGGGCGTTCCAGAGAAAAAATAATAGGAGAAATGTTGTTTAGCGACATTTCTCCTATTATCAAGGATATCGCTAACCCTGTTAGTGATAAAAAAAAGCAGCGCTAACCGCGGTTAGCGCTGCTTTTTTTACACCTGGTATTTTCCTGACTTAGCCATGATATCCTATGGAAGGTGGATATCATTGCTAAGTTTGTGAGCCCCTATCAGCAAGCTAACGCCAAACTTCAAGAGATTTTCTAGGTTTTTCAGCGATAATCTCTCATTTGGCAGTTAGCGTGAGGATTTTTATCACTTCTGAGATAAACATTGCTAATAGCAAGTTATCTCAGCGATAATTTCCGGCGATGCTTAACGATAAAAAATCGTTGCAAAGCCTAGTTAGCGATAAATATCGCTACTCGTTGTTAATATGCCCCATTGTTTTTAAGTGCCTGATAAAAATCACGAACAGATAATTCAGATTTTTTAATGTTGTGAGAAAAAAGAGAGACAACCAACTATTTTTGTCGTGAGAAAGGTGGTGCATATCAGGCAGCACACCGAAACGCATCGACACCAGTGTTCTTAATTAAATTTGAGGGACTATTGTGCTGAGTATCTTTGATATTTAAAAATAAACAAAGTTTTTTTATAAAACCCTCACTCACCCGTCTACTGGGTGACATGCTTCATCATTGGGTTTTTTCACCAGGCGGGCCAAGTGCCTACCTGGTGTGCTACGACACCTGCCGTTGCAGTTGAGCTGGTTGATAGATAAAAACAGTGCAAAACGTGATAGTGATAAGGTATTCGGGCGGTGGATGTGAATCGCGTAGGTCACAACGCGGGGAGTCATCGGAAGAAAACATTTTCTGATGTGAAGAAACCCCTGCCACCGATCCCATGAAGTGAGACAGAATCTGTTTTCACATTCACAAACCTGGAAATACCAGGGTGATCCGGTATTAATAACCGTGAGTTTTGTATTTAGTCTGTAACAACACTGAGGTTAGGGTACTCCTTAGAGTGCGCACACCGCCCAGTGTCCGTATTTTCCTTTCTGGTCCTGAAGAAAGCTTGGCCAAATCGGCCAAAATGAGCAGAAACACGTCGACCATTTGATTCATTTAATAGGACAATCTGACTCAACTTTACAGTCAAGCCTGTCCTTTCTAACCTTTTAACCATGTGCCTACACTGACCGTTATTAAAGTTTGGTTTTGGTTAGAGTTTGCACCTTTTATTCTTATCACTATCACGTTTTGCACTGTTTTTATCTATCAACCAGCTCCACTGCAACTGCAGGTGTCGTAGCACACCAGGTAGGCACTTGGCCCGCCTGGTGAAAAAAACCCAATGATGAAGCATGTCACCCAATAGACGGGTGAATGAGGGTTATATAAAAAAACTTTGTTTATTTTTACGTTTCACTTCACCTTCTCTTTTTTACTTCTGATTATCAATCAGTCACTCCTTTGTTGTTGGATATATTTGGACTGGGGTAGAGGAGTGTCCCTTGAACCCTTTCTCTCCTGTTGTTTATTTGTATCTTTGATATTTGCCTGATTTTATTAACCTGTTCCGTGCTGCCGTCGGCCGACTGGAGCACTACTTCCCTAGTGCTGCCGTCGGCCAACGGCCGACGCAGCCCCGCCCACCCTTTATAATGCCCGCACCGCGGCGGAAAAACCGCCACGGTTAAGGCGTTAATAGATCCTAACGAATTAAGAAGTTGGGATGTTTTCAACGAGATTCACATAATTATGTCTCTTTTTGTAATATGTTTTTATGAATTTATAAATAATTTGGGCTTATGGATGTGATTCTCATTATCATGCTTTTAATATTTTTTGATTAAAAAATAAATGTGTGCAATTCCTTATAACTTGTACGTTCCCATTGTAGTGTGTTTATATTGATAACTGTGGGGGTCGCTTACTCTGGCACCAGTGTGGATGGCACACTGAATGGATAGCGTGAAGGGAATTTTTATTTTACACTGTCTTTGTTGGCACCCTGTCCCTTGGACATTTGGGCCTCTTCCTCTATTTTAGAGAGCTTATATAATCTTATTCACCAATGTGAAACGCTTCTGAATAAAAATAAAAATAAACGTCTTTGAATTTTGAAGAGATTTTATCGTATTTTGACTCGTTGTTTGCTGTACGAATTACATGCTAAAATATATTCCTGGCTCGGCTTGTTCATGGGCCCTTAGAGCCAAGCTAGACCCGTGGTTTGGCTCTAGCTGGACTCTCCATGTTAGTTGGTTGGCTCGCCCACCTCTAGCTTCTAACCCACATGGCCTGCTTCATAACCACTTTGACTGAATCAAGCTGATTATTGATAGCTTATAATTATCCCAGTAACTTATTCTATTTTTCGAAGCTTGTTATCTAATACGATATAATGAAACACTGCAAAATGCAAAAAGTGCAATGGCCCGTCACTGAGTTCCCGTGTAATGTCACATGTGCTGCTTCCTTCATTTAATGATTCTACCTTTAACTGTGGGATCCTGTTGGAGGCAGATGAGGGTCCCATTTTATTTCAAGCTCCAAAACATTCAGACTCCAGAATCACTATGGCCTTGTTTAATAAATGAACTGGCAGTACCTCTTTTGGGTGGATATTTGCTCTTATCAATGCTTAACTACAGGGCTCCATTTAGATGTGGGCAGTAACAAGGCAATCTCTCAAATAAAGTGTATGCCCTAACCACCCTCCTCTTCCTTCCCTCACATTATTTAGAGCATAGGTACAAACATTTTCACATGGTTATAGAGGAGTTCGGGGGGGGGCATTGACTAGTTAGGTGGGGAGGGTGCTTGGACAGGGGGTCGGGATAGGTGGACTCCAAAGGGACAGTTGCTTTTACAACAAGTTATTAGGGTATTTGTAGAGCGCACAGCTACTCAACAGAGTGTCCCGGCGCTAGTTTAGTGTGGCAAATGAACTTGAAGCGAGGGCGCAAAGGCTACTGCTGGAATAGCAAAGTAGTCAAAAACTTCCTAAAAGGGAGAAGATCTTGCATCTGTCTTAAAATTAGGCGGAAAACAGTTCCACTGTTTGGGGACTTGAACCTGGTAGGATCGACCTCCTATTCGAGATCGGCGGAACACAGGGATCCATGCCAGCGACTGGGATGCAGATCTTAAGGAGCGCTGGGGAAGATAGAATTGTACTCTCTTCCGTAAATAAGACGCACCAGAATCGTGAAGTGCCTTGAAGGCCAGAACAAGGGCCTTGAAAAGGATCCTCTTGCGGATCGGGAGGCAGTGGAGAGATTTATCGTGTAAGGACATACGCATTCTTGGGCCAAGAAGAAGTATCACCCTGGCTGCGGCGTTTTGGACCACCTGAAGACGAGTAAGTAGATACTCTGGCAGTCCTAAATAAAGAATGTTAACATAGTCCAGCCTGGATCCAATCAAGGCCTAGACCACTGTTTTCCTGTAGGGGATAGACAGGAGAGGTAGAAACTGCTTCAGCATTCTTAGGAGGCCGAAACATTGTCCCTTTACCGCTTGGATTTGAGATTTCATATTGTCATATGTCTTCGTATAGCAGAATATGTATGCCTTTGGAAACCCTTGTAACCCAATTTATTATTATGAACATGTTTGTAAATGCTAACCCTTGTTCAATAAAAATAATTTTTTTTAAACAAACAAAAAAAACGTTTTCACATGGACCAAAAAGTATGGTCTGTGGTGTAACTGAATGGTGCATTAATGCTAGAAGTTTTTGGGAGTTGGGAGGGTGGTGGTGAGATAGGCACAGGTTATGCGAGCCATGTACCTGTTGTGCATAACGAGGCGTGGAGTTATTTTGAGGGTTTATTTCTCTCCTGCCCTCTAAATGAAGTCTCTCAAAGAGTCATTGACTTCACAATAGCTGTTAAGCTGTATTTGAATTGCTATCCCTCTATGGTCCCTGGGGTGAGTCTTCTCTGCTTGCTATTGCTACATTTGATGAGTCAAGTCTACAAAGGAAGGAACTTGATTATTTAATTGGAATGAAAAATAATCTTAGGCCTTACTGTCTCCTTATGCCATGAAACCACCCGGTGTACATGCACTTTATAAGTCATTTTTAACATTAACATTAACATTTAGTCTTATCTGTAAACATTAGGAGTGCTTAGAAACAGGCTGTGTTCAGGTAGAGAGTGCTATAAAAATCCTTGACAAGGATGTGCAATTCACTATGGAGGATTGACACAAACACCCAACCTTCGGCGCTGGACATGGGACAGTAGGAACGTTTTAGCAATGGCACAAAATATGCTAGTTGTGAACTCTGTATTTAAAACCTGGGCAGGTCTATATCACAGGGTCATTTCTTTTGTGAGAGAAGACCCTATGTCTCATCATCAGAACCACTCACACTCTAGTTGTTGTACAATGAGGAAGGTGGAATCTATGGAACCAGGGGCATATTATCAAGACAGGCGATAAAATAAAACTGCTGCTAAAACGGCGATAAGTGGCTTGATAATATGCTCTATGGAATTCCAATTGAAGCCCATGTTAGATGTCCTTCACATCTAACATGGGCTTCAATTGGAATTCCATAGAGCATATTATCAAGCCACTTATCGCTGTTTTAGCTGCAGTTTTCTGCCGCTAAAGCTGCGATAATTTTATCGCCTGTCTTGATAATATGCCCCCAGAAGTCATGGTTTTTATTCATCCGAGCCTCCCCTTGTGACAAATTGTGTGCTCTTGGGTACTCATTTTCTAAATATAATTCTCTCCACTTTTTTTACACAGAGATTACAAACCCTTTAATAAAACGAAACACTAGCAGTTAGTATGTGAAAAAGCAGGACATTAATCCACAAAACATATGAGTTTACCCATGGGTGAAAGAACACTCAGTCTCATTGTACACTCACTAAAAACATGGTGTACTGAACAAATTATGAATCTTGAAACAAGGAAACCTGTAATGTGGTGTTGGTACTCCTATTTCACCAAATTGGTTGATATTAGTTAAATCATATTCTTTCTATGCCTATGTCCCCTTACTTGCCACTATGTGATAGAGGTGGGTGACCTGCTTAAGGCTTGAGCTATACTGAAGCCAGATGCCTGGTCTGGGTCTCACTCAGCTCAATTTTCTCAAGAGAAAGAGGTAACCATTCAGTGGCTGAATCACACAATGTAAACCCCAAAAACCTCGGATCAAACCTGGCTTCCCCAGTTAACCAAATTGTGTGATCCTAGACAACTGTTTACATTTAGTTTGCCTCCTGTTTTCTTCATTATCATCTACGGAAGCACCTTGAAAAACAGGAGTTCAGGATGTACACTGCACAAAACATTCTCCAGTGCTTGAAAAAATTATAATGTTGTTTCATGTATAATAACAACATATGCCACCCAGAGGGTGCATAAAACAAATGACTTGCCTCTTAATGTGTAGTTGGCACTGTTGTCAGGGCAGGGGTAGGCATGAATGTTTCTAAGTTCAGGGTTGAAAATTGTCACTTTTCATAAATGTCTGTCAATGCTGAGATATATTCCGATGTACTAAAGCTAAACGGTTCTGCATGTTCATGAAGTACATTTTTTTTATTTTGAAGAGACATTATTATATTTTTACATCATTGTTGGACAATGTATTTAAAACTAGAGGTATCACTAAAGGTAAGTGGCATAGGACCTTCTGTGCTTCTTTTCCATTACTTCAGTTAATGTGTAAATACATGCCTGCCCGTTTAAAGCTTTCTAAATATGAGTCTTGCTCAAGTAAACAGCAACCCAGTGCAAAGGCCGGAGTGCTGCACTTTGAGTATTGAGCTTTAGAGTGTGGGGAATGCTGTTTTTCAAAGGGCAGACCCCACTAGCTCCACCATGTAGAACACTCTAATGGCGGACCAGAGACCAGTGAAAAGGAGGATGGGTGGCCTGTGTGGTTGCATTTTCACTTGCATCCTTTCTGTCTGCAGCCACCATGAAAACTGTGAAAAAAATCAATGTTTTCATGACCACTTAAAGTCTAAAGTAAATATTTCACAATTAAGCAGCATACACACTACACCGGTTGAAGACGGCGATAAGAGAACTATTCACCTCATACCGGAGGAACCACCCCAATTGCAAGCCCTGCAGACACTAATAATTGCACCTAGCCGTCGGAAATTAGTCACACACTTATACTACACGTCACAATCAGAGCAAGGCGGGATCGTAAACAGATCGCTTAATCAATGGGAAAAGCTGCTAGGTCACACTATAAGCGAACAAGATTGGGATTATAGTTGCATGCAGCTACAACTAATGACGCCAAACTGTAATTTGCGCATAATACACTTTAAATTCTTACACCAATTTTATTAAACCCCGACTCAGTTACACAAATAAGGCCTTCGACCAAATGATAAGTGTTACAAATGCGAGGCTCTACGGGCAGACTTCTTACATACGGCATTGGCCTGCCCACAGATACATAAATACTGGGAAGAAGTTACGGGAGCACTCACAATTATGTTATCCGAAATGATACCAAATGCACCATTTGTATGCTTATTAGGTATATATAGGCTTACACCTGTAACAAGAAGGACATTTTTGGCTGTGGCGCTTTTGCTAGCTAAGTGCTGCGTTACCATCAGATGGGGTCGTAAACGCCCTCCCAGATTCAAAGACTGGCTCAAGGACATGTCATATTGTAAAGACACCTTGGAGGCCTACGCGGAAGAACTACCGCAGACATCCAGACCTAGAGATTACTGGGAACCTCTGATGCAATATCTCCAACTTGCACAGGTAGACGGGTAAAAAAAACATGGTAATAGTGGGACAGTAGAATATACGACTTTCCTATCGGCTTCCTAGTAGGAGGACACCAGAGGTAATGTCAAATAAAGGTGACCTGGAAATGTATTAAAAAAAGTAAATTGTATGGTAGTACATTTAAGGAACCTAGGGATAGTGCGGGAAACCTGAGAGGTGTTAATAGGTATGTGATATCCCCAGATACGGAAACACATGACTGTTAATATATACTATGTGAAGCAATAGTATATTATATACGACTGTGATATATTGTAACGAATGCTATGTTTGATGTTGACCGGACTCAATAAACAAATAAAAAAAATATATATATATATATTTCACAATTAAGCACTCACTTTAGACAGTTCTTCACCTCTCTGAGTCAATGAGCATGGAATGCTAACTCTTCCCATAATTTAACACTTATGGGGTCATTACGATGACGGGCAGACATGAGTCCGCCAGCCATCGTGGTGGGAATCGGGACCGTCCACCATGCATGCGGCGCCCCGCACACACAATTAGGATGCGACCGCCACCATGGTGGTTGCATTTTGTACTTTAACATTGCGGCGGTGCTGCTGACTGCATGTTAAAAATGCATGTTGTGCATTTCACTGCACTACGTGGCAGGCACCACACAGTGCCTGCCACTTGGTGCAGTGAAATGTAGGGGGTACCATGGGTATCCCCAGTGCACAAACACCACCCCCAAACACAAGGGGGGCCCGCAATGGGCCCACATAACCATTCTCCGCCAGCCTTACAATGGTGGTTTACCCACCACGGAAAGGCTGGATGAAGCCAGCATCCTAATTTGGCGGACAGTGCCTGCTAGGCACCGCTACAATTTTATGGATGCAGACAGCTCCGCCAGGCAATTGGAATGATTGCCTGTGGCGGTTTCGTGGCGGATGGTCTTTGTGTTCGCCACAGATGCAGTCTGGATCCCCCCGCCATCGTAATGTGGTGGGGGAAAATCACGGTCCGATGGCGGAAGGCCTGCCACCGCACGGCTGGCGGTAGCAGGGCTTTCTGTTATCATAATGACCCCACCTTAGTTTGTATGCCTTCTTACCCCATAGAGAGCAATTCAACAGATACATGTAGTCTCAGCGGGTGAGAAGTCCTTGAAAAGATGGCAATAATATAAATTTCATGGACATTGAGCTAGTCATATGTGATTCATCGCATATAAGTACCAAATACAAAGGGGGCGTGTACTGCAGGTGCAATATGGCAGAATCGTCTTCAGTTCGCTCCGTCACATATCTCCTTAGTCTGTAACATTTCTCTGCTTTATTGTGACATTTACAGCGAGGCGCCATGGTGGATTCCTAGGCGGACCCCTAGGCACACGATAGAGTGACAACGCCACCATAACCACTATCGTGTGCATGCCGAAGCCAGGAGTCTGGCCCCGGCTGGACGCGCGAGACCTGGGTGGAGGACGCTGCATCATTCGCAAGCTGACACATCTGCTGCATCAGAAGAGAACGGCGGCAGCTAGCGACAGGTCGCACCTCTTAATAAAGGAGCAAAGAGTGGAAGACGAAGCCGCAAATAGAGCGGCCTGATAAGAGAGGGGACGGCTGGCACTGTGACTCTGGGAATCGACCACCGCCTTGGAAGTGGCCCGGGCCAATGCCCACTTGGGCTAATAGAGGAGGCAACGCGAGCAAGGACTGCCTAATAAAGGAGCAAGGAGTGGAAGAAGCCGCAAACAGTGCCACCTGGTAAGAGAAAGGATGGGCAGTGCTGCGACTTGGGGAATGGACCGCAGCCTTGGTGACAGCCTGGGCCTAGGCCCACTTCGGGCAGTAGAGGAGGCAACGTGTGCAGGGGTGGGTGCTGGCTGGAGTGCCAGGGACGACTACAGCTGCTGCAGGTGGGCCCAGCGACACAGCAAATAATTAATGCGGGTGCCGGACCGTGTGTGATAAAGGAAATCACAAGCAGCGCCGCCCGATAAAGAAAGGGACAGGGGGTGCAGTGAATCACAAAACCGTGTGAGACCCCAGGGGTGGCCCGGGCCTGGGCCTGCCCGAATAGGCTACAGAAGGACACTGAGTATGTACAGGAACTAGCTGGCGAGCCTGGAGAGAAGACAAAGGATGCCTGGAGACCCTGAGATAATGCGCAGCATTGATGTGGGTGCTCACCTGGAGAAGCAACAAGCGCTTGAACTCCAGTGTGTGAAGGCACTGATGACAGGCTTGGGCAAAACCGAGGCCCGAAACTAAAAGGGTAAGTGCACAACAGGACGAATGGGCACTCTGATGAACACAGGGGAGCCATGACAAGGTGGAGATTAGTTGGGAGAAGATCTGAGGAGTATTGCTGCAACGGTTGCAGCCCTGGGTAAGGCCTAGGCCTAGTCCGAAGGCAGTGCAAACTATTGGTCACAGTGATGCATGCACTGCAGGTGGGAACAAAGGCAAGAAGGCCTCAGCCTGTATACATCCTCCTTGCACAGAGAAATATTGCAAAATGTACTTGATCAATAGCCAGGACCACAGTGTGTTTGAGGAAGGAGCGGCCTGCGACTCGCTGTTACAGAGGTGGAGCCCTGGGCCCATGACACTGGGTGCTGGAATAGTGATACAAGGAAGCTGAGTGATAGGCCCAGAACACAGTAGTTGGGTGTGAAGGGCCCATCTTGCCGGTTTCGACCAGCCGTGCCGCCCACACTGCTGGCTTTACTTTATTATAGAGGGAAGATTGACAAACCTAAAAAGGCCCCTTGTTAGAGGCGCCTGACCTTCCTTGGCTAAGGGCCTTGGAGACTGAAACATTGACGGGCCCGACCATGATAAGTTACCCCCGTCACGCAACGAAGTGCTGGACCGGCAAATAGAGCTGTCTCTGACTCTACTCCTGCCTGAAGGCACAGCGCAGCAAATTGTGAAGCCATTCCATACTACACTTCTGCCCTGCCAGGAGCACCTGGTGTAAACTGGAGTGCCTCGCTGGATAGATGGGCGGCACTAAAGGCGCTGGTTCGAGGGCCTCCTCACAGGTTGCAGACACTGTAGACATGGATCAAAGGCAACCACTAGCAGGCCCCCCAAATGACTGATTAGACACCATCTTGTATGCCAAAGAGCAATCCAGAGAGTTGATGGAATCCAAAATAGACAAAGTTGCTCTCAATCTTACCCTGCTACATGCGGAACACTGGAAACTGAGGGATTGAGTTTCTGCTGTGGACCAAGATGTTACAGAACAGAAACATGTCACTGACATCCTGGAGAAGCAGCAAAAGCGCATGAGGTCAGAATATGATATCATGAAGATGCAGAGGGTCACTACAGGAGTAACAATGTCCGCCTGATTGGACAGCCGGAGGGAGCGGAAGGTCAGGATGTAGTAGCCTTTCTGGAAAAATGGCTTAAGGATATTCTGCCCTCCTCCTCCTTTTCTCCTTTTTTCACCATAGAACGAGCACACCACATTCCAAGTAGAAGACTGGCACCAGGCACTGGGGTGCGTCCACTTATGTTTAAACTGCTACACTTCAGGGACAGAGATATAATCCTGCGGGAAACCAGGAAGCTGTCCGAGGTCAAATTTGATAACGTAAATGTCCTTTTCTTCCCAGACTACACAATTAAGGTCCAACGTCAACAGGGATCTTTTCTGCAAGTTAAACAGAAGCTTACACAACTAGATATCACATATTTATTGCTCTATCCAGCAAGCCTCTGAGTGGTCTCTGATGGGAAAACAAGATTCTTTGATACACCACAAGACACCTGGGACTGGCTAGAAACCATGGCCCAGTTCTCAGGTCCTCGACCAATGGGCATGCCAGGCACCTTGAATGGTGAGGCAAGCGGAATGAGGAATCGTCGCCGGCGGCTCGGGAAATGGAACCCTGGTCTATCGGCGGCACCTGGTCCAGATCAAATTAGACAGGAGCAACAGGCGACAGTTCGAGTAACGGAGTGGATAGCTAAAGTAGCAGGGATGATCAGCATAGAGGAAACCCCGATTCACTCCTCGGAGGATGAGGGGTTATCGGCAGCGGACTATCGTACGTTGTATCGCGGCAAATGCCTCATGTCACACCACAGACTTCTGATAGTATTGTATAAATGCTGTGCTGTCACCACGAACTAGCTAAACGACTGCACCCCAATGACATTTGGTATTGCTTCTCTTGCATTGTTTATTACACTGGGGGGTTAGCACAATCAGTACTGCACATAGGCTTACACACAGAGCTTGAGGGTCATTTTAGCTGTACACATTACTATACATGAAGATATGAGACACCAGGGGATTTCATAGTGGTATGACCTGCACGGCCTTCCACCCCCTCACATTTTCCCTTATATAGAGAACCAGTTTGTTACACGGACTGTTTCCTTTCCATCAAGGTTTGGGTAGCACCCCTTTTTTATGGGGTCTGCTCTAGTAATGTTTCCCTATTGCCATGTTGGCTCATCCACTTTCCCTTTAGTTGTAGTGGCTATCCTGGGGAGAATGACAAATGATATAGCACTCTGCCGATTCACACACATGGCTGCATGCACAGATCGGGTTGCATTCCACTTTTACATAACATAGTGTTGTGACCATAGGATACTCACCTGGAATGTGCGGGGTCCCCGCACACCATCCAATAGATATGCGGTCTATTCTTACCTTAAGAGACACAATGTTCGCATTGCCCTGTTACAAGAGACACACTTAAATAAGGTTGAAATGGTCAGGCTGCAAAGAAAATGGAGGGGTAAGGTGTATGCCACTGATTACTCTTTGTTTGCACGTGGGGCCTTAATTTGGGTCTGCCCGGGAACACCTTTCGCAGGGGAGGAGGTCTTTGCCGATAAAGACGACAGATACATGTTTTTTTTTAAATGTCAGGTTGGATGGGTGCCATATTTTGCTAAGCAATGTGTATGCCCCTATTACAGACCAAGGTCAATTCCTTAGATCGCTCTCCCAAATATTAACAAAATGGTGCAACATACCGTGGCTGATTGGAGGGGATTTCAATAGTGTCATGAACACTGGTTTAGATAGATAGATAGATCCTTTCCCCCCTAAAATGTATGACTGCCACACCCAATTTCATGGTACTGAGTGGATGGGTAAATAGGTGGGACCTGATTGACATTTGGAGGCATCGTAACCCCAGGGAGAGGATATATTTATTTTACTCCGTGCCTTACAATTTACATGTACAATTGGATAGGTTTCTAAGCTCACCCTCTTTACTTCTCTACATAACGGGCTCAGATTACCGGGCTCGTATGCATTTTGACCATAACCCACATTACGTTACATTGGCATGGGAAAACAGGGCTCCCGACACACCCTTGTGGCGGTTACAGCCGGCGATGCTGAAGGACCCTTTCTTTTGTGACTCAATAGGGAAGGCCATCGGTGTGAAGGACCGGGTTTTAGAACCCAGCGGCTTCAGGGAGAACGCCTGATACCTTCGAGTTCCCCTGTCTTGGCAAACAGAGACACGGGATACTTCTTGATGATGTCAAAGACCAAAGTTTATTGGCTGCAACCAGGAACAGAGATCTACGAAGTACACACGGGTAGTTCATCAGAGACTGCACAAATTCGATAAGCGGAGCATGGTCTTTTATGCCAAAAATCAAGCCTCAGGCAACATTCCAATTTACATTCGGTGCATCAAAAACTAACCAATGACAGTGTAACATTTCAAAAGTAGCGAATGACGACAGTCAAAGACAATCCCATTTTCCGTTGTCCAGCCCACCAGAAATGACCACGCAGATTCCCGGTTTCCTGTTCGATCAGGCCGGACAAACCAACCCATCAAAAACCCTTCGACTCAAATCAATGATTATGTCGTAAAGGAAAGGCAGAAACAGATTGGAGAGGAGATAGAAAGGTGGGAGCAGTGTACCATAAACTCGGGCATGTCCTGCTCTTTGATCTTTATCAGGCCAGCTGCTGAACAAGGAACTGGCTCAGCAAGGTCAGCCTCGGGCTAGGAGTCAGTTCGGCCAGGTCACCCAGAAGTCAGCTAAGGCGTACCTGTCTCAAGGACTCGCTCGGCCAAAGTCATTGGGCATATGTTAGGGCAACCACACAAAATGGCTGCAGTATACAAAATGGAACCCGAAGGTTCAAACTAAATCCTTGAATACAGAGTGTTCTCCTATATCGATTCATACGAAAACACTCAGACACGCTACACTCGCCATTTGCGGTCTGCTGACACCAAAATCGTCCATTTCCGACGATCTTTATTGAACGGGTTCGGAACCATCAAACCCAGTTCGTAAACCACGGAACCACAGGTGAGTACTTCACACTTAATACTGGGACTGCTTCGTCCACTATGGTGGAGAAGGCTGCCATGGACTATGTGGGAAGTGTCTAGGGTTGGACTGCGGTTTGAGGAGACAAATAGAATTGGAACTACTCATAGTAGAAAAGGACCCATTGACATTAGAATCACGTGTGATAGAGGAAGTTCCAGACTTCACACTGCTATTAGAGGCGTGTAAAAAACACATGGAACTCCTAGAACGTCAGAGGTGTTTGAACTTCGCTGCACATTCAGCGACAGCACACGCTAAGATTGATTGAGCTGGGGCCTTATTGGCCTTGTTGATCAAACAAGATTGAACCATAGGACCATCACTGCACTCTGGTCTCCGGAAGGCGCATTCAAGTATACACAGCATGAAATTCACAGCAACTTGACCAAACACTTCACCCAACTATACAGATCTCCCTTGAACGTCCCTGAGACAGACATACACTCCTTTCTTGATGGTCTCACCTTCCCCACTCTCACACCCAAACAGCGTAGAGAATTGGATACCCCGCTTACACTGGAGGAAGTGAGAGGCACAATGCGAGCACTGCCGTCTGGCAAGGTCCCGGGACCGGATAGTTTTCCCCATGAATTTTATAAGACATACGCTGATTTTTTGAGCCCGCAGTTACTCGGGGTGTACAGAGAAGCATTAGAAAGTACCTCCCTCCCAGCTTCTCTGACAGAAGCTACCTTGATTACACTTCCAAAGCTGGACAGAGATCCCACACACACAAGCTCCTAGTAACCCCTGGTGCTTCTAAATGGGGATTACAAAGTATTGGCAGGTATTTTGCAGGCCGATTGGCGCCCGTCACCCCACATCTGGTCCATCGAGATCAGAATGGCTTTGTACCGGCTCAAAACACCTCTCTAAATATATGTAGGTTTTTTCGGGTAATGAGCAGTGCTACGGTGGTTTCGACAGCAGCATGATGCCTAGTATTGGATCTAGAGAAAGCCTTTGATACGGTGGAGTGGACTTATATGTTTGAAGTGTTGCGACAGTTTGGATTTGGGCCATACTTTTTAAGTTCAGTTAAACTATTGCATGGAGCACCTGCCGTACGTGTCTGCTTTGGAACTTTATTCTCAAGGCCGATACCGATAGGGAGAGGAACCAGGGAGGGGTGTCCTCTTTCCCCACAAATCTTTCCCCTGGCAATAGAGCCCATGGCTATAGCATTGCGTCAATCAGCAGATCATTGGGTTATACAGCTAAGAGAGGAGACACATGTCATTTCGCTCTATGCAGATGATATCTTGCTCTACATTAGGGACCTATAGGCAATACCCCCGATCATCTTCAACAATTTCAAACTATTTGCCACGCTATCAGGACTGGGCGTGAACTGGGGAAAATCATGTTTATTTCCCTTTACTCCTAATGCAAATGCCCCTCTCTTAGTGGTGGATGGTGCTTAGTGGCCTGGCAACCGGTTGTGTGTCGGTACTTGGGTGTAAGAATTTATCACACTGACCGGGATCTCCTGGATGGTAATCTGTCCAGAGCGATTACAGCTTTAGGATCCCAAATATAATTTTGGAAAACACTCAACCTCTCTGTTGCAGGTAAGGTAGTGCTTATTAAAATGGTGATGCTGCCCCGACTGCTATATTATTTTGTTAACCCTCCGATATATTTACCAGTGTCAAATGTTTTACTGCTGGAGGGGATATTGAGAGACCTCATATCGAGCAATATGCGCGGCAGGGTGGCGCTTGCTAAATTATTCTTACCCCAGACACATGGTGGGTTGGCTCTGCCCAACAAGGAACATTATTATTTGGTGTCCCAAATACAGTGGGTGACGAAATTGGTGGCAGAACTACACCTCACCGATGTGGCGTAATGTGGTCCCCTGTATACGTTAGAGAGACTCCTGTTTATCTTTCACCAATGCACTAGGCCGCATACATCACGTCCCCTCCTGATACAGATAGCTCAGAAATGCTTCAGTGGGGCTCTGCATCTTACTAGACATGTCACACCATATGCACCCACAATCAATCAATCAATCGCTCAATCAGGAGATTATAAAGCGCACTACTCACCCGTGAGGGTCTCAAGGCTAAAAGGGGGGAGACAGAGTGAGAACTACAGAACTCATAGACTGGCAAGATGCTGACATTCACACATTGGGAGACCTATATGTGGAGGGTGCGTTGCAGCCTTTCCTTTCCCTGACCAAAGAAGATGGCATCCCTCCTGGACACTTCTTAAACAATGCCTCCTATATGGCCACACCGGGACGTCACTGGGGAAATATCTCACACATCTTCTGATGCAGTATATACATGTGATGGGTACGGGACGACACCTCATAAAATGGTTTGCAAAATCATCCCCAAACACACTATGACTGACTTAACGCCCTTGCGTAATAGATAGGAGGCGGATCTGATTCGACCATTGTAGTGACCGGATATTTTGTCCGATTTCTGAGTGATGGTGACTTTGGTCTACTACCATCCTATTATAGTGGTTAGATCCCTATTTTTAGCCTATTTGTAGGGCTTGCCTATTGGCTTTGGCATGATTCTATGTCTCTTTTGCCTCTTTTCGGGCCTAAAGGCCTAAACTAGAGAGCAGCCATCTTGTCTTCCTGCCTCAGTTGTCTGAGGCGCTTGTAGGTCAGAAGTGATGTTTAGAGTTGAGCCTGTTATTCACTAGTTAGAAACCGGTGTGGATCGGCCCTTATCAAAGGAATGTGCTTACTTCCCTGGGCTCTAGACGCAACTACAGCTGGCCACTGTGGGAGCGCAGGGAGCTCGGGGCTTGGTGCAGGAATTCAATGGGAGGCGGGGTGCTTGCTGGAAATTTCCATGAGCATAGAGCTTCCCATATTATCAGAGAACAGAAGAGAAGAGGAGTCAGATGGTTTTTGGAATTGAAGGAGTCAGATGATTTTTGAAGTTAAAGAAGTCGGTTGGATCAGTTTGCTCAGATGGAGTTAGATGGTTTCCAGAGCGGCTGAAACTATATCATTAGATTGAAGTCTGGAGGTGAAGACAGTTCGTGGGAGAGAGGAAGCCAGTGCAAAGTGATCGGTGCAGTGCTGAGATACAGAGAAGGAGAAGACGAGAGAAGGGTTCCAGTGCTTTGAAGGAGCATAGTGGTGCAGACGTGTATCCGTGGGTGCAGAGTAGAATCTGAGATGAGCCAAGGCACAGACGAGAGAAGGACCCAGATGACAGCTATAACCGGACTCCGTAATTATAAGGTGAAGTCTGTCCTGCTATTATAGATTGCATCTATACTAACTCTTTCCTTTACTTTTCAGGCTATGCTTAGATTGTTAGGTAGTATTGTGACTTTATAATATAATGTTTTCTTTATCTGTTATTGTGTAATAAAGGGACCCCAGTTTGTAACGAAAACATACTTGAGTATTGTTTCTATGATAAAGCTAACCTTTCTTTACAGCCAGGTGCTATTGTATGGAAGGATGAGCGATTCCCTTCCTACAGGTAACTGATGTGGGAGATTGATGTGAGTTTTATGTCAGGGAATAATTCTTAAGTGTAACAATTTGGCAGTTCTTGTGTGAGAGGATCGGATCTCTTATCTATCACATGAGGGATAACAATTTATATAAGATAGACTCCCAGTAAATATTAGGTATAAAGAAACTTCCCCAATAGAGAGAGAGAAGAAGGTATTATTAGGACAGTGAGATCGCTCAAGATAGGGCGTTAATGAGAGCACCAATTTGGATTGGTGTGTAATGAGATTGCTCAAGATAGGGCATTAGTGAGAGCACCGATTGGGGATGGTGTGTAATGAGATCGCTCAAGATAGGGCGTTAATGAGAACACCAATTGTGGTTGGTGTGGTATTGTGAGCTGCTCTCCACCATGAGAAGGAGGGTAGATTAGTCCGGGCCAGATTGTCGCGGGGCTATCAGGTAAGATCATAGGATGGGACATGGAATTCGTAGTTATTAGTGACTATTCTTAGTAATCCCTTAGATCTAGCAGTGTTTTTGATGATATAAGCTTGTATATTGTGAGTGCCCCATTCCCGGGTAAGTATTCAGGAACCATTGTAAATAGGGTCCGGGAAGGGATGGTGTTACGTTTTGGCCGGGTTGGTTGTATTTAGGTGAGTGGGTGATTCTTGGTCTGAGAATCCGGTCATTACAACCATGTACACCCAAAGAATGGACCATGTTGCTGGGGAGCCCTAAACAGATTCTCAGAAATACAAGGTTTAGGCGGATCCAATTCTATAAAGTCCACAGAGCATATCTATCCCAGATAAACTCAATAGGTATTTTAATAGAGTGGAAGCTTGTTGCCCGCGATGCAAAATGATAGACGCCGATCTCCTACATATCTTATGGTCATGCCTCAAACTGCAAGGCTACTGGCACAGAGTGATTCAATTGTTGACCGCAAGCACAGATAGGGCTTTGGCGAGTAAGTGCGAGGCCTAAATTAAGGGATATTTCCCAGAAAAAAGAAACACAAAGCCTCCTCTTGATTTTTAGGATGAACAGTCAAAATATCTAGTCCAAAATATCGAATGGACAGAATGTAGACATCAAAAATATTGTTTTAAAGGTAAGAAATGTAATATCGAATGTTAAAAATATAGAAAGTTAAAATGTTGAAGTATATAATATAGGTTATTAAAATTATCGATTTTTTAATAATATCAAATTTTCTATAGTGTTTTTTATGTTATTATATGTGTGAAAAGTGTGTATTTATGTTATAATTAATTTTAATTAATGAATTTTGTTTTTATAATTTTTGCGTGATTTAATTCTGTAGCGGGTTGTGGGTTTATAGAGGAATAGGGTGGGAAGTAATTTAATTATAATTAATTAAATATGTACATTTATTTATTGGTATTAATTTTTTATTAATTGTTAATTCATTTATATTTGGTAATTAATTAAATTGTAATTGGTAATTAATTTTAATTAATTGATTAATTGCTAATTATGTTATTTTTACTAATTTATTTTCTGTAGTGGGTTGTGGGTTTATAGGGGAATTGGGTGGGAAGTACTTTAATTATAATTAATTAAATATGTAAATTTATTTATTGGTATTAATTTTTGATTAGTTGTTCATTAATTTACATTTGGTAATTAATTACATTGTAATTGGTAATTAATTTTAATTAATTGATTAATTGCTAATTATGTTATTTTTACTAATTTATTAACTGTAGCGGGAAGTGGGATTATAGGGGAATTGGGTGGAAAGTAATTTTATTATAATTAATTAAATATGTTAAATTATGTATATGTATTTATTTAGAATTAGTTGTTAATTACGTTTTTAAGGGTAATTAATAACATATTAATTGCCAATTAATTTATTTAATTGATTAATTGCTAATTATGTTAATGTTACTAATTTATTTTCTGTAGCGGGTTTTGGGTTTATAGGGGAATAGGGTGGGAAGTAATTTATTTATAATTAATTAAATAATTAAATTTATTGAATTGTATTTAATTCGAATTAATTGTTAATTAATTTTAAATTATTAAATAATTAATTGTTAATTTGTAATTAATTTGTATGAATAGGTAACTAATTGTAATAATTAATGTTAATTACTAATTTTAATAGATTAATTATTATATTATATTAAATTGGTAATTACTTTTAAATATTTTTTTATAGATATTTATTTATGTTTTTTTAAATAATATATGAAGTATTTACTTTCCCTAATGTTGCACTCTCTGGAGTGGGAATAGTAATTTTAACCCTTACGCTATCCAATGCTTTCCCTACTGTTGCACTCTTTGGAGTGGGAATAGTAATTTTGACCCCTACGCTATCCAACGCTTTCCCTACTGTTGCACTCTTTGGAGTGGGAATAGTAATTTTTACCTCTACGCTATCCAACGCTTTCCCTACGGTTGCACACTTTGGAGTGGGAATAGTAATTTTGACCCCTACGCTATCCAACGGTTTCCCTACTGTTGCACTCTTTGGAGTGGGAATAGTAATTTTTACCTCTACGCTATCCAACGCTTTCCCTACTGTTGCACCCACTGGAGTGGAAATAGTAAATTTTACCTCTACGCTATCCAACGCTTTCCCTACTGTTGCACCCACTGGAGTGGGAATAGCAAATTTTACTTCTACGCTATCCAACGCTTTCCCTACTGTTGCACCCGCTGGAGTAGGAATAGTAATTTTAACCCCTACGCTATCCAATGCTTTCCCTACTGTTGCACTCTTTGGAGTGGGAATAGTAATTGTTACCCTTACGCTATCCAACGCTTTCCCTACTGTTGCACCCACTGGAATGGGAATAGTAATTTTTACCCCTACGCTATCCAACGCTTTCCCTACTGTTGCACTCTTTGAAGTGGGAATAGTAATTCTTACCCCTACGCTATTCAACGCTTTCCCTACTGTTGCACCCACTGGAGTGGGAATAGTAATTTTTACCCCTATGCTATCCAACGCTTTCCCTACTGTTGCACTCTTTGGAGTGGGAATAGTAATTTTAACCCCTACGCTATCCAACGCTTTCCCTACTGTTGCACCCAGTGGAGTGGGAATAGTCATTTTTACCCCTACGCTATCCAACACTTTCCGTACTGTTGCACCCACTGGAGTGGGAACAGTAATTTCTACACTTCCGCTATTGTACGGTAATGATATTGGATATTATTTAATTAGATTATGTTACTAAATATATATGTTTTAACAAATATGTTTAAAAAAATGTTTTAGAACTTTCATTAATTATTTAATTATTATAAGTTAATTTAAGTATTTTTAAGTATATTTTAGTAATTAATTTTTAACAATAATTTAATTTAACATTGTTTTTAAAAGAGGGGGCGCTAGAGGGCGCACTAGCTGATGGCCGCACTCTAGTGAGGCTCTGGCAGCCTGGCCAGCAGGATCCTGAAATTATCCTTATATCCTGCGACTGGACGCCCGATCGTTGCGGTGTTGGTGTCCCACCTCGAGATACTGCTCCGGTCCAATTCTGGGAGCGATCCGACCTTGTATGCCTGAGTTGCGGGGCTATACGTCTGGACCGGTGGATGCTGCTGCGGAGCGCTGCTGAGGTGTCCGGTTACCGACCCACGCGAGGCCGCGGCTCTCCACGAGGCGGCTGGGCCTTGGGACTGGGAGGCCTGATTTCCTGGAGGCGGGTGCTGCTGGGGGCCCTCGAGCGACATCGGAGGTGAGTCTCTCCCCCTACGAGGCCACTGCGGTGTGCGGAGAGGCGCCGAGCTTCCCTGGTAGACCACAGAGGGTCGGAGGGACCTACACGACGTGCGCCTCTCTCTGCCGAGCGAGGCGGCCATCTCCCCGGCCTTGCCCCCCGTGACTCCGCAACTACCTCTGGACGCCTGGAGGCTGGGGCTTTGGACACCACGGCGGACATTCAAAGGGCATAGGGATTACCCAGCCTACAGGTACTGCCCTGCATATTTGGCGCGTTGACTCCCTACTGCGCCCGGCGGCCTACCACCAACCCACGCAGACTCTCCCTGTGCTCCGGACTGAGGGGACTGCTGCAGCCTCCCACCACCTCACCCATAGCAGCTACTCCGGTGCGGGGGCTCTGGGGGCAGGAGACAGCCTGTGACACTGCGAGCCTAGGGTGGGAGATACCGCCCTGGACGAGATTGCTGATTAGGGAGCCATCTGGATACGCAAACTGTGCTGGGAGCAGCAGGCACGCACACTAGAGCCAGTCGCAGTGCCCGTGGGGGTGCTCACGACCGCGACACGATGGGCAAAAATTATAATAAACAGCCCAAGCTCTCTTTTGAACCGGCGGCTGCCAAGAAACCACTACGCAGCATGGCGGGGACCAGTGGAGCCCCAGGATCTTCGGGCGCTGAGCCCCCCTCTGCCCCCCTGGCCCCGGAGCTCAGGCAGATGATGGAGGAAATGCGGCAGGGCTTCGCTACGATAGTTGAGAAGGTCGACCGATTATCGTCCAGAATGGATGGGGTTGCGCAGAAACTAGAGGTCCATGAGGAGCGCCTGGGGGAGGCGGAGAGACGCATCTCTACCACGGAAGACACGACCGCTGCCCACGACACGCGCCTGACTAGAATGGATAACATCCTGAGAGTGATAGCGGCGAAGAACGAGGAGTTGGAGGCGAGGAGCAGACGCAACAACATACGCGTCACGGGGGTTCCGGAGTCCACCAACACGGGGCGCATGGAGGACTACGTGGAGCGCATCCTCCTTACAGCAGTGGGTAAGGAGGCCTTTTCCAGCCAATTTATTGTAGAGCGGGCACATCGCTCCCTGGGCCCGATCCCCAAGCCAGGAATGCAGCCGCGACCCATCATTGCCCGGTTACTTAACTACCGGGACCGCGACACGGCACTGCGTGCAGCCCGCACAGCGCGGAACCTAACTTGTGACGGAGTACAGTTCTCCCTGTACCCGGACTTTACGCCAATGGTGCAGGACCAGCGGAGGAAATTCCTCGACGTGAAGAAAAAACTGCGGGACATGCAAGTTGACTATGCGCTTCTGTACCGGCGCGACTCCGGGTGACCCACCAGGGCAAACAACACTTTTTTACAAATCCGCAGCAGGCCGAGGACTATGTCCGGCGGCTACGTAACACCAGAAGGGACAGGCGAAGCGAGGATGAAGAAGGGGCAGACGTCGGCCCTGCCGAACACGTGGCGCCCTAGCTGTGTCCTTCTGAACAGCTGACCAGTGACGCCACGTACTGGAATGGAGATTTGAGTTGCCTGCTGCCGGTGAGGAGACCTCGCACTGCCGGTAGGGGCTTGACTGTTGGATCTGCTGCGTCGATGGTCACAGGCGGGAGACCACTGCCTTTGCATATTCCTGCCCCTCTGCTGGAGTTGATCTGAGACTGGGCGAACTGAGGGCAGCGGTGGGACTGGTTTGACCAGCGGTTGCTCCTGGGAAGATCCTCCTGGTTTTTTCTTTTTTTTTTTTGGTAACTTTTCCGGCAAGAGGGGGTGGGTTGCGAGACACTGACTTGATGTGGGGGTACTGGTCTGCAGGGGCAACATATGCCAGGCGTCACCCCACCTTCTCTGTCTTCTCCGTATGGCGCATGCGGGTCGAGGGGGGAGTGTTGGGGTGCTGGAGTGCATTCCTCTAGTGGCCTTAGGAGGGGATTCCCCAAACGGTTTTTCTAATGTTCTTGGTTGTTGGGGTCTGGGAGGGGGGTGGGGATGTAATACTGGCAAGATTGGGTTGCTTCAGTGGGTGGGGGGGAGCTGGAGAACGGGAGCTGAACAGTTGTGCATGGGGGGAGGACTGGGACGTGGATGCTGAGTTGCAAGTTGTTGTTGACAGTAGAAATGATGTTACGTATGACATACTTGACAAGTGTGCGGATACTGGAATTCGTATGTGTGGACAGTTGGATGTTTGTGTCATTGCATCAGGTGCATTTCAACCGAGGGCTACAGCATTAGCCATAAGCTTCTATCAGGGATATGATGTCAAACACAGGTGATGATACGTCGAATACTGACTCCATAATGTCCTGGAATGTTCGTGGCCTTAATAACCCTCGTAAATGTAGGAATGTTATTGCTTATTTAGATCGGCACCATGTGCAAATAGCGATGCTCCAGGAAACCCACCTCAACCCGAATGGTGTCCCTAAGTTTGCGAGCAGGTGGGCGAGTGTGAGAGTGTTTTCCTCCTACTCCACGTACTCTAGGGGGACTGTTATCCTAATCAACAAACGACTGTCGTTTCAAAGGCTGGGTGAACGGGTGGATAGGGAGGGGAGATACGTCATTCTTTGGGGGAGATTGGGCACTGATGTGATAATATTTGTGAACAGCTATGCGCCTAATGTAGACACTCCTGGCTTCTTTTTGTCGCTGTGGGGCCACGTGCTGGAAATTGAGGCCACTCACATTCTCTGGGGGGGAGACTTCAACCTATCGCTATGTCCTATGACGGATAGATCGGACGGTAGCATACAGTACAACACAAACGCCAGGGACACACTTCGGGGCATACTGACAGAGGCTGGGCTAGTGGATAGCTGGAGGCACACACACCCGACGATTAGGGAAGGTACACATTTTACAGCACATGCAGGCTCGTGGGCACGGATCGATTACTGCTTTGTCTCTCGGGGCCTAGCTGGGGGAGTCATTCGGGTGAAACATCTGCCTCGTACCTACTCGGACCATTGTCCTATCTTGACGGTCTTGGAGATGCCGGGGTATGCTAAGGTGCGTCCGCCGTGGCGGCTCTTTCCCTCGGCCTTGCTAGACCCTGTCTTTAGACAAGAATTAGGGGAGGAGATTGAAGCCTTTTTTCCAAGAAACAAAGGGTCGGTCGACAAGGTCGAAACAATCTGGGAGGCCTTTAAGGTGACAGTAAGGGGGATCACGATCTCTAAAAGTTGCGGTATTCTGAGGGATATTGTACGCGCGCTACGTAAACTTGAAACAGAGCTTAAGGTGCTGGAGGCACGGATGGTTGATGACCCCTGCCCTGATCTCGCGGCGCAGTTCAGGACACTACTGTCCACCTATGAGGAGGAAGCGGCCAGGGAATCGAAATTCCGGGGCAAATACTGGACTGCTAGACGCTACTGTGAGGGGGATCGGCCGGGGAAGGTGCTGGCTGCTCTCACTAGGCACCAGCGCTTCGCCACCCATATCCTGGAGATCTCTGATGGGGAGGGTAGGACACACCAGGATTCCTTAGGGATTCAAAATACCTTCCTACAGCACTACCGGCGTCTCTATTCCACGCGGCAGACAGGTGAGGTGGAGTTCGGTACTTTTCTGGACGACATTGCACTTTGTTGGCTCAGCGACAGCGATAGGGCGTTCTTGGGATGCCCGTTCGAACTGGACGAAATCAGGGAGGCGATCATGTCCCTTAGCAATGGCAAAGCGACGGGGCTAGATGGCCTACCGGCCGAATTTTATAAATGTTATATCGACATCATGGCGCCGGTGTTGAAAGAAGTTTTCGAGGACTCGCTCGAGGTAGGGATACTGCCGGGCTCCATGAGGGAGGTGGCGATCACGTCACTCCTGAAGCCGGGGAAGGATCCGAAGGACACAGATGCCTATCGCCCCCTGTCGCTACTGAACTGCGACGCGAAGATCCTGGCTAAAGTCCTGGCGACTAGGTTGTCCCTCCTTATGAACACCTTGGTGCTGCCGGACCAATCTGGCTTTGTCCCGGGGAGAGCTACATCCCATAACTTGCGTACGCTGTTCTCCCTCATACCCACTATATCGCCTGACTTGCCGATCGCTGCGGTGTTTCTGGACGCCACTAAGGCGTTCGATTCGGTGGAATGGGGTTACTTACTAGCTATATTGAATAGAATGGGATTCCCCCGGATCTTTGTGGCCTGGGTGAAGCTGCTCTACACTTCGCCGGTTGCCAGGGTTGTCGTCAATGGGGCGCTCTCGACACAGATGCCGATCACGAGAGGGACTAGGCAGGGTTGCCCCCTGTCACCCCTGCTGTTCGCCCTAGCGATAGAACCACTGGCCTGTAGAGTGCGACAGTTGCACAAGGCCAGTGCCTTTAATTGTCACCAGCGGCAGATAAGTATCTCACTCTATGCGGATGACGTTACTCTGTACGTGCGTCACCCACAAGATCACCTTAATTCGCTACTGAGGGAGTTTGTGGCATTCGGCGGCATATCCGGGGTACATATAAACTGGAAGAAGTCGCAATTTTTCCCCCTCACGACATCGGTAGCCAGGTTTCCGCTGGATTACCCCCTGGAATGGTGCAGCTCTGACCTACGTTACCTGGGTATAGAGGTGTCGCTCGATAAAGACGAGACTATCCGGTCGAATTACGGGGTGGCTATCTCGCAGTTAACGGATAATGTGTCCCGCTGGCGGGCCCTACCGATCTCAATGGTGGGTAGAGCTTCCCTGATCAAGATGGTTGTCCTCCCACGGTTCTTATATTTATTCCAAAACATTCCCTACTATCCGGGGGCCTATTTTTTTAAACGGCTCCGTTCTGAGCTTTTGCGCCTTTTTTGGGGTGGAAAGCAGCCACGCCTAAGCTGGAAGGTCTTGACGCAGCCATACGATAGGGGCGGGTTCGATGTGCCCGACATGGAACTATACTTTCTTAGTGCTCAGGCTCAACACTCGTACCACTGGGTTAACCCCGCTCCCTTCATGCCACAGGTCGCTGCTGAAGCCTGGGTCGTGCATCCGCTCCCGCTTAGAGGCATGTTGATGGGACTGATTGGGGATATTGAGACGCCTGCTACCACTGTGACTTGCACTGTCGATGCCTGGCGGAGAGTGACTAAATTACTGGACGCCCCCATGCTTTATTCACCGGCACTGCCCCTTGCATACCACCCGAAACTTTCCCTTCTACTGGAAAACGGATTCCGATCCATGTGCAAACGCGTGCACCTTAGTACGTGGGGTGACCTATTTCAGGAAGGAACATTCCGCACTAGGGAACAGATATTCCAGAATACACCCCCGACGCCCATGGAGGCGTTTTACTACATCAGGCTCCGGCAGGGTATGCGGGACATACTCCCCAACTTCCCGGACGAACCTGGGACGGTACTACCATTGCATGTCCTGCTCATATCAGATGGCAAGCACCTAGTGTCTAAATTATATGCCGCCATACGTGGGCAACGCCCGCTGATGCTGCCGAAGGCTCAGACTAACTGGGACGCTGAGCTGCCCTCAGCAATCACAGATGAGCAGTGGAACTATTGCTGCTCTGTCACGGCCAGAGTCTCCTCCAGCTGCCGGCTGAAAATTATTCATTACAAGTTTGTGCAGCGCTACTATTATACCCCAGTCAGGAAACTTCGGTTTCGGCTCTCGGAGGATGACAGGTGCGCTAGATGCCGGGCGAGCGGCGCGGATTTCCTTCATCTGGCCTGGGAATGTGGAGCCGTACAAACGTATTGGGAACAGGTACACGCCGCACTCCAAATAATGATAGATGGCCCATTGCCCATGGAGCCAATAGTGATGCTGCTAGGTTATACCAAACATGTGCCCAAGCCGGATCGCAAATTTGTGGACATTGCGTTACTCCTTGCTAAGCGGAGAATAGCGTGTAGGTGGGGTAGGGGGAGAGCGCCAAAATTTAAGGAGTGGCTCGACGACCTCACATACAGCCAGGACCAGCACGGCGTCTATGCAGAACTGTTGCCTGCCCGTTGCAAGCCTAGCGATTTGTGGTCTCCCTTGCAGGTGTACTTGCTGTCCCAGGCGACACTTAGTGACTCCTCTGGTGAGGACGAGCCGGTCCCGGGCCCATGAGCATATTGTTAATGTGTATTGCACTCACCACACCACTTCACACATTGCGGGAGGACGTTCACACCGACTACCATACAACAGGTGGCCGTGCCGGCTGGGAAATCTATGATGGTAGGGGGGCTGGGAACACCCGAAGGCCTTGTAACGATGATGGGGGCTGGGACCTCTCACGTTCATTCATTACTTGGGATAGAGATGGTAAACACACACACTGATAGCCACACATGGTCACCGATGCAGTCGGCGCTTGAGAGAGAGGACCGTTTTGCAAGGCTTGGCTCTGTGATACGACCCGGACATCTCCACACTAGACATTAACTGCACTGCCTAGCATGGATGCGCATACTTGGGATGCCTATGGGACATTGCATCATATTGGGACACAGCCGGCTGACAGGACTGTTCGCAGGCGGGTGGGGGTTGGTGATGAGAGCTACTACCGCCACTTAAGGCCTGTCCTCATGCCTAACTACGGGCATGGGGGAGGGTTATTCATCCTCTGTACCCCCTTAACTGTGGATGGGGGGGCTGTTCATTGTGTTCTGACATCCCATTTGTGTACACATGGCGCTGTGTATGTATTGTATTGGGCCGTGCGAAGCTGATATCCCTCTCTTGATGGTACCATGACTATGGTTCTATTGGATTGCAGATGCTGTCATTGTCATGTTATTTTATGCTGTACGTAACTAATAAAAAGGTTTAAAAAAAAAAAACATTGTTTTTAAAAAAGTCGATATTTTTATAAACTATATTTTAGTAAACGATATTTTTTACTCAATATTTTTGTACTTACCTGTTTGTAGATACAAACTCGATATTCTGTCTGTCGATATTTTGTCAACGATGTTTTTGATAGTCGATATTATGTCCCTCGATATTATGTCAGTGATCCGATTTTTAGACCAGGGTTTCGTGGTGGCCAAAAGACTTGTTACACGCCGCTGGAAAGCAGAAAACGCCCCATCGCTGAAAGCCTGGTCTCAGTCTATGCTGAACTGGGCCAAGGCTAAGGCTGTCTCTTTGTTAAGGGAAGTTACGCTAGGACTGAGCAAGCACCCCTTTTCAACAACCTGGAACACAATTCTGATGCTGCTTCAAGTAGCAATAACTCCGGACAACCCCCCAGACATTCCTAAAACCAACTAATGCTGCCTACACGTAGGTTGTAACGTGACCTGACAACAATGTGGTCTGGAACACCAACACATATCACGCACACTGAACCAGCATGTAGTATTATGATACTGAGGTTGACACATTCAAACTTGTGAAAAAGGCATTGTTGTAGCAGACTAAGCATGGGCGAATTTTGCGGATCTCGCGTTCGCGAATTTTGCGGATTTGCGAACTCGCAATCCGCAAAATCCGCGAATTCCCGCGAATTTGCGGATTTTTTTTTTTGTGTGTTCGCAATTGTTTCTGCCAGTTCGCGAGGATTTGGTACTAGTTCGCAATTGCGAACTTACTTGTCGGCTCGCAACGGTCGCGACTATGTTGTTTCTACGTCTGGTTCATCATCACAGCCTCCCAGCACCCTCTGTTTTACCACTGGCACCCTCTCTTTGACCCATGCCACCCTCTGTTACATCAATGCCACCCTCTGGTTCATCATCACTGTAGAAGATGGGGGGGAAAAGCAAGCCCATCTGCCCTGCTTGAACTGACATGAATTAATTTGGGGTTAGTTTATTAACAACACCTGCCCTGCCCCAACTGACAATAATGAATTAGGGGCTAATTAATGTGTCACTGAAAGAATTTAAAGTTCCAGCCTGGCACCTGCTTGTCTGCTCCTTTAGCTGTAAATCAGGACCTTTGTGGCATACAGTTAAGGTCAGAGCAGGGTCACACAATAGTTGCAAGCAGGCAACCGAATTCTGGAGGGCCCCCTCAGGAAGCACTACAAAGAATCGTTACAAATCATGAGGTTGACCTTTTGCACCTGCTCATTGCTTTTGCTTTTGCTGAAATCGTTTTTCGGTTTTTTTCGCGCTATTCGCGGGGCGCGGCGTCGTGCAAAACCGACCTTGGAAGCCGCCAATTCGTGCGAATGAGCATTTTATTTTTTTGCGGCTTGTTGTTTCGCGAGTTTTTTTGCAGTATTCGCGAGCCGCTTGCAGCGCAACACGCGAATTTACCCCAAGGTCGAGTACGGGCACGGCCATTTTGTTTGCGTGACGTATTTCCGTTTCCGCCCGCTATGTATAATCTCGCGCAGTAAGCGCATTGCGAGTAGAGGTTCGCACGAGATCGCGTGGGAAATCTAGAGGTTCGCACGAGATCGCGAGGAAAATCTCGCGCGAACTTACTTTCGCGCTCGTGAACGGGCGCCGGCCATCTTGTTTTTCATTCATTTCCTGTGTCTGGGCATGGTGTTTAATCCTCTTGGTATCTTTGCCATCCTTTGCATGTTTTCCGTTTTTTTTTTACGATTATGCTTCTTATCTATCCCTCTCTTTTCCTAGCTGTATATTTTTGTCTTTTCTGCTATTTTTCTTTACTTTTAAACTACTTTTTTAAACTCTTTTCTTTTCTTCTTCCCTATCCTATTCTTTCTTAATTTTCTACTTCTTCCTACCTTACCTGCCCAGACCATGGTCAAGCCAGGCGCCGTGAAGCTGCCCAGGCACTTGAGGGCCGCAGCAGCGGCGGGGAGTAGTGCTGGACCCAGTGGCAGGACAGCATGCGGGAGATTGAGGGGGGAGCAGGTGACGCGACGGGAGATATTCAGCCCAGAGGAAGTGGGCGCGCTGGTCTACTTCGTCCAGCGCCGCCTGCCCAGGACCATTGCGGGAGGCGGCAGGATCGCGGCCGGCGGCTACAACATGCGGGAGCGCCGGAAGCGGTGGGAGAAGGTGTGCTGGGCCATATCCCACCTCTACGGGGTCCAGCGCACCTACAGCCAGGTCACCCATCGCTGGACGGACCTCCTGGACCGCGAGCGCGACCTGCTGGACCAGCTCGGCTTGGAGATCCCCGGGCTTGGTGAGTAGTAGTAGCCATTTAATCACTCACTACTATGATGTTTTCTCCTGCTCTGTGTTGTTGTATTGCAAATATTTGTTTTTTACATGGAGCAAGCCAATAATGCCGCTGATGACGATTACATTGTAGTTAAATTATATTTCAAAATCTTCTGTGCATTTCAGGTGCACTGCTCTCCTTCTCAGTGGCGTTGCTACTATGCCTATTTGTTTTCTATTTCGTGGTCTCATTGGCCTGAGTAACTATTATGTATGAGTGTACTTTACAGAACTCCGTAATGCTAGACACTAGGGGGCAGATTACATTTACAAGCCCCTTGCGCCACGTTTACGTTGCCTTGCGTGACGCAACAGCGGCGTAAACGTGCCGCATCCCTGCGAGTCATTTACAGCATGACGCATCTAGGGAGATGCGTCACGTTATAAAGCCATGGGCCTGCACCACAATGGGTGCGTTCCTAGTACGCAGGGTGGGCGGTCCAGCGGCTGTGCGCCTCGCAAAATTGCCTGCGTGAAATGTACAAGATTTAACGCAGGCACTTCTGCGACGCTGCTACGTCAATTCAATTCCTTATGTCTGCTCGAAGCAGGCGAAAGGACTGACACAGCATGTTAAGTATTGGGTGGCCCTGAGCATTACTGGAGTTGCATTGCGTTGGCGACGTGACTCCAGCGATGCGCCGCTCTTACGTGACGAGATGCGTCACGCAAGTGCCTACCCTTGCGCCAGGGCGCGCCGCATTGTAAATGAGGCACATCTGCCGTGTCGCAAGGGTAGTTTTGCGTGACGCATTTGATCTGGCGCATCTCTGGAGATGCGCCAGAACGCGTAAGTAAGTATGCCCCTAAGGGGCAGAATTGCAATTACCGTCGCATCCCTGCAAAGTAGCAGGGATGCGCCATTAATTGTGCGGCCCGCTACCACCACCAAACATGGTGCGCCGTATTTGCAATGCGGCGCACCATGGGCCCAAAACGTCACCGAAGCTTTACTGCTGGAGTTGCGTCGCAACGATGGCGCAGCTCCATCAATGCTCTGGGGTACCCTATCTCCCCAATGCTGGGTCAAGGCGTACGTCTGCTTCAAGCAGGTGCAGGGTTTGTGTGACGCATCATTGTCCTAAAGGTGACTGATTGATATTTTGTAGATTTCCCTCAGCCACTATTAGGATGTGTTCCAGCGCAGGAATGCCCTCCCTTGCGCCGGAACGCCCCCTGATGGCGCAGGGCTTTATAACGGGATGCATCTCTCAAATGGGTCACGTTGTTATAATATTATACGCCGCACCATGGCGCCCTTTTTTGTTTAGCTGCTGCGTCACAAAAGTCACGCAAGAACGGCGCAAAAGAGCCGCAAGGGCTTAAATCTGCCCCTTCCTTTGTACCCCTGACAATAAGAAAAATAGTGGCGGTGGATTGATAGTTTGACTATTTAAATGACTGGTAATGTAGCAGGCAACTGTTAGTGTTGTCACTGATCTGACTGAAATCACAATGGAGTTTGTCTGTCACTTTGCGTCTTGCCTGCGGACTGCTGCCTGCCAGTCCTAGGTGAACGTTTCAGTACTTTGTTTAGTGAGTTACGTGACTTTCGAAGTCACAGGTCCGCAAATAAATGAAAAGTAACCATAATCAATATAATTTCGCGGAAATATTTTGTTATTGTTCTTTTGAAATGTTTGATTTGGTTGACATTGACAAGCAACAATCATCCATGTTTTCTGTTCTTTCTTTCATGTTGTACGTCAGCTCCCCCCAGGGGCGAGAGGAGGACACAGGAGCAGCAAGTGGCGGATGCTGTTCAACAGGGCCAGGATCGGGCAGGCGAGGGCTCCTCTGCTGGCCCCAGTAAGTTTTCATTTTAGACTAGTACCTATTTTTCCTAGCGTTCCTCATTTGACTTTTTTCAAAATTGTCTTTGCTCTTCTTGTAGACTGTATCTAAATTCTTATCCTGCCTCTACTATGACTCCCTGTGGTATTACTAGATTATTCTTATTAGTCTGTCTGTGTAGCTAACTAAGATTGCACGGTTGGCGAAACTCCCATGATTCTAGTCAGCAATAGCTCTATCAACTTAGTGCAGTCCTCTGGGATTGTCCATAATGTCTTTTGAAGTGTTCTATCTGGACTCATGCTTGCAAAAATTGCAAAACCTTTCGCTCAGTCACTCTAGTCTGGACCAAAAAACACAGATTGTATTTAAGTTTAAAAGCTTTATTAAAAGTAAACACATTTATTAAAATGAAGTCATAATAAAACTAAACGTTTAACTGATAATGGAAAAGTGGTTAGTGCTGACGATTAATTGAAGACATTTCTTGTGGTCGAGCCGAGCTCTCACCTGGTTTCAACTTGATCTTGTTGTTAGAAGTCCATCTTCTGTCTGTGTGGAGAAAAATGGTGCGTGTTAAAAAAACAGCCTTCATCAGTTGTGCCAAAAAGTGCAGCAAGACAACCTTCCCTGGAAAAAGGGACATTTTTTTTAACTTTAACGTAGACAGTCACAAATTACATTGTTTTCACATGTCTTCATTCCTAGACCAAAGACTAGTGACTAGTGAGTGCTTTATTCTAACATTCTTAAATGTACTTTGTAGGTGGAACATCTGGTGGTGGGGCCAGTGTGGAGGTGGTGGTGCTCGACACGGAGGCGGAGGGCGATTCTTCAGGGGAGGAGGCGGCGGCTGTGAGAGTTGAGACGGTGGTGGTGGCGGCCAGAGGTAAGCTCTTATATATTCCTTACTTATTGAGATTGAAGACTAGCTGGGAAGGCAAGAATATGAGATGCATGGCTGGGTGAATGATGAAGCAATGATGGGTGGAAGGACAACAGCCTGGGTGGGTGACACAGAAACTGTATGTGTCCATATACCTGGATCATGCTACTATCTGACTCTTAGATAGCATATGTGTATCTAGAGCAGGGGTACTCCTAGTACGGCCCGCGGGCCGGTGGTGGCCCGGCAAGCCTTCCTTGGCGGTGCGCAGACCTTGCAGACAATCACTGCTCCCCCGGCCCCCACAGAGCAGAGGCTTTTTTGTATTTCACCTGTTAGCGCCCCTGCATCTCCACTCTGACAATCACTGCTCCCCCGGCCCCCACAGAGCAGAGTGGAGATGCAAGGCCACAAAGAGGTGAAATAGAACAAAGCCTCTGCTCTGTGGGGCCGGGCAAGCAGTGATTGTCAGGGTGGAGAAGCAGGGGCACTACAACAAACAAAGCCTCAATAATATGTTAATGGTCTTTTAAAGACCTGTTAAGTACTTTGGTGTTGTTGTCTGTGTGTGCGCGTTGAGGAAGCGGTCTCAACCCGGGCTGAAGGCTGACACAGATAGACACACACACAGTGAGATGACAGAGGGGGAGGGAGAGGGAGGGCAGGAGGGAGAGAGAGATGGAGGGAGGGCAGGAGGGAGAGCAGGAGGGAGAGAGATGTATGTAAATGCTGGGTCTGGTGGCTCAGTGGATGAGGGCATCTGCTGCAGGGACCTGTGTGCAACCTCATGGTCACAAGTTATCGTTTTGCTTTAGCCCCGCCCCCTCTGACTCCGCCCCCACCAGTGCGGCCCTCGGCCCCAAACTACACTGTAAATGTAGCCCCTGAGAGAAAGTTTGTGAGTACCCATGATCTAGAGAGAGTAGACGGTCAGTGGATGAACTAAGTGTAAGTTTGAAGAGCATGTAACACTGCACCCGCACGTCCGTTCCAGTGTAGGAAAGGCAAGGAAAAGAACTTTTAATTTTGTCCAAATACTACCATAAATAGTAGCAGTAGTTTGTATTGCAAGCACTGCATAGATCCGGTTATTATGGTGGCCACTCCCTACCTCTCTTAATAAGTTTAGTAGTACTCAGTCATTCATGTGTGGATGTATCACTGGTCACTCAATAAAAAGCAAAGCACCTAAAGTCATCCCATATATAAGCAAAAACATCCCATGTGAAGTGATAGATAATCAGATTATTTATCTTCTTCAATTTTCCATTTCTAGTACTCATTTCCACTGTAGGGTGAAAGTTAAATTAATTAAGCAGTAGCCCTTGAGTTGTAACAGAGTATTCTCAGTGCCACCCGTAATAGAAAAGTAAGAGCTTCACCACCTGCATGTACTGGACGGGTACAGTAACGCAACGGCAACGCAAGTCTAGGTCACTCCTCATGGCGTGCGTCTCTTTTTCTCGGGTGCAAGTTTACTGCGCTGGCATTATGCCGGCTTGCAGAAAATAACGTACCAATTTTCCAAAACAAGAGATAAGAAGAAGAATAAGACTGGTGTACTTTCATAGTCGACTCCAATGGAAGTCCACAGTGCTCGTAGAATTTGTTCCTTAAACTCCCACTAATGTTAGAGCAAGGATGAAGAAGTGTGAGGTTAGATAGATACTGGCCTCAATAGTTATGTAATGCGCTTGCAAGTTGCTAGTTGTACTGCAACACAAATTTCTGCTGAATGATTGAGTTAATCTTAAAGAGCATTGGTTACAGACTATGTCTTTCTTTCTTCATATAGGTTCTCCTTCCAAACGAACAAGGAGGAAGGAGCTGGCTAGAGCGGCCCGGCAACGGAGGATCGAGGCCACTGTTGCGGAATATCGGCGGCTGGTGGCCCTGGAGGACGAGGAAAGTGTGCAGTCGACAACAACAACAACGTCGTCTGCATCGGCCTCCGTGGCCCCACGGGCTGCCACCCAGCACAGTGGTCCACCCAGACTGAGCCGGGCTGCCAAAGGCAAACGCCACCGCCGAGCAGCAAGGCCAACAGCTGCCTCTCACAGGCATTGCACCTGCAAGGCAGTGAAGGCACGCCTGCGCCGCACTACCCTGATGGTGTCCCGCCTTCAGCAAGAGCTCGCCTTGCTCCGCGAGGAGCATGATGCCCTGGCCCAAAAAGTTAACAGCATCCACCCATAGTGTCCCTTGCCCCTTTTTTCGAGACTTTTGGGGGGTGGGAATTGGGAGTTGGGTTTTTGGGGACTTTTGAAGGACAATCGTTGGGGTTAGGGAGGGTCTTGCGGGAGATTATTTTGTTAGGGATATAAATATACTTTTTCAAACTTTATCTGAGCATACCTGTTTTTTACTGCTTGCCTGGTGGGTGGGGGTTTAACGTTGACTGTTTTCCTGAAAGTTTAGTTCCATTTTCTTCCTTTAAGTGTAAATGCCCAAATGTTTTCAACACTAAGTGCCTCTCACAGACTAAGTGAAGTGAATCCAAGAGTCCTAGGACTTTAGTAGTACTACCTTCAGTCTCTCGTCTCTCGTACTAATACTCCATTATACCCCCAAACCACCAAACGCTTATCTTACCTGTAATTTGTGTTTGAAAGTAGGGCTAGACCCAGGGCTGGCTCCACGGGAAACACTGAATAAGGTTGGCAATCTTGGTCGGATAAAATTTCCTCATAGCGGTGGTACTAGTGGTGTGACACAGTGGCAGTTGCATGCCTATGAAAAAAAAGAAAATGAAATCTGGTTTGTCCTCCTGAGCAATTCAACGGTACAACTGAGAATATAGCAGGTGACAGAAGTACAGTAGAGCAGTGCCACATTGTAGCCTAACAAATGGTAAAGAATAACTACTAATTCGGTTGAAGTTCTTTCACATTAGCAATGGTTCTTTGTCAAGCAGAGTAAGAATATATCCTCGGATTTCTTCACCAGCCTGTTGCTATCACCTTATCCTCCCCAGCAAGTGTGTGGATTTATTGCTGTAATAATAATTTAGTCACACATCAATCAAAACCACACAGCCCGGGGGAAGAGGGTTAGGGTTTGAAAAATGGATGGGTACGGGGGTTTTTGGGAAAGGTTTTGGGAGACAAGAAAAAATAGCACAGCATAGACAAACTATTGTGAACATAAACAAATCTTTGGGTACAAACCTATCCATCAATCTTTGAAAGTGCATGCACTACTGCATGCATGTCAGTGAAAAGTAAGTAGTACATTCGACAACTGTGGAAAGAAAGAATGCGACAGTACAGGGCATAAGGTCTCTGTAGCCAGATACCCGAGAGCCTTGCTGGTCACTATAAATCCATTCACAACAACACTCAATGGGGTTGGTCTGGAAGGTGTCAGGTTTACTCCCCGTGATCCAGTCGATGCAAATATGGTTCCACCTCCAAATGTCACCAACACCCAGAAGTGTAAACACAGGGTGTTCGAGCCATTAGGCGGGGGAGAAAAATAACAAACTAAAATAAAAAATGTGGGATGGGTAAAGGTAGGGTCAGCAGGGAAAGGATACCTGTAACAGAAGACAAGACAGGCATCAGTGAAGTGCTGTCCTAACATACAAGGGTACTCTCATATAGTCTCACTAAATAACCAAGGAAGTAGACAAGTACCTGAGCACCAAGAAAACATGACCTTGGATAGGAAATACTATAGCCCTTCTGCCACAATCTGTGAGGAAGGCCTAAGAAACACATAAACATATAGTTAACGAACACACTCCTGTCGCACCAAACACACTCGCGTTATACTAAGACATCAAACCCACTACTCACAACATACCACAAACATGGTAGAGGACTCAATGTACAAAGGGGGTTCCAAATAGTCAAAGCAAAGATGTATGGTCCAACAAAAAGGAAGAGGGAAACGGTAGTGTGTAGGAAGCAAGAACTACAACACTGCGCTCTCTAAGTAATGACCCAGTAGAGAATCTTTGGTGAAGGTCAAACAGAAAAACGTAGTTGCGACCACCACTGAATTCTGCCAACAACACACCCCACGGTGCACTACACAAAGAGAACTGGGGTAGCCTGTAGTTACCTCACTACATGCCCAGTTATGGAGGTCCTTTGAAATACACAGTTATACAACGGAGACGCGTAGTTGTCCTTACTACCGCGCTCCGTTTTAATAGTACAAAAACGATCCCCGATGTGAACGCTAACACGTGGTATAGACCGCCACAGTGCTCCGCCACACACAATTCAACCAAACAGGAATTCATCAAAGGTAGAATTCTGTTAGAAAACAGTCACAGAACCTCCCTTAACAATCCGTTCAGGCAGTAATCAGCTGACCGCACGGGCGGCCGAAGAGTTTAGAGCGGCTTTACCTGAAGACGCGTGAAGTCCGTCTACCGCCAAGGACAGAACACGGAAGCGCTCCCCACTGAGCCTCAGGGGGGGGGGGGAAGGTGATAGTCCACAGGAGACACGATAGAAAAGCATGCAGAGCGTCCGCTCTCATGCCGGTGCAGAACAGAAACCAGAATAACGCGCAACAGGTAGCGCGTCTGTTCCCCAGATAAACTTCCTGCAAGTCTCCCGCCTACTCATGGGAAATGTAGTTTCATAGTACGGTAGGCGCATAGGGGCTGCGTAACCTGACAGAAGGTATAGTAGATAGAAAAGGAGAAATTGCTTTTTTTCTAGGTGTCCCCTCACTCACCAGGGTTGCCCCTTGGTGACATGCTTCATCATTGGGGCCATCCCAGTCCTCTACGGCCTGGGGCGTGCTGCGACTTGCGAATTACGTAGGAGCACTTACAAATGACTATGTGTGGTGCAGATGTGATAGTGGAGTGGACTAAGTTATGTGTTAAGGGATCAATTTAGAAGCCTAGAGAGAGCCAAGAAATGCAGTCACAGTCAGAGAAAAAGGCAAGGGATACTGTATCTATGTGGTTGTAGTGGTCCTGTTGGAAGTGGTAAGTAAGTTGCCTGCAGAAAAAAAATCCTCCTATTAGCGGCACTCCTCCATTGCAGCCGACGCTTCGTCCATCGATGTTGGTCACCAGAAGACACCCTGTAAAAAAAAGCACAGCATAGACAAACAATTGAACATAAACAATTCTTTGGGTACAAACCTATCCATCAATCTTTGAAAGTGCATGCACTACTGCATGCATGTCAGTGAAAAGTAAGTAGTACATTCGACAACTGTGGAAGAAAGAATGCAACAGTAAAGGGCCTATGTGTAAATTATTGATAACGATATTCAACATAAGGTCTCTGTAGCCAGATACCCGAGAGCCTTGCTGGTCACTATAAATCCATTCACAACAACACTCAGTGGGGTTGGTCTGGAAGGTATAGTAGATAGAAAAGGAGAAATTGCTTTTTTTCTAGGTGTCCCCTCACTCACCAGGGTTGCCCCTTGGTGACATGCTTCATCATTGGGGCCATCCCAGTCCTCTACGGCCTGGGGCGTGCTGCGACTTGCGAATTACGTAGGAGCACTTACAAATGACTATGTGTGGTGCAGATGTGATAGTGGAGTGGACTAAGTGATGTGTTAAGGGATCAATGTAGAAGCCGAGAGAGAGCCAAGAAATGCAGTCACAGTCAGAGAAAAAGGCAAGGGATACTGTATCTATGTGGTTGTAGTGGTCCTGTTGGAAGTGGTAAGTAAGTTGCCTGCAGAAAAAAAATCCTCCTATTAGCGGCACTCCTCCATTGCAGCCGACGCTTCGTCCATCGATGTTGGTCACCAGAAGACACCCTGTCCACTGCCTGCCTGATGCTGAATTGTGGCTCGCTACTGTGAAGCCTGACTCCATCCTTTTTTCCCCATTGCAGAGACTGAAACCCGGCCTGTAATTATTCAACGAAAAACAGGAAGTGATA
The DNA here is from genome assembly GCF_964263255.1 of Lissotriton vulgaris. Lineage (NCBI taxonomy): Eukaryota > Metazoa > Chordata > Amphibia > Caudata > Salamandridae > Lissotriton > Lissotriton vulgaris. The sequence continues at coordinate 224,327,578 of NC_141693.1, read as the reverse complement.
TAATATTACAACACCACTGATAAATAAATATAAGGTATGTAGGCTGTGGAGTGCAAAAAGTCACAATTTGATTTTCCTAGTAGACAGTACAATATTTTTGAAAGTGCGTACTCTGAGTCACCTTTTGAAGGATAAATAAGTATGGGCAAATTAATGTAGCGGATCTTGCCCCTCAAGCTAGGTGTACTGTAAACTGTGTTTTAGAACAAAATTAGATCTTCCTAGCAGTGCTCCCACCCAGACCCTTACTAAAGCTAGTCGCAAAAATGTAGAAGACCCCAAATAAAATCTCAAAAAACGAGGCCTAGCAGAAAACTGGTGACAAAACTTACTTTGAAAGTAAAAGTAGGCCGAAGTACCCCCTTCCTAATTACCCATTACCCACCGTGGATTGCATTCAAACCACTTGCAAGCAACCAAGAAAAAGTAGCCATAGCCAGCATCGCTCCAAGACTCGAAATCCCCCCCACTCAAACACATGCAATAGAAATACTGCTAACCCTAACGAACCCTAAGTTAAGAATAGTGGCAAAGGCTTTCTTTACCTATGCCAAATCCCCCCTTTCCCACCATGGATTTTCTTCAAATGACTTGCAACCAAAATTACACATTCTCACGAGTGCTCTAAGACCCCAGAACTCAGTTGGAAAAATCTAGAACACCCCGAAACACATGCAATCCTGCTGCTAGGGCTAACCCTAACGAACCCTAAGTTACAAAAAGTGCCAAAACTAAAGGCTTTTCCGCGCGGATTTTGTCCCAACCACTTCTACCCGGTATTAGACCTTCCCAGGAATGCCCCAAGACCCGGCAACCCACCCGCCAAGAAGCATAACACCCCCAAACAGGCCAAAAGCAAAATCTCATACTTGCAATATTTCTGGGCCTTCGGTCCAAACGCGCTGCGTAGCTAGGCCATAAGTCGGGGTTGGCACGACGGATTTCCTGAAAAGCAAATGCAATCAAGATTAGAGTGTCCCAGCAATGCTCCCAGACCACGAAACTCACCCACAAACAGACGGAACCCCCCCTAAGAGCACCTCAAAGGCAAGCAAGTCATCAAAAACACAAAAAAAATTCCGCCTGGGATTTGGTCCAAAACACTTTTATCCGGTATTAGAGCTTCCCAGCAATGGCCCCAGAGCCGTCAACCCAGGAGAAAACGAGTAGAAGACCCCCAAACAGCCAAAGAGCAAAAGTACAAAAATGGGGACTTAGTCAATTTTTCACAAATTTCCCAAATCACTCCGCGCGCGCTCTGCAGCTAGGCCCTAAGTCCCCTCTGCCACCATGGATTTGCTTCAAACCTCTTGCAAAGTAAAGTATATATAGCCAGCAGTGCTCCCAGACCACGAAACTCACCCACAAACACCAGGAAGCCCCCCAAACAGGCCCCCGAAAACGCTACATAGAGCAAAATGTCAGAAATAGCCCAAAAAAAAATCGGTCTGGATTTTGTCCCAACCACTTCTACCCGGTATTAGACCTTCCCAGGAATGCCCCAAGACCCGGCAACCCACCCGCCAAGAAGCATAACACCCCCAAACAGGCCAAAAGCAAAATCTCATACTTGCAATATTTCTGGGCCTTCGGTCCAAACGCGCTGCGTAGCTAGGCCATAAGTCGGGGTTGGCACGACGGATTTCCTGAAAAGCAAATGCAATCAAGATTAGAGTGTCCCAGCAGTGCTCCCAGACCACGAAACTCACCCACAAACACCAGGAAGCCCCCCAAACAGGCCCCCGAAAACGCTACATAGAGCAAAATGTCAGAAATAGCCCCAAAAAAAATCGGCCTGGATTTTGTCCCAACCACTTCTACCCGGTATTAGACCTTCCCAGGAATGCCCCAAGACCCGGCAACCCACCCGCCAAGAAGCATAACACCCCCAAACAGGCCAAAAGCAAAATCTCATACTTGCAATATTTCTGGGCCTTCGGTCCAAACGCGCTGCGTAGGTAGGCCATAAGTCGGGGTTGGCACGACGGATTTCCTGAAAAGCAAATGCAATCAAGATTAGAGTGTCCCAGCAGTGCTCCCAGACCACGAAACTCACCCACAAACACCAGGAAGCCCCCCAAACAGGCCCCCGAAAACGCTACATAGAGCAAAATGTCAGAAATAGCCCAAAAAAAAATCGGCCTGGATTTTGTCCCAACCACTTCTACCCGGTATTAGACCTTCCCAAGAATGCCCCAAGACCCGGCAACCCACCCGCCAAGAAGCATAACACCCCCAAACAGGCCAAAAGCAAAATCTCATACTTGCAATATTTCTGGGCCTTCGGTCCAAACGCGCTGCGTAGCTAGGCCATAAGTCGGGGTTGCCACGACGGATTTCCTGAAAAGCAAATGCAATCAAGATTAGAGTGTCCCAGCAGTGCTCCCAGACCACGAAACTCACCCACAAACACCAGGAAGCCCCCCAAACAGGCCCCCGAAAACGCTACATAGAGCAAAATGTCAGAAATAGCCCAAAAAAAAATCGGCCTGGATTTTGTCCCAACCACTTCTACCCGGTATTAGACCTTCCCAGGAATGCCCCAAGACCCGGCAACCCAACCGCCAAGAAGCATAACACCCCCAAACAGGCCAAAAGCAAAATCTCATACTTGCAATATTTCTGGGCCTTCGGTCCAAACGCGCTGCGTAGCTAGGCCATAAGTCGGGGTTGCCACGACGGATTTCCTGAAAAGCAAATGCAATCAAGATTAGAGTGTCCCAGCAATGCTCCCAGACCACGAAACTCACCCACAAACAGACGGAACCCCCCCTAAGAGCACCTCAAAGGCAAGCAAGTCATCAAAAATACAAAAAAATTTCCGCCTCGGATTTGGTCCAAACCACTTTTAGTGCTTCCCAGCAATGGCCCCAGACCCGTCAACTCACCTGCAAAGAGGTAGAACAACACCCCCACAAGTGCTGAGTCTTTCTTCATTGGGCGTAAACCAGCCCTCTGCTTTGATGGAAATAGGAGTCTGGAGGAGGAGGATAGAGGAGCATGTTCTTCTGAACTTGTGAACCTGAGGAATGCAGACTGCGGCACCTTCAAATCAATTAGCAAACAAGTGAAGACAGTTCTGCTGATGGGCTTGTTTTTGTGATTATCTGATTAAAGTTTGAATTATATTAACTGTGCACAACAAAGAAAGACAGACACAAAGGAATAAAAGTGAATAAGGATGAAAAAGAAAGTTATTGATTCGTTGTCTCATTTTCAGGGCTCGGTATCACGGTCCAGGAATAAGAATAAGGCTTCGTCATCATACTCTGCGAATTCAGGCAGGGTGAGCTCAGTGTCACCTGACAGAGTAGAAATTCCCTCATCTATGTTGCTGCCCACCTCCTCTTCATCCGGCACGCTCTCTCGTACTCTGAAATCTGGTGGTATGAGGTGCTGATTCATCTTGATCATTGTTAACCTCTCCACATTTTTGGGCGAGAGGCGGCTCCGTTTGGGAGTTACAATCCCACCAGCCGCACTGAAAACCCGTTCAGAAGACACGCTTGCGAGTGGGCAAGACAAGTAGTTTAAAGCCAGGTTGGTGAGCTGTGGCCACAATTCTTTTTTCCCATGCCAATACGCCAATGGGTCAGAATTAACATAGACCTCTGTTGAGTCATTCAGATAGTCCTTCACCATCGACTCAAGGTCCTCATCCAAGGTTCCTCCACTTTGCTTAGCTCTTGCTGTGCCTCTGACCTTTTGAGAACCAAACCCACGCAGAGCTAGCCAATCCTCTTCAGCCTCCAATGTTTCTGTTGTCTTTCGTGCAGATGATCCGGTTGCCGGTGTCTTTAACGGCTGAGAGGTCACTTGTGCCACAGCCACAGGTGCAGAAGTGGATTGTTTTGACTGGGGATGGCCTGCTGATGTACTGCCATTTCCTTCAATTTCCAGCCGTTCTGTTTCAAACTTCTTGGCTGACAAGGCTAGCCAACGTTTGTACTTTGGAACATGTTCATCATCAAAAGGAAAGAATGCTTGGCCTGCCAGCGCCTTTTTGTAGCGTGGATCCAGAATAGTAGCACAAATGTAATGCTGTTCTGAGTGGATCTTTTTAAGACGTTCATCACCTTGTAGGAGCTCTAATAATTGCTCAGCCAGAAGCAAAGAGTCTTGGTTTTTATCTTTTCGAAACACAGAACACACCTCTTTCAGTTGGTCCTCCAGCATGTACAACAATGGGATAGCTTTTCCCAAATTAGAGTCCTCCTTGCTGACTGCACGCGTGAAGAACTCAAAAGGACGAAGCATGCGTGTCAGGCTTTCAACTATGTTCCATTGCGGCCCACCCATCCTCAGCTCCTCTGCTGTACCCTCTTTAAGGAAATATTGATCGAGTTCCGCATACTGCTCATACAGACGCTCAAGCATGTAGAAGGTTGAGTTCCAACGTGTTACCACCTCCTGGATGAGTGCTTTCACTGGCATTTGATGTTGATATAGCAGGCTCCTCAGCTGCTTCCGGGCCTTAAAAGAATGGCTGAAATGCTTGCACATTTTTCGGCAGGTGTCCAATACACTGTACGCTGCACTGCCTTTATTACCCAAGAATTTTTGGACAACCAGGTTTATACAGTGCGCCAAACACGGCACTCTGAAATAGTAACCGTCCCTCATGGCCTTAACTATATTGGCGCCATTGTCCGTGGAAACATAACCAACCTTGCGTTTTAGTGGGGACAGCCAGTTAAGGACCTTTGTGTTAAAGACATCCAAAATGTTTTCTGCTGTGTGACGTTTCTCCAAACCAAACATGGCTAGTGTTGCATGTTTCCGAGCAGCTTTAAAAACAATGTTCGTGTCAACACCTGCGTTTAGCTTTGATTTAGCCCCTGAAAAAGAGACCCAGTGTGCAGTGATGCACATGTAATCAGCGCCTGCGCCACTGGTCCACATGTCTGTTGTCAGATGTATAGTGTGAACAGCACTCTTCTGCAAAGCTGCCCCAATCACCTTCAGAACATCTTCATGTAGTGCTGGAACCGCAACTCGGGCAAAATAGAACCGGCTAGGAACCTTCCATTTAGGGCAGAGCGTTGTCACTAATTCTAGAAAACCAACCCCTTCTACAAAAGAAAAAGGGAGAAGGTCCAGAGCTAGCATTTTAGCCAGCTTAGTGTTATACAGACGGGTCATTGGGTGGTTGCGTTCATATTGCGCTTCTGTAAACAACATCTTTTTAATGTTGCCCTGGACCAATGATTTACGGGATGATGATGATCTCTTCGACCCAGTTACGCTCGCTGATGAACTTTTCCGCATTGATGTCTCACTCTCTCCCACACTCTTAGTGTGGCTCCCATGGGGTGTGCTGCTGACATGGGAACTGGGTGTAAGTGAAGTGTTTGAATCGTCTTCTTCTACCTCCTCGTCATCAGCAGATGACAAATCAACGTTTTCATTACGTGCAATTCCGGCTTTCTTGACCGCCTCTAGGTGCGGAAACCATTGGACAGCGTGCCTTCTCTCAAGATGACCTCTCTGGCCTCCGGTACCATAGTTAGAACCAAGCTTACCACGACTAAATCGAAGCTTACAAAGGCTACAAATGGCTACGTTTTCCTTTTTTGGGCAAACACTAAAGAAGTCCCAAACTGGAGACTTGAAATGTCTTCGGGGGCCGGAGGAGGCGGCGATACTGGTTTGTGGTCCTGCTGCTAATGCCAGATGAAGTGGAGGATGTGGATTGCCGAACTTCAGTACGCTTTGCACTTTCACCACCACGAATTGAGGTCGATGACGAGGTGGTTACCTTCTTGCGAAGAAATATGGAAGCGGTAGGTTTTGGTGTACTACTTAACTCCAAATCTAATGATTCCATTTCCATTGCCTCCTCGCCGACATCATCATCACGCTCAGCAGCTTCTCGGGATAGGGTCAAAATGTCTCTTTGCTGCATGCCCGGTGGGGCTGCAGTGACCTTTGTGATGACTGGCTCGTCGTCATCGTGAGAGGCTTCATCACCAGCAGTATCTGTCACTTCTTGTTGAGCCTCATCACACTCCATAGGTTTGAGTTTTTGGACGACCTTCCTTTTACGCTTAGGTACCGGTGTCAGATCATGGTGTGCCTCACTGTCAGACCGCAGTTGTGGTTCCCAAGACAGATCACTTGCATCAGAACGAGGTGGGCTTGAAGAAGATGTAGACACCCCCCTTGATCTTTTCCTTGCTAGGGATGTGGAAGACAATGAATGATCATCAGGAGGAGTGGCTTCCAATGATACCTCGGGTTCATTGTCGATTTCCTGATGTGCCCCTACTTCGGGAGGAACAACTATTGTGGGCACTTGTGAACCTCCATGCACCTTTGCTTGCGCATCTCCTTTTGCTGCCTCTCCTTCCACATGTACTTGGGCGTGTACTTGCACATGGTGTTGTTGTTGCGGCTGTGGTTGTTCAACACTTGTCAGATGAGTTACAACAACCTGTGTTGATTCAGGGACATTGCTGCTACTTTCTTGCGATGAGCCAACATCACTGGTCGATGGTGATTGGAGAAGTACACTGACTGCCTCTGAAGCACTCAAGGGCTTTGACTTAAGTTGGCGTGGTGGTGGAGGCACTGAACCCAATGGAGCAGGGGTGCTGCTCCCAGCTTGGTCCCCAGCAGATCCTGCTGCTGCAGGCGTACTTTTTTTTTTGCTCCCAAAAAACGTGGCGGGTGGCACACCAGCCTCCTTGGTAACTTGCTTCTTCTGCTCCTTACTAGCAACTTTCTTGCTAGAGGAGCTACGGAGAACTTTCTTTGGGGGCGGGGCCATCTTCTTCAGAGCAGGTCACACAGCAGGCCGCAGTTGCACGAATTGTAGAGTTGTCTGAGGCCAGACGTGACGTCGCGTGACGTTATGCTGCACACACACACCGCTGCAGGACTTCTTCCTGGCACTGGTGGTTCTCTTGAGTCTTGTGCACCTAAAAGAATGGAAGACAGAGGAACATCAGTTCAGTTATAGAGCACAAAAAAATCGAAAAACACTGCAAAATCAGCACCATCCCAATCCATCCATGCCCTCCATAATGTTTAAATTCAAGACAACCCACAGAAAGACTAGGCCCATGCAAGACTCACTACCCCTGGGCATAAATAAAGGTTGAAAAGTAGGCAAAATGGTTGGAGGCCTAACAACAAAGCCTGCATTCAAAATGGCCACTTGCCTGCCAGCACATGGCCAGTGCCTGTAGCTGCACTCAAAATGGCCACCAGCCACATGGCATGTCCCTCCCCATGAACACCCCCAAAAATCGAAAAACACTGCAAAATCAGCACAATCCCATTCCATCCATGGCCTCCATGATGTTTAAATTCAAGACAACCCACAGAAAGACTAGGCCCATGCAAGACTCACTACCCCTGGGCATAAATAAAGGTTGAAAAGTAGGCAAAATGGTTGGAGGCCAAACAACAAAGCCTGCATTCAAAATGGCCACTTGCCTGCCAGCACATGGCCAGTGCCTGTAGCTGCACTCAAAATGGCCACCAGCCACATGGCATGTCCCTCCCCATGAACACCCCCAAAAATCGAAAAACACTGCAAAATCAGCACAATCCCATTCCATCCATGGCCTCCATGATGTTTAAATTCAAGACAGCCCACAGAAAGACTAGGCCCATGCTAGACTCAAATACCCCTGGTGAAAAGGCCACAAGTACAGGCCCAAAAAACGAAAATCACTGAAAAATCTGCACAATCCCATTCCATCCATGGCCTCCATGATGTTTAAATTCAAGACAACCCACAGAAAGACTAGGCCCATGCAAGACTCACTACCCCTGGGCATAAATAAAGGTTGAAAAGTAGGCAAAATGGTTGGAGGCCTAACAACAAAGCCTGCATTCAAAATGGCCACTTGCCTGCCAGCACATGGCCAGTGCCTGTAGCTGCACTCAAAATGGCCACCAGCCACATGGCATGTCCCTCCCCATGAACACCCCCAAAAATCGAAAAACACTGCAAAATCAGCACAATCCCATTCAATCCATGGCCTCCATGATGTTTAAATTCAAGACAACCCACAGAAAGACTAGGCCCATGCAAGACTCACTACCCCTGGGCATAAATAAAGGTTGAAAAGTAGGCAAAATGGTTGGAGGCCTAACAACAAAGCCTGCATTCAAAATGGCCACTTGCCTGCCAGCACATGGCCAGTGCCTGTAGCTGCACTCAAAATGGCCACCAGCCACATGGCATGTCCCTCCCCATGAACACCCCCAAAAATCGAAAAACACTGCAAAATCAGCACAATCCCATTCCATCCATGGCCTCCATGATGTTTAAATTCAAGACAGCCCACAGAAAGACTAGGCCCATGCTAGACTCAAATACCCCTGGTGAAAAGGCCACAAGTACAGACCCAAAAAACGAAAATCACTGAAAAATCTGCACAATCCCATTCCATCCATGGCCTCCATGATGTTTAAATTCAAGACAACCCACAGAAAGACTAGGCCCATGCAAGACTCACTACCCCTGGTCATAAATAAAGGTTGAAAAGTAGGCAAAATGGTTGGAGGCCTAACAACAAAGCCTGCATTCAAAATGGCCACTTGCCTGCCAGCACATGGCCAGTGCCTGTAGCTGCACTCAAAATGGCCACCAGCCACATGGCATGTCCCTCCCCATGAACACCCCCAAAAATCGAAAAACACTGCAAAATCAGCACAATCCCATTCAATCCATGGCCTCCATGATGTTTAAATTCAAGACAACCCACAGAAAGACTAGGCCCATGCAAGACTCACTACCCCTGGTCATAAATAAAGGTTGAAAAGTAGGCAAAATGGTTGGAGGCCTAACAACAAAGCCTGCATTCAAAATGGCCACTTGCCTGCCAGCACATGGCCAGTGCCTGTAGCTGCACTCAAAATGGCCACCAGCCACATGGCATGTCCCTCCCCATGAACACCCCCAAAAATCGAAAAACACTGCAAAATCAGCACAATCCCATTCAATCCATGGCCTCCATGATGTTTAAATTCAAGACAACCCACAGAAAGACTAGGCCCATGCAAGACTCACTACCCCTGGGCATAAATAAAGGTTGAAAAGTAGGCAAAATGGTTGGAGGCCTAACAACAAAGCCTGCATTCAAAATGGCCACTTGCCTGCCAGCACATGGCCAGTGCCTGTAGCTGCACTCAAAATGGCCACCAGCCACATGGCATGTCCCTCCCCATGAACACCCCCAAAAATCGAAAAACACTGCAAAATCAGCACAATCCCATTCCATCCATGCCCTCCATGATGTTTAAATTCAAGACACCCCACAGAAAGACTAGGCCCATGCACCACTCACTACCCCTGGTCAAGGCCCCAACAACAGGTCAAAAATCGAAAAACACTGAAAAATCAGCACAATCCCATTCCATCTATGCCCTCCATGATGTTTAAGTTCAAGACAGCCCACAGAAAGACTAGGCCCATGCACCACTCACTACCCCTGGTCAAGGCCCCAACAACAGGTCAAAAATCGAAAAACACAGAAAAATCAGCACAATCCCAATTCATCTATGGCCTCCATGATGTTTAAGTTCAAGACAACCCACAGAAAGACTCAGTCCACCCACCACTGAGTACCCCTGGGCAAAAGGCCCCAAAACAGCCCAAAAATCGAAAATTCCAAAATTTTAGTTGCAGCAACTGTAATGCCCCAAACAAACTTACTTGTAAAATTTCTAATCCAACAGTGATCCAAAGAAAGTCAAAAAGGCCTCAAATCCAAAGATCCAGCAGCATCCACAAAAAGTAATCCTTCCAGCTCCACATCCAAATGAAAAGTGACCAGGAGATGGACAAAGCACTGGGAGGAGCCAGCTGAACAGGAACAGGAAGTTGAAGACTGTGGGGCACTTCCTTCCTCCCACCCCCCTGCCCCCCTCCCCAAAATGGACTCCTCGCTAAAAAAGTGCAGGCAAATGTCAAACTAAGGAGTTATTCACATAAAAATCATCATTTCTAGAAGGTTTATGCTGCTTGCTGGTGGATTTCTTGTGCAGAATTGCAAATTTATATTTTCGCTCGCCGCATCTCAAATCTCGCAATTGCGAAGTACCGCGAGACGTGATCTCGCCGTACTCGCGTTGACAAACTATCGCTGGCAAGCCGCGATGACGTAATCGCGCTCGCCAATTCCCGCGGGATCACACAGCAAGATCCAAAATGGCGCAGCACTCGCAAACTATCGAAAAAAACAACTCGGCAAACGATGATAAACGCCGCGCGCCGCCAAAAAAATCCGCTGCGTGCGAATTTGCGGATTTTGCGGGAAATCCGCAAATCTCGCGGATTGCGGATTTCCCGAAAATCCGCAAAATCCGCGAGCGTAACGGATTTTCCGCCCATGCTTATAGCAGACATGGATCGCCTCCCTCCACCCCAGCCTGCTCTGATTCCCCCTCTTCTTCTCATGATTTGCTGTTACAGGTGTTACTGTTAGACCATGGTGGTTTGATCATCATCCCTGACACTACAGCATAGCCGAAAGGAGTCATTAGAAATGTGTATGTGGAACAAACCTGCATGCGAATAAGGCACCTGTAATATGTTTATATATTGAAATGGTAACAAGACATGATCAACGTTATCTATTTGTTATATTAAACGTGAGTTATTACGATGCACGGATCTGGATAGTCTATATGCCATCTGCTCATATACTGGTATATTGCCTGGAATAATTTGATTCCTGAAAATATCTACTGGTTCTGAAAATATTATAACATGTATCACATATATCCAAATTCAATAAACAGATCAAACAAAAATTAAATGCCAATACGAAAAAGAGGCTGAATGCATTATAAGCACATGTTCAGCATGACCCTAAAGATAACAAAGGCATACAAAAAATAGCTAAAAATAAACAGTATGTTGTTTTTGTTAAATGTAATATAAATCCACAAAAATCATTAAAATAAGTTCACAAAACCATGCTGGCCACCGACAGAGAAAAACTTAAATGTCTCCAACGCGCTATGAAAAAAAAGCATGCCTGGCTGACAATACTTATGGTTTTCCTGGAAATGGACCTTCACTCAAAGTGGTGACAGGTCCAGCATGCAGCAATGGCGAACGTGCGGTCACAGTTTTTTTTCTCTGTGAAGTGGCTCCCACTATATTTGCAGGAGGAGTGTAGGGGGTAAAATGTCCACAATGAGGGGAAACCTATATCAGTTTGGTGCACTGGAGAGTGGAGGCATAGAAGAGGCTCTCCGCCACATTGACAGCAGTGTGGCAGCAAAGCAGCCCATGTTTAAATGAGACTCATCATGTTTGTGAAGTGGAGAACGGGGTCTGTAGGGCTGTGAGATATGATGTGTGTGACCCTTGATCTGCTTCTGTCCCCATGCAGACGACTCTTAGACAGAAATGAGATCGTTGGCCAGCAGGAAAGTTGATTTTTCATCCTGTGAACTAAATTTTCATCAGATTGACAGGATTCTTCGCAGAATGATTGGCTTTATGTATCCTGTATGTGTTTGTCTGGAATTGAACATTTTCAGCTTTTTCGTGTATTTTAGGTCGGAGATAGAGTTGGTTGCACTGAAAGCTCAATTCTCAAAAGGACCAGTCCCTTCGCAAAGCCAGTACAACCGAGTAGGGTAATATGTGGCTTTTTCTGACTGACTGACTAGTTATACACACTACTGCAGGGTAATGGCATGTTAGGCAATTTAGGGTTGCTCGGTTTGACCTCTGTCTGCGACCCACAACCTATTTTCGCATAGCAAAATCACTTACTACTTTTGCAAGCACAGTGGCGTAACAGATCCCGAGGCCCCCCCCAGCAAAGTACATGCAGGCGGGGGGCACGGAAAACATCCTTTACAACGCAACTTTTACCACGCAGTGCCTTTACGACGCAACTTTTACAACGAAAACCATTACAACGCATTGCGCTGGGGGGCGCTCTAGGATAGGGAATAGGTTTAATTTACTATCCAACACCTTCCCTACTATCCACGGGGACTGGAGTTGGAATAGTAAATTAAACTATTCATTATCCAGCGCCCCAAAGCACTATGCGTTGTAAAGGCATGCGTTGTAATAACCGCGTTGTAAAGGCATGCGTGGTAAAAGCATGCGTTGTAACGCCATACATCCGGAGGGGCTACGGGCACAGTCCGGAGCTCTAAGGCCAGGCACCTGCCAGTGCCGGAGGCGGCTGTGGGGGCTTTTGTTACACCGCTGTGCAAGCATGCGCTCGTGTTTACCACCCTTGTCGGAAACATAGTAGCCCAAACATAGTAAACGCAATCATAACAGAATAAGCGACTATAGACTAACATTGTCTATTGGCTCCCATGTTACATGCAATATGTTGCTGAAACATGTAAGCACTGTAATAACATTTGTGGTAAAGTCCTCTCCGCAGAACACTAGGGTGAGGGGGTTGGGGCCCTGGGGCCCTATATACGGATAATGAAGACACACAACACAGATGAATGGTGTCTGGAAATGAACCAGGTCACGTGCGCCCGGCCTGTGCCCTGTGACACCTGTAATGGATGAATGTGTGGTGGTACAGTAAGCCAGCCCTTAGGGAGTGGCTGGTACAAGCATCTAATTCGGAAAACTAGAACAGTGAACAGTCGGTCACTACATCCCTCCCAAACTTTATTAAAAATGGAACAATAAGTCCATCCTGCGGGAGAGAACAAAACAACAACAGAAAACTTCACAGAATCTCAGGGGCGGAACACAGGCCCCTGCAGCCCACGCAGTGCGGGGGGCCCCAAGCTCCAAGGGGCCCCCTCAGTACTGCACTCTGGCCAGAGAGCTCATGATTGAGCCTGGAGGGGGCCCCTCTACGTACCGTGCAGAGAGGCCCCCTCAGTTTTCGCTACGCCAGTGCAGAGTCTATAAGGCTGCTTTCCAGGGGGAACAGCCATGACAACGCGGGCATTACCCCGCAATGCCATTACAACGCAGGGATTGCAACGATAGTCGTTACAACGACTTTCGTTGGAGGGTGCTGTTGGATAGGGAATAGTTTAATTTTCTATCCAACACCTTCCCTACCGTCAACGTGGGCTGGAGTTGGAATTGAAAATTAAACTATTCCACTATCCAGCGCCCTCCAGCGAAAGTCGTTGTAACAACTTTCGTTGTAATCCCCACGTTGTAATGCCATGCGGAGTAAAAGCCTGCGTTGTAACGTCATACAACCCTTTCCAGACAGGATGAGTGTACAAGTGAAGCTGTGATCACAAGTTCTAAATGGTACACCTCGGTGGTGATTTATCATATAAAGTGAATTATTAAGGGCCTGATTTATATTTCGGCAGACGGGATGCTCTGCCCCAAAAGTAACAGATATCTAGTCTGCCGTATTAGAGGTACATTATATCCTACGGCACTTCTAATACGGCTAATAGGATAGCCATCACGTTTGTGACGGTGTATCCCATCTCGGGAAATATAAACAGGCCTACAATGATAGAATTTAGAACTTCAAATCCAGAGTTCTTATTGTCCATGCACTAACCCTTCAGTATATAATGGCGGACAAATGTGATAACTGAAGATCAATATGCTTCTCTGCAAATTTCAGCAATAGGTTTTCACTGGACCTCATGCCAAGATGCAGATTAACTTTCTCTGGATCTCCCTTGAACGGCACTTGGAAGAGGAAAATGATTAAAGAATAACCCACAGCTGGTGTCGATCAAAAAGCAATATGCTTTTTGCCTATACTGGGTAAAAAGAAAGGGGAGGGGGCGCAAAATGACGTGGCTGCTTCTGGCAGCCATGGTATTCTATAGGAGCAGTCATGTGTGACGACCTATGCATGCACATGCGTGGTCACACAGGCCCATGCCTAGGGAATATTGTGGGCACCATGTGTTTCGGTTGTTTATTTATCGACTAAAGATGGTGGCCTGTTAGATCACTAAACAGTTGCTGCCTGACCTTCTCATTAAAAATTAAAAATAAAATAAAGGACCACAAAGGGTTCAGGGAGCAACTGAGGAGAGAGTGGAGGAAAGCAACAGAGGGTGAATGAGGGGCAAGACAGCAACAGAGGCGTTTGACGTAGAAACTGAAGAGGCATACAAAAATGTACAAAAAAGAAAAGCCAAGCGGTGGGGAAAATAATGCATGAGTTTGAGGAGAGTGACGAGGAAGCCACAAAGAGCATGTGGCATTGGGAAGGTTTTTATTGGGTGGTAACAACAGACAAGATACAAAACATGTGCACCTGATTCCCTGAATGTGAGCAGTGGAAATGGATGGTAAATAGGCTATTCTCCTGGGGAGGGACAAACACAAGAAGGCCGATTCACAGAACTAATCTGAGATAAAATCCCAAACGTACTATTTTTGGTATTCACAGAAGGCATTTCTGTTGTAAATAGGATGGTAAGTGATGACAGGATACTTCTAGTTGATTACATGTAGATTTATTGTTGGACACAGCTGAGCACACAACTTCGCTAGCTGATCAGACCACCAACTGACACTAGTGGAATTCTCCAGGTAGAAGTCAGAACATACATAGGCATTGTAGTAGCCAGAGAACAAGAAAACACAAAGAAAGGACTAAGACAAAATACAACCATATTACATGAAGAATCAATCTACAACACATCTCCCTCCTTTATAGAATAGAAAAGAAATAAAGGAAAACACAGATTACAATACAAGAGACTGCAACGACAACCACAAAGACAAAAGAGTATTCAGAGAAACAGGATGAAGAGTGAAGAGTGAGGTGAAACAAAACACTCAAACAACCAAACAACACCTACCCTTCTTTGGGGAGGGGGTGGGGCCAGTCCGTACCCATGGTATACTCTATGTAGGGCGTGTTGGAGTATAAATTCCAAGGTGTGAACCTTGTGCAACGTTTGTTGTAGCTTGTATTTTGGGGGTCAATGTGGAAAGTGTGTGGCTGTTCTTTCCCATGGCGGTGTCTTTAACCCAATGGTGTACCCTTCTTTGGGAAGGGGGTGGGGACAGTCGGTACCCATGGTATACTCTATGTAGGGCGTGTTGGAGTATAAATCCCAAGGTGTGAACCTTGTGCAACGTTTGTTGTCACCCTGTTTTGTTGTGTTGTTGGTGGTTAGGTCACCGAGTTTGTTAGTAAATGTTGTATGATTGTGATATGAGAATGCTTGAACACAGCATACCCCAAGAAAATTAAAGAAACCAAAAGTTCCTTTTATACGGACACACTGACACTGTAAATACGACTCTCCAAAATAAGGAACAACACAAAGAAAGGACTAAGACAAAATACAACCATATTACATGAAGAACCAATCTACAACAATTTCGTAGTAGTAAAATTAGGAGGCCTAACTTTACTACTGCTAAATGCCTTCTGTGATTACCAAAAGTAGTAAGTTTAGAATTTTATCCCAGTTTAGTAGTAGTAAAGTTAGGAGTCATACCTTTACTACTACTAAATGCCTTCTGTGATTACCAAAAGTAGTAAGTTTAGAATTGTATCTCTGACTAGTTCTGTAAATCGTCCCCAAGGAGAGTAAGGCAAACCATTGAATAAGAAGCAAGCAAATGAGAATGATAATAAAGACAACCAATGGTAAGCAATTGGCGGGCTCCAAGCTCACTATACGGTTTTGGGGTGGTCTGCTAGAGTCTTTCGCACATGCATGTGTCACCACACAAGGGCGCGCCTAGGGAATGACGAGGGGCACCATTTTTTGGTTGTTTGTTTACCCACTCCAAGATAGCACACATGATTTGAATCAGTAAATGAAAAAAAATCGAATTTCAGTTGTTCATAAGCAATTTTTACTTCGTACAGAGGTCAGGCAGCCAACAGCAGTCTCCAGGTGCTACAAAGAAAAACAAAATTAAAAACATATTAAATTAAGGAACAGCAAAGGCTTTGGTGGAACAACAAACGAGCGGGGGGGAGGTAAGCAATGCGGAGTGGGCGGGGCAAGCCAGCATTGGAACCACTTGAACATGGGGCTGGCGGATGGTATAATAAATAACATAAAATAAAAGCCTGGGAGGGGTGGGGAAAGCAATGGATGAGCTAGGGGGAGGGATAGGGGAGCAATACGGATCACACGGGGGAGGGTGGGTTTTTGGAGGGGGGCAGCACATGCAGAAGAGAGCAAGAAAACATGTGACCTTTCATTCGCTGCTGAAACCCTAAAAAAGTATTTCACTGACCTACAAGGGGCAGATGCAAAAGAAGAGCCTCAAGTTTACCTAATAGGTATGCCACAATCATTGCCACTAAAATGTCAACTTTAATAAGACTTTTCAAGTCTGCTACTTCTTATGGTTCACAATAATGAACCTGTAATGCTTTTAGAACCAACACTAAATCCAATGTGGTAGATAAGGAACAAGTCATAGGATGAGTCACAGTAAAACGCCTTAATGAACAGTGTAACTAAAACATCACCTTCTTTAGCACTTTCCCAAGGATCTCTAAATGCCATTATTGCTGCCCACTTAGCTCTCAGCATCGAATTTACAAAATTCTTAAGGAATCCATCCTAATAAAACTCTGGAATGGGAGGCAACTAACATTTTAAAGGGGATTTTGAATGCTGTGTGTGGCCAGACACAACATTATATCCCAGAAAAGTTTGCTCCTGTGCATCCTGGTACAATTTACGCTACCCTCAGTGTTGACTGCAGTGCTAACACTACAGTCAACACTAAGGGCAGTCCCCTTAGTGTTAACTGTAGTGTTGACACTACAGTCAACATTGAGGGGAACAAAATTGTGCATTGAATGTACCATGATGCGATGGAGCAAACTTTTCCGAGATATAATGTAGTGTCTGACCATACCCTTTTCCCTGCCCATACTGATTTTCATGACCTCCTCTACCATTTATCACATATTCATAAAGTTCCCTTTTGAAAAAATTGCATTCTGGCCCATTAATTATATTTCATCCAACCCGAGACGGGGAATACGACCCAAGCCTAAGAGTACGGTCTGAGTGCAGAGAGTACGGCCGAGTGCGGACAGTACAGCCCGGGCGCGAAAATTCCGGCCCGACTGCGGACGTAAAGATATGACTCGTAATTAATCTCTGTGAATACCAAAAGTCATAAAGTTAGACTTTTGTCTCAGGTTACCTTTGTTAATCGGCCACATCATTTCTAAAAGGAGTTAAATGCCTAGTGCAGGGTGTTAACATAGAAAGTGTGTGTGAAATTTGGATAGCTAAATGTGAAGCTAATACCTTACGCTTTAACCCCTGCCTTTCAACTTCCAGACTGAAAAGGGATCTTTCTACAGTCACTCCCTCCCGTTGACGTAGAGGGGATAGATTTGTGGGAAGTTTCCAATAACTACCATTATCACTCCCAAGTTGATCTCTCTCAGCTAAGCTAAGAGGGGTCATCAGAAAGCGATGTGTTGAAAATTTGCCCTTTCAACAATATGACCTCAAATATTTTGCCTTTTTTGCTTACCCGTATTTTTGGTGGCTTTATAAGTCTGTGCACTTTACTCCTGCTATCCAGTGGAAAGTACTTGTGCGCCTCCTTTCAACATGATGAAACTGCAATACCCTTGATTGGCATATTTAACTTACCTATATGTCCCTAGTATATGGTACCCACAGGATATCTGGGTCTGTAAGCTAAATGTCACCAGTGGGTTGCAGCACTTATTATGCCACAATGTAAACATGACTGCAGGCCTGCCACCAGTATCCTGGCTGTGCAGGTTTAAATGGCATATTCAACCTGCCAAACTAACCCCATTTGACAGGCCTAATCCCTCCTTTTAAATATTAATAAGTCACCCCTAAGAAGTCATTACTGCCCATTAAGGCGGGTGCCTGGTGTGTAAGAGTAGGACATGCAAACATTTAATGTTAAACCTGTCCTATTAGTTAAAAGGTCCTAAGGCTATTTTCAATGTAGCAGGGTTAGCTGATCGATAGGAAAGCAATGGAATACAATAATAATTTACATTTTTTGATCTCTCCTTAGGAAACAGTTAGATACATATTTCAATGACTTTTTAATAGCTAAACAAAATCCAATTTAATTGTAAAGTCAATTTTAGTCTCTCTATTACAGAAAAAGTACTTTAGAAAAGTTACCTTTTGACTATCTACACCTTCTAAGGCCTTTCAGTGCCTTCCAACTGTCACCTGACAGTTGTTGGCTTCCCTGCAGTGAGAACAGATCCCAGGAGAAAACAGTAGACTGACCTGAAAGGGGGGGAGACAACACATCTGAGCCTTATAGAATATACAGAAGAGCTGAGTTTTTTCATATAGTTACCACCAACAGGGGCAGCCCTAAGACCTGAACCTGGGGCAAAATTAAAACTAGAATCCTAACATTGGTTCAAGTTAAATTTCATATATAGTGTAAAATACAATGCAACAATACTAAAGAATTAAACAGAAAAAACGATAAAGTCGAGGGAAAAGGGACAGAAAGAAAAAGAAAAAAGTAAAGAAATATGACAAAATTACAGAAATTCTTTCAACAAGAAAAAAGAAATTATAACAAAAGTGCCTAAAGACTTTTAAACCAGTGATACCCCTACACAGATTTGATTATATATATATATATATATATATATATATATATATATATATATATATATATATATATATATATATATATATATATATATATATATAAAATCTATTATTAAGACAATAATAATAGCATTAGTAAAACATTAATGGTGCTCAACACTTTACACAAACAACCATAAAGACAGCACACTGTGTAAACATAAGAAGGTGGCTGAGGAAAATGACATATTTGTGGTTTGTTCCTTGAGAGACACGTCCAGGACACCTTACCGATTGACTCCCATTTCCTGCCTTTGATTTCTCCGGGCAGAGGACATTCTGTGATAAACCTCCATTTATAAAGGATCCACTTTGGTTATTAGGAACCGTGCACATTACGCAATAACATGCAGTGACATCTCACTCCTGCCAACTATCGAAAAGTTTGCGGAACTAAGGAACTCCCCTTCTTCACAACTGAACTGTGAAAGACGCTCCTTCCCCTTCCGCGTCATTTGCCTTTCTGGTGCCACACGCCCGCCTCCCCAACACTTCACTGGTCCTGAAGAATACCCCAGCAGTAAGGTTCAAGATATCTATTGATATAGGGGTCGAAACGTCGACTTCACAACATTTGCCAATACTAAATTGACAGTGACTAAGCAACTGTGTTCATTATGGTTATATGGCATATATATGTATATAAACAGTGGATTTAGAACATCTGGTATATGATTTATACAGACCAAAACTGTAAGTGATTTTTTGGCACTTCCACCTAACCTTCCCTTTTCATTTCACTACTCAATTTTCTTCCTTTCGCCTTCATCCCCCTTGGCACCACACACTTCAATGTGATACCTGTTCAAGGTGTTTTTGTAAAATTGTTCTACCGATATGTTTTGTTGTTATAATGTGTTTTGTTTTCCCAATGTGATTAAATAACATTGGTGTTACATATTCTTCTCTCTCATGACTTGTGTCCTGTGAAAATTCCTTGTTTCCTCCCTCCGTTCAAAGTCTTTAGGACGCTGGGACCATTATTATATATACCGTCTTGTACCCAGGTCCCAGTGATTCCGGGTTTACCCTTTTCTTGTAACTATATTTGTGGTTTGGACAAGACAAAAACAAAACATAGCAAAAATACGTCCTCTATGATCAGGGCCACATGTAGGCGTCAACGGCGTTTCGACCATATTAGAATTAGATGGTCATCGTCAGGACAAACAATAATGAATATCAGAGTATCCAATTGGAAATTCAATAAAGTCTAAAAAATGAACAAAGGGGTATCAGAAAAAATATGTGTGTGCCAGGGTCACATCATAGCACAAGATCAGTCATTCCAACCAAATCAGGGATGAAGGTGGAAAAGAAATAACTAGAAAAGAGCCAATTAGAAAGGAGAGAAGGCGAAAAGGAATTGGTGTCTGAAGAAATTTTTCATAAGACAGTGGTGTCATACTTCAGAGCGGTCATCCTTGTCACAGGCAAAAGTTAGTTGGCACTTGGGAAGGGCCCTTTTTTTCGTCCTACCAGCCGGTTAGGCCCCAATCACAGTGATACTCTCTTTGACATTACAGTGCCACAACTAGGGGTGAGCGGAACTCACATAATTTTACTCTGTGGAATTCTGGAGAGTTACAAAAAACTGTGAGATTCCACAGAGTTCTGCCAGTGGGTGGAAATAGACATGCTACACTGTGATTTTGCTCCAAGAGGGAGTTTCATGCTGAAAAATCCACTTGTTGCTCAAGCTAATTTTGCTGCCGCTTGAGTAGATTTTCTACTAGAGCTGCAGCCTTTTGACAACGAACTGTTGCGATCATCCATGACCGCCCGCGTTGAAAAAATCTTGCCAGATATCCTCCTAGTGACCAAAAATTGTGCTACGGTATGCCAAATCTCACTTGCCCTTGCCAGCTTACCGTTTCAGCAAGCATGTGAGAAAAAATTCGGCCAGAACTCAGTGTTACAAGAGTAACGCGAAATCACCAAAATGTAGCCAACTGTACCAGCGGAACAGACTGTTTGACCCACCACCAGTCACAACTGCTTGACCGGTCTGCTGGGTTTACTGATAGCATTTGGGGCGCACTTCAAAGAAGAAAAACAGAATGCCAAAACAATTTGTGTGCATCCACTGTCTGGTTGCTGAATGCTCAGCTTTGATTTGACCAGAAATCTGTCTCTGAGTTTGTGGGGGTACCAGGACTGCCTAAAACTGGATTTTTATGTTAGATGCTGGGAGACACCAGTGTTGCTTTAGTACACTCCCCACTCACCCCACCAGCCCTTGGAGCCCTGTTTCTTGTGGCTGAAGCTATCAGCCATCTTAACACCTTAGCTGCGTGTAAACATCCCTCCCCAGTGCTGCGCTGTCCATTGGAACCAGTGCTGAATGGACGTCCAATGGTCGTGCGCAGCACTGGGGAGGTAGCGCTGCTGACGACCGTTGGCCGTCAGCAGCACTTAAGGGGTTAATACCAAAGTAGGCAAAGTTAGCCTTAATAACCTTTCACCCATTGATTAGGATTCCCCAGGGGTCATTCCCTTCCACTAGTGTGTGCCGGACATAAATGTGGCTTCTTCAGACACCCACTTCAGGACCTGGGGAACATCAGAAGAGGACTGAACCTGCTTTCTCAGACCTGGGAAGAGCCTAGAAGACTGGCCCTGCTATCCCTCTTTCACCCAGGACAAAGAAGGGGACAAGGTCCATAAGGCTGACCTCTTGTTAAAGTTACAGGGGCACAACAAGCTGCCCAGTGCAGAGTGTGCGAAGCCTGTGCAAGGAAGGGGATCGACTACATGCCTGCCTCCTAAGTTGATTCTGTGGGGAAAAGCAATTGTGTAACCTCCTGGGAGACATCATAGAGGGGAGTGGGAGGTGTTTGTCCAGCCACATGGTATGCCCAGGAGGAACTATGCGCTGAGGGTTCATTTCTCTGGAGGAGGTTGAACTTTACAACCTTAAGCAGGGAACGTTTTCTGGGCCTAATGGAGCTGATCAATTGTTTGCCGGTACTGCCACTCTGGTCCATTCCCTGCCTCTAGGTGGATGCTCAAGAGAGCACTGGGGAGGCACTTGATATGGAAGAGGATTACAAGTTTGTCAACGGAAGACAGGAAGTAGGCGTAACACCCTTCCCAGGTACCGAATTCTGTATATTCCGCGTCACTGGAGGCCTTCCTCCTGGAAGTCAAGGATACCACGGAGACCTTGGAGCGCAAGATGGACACTATGATGGCTTACAATGGCCTTCTGCAGGATGACCAGCGCAAGATGTCTGAGAGGATCAAACACAATGAGATAGCTCTGGCTTACCTGGAGCTAGCAACATGCACCCATCAGGAAAAACACCCGGGACTGGAAAACAGAGTTAGGGACTAGACCGCAGAGTGAAGGATGCTGAAGGTCGAGCGCATGGAAGGTACAGATATGATTCTTTTTCTGGAATCTTGGCTCAAAACTGCTGTAGCTCCTGAGGGCCTCTCCCCATTCTTCACGTTGGAACAAGTGCATAGAGTTCTGCAAAGCTGCTATCCCAGGGAGTCCCCTCACCCCCCAAACTGGTGGTGGCCAAGTTGCTCCATTACAGAGACAGGGATCACATTCTGGCAAAGCTCATGGAAAGGGTGAACTGTTGCAGGAAAACTGTAAGATAATGATCTTCCAGGACTCTACTATGCTAGTATGCTAGACCAAAAGCAATGAGCCTTCTTTGTATAAGTTAAAACACGCCTCAGACAAATGGACGTTAAGTACCCAATTCTCTTCACGGATAAACTGACGGTGCCTGCTTCTTTACTGATCCACAAGAGGTGTGGGATTGGTTTGAAATTGACTCACTGACCTGGAGAAACCCACTCACCCACTAACAGAAACTGCAAGAATGCACTGGATTCCAATTCCACAGTACACTCAACTTCTGGGTTAGACATTCCAAGGGGGACCTTGTGTGACTTGTGCTGGTGACTATGATGTCGCCAAAAAAATGAGATTACCAATGTAGATGATTCACTGATAAATTGCATGCTCAGATAATGCTGGGGGAGTTGATTGCATTAAAGGACAGCATGGTGAGCACATATGACTTGAGTGCCTTGCTGGATGGTGGGTTACAGAGCCAGGGGGTCGCTCACTGTAGTGCACACCCCCACCTCCACCCCCCACTAAAGTTGTCCATGTCCTTCCCCGACACAGTGGTTGAATGATATTTGTTGTGCCTAGTTTGAATGGGGAGATGTTGTTACCTTACTGTCCTGGGGTGGGGGATTTGGGGGACTGTTTGATAGGGTTTCGGTATGGTATATGACACTATATGTCTCTATCACTGAGATGAGTAGGAAGAAGTTGGTTGGCTTTGTGGAAGCGGCTTGGGAAGTGGAAACTAGTGCATACTCCAATGGCAGGCGAGTAAACAATCTAGCTTGTGTTTTGGAATGTTCGATGACTCAACAACATAACTAGATAATAATACAAAAAACCCCTTTCTAATCACAAATGAGACATTAGTCTTTTAACCTCAGAAGTCAATTTTATTAACTCCGAGCTTCATCAATTGATATTCTTTCTCATATTTATACATTTTTTCCCTTATTTTAAATTAAAACATACACCTCAATATAATTTTTGATATTCACAATAAACACCGTAGACAAATATTACAATATTTACACAACACAAAAGCAATTCATCTGTTTTAAAGACAAACCTATAGATTAATCAAGCATCCATTCCGCAATTCCTTATTAGCGAAAAATAAGGATTCGCTAATAAGGAATAGCAAAAGGCTATGCATGAAGAACTCGCTAAAAAATAGCGATTTCTTAAAATTCCTTAATTGCGACTCGCAAATTGCGAGTCGCAATTAAGGAATACCTCCCCATTCATTCCTAAAGGCCCATAGGAATGAATGGGAAGACATTCTCAATTTCCAATTCTCAATTAGAGAATCGCAAATTGAGATTGCAATTTCAAGGGTACCAGGGTGTCAAAAGGACACCCTGTTGCACCCCTGAAGTCTGCATATGGGTACATCTTGCACACACACATGCCTAAGGGCATGTTTGTGTGTAAAATGGAACTTTGAAAAATTCACTTTAGTGCATTTTTCAAAGTTTTTGCAAATTACCATGAAGTTCAACTTCATGGTAATTTGCTCCCCCTATTAGAGAAATCGCTAATTAATTTACTCTAATGCATTGCATTTAAGGAATCTCAATTTGAGATTCCTTAAATGCAATCGCAATTTAAGTAATCACAATTTTGCGATTTCTTAAATTGCGATTTTTACATTTGGGATGATGCATCCCAAATGCAAAAATACTGGTCGCAAAGGGGCAGATTCTGAGTTTGCGACCGGTTTTTAGCTTGATGCATCTATGCCAAAATTGGTACGTGAAAAAAGCAATAAACCACTGCACACTTGATGCAATGTTGAACATAATACATAAACAAATCGAAAAAAGACTCTTCTGTCCTTCAGTCTTTTATATGTTAACTGGATCTATTATGTTTAGATCCTCGATAGTATGTGTTTAGAAAGTCCTCTGGGGTCAGAGTACTGGTCTAGAACTCCATGTCTGCCCTTATTCAATCAAGCCCAGACTCTATGTTATTCTGGATAGTATTTCCTTCATGGCGAATCTTGGCCTCAGGGTGAAAAAAGCCAACGAGTTTCAACCTTCATGAATGGACCAAAATATGTATTTGAATGAAGGTCTTCATCAGGGCGAAAAAGAGTTCAAGTAGGACACTGCAATTTTCCAGATGTTGTTGTCATTTTAGACCAAATGTGACGTAGGTCAAGGAGTGATGTCAGGCACCCAATGGACGTAATTCCTAAGCTTCATATCGCCTCATGGATCATGGAAACTTCATGCTGGTGAAAATCAAATCCTTCAATGAGCAGTCCCGGGATCCGAGTTGCTCTGTGGTCAGGTCAGTCCAACATAACTAAACTATATAAGGTAAAGGCCTACTTAAGCAGGCAGGGAGTCTATATAGCCCTGCTTTTGAAGACACATTTGGCTGAGGGGATGGCCCTCCTCAGGAGCTGAAAGAGTCAAACATAGTATACAACATACTCTGCATTTGCATGGGGTGCTCTAATATGGGTGCAACATGGGGGTCCACAGTACACTGATGAACGAGATTAGTGCCTAAGAAGGGAATCTGAGGGAAGAGGACTAAACAAGGCCCAGGAATCAAGATCAGTCAGGTATGTTGTTGGAGGAAAAAGAGAAGCTAGCAGAGATAGTTGAATACCTGAGGTGTATTGATTACAAAAGATATATGATAGCCATGCATGATGAGTGAGATAAAGGTGGGACAGTATGACATGGCTGGAAAACCTCAATAGACGGCCCTTTCATATTCTAGAAATAGACAGGGCTGATGGGGTCAGAACCTATGGGCAGGCTGACAATAATAATGTGTTTTGGCATTATTATGCTGAACTCTACACAGGGGACAACCAGGGGTAATCAGCCCAATATCCGAGCTTTCCTATACCCATTACCCCTGCCGATGCTCACTCATGAGGTGGAGGGCCTGGGTGGTGACATAACCATGTCAAAAACAGTTGCAGCAGTAAATGGAATTGCCAGAGGAAAGGTACCTGGAATTGATGGACTCACAGTTAAGTTCTACCCAGCATATAGAGCATTTGATCACAGACTGGTGGAGGTGTATAAAGTGGCTAAACAGACTTGCCTGGTATAGGGAGGCTTTGATATTGGGCTGAATACCCCAGCTGTGCCCTGTATATAGTTCTGCATAGTGCCTGTGTCAACTAGTGAGGTGCTGATATTCCCTTTAGTTAAACCTGGTAGGGACCACTGTCATGTCAAGGTGTACCGGCCACTGTCAATGTTAAGTGCTAATTATAAAATCTTCTGTAGGGTGTTATCGGCCTGTCTCTTGCCGTACATCCCAAGGTTCATACACACAAACCAGGCTGGATGTATATCTGACTGGAATACAGTGGTTAACATCCGGCGGCTGATAGCCATTCAACTGATATTGCTACTGATGCAGTGGTCATGTCTGTTGATATCGAGAAGGCAATTAACAGCTTGGATTGGAATTACTAACATGCTGTACTGGAGCAAGGTATGGACGGGTTCTCATTATGAGGATGTGTCCTGCCATGGCAAGCTGCATCACATCACATTCTATGTGGATGATATGCTGCTATTTCTCCAGGACATGTGTTAGACCCCGACAGAGCCATGTAGCTCCTTGATCGATTTGGGTCATTATCGGACCTGAGGGTTATCAGGCAGAAAACCTGCCTGTTTTTGGTGCACCAGAATATGAAGGCATCCTCTACCACACAGGGAGTAGCATAAAACCCCACCTCAATCAAATATATGGGAGAACATATATAGAGAATGGTGTCGGATATTGTGGAAGGCAACATTGGTGTGGCCTTGGCACCCTAAGAGCAGTGAAAATGTTTTGGAAAACTCTCCCGACTATCGGTATTGGGGAGGGTGGCAGTTGCTGAAATGGTAGCGCTGTCAAGTCTCTCATCTCTCTTGAACACGCTACCAGTTGTGGTACCCAGGGCAATATTTAGGGAAATAGACTCTTTACTGATTGAGTTAATCTGAGACGCCGGTAGACAGAGGGTGGCACTTGCTAAACGGCAATGACTGATGACAGAGTGGGGCCTGGCGACCCTGGACTTCGGGGCACACTATTTAGTGGTGCAACTACAGTGATGACAAGGAGGGTTTGAGTGGGGGAGGATGGGGCCTGCTCGAGACAGTCTTGAGGGTCTACAGCGACAGTAGCGAGCACGATTGATGTTGAAATCTCACCATGCCAAGGCTGGCACACAGCAATTGTTGGCTGTTGCCAAATATTGCTGGACACATTGCCTTTAAAATACTAGGACGAAACACCCCTACTCACCCGCTATACTACTGACATGGCTGGCTGCACATCTCCAGATGACTCACCGGGGATGCTCTCTGCATGGGGGAGCAAAATATTGAGAAGCTTGGGAACTTGTATAGAGCAGGAGAGCAGCTTACATTTGATAAATCGTGGGCAAATTTGACATACTGGCGGGTCACATCTTAGTATATGGAGCGATAGTGGAGGCTGTTAGACGTATGTGGCTGGGGGAACTCAGGGAGCCTAAAACACATCAGTGTTTGTGACTTATTTGAGACAATTTCAGGAACATTGGGGTGGTTTGAGCCTGTATCAAGGCCTCAAAATCGAAATCGAGGCTCCTTCCGATGCCCTAAAGGATAGGTGGGAAGCAGATGTTGAGGCCTCTATTGCAGATGATGCCAGGGAGAAAATACTGGAGAGGACAGACACAAAACGTATCCAGGAAAGCGAGGTTCAAACTGAACAACTTTTATTTCTTGCACAGGGCGCACCATAAGACTGGCAAAAAAATTTAAAAATGTTTCCCATACTCATGTCACATGCCCTAGATGTGGGGCCCTGGTTGTTACATATGGTCTGGGATTGCCCACAGCTAACCTCCTACTGGGGAGAGGTTGTTCCTCTGATCAATTGCGTCACTAACCACAACATCGCTGGGGCTGCAGGGGTGTGCTTGTTGGGTTCCTACCTGCATCCTGATAAGCACAAACTCACAACTAAAGGCATCGATCTGGCTATTAAGCTGGCAAAACGTCAGATTACGTTCAAGTGGAAGTCAGCGTTGGGCCCTATGTTAGTTGGGTGGCAGCAGGAATAGCTCCAATAGTCTGAATATGAGAGTGTCATGTGCCTCAGGGAAGAAAAAGAGGTGTGGGATCCATGGATGCTGAGAAAGCATGGGAGGGGCTGGTGGAAGAACTCAGGGCAGATGACCGGGCTGAAGGACGTGACCCGATTAGGGGCACCCGGGTCACTCGCAACCACCTCTCAGCCTTCCATACAAATGAAGATTGGTCAGGCAGTAAATAATACATTATTAGAAGTACACTCCTTAGAGGCAGTCCCCCCTGCAGAGGGACTGCCCTCTGACAACATGGCAAGGCATAAAGTACATTTCCAGTAACCCTAAAGATACGCCAGATGGGACTTTTCCAGTTGGGAGCTAATGAACAAAGGATATAAAGAAAGATGAGCTACAATCCTGGGACCAGGCGCACGTTATCTTGAATTCAAGGTTACTCTGCCTGCCCTCACCGCTCTGAGCGGTGGAAGCAGGCCTATCTAGTCAGAAAGGTATGCACTAATAAAACATTTTATTCATTAGCACACCAAACTCAGCCTTGAAGAAATACACGTACAGAGGACACATTGGCAGTTGCTTTTTGGTGAGGTAGACACAAAGAGAGAAAGAAGTTAGTTTTGATCATGGCTCAAAATGGCAGCTAAATACAAAATGGTGCAGCGAATGCTAACTTAAATCATACAGTTAATGGGAAATTCAGAAAAATCAGTTTTCTAGTCCAACAGACCCTCCTTTTAGCATTCGCTAACACATTTTGCTACTATCTGGAGCAAACAACTCCCTACAGAACAAAAGGACTACCAATTGCAAGCTAATATATATGTTATCAATACTCAAAAATACTTTCATCTATTGACATGAGATCTTGTATATCTTGCATCATAATGCTGGTTGTCTTAGTGTCAGATACTAAAAACCTTCTGTTTGGGCATTAGAGTCTATGCACAATGAGCACAGCAAGCAGGGAGACAATGTATGCACAGGCAACAGGTGAAAAGTAGGCCAGCAACTACAGCTAATAAAATGAGAGTCTTCCAACCCCAGGACGCGATCAGACCCAAGGACCATCCGGAGAGAGACCAAGTACCACTCTCTAGGTGGATGTCGGATGCAAGTCTGTGCAACTTCTGAATGGCAGAGTGTACATAAGGGGCATGGTCAGGTATGTATATGCAGCAACTACTGCCAATGACGCAGCAGGCTCCTCCCCGATCAGCAAGGATGACATCTAACAATATCCGGTTTTGTAACGCAACGAGTCTCCTAGCCTGGAGATCAGCTGTAATATTTGTTAATATTTCATCAGTGGTATTAAAGACCCCCTCTAAAACTCACGTGAGGCAACGAATGTTGAGACTGTTAAACATGGGGCCCCAGAATGGCACAATACCCTTCATGGAGTCTGTAAACTGTTGCAAAGTAGTATCTGTCTGATCTATATCTTCTCTATTAATAACCCTTCTAACTCGGGCAGGTGTGCACTCCTAAGTTTTAATTGATGGTCCCTATGGTAAGTGCACGGTGCTAAATGCACTGGGGGAAGAAGGAAAGAGAGATAACAAGTACCTGACAATCCCCTAGGAAGCCGAACATAAGCTTGAGACCCAAAGACAAAATAGACATTATGCAGTGGACTACTGTTTATGCTCAACATATACATGTACTTGCAATTGCTCTCTCCTAATTGTATTTCCCCTGTTCCCTGGACACAAAATCCAGCTGTTGTATTGACTATTGGTATTTGCATCGCTTTATCCTTAGTAATATTACACGTTTGAATACATTTGAAGTATTCAGTAGCATTGAACCCCTGGAAGTCTAACATTTCATTTCAAAGCCAAGTTGCATTTTCCTCCTGTTCATATACATTCATACAAGCTATCGGGACATTGTATCAGGAGCCCCTTGCTCTCCTGGAGTAAACCCTTGATAAACACATATCTATTCTAACACTCTATAATAATCAGCAGATGTCATATCCATAGTAGAAGAATGAAAATTAATATATACCATAGTAAACAGTTCAAACCACTCCTCGCAGCTTACCAAATATGAGAATGGCATCGATAACAGGATATCACTTCTGTGTGTAACTGAGGGGAGTAGGCCCGCAGATTCAACAATTAGTAACATTAGACGTACCATGGGCCTGATGCAGCATTTGCAAAAATACATTGTCTACATATGTTTTGCGATGTTCCCCTTTGTGAGGTGCCAGAGTAACAAATATGTGTTCAGGGGGAACAGGGGTTGTACCAACCAGGGAATGCACTGGGTCTATCTCTTTCAAGAACCATGCTACTCAAAGTACTGTTACTAAAAATATCACAACAATCACTATAAAAACTATTTTACTCCTTATGGACCAACAAGACTCATTCGGCTCTGAAAGCGCTGCTGCAAATGGCTGTTCTGCCTGAGTATTGGGTCGGACAAACAAGTACATTATTAAATCAAGGGGAAGGAATGCAAGAAAACCAAAAGCAAAAGGCAAATGTTCCCAGTGTCCGTTAGAGCCTCGCTGGCAGACTCCTATTGTTCATCAACGTTGGCGCTGGTGAGCACTGGCGGTGGAGCTGTTCCATCCTAGCTCTTGAAGAAAATCCCACATCGTCCAGGATACCGTACTCCTACCTCCAGGGAAGCATGTTCTATTTATCCTGTCCATTGTCTGAACAGTGCAACAATTTTGCCTTTACCTAAACTACCATTGGTACCATCAGCAAGGTACGCGCTAACTGTCGCAGTCCATTACTACTAATCTGGCTTCTCCTTTGGTGCACTGTTCCTCCATCAAGGGAGCAAATTGTACTCAGCTACTCCAGGCACAGAGTGGTCAACAAAAAGGGGCTCAGACTCAGAGGGGCCAAAGGACTGGGGCTCAAGCACAGGTGGGCCAGCTCCTGAATTGCCCGGACTTCAGGGGGCACTGCAGCATTCAACACTGCATCAGTTTCCTCCTCCGTTTGGGTCAACGTTAGCCGGGTATCCAAAAAAGGAAAAAAGCGGGGCACCTGCTCCTACTCTGAGTCGCTGATGCCGTCAAGGACCCATTAGTCCTAACACAGAGGAAGAGGCATCTTCCGGCAATGCTGGGCGTGTATCCAATTCTTTCAGCCGGCAACCTTGATGGCGTTGCGGGTTGCCAGGAGCACCTGGACTGGCTCTTCCCACCTCAGCTCCAAGGCTTTCTTCCTCTGGAAATTGTGTGTAAGGATAAAGTCCCTGGGCCGAATATCGTGCCCAGGCCCCTCAGGTGCTGGTGGAAGTGTGTCCTGGATCTGTTGGTGAATAGAACGCAGACTTTTAGTTAACTCATACAAATAATCCACCAACAGAGGATACTCAATCTCAGAGACCCTTTGAGGTCGCGGGATGCCCCAAACATTTGCTGGGTGCCCAAACACGACCTCGTAAGGGGACAGTCCTGTTCTAGAGGGAGCTGTCCCTCTTGTAGATAAGAGGGCGAATGGAAAAGCATCTGGCCATTACAACCTTGTGCTGTCTTGAATCTTTGCCAATTTCAGTTTGAGAGCCCCATTGTACTTCTCAACCAGGCCTGCTGACTGGGGGTGATTTGCAGCATGGAATTTCTGTTTGATATGTAGACCTTTACCCACTAACTGGTTGACCTTTGCATTGAAGTGACTTCTGTTATCACTCCAAAGCAAACAGGGCAAGCCGAAATGCAGAAATAACTCCTTTAGGAGTGCCTTCGCAGTCGCTATGCCTGTATTCTCCTTGGTGGGGTAGGCCTCAACCCATTTACTGAATGCACAGACAACCACTAACACATACTTCATATTGTTGACTCTGTCCATCTCTATATAATCAAGCTGGAGAACCTCAAAAGAGAAAGTGGGAGACACAAATTTACCAAGTGGCGTAGGGGTCCCTTTCACAGGGTTGTGCATTATACACACCATACAATATTTAACCAAATGAGCAGCCATCTTTGGGATATTGGCATTCTGACATACAGGTTCTAACAACTTACAAATGCCCTTAGCACTGATAGGAGCTGGCCCATGCGCCATGGTGACTAAAAGAAGAACATATTTATCCGGTAACATCCATCTATATTTCTCTGACTTATCAGTCCAACACCCATCCTCATCCAAATGTGCTGTGCTTTCCTGCCATACCGCTAGTTCCTCAATCGTTGCCTCACTTTGTATCTCCCTAACATGTTCCAGCGTGTCCTCAAACATAGTAACCTCTGGCAGCCACCTAGCGGGACCTGTGACAAACATCCTTTTCATCTTTGTTCTGGCTGTCTCCTTAGCTGTCTGATTGGCAAAGGCATTTCCCTTACCCACATTATCAGTTATTTTCTTGTGTGTGCTGCACTTCACTATAGCAAATTTCTTGGGGAGTGTCAAATCTGACAAAAGCCTATGTATCAGGGGACCATTCTGGGACCTCATCCCATGGAAAGTGAGAAACCCTCTCTCGTCCCAGAGCAGTCCAAAATGATGGGCTACTCCGAAGGCATACTGGCTGTCAGTATGGATGTTGACAGCCAGTCACTCAATCTACTCATCGGGCTCAAATAAGGGCAACAAGCTCTGCAGCTTGGGCCAAATGATAGGGAACTCGTGATGTCTCAACTACAATGTGCAGGGTCCTTATTGCATACGCAGCTGTTGTAGTGCCATCTGGTAACTTGAAACAAGAGCCATCGACATATAGTTCCCCTTGGGGGCAGATAAGGGAAAATCAGTCAGGTCTACCTGTCCTTTCGTCTCTTCCTCTGTCTGAAAGATACAATCATGTATGTACATTTCCTCACTCTCAGAGGGGAGGGGTAGGAACGTGGCTGGGTTCAGAGTGGCACATCTTTTGATTGTGACATGTGGGGTGAAGAGAGTTAGCTCATAACCCGTCAGGCGTGCACTGGTGAGGAGCTGTGCCTTGGTCTTATTCGAAATGGTATCCACAGCATGGGGCACCATGACTGTGAGGTCAGTATCAAGTACGAGCCCAGCCGATTGCCTTATTGAGGCGGCCACAGCTGTGACTGCTCTGAGACAGCTTGGGAGGTGTCATGTTGTGGTGCCCCAGGAAAACACAGGATGCTATTGCTGGTTGTGAGTACTCTTTATTTGCTCATGGATCTGCATACATGATCCCTGACCTCTTGCCTCGAGGTCCTTCCCTAGAATGTCCCCTGTCCCTTCCTGTCCCCTCCCCTAACCGGAAGTAGTGTCCGGTGTCCTCTGGCCTCTGCCCTTTGCCTCAGGGTCCTAGTGCCCCTGGCCTGGGCATGACAGGAGGGCTCTGGCGACAGGATCAAGAAAAGCAGGAAAATAAGCACAAGGCCGTTGCTTACCTCCATTAGCCTGTGTTATGACAGAAAGCGCACCGCCAGCCGTTTTGTTTACATACAGCACAAGCGGTTTCATATAATCAGGCGTACCAAGCACAGGTGCATAGCAAAGCACAACATTTGATTGCTCAAAAGACTGCTGGCATTCAAGCGTCCGGGCAAGGGTTCATGCACATCTTTAGTAAACTACTTTAAATTACCTTAAGTCAATGTCCTCTATTATCAACGAAGTTGCCCCCCTTCAATTAAAGAGAGTTTCCTCTAAAAACTCGAAACCATGGTACGACAGGCTGCTTAACGCTATGAGACTGGGGGAACGCAATTGGAGATCAGTCCCTTCGGCTATGCACCTCAAAACACTGAAGAGAAAAAGAAACGCTTACTTTAGAAAAATCAAACGCTCGAAAGCAGATTTCTTTAGCCACCAGCTTGACCAAGCAAGAAACCGACCAAAAAAACTGATCGAGTTAATCAAATCTCAATCCAAGGATAAACCTCAACGACTACAAAACACTTCTAGCACACTACCGTCGTGTGACGAATTCTCTACTTTCTTTAAGCTCAAGACAGACAACATCAGGAAAGATCTCCTCACTGACCTAAGCCTATACACTAGCCCCCACAGCAAAACGCCCCTCGATCTAAAAAACAATGCTACCTGGTCTTCCTTCGAAACTTACTCGAAAAATACTATAGGCAATATTCTCAGCACACTGAAGCCCTCCAATCACCGCACTGATCCTCTACCCGCAAACTCTGTTAAGGACTTTATCCCATTGCTCTTCCCGCTCTGGACCAAAATCATTAATAGCTCACTCCAACAAGGATGCATCCCGGACTCCCTCAAAGTGGGTCAAGTATTGCCCATACTAAAGAAACCCACAGCAGACCACACCGATCTGAACAACTACCGCCCTATCACCAATATCCCTACCTTGGCCAAACTGTTAGAAACATGTGTACACATCCAACTGACAAAACACATCGAACACTTTGACCTCCTCAACTCACACCAATCAGGTTTCCGAGCAGGCCACAGTACGGAATCAGCCATGACACACGTAATTGATGGCGCGCTTCAAATTCTTGATCAGAACGGTACTTTCCTCCTCATCCTACTCGACCTCTATTCAGCCTTTGATACGGTTAAACACGAGAACTTGCTCGATCTGCTGAGTCTCAGAATGGGTCTATCAGGGACAGTACTCAAGTGGTGTACCTCCTTTCTGCATAACCGGACTTAGAAATTTAAGATTAACAATACTATGTCTACACCCATTCCTGTAATTCTAGGTGTCCCACATGGATCCTCCCTATCCCCAACATTGTTCAACCTAGTTATGGAACCACTCACCGCACTACTTCAAGCATCTAATGTGCAATTTCACATGTGCGCAGACGATACCCAACTCTACCTTAAATTACACACCCCTGAAGACATCAAACTACTCAACACAATGCTTAGGAACACACAGACTTGGCTGGCAGAGAATCATCTCAAACTTAACGCTCTAAAAACGGAATTCCTCCTAATAGCACCTCCCACCAAAGTCCCCATCACTCAGGCGTGGCTGAATCTTCTCATTGCACTCAACGTGCAACCTACCATTGTGGACTCAGCGAAATCTTTAGGCATAACCCTCGACCGCAATCTCAATACGCAGCATCATATCAGCAATGCAACGAAGGGAGCTAATTTCCAAATCAACACATTGAGGAAGCTGAAACCCTTCCTCCCAGCCAATGACTTCAGGACTGCAGTCCAAGTCCTAGTTACCCCTTGAGTAGATTATGGAAGTATCGCCCTCTGTGGCCTCCCCACATCGACAACCGCACCCCTAAGAGCCTCTATTAATGCTGAGGCAAGACTTATTACCGGCTCAAAAAAACGCTCTCACATCTCTCCCGACCTAAAATCCTTGAATTGGCTGCCATACTAAGCTAGAATACACCTGAAAATCGCATGCATGACACACAAGGCTATAAACCACAACTCGCCCAGTTACCTCGCTCGGAAACTGACAATCTCAGGTGGGTCAATGTCTACAAGAAGCGCAGAAAATCTTCTTTTGAAACCTCAAAGATTCCACAAGGAAAAAACACATAAATGCTCCTTCTCAGGGATGGCGCCTAGGATCTGGAATGCCCTCTCTCCAGAAATCAGACTTATCTCTTCCACAGCATCCTTCAAAAAAGAAGTAAAATTGATCCTATTAGCTAAACTCACCTGATCATAGTCTTTGGAAATCTCATGACTCATTACTGTTCCCCGCATGACTATGTCCAACCAGACCACCTATGCACCGCTGCTACCTTGCTTTACTCTATTGTTAACCATTTGCTCATCTTTGCACTAAATGACTTGTTTAATTTTTTATTCCTTTGTCTTTTTATCCCATTTGAGTGTAAAGCACTCTGATAACCGTAAGGATCTTGTTCGTGCTATATAAAACTTTCAAAATAAATAAATAAAGCGTGCAGGCTTTAGATTAGTAGGGAATTGTTGGGGATCCAGTGGCAACATTAAGAAGTAATGCCAATAAAAGCGTGCACATCCTTTTGAGTTTGAGGGATAGGCATTTTAACAATGGTATTAATGCGCTCAGGATTCAATCTCCTACCCTCCTTCGACAGTAGGTGACCTAAATAGGTGATCTCCTGTCGACAATATTGAAATTTGGAAAGGGACACTTTATGTGCATGATGTGCCAACTGCAATAACAATTTGACTGTGCTGTCTTTGCAACCTTTTTCAGTGTCAGAAGCAATGAGATCATCAACGTATTGGAGCAATACATTACCTGAGGGAAGTGTGAGGAAATCTAATTGGGCTTTTAAAGCTTGATTATATATACTAGGGATGTCAGCATAGCCCTGAGTAGCACAACATAATCTAAAGCTTCTGCCAGCCAGTGTGAATCTAAACAAATATCCACTGTCTGGATGGATCGGAATACTGAAGATTGCCTTTTTCAGATCAATGATGGAAAAGCATTTAGCAGAGGAAGGTATCATCTTCAGGGGGCAGTAATGTCAGGGACCACCGGAAACTGAGGAACCACTATTTTGTTAACTTTGCGCAGTCAATCACAAAACCATTAACATATGGATGGTCATCGGAGGAACCCGATGGATGGGAAGAATAGGGCTATTCAGCTCCTCAACAAACCCTGACTTAACCAAGTCCTGTATAATTTGCAACAAGGCTCGCTCCCCAGCTTGCAGTATCTTGTACTGAGGAATGTGGCGCAGGGTGGCATTGTCTTTTATTTTGATGGAAACTGGGGGAATCTGCAAATGTCCTACATCCGTATCAACGGTTCCCCACAATGTGGGCGGCATGTCTTTAATTTCAGCAGGGAGTGGCTCATCCTTGGACAGACACTGTTTAGCATTAACAACATTAGGGCCCATTGTCATCTATACAGCTTCAGGGGAACAAAAAATTGTTGCATGCAATTTCTTTAACAAATCTAAACCCATTAGATTTTCTCTGCAATTAGATGTCAACAAAAATGATGAATCCACAGTAAAAGGACCTATATCCAGTGCAAGAGGTTTGGAAATGGGGCTCACAACCGGCACACCAGAAAAGCCTACCAAAACATTATTTTTGGCCAGACAGAGCTGCCCCGCGGACCAGTGACCGAGAAATGGAGCTATTCATTGCACCCGTAGCCACCAGAAATTCCTTAGCTGAGCCAAGCAAATCAGCAGTAATATAAGGACAGTACTGATCTACAGGTATTGGAAATGGTCCCTCACTCTGCCCTTGGCTGTTCTAACTGTGAGACATCCCTGTCTCCTCATCCATGTCATAATCATCATGATAATACTGTCCACCCCTGGTGTTGTAAAGTAGTTACCACCCAAACTATTCTTTGAGGCCGCGGCATGCTGAGCTCTGTCCTGTCCACCAGCTCCATGACCCCGTCCACGAGAACCTCGTCCTCTAGGGGCTGCAACTTTTTGCAACAACACTGGACACTCACTACACCAGTGTCCCTGCTCTTTACAATATGCACACTGATTCAGCCCTACAGGTGTAGTAGTTCGGCTAGTACGCAGAAGCAGCCTTTCCAAACCACTACGTCCTCTACCATTCCCCCTATTAACCTGCTGCAGCAACACCTTTGTTTTCAAATCCTTATGCTTTTTCTCCACCAGCTCCTTCTCCTCGTTCTCCCTATTCTCAAAATACTGTGCCATACTCAATATTACAGAAGGGGAGGAGGTAGGCCAAGTGCTCTCCGAAGCCTGCAACCGAGTTGCGATCTCAGGAAGAAAGTTTGTATCTATTAATGAACACCCCCTTCCACCAACAAATCCTGTCCGCTAAAATCCAAAAAGACACCTTCAAACCGGGTGAAGAAATCTGACACACTTTCATCCTTCTTCTGACAACATTGCATTAACTTGTCCAACTCTACCCTTCTTGGTGGGATGAGAGAGTGCATGTACGTAATTATTCAACCAGGCAAAGCAAGTATCTCAGCCTTAGGCTTCTCACCAGGCTTTCTCTCCTGGTCCCATGCTTTAATCTGATCCCAGGTATCACCCAATTCCACAACGTGGTCCTATGTGTGCACCTGTCTCCAGTTGTCAACAGGCATCAATAAACCAAAGAACATCTCAATATCTGCAAGCATCATCACTGTTAATGAAGCAGCCTCAGTTAATTCTTTATAATAGGCAGTGTTTTTTTCCTAGGGTCAGGTAGCTGAGTCTTAAGGGACAGCAGCTCATTCCTTTTCCATGGAGTATGCACCCATTGTTCTTAGAGCCTCCACCCTTGGTCTAATAACAACATCATGCTGATCCCGTTGCTCTGGTATTTCAGGGTGATATATGGGGTGCACCTGCCTCATCGGCCACTGAGACACCATCTCTGGGCTCTTCTCAAGCAACCTAATCCGATAACCAACCAACGTCGCAACATTACCAAATACCTGGCCAGGCGCCATATCAGCTTAGTAGACATCATCCTTGATATTGTAGATAATCTGTGGCGCCGCCTCATTGAAACACTGCTCCCAAAGCCCAATCAAAATAGACAACATGTGTTTAATGGCATGCTGCTGTACAAAAGGCTCATAATCTTTCAACACATTCCACACATCGTCCACACTATAAATGGGAATATGTGCCCACTGCGCAGCCTTTATAGCCACCACCTTTTTCTCAGCTTCCCCAACATCAGATCGTATCAACATCCATCCAAACCGATCCTTGAATTTTGTCCATTCCCTATTCTCAGGGCTACTTACTGGTGTCTGAATATTCTGCAACATCGGGGGATAGGGGAAAATAGTGGGAGTGATAACAGAGTTACCGGGCAATAACATCGCTACTGCCTGGGTCGTGGGCGTGAGAACTGGTGAGGGGGAAGCCGAAGCAATGGGTGTTGCAGGAATGCTGACAGTTGAAGTTGCCACAGACGGCAAAGACAAAGAAAAGACAGGAGGTGCAGAGGCCAAGGAAGACGGAGCAACAGTAGTAGAGACAGCGACAGCAGAGGCAGAAGGACTAGGCAGCTGGGGCTGCGGAGGAGGACAGGGTATACCCTCTGCGGAGCATACGGAGGCAGAGGTCGAGCATCCAACAATTCCTCCACAAAAGTATCATTCTCGTCTCAAGCAACATAAGACTTATCAACTTGTAGTCTGAACTTGCTATCAGCACACTCTATTCCTTTTTCTATGTTCTCCCTATCATGCGCTATAGCTTTTTTAGTCAATGTCGGCATTCTCCCCTTCCGGACTTCTTTCGATGCCTTAATTCGTCTCTGTTTAGCCTTCTTCTGCCACGTTCTGAGGGAATCAAACATCGACTGCCTACTCCTTCTCACAAACAATTTTTCCTGCAGGAAATTCATTTTCTGTTCATCAAAAATGCCTGTCAACGGCCACGGTAACTCGGCATTGTCCCTCGTATATTTTTGTCATAGTGTACTAAATACAAGAGGCCAATACCATGTTTCACATACAAGTCAAAATTTGGGGTGCCTCCTGGAGGCACTTGCAGACTTTTTCCAATTGAGCATCAATAGAACAACAACAGCTCAAACATGACAATTTGCTACAACAAGGTATTTTTTTAAAGAAAATATGTTCACTACTTATGCCTAGCAGATATTTGCAAATATCTTTACCCAAGTCAGTCCTCAGACCTCATCAAATACAAATCAAAGTGGTACCATGTTCATAAAGAACTCAAACAAATTCAAGTGCTTTTCCAAGAACGGTCCTCAGACCGTGCCAAAAATAAACCAAAATGGCGCCATATCCACAAAGAACCAAAGCAAACTCACCTGGTGCACACAGGTCAAAAGAAGTTAGACTCCACTGCTGACTCTTTGGACCAAACCATCAGATCCAAGGTTTTCGACGTTCAGGGCCCCAGTCGGGATAATCACTGGACGAGGCACTGCCCAGTCAGACAGACGGGGCAGCTGCGAGTTCAAGACTCTCTCATGCAGGGATCCCCGGTCCGCCTGTCCGACCCGACGTAGCCTCGACCTCCTCACCCGTCCGCAGGAGAGGATGGGTCACTCGCTCGATGGGGTTCCTGTTCAGGCGCCAAATGAAGGAAGCGACCCGATTAGGGCCACCTGGGTCACTCGCAACCTCCTCTCAGCCTTCCATACAAATGAAGATTTGGTCAGGCAGTAGAGAATACAAATCAAAGAAGTACGCTCGATTGGAGTCTGGTCTGGCCAGCCTCCTTAGATTGCTGCAGAGGGACTGCCCTCAGACACCATGGTAAGGCATAAAGTAAATTTCCAGTACCCCTAAAGACACACCCAGATTAGATTTTTCCAGTTGGGAGCTAATGAACAAAGGAGATACAGAAAAATGAGTTACAATCCTGGGACCGGGCACACGTTATCTTGTATTCAAGGTTACTCTGCCTGCCCTCACCAAGCGGAGTAACTGGGAGCTGGGAGCAGGCCTATCTAGTCAGAAAAGTATGCACTAATAAAAAATTATATTCATTAGCACAGCAAACTCAGCCTTGAAGAAATACACGTACAGAGAAGACATTGCCAGCTGCTTTTCGGTGAGGCAGGTACAAAGCGAGACAGAAGTTCGTTTTGATCAAGGCTCAAAAGGCGGCTAAATACAAAATGGTGCAGCGGATGCTAACTTAAATCATACAGTGCATGAGAAATTCAGGAAAGGCAATTCCTAGTCAAACAGGGCCTCAGACAATAATTCCCCCTGAGAAGCCAGGGAGCTGGAGCAATGGGATATGGCCACTGGGGGGGTACCTGTATGAGAATGTGGGCTGTTGGTTGTGCAGGGCCAATCGAACACATACTTGAGCTCCCCTGTCACCTCCACTAGCAATGCACATGCAATAGAGAGTACTACAGCACTTCACTGCCAGTATTTCACTTGCTCCGCCATACTTTAATCCACCGAGG
This sequence comes from Lissotriton vulgaris, assembly GCF_964263255.1. Taxonomy (NCBI): domain Eukaryota; kingdom Metazoa; phylum Chordata; class Amphibia; order Caudata; family Salamandridae; genus Lissotriton; species Lissotriton vulgaris. The sequence goes on along the minus strand of NC_141693.1, from coordinate 224,287,611 downwards.
AACACAATACCACATGGGTTGTGCAGGGGAGTGATGGAGGGGGGATGTAACTAGGAGGTTGGCCGCTCGGATGGCAGATGAAGGTAGTTGAACTGTATCCAGTGGTCCCCACAACACGGGGTCGCCTATGGGCGCTCTGGGATTCAGGTGAGGATGTGTACTTGCTTAATTGTGTTTCACAGGGTTATGACCATGATTGCTTTATCTCCTGTTGTCGGTCCTCATCTGTGACTGTAATGCTGTGAAAATGGCAATAAAGTTTGTTTATAAAAATAGAAAGAATGTTTGTTTTCTTCAAAGAGGTGCATTTTTCTAGTTTTATTCCTAACAACTAGAACCCAAGACTTGCATTCTAAATGCTGTGGCCTTTTGTGGTGAGGCTGTGTGCTATTCTTTCTGCAGCAAGGTCCTTCTAGCGGTTACCGAGGATGCACTGGCTAATGCTCTTGCAACAAGATTCGAAAGACACATTTGAAAGGAACTCAAACTGATGCTCTATCATTTCTGATAACGTGGAGCACACCAATCTATTTAGAACGCCTCTAAATAGCTCCTGAACGCCAGAAATTAAAGATAATATATTTCAGCCTTCAAGGCAAGATGCATGCCTTTAAAGACTCTATATTTGTTTAATCTCTGTTGGATCTTTCAGGAGTGACTCATCAGCCATAGCAGACATCTTACATGTGGACTAGTCAGTTGTCCCTGATGTAAGCCCATGAAGCTTGCAAGAAACAACAAGTGGCAGGAATGGTCCTTTTCATTTTTAAAAGCTCTGTGAAGTACACAAAAATAAATATTCTCTATTTTCGCTTCGTTGGGTTCCCGTATTCCACACAGCCAGGTCTCTCTTGATTTGTATCAATTTGTGAGTCTCTTTGGATCTCAGACGATCGGACCGCTGTCTCTTAAAGCAGGGTACATGTATATCGCAGGGTCAACGCCATCTCAGAGGAACCGTGTATCCCAGACTTCATTGGCAGTTTTCCAGTTCTCTGGGCTCCTTCCAGACACTTGTACAGCAATGTGAAACCAAATGCAAATCTCCGTTTTTAATCCCTAAATTTCCATTCAATTAAAAGCCTCTTTGGTGAGCTCCCTGTCTGTGTGTGTGCTTATGTGTGGGTTATTTATTCTAGGCAACCAGGCTTAGACCGAAACTGCCTCAATTAATTCGTTCAATTACTGATTCAGTGAGAGTGGCTGCCATTTGCATGTAGAGGCACGGGGAAATTAATAGGATATACATTACAAAGCACGCTCTTGTGCCCGAGGAAGAGCTTTGTTAAAAAAAAAAGTAGGAGAGCGGGAGAAAGCAAGAGAGAGAGAGGGGGCCTTTCTTCTGACAGACCTGATGAGGGTAGAAAAGAGACATTATCTCTTTAAATAGTCATCTATCTTCTTGACACTAGATCCGCCCCTCGTCCGCAGCTCATTGGATGAGGGGAGGCGGCTTCTAGAGTGACGTCAGAGCGATGGCTATAAGTATGGGTAGCAGCACCAACACTTTCGAATTCGAACGTCGGGAAGGAGAAGTTCTTAAAGAGCCTTTGGAGCGTCGGACTGGGGCAAGCGGCGGCAGGAGGACCAGCTCTGGGCGTAGCGCAGGGGTACGAGGCTCTGACAGCTGCCGGGTCACTGCACGGACTGCATCCGGCCTGAGTGTAGGGTATAGAGTAGGGACGGGATCGTTTCCCATTTACTCGAGTTTAGAGGCATTTAGCACTGCCTCGAAGATCCGGGGCTGGAGCAGTCGCGCGCCATCTGGACTTGTTCACGTCGGAGCTTCCAGCGGAGCGTGAGGGCGTCTGACAGACCGAGGGTGCGTCGCACATCCAGGTAAGGTCCGAGTGGCCGCATTCCTGGGAAGCTGGGCGGGAACTGGGCGGGTGGTGTATAGGGGGGGTGGGAATACAGCACACTGATGATCCTTTTTAGAAAAAAAATACGACCCCCTGTCAATTGCCCCTGGAAGTTGATGGCCTTGTTAATTGCCCCTGGAAGTTCATAACCTCCCTGTACGTTTAAAAGCTTTCACTGCCTAGCGCTTCTTATATCGTCTTCCACGTAGGATGGTGCTATTATATACATACAAACATTCTCACGCCCTCTGTCTCTTTCTGGGAGATTAACTCCACCCCAGCTGCCTTTACTGCAGTGGCGTAACTCAAAATGGCCCCCACATTTGCTATGGGGCCCCTGGAGTCTCACATTTCTGACAAATATTCATTCATCATGCGCTTAATGGGGACCCTCTGGAAGGGTTGGGCGAGATGGAGTTTCACCCTCTTTCGCGTGTGTCTGCGTTACCCCCTGCCTGTGTCTGACGTGGAGTCGTCGTATTGAAACTTAGGATCTGGTGCACTTACTGTGGCCTGCACGCTTGACCAATGACAGCGTCCTGACGTACGGGCTGTCGGGCACGTTTGGAGCTTTGTCCGGGTGTGCAGCGCGAATGTTCTGGGGCTGGGGAGTGTTTAGGAGTTTACAGCCTAGATTCCCGTCTGGTGAGGACCCTATACCACTGTGCTCACCTCGGCACTTTCTCTAGACGTGCAATCTTGTGCCTCACGCGGCAGCCTGGGAGGGCAGTTGGTCCGAAGTGTTCGTCTGCGCGGTGTCTGTGTACACTCGAGTGTACCTTTTTAGACTCTAGTGTACACAGCACACACCCAATTCACATTTATTTTCTCAAGCTCCGCTTAGATGACGCACTGTGCGTAGTGTCACTCCTCAGTGTTACGACGGGACACCACTGGCGGGGTTCTAGGCGCCTTGTCTCCGCTGCGATCCTTCGGGCTCGCCTGAAGTGCCCTGTCCAGTGAACCAGAAGGAGTCTTGGTGCGAAGACTATTTATTGGAGTGTGCCTTCGTCTTGTCCGCTTTGCCACACATCAATGCTTCGCTGTACTTGCCGCCGTCGTGGGCTCGGTGGTCGCACCTGCATCCTCGGCTGTGGCAAGGATTGGAATAACATGGGGTGTTTCTGTAAACTTTTATTCTTAACGTCCGTAATATCAGATGTTTGTGTTCTACAGCGCATTGGTCTTCTCAATGCCCTCATGTGATGTTTCTAGTCGTGCTCGTTTGGCCCTTCACTTGTGAGCTTGTCTCGCTAGGGTGCTCTAAACTGAATTGTCTAAAGCAATGTTATTCACTTCTGCCTCAGACTCTTACGCCATTGCATGTTACACTCTGAGAAGTCATGGTCACTGCTCTTGACCCCCGGTCCTGCCGCAGGACCCCTCCTTCTCTGTACCCCCCGCCTAGTGTACTTGATCGCTGCCTGTCGTAGTTCTAGCCTCCCCGTTGCTTCGTGGATGCGGTCATGCCCGTGTAAGCTAGTCACAATCAGTTCACTTCCTCTATAGTTTATTTAGTCTTATCCTAACTGTAGACTCTCCATCAATCAAAAGTTTACTTGTGTTGTCTCTGCCTACTATATGGCCTCACATTTTTTCCTCAATGTTTTGTATTACTTTTACCATACATATTGTGTCGCTCCTTCGCGAGGTGTTTAAGTCGTGAACTTAGTTGCTCTGTCTGTGTTTGTAAACATATCTGACGTGTTTTTTCTCTGCAGACATGTTAAGCCATTTTATTAATTTTGCCCTCGTGTCCAGTTTACTGGGCCAGTTGATTGGTGATGCCCTTGAGCCGCCCGAATGGCGTTTGCTTGGGTGTATTATAATAAGATTGGCAAAGTGATTTATGCTTTATGCACAGCCACGAAATAAGACCACTTTTGTGGCAGTGAGGTATATCGTAGACAGCGTTGCCCATAGCCGAGCAGCAACACCGTGCAATTGTCCTTTTTAAAAGATACCATTTAAGTTTAGTTGTTGCTAAGACTACACAGCTCCGTACAAGTATACTCCAGAGTGTAGTCTTAGCAGAGTTCTTGCTCATTCCTGGTGCCAAGTTTGTTATTGGTCCCCAGCATCTGTTTTCTGATGAGACCTGCGCTCACAGTATAAGTGCTCAGACATCTTATACAGCTTGAGTCCTGTGCAAAAGATGGTATTTTTGTGACTGAAGGCCGTTTGGGCGCAGGTCCTCGGCCCCTGCTTGAGCCCGGAAGCGATGTTACTGCTCCGTGTAGCCCATGGCTTTCAATAGACTATTCACTTGCCCTCCCACGCCCTGCAGGCCGCATGTTAGTTTACAGAAACTCCAAATAGTTTGCTCAGGTCCAAGCCACTTTTTCAGGCTAAACACTATGCAAACCGCTTACAGTGAGGTGCATTGTAGCCACATTTCTCCTGTTGGTGCCTATATAATCTGTAATGTATTTAACCCCTCGTACCAACGTATGGCGCGCGGTCTTTATCGAGCCTGGCACATTGCTGTGTGGAAAATAGAGGTGATGCAATTCTGTCCGATGTTGATTTTGTGAAGTTTGGGATGGTGTGCTCAGATAATCTGGTAGTTGTGACACTCGCGCACTTAATTGCCCCTTCAAAGCATGGATGATAGACACCGTGTCCCATGGCCACTTAGATCAAACGACAGCGTGTGTTTCACTGGTTGGCGGCATTCGAGGAGACGGGCTCCTTGGAGTCGAGGCTGAGCTGTACAAGAGATCGGCTGTTGTGCAGATACACTTGTAGGCGCTGAATCCGAGGTTCCGTGTCATGTGGGTACCCTAGAATGGACGGGAGAGAGCAAGGGCAGAGAACGCCTCCGCGATACTGTAATTTTCAATCAAAATATGTAAAGGACGCTCCTGGTGGTCTCGGGAGGCGTGACTTCCGGTCGGAACTCTTCCCTGAGCCGCGCGCCTGACACGCCCCCCTGTGCGCAGCCCCGCTTCCGAAAGCACGTGGCCGTCAACTTGCCCCGTATGTAAACAATCCTTGCTCTGAGAGTTCCTGCACGTAACTCGTGCTCTGGCATCTGCAGGGCGGTGCGGATTCCTTCCAGGCCGGGTTTACAGTGAACATGTACAGCCTTTTCGAAAATACGCAAACAATATTATTTTTCCAGCACTGAGTGACCCGAGTTAATACAAGTTAAATAAACTGACCGAGGAAGGGATATAGGGCGATTCAGGAAGGATGTTAGAGGAGGGGCGGGGCTAGACCATCAGGGGTCGTACAGCCAGGAAAGTGGGTTCACCAGCAGGGGGTTTAAAGACTATAGAGTGGTCTCTTCCATTGTGTTTTGTTTTTGTTCTTTGGTCAGAGCAGATTACAGCTGGGCCCCTAACTCCACGTGAGTAAGTGAATTCACTGGCTTCAAAGGGAATACAGTAGCATTTCAAAGGATAGGCGACGAAATTGTTACAATGGGTAATGAAGGTAGCGGAACTGTTTTGCAATAAAAAGAATTAGTAGTGGCACGCGGTTTAAGTGGCCTTTGTTCCTTTCAGTGTTTGAACTTTCTGAAATCCACGGAGGACACTGCGGGACATGGAGTTTACAGTTAGATGTTGCTGGCCTGTTGTATAATAGTGAGAGGTGGAATTATAATTGTGGCGCCGATGTCATGTTTTCGTGCAAGAGTTTGCATTTGAAGTGTTTTTAAGTCAACCTTGCTTTGCATGTGGGCCGGAAACTCTTAATACACTCACATTCGTGCACGAGCTGCAATAAGGCACCATTCTAGTGCGAGGGATTACAGTGGTCGCAAGGTGAGGCATGCGAGCTGGCCACCAGCATGCCATTGTACCCGAGTCACAAGATGGTTCTCATGTGCAATAGTGGTCAGGTTTACACTACGTGATGTACTTGGTACCTCGTTACACTAAGGTACACACGTTGTGCCAGGAAAAAAAGGAAAAATGAGTTGTACTCGTGCATGGTTACCAACGTGCCGTTTTGGCGCCAGTCACAGTGATTGGTTTGTTGTGCCAGGGTTAAAAAAAAAGGTGCCACCATGCCATGGCTACAATAATCGCCAGGGTAATATTCAGCAATGCATTTGGGGTGTCAGGATTAAATGTTTTTTTGCTTTTTTTTCCCCCAGAGTTTTATATAGCGCGAACTAGACCCGAACACAATCGGTCGTTGTGTCCGGCTTGCAGTGAGTGGTGCAGTGGCTGCGTCGGGGTTGCAGTGAAGTGTGATCGCCGTGATAGGTTTATTAATAGAAAACACCGAGGCCGTTGTCAGGTGCACTATTTGCCCCAGGGTTCGTGAATGGTGAAATCGATGTTCCGGGGTTGGGCTGAAGGCCATAATCGCATTTCCAGTGTTAGTGACCCTTCCAGAAGCTGCGTCAAGCACCAGTGCATGGTCCAGTCGTCGTGTCTGGCTTACAGTGAGCGGTGCAAGGGCTCCAGTGAAGTGTTCGTTGTGCAAGGGTTTCAGCGAACTGTATCTTCATTATGCAAGTTAGATATTTTCCCCTGGGTTACATTACGATTGCCGTCGGGTACAATGTCTGTTCCATGTTTACAGTGAGTTGCAGTGATTTTACCGGGATTCCAGTGGATGCTGCAGCCATCAGGCGAGCGTTCCAGTGAAGTGTCGGTCAGTTTTTACAATGAGCGGCGCCAGCTTCGTGCAGAACCCACTAGTGCGTACTGCATTGTTGCAACCACCCGGCTTCTGCTTCCTGGTTCTGTATTTTTCCTCTTTAATGGGATTCCCTGCCCCCTCTGTCCAGCCCATTATCAAACATAATGTAAGCAATTACGGAGGCCTCTGCTCAAGGACCAGAAAAAAACTCATTACACTTGGTTTCCAGAGAACGTCAGCGCACCCCGCCCCCACCACCCACCGCGGTCCCTTCATTTCCCTGTAATTGGGAAGAACGTAGTGCACCGATTGGGGCTACTAACCACCCCAAAGCTCGGTGCTCTGCTGTCTTGCGCTGCATTACTTTGCATACTTCATTGTTGCTCCATCCTTGATACTTTTGTTTGAAATTCGCTCCAGAAAGTTCTCGGCACTTAAAGATCAGTACAAGAGCGCTCTCCATGCCATGGTGCTGGGAGGCCTCTGTAGACACTTGCAGTTATTGCACCAATTGGAGGCTTTCTGTATCACATCCTTGTGTTGAAGAAGCATTGGGGGTCTCTAAATCCTGAACACTGTTCCTCACGGCCCATTACGTCCAGTGCTGGCTTTCTTTTAAGGGGCCAACCAGCGTAGAGAAAGTTATTTGTCCTATTATGGATCTCTAACCATCATCAGCAGACATTCTAGAATGGTCATATTTGATGTCCGCTGAGGTTTTGAGACCTAATGTGACATCATTCAGCGGGTGACCACTTTAAAAGGCAAGCCTAGATAGATCCTACTATGCCCTGGGCTTCCTACATAGGGCAAAGTAATACTGTGCCCCAGTCAGCCTTTCTTGACCATGTTCAGATTTCGTTGGCGTGTTTATCTTGAATGAGTTTGTGGGTTGAGATTTGAAAGGCCACTGCTAGCTGATCGAGGACAGAATTATTCACATATCCTGTTCACTTGTAAAGTGGCTGATCTGCGCACACTAGTACTGTTATGGCTCTCATAGAGAGCTCTATTGTATTTTTAAGTTTCTAAACGTCATAACTTCTTGCTATGACATCACAACAGTTGATAAAGCTTGTTATGAACTATTGAGTGATGTCATAAAGGCCTTCCGTGTCAGGTGACAGAGCTCTGAGAGCCTGTCAGCGCAGCTCTGCTTGCCTGCTTTGACTAAGAGCAGAACGCACAACTGCATTGTGGGGGGGTTGCTTAAGGGTAGCAGGTAAGATGTTTCACATTTGCGTCCAGGAGGAAGGGGCATGTTATGTATAGCTCTCCCATTATCTTCTGCCCCTGCGCAGTAGTTGAAGGCAGGCGGGGCACGTCATTTTGGGGGCCGTACATAACATTATAGAACGGTAGAAAGTTCATTACGGGACTGTTTCACCTCTGGGTTCTGAGTAACCTGGACAGCTCGAAGCTTCTCTTGTCTATTTCACGTCACTCTGAACCTTTCAGTAATTCACGGTCACCCATCTATAATTCTATATTTCTGGCAGCAAAAATGTGAAGATTAGCCTAGTCCTAGCAGTGTGCCATCCTGAAAATATAATCGTGTAACCGTATCAGGAGCCGTAATGTCTGCGGCCAGGGCCCCTGGTGGCCCTGATGTGAAACACGTGGGAGCCTTTAGGAATGGATGTTTTTCCGGGACTGCTCCAGAACGTGTATGTGGCCGAGGCTAAGGGTTAATCTGGACCCTCCTCTACTATAACTGCTCATGTGCCTCCACCTCCCTGCCAACACACCGGCAGGGGCCTGCTGTCACTTGTCCTGCATTCATCGCAGACGGCGCGATATTTTTAGCTTTTCCGATTGAGGAACTATTGGGTGCTTCTCTTTTGTGGCGCGGCTAAGAGGAAGTGGGAATCTGGGCGGCAGTGTGACAAATAAGCAATGAGGATGTTTCCGAGTTTCTGTGCCGCGCAGCGAGGGGGCGCTGCACCGCCATTTCCGGGTATCCTGGCGGACGGACGCTCGCGCTCTACTTCCAAAGACGTGTATGCATGGCCCACCTGATCGAGAAATAGTAGCCTGAAACAAGTACTGACTTCTCTTTTTATAAAAAAAAAAACAATGTTCCACAAGACTTTTGAACACTAGGCTCCGTTGAACAATTTATAAACGTTAACGCGGCTCTTTGGTGTCTCTGTGGAGGGGTCGTACACAGCGCGGACACGAATCGGCCCTTCCCACAGACGTTCGTGTCTGGGGCTCACATGCCAAAGCATCAGAGGAGCTGTACCGTTGATGGCAGAACCTTTCTGCAAGATTAGCATACATCCCAACCAGATGGGCTTCTGGTTGCTATGAAGGCACCCTGACTGACCGCTTTTTGGAATGTAAGAATTCCTATGAATTCGAAGGTTTTATGGACATTATATTCCCCATCCTAGCGAGAAAATTGTATATACAATGGGGGCTAGGCACTTTGCCCATTAAAACCTTCACTTGTAAATGGTTTAAGGGGGGGGGGATTAATCTTGTCCCGGATGCAATACTCATGACGAGGAGGAAATTCACTTTCTTTTCTTTTGCCCTGCTTACAACAGACCCAGGAAATACTGGCTGGTGCCCCTATGCAGGAACCTAGGATTTAGGTGTCACCTGTTTGCATATAGAATATTAAAAACTAGCACTTTGCCTCATATTGTATTCGCAGTGGCTAAATTCATTATGGCTATGTGGCAGATAAGAAAAAAACTATTACATGCCTAAATGTAGAAAATATGAAATGTTTTTCTTAAATTAGAATTATTTTCAATTCTGAAATTATCCCTCCTAATCATGAAATTGATCTTTCCAATCTCCTTTTATCTTTGGTACAATATGGGAACTATTTTTATCTATTGTATTTTAAAATTTGCAATGTTTTTTTTAACGTGGATGTATAAATGTATTTAGCAATGAATCTTTTATGGTCTCAAGGACCAAAATAAAGACATTTTGGATTGGATTGGCTATATGAATAGCTAACACTATTGCATACCTAACAAACTTTTGAACTATACTTGAACTTCGGCCCTTTAAATCTGTCTTATGTTGTGTAGGCTATCTTGTCTGCTTATGATGAGTGCCATATTACGTTTCACGTGTCCTGTATCCTTCAAGTGTGGCCTATTTCTTTGTAGCCCCTGACTCTCTCAGGAGGCTGCTTTGTGCTACTTACAGGCACATAAACACCTGACATGCTGTCTCCGAGGTAGCATTGGTCATATAGGCTTCCAGGCAAACTGATGCGGCTTACCTTCTATCACAAAACGCCAAAACACACGCTTAAAGACAAAGTTCGAATGGTTACGATTATACACCCTGAGCTCTGCCATCTCACTCCAGAGTGTATATGTATATATGTGTGTTAGGGCAGTAAACATAATTTTTTGTAGCGCACAGATGCGCACTGTATCGCTGGTCGCACATTCGTAATTGGGAGTTGCATTGTTTGATATCCATACTTCATAAACCTGTTATTGACAGTTAAAAAAAAGTATAGCTCCACGAGTTAATGTACCCGCTGCTAAGAGCCATTTAGTCTTCACAGCCCGTCGTCCTTCTGACTTAAGAAATTGTGTACAGATTGATTTGGAAAATGCCTTAAAGGTACATTGTGATTTCAGTGGTGAAGCTCAGCCTGATGTAGACAAGTCATAATATATTGGTTATTGGACACCTACAAGGGCCTGTCGCTAAAAGCGGCGCAAGCAGTTATACACGGAAAACCTTGAAGCTTTTTTTTACTTCTAGTCGACGCTGTTAATTCCTACAGAAAGGAAAGTGAGCTTAAAATTGTCTTCCACAGTGCACTAACTTTTATTGTGTTTCTGTGCAGTCTTATTAGAAAAAACAGCATGAAAAGCATCTGAAACTGTGTCCATTGCAAATTCTCTCCTTATACACCTCACATATTCAGTTAACTCGGATAAGAGATGGGGCAACCCCTATGTTAACCAAATGTGCCAGCCATCTGTTTTAAGCGACGTTGACTGGAGTGGAGTGCAGTCTAAAGTTGACAGCCCGAGGTGCTTGTGTAGCGGGCACCGCTGCCCCTCGCTGGAGGCACAGGTCGTTGTATGCAGTTAGTAGTTAAGCCTGACAAGGACACTTGCGCCCTAACTGTAGCAGAATGTGCCTTGGGACTTCTGCCAGTGAGAAGGGAGCTATGAGTTGACATATCTGCTTGTTGACTGTTGTTCGGCGCTGCTTGTGTAATTGTGCATAAGCAGTGCATACACGTTGCCATTTCTAAATATCAGCAACATTTAAAGTATCGTTTCCAATGCCCTGGCGAGTGCAAGATTGATCTAAAACTTGATGTTTTGAGGGAACTTACTGCACAACTCTACAACACTGACCATAGCAGGCCAGGATGGTTGACCTGGCCGTCGCCTTGGAGACCCCAAACTGGTGGTGTCTGTACAAGCTCCATGGCTTTGGTGCTTCTAAATGCAGGGCTGCAAGAGCATGCAAGCAGACTAGCTGCAACTTGACCTCTAGCTGGCCTGGCTGCTGAAGGTCGGACTCCTGCTAGTAACTTAGCAGAGCCTCCCGAGGACACAATGCCAGAAGCACTCCTGCAATTGAGGCTGCCCTAGAGAGGTCTGATGAGCCGATCTGGAGTGAGTTGTGACAAAGTAGAGGATGGTGTACCTGTTCTGTACAGTTCAACAAGCAACAAGGCGAGCACCTTTTTCTTAATCCCCTTTCACTTGCATGAGATTAGTTAAATATATTTATATTTGCAGAAAATTGAAGAGGCCCTAAGTTTGTGACAGTGTGCTATACAGCTTGATCAGTTTCTGCAGAAATACATGGCTTAATAGGTTGCAAGAGTCTAGTGGATGTTGCCAACATCACCTGATGAGCAATGGGTTGTAGCACACCACAGCAGGCCATCTTCACCCTCTGGCTGACACGGACCTTGCTGGAGACTGATTTGCCATTTGTTGAGCATCATCCAATGTGGTGGACATTGACTTCATTGCATGTCATTTTGCCTCAGTGTCTTTTCCGATATTGGCCTCCACTGAATGTACATTCCCACCTATTGGTTGAGCATCACATGAGGTGGAGGGAGTTGCCGTTTTACACATGTTCCTTTCAACCTTCGTCTACTGGAGCTGTATTCACCCTTTGCCTCTGTGTGCTCCATTTAGGGGCATATGACACCATCTTGGTGTGATGGCCCTTCACCTAGGCCCCATGTTTTGTCGCGAATGCCTCCGGTGTCCTTTGGACGGAGAACACCTTCGGTTTTCTTGTTAATCAGCCGGTATATCCCTTGTTCCTTATCAAGACTCATCTAGGCTTCCTCAAAAAGGTTCTGCTACTCCAAATAACTTTAGTGGTGCAGACTCATTTCGTACTGACCCCTCCCCTTCCCCCCCCCCCCCCCCCCCCCCCCCCCACCTCCAAAGTCATTTAAATGATGCCAGGCACTGCTGGTACCCATGGGCACAGCAGTCTGGCAATTTTGGGGTCAGATATTGTACCTTTCCCCCCAGATCACTGCGTAGTGACTGTGCGAGAATTTCCACTCTGAATAAAGGATTCCAAATCCACCTGTTTACATTTCTTTCCTGACAGGGAGTTTGGGGAGATTGAGAGGCCCCCACTACTTCTCTGAACCAAGGCAGGGGTTCCTTAACAGCGCTCAGTATATTAACCATATGTCATTGTATGTGGATCGCCACATATTCTATTCTAAACTTCGAAAGTGTGTTCATACATGGTGCAGAATAGCCACAGCCACAGGTTAGCATGTGCCCCTTTACACGTAGGGAACAGATGAAGTCTTCTATCACTCGAAGGCACCCGCGAATGCCCTGTCAATAGTGCAGCAAGGCTGTAAGGGCAAGATTGGTTTATCTTATTTTCTAGGAAAAACTTCAGATCAGACCATAGTTCATTTTGAGCGTGTTTATGAGACCGACGAAGGGAGACACCATTACTGCGGCATTTACGCCAGTCATTTAGAGCACCCGAAAGGACCCTAACGATCCAGATGATCCACTATTCTAATAACATTAAATACGCCCTGAAGAAGCCCCAGGCCGGATGGCTGTGTAAGGGCTGAAACACGTGTTGGCTGTCAGTTTTGTTCTCTAACTCACTCTCACGGATAGAGTGAAAACATAAACATGCTACAAAATGAACTATGGTCTGGTCGGAATTTTTTCCTAGAAAATAAGGTAAACCAATCTTGCCCTTACAACCTTGCTGAACCTTACCTACATTAGGGGGTTAGGGGGTTCCCTCTGTCAAGGGCAAGCACCAGAACAAGAATTTCCGCTCAATACTCGGCCAGTAAGGGATCGGGACCTTTCACCCCTTAAATCGCAAACCTGTTCAATAGTGCACAGTGTGAATTTCAACTGACTCCCATGTACCTGGCACTGGGCTGAGTTAGTGCGGCACCGTTTTTGTGCTTTCTTCATAAACAAATTGGTTATATCCTCTAGTAACCCCTATCTAACCTCAGGTGTTATTTCAGGCCAACAGATGCACGTCCTGTATAACTAGCCCAGATCTGATAGCCCCTCTGGTTCCTTGAGCTTGTAAAGCAACATTACCTGGGCCACTCATCAAAGGCTGGACCTGTGCGCCCAGCTTTGGAAACACGTTTCTCTCCCTGATTCAAAAGCCGGGTTGAAATTTCGGCTCTAACTTTGCAGCTTTAGAAGACCCATAAATGGCTTCGTCGGGAAGACTGGCCGCAGCAACCTACAAGCAGCCTGGGGTCGAAAGCTCGAATCCCCACGGCTGACCTTTCGTCTGTCTGCACGAATAAAAGGCCCACCATTGGGTTTGTTTACATCTGTTGCGAGTGCTCACGCACTCGATTACCAGAAACGTACATAAATAACTGCATTAAGTAAACACATCTCTTTGCTCAATCAATCGTCACACAGCAGTGCTGTGTGCATTGTTTGCATTCAGACAGTGTGAATAGAAGTTGAATAAATGCCTGTCCCCATTTTAGAGGCTGCATTTCAACTATTTTGAATATGTAGACCACTCTTTCCCACCAGGGAGTTTCGCCTCTTATCTAAATGTCAGTTTTTGCCCCACTTACTATTTGTGCATGACGCTGGGATTAGCCCTGCTCTACATGCTGTCACCTTCTGCAGTTTCGCTGTAAACTGTCATTTGTGGTGCCTGAACTTGGTTTACCATACACGAGTGTTTACCAAATGGCCACAAGAGGGCACTGTTCCTCTGATCTTAATCTCCAGGGATTCATGCAGAGGGGATGGAGCAGGGCGACTGGAAATATCCCATTCTGTTGATGAGATCACTTGTCCTCATGCAAATCTTCTTCAGCACGTCAACGTGAAGTAAGGTTATCTGGTGTTAAATGTAGTTTTGTTTCCTTTCGTCATAAGTATTCTGTACTAGTTGGGTTTCTTTTAATAGTGCTAACGTACAGCCTTCTGGCCACTCCAGAATCTGGACAGTCATCACACAGGCACACATACCGTACATGGTTGCCATTTTGGGGTTCCTTTCAGACAGACAATCCTCGTACTTATTGGATGATAAGAAACTAAACGAAAAGTTCCATCATGCAGTGTTGGCTACAGAGCCATGATAGGTCGAAAGTGACCTATTCTGCTCAGCAGACCTGTCCTTTTCTTTAATCAAGGCCTCCCCCACGAGTATCCATTATTTTAAGTAGAAACAGGTTTTCCATTGCAACCGGAGCCTCATACCGCCCCCGCTCCTAGCCGGAGTTCCATTTTCACGGTGAGAATCGGGCACCTTCCGCGGTGTTTCCTGGACTCTCGTCTTCCCGACATGCCAGCAACATGGCTCCAGTGGAGCATGACTGGAAGCCCCATGTCGGACCAATCGGTCTACAGCCACTGCTCGAGGCCTAACCTAAATCGCAAACCCGCGTGCCAGGCTGGAAAGTAGCGCACACCTTGTTACAGGAATAGTTTCCTCATTTAGTACGTGCCTGACGTATTTCTTCGTATTTACATGTTGCATGCTGGCAGTCCAGTCATGAGCAACACGTATGTACTAACGCACGTTGTACGTGCTCCTACCTTTATTACTCGACCTATGCATGTTTTGAAATGCCATCGCCACACCAGCCCACTCACCGGGCTTCGCTGGTGTCCGACAGAATGGTGCTTCACACTGACAGCTAGGGCGCATGTCTATAGTGTGACTCTTTCCCAGCCCTTCTGGCCTGCAAAAGATTGAGTTGTCATTTTGGAATAAAATGAATTTTGGAAGAAGGCTTGTGTAGGAAATAGACTTTATAACTGTTCTTCCTTGATATTGATATTGATATGTGGTGTACCTGTGCTTTTGTTTTATATTGTCATTAAATCTTGTCTACCATTGATGCCAGTCGGCCTCTGCCAGCTCACCTGGTGCTTTTAGTTACAAGCGCGGAACAGGAGACAAACACATACACACTCCCTTCAGTACTTGGAGAGTGGTAGGTGTTCTTAAATGGGACCCACTCAAACATTACCCATCTGAGATACTTGTGCATCCTTTGGAAAGGGGACCACGTACCATACTGCCAGCCGGGGGAGTAGTTGGGCAGGCAGTGCAGGAGGCGGTAAGAAGTCTTGGAGCTGAGAAGTGAGAGGAACATTTGATTAAAAGAATTTAAAACTTGGCAGCCACTGAATTTGAGACTACACATTTATTTGGGAATCTGAGGCCTGTGCAGCTTATCTACAGGCTCTCCTGTAGATCGCCTGCTTCACCTGCGTGTAGCCCCTTTCTTGCATAGGTTGGCTGTTGCCCTGTAGGATGTCTTTTTCCAGTAGCTCGTCATTTTGTATTCCAGTTACCCTCTCTCCTCTAAGCTGGCCTTTGTTTTCTAGGTAACGCTGTTAGCAGATTAGCCTCTGATTCCTGAGTAGATTAGCCACTGTACTCCAGGCAGCCCCTCAGTAGATTGGTCTGTCTTCCCAGTAGGCCCTCGTCTGTAGGCTACCCTGAACACTCCAGGTAGAACCTCTCCTGTAGAGTGCTCTGTGCCCTCCTGGTAGCACTTCTGTAGCTTGGCCTGTGCCCATCGGGTATCCCCCTCTGCAGACAGGCCTGTGCCCTCCAGTAGCCCCTCTCGAGTAGATTGGTCTGTGCTCACCAACTAGTTCCATCTCTGTAGATTGGCCTGTGCCATCCAGGTAGCACTTCTTCTGTAGCTTAGCCTGTGCCCATCGGGTATCCCTTCTGTAGATTTGGCCGGTGCCCTCCAGGTAGCCCTTTCTCTGTAGATTGGGCTGTGCCCCCAGGTAGCCCCTGTGGAGTACACTGGATTATGGTCTTTGTAAAAATGCCCTTCTCCGAGAGATTCGTCCTTATGCTGAAAATAGTCCCCTACAGCCCGGAATCGGTGTGTCTTTATCTCCTAACCTGTGTGCATCCCAGCCAACCCGTGCTGCCCACCCTGCCCCGCCCAGCATTGGTGATGTGCAGTATTGTCTTTGGGTACCCACTGAGGCACTTTACCACCCATCCTGTGATTAGTTTGGTAACTGCAGTGTTTGCTTGCCCGAGTGCTTCTAATTCCAGTTGTAGAACACTTGATGTTTCTTTTTATCTTTTTGTCGAGCACGATTCCAGATTGCATTGACCGGGTACTTCCATACGAGACCTGGCTGTTTTAATGAATCAAAAGTATGTGCTGTTTATTGGACACGTGTTTAATTCCCTATCTCCTACATATCAGTAATATTTATTTTTAAACGCCTCTTTAACCTTTAGCTCGCATTTTCTCTTAGCATGGCCCATCTTGACTTAGCTGCGTGCTGTGTTGAAGCCTGTTGCCAGCGCCCTGGATGAATGTTCCACAGTGATTGCTGAATGCGCGTGTGCCCGCTCTCGAGTCCGTGCTTGCTGTGCGCTGTGCAACGCGGCCGCTCTGACCTGTGCTCTCCTTGCCTTTCACTAGGGACGAATCATGGTGAATAATCGGAACTCGGAGTCCACCACGACGGCCGTGAGAGGAGACGGCTCCCCGCCCAAGAGCTGCGCGGGCTGCGGGGGCAAGATCGCCGACCGCTTCCTGCTCTACTCCATGGAGCGGTACTGGCACACCCGCTGCCTCAAGTGCTCCTGCTGCCAGGCCCAGCTGGGCGAGATCGGCACCTCCTGCTACACCAAGAGCGGCATGATCCTGTGTCGGAACGACTACATCCGGTAAGAAATGCGGACTGCTTCCGGGGGAGAGCGGGATGTGTCCCTGACTTCAGGGGTGGATGGGAGACCAAGCAGTGGCCTGGCCTGAGGCTCCCTAGTGAGTCCGCAGGGGGCTCCCCATGTACTCTGCCCCCCCCCCCCCTTCAAATTCAGTTAAGCCACTGTGTGAATGTTTGCTTTACAGCTTGGTGTGTAGCAGGTTGCAGAGGTTCAAGGATGGCTACTGTCAGCCCACCTCTGATTATTTCGATAAGTGTACACTGATGCACCCAATGAAACCTGGCGTGTGGAATCAGTAAACATGTACTTCGTGTACTCATCAGGTCTTTGGATTGTGCTGTAGAGCAAGGATTCTTCTGGATCGGTCTTGGTGAAAGACTGATTCCATAATCTTGCCCCTGCTTTGCTTGGCCTCTCTGACTTGGGTCAGATGCTCCACTTGTCCCAGTGCTGCTAAGCCCCAGTTGTCCAAATTGAGTGCAAAATAAAAATCTTTCTGTATGGGGTAGACCTTTTTGTTCCTATTTTAGCCTCCCAAAAGGCTGTATGCTGTGAAGAACCTAGGGCAAGAAGTGTAAACCGGAAGAAGTAATGGAGACTGTGAAAGCTTTTCCTAGAGGTGGGCAAACCATTCATTGCCAGTCAGACGTCTGTTTGATGTCTGGCTCCAGCTCGAACCTTGGGAGTGGTGAGATAAGAGCCATGCTACCCGGTCACTAACCTTTTCCCTCCATAATCTTTTTACAAGCCACTCGTCTCATTACAGTTGACCACACAATCTAAAGTTTTTTTTATCTGCAGCTGAGCTAAGTTCACATGTCTCACCGCAGCCCTTTCACAAGGGCAGCCTCCTTTGTTTGGAGTCCGTGCTCACTCAGTGTTACTGAGGTGCTGATGCACTCTGCCTTTGTTCTTTAAGTCACACGTAGGTAGTGATAGTAACACTAAATCTCCTGCCTTCCCTTACATTTCTTTTCAAGAACACCACTTTACATGTTATGCATATATCATATCAAATTCACATGTTATGCTTTTATATTGAACACGGAGTACTAATTTAGATAATGAAATAATTAAAAAAAAGCATTCTTTTGGAGTTTAATGGAGTCGGAAGGGAATATTCATCAAGTCGAAAATTGGACATCCTGTAACTAGGAAACACGGTTTCAAGCACAGCTTCCCCATTTAATCGAAATTGTGTTTTTAGGGAATCCCTTTACTACTTTGAGCCTCATAATAACTGCTTGGAATATCAGACCCGCCCTGTAGAAATTTGACCTGCATCAATGCGCCTGTTTTATTTAGTAGACCATTTTGCGCCACATGTGGACGGTATGGGCCATATATCCAATGCACATGCAAATTGGCCTTTCTTGGTTCACTCATGGCAGTTACTCCATTGAAGGTGGGTGTCGGAGGGGGGGGATTCAGGTTTAATAAAATATTACCTTTAAGAAGTACTAATGCAGTAATACTGTAATATACTAAAATGAAACGCAAGCGCTCCAGAAGTGACACCTTTTGTTAATCCCAGCTTTACGTCTTTGGTGTCTTATTTACATGCTGAATCTTGTTGGCTCGGCTCTTGCTTGGTCTCGCAGAGCCACGCCAGAGCCCTGGCTCTGCTCCTGCCAGGGATCTCCTGGCTCGCCCAACTCTACCTGTCCTGCCGCTTAAGGATACCAGGCTCTGGGCCAAGGGTACAGAAGGGGAATCCCGATGCTGCTGTATGTGTGCGGCACTAAAGACCCCGAGAAAATGCCCCTCTGTGGGCTTTTGCAACGCTTAGGACACAAACTGGTCCCCAGAGTGTTATAACCGAGCCGATGCAGGGCGAGTGAGTTCAGAGTGCAGGCAGGACTCGATCGGCCTGTGTGGAGATGTGTTCATGTGCACGAATGTACCAGCCACTGTCGGCACCGACCCACTCAGACATGGAACTTGTATGATTTTTGTGTGAACCAAACCATTGTTAGTGCTTTTTATTATAGTTTGTTGTAGTAGTCTAGGAAGTCTTGCTCAGACATATGGTGGGGTGCGCGTGGTTATGAGTGGTGATGGGGGTGGGAATGAGTGGTGATGGGGTTCTGGAATCCTATTGGCCGAGTGATCCTTTATTTTTGCTGCCCAATCGCCACAATGCATGAATTTACCTGCTTTCGACCGCCTTGCGCTGCAGCCTCTCTTGGTGCATCCAGGCGGGGCCCTTTTAAAATTGCTGTAAGGGCTTTACAGGCTAAACAGATTGTCAACAGTTTAGCTCTCATACCTTCAGGATATTGGCAGCTACTCCAATGACAGTCCTTGGTTTACTCGCCTGGGCTGACTGCACAGAAGGAGTGGGCACTGCACAATGGCCTGGGTGAGGAGCTCCGGGGAGAAGTGGCTGGAACAAGGAACGGTCCTAAAATGGAGCAAAATACAGCTAATTATGGCAAGAGCACCAGCACATCTGGGTGCTGAGGACTGCAGTCGGATGAAAGTTTGAAGAAAGGGCATTAAATAACAATGGGTGCCCCGGAGTTCCTCGGAACCAGGTTAACCTGTGCTATACAGACACAATTGGTTCTGTCGCATGGGTAAAGCATTAGTTATTTGGTATAATACACCTTATACCAAATAACCAACATGAATAAATCACTTGCAACAGGAAGAGGACAAAATATGGAGGTCTGAACAGTTAAATTACTAAAAATGAAATTCGTTTAATAGGGATAGAATGGATCTCCATTCAAAGAATCCAACATTGAGGTTCCCCATAGGTGATCAGTGGAAGGCGGCGCTCCATATTTTTTCATCTTCCTATTGTTGGTGATGAATTCAGTTAAGTAATTTGTATAAGAAATGCAACCAAATAACTAACGTTTTACCCATCCCTATAAACCCATTTTGTCTGTATAAAGGGTATATCTGATCTCTGTAGGTTATAAGCCGCAGACCCTCATCGGCTCCCCATCCCACAATGCACCAGCTCTGGTACCCCCACTGTTAGAGGACGAAAAAGGCTGCTCCAATGGCGCCACCATCTTCAGCCACTAGGTGTCCTGCAGTCCCTGCCGAGCCGAGCCCTTTCCCAGAGGTGCTTGCTCTACATGTAGATATCAGCCCAGTCTCCGTGCCTGAGTCCGGTGCTGCCCCACTGGGGCACTGCTGTCCTATGCTGAGAGCACGGAGTCTTGGCTGACACTGCCAGAAAAGCAGCTGCAGGTTGCACCTTGTTAGCAGGCCCAGATTTGTCCTATTCGAGAGCTCAGCAGAATGATACCTGCAGGACGGGTGCTGCATTACCTTTGCTGAGAGAAGGGACATGCGTTGCTGTAAACAATGTTACACATTTTAACAAATGCCTGCAGTCCAGTGCTGAAGGGCAGTGCATCGCTGATACAATATCTCAGAAGGTTAAACCCTTACTAAAGAGCCGATCACAGGCCTTTTTAGGCTCCTGTGAAAAAGCGAATGCATTATTCATAGCGCTTCGAGGCTGAACCTTGTAGCAGAAGCCAAATAATTCCATTACTGTATCAAATGGGCTAGCTCCCTGCCAGATTAAAAAGGTAACAGTGGTACTTTGTGTGGCAACCACTAGTGCGGTCTCCTCTTTGCCCTGTCACACTGATCGTGGAGTGTCTGTGGCTGGCTTCCGAGGCGAGCAGTTTTCTTCATTAACTGTGCAGCAGTCTATGCAGCGTGCAGCTTTTCTCCCTGGACATCACTAGATTGTATGTCCACAGTTGCCCTTAGGATGAGCTAGCTCCGAATCACCTAGGTGGAAAGTGTTCTGCGTGCTTTGCCTTTCGATGAGTTATGTGGGTCCTGAGCCCTCATACAATCCACGCGGCCTACCCGGACTATCAGGAGCAGTCTCTCGCAGCCATTTGCAGTCAGTTACCTTGAAGAATTTGACCGTCTATTCCTGGATGTACATAATTCTATTCCTGGTAATTTCCTCCTTTAATTTGATGCATATAAGCCAGCCACCTTTCTTTACTGCCTTTCCTTCATGTATGAAACTTAGCCTTAAATGTCCCGCAAAGACTCACCTGTGGCCCTTAGAACTGGGTGCAGGTGGTGCTCCCTATTGTCTCCAGAACTGGATCTACTCTAGATCATTCATCACAAGTTGTTCCTGTCAGTACGTGTTTTCATGGTCTGTCCTCCAGTTTTCAATGAAGACAATGGTCTTATTGGTTAGTTGGACTCTCTGGCAGAGGATTTGTTGGAGAAAGGTCAAGGCAGGGGGAGGGGCACGCCCCTACAGTGCATGGGTGGCCCTAAACCTTCAGGAGGCCCCCAGCTTTTCAGGGGCGAGAGAGTCCATTCAGTCAAAAGCATATGGAAATTAGAGATTTGAAGACTTGGGGCCCCTTATCACCCTATTCGGGGGGAGGGTTGGGGATGTATCATCTTGTATTATGCTACTGCGGCAATGGATATCCTTTAATTCCAGAAGTCCCAAAACCTTCTAATCATATCTTGGAGAGCAGATTGAAGTCTGGTAGGGTACATTTTCAAGTCTAGTGGTCTTTGAAAGGGGTATTTTGGCCTAAATGAGTGATGATGCCCAACACCTGCTGGTGCCTTCGCTTCAGTCAGGATGGCATTCCATCTGTTCTGGTAAATGGAGCAAGCCAGTGCTTTTAGTGTCCTGCTTTTCAGGCTTGCGATTCATGTCCATTTTTGTTCCCGATCACATCCACGCTTTTCCCAGTGCACCCTGGTTTTGCCTGAAGATTGACTTGTTGCTGTTGAGTAATTGGAAGGACACATTTTTAATTTGTATACAAATTTACAGACTTGTTCTTCTAGAAATTAGGGGACTTCGTTTTCAGCAAAAGTAGATGCCATGTCCCCTTTGTCCTTATATTTCTTAGGAGCTCTGTATTGCGCAGGATGATATTGTAACCTGGTTCCTAAAAATGAAACCTATCTAACAGTGTTCCTCTGTACTGAATCCATGGTAATACTGCAGGAACCGGACCACCTCCATGGTGAGACATTCAGATGAGCGCCTCAAAAACCAGCACTACTGGTGCAGGCAATGGTGCAAGTGATCAGTTTATTTTAGTTTAGTCGAGTGCAGTAGGCAGTCTGCACAGGTCTATCAGTGCACCACATCTTCTGCTGGAGTGGGAACACTGCACCAAGCCCTTTACAGATGCCACTAACTTGGGCGGACGCTATGTCACAGCATCTCTATAGCGCATTTCTGTCATTGATGTGGCACTGTAGCACTTTAGAATCTGAATACTTTCCATAAAGTTTTTGAGTTGTTTAAGTCTGGTTGATTGGTGCCGTTTCGTATTAAAGATTGCATTGTTCATTAAAGGTTCACATTGATCAATGTGAACAAAGGATCCTAACGTGCTCAAACTTTGTCATGTAGTTTGTGAATAGATGTGTTGAATGATTCTGTAGTTTTTTTCAGCCCACCGGGATGAATGGTTGTGGTCTGTTGGCCTCTTCAAGCTTTCTGTTCTATAGACTGGAATCGTTCATTTTCCCGCTACCTCTGGATGTGTGAATGGGCCGTCTGCTCCCACTCACTCTTCCTGTGGCCTCCCTTTTGACCCTCTCTAACTCTTCTCTATATGCCTTCGACTGTCTTTCATCCAAGCCCCTACCTGGGGCTGGTCTGGGACTTTCTTTTCTGCAGACTTTTGGGGCCCTGTATTACACAGCCACCTCCTCTACTCTTGTCATTTACTTTACAGAGCTGCACATTTGTGATCACTGTACTTCATGGATTTTCAGGACCAGTGTGCGTGCACCGGTCACTCCCCCCATTTCTAGTAATCTGGAAAAGCCAGCTCCAGTCGGTGGGTGGCTGGAAAGTATACTGGGAGGCCAGGGAAGTCTGGGAATACACTTCATACACTGACCATTTGTTGCATGCCAAAGTGGCTCACGTTGGTCTGTTGGCATCACCAGTGGCATGCAGTTTTCTTTGTGTCCCTCTACACATTTCCAGATTTTTTTTTGTTCAGATTCCCAAGCGTCTGTCCCAAGGTGGTGGGATGTTTTGATCTTGAGAAAGTGATGGGTGAAATCTGATTTCTCCTCCGCCATAGGTAAATCCTCGGCCACATTCCATTCTGTATTCCTGGGCCAGTGTGCCACTTCCGATGGGGACTAACCTATGCAAATTGGGTTTGGTTCTGCCCCAAGAGACAGTCCAACTCGAAGCTTAAGGCCAAAGCCTCTCTGAAAGGGAACACACGCCACCCCCAAACTACTTAAACCTCTGCCTCAACCACTGCATGAGCTGCCGATCGTGCAGCTGTGAAAGATGAATGCAACCCTGGCTTGCCTGTTTGAGCTGTGCGTTCTCTACCTCATGCATTATATAGGAGAATGTTTGAGTGTAGTATGTATGCTCGTTTCTGGGCAAGGCCTTAAACAGTCGCATAACTCTGCTCTGGCCCAGCGCACACGGATATAGATAGGCCAGTTCACGCTTAATGTCAACCCTGCCTTTGCCACCTTTGTGCTCTAATGACCTAACTTATTAGGAGAAGCTGGAATGGACACGGTGGTCCAACTTCAACTGTTTATTGAAATAAAGTTTTCTTGGGAGGTTCGAAGAACTGAACTCGGCCAATGCCTGCAAAGGTCGGGCCCTCGAGGGCCCGTCGTGCGTGGGCCCGGCCGCGAGCCTCCCGGCCTGCTCCCTTGCTGCGCCGCCGGGTGGAACGGCCCATGCAGGGCAATGCGCCCGAGCCTGCACGCAGCAGAAATTAATTAAAAGCGAACACACACCCTGCTTGTGTTTATTTTAATTTGTCAGGGCAGCAGTGCCGCCCTCCTCGGGCGCTTTCTCGGCTGTTTGCTTTGGCTGTGTCTTGGCAAGTCGTGGTGTTTGGAGAGCGGGAGGCGGCTGGGGGCGGGGAAGGCAGGGCTGTTTGATCACGTTGGTTCTGGAAGCGGAAGAAAAGTCTTTTTGAAATTGTGATATTATTATTGAACTTGTCTCCCATCAATCGCGCTTAATTGGCTTTTTAGACAGCACAGAGGTGAAGGTAATACAAACACAGATTAGTCTACATTGCGTAAAAAGGCGCACGGGCGATGCCTGGGTGTTAGGGCAGAGACAGGCTTTCATAAGTAGGTTTATTCCTGTTCATTTTTAGGAGAGGCTTTCTATAGTCATTGGAGCGAAGAGCGCATCTGCCGAAGCCCTAAAGATGCTGTCCTGTTCTGGAAGTTGAAACCTGCTGCAGTGCGCATGCGCAAGCCCAGGGTAATGTCCAAGCAGCAACTTCAGAACGCGAACTTGCAGCACATGTGCACTGGGCAGTCCGAGTGCACACCTGGGAGACGGGATTGGTTCATGGCATTACTTCTGGAAGATGGATTTTTGCACACCTGGGGCCATGGGTCACCTCTCGAGGAACACTAACCGAGACCCAGGCATGCTTCTTGGGGAACGCAAGCTTGAACCGAAGTCTTGGCGGGGAGCTCATCTCGGACCCAGGCTTGTGTTTTGGGGAACGCAACCTTGAACCCAGGGCAGGGTGGGGAGCTCACCTTAGAGGCATAGGTGGTCCATTGGGTGCACCCCTGGGGAGCCAGGGTTTGGGTGTGCGGTGGTGCAACAGCCCTGGGGAGGCGGGGCTGGGGTGTGCGGTGGTGTGTAGACTTTTTGGTAAGCTGTGGCGGTTGGATCGACACCGAGGAAACCGAGAGGATTTCTCCAGGAAGGACGAATGTAGACAGGTGGGTGGTCCAGTTGGTTTTTATTGGGGGTTATTCATGCCCCATTGCCCTTTGAGGACAGACGCTATATCGGTTGTCATTTCGATTTGTGACAGTTGGTTATACATGCCATTCGAATTAAAAGATTAACTGGCCCACTTGTATTCACAACATTTTCTGGAATTACCTGAGGCCTAACATATTGCTTTTCCGAGTGTTTTCTTGAATATAGAGGCACTTGTGCCAAGATTATGGGCCACTAGGACCTCCTTTGATGCTGGAGAAATAAGTTTGCCAGTTTTTTATTATACAAAGACTGCGCAAGAGGTACGCGAACAAGAATTTTGGGCAGCTAGAACGTGATCTGAACTCTGAGAACCAATTCATCTTCTTTTTTTGATAAAAGGATACTTATGAGAACGAGAATTGAAAACGCTTGGAATACCCCTTTTTTTATCTTTGTTCTGGAACTACTGGAGATTACTGAGCCCTGACGAAGTTCCAAAGGAACGAAACGCGTTGGCTGAGAATTTTTAAAGATTGAAAAAGAATAAAGGACTTCATTTTGGCAAAACTGGAAGCTCTTTGAATTTTGTTACTTGGTGCACCGTCCTTGTCTTCAAAAGGTTTGCAATCTGTTTTCACAGTGCAGCGTACATTTGGTAAGCTCCGGCCGTATTGGCAGGCCTCTGGTGTGTGGTGTGCACCCTGGAGAGCCTGGGCTGGGTTTTATGAAGGCACTCTGGCACACTCTGGGAACCAGGGCTGGTCAGTTCTGTGTGCACCTCGAACAGCCATGGCAGGGTAGTGTGGGACACTCCAGGGAGCCAGGGCTGTGCAGTGACTTCACAACTGAGTGTCCATACTGCTGGGATTTCAGCTTGTGATCTGATTCAGTTAAACCGGCTCTGCAAAGAGCGGTTTACAAAGTGGCTTATTCGAGCAGAGACCACCTATTAAAAACAACAAAGCTAAGTAAGTCCATGGAGATCTCTTCTGCCTAGTGAAGATGTACAGACGTAAACAAATCAACCTCATAACGCACACATCTGTGCCTTTGTTCTGTAGAGCAATACGTGCGGCATTAGCCAATAGGTAAGAACACCAGTGAATGGTCCCCTCCATTACCACTGCAGGTCGGACACACATTGTGTTAACACAGATATCCGAGTTACTATGACATGAAAGCTAGGTTTGTGAAAGTCTAGTTACTCTGGGGATTGTTGGTCACTTTTCCAAAAGGACTCATTTTCTTCTCCAGTCCTGTAAAACGTGGCTCTGTCTGCTGGATTGTGGCCAGTGCCCTTCAAGGCCTTCTGTGCCGCCGCAGTGTGGGTACTTTTGGTCAGATGTGCAGTGTGGCCCATGGTCGGTATTTCCTGAGTATCTTAAGAGGCCAGTAGTGGGCACACTGTACCCTTGAAATCCCATGTGTTGATCAAGGGCTTCCACGTTCAACAATACTGCCCATCTCCCATGCTCGGTGGCCCAGTCGGCTCTGCATCCCCTGGCACTATTTCCTGAGTGCCAGCTGAATGTGACTCGCCTTGTTGCCCAACGCCACCCAGGTTCAGAAGTTCGTTGGCATTCTATATGCACTGGTATTTATATAGCGCAAACCTAGCTAGGAAGCAACAGAGCTGCTGTGCATTGCAGGGGGAATGGGGGGGCACGTGTGTGTGAGTGTGTGTGTGTGTGTGTGTGTGTGTGTGTCTTATTGTCGTGCGAGCGAGGAACACACACTTACATTTTACAAAAATTACATTTCACATTTTTAGGCACCAGGAAATTCGGAGATTTACTCCGAACCACAGGGGTAGCTAAGCACAGAGTCCTGGATTCCAACCTGGTGCCCCAGGTTCCAAAGTCTGCAGCTGTAGCTGCCCCATCATGTCTCCTATTCTATACCTTCAGGTGGTTTGTTCTGTACTCTGTGGTGTCGGGCCTCAGGCCCACATTACATAAAGGATGAACGCAGACACCAGGAGATATATGGCAGTAGCTGGCCTCGAGCACGTGCGCTCCGCCCCTTTTATTGACCGGGTCACCTGACTTATGACGGTGGTGGGTGGGTGTACAGTTACACTTTCTAGAAAGACTAGAACGTGTCCCGCAGGACACTACATTCCTCCCAAACTTTAATAAAAATTCTCAAACGCTTTGGACCACGAACTGCTCTGCCTTCAGGCTGCTACTGTAGGTGCTGGAAGCAGTTGTGTGGCCCTTCTCCTGTCTGTGCCACAACTGCAGGTGGGACAACCGGTGAATGCCTGCGGGGGTACTCCGAGGGTCAGAGCCTTGGGTGCATGTAGCGTAGCACTAGCAAGTTCCTGCGAGTCAGTTCATTTCCTGGGCTACTGACCTTCCGCAGTCGGGCTGACCGGTAGCAGGGCTGCACGGCGGCAGTATATAGGCACCTACCGGGACCTCTCCCGTGACACCGGGTCATGCGCTGGGTGGCCTCCTTCTCCTCAGCACGGCCTCGATCCTTGTGCTGGCAATGGGCACGAGGGAGCCTCCAGGGTCTAGAAGGTGGTAACTGGGTGACACGATCCCCTCCGCAGTTAAGGGGGGCCGTCACGGTTGTGGTCCATTTCCTCCCCATGACTGGTGATGAAACGCCAAGCAGCAGGCAAGCGGGGTTGACTACCCGCCTCGTCGCCAGTCTGGTGTCTGGCCTCAGGCCCATATTACGTACAGGATGGACGCAGACACCAGGAGATATATGGCAGTAGCTGGCCTAAATCACGTGCGCTCCGCCCCTTTTATTGACCGGGTCACCTGACTCGTGGCTCCGGTGGTGGGTGGGTGTTCAGTGTGGGTTACACTTTCTAGAAAGACTAGAACGTGTCCCGCAGGACTCTACATACTAAACTCCCAACTCTTGTCCAGGGCCAGGCTCATCAAAGTGACTGCACGTGCTCCACGTCACTCGCTGGGCTAAAGTGTCCTCCAGTTCACCCCTTGCTATTGGGCGAGATGGTGCATTAGTCACAGCATGTGTAAGGCAGTGCAGTCCGTTCCGGTTTCGTTCAAGTCCTACTCCTACCTGTCCTCCAGAACAACCTGCTGAAATGCTCCTGTTGATTATGAAACTAGGCCAGGCTTCATCTTTAATTTACTAACCGAAACAAAAATAAAACCCTAAGTGCCATTCTTGGCAGTGCTAGCATACCGCTGATGCGCGACATTCAAACACATTCCACAACTACTCCTCTCCTAATAAAAGCCTCATGTCATGTCCTACATTTAGAGCAGGTGACTGCAATGTGATTTTAAAAGGCTGCAATGTCTTCTGCAGAATTATGGACATGCCGCATATTCCATAATCTCCTGCATATTCCACAGATTTGAATTAAAAGAACAGTTTCTTGCTCAAATGGATTAAGTTAGTAAAGACGCAGCCACGCTTGTTACTGCGTATTGCAAGGCCCTTTGCAAAAGTTGGCTAATCACCTTTCTGTTGCTTATTGATTATTTTGTATGTTAAACTGGTACTACGATGGTGAAACCTTCTCCCAGACAGTGTGAACCTGTGTAAAAATGACAAAATAAGGAAACTATATCACAATGTGCTGCATTATGCCTCATAATTTGACTTTTCTTGCTGCATAATTTAGTCAACCTTGCTGATTTGTTCCTCCCCTGCCGCATAATTCCACTAGATCTGCTTTTCAGTAATTCCTACAACAGTGAAGCAGCTCCACTACTTGAAACGCCGTTTTGACAGTGGAAAGGGAACTGTGCTTACCCACCTCTCCCTGTGCCTTCCATACTGGCATTTAAGTTTTAATCTTTTTTTTTTTATTGTATTTATTTCGTGGTTGATCAGAACATTGAACAAAGTATTTGCTCCTCTTTTTATTTTTATTTTAAAGGTATTGGTTAATTGGGCCTTCTGGACATCTCTACTTTCACTGGTGCTGCTAGGCTGCCTTTAACTCCATCCTGCCCCCCCGGAGGCCCTAGCGGACGACTGGACTCCAGCATGTGGCATGCATTATTATTAATTATCACCTGCCTCCCCAACCCCGTCCCCCGAACTCTCCCTTGAACCAACGTGTTGAGTTTCAAGGCCCACTTTCGCGGGTCCCTGGTCTTCAAAGCCTGTTTAGAAGCACCTGAAAGCGTTTAACCCCTTGAGCGACCCCTGTTTGTGAAACACGATGACCGCAGGTTCTTTATTTTGGGCACATCAATAACACAAAATGGTGGTGTCGTAAGGGCACGGGGCCAGGGCAGAGATGGGGAGGGGTCCGGTGGGGGAGGCTAGAGGCTCAGCAGCTGTGCCTGATTTTAGGTTGTGCTATGCCCAGAACGTCTGTTCCATTGCTCCGATGTTGCTAAAAGGAGCCCTGTTACATGTTATGGTTAAGTGTTCTGATAAGTCTTATACATTTAGAGTATTCAACTCAATCGAGTATAGATTGGTAACCAGTCGAAGACCTCTATACCTCTTTTGTTGCTAGGGCAGGATGTTTACATTCAGCAGTCCTTTCAGTGCCATGGCGGTCATCAAGGAGGGAGGGGCCTCACCATGGCGTGTATATGGGCTCTTCATACAATCCCCATTTTAGTGTTCCTTTGTGGCAAGGTTCCCTCCATCATGCACCCTTTTTGGTCTTTGTCACGCAAGAAGCTTATGCTCTTCGTCGATTTTGACACATCCCAATGACTTTATAAATATATATATATACACTTTTTTTGCTTCATGACCCCTGCACATTTCTTAGGTCATATCTACCCCCATTGTCTCTTGTTTTTTAAATGCTGCTTTCCCACCTATTCAAAGTGCAGGGTCTTTTCCCCATTTGTAAAGTTCTGCTTTTCCCCACCACTTTCTTCCTTCTCTGCACCCCTTTCGTATCTATTTAGCTTCTGCCCTTGCACCTTCATTAAGTGCTGCCTCCACCGCTTAGACCTCTCCATAAGGTGCTGCTTGCTCGTCAGGTGTACATAGACCAGTTTCAAGGAGGGCTCCATACATAGTTATAGAATGCCTCGGAGGCCTTGATGTGGTTTCCTTCTTGTGGTTTCTGATAAAGGAGCAGCTATTGATAGACGACCGTCCTAAATGTACATTCATTGATGTATATTAATAGCCTTTTGCAAACAACAACCCTGTAAGACTGGGTGGAATCGCTGGCACAGGGTGTAATGTGCATGATCATACCATCTTGAGTGACCAGCAAGGCATGTTCTGCCCGGCTCGTGCCTGAAGGGGCACTGACTGGTGGGGCAGGTTTTGCACCACTACCCCTGGCTGCCTTACCTTGACTGACCAGGTGGATACATGAGGCAGCGCAGTCTAGTCTCAGTGCTTTTGTCACTGGTGGTCCGTATAGTGTCCGATCACGATTACCGACTTGTGAAATCGCTTAGCCACACCATGCGCTCTCCTCAGTCACTGTTCTCAGTCACAGCCCAATGAGCCCTGTGCTTCACATCCTTATGTTCATTATTTACTTCTTTGAATATTAGGAAAGATCAGCACAAACC
Organism: Lissotriton vulgaris; assembly: GCF_964263255.1. Classification (NCBI taxonomy): domain Eukaryota; kingdom Metazoa; phylum Chordata; class Amphibia; order Caudata; family Salamandridae; genus Lissotriton; species Lissotriton vulgaris. The sequence goes on along the minus strand of NC_141693.1, from coordinate 224,257,792 downwards.
AGTTGAGGATCACCGGGATATTGTCCTGGATACTGAGATGGCATACAAGCCAAGGTCGCAGATCCAAATCTTGGGTGGGCGGTCTTGTTGTTTAAAGGGTGGTGAAAGGGATACATGCACTTCTCATCGGCAGATGGCTGACGGCAAACCCCATGTAAAGTTTGAGCACGAGTTACGCCGCTGGTGTTCATTGAGACTAAAGGGAGCTGGGAGTCTGTAATGGGTACGGATCAGAAATGAGGGAGTTGGCCTTTCGGTGTACAGGGTGCTGTAAAGTTGGGTTTTAATCTATTTCCTAATTTCTAAATCGTGTAATGCAAAACAAGACACTAGCAAAAGTAATTGCCTGGAGGCCGGGCAGAGTAACGGTTTTGGCTTTTTTTTTCCTCTCCTTTCTCCAATTGTGGACATGCGATGTAATACTGTATGTCATTTACTTTTTTTGAAGGTGACTGGGTTTTCCACAGAGCACGACTTTCAGACCTCACATTTTGTGAATCTCAAGTGTAGCAAGTTGGAGCACAGTCTTTCTCATTAGTAGTGTTCTGCCCTGGAGTTGGGTTTTAAGACACTTTGCGGAACAGGCTCTTATTCGGTGTGCTCACGTTTGAACATAGCCGCTTTCTTAAGTCTCAATGGCCAGATCAATTTAATGTATTTTTGCCACTTTGAAATCCAATATTTTTGATTTGCACATGATTTTAATGTTGGAATAGGTGGACCATTTTTAAAATGGGTTAAAGAGCCAACGGAATACATTCCTATCTGGTGGTCCACTTGTCAGGTCAAGGATAGCTGCATGTTGGTTTGGGAAAGCTGATGATAGCGAATGTATTCTCAAACTCTTTCACACCTTTCGAGAAAATTAATACTAAGAAAATGTTGCCGGATTGGTAGGAATGTTTGACTTTGAGGGACCTGCAGTTGGAAATTATGTAGCAGGGACGAGCGGTGGGTTTTTGTGGTCACAATAGGGGTTGGCGTTAGACTTGACTCAAGAGTGGTGTGATGGATCAGGGTCACTTGGTGCCCATTTTAAGCTGGGAGTGGATAGGCCGTGGTCGAAGCTGCTCAGTAGTGATTGAATTAGGAATAAGTGAAGTTACAAAGAAGTGAGTGTAGCGGGAGATATGCAGTTTTGGGGATTTGATTTGGAGAATTCTAACGAGGGATGGCTTTTTTGTCTATTTCATTTCTAGTTTACTTTTCAAGTTTGTTTTAATTTTCAAGAAAACTAGAGTGTTGCTGTTGCAGTGTCTAAATCATGTTGTCCCAGGATTTGTTCATCCTTCCCTTCTATAGACTGAACAGATGGATCACCTGGAGCACCTTGCACTGGGCACTAATTCAGATTCTGACCAGAGAGTGGCCAGGCAGATGGACAATTTAATTTTACAAACTGATGTCAAATAGTGGGTCCATTTCCAACCAAAACATGGCCTACAAATCGGAAAGACATTGATTTGAACATGTGCTTGATCTCTCTTGACCCAAAGAGGGAAATTGACTGGCTTTTAAAACACTTCAATTGGAAAGGAAGGTCATTCCTCCTATGCTTTTCCCACAGATCCACTCCCTCTTGTGCTCCTTTACTAGATCCAGACCCCCTCTGCTGTAGTTTGATCACCGGATTCTCTTCCAGATCACCTTCTGCCATTGCTAGATCTCAATCCCCTGTTTCTTTCTCAATCAGACCAGATCCCTGTTCTCATTCACCCTTCGAAGTTAACTCGTATTCTAATCTCACTTCAAATTGCATATTACGGCTCTGGTAGATCCTATCAGTCTTTCACCACTCCCTTCCCAGATTCCACCTCACCCTCCCCGGATCCCCCATCTACTGTAATCCTAGATAGGATCCACTCCCTCTAACGATCTTCCCATACTGGATCCCGTCCATGCACTCTTCTTCCACTGGACTTCCCCTTCTGTTTCTCACCCAATCCGTTCCTCACCCAATCCGTTCCTCACCCAATCCCCTTCTCACCCAATCCCCTTCTGTGTTCCTCACCCAATCCCCTTCTGTGTTCCTCACCCAATCCCCTTCTGTGTTCCTCACCCAATCCCCTTCTGTGTGTTCCTCACCCAATCCCCTTCTGTGTGTTCATCACCCAATCCACCCAATCCCCTTCTGTGTTCCTCACCCAATCCCCTTCTGTGTTCCTCACCCAATCCCCTTCTGTGTGTTCCTCACCCAATCCCCTTCTGTGTGTTCCTCACCCAATCCCCTTCTGTGTGTTCATCACCCAATCCCCTTCTGTGTGTTCATCACCCAATCCCCTTCTGTGTGTTCATCACCCAATCCCCTTCTGTGTGTTCCTCACCCAATCCCCTTCTGTGTGTTCCTCACCCAATCCCCTTCTGTGTGTTCCTCACCCAATCCCCTTCTGTGTGTTCCTCACCCAATCCCCTTCTGTGTTCCTCACCCAATCCCCTTCTGTGTGTTCCTCACCCAATCCCCTTCTGTGTGTTCCTCACCCAATCCCCTTCTGTGTGTTCCTCACCCAATCCCCTTCTGTGTGTTCCTCACCCAATCCCCTTCTGTGTGTTCCTCACCCAATCCCCTTCTGTGTGTTCCTCACCCAATCCCCTTCTGTGTTCCTCACCCAATCCCCTTCTGTGTGTTCCTCACCCAATCCCCTTCTGTGTGTTCCTCACCCAATCCCCTTCTGTGTGTTCCTCACCCAATCCCCTTCTGTGTGTTCCTCACCCAATCCCCTTCTGTGTGTTCCTCACCCAATCCCCTTCTGTGTGTTCCTCACCCAATCCCCTTCTGTGTGCTCCTCAGTCAGCTCCCCTCATTTTTCTCTTCCTTCACCAGATCTCCTTTCTTCTGCTCGATACATTTCCTCTTCTCTTCCTCCACTGAATTCTGTTTCCTGTCCCACTGCCAGCGATCTGTCCTCTACCAGATCTCCTCTCTTCGGATCCTCCACTCAATCCCTCCACTGCCCTCGCCTCCTGCAGAGCCCCTCGCCCCCTCCCCGGAATCCTTTCAGCTGTCATCAAATAAAACTTCATTTTCTTCCCAGATTTCTCCTTGCGCAGCGCCCTTCTTTCTTTTCTAATAAGTATTTTTAATCAATAAGGGGCCACCTCCCACGTTTCACCTTCAGCTGCTGTCGCTTCTTTATTGCTTTCAGGGAAAAAATAATTTTACCTGTTCATATACCGGCCCCGGCGTGAGATGCAGCGCGCGCCCGCCGCCCCTCCCGCCCCCCCCCCCCTCTTCCACAAACCCCCCTTTGTTCCCACTGTTTAGCTTTTCCCGTTTTTTTAAGGGAGCTCTAAGACAAATATTAATTAGGAGACATAACAGGCCTTTCTTGTTCACTAAATTACTATTTGAATTAAGATCGAAAATTCATTAGCAGCCCTTTATTAGAGCGGAGCCTGGCTGGGCGCGCGCTCCGGCGCGCGGTGTCAGGGAGCCAGCGGCAGGATATTAAACTCGGGCGGCATCAATTACTCTGCGAGCCAGAATAATAATGGATTTTCAGGGAGATTTTCATCTGTTGGAAGAAAACATTTAATAAAGCAGCCGTTCTCACAATTTAATAGAAAGTTTAAAGGGATGCTGCGGTGGCGAGTGGATGTGTAATTTCGTTACCCCCGCCCTCGGCTTCGCACCCCCCAGCACATCTGTTAAGTAAACTGCAGGCTGGGTAGCTTTTAGGGACTGTTTGTTAAAGCTCATTCCTATTGAAAGGAAATTATTACCAGCCGGCGCAGAGGACTGTGGAAGGGGCTGGGGGGGTTCGAGGGGCAGATGAGAATGAAAACTAATTTATCGCAAGTCAATCAATAGGCGGCAGAAAGTGTTGACTTGGTGCCGGGCCCGGCCGATGGGTAATTGGATGGGGACAGGGGAGAGACGGTGCAATTGCCTTTCGAGTCTCCAGTTGCTCTCTGTGCGGAAATGGTGGTGTCGGAGGAGCCGGGGCTCGTGGCTGGGTTGTCAATGTCTAGTCTTGGTGGCAGGGCAGTGACGGAGGCGTGGGGGCTGTAGGAGGGTCTCCCTGCTGCATTCCTGTCCTCTGCGCCATATCCACTTCCAGCAATGTCTAGCCATCATCCATCCCTGGGCCCTGTTCACAACACTGGCAGCCACCAACCTGGCCCCCGCGGGGGTCTCCTAATGGCACTTGCCTGTCAGCCAGTCGTACAGAGACCGACCCGTACCTTTTTCTCAGGCCCCATACCTACACACCATAAGGCCCCTGCCTGCCTGTAGGCTCCATACCCTAGCTTCCTATGCCTGTATCCCAGGCCTACCCTGATCAATGCTGGTCTGTTCTGGCTCCATGGTAACCACCAGCAGGAATTGCCAGTCGGACCTCTCCATTAGCCCATGGCTTCCTCCATCAAGCTCTTGTTCCTCGCAGTGTCTAGTCTTTGCTCGGGTTTACTTACAACTGAGCATCTTTTCCTGGTCTTGCTTCAACTCTGGCTCCATGGCCGTTTCACACAGGCTGCCCCAATTTCGCACTGAGACAGATGTACCCAATCACTCCTCCGTCCTCCCGTCATTACCCACAGTTGCCATTTTGATTTCTGTGTCCTTGAAAACCCAAGTAGTTCACAGGATGCTGGTGTGTTGTGCGCCACGCTGCAGTGGACTATATGAAGGGCCCTTACTACCAGTGAAGTTCTGGAAAAAGTAAATGCGAACTTTCCTGTTTGTGTTTGTGGTGTGGAGGTGAATTGCAGCCTGGGGTTGCTTAGCTTTCAGTTTGTAGAGGATGATCAGTGGGGAGGTGGTGTCGATTATTGGGTGCAAGTTGATCTGCTCAGTAGGGGATCCTGAAACCACCCTTACAGGGATGTCTCCTAATGGACTCTGTGGCTAAAGATCCTTTGGATTCTGCTTCCAACCAGGTCTTCAGTTTGCAGCATACTCTTCTACCCGTCCCTGTACTCGTGTTAGTCTAAATTCTTACTTTCTTCTGGATTTCGGCCTGTGATTGAGGCTCACTCAATGGTGCTAGGAGGCCCAGAGGAGACCATTGTCCAGTACCGAAGGGCCTCGGACATCTGCTACACATGCAATCCATCCATTAGGCATTGGGTGGAGAGGCTTTCCAAAAGCCTTGGTATCCCTTGCATGGGTTGTCACGAACTCCTGTTTTGGTGCTTCAGTGACTGGGAGCCCTACAGAGCACGCTGTACCTTGGGATTCGTCTCGTTTAAGTTGGTATCTTAGTACATACAGTCAAGCTTTGCCATCTCAAGTGGTGTCCCGCAGCTCATCCTTTCAGGCAGGCAACCTTGCGTCTCTTGCCAGCAAGCAGGAAAACTGGTTGCTGTGGGTGTGTGATGACAAACCGTGCAGCTGTAACTTCGTAGTGGTAAGTTCGTAGTTTTTGATGAGGACTGCCCTCTCACCAAAAAAGCATGTTTCGGATTAAACGCTTGTTGAGGCTGAAAAGACTTTGCTGATTGTGCTGGCCTGTGCAGTTATTTGCACGCAGTGCACTCCCCATACTGTTATCGCATTTCATGTGATTGGATTAACCTTCCTCAAGTACTATCCTTATTCCATACATTCATGAGTGCAGCTATAGCCCTGGGCTTATAAACCGTGTGGTGGTGCTTGATTGCTTTAAATTGGTTTCAGAGACTCTTGTGCATGTTGTGGAACCTCATGCCCTCTTTGGTATTCTTGGAACCTGCAAACATTTTACTGCTCAAACCCTCATCTGAGGGTGGAAATTCGAGGGTTATTTAAATTGAGCTTTTCAATTCCTCATTCTGTTTTCTTTAGCTTCACGTATTTAAACCCTGCTTTCTAACCTCTCTCCTTTGTCTTCAGGTTGTTTGGCAACACTGGCGCGTGCAGTGCATGCGGCCTGTCCATTCCAGCAAGCGAGATGGTGATGAAGGCCCAGGGAAACGTCTACCATCTGAAGGTGGGTATCTCGGGCGTCTAGCATGGGTAGGGCGAGGTGGCCTTGGGGCAAGAGGGAGGGGCTTGGGGATGTGAGTAGTTTAGGTGCACGGATGAATTGCTGCTCTGGGTTGAAGGCAGCACTGTTGAGTGTGCTATCCAGGTTGCAGGCAGCAATGGATGATGAGGCTTCTGAGGTTGGACTGACGGACGGTCCCGTGTCACTTGTCAATGCTGTGCCTCACTTGCTGCATTTCAGCTTCCGCAGACTGCTCTGAAGAGGGATGGGGACCTAAAAGATGAGCATTTGTGAACCAGGTCTTTGGGCTCTTGTAGTCAGTTATGCTTCAGACTCGTCGGGTGTCACTTTTGCCTTCCTTTCAGTATGGCCTTGATAAGTAGGGTTGCATTCTACGTAGGGATGCCTGTGGTCCTGCCTACCAGGATGGATATCCGACCCTTGGAACAAAGGCAGTGGAAGACTAGTGAACCAGGATCTCCAGAGTGGGCATTCCACCTTTTCCTTCTTGTTGGGTCTGCCAAAGAAGCTTTGACAGTTTTTATGTTCACAAATGTGGGTGGAGGTTGTAGCCGAGTGCTTTATCTCCAAACACTGACTGTCCTGTTGGCAATTCTTAAACTTTCATTTGCCACTTTAAATGTTAAATGTTGTAGATTTGTAAAGTGCACAGCTGCCCCAGCAAAGGGGCGTCCCGGCGCTGTATACCGCTGGGGACCCCATCCTGGCTTTCCCTGTGAGATGTTCCCTCCTGGGCATCTCCAAGGTGAAGACCAGCATCCCCGGCGCTGAGGGGCCGTTAGTAGAGATTAAGCAAGCTATTGCCCAGAGTTGCTGAGTGGGACCCATGGTTGGAGTAGGCACCTAGGCGAGAATTATCGAGTCTGCTGACCATGGCCCAAGACCTGCCGCGTCTGGAATTGAACCCTGGTCCCGGGTCGACGTCTGCTTCCGGGTCTGCCGCCTCTAACCAGTGAGCCACTCTACTTTCACTGGACACCTCTTTTTGCAGCCCTGTTATAAAAAGCGATTACTACAGAACTTCTGTCCGAAGAGTTTTCAGTTGGAAGGAACTGTCTTTCTTCGCTTGCTTGAGTTGCAGACAGTGAATTTATCAGCATGGTATCTGGAAAAAAATATCCGTTCAAGCATCGCATTGTTTCCTCCTTTAGCAGGGAAACACCGCAATGTGTCTCCACTAAGGGAAATATTTTCTCATGATTCCTTTGTTTTCCCTGGTTTTCTCATAGCCTGTGACTGTAGTGGTGGGAGTGACCTGCATCACTTAACATGTCTGTAGTGTAGCAATTGCTGATCTACTTCTGTTGGCGAGAATAGGAGCGACAAAGGAAGGGGAAATGCATGTTTGGGGTAGAGAGTGAGCATGATGTGGATGGGTAGACTCTACTGGCTTTGTTTGTTGTGGTTCTGTACTCTTGGCACTAAACTGAGGGAGTGAAATATGCCTCCAAAAACGCAGACCCTTGATTTCCTAGTTCAAGAATGTTTTGTGGTTCTAGACATAGATGCGTTAGGGAGTACAGAAGGGTCTGCATAATTCTTGTAGAACTGCATGTGTTTCAGTGGAGGATGCACTTTTGAGCTGTCTTCTTCATCCCCCACACAGTGCTTCACATGCGCCACCTGCAGAAACAGACTGGTGCCGGGCGACCGGTTTCACTACATCAACGGAACCATCTTCTGTGAACGCGACCAGCCCAACGCACATCTAAACGGACACTTAGGCACACTTCAGAGCAACCCTATGCTGTCTGACCAGAAGGTGAGTACCAGATAGAGTATGTGGTAAAATGGTATGAATGCTTTTTGCCAATATTGCCTGTGAGGTTGAAATTCAGTCGTTCCTCCACCTCCACTTCTTAGACAAGACTCCCTAAGGGTTCCTACCCTGCATTTTGCATCTTTAATCCGTCTTCCCCATATTATATAAAGCTATGTTGCCTCCATACAGCTATGGCAATCCACCTTCCCTACCCATATTAACCACCACCCCTGAAAGCGGTGTTGCCTACCTACGGCAAACTATCTTCCCCATTCCTGTTTACAAAACACCCTGGAGAGATGTGTAGCGTTTGTGTGAAATCATCTCACCAGTCCCAGTTTTCACTTAACCTCCTAAAGTTAAGTTGCCTCTGTATGCATATGGATTGCGTCTTCCCTACCCATTACTTACCAAACACTCCCAAAAGCTGTGCTACTCTACTCGGCATGGGTTTTGTAATGCATCTCCCCTACCTCTGCTTTAAAACACCATCTGTGTTGCCTCCATAATGGTGTGGGACTCTATCTTCCCTCTGGTAGTTTTACTCGGCAGAGAGTCTCAAAAACTTTCAGTATTGATAGCTAATTATTATGTTCAATGAAACTCAATGAGAGCTACTAATACTAGTGTTGTATAATTTCAATTTTGTTAGATGTATAATAATTCAACCAAGCAATAGCTTTCAAATTTAAGAAGCTTGGCTGCACACAGGTGTGCTACTCAGAGGTAGCTGGAGAGCTACAGTAGCTCACGAGCTGCTGGTTGGAGACCCCCGTCTAAGATTTGGCTCATTTGCATCATAGCTCCAGTCTCTCCAGAGCTATAAGTGGGTCCTGTGTTTTGCTACCAATCTACCATTCTGCATCGTGTTTTTGCACTTTAGTTGTTCTCCACCTGGAGTCATTCGGGCGTTCTGGATCAAGACCGTCCATGTGCAAGTCGAATAGCAAGGATACACTTTGAGAAGCGCAATGTCGTATTGTGAAGTTTGGGCACTGAATCGAGACACATTCTGGTGCCTCTGTTGGCATCAAGCGGCAACTCGTAGGTCTCTGGGATCAGGCCGCGCGCGCCAAGACTCCGCTGCCCAGCATGTGGTAGGCGGCAAGGACAGCAGCGCGCTCTTTCGTCTGGTGTCCCAGGAGCTCGTCTATGGGGGGGGGGGTTGTGCCACTGGCATCCCGACTTGGACCAAGAACAGCGGGGGGGGGGCGGGGGGGGGGGGGGGGGGAGGTTGTGCCACTGGCATCCCGACTTGGACCAAGAACAGCATTGTGATGCTGTGCTAGCTCCCCACACATGCCCATGGGAGAGTAGCCGGTTCTCAGTAATAGTTAGGGGGGAGTTGCTTCCACATCTCGGCGACCTTGGACAGCGCTTCCTGTTTGTTTTGGTGGAGTTTCTATTTTCTCCGCTAATGTGGTCTCTGGTTACTTTGAGGGCAGGCCTGGGCATGCATTTGACTCTCTAGCCACCCATATTTGAATTCCTAAGGCAGTTTCCTCTCTCCCCGCTTCCTCGTTCTGTTTTCTTTTGGCCTGTTGGGGCTGGCTGGAGTTGACAACACTCCCGCCTCGGAGCCGCCATAACGAGGCCATTTTTTTGTTCCTTCCCATGCCCTCGCGGCCCAGCCTCAATTAGTGGGCTCTCCACTTTAATCAGTCGGAGGAGGAGGGGGACCCTCTGAAATGACATTGTTTCCCTGTTAGTGGTGCGAGGAGAGGGGGTCCGGCCGGCCCGGTCCCGCTCGAGGCTCCTTTAATTAGGCCCTGAATGGTCCTTCGTAATTGCCTGGATATTGCCCCTTTATGGGGGCGCCCGGGGCCTGCGCAGAGCACTTTCCATTAAGTCCGTCTTTGGTAGGGGGGGGGGGGATCAGTGCGGTGGTTCGAACATAAAGGGCCCCTTATCCCCCCCGTGGAGCTTCTATGATTAATTGGGGAATTTTAGTCCGTGCCCCTGGACAATTTGGTGGAGTGGGGTGAACAGCCTGAAATGTAAAAGGGTTATTTATTTGTATTCAGTTTCTGACAAGGCAGATTTATGGCCCGTCAGAGAAGCCCTTTTTCCTGCTAGAATTTTTTTTAGAAAAACTTATTAAATGACTTGCTGACATAGTTTTCTCCTACGACACTTCAGAAATGCATTAGTCTCCTACTTTTCGTCCTGCCCATCCACCAAACCTTGGCCAATCCATATCACACACACGTGTGCACATGTACATAGTGTGGGGTTGCATGTATGTACGTACATCAGTGTGAGGGGATATGTGTATATATACACACACACACACACACACTTATAGTTGTCAACGTCCATACTGCTGCCCGTCAGATGTCTGACTGGTCTTGATGTTCATATGCAGCGTGACTGGAAGGGCCTTTTGTGTCCTTGGTTGAACTGTCACGTTTGAATCTGGGCAGATCGCGTCAATTCTCTTTCATCCTTCTGAGGTCTGCACTGCACTTTACTGTGGTCTGTTACCTGGTCACCTAGAAGATGCTCAAGTGTTGGCCTAGAGGGACTTCTGAAAGAACGGCCTATTTTTCCAAGCTTCGGTGGCCTTGTGCAGTTAGCTACATCTTGGGTTTTACCGGAAGCGTTTAGAACCCTCTCGTTATTCACATGGAACCATATAATGCTCTTTCCCTTGGAAGACTGTCTCCAGACCCAAGGTAGCCTTTCTTCTGGTGGCAGATCAACACTAAGGAGTTTGTCCAAGAAATTTAGTTGTTTTCCAACTTCACTGTAGTGTATCTGGCATCATATCCTTGCCATCTTCTTGGCCCAAGTGTCCCTGCCTGCAGCTGGACTCCATCTTCGTGCATGCTTGACTCACTTACCTGTGTCTGCCTTTTGCTTGCTTCCCGAGCCTGACTCACTTGTTTGCCCTTAGGTAAATGAGTCAGGCTGCAAAAGCAACCTGTCTGCCAATCTCTTGCTTCCTGAGCCTGACTCACTTACTGGTTTGCCCTACTGTTGCTTCCTGTTGTGAGTGCCCTGTATTCTCCTGCAGCCGGACTTTCATACGAAAGGCTAGGGGAGCCGAGAAATGACAAAGCGAAGAAAGGCTGAGCCCCCCCCCCCCATTCTTATCTCCTTGTCACCCCCTTTGCTATACAACAATTATTTCCCCAAAGCTTCCACAGGCTCTCTTCCCTTGGCATGAGACCATTACTGAAGAGATCTGAAACTATCATGGCTTCTTGGGTTCTGCACTTGCATTCCTTGGAATTCTCTTTCTGAAGTGCTACCTTTTTTTAATGAAGCTTTTGAAGTGGTTCATTATGTATGCCTCCTTAATGCAGTCATATAGTATACATGAAATAATTATCTGACTCGGTGGTCTCCTCTCACACTAACTTTTTTTAATATCAATTACAGGTTTGTTAAGAAGATGACAAGATGTGCGAGCCCTGGTGCCTTCTGTTCACAAGGAGTCTCTCCGGTTGTGTTTACTATTTTTTTTTGTTGCACAAAAGTCACGCTTGTGTTGTGGTGCAAATCTGCCGTCTTGCCGCTGAACCACAATGACTTATTTTGTAACCGATCAAGAAAAAAACTTGATGCATAGTTTTTTATATCAAGGCGGGAGGACTTTGAAGAGGAAATGAAGAAAAGGTTGAAGCACCCGGATTTTGGTCCAGCCAAGCGGGGAGAGCACAGACGGAACTGTTCAAAGCTTGTTTGTGCACAACCTTTGAGAAAAGTCTTACTTCTGCCGAAAGGATGTTTTATAAAGACTAAAAAAAGGGACTTTATCGTTATTTTGCAAGACTATTTCTTAAGTAAAATAAATATATATAGCCTTTCTTAAAGTGACAGTACTACCTATTTTAATTCTAGTAATTTTCCAACTTCAACATGCGTCTGTGGCATGCCTTTATCCAGACCAATTCCTTGTGTACAAGCAGATGTTCTGAGACCAGAATTCCAGGATTTTCTCTTCTGAGGTTTTCTTCACTTATACCCAGGTATGCAGCTGGTGCAGCAGTACCCGTAGACGTGGATAGGCCTGCGTTATGCCCACTCAGATCTATGTTGAGGTCTGTTACCTTATAAATTGCCATGCTTGCAGGATTCTTTTTCTGCATCCACATCCTTTGGTACCTCAAAGTCTAGAGCGAGGCACATGGGCATACTTAGGCCTGCCCATGAAAAGGAGGGGGGGTGGGATGGGGTCGGGTGGATCAACAAGTTTGAGATTTAGCAAATTCATTCGTTTTTTGGGCTATGGTCTCTGGTGAAATGTTCCAGCAAAGGCTTTCCCCGGTACCATGCAATCATTTTGCAAAATGAAATTGTGGTACTTTGCTTCAGTTCTTCAGACTTTCTAGCCAATTATACATTCCTCTGTTAATTGAACGTTGGGCTCACCATATTCTCCCTAATTCTATCCACAGGCAGCATTTTTCACAGCGATGCCTCTCCCGCAGTGGGTTGTTTTTAGCTCATCTTGATCATAGTTTGGTCTAGCCCCTTCCTTTTTCAACATTGTACTGTTCATGGTGCCTACCACTTCAGAATGCTAAACCTCTGGCAAAAGCCATGCCCCCCAGCCCCCAGATCTGAGGTTTCTTGGACCAACCTGCTGGCTATCATGCATCTCCTTTTCTTAGACTACGTCTAGAAAGGTTTCATTTCATGTGATGTGTATAAGTATGCCACTGTCAACTCTGATCTTATGAGCACTAAAACACAGCAAGTCCTGAATTACTAGCAAGGACCAAATATCTGGAATAAAATGTTTTCCCGTTTGTAGAAATGAAACCTGACAAGGCACTTCTGCGTCTCATACTTGAGGAATATGTTCTTGTATATTTGCACAAAGGAAAAGGTGGATGGAATTTAGTAATCTGGGTTTGTGTTGTGTTTAAATTAATATTTGTTTAAATTAAAATATGTAGTACTGCGACTTTAAGGCCTGCTACTCCTCTTGGATTCATACAAGGGCTGTCACGTGTTCATGAGTTGCTCTGGGTTGCCCAGCGGTTAGCCAAAAAAGTTTGTTGGTGCTTTGGCCCCTGTCTTGAGTCCTGGAAACACTTCCAAGTTCATTAGGAGATTTGTCCAGTAGCCATAAACCACTTCAAACCATTTAGCCTATGTGGACGTGCCAAATCGTCTGATACAGGGAAAGGTGCTCATAGCTAAAATGTGCCTAAGAGCATTGAGCGAGGTTGACACGGATTTAATTACAGTGAAAGTGGGGACACCCTTGGACATGGACAAAACCCCCAGGAATCAGGATCAAGGATATGAAAGTGAGCAAGGCACCTGAATACTGTCCCATCTACTGTGTGACCAAGCCTGTCTGTGCACATCCCTCTCAATGTCTGTGATGACAGACCACATCGTTGTGTAGCCACACACCAGGGTGAATTTCCAGAGGACTCTGTAGATGAGCTCCTGCATGGAGGATTGTGCTGGATTCTTTATTGAGAATCTTCCTTCTAGGACCATTCTGCACTAATAAATTTCGTAGGAAAGGGTAATTGGACTACTTCCTCATAGGAGGCTACATAGCTGGTCTTGATGAGCTCAGCTTGATGTGAATGTCTAAGGTGACGGACAGCAAAGATTCTGCCAATGCATCTTACCCTTTGTAAACCCTCTGGGTAGCTTGTATTATGGAATTTCTCATCCGTGCCAATAAAAGGGAGTAGATTGATCTGTTAGCAGCCTCAACTCTTTTGTAACTGATTCTAGCATCTCTGCTAAACACAACTCTATTGTTTTTATTTGTGAATGCCTACTCAGTCTAATTTTTTTACTAGAATGCTTTTGGGTTTAATAGCTAGGATTAGCCAACAAATACATTTCAATATTTATTCAGTTTCCTCATAGAAGCAGCATTGAGGATATTTTTCCCTGGACACACATAAAATCTTATTTGCTAAGCTCAGACCTTGTTCTATCGATCTCCCTGGCCAGCGCACTATTGTATGGAGTGATGAGGGATGCATTCCCAATCCTAAGCTCTCATGGACTATTTCCCAGATAGATGGTTAATATGTGGTGCCCGAAGTTGGAGGAAGTTGGCCTATACGTTAAACACTTGCAGACCGCCACCTTCAGTGTATATATTGTCTTGGCAGGCAATAATGGGTTGACCCTGAAATGGCTGCCATACAAAATTTGTGTATATCTACCATGTAAAGTATTTTTTCTGTAATTTGTGACGGTTCCGTTTTCTTTTCAATTGTACAGTTTTGTTATGTTTTGTTATGGGAGGACATACTGTATATGCAATACCAGCCGAGAGAGAGAAACTTAAAGAGCATTATGTAAATATTTAAAAAACAACAAAGTGTTGTGCTTTTATTGTAGGACTTTTGTCTTGGTTTACTTTTGCCGATGCGTGTGATTCCAAGTTTTGGAATAGATAAAAGCAAACCGCTGTTTAAAAACAAAATGAAAAAGATAATGTTGCTTACTAGACTGCACTTTTCTTCCTTGTAATCTTTCATTGAATATTAAAAATCAAAGTTTCCATGACTGATGTGCTCTTTTATTTGTTTCAGAACTTTCTTGATCTTCTAAAAGTGAATAATTCTTATTATAATCCTGGAAGGGGTTTATTGAATAATTTGTAGATATGTACTAGGTAGTTGGTGAAACCGATTCCCTACTTATTACTTTTAAATCCAGTTTATTGCTTTTAGTTAAATAAATGAGCATTAAAAATGCAATAGGTCTCGCCTTTTAAGTTTAAGCCATTTGCTTTGCTATACAATACCATTTAGCAAAGCAAATTGCTTTCACTTAAAGGCGAGACCTATTGCATTTTCAATGCTTTTTTGTTTGTGCAAGTGGCTGAGAACCGAGCAAAACTATTCAAGATTCAAGTTATCAAAAACTCTACCCAAAATAAAGAGCGAAGTGGGGTCATTATTATCCAAACCGATGTTTTATGGTGATATTCTACAAAATATATGTGCCTAGTTACCTGGATACTAAAACTTTTTTTTAGAGGATATCCACAAAGCGACTGAGTTTTGGGGAGACTGGTTGACATCAAAACTGATCTCACAATCGATCATCAACAGAGGGGAACTTCTAGTTCTTGGATTGGGCTAGCACCCTATAGTAGTCTTCCAGTGGTACCAAATGTCACAGGCATGTCTACTGAAAATATCTGTCTAATGTCAAGATTTGAATTGCCAGGAGCACTAGGTGTTACCAAAGAGGCACCACTAAGGTGTAGAAAACGAACAGTGGGAGTTAGGGTCCAATCACAACTTCAAAACACATTTCTTGAATTGTATGGGGTTACTGAGCTAATTTAAAACTCTCCAGAATCAAAGATAGACCACGTTTGGCCGTACACTGCCCTAAGGCTCTAGCAAAGCGGGGAAAACCCTTGTTCCTCACTGGGGCTATGAAGGGGGAGGAATGGCTGTCTCAGTCACTGATGGTACTGGGCTGATCTAAGCTGCAGTATACTAAACACTTGTAATTGCTTTCTGTTATGAAGCAGTCGCCTTCTGAATTCTAGATGAAATCTAACTATACAGCCAGGTAAGCCAGTCTGAAAGCCATGGCCAACCAGAACCCCTGCTTGCTTAAGAATTAGGAAACTCTTCCAATCATGGCAGAGCGCATCTTCCATGGCTTTTGTAGAGCAAGGGGATGGGGTGGTAGCAACCAGTCAAAAATGTGAATCGCTCCCCAACTTTGTTTGACAAGTTCTTCATTTTGTAAGGTGATGCCTAAAACAACCAGGGTGTTGGGGCAGGGTGTACAAGTTATTGATTTCAGGGGTGTTAGTCTAATTAGATCAATGGCGCTATAACAAGACCACAATACCCAGAATGCACTGGCCTAGCACAAGTCAGCACTGCAGTGTCCGTAATGCCCTGGAGGGAAGGTTCATTTCCAAGTTGGCTGGCATCACACTCCTAATGGTGGTGAATATTCTTGTAGTCGTGTGACTGCTGGCGAACAAGCTATAAGTAAAGCAGCTTTTCTTCCCTTGTATCTCACTACGCATCAGTAAAAATGTCGGATGAAGATGCGAGTCCTGGCACCAGGCTGACGCCCAGCACCCCTCCCTCCTTCCCCACACCCTTCCTCAAACAAGCATACCCGCCACCTGGCAGGTGCCGCCCAGGAGCAGCAGGGACGCGGGCGCAGGGAAGTCTGACTCCAGGTTCAGAGAGATGAGGCTAATGTGAACCCTGATAAACCCCGAGCATTCCAGGTGCGTATGAGACCCGCGTGCATGGGGGAGAGGCCGCTCAGCAGAGAGGGACACCAGGGGCTGCTCTGGAGACACACCGACTGAATAGGGTCCAGTACTCATGAAGGGCCTAGAGTCAATCCAGGCTTGTTTTAGGTGTCTGATGTGCCCTTTTCCATTTTTACTCCTCTCTGCTGCTTTCTTAACTTTCAATTTTGCAATGTTTTTTTTTGTGTATAAAGTCTGTGGTATCGGTTTTGATGTTGCAACATATTCTAATGTATTTTGTTCCCAGTTTGCCAAAGGTCCACCGTAAATAGAAACTGACAGATTTACACCACACAACAGAGCGGCTCATGCAAAGACCCCTCTCTACTGTTCACCCCAACTCTGCTTTCTCTAAAATAAACACCTCTATAGTGTAGGTGCAATGACCCAAGCGCCGTACCTACTCCCACTCTGTGCGTCTCTTCCCACGGCGGCTGAAAGAAGGAAACCAGCAAAGCTTGTGGAAGGCTCGTGCCAGATCCTGGGGTCGAGCGGTGGCTGCGTGAGCCACAGCGGATTACTCAGCACGGTGGATTCCTTCAGCCGGTGTGGTAAAGCGAATGCATACAGCCATGCACGCGTAGGCACAAAATAATGTTGCACAAAGGTGTCGGGCTGTCCACATGCGCATGCATTTTTTTTCCCCCCCTATACGTGCATGTTTAGCTTTGCGGATCGTGAGAGCAGCCATCTTTGTCCATTTGGACGCATGTGCATTCAGCTTTGGCTGAATTGATTGCAAAAGGTTCTTGCATGGCGAGAGCAGCGCATGCGCTGCTATCAGGCGAGACCTAAAAAACCATTGCAAATTACCACATCAAACCATGTAAAACGCAGAATGGATAAACACATTTACCGGTCAGTGACTTCGAATTGCAGCATAGAACTAGCTATTCAAACACTAATATTACAAGGGAATAAATACACGTATACAACATCCAGTACCTATAAATTCATCGTAAAACATGTTAATTGGCAGATTATGCACAACAAAAACATTTTCCATAAAAGCGAACACAAAGGTAGTAAAACTGACGCATCGTTCATTTGGGTCAAATCCCACATAAGGCTTGTAGGACATTGGACTACTCTCATCCTGCAACACATTTTTTACATCAATGGAAAGCTTTGGGGATCATACAATTCATTGCTAAAGTCTCAGAACTCCTAATGGTGTAGTTATTTTCCAGAAATTCGTATACTGTGGGCGCATCAATTCCCCTATGCTGTAGTATTTGCCATTAAAAGATTGCACCTTCGAAATGGGTAGTACTTGTGGGGATCTTTATTGAGAGCGATTCACTGATGTTTTTTATGAATCCTGTACAGTTTCCACATACATATTCCACCAGGTTTTCCTGGAAAAGTTGCACGCAAAAAAACCTAGGGATTGTTTAGAGTTGCACATAACTTGTAATCCTGATTGTCACATTGAGAGCCTAAATTTGGGTGTGCCTGTATGGCCTAATTTCCTACATGTTCTAGATATGTGAGTCGCAACAAAACTTGTCTACAGAATTTTCACATAGCTCACTTTAGAAAGTTTCATGCATTTTGGCCAAAGCTGAGGCTAAAGCTGCAAGGTAGATCCCAGTAGTTCATTTGAAATGCTGGAAATGTTTGAGAGTTGAAAATCTGGTAGTTTACCGTCCAGGTAAGTGTGGACAGAAGTCCCATAACCATGAGCTTAGCAAGTCCTGCAGTAGTGTGGGAAAAGGTGCAGGCCATTTAATTTTTTTTGGTCTGCTCCAAAGTTGGCTATACCAGTCGCCAACTTTTTTTTTTTTTTTTTTTGCTCCTGGGTGTCACTTTGCAAAGCCCTGTGGCAATGAGTTTTCTGGACCTCACTTCTCTACGACCTGGACGTCTATCCTGTGTCCCTCTAAACATGGGGAGTTAATCCTCACCCCAGGACCTATGCATACAGTCTTTTTAGCACTACAGCCAGCCACTTCTGGCGTGCAGGCACTGGGACTCTAATCTCCTGAAAGCCCTTAGAGTGCCCAGCAACTATGACTTGGTACTTTAACTTTATGGGGACTTCCCTTGCTTGTGAGTGGCATATGTTGCAGTAAGTTTGGCAATGAGCCCTCCCCTCGCCCATGTTTCTTGTCTTCATACAAGGTCTGGAGGGAACGGATATTGTCTGACCAGTATGAAATACTTAACGGCATGGGAAGATAGCCATGGTTGCCTTGTACCTTTTCCAGAATTGCAATTTTCCAATTTTCTGAAATCATAAAACCTATGATAATTTACAAGAATCACCTGGCTGTAATTAATATACACTGCAGGATTATTTGCAAAATGTCCTAGGATGATTTTGTGGCGCACATCACTTGTGTACATTACGTGTTTCCTTCAAGAATTTGTATTCTAGTCTGATGCAGATCACCAAAGCTATGCTCTTGTTTGATCTTCTTACATCAAATCTGTGATCATGCACAACAAACGCATCAATTATATTGGCCTGGCGGAATTTTTTGCTGCCACAGTGATGGTAGCCGAATTGGCTCTGCTTCCTGGCACGCCCCACACTGAAGAGTAAATGGAGGCTGTCGCGCTGAGCTCACCAGGCCTCCCAGAGCATACAAAAGATGGCCTTATCTCCATTGGTAAGAAGGTCCTTTGGGGGCTGTGGCAGTATCATGCCCTGTGCTGCCTCTGCCTCCATCTCCCAGGAGCTTGCTGCGTATCTCTTCGCTGCTGCTCGTCCATCCTCTCCGCCATGCTCTTCTTCCCCCTTTGTCTCTGCCCACCGTCTGCTTCTTTGTGTGTCCTCCAGATCCCCCAGCTCGGTCTCCATTCACACCACCGGCATGGATGCCGGGTCCAGCCTCCCTTTAGAAGGCACTGGAGTGGACTAATTCCTCTTTCTTCTACTGGGACAAAACCCCTAATGCGCTGCTCCATTTACGAGGCCGTCCTGCCACACTTGCCAACCCTGCTCTGGCTGTGCTGCAGGGCAGCCCAGGGCTGCTCCAATGTTTTCACTTTTTCTGCAAGAGTTGGACAAACAAAGGGCCCTTAAAGTGCAGAACTTTGTCTATTAAATTTTCCTTCTATCCCTCCCATGGTGGTTTCTCAATTCCCCGTTGATTTCCTTTAAAAAAAACTAAACTACAGTGTGCCCTGCTCAGGAGCTTGCATTCTTTTAATGAAGTATGGGGCTTTAATTGGATCTCTTTGGTAAGTAAATTTACAATGCTAAATGCCTCCCTGCGCATGTGTGTCTCTCTGTGCGTTAATGGAGAGGTGTTCATTATCGGGGTTTAATGAAGCATTAATCTTTTGCAGCTGAGATTGTTGAAACTAATGAGGCCCACATTACTTGCTGATTGCCCGCCGAAGACTGCACACTGGTTCCTTCATGTCCTCCCCGCTTAGCAGATGCTGGGTTCCTTGTACCAAGAAGTTTGTGGGACTTAAGTCTACTCTCCCGTGGCACATTCAGGGGAGACCCATGGGATGCTGGCAGCGGTGGTCCTTCCCCACTCCTGGAATGCCTAATCTACCAAAAAGGCTGTTCCCATAGCTCCTTCAAGCCCAGACCATACTACTTGGCAACACTGCGGCCAACCTCACCTCCACTGACTTAATGTGCGCATATTAAACTCCAATCGATAAACTGGCAATACAGAGTTGCAGTATTGGTTGGCGTGTACGCGGTCTTGTGTACATTACGATAGGAACATGGGGAGAGGGAGACGCCCAGAGTCTACTGGACTACACCACATTTGGGCAAATGCCACCGTCCAAGTATGACTAGAGGCATAGTGGCAAATGATGGTCACTGCTTGCCTCTGCCAATAAAATCTGGGTAGATACCACTCACCTGCTGAACACTGCCAGGCAGTGCCCTCTAAAGCACAATGCATGGTTCCACACTGCCAAGTCAATGAGTTACCCTATTTCTAATGGTTTACCCTACTCTATGCTCTTGCTCCACTCCTGTTAACCCTAGGGTTTTTCCCCTTCTGCCTTTGCTTTGGTTTCCCATCCTATTGTGTCCTCTGCTGCCCCCACCCTGCACGGTTTCTGTATCCCTTCTTTCTCTTGGCCACTCTCCCATTGCCTAGTTTCACAACACCCAGGTGACTCCTTTACACCACCATTGAACCCACTGAACCGACTACTCACGATGTATAATCCTCTATGTAGGAGTCTTATTTGAATTCCTGTTTTGAGGGCCTCCTAACCGCGCCACAGTTAGACTGCACTGGAGACCCCAAAACGAACACCGTGTAGTGTCGGAAGCCTTTTTCCAAATTCAGAAGTTGTGCCCTCTGTTCCTCTTCGACAAGACTTGTTTTCCCATAATGAGCCAGCAAGCTGCGAGTCCGCTCTTTAATAAAGCACAAGACTGTTGGACAGGTGTCCATTAAATTGTTATGGGACCCACAGTGCAGGAAGGCTACTTTCCCTATAATTTGCAAATAAATAAGTGTTGGGGCTGAAAGTGTTTCCCCCCCTAAGGAACTTGGTGATGGCGCTGCTGCATGTTTGTTATTGTGGAACCCCAAGATCTCTCTAGTCCTTAATTCCGCTTTCTTTTTCTCTCTATCACCCTGTCCGTATCTCACACTAGCAATTTCTTGTTCATCCTTGATTTCGGATTGACTCTGAGCAAGAGACAACAGGGGAAGATGACGATAGAAAAAACCGGGGCAAAGTGAGCCCAGGGTGTCAAAAACGAGTGTCGGTGCCCATCATCGGAGAGGGTTGGGAACCAAAATGTGTCCTGCCTGGCGAAAGCTCTGCTTTAGAACACAATTTAAGAGATCTGGGTTTGCAGCCTCGGCAGCACTTCTCTCGGGTCTGCCTGTTTACGGGCTCCCCTTGTTCAAGTTGTAGATCGTGTTCTTGAACTACCAATACCACCGTTCATCGGTGGGCCCTCTGAAAACAGCACATCTGTACTGACCTGTTGACCACTATCCTGTGTAATATACATTCCTCTTACCACCTGGTATTTTTCTTTTCCTTTGAGGGTGCAACTGCTCAGTGAGTTTTCTCACCCGTACAGCCTTTATTTGGCCTTGATCACTTGCTGATCTGGTAAGGCATGAACCCCTAGTAGCAGGCTTTTTTTAATGGGTCAGACAAGCATTGTTGTCTAATGGAAGATTAACACTTAAAAAAAGAAAATGTTCAATGCTTTTAATAACATTTTGTGGGTTCTTAAAGCATTTTTAGCAAACTCAGCAACTCTAGCCGAAAGCCGCTAAGCTGTTCTCCCTTGGACTGTTTAAGTTGCACCAAAGGTCAGACGTGTTACAGCACTCTTCATATAGATTTCCAGCATTCTGTCTGGAACCTTCAGTTGTTAAGAAGCATTAGCAAAGTCACTGCATCCGGGTTTTCAGTTGTAAAGCACAGAAGAACCAGGCATGCACACATTGTGTGATGCTGGTAATGATAGTTTGTTACAATGATGTAGGTAATGGTGGTGGCAGTAATGTATTCAATGCATGTACAAGAGACTTGAATGTGTGATTGAGTGGATGTTTCAATTGTAAAAGCCCCATATGCACGGCAATACAAGCACTCCATAGGAGACTGATTTATGCACCAAAGAGCCAATAAAAGGTATGAGGTGCGACCGTAAACATCTGATGGACGGAATGTTGAACATTGTCAAACATTGCCCCCAGTCACAGATCTGTTTAATCCATCATTATTTTGCTTACCACGCCACCCCAGTTCAGACATAGCCATATGCAAATCAGTCTTGACCCTGTGCTCACTACGACACGAGTCAAGCTATCCTGGCTGATGAAGGCTGGTAGCCAGAAATCTGTCCTAGGATGCTTGATTCCGGTCCAGGGAAGACATGGCTTGGCAGTTCGGGCTGGACTGTTCCCATGAGGCACAGGGTCAGACTGATTTGCATATGACCATGTCTGAGCTGGGGTGGTTTGGTGAGCAAAATAACGATGGATTAAACCCAGATCTGTGACTGGGGGTGAATGTTTTGCCATTGTGCGACATTCCGTCCATCTTGTGTTTTGTAAACATCTGATGGGCAGAACCAAACTCACTCTATGCATATTTTAAAGAATTGGTAACGATACAACCTTCAGATAGCTTTTCTGCCAAGCCAAACCCAAGTAGCATTCTCCTTGGTGAAAGACTGGGCCTCCTAGCCTTTGAAAGTTAACTTGCTTACCATCCCTGGGTGAATGTATTTCCTACAGGCTGTAGTGTTAATTGAACTGTAGTGCTACACAACATGAGTACTCTAACTGTGAGGTCATAGCCTTTTCATGATGCTCACACTTTATGGTATTCATCTTTGTAACCGCTCTAAGCTTCCCACATGGAAAGAGACCTTTAACAAGGTGTGTGTGTGTATATATATATCCAACAACTTGGCTCGTTTTGGTCGACCCCTGGCGAATCTCCAATCGGTGCAGAATTCCTCGGCAGAGCCCCGCCGAATTCAATCGTCAACACCTCTTCAGGAATGAAAACGCACTCGTAGGATCTCTTCTTTTCAAATTATTTATTTATCCATAGTTCTCAGCATAAAAAATACCTACGCGTTTCGCCGCCCACTGACGGCTTGCTCACCAGTGGGCGGCGAAACGCGTTGGTATTTTTTATGCTGAGAACTATGGATAAAGAAATAAATTGAAAAGAGATCCTATGAGTGTGTTTTCATTCCTGAAGAGGTGTGGACGATATATATATATATATATATATATATATATATATATATATATATATCCTCAAAAAGTGCTCCTTCCAGGAACCCTCTATCCGAGGAAGGTGGCGTGTTGACCGGCAGAGCAGGCTGGTGGTTTCAATAAGCAGGTACAGGTTATATAGCGCGCACTCTGGCATTAACACAGTGCAAATAGGCAGAAAGGGATTTTTTTTTACCAACCTATTTTATTTGGTTTTCATTGTACAGTCTGGGCCATGGCCCTGCATTCACGTTTTGAAGACAAAGTAAAACAAGAGTACCATAGCATACACATACATTTAACTCCTGAACAACTTGCAGATATATC
The DNA here is from genome assembly GCF_964263255.1 of Lissotriton vulgaris. Taxonomy (NCBI): domain Eukaryota; kingdom Metazoa; phylum Chordata; class Amphibia; order Caudata; family Salamandridae; genus Lissotriton; species Lissotriton vulgaris. The sequence goes on along the minus strand of NC_141693.1, from coordinate 224,234,857 downwards.
AACAAGAACATATCAGAGACAGTCCCAGATCCCAGATGTTAGAAAGAGTTTACCGAAATGTAGGCACAAACGGTGATATATTGTAATATAAATTGTTCAATGGTCATTGGTGTGTGGAGTCTTTTCCCATCAGGGATCTAGAGAAGGAAGGGGAGGTAAATCTATGCCACAATATGTCGCCCAGTGGGACCATATTTTCCTGTGCTTTTGGGGGCAACCTCGGGCCTGGAACACTGCAATCTCTGTACCCATACATCGGTCCATTGCTTTTCTCCATCCACTCATAGTCTGAGTGGATGTCCCCTTTCACAGCTGAGCGATGTCACGCTTAGCGATAGTGAAAGCCAGAAAGAGTAGATGCTGTTTTTACTGGTTCCCTCTTATCCAGTCAGTACTGTGGAGAAGGAATAGCTTCTGGTCAAATGGGAAAGTCCATGATAATCTTGCCTAGACAGGACAAGACTCCACCAGAACGGCTGTAGCGCTGTACGACTCCAAACTATATGCAGGGAAGGCTCCTCCTCTCACATCACAGGCACAGGGGGGATTGGATCATACCCAACCTCCAGAGCCTGGATCGTGTGTAGTATGCGCAATGTAGAGGCGTAAAGGGAATTATTGATTCATAAACCCTGCATGATTTATGAATCAATAAATACCTTTCTACCTATTTCCTCCGTGTTATGCCAGAGTGTGCGCTTATAACCTGTAACTGTGTGTGTGTGTGTGTGTGTATATATATATATATATATATATATATATATATATGTATATTACCTACTGGTGGTCGCCAGTAGGTATATATAGTTAGGACCTAGTTTCCATAGGAAGTCCGCAACATACTATTGGGAATAACTTTGACGCCGGTTGTTGAATCTTTGTGAATTTCTCAAAGAAGATGGCCCGTTCCGCACTGCTTCTTCCCTGAAAGTCTCTGGTAGATTCATCAAGTGGGGGCTGAGAAAAAAGGGGGTCCCAAAACTTGTTTTCCCCATGTTAATTTCCATAGGACCTTTAGACACGGCTACAGCCTGAACCGTTGAAAGGAATTACACCTAATTCGGCAAAATGGTAGTCTGATTCGCAGATCGCTCTTTTGCTTAAATGGTGTAAATCCCTCCAGTAGTTCCTGAGAAAATTAAAAGAGAAAAAATGTATGTATCTGGGCGGAGCCTAACCACACATCTCATCAAGAGATCTGATTGGCTTCATCCAAGAAGTGTTGGCAGCCATCTTGGGACCAATATACATGATGGCACCTCATTAAAAAGCATTGCAGTTAATAGAAGGTTTTAGGACTTTAGTTACATTATAAATCATTTGTTGATGGTACCATACTCATTTTAAGATTTGTGGTGTGTTCTAAGGTGATTTTACCATGTGAAAAAGCCTTCTCCCGGGATATCATGTTTGAAAGAAAACTATTATCTCATGCTTTTCCCACAGTGGTTTGGAAGGGGATCTATAAGCTAAACTGAAAGCAAATTTTCTGTAAATTCACATTATCTTTCTCAGTCATGTGAGAATGAAGTCTGACATTCTCAGTAAAACATGTACATCCAACAGAGACTGTCAATTGATTCCTTTGTGATCTACTGCAGCTTCCCAGAGTGTTCTAAAGAACAACTAGAGCGCTAACAGTCCTACTTATTAGAAAGGTATGATACACCTGAAGCCATCTTTATTGGAATAAAGTGGTAACTCCTAAACATTTCATTTAAAAAGGAACAACATGAGGGGGTATATTTTGCCATAGAAAGTATGATTAGTGCTGCAGAAAGAAAAATTAGGGCACGTTTTGAGTGACTTCTCAAATCCTCTTCTAGTTCATTAAAATATTCTGACATGCAGTCTCCCAAGATGGCCATCAGAGACAAAGGAGCCCAAATGGAGCCCAAATATCACCCAGATGTAGCCCAATGACAGAATGTCCCAGTGTTCTAAAGAACAACTAGAGCTCTAACAGTCTTACTTATGACAAAAGTATGGCACACCAGAAGCCATCTTGATTGGAATGAAGTGGTAAGTCTGAAAACATTTAATTTAAAAGAACAAAATTAGGGGGTTCATTTTGCCATAGAAAGTATGATTAGTGCTTCAGAAAGAAAAATTAGGGCATATTTTGTGTGACTTCTCAAATCCTCTTCTATTTCATTAAAAAAATTCTGACATGCAGACTGAAACATGCACTTTCAATACCAGCAGCAGACTTCCCTGGTAAGCAGTAGCTTGACTACAGTGATCTAATAAGCAACTAGCGTGCTAACATTCTGAATTTATGGCAAATGTGTCACATCTGAATGCCTTCTTGATAGAATCAAAGTAGAAAACTGAAAGTTTTTCCTACTGAGGAGACTGTAGTAAATGAGGAAATTAGGAAACTTCATAACAAATAAGTCTCCAAAGATGGCCACCAGAGACAAAAGAGCCCAAATGTAGCACAAATATCCCCCAGATGTAGCCCAAGTATAGCCCAATGACAATGTCCCAGAGTGTTTTAAAGAACAACTAGAGCGCGAACAGTCTTACTTATGACAAAAGTATGTCACACAGTGCGAATAACACAAAAGTGCGGATAACATAACACCTTCTTGATGGAACCAAAGTAAACAAGCATTGAAAATGCAATAGATCTCGCCCTTGTTTAAGGTAAAGCTGTTCTGTTTGCAATGAGGTGGCTTTTTAGCTTTGCTTTTATTAGTGTTTCATGTAAATAACATGCATATATATACATATATGTATATGTATACATGCATTTATATTTATATAGATATGCACATTATATATGTTTATATATGTGTATATATATATATATATATATATATATATACATACACACATTACCTACTGGCGGTCGCCAGTAGGTATATATAGTTAGGACCTAGTTTCCATAGGAAATCCGCAACATTCTATTAGGAATAACTTTGGCGCCGGTTGTTGAATCTTTGCGATTTTCTCAAAGATGGCCCGTTCTGCACCGTTTCTTCCCTGAAAGTCTCGGGTAGATTCGTCAAGTGGGGGCAGAGAAAAAAGGGGGGTCCCAAAACGTGTTTTCCCCATGTTAATTTCCATAGGACCTTTAGACACGGCTACAGCCCGAACCGCTGAACGGAATTACACCAAATTTGGCAAAATGGTAGAGTCTGATTCGCAGATCGCCCTTTTGCTTAAATGGTGTAAATCCCTCCAGTAGTTCCTGAGAAAGTTAAGAGAGAAAACATTTATATATCTATACGGTACGAGTACCTTCCTGTGCACGAGCTGCATGCTGATTGGCTGCCACTGTCTGTCAACACTCCAAAACCGAAATTGTTGGCAGCCATCTTGTGCCTCGGTAGACTGAGGCAGAAGAAAGCAGAAAAACAAACGTGTAGAACTCAAAAAGGGGGCAGGGTAGAAACACACTGACCCCCTAGGCATGCCCACTCTAAAGGGCGTGTTTGCACAGTTTAAGATGGGGAATTAATTCCTGTTCAATCCAGAGGTACCCTAGAGGGAAGTAGTCCAACAGGTAACTCCAGTATGCGCCATGAAGCTGTGCTGCATAGTATTGTAAAAAGGGGGCGTGCCTTCAGAACACCTGCCTGCAAAAATATAGTAAATCAGTATATAAAAAATAACAATTAATACATTTAAAAATTGTCATTTAAAAAACCTTCGAAATTCACTGAAAAAACATAGGTTTCAGGCCTTATATAGTTAGGAATTAGCATTTGAAAAACCTTTGAAATTCACTGAAAAAAACCATAGGTTTCATGCCTTATATAGTTAGGAATTAGCATTTTAAAAAAATTGCAAATTCACTTAACAAACCATAGGTTTCAGGCCTCATATAATTAGGAATTAGCATTTTAAAAACCTTTGAAATTCACTTAAACTATAAGTTTTAGGGGTGTTATAGTTAGCTGGACAATTCACTCATACACACTCTTTACAAAGAGTGATGAAAGATTTTACTAGTGTATGAAAAGGTGTATGTGATTGTCACGTGGATGATGTCATCAGGGAGGTCATTTGAGATGTCATCAGTGATGTCACTGACCATGTCATGAATGATGTAATATGTGACATCATCAGCAGTGGATTGCGGGTGTGCGAAATATAGTTAGTCCAACTAACTATATAGGAGCAATTTCAATGGTTTCGTATGAGTGAATTGTCCAGCTAACTATAACACCCCTAAAACTTATAGTTTTTTGAGTGAATTTCAAAGGTTTTTTAAATGCTAATTCCTAAATATATAAGGTCTGAAACCTATGGTTTTTTCAGTGAAAAAAAAAATATATATATATATATATTTTTTTTTTTTTTCACAAAGAAAGATAAAAACACCACTGTTTGACCACGAATAGAATGAGCGACAGTAAGGAGTTAAGGTGGGCGGATTGCTTTTACGAGAATCCGCCCCATTGTGGTTCAGAAAAGCCTTAAGTACCCTTTTTGATGTCCAGTAACGTATCATGTGATCAAGCCTCTGGCTAGAGGCGAAACGCGTCATGCAGGACTGCTTGGGTGTTAATTTTTAATGGAATAAAACACTCATCTTTGCACAAGAACTGGGTCTGGCTTGTTTGTTTTAAATCCAGGTGGACCTGGGATGCTGGCAGCATCGAGCGATATAAGGACTATATATATATATATATATATATATATATATATATATATATATATATATTCTCACTGGATGTGGGAGTGAGATCACTGCATTGGAGTTCTAGATCTATTACCGACATGTGGAGTAAGCATTCACCTCCTACCTACCATTAGAGGTTCAAGCTTACAAAGAGTGACTCGTCATCTAATTGGAGTATAATAGTATCCAGGGCTCTGATAAACAGCAGTACCCAACATGAAACACCTCCCAGAAACCCCTAATTTTCCTACAATATGTTTAATTCTCCACATAGGATGTGTAACCCCAAGAGTTTAACCTTCACTCTGCCATCTTCTGTATTTCTGCCACACCCTGCCTAACATTGATATTTTGCTGCTGTGGTCAGTCGTGGTGTCTACGCTCAAATTACTCTTTATTTATCAAAAATAGGGCCTCGGAATGATTTACTCCCATTGTATAGCTTGACAATACTTCTGCTAACATCTGTGCCTACTAATGTGCCCACCCACCCACTGGCATTGTTTGGGTAATCTGGTACCCTGAGTAGAAGCTGTCTGTGACTACCAACTGCATTTTTGTCCCTGTGTGGTGTCCCCTGACTTAACTAACACAATATGATGTATTTAGAAGTGTATTTATAATCACTGTTATTTCAAAGTATTAAGGGCCTTATAACACCTTAGGCTGTCTTCCAATAGGACCACCACTGCAGCAGTCCCAAGAAGACCACCAAGGCCATGGCGAGCCTGCCTGCCGGATTCTGAGTTTTTTTTTTAAAAAAACGTTTTTTTATTGATAGTTGTGCACAAAACATACATGGTAGTACGGTACATTGCAGTCAGTTTTAAACAACCATTTGAACATGTGGCATTAAGCATTACAGTGAGACACAGTCTGAGCTTGCAAGCATTCAGTATGTTATAGTCCATTGAAAAAAGTGGTACAGCATAGGTAAATTATTCATCAGAGTCCGGTATTGTGCCAGTTCCTTGTAAATGAAGATATTGTACTAGTGGCTCCCAGATATCCTTGGGTCTAGAAATGGCGGGCAGTTCTTCTGCGTAACAAACCAAAGTTTCATGACAGTACTCCAGGTGCTTCAACCAATTTGCAGTTGTGGAACATACACGTCTCTTCCAGCACAGAGAGACCCTACGCTTAGCTAGGAATAATGTAATTTGGACAAATCTGTGCATAGTTCCCTTCAGAGTCGGAAGAGAGCCTAATAGACATACCTGTGGGGTGTAGGCTATGGGGAGGTCTGTTATGTCATGTAGTATGTTTATTACCTCTAACCAATATTTGCCACTTTAGTGCACTCCCACGCTAGGTGCCAGAAATCCGCCCCTGAGATATTGCAACGTTTGCACCTATTGTGCGCTCGAAGACCGCATTTGTGTAGTTTGGCTGGTGTGTGGTAGACTTGGTGCAGGTATTTGAAATGGATTATTCTGAGATTGCCATTGGACGTTAGTGCTGTAGTTAAGTGGCAGCAGTGTTCCCAGTCCTTAATAGTTAGTTAATGGAGGCTCCAGTTTTTTTGTTCCAGAGCTCCAGACTTTTGAGTTGGGTTGGTGGAACGTCATCTCTCGCTTCTCGATAAAGCTAAAAGCTTAGTCACCAATTTGTGTTGTGTGAAGCTGGAAAGTAGTGTATGTAGTAATTGTAGCATGAGGGGTTCTGCTGGGATCATTTGGTAGTGTGACTGTAATGCTTTTCGAAGCCTGTGAATAGTAAAGATGAACAAAGGGGTCTGATTTTGTATGTACCCAAGATCCTCTTGTTACATGCAGCTACCACGGGGAACAAATCCTGCATTTCTACAAAACCTGCACGGGCGAGAGCTGCATTGCGACAGTCTCCTGTGTGACCGAGATCCCAGCATGGTGTGTTAGAGGCAGTAGCGGAGGGTATATCAGAAGTTTGCCCGCCCTATGACCCAATGCCTGCCAAGCAGCGATGGTAGTATCTACTGTGTTCATCTCTGAGCGGGGAGTTCCCCTATTCGTGTGAGTTAGTATAGATCTTAAAGGGACAGGTTGGGCGTCTCCATCCTCCACAGCCACTTGCGGGACAAAGCCATGAGTGTGGTACCAGTAAAAACGATACTGAGCCTGTGCGCAGAGATAATAGAGACATATGTCAGGCACACTGAAGCCTCCCTTGCTGTAGTCAAAGGTAAGAGTCGCAAGACACACACATGCTTGTTTACCGCCACCCCCCCCCCCCCACCCCCCATATAAGCTTAATTATAAGTGTGCGCATCGTTAAACAAAGTCCTGGGCAGTGATATGGGAATGGTGCTGAAAAAGTAGAGGAGTTTGAGTAGGATGACCATATTAACCAGCGCCATCCGGTCTGCTAATGATAATGTTAAGCGTATCCATATGTCCACCTGTTGCTCGAGCTTTGTGCAGGCGGTACCATAATTTTCGAAGATTACAACGTCTGGGTCACGATGTACCCACACTCCCAGATATTTTATCGGCTCTGTTTCCCATTGCAGAGGGAACTCCAGCTTGTGGGAAGAAGTGCTAATAGTGAGAGGGGCAACCACTAACTTGGACCAAGTGATAATAAGCCAGAAAATCAGCCAAAGTGAATGTATTCTCTCCGTACTGGAGACAAAAGGTATGTGGCTCCCTTATAAATAGCAGCATGTTGTTTGCAATAGAGAGATGTTCACGGGACCTAGGGAGAACTGTAGCGCAGATGCCCTATGTCACTGCCGAACAATACATGCCACAGGCTCCAGGACTATCGTAAATATCAGCGGCGAGAGGGGGCAACCCTGTTTAGTACCTTAGTCTATGGAGATGGGATCCGAGCTTATGCCACCAATTCGAATCTGTGACGTGGGGGCAACATATAACAGCCCGATCCAGTTGGTAAACAGTGCTGGAAAGCCCATGCGTTCAAGGATGCGGAACAGATTGCTCCATGCCACGCAGTCAAATGCCTTGACTGCATCAAGCATCACAGCCACCGCCTGCATCTCTGGATCAAGAATATGGTACATCGCAAACAGTGTACGAAGATTGTGAGATGTAGCTCTCTCCGGTGTGAAGCCGGACTGGTCCGGCAGCACTAGGAGAGGCATCAGCGGTGTGAGTCGGGTTACCAGTATTTTAAAAAGTTTTGCGTCCTTTGAGGGAAAGTGGGCAATAGGAATTGCACCGGTTGGGTGGCTTGTCTTTTTTAAGCAAGGTAATTATAAGGGCCTCACATAGGTTGCAGGGAGAGCGCCAGCCTCATAGACCTCTGAGTACATTTCAAGGAGGTAGGGCGTCAGCTCCTCTGAGAACTCTTTGTAGAATTTACAGGTACGGCCATCAGTCCTGGGGCTTTTTTATTTGGTAAGGATCTGATCGCCATTTTGATATCCTACTCCGTGATAGGTTGGCATAGGTATTCTCTGTGGGTATCCGATAACCATGCTAAGGTGACGGTGCATTGGTTTTGGATGTATACATATCTGTGTATGCCGCATTAAATTTACCTATTATATCTCCAACTGAGTAATGATCCGTCCCAGTGTTGTCTGCTATGTTAGTAATGGTGTGCACATGTTCTCTAGTCTTGATCTTCAAAGCTAAGGTGTGGCCCGGTCTTCCCCCGCCTCTCCATATGCGCGGGCAGTGTGACGTTTGGATAGGTACCGGACCTCCTCTTCCGCTAACAAGTTGAATTTGGTGATGTGTTCCTTTATTTGGGGAAGAAGTGATGGATTAGGGGATCGCTCATAGTCCCTCTCAAAGTCCTGCAGGGTGCGCTCCATCTGGGACAACTGCCCCCGAATATCTTTTAGGATACCTGCAATCGCACCAATGCACACTCCCCGAATTATTGCTTTAAAGGCTTTCCAAAGGGAAGCTATGCCCTTATGGATCTCAAAACATTGTGTTATCACCTCTCGTATGGTTTGTGTAAAGAGAGGATCAAGTAAGGCCTCGCTATGGAATCACCATGTGAATTGTCATGAAAAGGTTTGTGGGACGTGGAGTACAAGCCTAACAGAGTTATGGTCTGAAAGTTTCCTGGGGAGCGTCTCTTTCCGTTATCCAGATTGTACTAGTGTCACTCATTAGCCAATAGCCCAACCAGGACCAACTGGCATGGGTGGTCGAGACAGGCATTGCCTGCCATTGAGATCGGATTAGGCAGGCGCCATACATCCGATAACTCTTACTCCAACATTCCTGCATTAATGACTCCTGCAGCTTTTGGAGTGTCCCCCTACTCTGCTCGACTTGTCTTACCATGGATCTAGATGGGTAATCAGGTCCCCCCCCCCCACCCACAGTATGGTAGCCTCCGGCCATTCTCGCAGTGTGGAAAATATGTGCTAATAAAACTCAGGGTTGTCGCAATTGGGACCATACACATTTACCAGTGTGATATGGGACCCTGCAAGCTTGCCATGAGTTATGGCGTATCTTCCAGCATCGTCTGTGCAACTTTTTATCAGAGTGAAGGGTAGATTCCTCTTTATGAGGATAATAACTCCTCGAGCGTATGAGGAAAATAAAGAGGCCTGTTGGTAGCCGGCCCATCTAGCACCCAAGTGTGCTGCTGAGTAGCGTGTAAGGTGCGTTTCCTGTATAAATGCAATGTTTGTTTGAAAAAATTTTTTTTTTTATGTGTAATGTGCCTAGTGAGTCTAGCAGGATATCAGCCAACCCATGGAGAGCCCTGGCCTGTAGCTTCTGAGGGCCATAAACCGAGACTATTTTTACCCTCCGTCTACCCCGTGTCCCCGCGCGTCGGGGCTTCCGGCCTTCCCAGTGTGGGGCATTCCACTAACCAATGCCAAGCCTCCTCCGGCATCTGGAAGAAGTGGGACTTGCCCAAGAATATCACTTTCAGTTTTGCAAGGAAGAGTAGCATATTTTGTATTCCACGCAATTTGGCCTTAACGGAATCAAAAGTACGTCTTTGCCTCTGCACGTCCCTACTGTAGTCTGGGAAAACCATTATGCGTGTGTTCTAATGCCGGATCTCCCCAAGCTTTCTGGCTTCCCTAAGTATCATGTCTCTGTCCAGAAAGTTCAGAAAGCGTGCTATTACCGGCCGCGGCTGCGCTCCTGCACTCCTGCAGGGGGTCGAGCCATCAATGCTCTATGTGCCCTCTCTATGACAAAGCAGGTAGAAAATGTGTCAGTCGGGGTAGGTGCGTGGGAGCCTACAAAGCGAAGGTTGTTGCGGCGTGCTCTGTTTTCGGCATCGTCCACCCGCCATAGCAGGTCCTGGTGGGAGGATTGGAGTTCCATCATTCCTCTCCGCAGGTCTTGCAGTGAATTCTCCGCATCCCCCAACCGAGCCTCTGTCTCCTTGCCCCTATCCGCCAAGTTTCGAAGGTCCTACCGTAGTAGCGATACCTCCGCCCCCACTGCACCAATCTTCCCCTCTAGTGTGGTTCTGGATGCTTGAATCGCCTGGAGGAGTGTGTCCGTATCTGAGCCGGGGCCGAGCATTCCCCAGGTGGGGGCGATGACCTTCGCATATTGATCCATCTTGCCTTGTCGTGGTTGCTTTGGCTCTCTGTCCTTGCCCATACTGAAGGATGTCGGAGCTAGAGGGGCCAAGGGTTCCTCCCACTGGTGATGCTGGTACAATGAAGGTCTGGCGCTCGGCACAAGATATTTAACCTGGGGCGAGTGCCCTGCTCCTATCACACTAGTGTCCCACAACTCGGGCCCGAATACAAGCAGTCAACCTCCCCAGTGCAACATGCAGGAGTCTCTGCTCCGTGTGGGTCCCCGAGGTCCTGTCTTCAGTTGGCACCCCTATAGTCCTGCACACCTCCTTGGGCACCCACACACCATTTTCGTGGAAACTGCGGCCTTCCTTCACCTCCCGACACAAACAGGAGCTGCCTGCTTCCCTGGTGCCTTCACCGCTGATCCACCCGTCTTTCTAGGCTGGGGGCCATCTCCTCTTGCTGCACCTGGGGGGTAGGGGCGAGAGAGTGGAGGCAAAAAGCGGGGGCAGGCGGGAGATCCGCCACACCGGTGCACCATTAGGCCTCACCACACCACCCGGACCACCCCAAAAGCAAACACTGCTCCCCACTGGTAACTGCCGCTGAGTGCTCCTCGGGGATCAGCGCCTCCTGGTCGGCTCCGTGCACCTCCCAGCCCCTCAGCATAATTGCCCCATGCCATCTCTTGAGCCCGCAGAGTCACCGGAGCGGTCACTCTTGCCTGCATGCAGTCCCCACCTGAGCCCCTCAGCTTAGCAGTGCCACAGGACTCCAGTGATGTCAGGCCTCTGTCCCATCTTGCGGCCCCATACACCGGGTGCGATCTCTGCTGGCACTCTTCTCCCTCCCAGAGTGGGAGGGGAGCCCACCCTGCCCGCAGAGCTCAGCAACCGCAGGCAGCCCCTCAGGGACCCTACAACACTCAGGTGGGCCCGGATGGGAGACGAGGGGGCCGCGCACCTTGCCTGTCTCAGCTCTCAGCAGCCTCCTCGGGCGATCCCGGACTTCCATATCTGCTCCCTGTCCGCTCAGCTTCCCCGCGGCGCCATCTTTGATCTCGTTCGCGGCTGTAGATTGGGCCGAAATTTAGCCCGCCCTGCTCAACCGGAAGAGTCACGGCCTCCCACTTCAAGGGTCCTCCAGCATCCCAAATTAGTTTTGTGCAGTGTTCTCTGAGTCAGCAGGCCACCGGAATCGTTTTTGGATCAAGCTTTCAGCCGGAGTTCGGCGAAAGTACTTCTTACTCGGCCATGCCCCCCTGAATAAATGCAATGTTGACATTATGGCGACCCAGGTAGGCTAGCGTCTGCCTTATCTTTTTTGGAGTATTTAGTCTCCGCACATTCCTCGTCAAGCAGACCATGTTTTGATGAGCCATTGTGCCCCTGGGATTGTAACGTATGATAAACAACACAATCCAGACTCTCACTAACTCTGTATGGCTTGCAATCAATGTGTTCAGCACGTATTAGCCACAACAACCCAGTCCCCCTATACCCCCACCCACTCATGCCCCCACCCACTTCAGCAGCCCCAACCTGCCAAAGCCATCTCGAACCTCCCCAAACATTACCCTTCCAAAAAAAAGGGATCCCATTGTTTCAGTGAGGAACACCCACGGGGGGCGCAGAAGCACCATAACTCTCCCAGATAAAAGGGGAGGTGACCGGAGTGAAGTATTGCCAGTTCCCTCCCAGTACAGTAGAGAAAACATAACACATCTTAGCTAACAATATGAACAGTTATGAACTATGTATATGATAGTAAGATCTTATCTGCCGAATCCAAGTGTAGGTCGCCCAGCCGCTGTTGGTCGAGCACCAGGCCTCAGCAAGCAGGATTGCTTTTATCAGGAGGAGTCATTGCACGTTACGTTAGTCCTTAGCGTCATTTCACCGTGCTTCATGATGCTGCATCAGTGTCATCTTCCTCTAGATTGGGAGAAGTCTTGGCTTTACGTTTCAGTGATTTTGCATGGTCCATCACATCTTTAGGTGTGGTGAGGAGTTTCTTTGCCGGTTGAAATGCCTTTTGCGCTGCTTGCACCGTCACATTAAAATCTGGATAGAAGGCCAGATTGTTGCCCTCGTGGGTAATTGTTCCTTTATCTCTGGCCATGCGAAGTATTGTATTAGGGTCTCTGTAGTTTAGAAGACGTGCAATTATAGGACGTGGAGGCATCCCAGGTGGTTGTCTAGCAGGCAGGGAGTGGTGGGCACGTTACACAATCTACACAGTGGACAGGTGTCCTGCCCCGAAGACCGATTTCAGCAAGGACTCTATGTACATCTTGAGGCGGCGTGTGTTCGTGGATTCTGGCAGTCCCGTTATGCGCAAGTTGTTGCATATCGAGCGGGCCTCGAGGTCTTCATTCTTGGCCTGTATCACGTCAAGCACTCTCTCCATATTCAGTGTCTTTGTGGTCACTTGTTGTAGGCCATCCTCGGTTTCTGAAATATGCGTTTCTGCCTTGCCGGGCCGCAGAGCGTGTTTGTCCAATTTAGTTGACATATGGTCGATTCTCAGATTAAGGTTGTCTATCGTTCCATCAATGCTCTGGAGACTGTTTTGGACCATGCTGTGTTTCTCAATTGCAGCCAGACTGTCCGTGGGGTTGTGTAGCTCAGAATCTGAGGTGACATGCTGCCGTGTCTTGCTGGATTTTCTAGGCTCAAACGTGAGCCGGGGCTGTCCCCAGTCCGTTTTCCCCATCTTGTAACCAAGGCCTGCCAATCTGTTCAGTTTCTCATAGGCAGGCTGCTGTGCACGGCAAATATCCCCGCACCGATGGAGTGCCACTAGCAAACAATACCGCCCAGTGTGTGTTCCAGTCATGGATATGGAGCAGAGACCACTATGATGATAAGCAGGCTGGGCCCTGCAATAGGCCGGTCGTAAATTTGTCCAGTAGCTCGCCCTCTCTACATCCTCAGTGTCGCAGTTAGGAACAGGCGTTGGTACGTCACAACTCAGTGTGTAGATGGCTCTGTTGGGTGTTTTGGCACTTCCAGAAGTCACCCCTTTCGCAGAAAGTCTGGGCCTTCCCTCAGCACACCGCATTAGGCGTGGGCGGAAAATCCGTTCCGCTCGCGGATTTTGCGGATTTTCGGGAAATCCGCAATCCGCGAGATTTGCGGATTTCCCGCAAAATCCGCAAATTCGCACGCAGCGGATTTTTTTGGCGGCGCGCGGCGTTGGTGATACAATTTTTGCGGCGCGCGGCGTTTATCATCGTTTGCCGAGTTGTTTTTTTCGATAGTTTGCGAGTGCTGCGCCATTTTGGATCTTGCTGTGTGATCCCGCGGGAATTGGCGAGCGCGATTACGTCATCGCGGCTTGCCAGCGAGAGTTTGTCAACGCGAGTACGGCGAGATCACGTCTCGCGGTACTTCGCAAATTGCGAGATTTGAGATGCGGCGCGCGAAAATATAAATTTGCAATTCTGCACAAGAAATCCACCAGCAAGCAGCATAAACCTTCTAGAAATGATGATTTTTATGTGAATAACTCCTTAGTTTGACATTTGCCTGCACTTTTTTAGCGAGGAGTCCATTTTGGGGAGGGGGGCAGGGGGGTGGGAGGAAGGAAGTGCCCCATAGTCTTCAACTTCCTGTTCCTGTTCAGCAGGCTCCTCCCAGTGCTTTGTCCATCTCCTGGTCACTTTTCATTCGGATGTGGACCTGGAAGGATTACCTTTTGTGGATGCTGCTGGATCTTTGGATTTGAGGCCTTTTTGACTTTCTTTGGATCACTGTTGGATTAGAAATTTTACAAGTAAGTTTGTTTGGGGCATTACAGTTGCTGCAACTAAAATTTTGGGATTTTCGATTTTTTTGCTGTTTTGGGGCCTTTTCCCAGGGGTACTCAGTGGTGGGTGGACTGATTCTTTCTGTGGGTTGTCTTGAATTTAAACATCATGGAGGCCATAGATGAATTGGGATTGTGCTGATTTTTCTGTGTTTTTCGATTTTTTTTTTTTGTAAAATTTTGTGTTTTTCGATTTTTGACCTGTTGTTGGGGCCTTGACCAGGGGTAGTGAGTGGTGCATGGGGCCTAGTCTTTCTGTGGGCTGTCTTGAATTTAAACATCATGGATGGAATGGGATTGTGCAGATTTTGCAGTGTTTTTCGATTTTTGGGGGTGTTCATGGGGAGGGACATGCCATGTGGCTGGTGGCCATTTTGAGTGCAGCTACAGGCACTGGCCATGTGCTGGCAGGCAAGTGGCCATTTTGAATGCAGGCTTTGTTGTTAGGCCTCCAACCATTTTGCCTACTTTTCAACCTTTATTTATGCCAGGGGTAGTGAGTCTTGCATGGGCCTAGTATTTCTGTGGGTTGTCTTGAATTTAAACATCATGGAGGCCATAGATGAATTGGGATTGTGCTGATTTTTCTGTGTTTTTCGATTTTTTTTTTTTGTAAAATTTTGTGTTTTTCGATTTTTGACCTGTTGTTGGGGCCTTGACCAGGGGTAGTGAGTGGTGCATGGGGCCTAGTCTTTCTGTGGGCTGTCTTGAATTTAAACATCATGGATGGAATGGGATTGTGCTGATTTTGCAGTGTTTTTCGATTTTTGGGGGTGTTCATGGGGAGGGACATGCCATGTGGCTGGTGGCCATTTTGAGTGCAGCTACAGGCACTTGCCATGTGCTGGCAGGCAAGTGGCCATTTTGAATGCAGGCTTTGTTGTTAGGCCTCCAACCATTTTGCCTACTTTTCAACCTTTATTTATGCCAGGGGTAGTGAGTCTTGCATGGGCCTAGTATTTCTGTGGGTTGTCTTGAATTTAAACATCATGGAGGCCATAGATGAATTGGGATTGTGCTGATTTTTCTGTGTTTTTCGATTTTTTTTTTTTGTAAAATTTTGTGTTTTTCGATTTTTGACCTGTTGTTGGGGCCTTGACCAGGGGTAGTGAGTGGTGCATGGGGCCTAGTCTTTCTGTGGGCTGTCTTGAATTTAAACATCATGGATGGAATGGGATTGTGCTGATTTTGCAGTGTTTTTCGATTTTTGGGGGTGTTCATGGGGAGGGACATGCCATGTGGCTGGTGGCCATTTTGAGTGCAGCTACAGGCACTGGCCATGTGCTGGCAGGCAAGTGGCCATTTTGAATGCAGGCTTTGTTGTTAGGCCTCCAACCATTTTGCCTACTTTTCAACCTTTATTTATGCCAGGGGTAGTGAGTCTTGCATGGGCCTAGTATTTCTGTGGGTTGTCTTGAATTTAAACATCATGGAGGCCATAGATGAATTGGGATTGTGCTGATTTTTCTGTGTTTTTCGATTTTTTTTTTTGTAAAATTTTGTGTTTTTCGATTTTTGACCTGTTGTTGGGGCCTTGACCAGGGGTAGTGAGTGGTGCATGGGGCCTAGTCTTTCTGTGGGCTGTCTTGAATTTAAACATCATGGATGGAATGGGATTGTGCTGATTTTGCAGTGTTTTTCGATTTTTGGGGGTGTTCATGGGGAGGGACATGCCATGTGGCTGGTGGCCATTTTGAGTGCAGCTACAGGCACTGGCCATGTGCTGGCAGGCAAGTGGCCATTTTGAATGCAGGCTTTGTTGTTAGGCCTCCAACCATTTTGCCTACTTTTCAACCTTTATTTATGCCAGGGGTAGTGAGTCTTGCATGGGCCTAGTATTTCTGTGGGTTGTCTTGAATTTAAACATCATGGAGGCCATAGATGAATTGGGATTGTGCTGATTTTTCTGTGTTTTTCGATTTTTTTTTTTTGTACAATTTTGTGTTTTTCGATTTTTGACCTGTTGTTGGGGCCTTGACCAGGGGTAGTGAGTGGTGCATGGGGCCTAGTCTTTCTGTGGGCTGTCTTGAATTTAAACATCATGGATGGAATGGGATTGTGCTGATTTTGCAGTGTTTTTCGATTTTTGGGGGTGTTCATGGGGAGGGACATGCCATGTGGCTGGTGGCCATTTTGAGTGCAGCTACAGGCACTGGCCATGTGCTGGCAGGCAAGTGGCCATTTTGAATGCAGGCTTTGTTGTTAGGCCTCCAACCATTTTGCCTACTTTTCAACCTTTATTTATGCCAGGGGTAGTGAGTCTTGCATGGGCCTAGTATTTCTGTGGGTTGTCTTGAATTTAAACATCATGGAGGCCATAGATGAATTGGGATTGTGCTGATTTTTCTGTGTTTTTCGATTTTTTTTTTTTGTACAATTTTGTGTTTTTCGATTTTTGACCTGTTGTTGGGGCCTTTTCACCAGGGGTATTTGAGTCTAGCATGGGCCTAGTCTTTCTGTGGGCTGTCTTGAATTTAAACATCATGGAGGCCATGGATGGAATAGGATTGTGCTGATTTTGCAGTGTTTTTCGATTTTTGGGGGTGTTCATGGGGAGGGACATGCCATGTGGCTGGTGGCCATTTTGAGTGCAGCTACAGGCACTGGCCATGTGCTTGGCAGGCAAGTGGCCATTTTGAATGCAGGCTTTGTTGTTAGGCCTCCAACCATTTTGCCTACTTTTCAACCTTTATTTATGCCCAGGGGTAGTGAGTCTTGCATGGGCCTAGTCTTTCTGTGGGTTGTCTTGAATTTAAACATTATGGAGGGCATGGATGGATTGGGATTGTGCTGATTTTGCAGTGTTTTTCGATTTTTTTGTGCTCTATAACTGAACTGATGTTCCTCTGTCTTCCATTTTTTTTAGGTGCACAAGACTCAAGAGAACCACCAGTGCCAGGAAGAAGTCCTGCAGCGGTGTGTGTGTGCAGCATAACGTCACGCGACGTCACGTCTGGCCTCAGACAACTCTACAATTCGTGCAACTGCGGCCTGCTGTCTGACCTGCTCTGAAGAAGATGGCCCCAAAGAAAGTTCTCCGTAGCTCCTCTAGCAAGAAAGTTGCTAGTAAGGAGCAGAAGAAGCAAGTTACCAAGGAGGCTGGTGTGTCACCCGCCACTTTTTTTGGGAGCAAAAGAAAAAGTACGCCTGCAGCAGCAGGATCTGCTGGGGACCAACCTGAGAGCAGCACCCCTGCTCCATTGGGTTCAGTGCCTCCACCACCACGCCAACTTAAGTCAAAGCCCTTGAGTGCTTCAGAGGCAGTCAGTGTACTTCTCCAATCACCATCGACCAGTGATGTTGGCTCATCGCAAGAAAGTAGCAGCAATGTCCCTGAATCAACACAGGTTGTTGTAACTCATCTGACAAGTGTTGAACAACCACAGCCGCAACAACAACACCATGTGCAAGTACACGCCCAAGTACATGTGGAAGGAGAGGCAGCAAAAGGAGATGCGCAAGCAAAGGTGCATGGACGTTCACAAGTGCCCACAATAGTTGTTCCTCCCGAAGTAGGGGCAAATTTGGAAATCGACAATGAAGCTGAGGTATCATTGGAAGCCACTCCTCCTGATGATCATTCATTGTCTTCCACATCCCTAGCAAGGAAAAGATCAAGGGGGGTGTCTACATCTTCTTCAAGCCCACCTCGTTCTGGTGCAAGTGATCTGTCTTGGGAACCACGACAACTGCGGTCTGACAGTGAGGCAGAGGCACACCATGATCTGCCACCGGTACCTAAGCGTAAAAGGAAGGTCGTCCAAAAACTCAAACCTATGGAGTGTGATGAGGCTCAACAAGAAGTGACAGATACTGCTGGTGATGAAGCCTCTCACGATGACGACGAGCCAGTCATCAC
This sequence comes from Lissotriton vulgaris, assembly GCF_964263255.1. NCBI lineage: Eukaryota > Metazoa > Chordata > Amphibia > Caudata > Salamandridae > Lissotriton > Lissotriton vulgaris. The sequence goes on along the minus strand of NC_141693.1, from coordinate 224,217,094 downwards.
AAAGGTCACTGCAGCCCCACCGGGCATGCAGCAAAGAGACATTTTGACCCTATCCCGAGAAGCTGCTGAGCGTGATGATGATGTCGGCGAGGAGGCAATGGAAATGGAATCATTAGATTTGGAGTTAAGTAGTACACCAAAACCTACCGCTTCCATATTTCTTCCTCGCAAGAAGGTACCCACCTCGTCCTCGACCTCAATTCGTGGTGGTGAAAGTGCAAAACGTACTGAAGTTCGGCAATCCACATCCTCCACTTCATCTGTCATTAGCAGCAGGACCACCACCACCAGTATCGACGCCTCCTCGGGCGGCGGCCCCCGAAGACATTTCAAGTCTCCAGTTTGGGACTTCTTTAGTGTTTGCCCAAAAAAGGAAAACGTAGCCATTTGTAGCCTTTGTAAGCTTCGATATAGTCGTGGTAAGCTTGGTTCTAACTATGGTACCGGAGGCCAGAGAGGTCATCTTGAGAGAAGGCACCCTGTCGAATGGTTTCCGCACCTAGAGGCGGTCAAGAAAGCCGGAATTGCACGTAATGAAAACGTTGATTTGTCATCTGCTGATGACGAGGAGGTAGAAGAAGACGATCCAAACACTTCACTTACACCCAGTTCCCATGTCAGCAGCACACCCCATGGGAGCCACACTAAGAGTGTGGGAGAGAGTGAGACATCAATGCGGAAAAGTTCATCAGCGAGCGTAACTGGGTCGAAGAGATCATCATCCCGTAAATCATTGGTCCAGGGCAACATTAAAAAGATGTTGTTTACAGAAGCGCAATATGAACGCAACCACCCAATGACCCGTCTGTATAACACTAAGCTGGCTAAAATGCTAGCTCTGGACCTTCTCCCTTTTTCTTTTGTCGAAGGGGTTGGTTTTCTAGAATTAGTGGCAGCGCTCTGCCCTAAATGGAAGGTTCCTAGCCGGTTCTATTTTGCCCGAGTTGCGGTTCCAGCACTACATGAAGATGTTCTGAAGGCGATTGGGGCAGCTTTGCAGAAGAGTGCTGTTCACACTATACATCTGACAACAGACATGTGGAGCAGTGGCGCAGGCGCTGATTACATGTGCATCACTGCACACTGGGTCTCTTTTTCAGGGGCTAAAGCAAAGCTAAACTCAGGTGTTGACACTAACATTGTTTTTAAAGGTGCTCGGAAACATGCAACACTAGCCATGTTTGGTTTGGATAAACGTCACACAGCAGAAAACATTTTGGATGTCTTTAACACAAAGGTCCTTAACTGTCTGTCCCCACTAAAACGCAAGGTTGGTTATGTTTCCACGGACAATGGCTCCAATATAGTTAAGGCCATGAGGGACGGTTACTATTTCAGAGTGCCGTGTTTGGCGCACTGTATAAACCTGGTTGTCCAAAAATTCTTGGGTAATAAACTCAGTGCAGCGTCCAGTGTATTGGAGAACTGCCGAAAAATTTGCAAGCATTTCAGGCATTCTTTTAAGGCCCGCAAGCAGCTGAGGAGCATGCTATATCAATGTCAAATGCCAGTGAAAGCACTCATCCAGGAGGTGGTAACACGTTGGAACTCAACCTTCTACATGCTTGAGCGTCTGTATGAGCAGTATACGCAACTCGATCAATATTTCTTGAAAGAGGGTATAGAGGAGCTGAGGATGGGTGGGCCGCAATGGAACATAGTTGAAAGCCTAACACGCATGCTTCGTCCTTTTGAGGTCTTCACGCGTGCAGTCAGCAAGGAGGACTCTAATTTGGGAAAAGCTATCCCATTGTTGTACATGCTGGAGGACCAACTGAAGGAGGTGTGTTCTGTGTTTCGAAAAGATGACAAAAAGAAAGGCTCTTCTTTGCTTCTGGCTGAGCAATTATTAGAGCTCCTACAAGGTGATGAACGTCTTCAAAAGATCCACTCAGAACAGCATTACATTTGTGCTACTATTCTGGATCCACGCTACAAAAAGGCGCTGGCAGGCAGAGCATTCTTTTCTTTTGCTGATGAAGATGTTACAAAGTACAAACGTTGGCTAGCCTTGTCAGCCAAGAAGTTTGAAACAGAACGGCTGGAAATTGAAGGAAATGGCAGTACATCAGCAGGCCATCCCCAGTCAAAACAATCCACTTCTGCACCTGTGGCTGTGGCACAAGTGACCTCTCAGCCGTTAAAGACACCGGCAACCGCATCATCTGCACGAAAGACAGCAGAAACATTGGAGGCTGAAGAGGATTGGCTAGCTCTGCGTGGGTTTGGTTCTCAAAAGGCCAGAGGCACAGCAAGAGCTACGCAAAGTGGAGGAACCTTGGAGGAGGACCTTGAGTCGATGGTGAAGGACTATCTGAATGACTCCACAGAGGTCTATGTTAATTCTGACCCATTGGCGTATTGGCATGGGAAAAAAGAATTGTGGCCACAGCTCACCAACCTGGCTTTAAACTACTTGTCTTGCCCACTCGCAAGTGTGTCTTCTGAACGGGTTTTCAGTGCGGCTGGTGGGATTGTAACTCCCAAACGGAGCCGCCTCTCGCCCAAAAATGTGGAGAGGTTAACAATGATCAAGATGAATCAGCACCTCATACCACCAGATATAAGAGTACGAGAGAGCGTGCCGGATGAAGAGGAGGTGGCCAGCACCATAGATGAGGGAATTTCTACTCTGTCAGGTGGCACTGACCTCACCCGGGCTGAATTCGCAGAGTATGATGACGAAGCCTTATTCTTATTCCTGGACCGTGATTCCGACTTCGAGCCCTGAAAATGAGACAACGAATCAATAACTTTCTTTTTCATCCTTATTCACTTTTATTCCTGTGTGTCTGTCTTTCTTTGTTGTGCACAGTTAATATAATTCAAACTTTAATCAGATTATCACAAAGACAAGCCCATCAGCAGAACTGTCTTCACTTGTTTGCTAATTTATTTGAAGGTGCCGCAGTCTGCATTCCTCAGGTTCACAAGTTCAGAAGAACATGCTCCTCTATCCTCCTCCTCCAGACTCCTATTTCCATCAAAGCAGAGGGCTGGTTTACGCCCAATGAAGAAAGACTCAGCACTTGTGGGGGTGTTGTTCTACCTCTTTGCAGGTGAGTTGACGGGTCTGGGGCCATTGCTGGGAAGCACTAAAAGTGGTTTGTGCCAAATCCGAGGCGGAAATTTTTTTGTGTTTTTGATGACTTGCTTGCCTTTGAGGTGCTCTTAGGGGGGGTTCCGTCTGTTTGTGGGTGAGTTTCATGGTCTGAGAGCATTGCTGGGACACTCTAATCTTGATTGCATTTGCTTTTCAGGAAATCCGTCGTGCCAACCCCGACTTATGGCCTAGCTACGCAGCGCGTTTGGACCGAAGGCCCAGAAATATTGCAAGTATGAGATTTTGCTTTTGGCCTGTTTGGGGGTGTTATGCTTCTTGGCGGGTGGGTTGCCGGGTCTTGGGGCATTCCTGGGAAGGTCTAATACCGGGTAGAAGTGGTTGGGACAAAATCCAGGCCGATTTTTTTTGGGCTATTTCAGACATTTTGCTCTATGTAGCGTTTTCGGGGGCCTGTTTGGGGGGCTTGCTGGTGTTTGCGGGTGAGTTTCGTGGTCTGGGAGCACTGCTGGGACACTCTAATCTTGATTGCATTTGCTTTTCAGGAAATCCGTCGTGCCAACCCCGACTTATGGCCTAGCTACGCAGCGCGTTTGGACCGAAGGCCCAGAAATATTGCAAGTATGAGATTTTGCTTTTGGCCTGTTTGGGGGTGTTATGCTTCTTGGCGGGTGGGTTGCCGGGTCTTGGGGCATTCCTGGGAAGGTCTAATACCGGGTAGAAGTGGTTGGGACAAAATCCAGGCCGATTTTTTTTTGGGCTATTTCTGACATTTTGCTCTATGTAGCGTTTTCGGGGGCCTGTTTGGGGGGCTTGCTGGTGTTTGCGGGTGAGTTTCGTGGTCTGGGAGCACTGCTGGGACACTCTAATCTTGATTGCATTTGCTTTTCAGGAAATCCGTCGTGCCAACCCCGACTTATGGCCTAGCTACGCAGCGCGTTTGGACCGAAGGCCCAGAAATATTGCAAGTATGAGATTTTGCTTTTGGCCTGTTTGGGGGTGTTATGCTTCTTGGCGGGTGGGTTGCCGGGTCTTGGGGCATTCCTGGGAAGGTCTAATACCGGGTAGAAGTGGTTGGGACAAAATCCAGGCCGATTTTTTTTTGGGCTATTTCTGACATTTTGCTCTATGTAGCGTTTTCGGGGGCCTGTTTGGGGGGCTTGCTGGTGTTTGCGGGTGAGTTTCGTGGTCTGGGAGCACTGCTGGGACACTCTAATCTTGATTGCATTTGCTTTTCAGGAAATCCGTCGTGCCAACCCCGACTTATGGCCTAGCTACGCAGCGCGTTTGGACCGAAGGCCCAGAAATATTGCAAGTATGAGATTTTGCTTTTGGCCTGTTTGGGGGTGTTATGCTTCTTGGCGGGTGGGTTGCCGGGTCTTGGGGCATTCCTGGGAAGGTCTAATACCGGGTAGAAGTGGTTGGGACAAAATCCAGGCCGATTTTTTTTTGGGCTATTTCTGACATTTTGCTCTATGTAGCGTTTTCGGGGGCCTGTTTGGGGGGCTTGCTGGTGTTTGCGGGTGAGTTTCGTGGTCTGGGAGCACTGCTGGGACACTCTAATCTTGATTGCATTTGCTTTTCAGGAAATCCGTCGTGCCAACCCCGACTTATGGCCTAGCTACGCAGCGCGTTTGGACCGAAGGCCCAGAAATATTGCAAGTATGAGATTTTGCTTTTGGCCTGTTTGGGGGTGTTATGCTTCTTGGCGGGTGGGTTGCCGGGTCTTGGGGCATTCCTGGGAAGGTCTAATACCGGGTAGAAGTGGTTGGGACAAAATCCAGGCCGATTTTTTTTTGGGCTATTTCTGACATTTTGCTCTATGTAGCGTTTTCGGGGGCCTGTTTGGGGGGCTTCCTGGTGTTTGCGGGTGAGTTTCGTGGTGTGGGAGCACTGCTGGCTATATATACTTTACTTTGCAAGAGGTTTGAAGCAAATCCATGGTGGCTGAGGGGACTTAGGGCCTAGCTGCAGAGCGCGCGCGGAGTGATTTGGGAAATTTGTGAAAAAGTGACTAAGTCCCCATTTTTGTACTTTTGCTCTTTGGCTGTTTGGGGGTCTTCTACTCGTTTTCTCCTGGGTTGACGGCTCTGGGGCCATTGCTGGGAAGCTCTAATACCGGATAAAAGTGTTTTGGACCAAATCCCAGGCGGAATTTTTTTTGTGTTTTTGATGACTTGCTTGCCTTTGAGGTGCTCTTAGGGGGGGTTCCGTCTGTTTGCGGGTGAGTTTCGTGGTCTGGGAGCACTGCTGGGACACTCTAATCTTGATTGCATTTGCTTTTCAGGAAATCCGTCGTGCCAACCCCGACTTATGGCCTAGCTACGCAGCGCGTTTGGACCGAAGGCCCAGAAATATTGCAAGTATGAGATTTTGCTTTTGGCCTGTTTGGGGGTGTTATGCTTCTTGGCGGGTGGGTTGCCGGGTCTTGGGGCATTCCTGGGAAGGTCTAATACCGGGTAGAAGTGGTTGGGACAAAATCCGCGCGGAAAAGCCTTTAGTTTTGGCACTTTTTGTAACTTAGGGTTCGTTAGGGTTAGCCCTAGCAGCAGGATTGCATGTGTATCGGGGTGTTCTAGATTTTTCAAACTGAGTTCTGGGGTCTTAGAGCACTCGTGAGAATGTGTAATTTTGGTTGCAAGTCATTTGAAGAAAATCCATGGTGGGAAAGGGGGGATTTGGCATAGTTAAAGAAAGCCTTTGCCACTATTCTTAACTTAGGGTTCGTTAGGGTTAGCAGTATTTCTATTGCATGTGTTTGAGTGGGGGGGATTTCGAGTCTTGGAGCGATGCTGGCTATGGCTACTTTTGCTTGGTTGCTTGCAAGTGGTTTGAATACAATCCACGGGGGGTAATGGGTAATTAGGGTACTTCGGCCTACTTTTACTTTCAAAGTAAGTTTTGTCTCCAGTTTTCTGCTAGGCCTCGTTTTTTGGGTGGGAGCACTGCTAGGAAGATCTATTTTTGTTCTAAAACACAGTTTACAGTACACCTAGCTTGAGGGGCAAGATCCGCTACATTAATTTGCCCATACTTACTTATCCTTCAAAAGGTGACTCAGAGTACGCACTTTCAAAAACATTGTACTGTCTGTCTACTAGGAAAAACAAATTGTGACTTTTTGCACTCCACAGCCTACATACCTTATATTTATTTATCAGTGGTGTTGTAATATTATATCACTTCCTGTTTTTCGTTGAATAATTACAGGCCGGGTTTCAGTCTCTGCAATGGGGAAAAAAGGATGGAGTCAGGCTTCACAGTAGCGAGCCACAATTCAGCATCAGGCAGGCAGTGGACAGGGTGTCTTCTGGTGACCAACATCGGTGGACGAAGCGTCGGCTGCAATGGAGGAGTGCCGCTAATAGGAGGATTTTTTTTCTGCGGGCAACTTACTTACCACTTCCAACAGGACCACTACAACCACATAGATACAGTATCCCTTGCCTTTTTCTCTGACTGTGACTGCATTTCTTTGCTCTCTCTCGGCTTCTACATTGATCCCTTAACACATCACTTAGTCCACTCCACTATCTGCACCACACATAGTCATTTGTAAGTGCTCCTACGTAATTCGCAAGTCGCAGCACGCCCCAGGCCGTAGAGGACTGGGATGGCCCCAATGATGAAGCATGTCACCAAGGGGCAACCCTGGTGAGTGAGGGGACACCTAGAAAAAAAGCAATTTCTCCTTTTCTATCTACTATACCTTCTGTCAGGTTACGCAGCCCCTAAGCGCCTACCGTACTATGAAACTACATTTCCCATGAGTAGGCGGGAGACTTGCAGACTATTTAGTGAGACTATATGAGAGTACCCTTGTATGTTAGGACATCACTTCACTGATGCCTGTCTTGTCTTCTCTTACAGGTATCCTTTCCCTGCTGACCCTACCTTTACCCATCCCACATTTTTTATTTTAGTTTGTTATTTTTCTCCCTCGCCTAATGCCTCGAACACCCTGTGTTTACACTTCTGGGTGTTGGTGACATTTGGAGGTGGAACCATATTTGCATCGACTGGATCACGGGGAGTAAACGTGACACCTTCCAGACCAACCCCATTGAGTGTTGTTGTGAATGGATTTATAGTGACCAGCAAGGCTCTCGGGTATCTGGCTACAGAGACCTTATGTTGAATATAGTTATCAATAATTCCACACAGGCCCTGTACTGTCGCATTCTTTCTTTCCACAGTTGTCGATGATATATTCTTACTCTGCTTGACAAAGAACCATTGCTAATGTGAAAGAACTTCAACCGAATTAGTAGTTATACTTTACCATTTGTTAGGCTACAATGTGGCACTGCTCTACTGTACTTCTGTCACCTGCTATATTCTCAGTTGTACCGTTGAATTGCTCAGGAGGACAAACCAGATTTCATTTTCTTTTTTTTCATAGGCATGCAACTGCCACTGTGTCACACCACTACTACCACCGCTATGAGGAAATTTTATCCGACCAAGATTGCCAACGTTATTCGGTGTTTCCCGTGGAGCCAGCCCTGGGCCTAGCCCTACTTTCAAACACAAATTACAGGTAAGATAAGCGTTTGGTGGTTTGGGGGTATAATGGAGTATTAGTACGAGAGACGAGAGCCTGAAGGTAGTACTACTAAAGTCCTAGGACTCTTGGATTCACTTCACTTAGTCTGTGAGAGGCACTTAGTGTTGAAAACATTTGGGCATTTACACTTAAAGGAAGAAAATGGAACTAAACTTTCAGGAAAACAGTCAACGTTAAACCCCCACCCACCAGGCAAGCAGTAAAAAACAGGTATGCTCAGATAAAGTTTGAAAAAGTATATTTATATCCCTAACAAAATAATCTCCCGCAAGACCCTCCCTAACCCCAACGATTGTCCTTCAAAAGTCCCCAAAAACCCAACTCCCAATTCCCACCCCCCAAAAGTCTCTAAAAAAGGGGCAAGGGACACTATGGGTGGATGCTGTTCACTTTTTGGGCCAGGGCATCATGCTCCTCGCGGAGCAAGGCGAGCTCCTGCTGAAGGCGGGACACCATCAGGGTGGTGCGGCGCAGGCGTGCCTTCACTGCCTTGCAGGTGCAAGGCCTGTGAGAAGCAGCTGTTGGCCTTGCTGCTCGGCGGTGGCGTTTGCCTTTGGCAGCCCGGCTCAGTCTCGGTGGACCACTGTGCTGGGTCACGGTGGCAGCCGGTGAGGCCACGGAGGACGACGTTGTCGTTGTTGTCGACCGCACACTTTCCACGTCCTCCAGGGCCACCAGCCGCCGATATTCCGCAACAGTGGCCTCGATTCTCCGTTGCCGGGCCGCTCTAGCCAGCTCCTTCCTCCTTGTTCGTTTGGAAGGAGAACCTATATGAAGAAAGAAAGACATAGTCTGTAACCAATGCTCTTTAAGATTAACTCAATCATTCAGCAGAAATGTGTGCTGCAGTACAACTAGCAACTTGCAAGCGCATTACATAACTATTGAGGCCAGTATCTATCTAACCTCACACTTCTTCATCCTTGCTCTAACATTAGTGGGAGTTTAAGGAACAAATTCTATGAGCACTGTGGACTTCCATTGGAGTCGACTATGAAAGTACACCAGTCTTATTCTTCTTCTTGTCTCTTGTTTTGGAAAATTGGTACGTTATTTTCTGCAAGCCGGCATAATGCCAGCGCGGTAAACTTGCACCCGAGAAAAAGAGACGCACGCCATGAGGAGTGACCTAGACTTGCGTTGCCGTTGCGTTACTGTACCCGTCCAGTACATGCAGGTGGTGAATCTCTTACTTTTCTATTACGGGTGGCACTGAGAATACTCTGTTACAACTCAAGGGCTACTGCTTAATTAATTTAACTTTCACCCTACAGTGGAAATGAGTACTAGAAATGGAAAATTGAAGAAGATAAATAATCTGATTATCTATCACTTCACATGGGATGTTTTTGCTTATATATGGGATGACTTTAGGTGCTTTGCTTTTTATTGAGTGACAGGCAGTGATACACCCACACATGAATGACTGAGTACTACTAAACTTATTAAGAGAGGTAGGGAGTGGCCACCATAATAACCGGATCTATGCAGTGCTTGCAATACAAACTACTGCTACTATTTATGGTAGTATTTGGACAAAATTAAAAGTTCTTTTCCTTGCCTTTCCTACACTGGAACGGACGTGCGGGTGCAGTGTTAGTGTTACATGCTCTTCAAAGTTACACTTAGTTCATCCACTGACCGTCTACTCTCTCTAGATCATGGGTACTCACAAACTTTCTCTCAGGGGCTACATTTACAGTGTAGTTTGGGGCCGAGGGCCGCACTGGTGGGGGCGGAGTCAGAGGGGGCGGGGCTAAAGCAAAACGATAACTTGTGACCATGAGGTTGCACACAGGTCCCTGCAGCAGATGCCCTCATCCACTGAGCCACCAGACCCAGCATTTACATACATCTCTCTCCCTCCTGCTGTCCCTCCTGCCCTCCCTCCATCTCTCTCTCCCTCCTGCCCTCCCTCTCCCTCTGTCATCTCACTGTGTGTGTGTCTATCTGTGTCAGCCTTCAGCCCGGGTTGAGACCGCTTCCTCAACGCGCACACACAGACAACAACACCAAAGTACTTAACAGGTCTTTAAAAGACCATTAACATATTATTGAGGCTTTGTTTGTTTTAGCGCCCCTGCTTCTCCACCCTGACAATCACTGCTTGCCCGGCCCCACAGAGCAGAGGCTTAGTTCTATTTCACCTCTTTGTGGCCTTGCATCTCCACTCTGCTCTGTGGGGGCCGGGGGAGCAGTGATTGTCAGAGTGGAGATGCAGGGGCGCTAACAGGTGAAATACAAAAAAGCCTCTGCTCTGTGGGGGCCGGGGGAGCAGTGATTGTCTGCAAGGTCAGCGCACCGCCAACGAAGGCTTGCCGGGCCACCACCGGCCCGCGGGCCGTACTAGGAGTACCCCTGCTCTAGATACACATATGCTATCTAAGAGTCAGATAGTAGCATGATCCAGGTATATGGACACATACAGTTTCTGTGTCACCCACCCAGGCTGTTGTCCTTCCACCCATCATTGCTTCATCATTCACCCAGCCATGCATCTCATATTCTTGCCTTCCCAGCTAGTCTTCAATCTCAATAAGTAAGGAATATATAAGAGCTTACCTCTGGCCGCCACCACCGTCTCAACTCTCACATCCGGCGCCGCCGCCTCCTCCCCTGATGATGAATTGCCCTCCGCCTCCGTGTCGAGCACCACCACCACACTGGCCCCGCCACCAGATGTTCCACCTACAAAGTACATTTAAGAATCTTAGAATAAAGCACTCACTAGTCACTAGTATTTGGTCTAGGAATGAAGACATGTGAAAACAATGTAATTTGTGACTGTCTACGTTAAAGTTAAAAAAAATGTCCCTTTTTCCAGGGAAGGTTGTCTTGCTGCACTTTTTGGCACAACTGATGAAGGCTGATTTTTTAACACGCACCATTTTTCTCCACACAGACAGAAGATGGACTTCTAACAACAAGATCAAGTTGAAACCAGGTGAGAGCTCGGCTCGACCACAAGAAATGTCTTCAATTAATCGTCAGCACTAACCACTTTTCCATTATCAGTTAAACGTTTAGTTTTATTATGACTTCATTTTAATAAATGTGTTTACTTTTAATAAAGCTTTTAAATTTAAATACAATCTGTGTTTTTTGGTCCTCCAGACTAGAGTGACTGAACGAAAGGTTTTGCAATTTTTGCAAGCATGAGTCCAGATAGAACACTTCAAAAGACATTATGGACAATCCCAGAGGACTGCACTAAGTTGATAGAGCTATTGCTGACTAGAATCATGGGAGTTTCGCCAACCGTGCAATCTTAGTTAGCTACACAGACAGACTAATAAGAATAATCTAGTAATACCACAGGGAGTCATAGTAGAGGCAGGATAAGAATTTAGATACAGTCTACAAGAAGAGCAAAGACAATTTTGAAAAAATTCAAATGAGGAACGCTAGGAAAAATAGGTACTAGTCTAAAATGAAAACTTACTGGGGCCAGCAGAGGAGCCCTCGCCTGCCCGATCCTGGCCCTGTTGATGAACAGCATCCGCCGCCTGCTGCTCCTGTGTCCTCCTCTCGCCCCTGGGGGGAGCTGACGTACAACATGAAAGAAAGAACAGAAAACATGGATGATTGTTGCTTGTCAATGTCAACCAAATCAAACATTTCAAAAGAACAATAACAAAATATTTCCGCGAAATTATATTGATTATGGTTACTTTTTATTTATTTGCGGACCTGTGACTTCGAAAGTCACGTAACTCACTAAACAAAGTACTGAAACGTTTACCTAGGACTGGCAGGCAGCAGTCCGCAGGCAAGACGCAAAGTGACAGACAAACTCCATTGTGATTTCAGTCAGATCAGTGACAACACTAACAGTTGCCTGCTACATTACCAGTCATTTAAATAGTCAAACTATCAATCCACCGCCACTATTTTTCTTATTGTCAGGGTTACAAAGGAAGGGGCAGATTTAAGCCCTTGCGGCTCTTTTGCGCCGTTCTTGCGTGACTTTTGTGACGCAGCAGCTAAACAAAAAAGGGCGCCATGGTGCGGCGTATAATATTATAACAACGTGACGCATTTGGGAGATGCATCCCGTTATAAAGCCCTGCGCCATCAGGGGGCGTTCCGGCGCAAGGGAGGGCATTCCTGCGCTGGAACACATCCTAATAGTGGCTGAGGGAAATCTACAAAATATCAATCAGTCACCTTTAGGACAATGATGCGTCACACAAACCCTGCACCTGCTTGAAGCAGACGTACGGCTTGACCCAGCATTGGGGAGATAGGGTACCCCAGAGCATTGATGGAGCTGCGCCATCGTTGCGACGCAACTCCAGCAGTAAAGCTTCGGTGACGTTTTGGGCCCATGGGGAGCCGCATTGCAAATACGGCGCACCATGTTTGGTGGTGGTAGCGGGCCGCACAATTAATGGCGCATCCCTGCTACTTTGCAGGGATGCGACGGTAATTGCAATTCTGCCCCTTAGGGGCATACTTACTTACGCGTTCTGGCGCATCTCCAGAGATGCGCCAGATCAAATGCGTCACGCAAAACTACCCTTGCGACACGGCAGATGTGCCTCATTTACAATGCGGCGCGCCCTGGCGCAAGGGTAGGCACTTGCGTGACGCATCTCGTCACGTAAGAGCGGCGCATCGCTGGAGTCACGTCGCCAACGCAATGCAACTCCAGTAATGCTCAGGGCCACCCAATACTTTACATGCTGTGTCAGTCCTTTCGCCTGCTTCGAGCAGACATAAGGAATTGAATTGACGTAGCAGCGTCGCAGAAGTGCCTGCGTTAAATCTTGTAGATTTCACGCAGGCAATTTTGCGAGGCGCACAGCCGCTGGACCGCCCACCCTGCGTACTAGGAACGCACCCATTGTGGTGCAGGCCCATGGCTTTATAACGTGACGCATCTCCCTAGATGCGTCATGCTGTAAATGACTTGCAGGGATGCGGCACGTTTACGCCGCTGTTGCGTCACGCAAGGCAACGTAAACGTGGCGCAAGGGGCTTGTAAATGTAATCTGCCCCCTAGTGTCTAGCATTACGCAGTTCTGTTAAGTACACTCATACATAATAGTTACTCAGGCCAATGAGACCACGAAATAGAAAACAAATAAGCATAGTAGCAACCCCACTGAGAAGGAGAGCAGTGCACCTGAAATGCACAGAAGATTTTGAAATATAATTTAACTACAATGTAATCGTCATCAGCGGCATTATTGGCTTGCTCCATGTAAAAAACAAATATTTGCAATACAACAACACAGAGCAGGAGAAAACATCATAGTAGTGAGTGATTAAATGCCAATGGCTACTACTACTCACCAAGCCCGGGGATCTCCAAGCCGAGCTGGTCCAGCAGGTCGCGCTCGCGGTCCAGGAGGTCCGTCCAGCGATGGGTGACCTGGCTGTAGGTGCGCTGGACCCCGTAGAGGTGGGATATGGCCCAGCACACCTTCTCCCACCGCTTCCGGCGCTCCCGCATGTTATAGCCGCCGGCCGCGATCCTGCCGCCTCCCGCGATGGTCCTGGGCAGGCGGCGCTGGACGAAGTAGACCAGCGCGCCCACTTCCTCCGGGCTGAATATCTCCCGGCGCGTCACCTGCTCCCCCCTCGATCTCACGCCTGCTGTCCTGCCACTGGGTCCAGCACTACTCCCCGCCGCCGCTGCGGCCCTCAAGTGCCTGGGCAGCTTCACGGCGCCTGGCTTGACCATGGTCTGGGCAGGTAAGGTAGGAAGAAGTAGAAAATTAAGAAAGAATAGGATAGGGAAGAAGAAAAGAAAAGAGTTTACAAAAGTAGTTTAAAAGTAAAGAAAAATAGCAGAAAAGACAAAAATATACAGCTAGGAAAAGAGAGGGATAGATAAGAAGCAAAATCGTAAAAAAAAAACTGAAAACAAGCAAAGGATGGGAAAGATATCAAGAGGATTAAACACCATGCCCAGACACAGGAAATGAATGAAAAACAAGATGGCCGGCGCCCGTTTCCGAGCGCGAAAGTCAGTTCGCGCGAGATTTTCCTCGCGATCTCGTGCGAACCTCTAGATTTCCCGCGCGATCTCGTGCGAACCTCTACTCGCAATGCGCTTACTGCGCGAGATTATACATAGCGGGCGGAAACGGAAATACGTCACGCAAACAAAATGGCCGCGCCCGTACTCGACCTTGGGGTAAATTCGCGTGTTGCGCTGCAAGCGGCTCGCGAATACTGCAAAAAAACTAGCGAAACAACAAGCCGCAAAAAAATAAAATGCTCATTCGCACGAATTGGCGGCTTCCGCGGTCGGTTTCGCACGACGCCGCGCCCCGCGAATAGCGCGAAAAAAACCGCAAAACGATTTCAGCAAAAGCAAAAGCAATGAGCAGGTGCAAAAGGTCAACCTCATGATTTGTAACGATTCTTTGTATTGCTTCCTGAGGGGGCCCTCCAGAATTCGGTTGCCTGCTTGCAACTATTGTGTGACCCTGCTCTGACCTTAACTGTATGCCACAAAGGTCCTGATTTACAGCTAAAGGAGCAGACAAGCAGGTGCCAGGCTGGAACTTTAAATTCTTTCAGTGACACATTAATTAGCCCCTAATTCATTATTGTCAGTTGGGGCAGGGCAGGTGTTGTAACTAATTTTGCAACAATGAAAGCACTTAGCAAGTGCAAAAGATCACTAATCAGGGCGCACTAAGGAAGCAGGTGCCAGCTAAAAAAATATTCTGTGACACATTAATCAGCCCCAAATTAATTCAGGTCACTTGAGGCAGGGAAGGTGTGCTTTGCTTTGCCGAAAATAATGTACACTGGACAACCAGAGGGTGTGGTGATGAAACAGAGGGTGGCATGGGTGGGCCAGAGGGTGGCATGAGTAGTCAGAGTGGCAGTGGTGACAGAGAGTGGCAGTGATGAAGAAGAGTGTCCCAAACAGGCTGGACATGTAGAAACAACAAGTTCGCAAAACTTGCGACCCGACAGGTAAGTTCGCAAATTGCGAAATTGTAAAAACCCTCGCGAACTGGCAGAAACACGGGCGAACACAAAAAAAAAAAAAAATCCGCAAATTCGCGGGAATTCGCGGATTTTGCGGATTGCGAATCCGCAAATCCGCAAAATTCGCGAACGCGAGATCCGCAAAATTCGCCCATGCCTACACCGCATATGGCCTGGCACTCAGTATGTTCAGCTGCGCCGCCAGGTATCTGCTACTCCCGGCTGGGGACCCATAGCAGCGTGGGAGCTAGGTAGAGCAGGACTCGGGTGGCTTACGCCGCGTCGGCGGTCAGACACACAGGGTGTTCGTATGTATCTCTGCGGCACCCCTCATGCAAGACAGTGGGGCGCGGCGCCGCACCACCCACTTGAGCTGCAGGACACCCAGGACGCCGCAGGCTTTTGCACTGACCCATCCACTGCTACCACAGTTGTTCTGGCTTGCTATAGAGTGGGATCCGGGCATCTGTTTGTATGCTATATTAGCGATGCCAGGTGCAGCCGCTCACATTGCTCTAGTTGTTGTTTTTTTATTTTATTTTTGTTTTCACCCAAATTGCCGGGATTAGGGGGCGCGGCACACGACAAGGATCCTCGCAGCGTTGTGGAGTAGGCGCCACTCATCTAAACAATGGCCAGCATGTTTTTTCCGCCACAGAGGTGGAGCAGGGAGATCTGTGAAGAGCGTCAGGCTGGGTTCTCAGATAGGCCAGTCACAAGCGGTCTCAGTTGATTGCAGCCCCGATTTCCCAGTGTTGCAATTGTGAGGGGGTACCAGCACACCCTGCACCAGTGTATACAGTTATATTTGGTTATGGCCCCCTGTCTCAACAGCACAACCTTCAGATGTTGCGCATTATATGGTTTGGCCGATTAGCAGCTTGATGTGAGCTACACCTCCACGCACCATGTGTGAGTTGGCGCTCCACTACACCATCAGGCGTTCGCCTCCATCCAGCCGGGGCCCGCAGTGATGTGGAAGTGGGACAGAACAGGATACGGGTGTTGTTGGCCGCATCTGCAGTCTGCCGCACAAGGCAAGCGCAAGCTTCTCTGCGGTGCCGCCAGTCAAAGCAGCGAGGTGCGTTGCCTCATCCCTCACTCCAGTAGCGGGAATTCCAGGGCACCGCCCGCCTCGGTGCCGGCCTCATCGACGCACCACCAGTCACGCAGACTCCTTCAGGAGGGCCCCTGAGTGCCGCTGCGAACCCTGCAGCAGCGATGCTGAGCTCAGCCTCGCAAGGCCCAGGTGCCACAGGAGGGCTGGGCTAGGCCACACACCTCGCTGTCCATGGGAGCCTGGCGCCAGAATGAGCCAGGCACACAATGGGCGGCTCAGCAGCGTATACCACTCTCGCCTCTGCGGCACGCTCTCACCGGCAATCTGCAGGTCCTGAGGTCCGCCAGTCAGCTTCCTGCACCTCAGCTCCCCTCAGCCGCCTCAGCACTGCCACTGGCAGGCAGGTTCTCCCCAGGGATCGTAGCGTTAGTTAGACCGCCGTTTTGGGAGTCCAGGTCAGCAGGGAGATCGAATTGTGAAGCCTCCATGCTGCTTCTAATGTCAGTTTTTGCTCATCCGATAGTTGGCAAAGGTGAAACACCGTCAGAAGCCTGCTAGCGGTGTGTGATTTATGGGCTGGAACTGCAGGATAGTTGCAGGATATTCACTCCAGTTGGCAGAGCTGCACTAAAGCGTGGCCATCTTGCCTGGCGCCGTTTAGTGCCCCCCACCGGAATATGAGTGTAATCCAGGTCTGGTGGTGTGACAGCACTCTCATGGCAACAGCTGTGTTTGGCTCATAGGAGAGCCTAAACAGCTTACCTCTGCTGTCAGAGAGCCTGCAGCATATTCCCGCACAGTGTGGCATGCACCGTTTTGTGCATTCCACACCGTTCAGGAACGAAGGTGCATTCCAAGGGGCACAATATATGCACCCAGGCCCACATTTGGCCAGGGGCCCTGTTGGAGCCCCTTTACATGCTTATCCACCACCCTTTTCATGGTGGGCTCCCATCATGATAAGGGTGGTGGTTATGCAGGTCTTAACCCCAGTGCTGCTAGGCCTTTCCCCCCTGTGCTAAGTCTTTTTTTTGGTGCTATTTTGGGTAGTTTGCGCTTAGGCCCCTGTAACCTTTTGACAATATAAGGTATCCACAACAAATGTACATACTTTTCTTCCAGCATCATGTGGATTCCAAAGGTACGTAGGGTTTGTAGATTCCCCTGGAGGGGACTCATAAATTAGCCAAAATACAGCAACATTTTGTTTTTTTGGGGGGAAAGTGGTGCAAATGGAAGCGTCTGTTTTTTCCTTGCAAATGGTATCAACAAAGGGTTTCTGAGGCTAAAATCACGATTTTCCCAGCTTATAGAGACTGACAGACTTTTGTCAGAAAACCAAAATTTCTTACACAGTTTTGGCATTTTACGGGGATATAGCCTATTTTTTCTATTTTTTGTGCTTTCAATCTTCTTCCAGTTAATGGCAGAAATAGTTATAAAAGCAATAATGGATCTTGGAAAGCTATACATTTCAGAAAAGAAGACAACATTCTGAATTCAGCAAGGGGTCATTTGTGTAGATCCTTCAAGGTTTCTTTATAGAAACTAACAGTTGAATACAGGACAAATTGAAAATTAGTTAAAAACAACAGCCATTTGTGCCAAAGTTTTCACCTGTAACTTCTAATTGTGACAGCTGTTTGTAAGCAATATACCGTTACACCCGCTGTACCTTTCTGGTTGTGGGGATATATAGGACTTGTAGGTTCACCAAGAACCCGACGAACCCAGAGCCAATAACTGAGCAACGTCTTGCAATGTTTTTTATTATGTACTGGGTATATAGCAATTAATTTGGGAAAGTATATACATGGAAAAATCGGTATGAAAGACACCTATTCATTTCTGACATTGGAACACAATATAGAGTTTAGAAACAGTAGATATTTGCACATTTCTGAAACTGTGAGTACCCATACTAGCATGAAAATTGTAGGTCATTTTTTAAAATGACTTTTTTTTTTTACACATTGTCTTTCATTTGGAAGGCAGAAATGCATTGAAAGTCAATAGGTAATAACAATTGCCCTACAATTCTGTGTTACCCTAAGTCTCCCTAAAAAAATGGTACCTCACGTGTGGGTGGGCTTAGTGCCCGCGACAGGAAACGGCCTAAAACGCAATGTGGACACACCACATTTTCACAGTGAAAATGGACCCTTTTTTGCAAAGTGCCTAGCAGTAGATTTTGAACCCTAGCTCGGCCGGCTCCTAGGGATACCTAGCAAACCTATACATGTTTTAAAACTAGATACCCAGGGGAATCCAGGATGGGGTGACTTGACTGGCTCTCACCAGGTTCTGTTAGCTAGAATCCCTTGCAAACCTAAACATTTATCAAAAAAAACATTTTCCCTCACATTTCTGTGGTGGAATGTTCTGGAATCTGTGTGGATCCACAAAATTCCACCCACCCGGCATTCTCCAAAGTCTTCTGAAAAAATTGGAACCATATTTGTGTGGGTAGGCCTAGTGCCCATGACAGGAAACTGCCCAAAACGCAACGTGGACACACCACATTTTCACAGTAAATACTGACCATTTTTTGGCAAAGTGCCTAGTTGTAGATTTTGAACCCTAGCTCTGCCAGCACTTAGGGAAACCTAGCACAACCTATACATTTTTGGAAACTAGATACCCAGGGCAACCGAGGATGGGGCAACTTGACTGGCTCTCACCAGGTTCTGTTACCCAGAATCCCATGCAAACCTAAAAAGTTGTCAACAAACCAAATTTTCCTAATATTTCTGTGGAAAGTTCTGGAATCTGCGTGGATCCACAAAATTCCACCCACCCCGCGTTCCCCAAGGTCTTCCGCAAAAAATGGTACCTCACTTGTATGGGGAGGCCAAGTGCCCGCGACAGGAAACGGCCCAAAATGCAACGTGGACACAGCACATTTTCACAGTGAAAACTGACCCTTTTTTGCAAGTGCCTAGCTGTAGATTTTGAACCCTAGCTATGTCAGCACCTAGGGAAACCTATCAAACCTATACATTTTTTAAAACAAGACACCAAGGGAAATCCAGGATGGGGTAACTTAACTGGCTCTCACCAGGTTCTGTTACCCAGAATCCCTTGCAAACCTAAACATTTGTCAAAAAAACACATTTTCCTCACATTTTTGTGGTGGATAGTTCTTGAATCTGAGTGAATCCTCAAAATTCCACCCACCCCGCGTTCCCCAAAGTCTTCCGACAAAAATTATACCTCACTTATGTGGGTAGGCCTAGTGCCCATGACAGAAAACGGCCCAAACCGCATTGAGGTGACATCAAAATTACCTATCCCAAACCAACCTGGTTTTGCAAGGGGGGTCCCATGAGTTTTTGGCCCCGGGCTCGGCGGCCATCTAGGGAAACCTACCAAACCCCCACATTTCTGAAAACTAGACACATGGGAGAGTCCAGCGAGGTATGGCTTTGTGTGGGTCCCCCAACATTTTCCTACCCGGAATCCCCTGCAACACTCAAATTTAGCTGGAAAAAAATCACTTTTTTTCTCATTTCTGTGTGGGAAATTTCTGGAATCTGTGTGGATCCACAAGTTTTCTCCCACTCAGCGTTCACCCAGGTCTCCCGATAAAAATGGTACCTCACTCACGTCTGGGTCAAATACCTGTGACAGGCAAGGGCCCAAAACCTATTGAGGCGACCTCAAAATTACCTATCACAAAACAACCTGGTTTTGCAAGGGGGGGTCCATGAGTTTTTGGCCCCGGGCTCAGCGGCCATCTAGGTAAACTTACCAAACCCACACAATTCTGAAATCTAGACACCTGGGGGAGTTCAGCGAGGTATGACTTACATGGGTTCCCCAATGTTTTCCTCCCCAGAATCCACTGAAAACTCATGGGACCCCCCCCTTGCAAAACCAGGTTCTTTCAAAATAGGTAATTTTGATGTCTCAACAATACGTTTAGGGTCCTTCCCTGCCGCGGGTACCCCACCCACGCAAGTGAGGTACCATTTCTATTGGGATACTTGGGGAAATGCTGGGTGGTAGGAAAAGTGGTGTTTCTTTCTGAAGCGTGGACATTTTGGCACAATAATGTAAGGAAAATGTGACAGTAGCATTTTGAGGTTTGCAGGACATTGAGGGTAATATAACCAGTTGGGATCCACAAGAGAGACATCACCATCTACTCCCATGGGTGTTTAGTTTATAACAATATTTACAGTTGGTAGGTTTTTCTTATATGGAATGTACACCTTGGCAGAGAAACAAAAAAGACAAATATTACTGCACAGCCATCTAATACTCAAGCACACACACATACTGGTTGGATTTGGCACGAGGGCGAGTGATGGTTCAGTATTTAACATTCTATTAACAAAAGATTTCATGAAAATGAAATGCACTGTCAATGATTGAAAGGACAAAAAAATGAACCAGTGACTCACAGCTTGTGGGCTGTTAAGCCGCGTCAAGGCCCCAACCGCTTTACAGCCCATTCACACTCCTTTCATACATGATAAACACAATACCATTCACACCACCAGGCACGAAACCAGCACATTACAACATTGCCAAAAAGGGACAAGGTACACCCTGCTTGGGAAAGACAAAAAAGACCAATATTTCTGCACAACCACATATTCCTCAAGCACACATACTTTCCGGTTGTATTTGGCACAAGGGTGAGTGATGGTTCAGTAAATACAGTTGTATTAACAAAAGATTTCACAAAAATGAAATGCACTGTTAATAAATGAAAGGACGAGAAACTGAACCATTGACTCACAGCTCGTGAGCTGCAAAGCCACGGCAAGGCACCAACCTCTTTACAGGCCATTCATACACCTTTCATACGTGTGACACATACAAAATCATTCACACCGCTCTCCGCGGGCCCATCACATTACAACACTCACACCAGCAGACTGTGCCATTCAGGGGCCCATCACTTTCACACGTCCACATTCCTGACACAGCAACCACACCAGGTGACTGATTGCGTGGAGTGGCTTTTAGCTAGCAGTGTGTGTAATGACCAGCAGCAAGTCACTACTCACACACCACCACCACCAGCCAAGCGCCAGTCCACACACCGCCAGCTGAGCACCAGTCCACGCACACCGTCAGCCGAGCGCCAGTCCACACACACCACCAGCCGAGTGCAAGTCCACGCCCACCTCCAGCCAATCGCCGTACGAAGAGCAGTGTAAGGTTCCAACCTCTGATCTACTCTATCAACACTACCCTTGTGCCTTTTATAGTCTAAAATATACACAGATTTGCGCGCTTCAGCAACCTGATCCCAAACATTCACAGGTGAAGGGCTTTCATCATGGATGGTAGTCAGCATGTAGACATCTCTACTGTCTGAAAACTTCACAGCTAGAAGTTACTTGCAACGCACTGCACTGTCCCCGCATAAGCTTTTGACAAACAAGTTATTTTGGAAAACCTTTACAGTTAGAGCGGATTGTGCCACAGGCAACAGTGTCAACTTTGGCCAATTCCCTGAACAACTAGACACTAGTGTAGAAGTTATCTACATATAAATGGTGACCTTTGTTAAAAGGTCCTCTACCAAGTTCCCACACAATTTTCTCAGTCACTCCAAAAGTGGTCGGACACCCAGGGGGGGGGGGCGAGGGGGGTAATCCTGGAACCCTTATGGTGTATACCCTGAAATTAGAGACATATCCAGTCCTACTGTCACACAGCATATACATCTTAATTCCATAGTGTGCCCTCTTACTAGGAATGTATTGCCTAAAAACCAAGTGGCCCTTGAACAAGACCAAATACTCATCCACTGCTATTTCTTTCCCTGGAGCACAGATCTCAGAAAATCGATCTACAAAGTGATCAATGACAGGCCGAATCTTAAAAAGGCGGTCACAATCAGGGTAATCTTGTGGCAACGCTAAACCATTATCGACAAAATGCAGCATCCGAAGCAGAAGCAAAACCTATTACGACTCATGACTGCCGAAAACATAGCTGTTGCCATCAAGGGCCTAGTAGACCAATATGAAGACATTGATGGCTTCCTTAGCAAGCCCATCAAAAAAGTTAAGCCCAAGAACGTTCCCATCTCTTCAAGATTTGTGGAAGTCCACCGGGTAACTCTTGAGTGGGGCCTAAGACTGGCACTGTTGTCCCTCAAAAAATGTTTGGCATACAAATTAGTCTGCTCAACAATCTCTGCCAAAATACATCATCCATAAACAACTGAAAAAAATTTATCAGCAGAAAGTTTTCAGTATTCACTCTACACCCTGGAACACCAGTAAAGTCTGGCAATGCCGGCTGCACCATGCCTGGGGCAACCAAGAGCCAGCACTTCCTATGGAAAGCCTTGCAGCACCAGGCTGCAGCCCAGATGCCTCTTCCTGCTCTATCGGCACAGCAAAGACCTCCAGGTACTTCATCCGCACTGAGAGTAGCTTCATCCGCACTGAGAGTAGCTTCATCATCCGATGATTCGTCATGGACAGAAAACTCACTGCCTGAATCTTCCACTCCCTCCTCTGCCTCAGATGCAGAGTCAGTCAGTCTCTGAACCATAGTCAGAGGAAGACTCAAAATGCATACCAACAACCTGCTGAGCAGTAATCCTTTGGCTAGCCATTATCCTTACTAAGAAAGGAGACTGCACAAACAAGTCAACACTGTGCAGAATAAACATACCACAAATATCTGCCCCCTGGAAGTGACCATTGCCCAAGGGGTTGCTTCCACTTTAATTAAAAAAAGTCCCTGGCGTCTTGTGGGGTTTTCTGCCTCCCCCCTCCTTACCCCCCCCGGAGCAGAAAAGCGGCCGCTTCCATTTTAATTTTGTAGAGGTCCCTGGTAGGATTTTCTGCGGCAGAAAGGCCAAAACAGCGGGTCGATCGGGGGAGGCAGAATATAAATATAAAAAAATAGACCCCCTGGAATCGACCCTTGCACAAAGGGTAGCTTCCATTTTATTTTTTAGGAAGTTCCTGGCTCCAGTGGGCTTTTCTGCTACCCCTGGGCCCAGAAACGCCCAAAAACCCAGCCGATACGGAGCGGTTCCGTCATAAGCACACACGCCCACCGATGCTCATGACGGAACCGCTCCGTCATGAGCATAGGAAGGGTTAATATGATCAGTAGAGCCGGCATCCGCATCACCAGCATATTTAGGCTTTTTGCAGAGTGCTGCCAGAGCGGGATCCTTAATACCGGAGGATGCAACAGTCTTGTGGCGGTCCCACCATCGCACCCATAATACGACAGGCGGACCCTCCAGGGTGGGGGTAGTCGGACCGCCACCGCGAGTACAGTGGTCTCGTAATAAGGCCCTTTTGTGCAAGCACAGGCACCAAACCACTGTATGATGTCATCTAAACTAATAAAACCAAGAACAATAACGTCAAACTAAAGTATAATGCTTACAGTGCTTTCTCAAGAAGGGGAACCCTCAGAGGTGTAATAACGGTGCTATGGCACTAATGCAATCAAGGAATATGATACCACTAGCTTCCTGATGGGCACTGAAAGGAAGATGTAATTTGAGTGTAACTCACGCACGTTGGCTCCGATGCCACTGTACCTTTTGCACTAATGAGAGAGATGCCTCTGCTTAGTTTGGGTACATGCTGCAGGGGTCTTCTTTTTCAGTAGCACATTTGGAGTCCACTTTGAGAGCGCCTGATGTAATGCAAAAAGATGGGGTGCCCCTGCAAAATGTGACTATGGCCCTCAATGGAATTCCATATCTCGCAGATATCCATAGGCTTAAGACAAAATGGGGTCTCTCTGAAGGGTGAGGCTCCCTGTGCTGCCTGGGCCTGCGTCACACCCCTGACAAGAACCCCAATGTGGCTACCATGCTAACAAGGAGTCGATATCCAGCTGTACGGTAGAACCAAAACTGGATTTGTTTTATGACTCGTGGTCGTATCAATGAATGTGAAACAGTTCAATGGTGCACTTTGACATTAGGTAGAAAGGCGAAGTCTATGCTGCAGATGGCAAAGGAATCCTTTGTTTATAGTTTCACTTTTAATCTTTTATGTATATGGTGAAAGAACCGAGCAATATATTTGCGTGTTGGATAAAAAGCTCGGATTAGATCGATGTGTCTCGTAGTGGGGCAGCTTGAACAAAATTGGAGGTTGTGGTAATGAATAAAGATAGTTCAGGAGCGATGTTGGGAAAAACATTTTTTTTCACTGACGTAGGTTGATAGATGAATTGTCTTGCAGAACAGAAGCCAGGCAAGCACACAGTGTGCAACAGTGCCGGATTAGCATCATCGTTACACAGCTGCAATAGTGATCAAGCAAACAGTGTAACATAATTAGTGCTCTCGGTTTTCAGATATTAATATTTTTGACATTTACGCCTGTATTTAGTCATTTATATTTTTTGCCCATTTTATCTGTAGATGTCATATTTTGAGAGGAGTGTAAAGATTTAAGCTGCAATGTGTGCATTTACACATTTATGTTTCTGCCAAATGCTTCTGTTTGAATGCCCAATGAGTTTTAGCCCTTTACAGTTCATCTGAAATCATTTACATTATTGAATAGCTTCAACAACAGTACTACTGTAGTTATTTAAGTTTTATTTAGAAATCTTTTGCTATTGTTTACCCCCCTTCCGGTCAGTCTGCACAGCTGTTGACCCAGCACACATGATGGACTGTAGTAAGATTGTCCATGAGAAAACATATTTCCGCCTTTTTCCATATTTAAAAATAAGTACAGTTAAGAAACCAGATTGTTTTTGGTCTGTTTTTATCTGTTAAATCAGAAACTGGGAGCCTTAAATATAATGTAGCAAAACACACAAGATGATGGACGAAATGTTGCACAATGGCAAAACATTCACCCCCAGTCACAGATTTTGGTTTAATCCATCGTTATTTTGCTCACCGAACCACCCCAGTTCAGTGATGGCCATATGCAAATCAGTCTTGACCCTGTGCCTCATGGAAACAGTCCAGACCTAACTGCCAAGCCATGTCTTCCCTGGACCGGAATCAAGCATCCTAGGACCGGTTTCTGGCAATCAGCCGTCTTCAGCCAGGATAGCTTGACTCCAGTGGCGTAGTGAGTACGGGACCCACGTCTGGGCATACCCTTCCCACATAGGGTGAACAGCAAAACACATTAGATGATGGACGGAATGTTGCACAATGGCAAAACATTCACCCCCCAGTCACAGATCTGGGTTTAATCCATCGGTATTTTGCTTACCAAGCCATCCCAGTTCAGACATGGCCATATGCAAATCAGTCTTGACCCTGTGCCTCATGGGAACAGTCCAGACCGAACTGCCAAGCCATGTCTTCCCTGGACGGGAATCAAGCATCCTAGGACCAGTTCCTGGCTATCAGCCGTCTTCAGCCAGGATAGCTTGACTCCAGTGGCGTAGTGAGCACGGGACCCACGTCTGGGCATACCCTTCCCACATAGGGTGAACAGCAAAACACACAAGATGATGGACGGAATGTTGCACAATGGCAAAACATTCACCCCCAGTCACAGATTTGGGTCTAATCCATCGCTATTTTGCTCACCAAGCCACCCCAGTTCAGACATGGCAATATGCAATCAGTCTTGACCCTGTGCCTGTGGGTTTAAACTGAAATGGCATGGTGAGCTAAAAAACGATGGATTTAGGCCCAGATCTCTGTACTGGGGTGAATGTATGACATTGTTCTGCATTCTGTCCATCAACTGTTATTTTTGCATTTGTCACCCCGAGTGGGACGGGTATGCTCAGACGTGAGTCCTGTGCTCTCCATGCCACTGGAGTCAAGCTATCCAGGCTGATGAGGGCTGAAAGCCCGAAACCGGTCCTTGGATGCTTGTTTCCAATCCAGGGAGGACCTGGCTTGGCAGTTCGGGCTGGACTGTTCCCATGAGTAAATAACGAGGAGAAATAAACACATTTCTCCTCATTACGCCTCTATTGGGATGGTGTACCATTTTGATGCATTCCCAATTTTTAGTAGTCTTAGTAAATCTCGGAATTTGCCAAATTCCAAAGGGGGTAGGTGCATGGGAACACCCACACTCCACCCATAGAACTCCTTCCTAATGCAGACTAACACAAGGCAGTGAGTTGCGCAAGGTGGTTTTGTGTGACTTAGTAAATCTTACTGGGGCCCTTGCATTGCCTTCAGCCGCCTTGCGTGATGCAATGGCAACACTAGTGCATTGAAAATCTGGGACTCTGTGAAGACCATGCTGTAAATGGAAATCTAGCTTCTGTGTATATTCTGTTTGGATGCAAGATGGTCAGCCAACTCTTGCTTGTATCCGTGTAGTGTGGATGCTGGCTGTGGGGATATGTGTCTAATATGTAGAGTTTTGCAAAGCTAAGGAGTTAGGCCCTGGGACATGGACCTTATTAATAAGAAAAATACAAAATGTGCCCACACCAAACTTACTTTCAAACAATCAACTTCAAGATCAAACCAAAAAACCTTTTCAGTTTGTCTGGGTACTTTTATTTATACCCTATGATATTACTTGCTCCTTCAAATATGGCATATTTGAAGGAGCGAGTAATATCATTTATTGTGTGAACTAGCGACTGCTAGTTCTATAATTGGTCACCGTTTGGTGAAGTTGTCTCCTTATTTGACTTTGTCCCAAATTTTCTTTGGATATTGATCTATTCAATAGACTGCTAATGTACACATATATACTGTTTGTTTGTATTAAGTATTGTATTTAGGATGTATGTTTTTTTATTTATTTTGTTATTAGTAATGATGTATATTATTTATCTGTGTTTGTAAAGTTTGTTGTATATAAGTGTAAATAGTATTGAATGTATAATTGTTCCTTTTTCATTCACAAATGTGGTAAAAAGAATGTATAAAAATGAATTTAAAAAGTCAAAGGGTATAAATAAAAGTACCCGGAAAAACTGAAAAGGTTTTATGGTTTGATCCTGAAGTTGACATAGAGCATGGCTTAGATATCAGCTGAAATAAGTGGACTCTTGAGGTGTTTAACGCTTTGCCAGCTAGGTGAGTTGGAGCATGTTATGTACATACTTGTGTCTAAAATATATTGTTGAGGTTTATCGGATTATGAGTATGTGATGTTGAGATGATATTGCAAAAAAAACAATACTACTTGTAGCCATATTGTGTGAATACTTTTTTTTATGTCTTAGTACTGTTGGTTTATGCTCAAGTCTGGGTTCTAGGCATTCTCATGGAAGGGCCATGTCAATGGAACTCTTAGGTTTCAAGTTGGTTTGAGGGTGAAAGCATACTGGCATGCTAGGTAGGCAGTCAAATCATATCATTATAGGTACATTGATCTCTTAGCACTCCTCTAGACAGCATGAAAAGCAGTAATGTGTAATAACTAGTTGAATGCTATGTTACCCACAGTTTCCTATGAGGAAACTATCTGACAGATCAGTGTTCTGTTGATGACACTGCAATGGGTCAGATCTAAAGTTTGTAGGTGTGTGGTGATGACTGAATAAAACTGATATGGATCTACTTTTGCAGTGGCAAACACTAAGCCAACATTGTGGGTAGAGCCATGCTGTGTCATGGTGGTGCAAAGGCTTGCATCCAATGCGCATTGTGTTGTTGAGGTGGAGAGGCATAGTCAAGTCCATTGCTTTTTTGATTACATACCTGTGAATTGTTTGAGAGGGTGAGATTGTTTTTCTGAGATCTCTTTGGCGATGAGCTGTCCTAAAGTGAGACAGTATAGAAAGCAAACAAGGCAAGTCTTGCAACTACAGCCACGCAATCCCATTAAAGTTATGTATTTTAGGCGGAAATAAACATATTTGCAAGTTATGAGTTGGGTCCCCAGGTAGCGTAAGATGGCATGGTTTACTGGGTGCTGATTTCGTTTAACTTTGAAGATTTGCAGAAGGGGTGAGAGGGAGGCAGGGCATTTCAAACCGTAAACTAGCAGAAATATATGTTCCAGTATGTACACTTTTTTTAAAGTGCAGTGTTGTGAAAAGTCATGTTGATGTGCATTTAAGGTTATAACTGTTCAGTATTTGTTGTGAGATATGGTGGGGGTGGGTTTGAATTTAAGTGTATGGTCTAATCTGTGAAGTATATTGTTTTGTAGGTGAATCATGACTCGGCTGTTAACAATTTCAGGGAGTTCAGAGCAGGCTGATCATTTTTATTTCTCTGTGAGAGTGGTCATCTTAGCAGCTTGAGTGTATGATGGCTTTGATCATGGTTGGGTGGTACAAAGGTACTTATGTGAGTAGCGCATCGGTGTAGTCCGTGCAGAATATAACCGGATTATAAATTGCAGCTTCGTTTGAAATCTGGACCTTTTAGTGATCTCTTTGATGTAAAAGTTGAGATAAGCCCATTGAATTCATAAAATGTATAATCTTTGGGAAGATGATCAGGGCCACTAATTTAAAATATACCAATTGAAAAGGACCAAGAAGCAAGCCATTGGAAAGCTTGGAGATAGTAGAAGGAACTCTTGCACTAGATTAATAAGAATGTTTCATATTTCACATCTCTGTAGACATTCTTGGTCTTGTACAGCAACAGTTTTAATTTTCATTTACTTAGGAATGAATTTAGTAAGAGGGGATTCAAAAACACAAGAATAAATACTGTTTGTCCAAAAGTGTTTAATGCACGGGCTGTCTTATTTGTAAATGTCCCCAATGTTGTTGGGCAAGGGTCATTGGGATGCTGGGAGTGTGAGAGGATATCGCCTACCCATGCAAGGCAGACACTCTCAAATTCTGAGATAATTTGCATAACTCCTCTGTAGTCTTTTAGAGCCATACATTTGTTATGCAAAAATAATAAGCAGCAATTAGAAGACATAGCCTGTCTTTGAAGCAGAACAATTGTGACAAAATTAAAAATAAAATTTAAAGTCATGTTTATTGCTCACTTACCATCTGAACTTCAGCATTGTTATTTTTGGGGTGCTTCAGCTCCCCCACACACCTACTTCCAGCACCCATGGGTTCAGACACACAATAGACCGCACAATAGAATAAGCATTAAAACATTGCTTAATTCTATCTATGTGCATTTAGGGACAGCCATAGGCATTTGGAAGGCATACGCTATCCACAAACTGTCCCTCCTTAGGGGTTGGGCAGTCTTTGCCTTCATGAAGTGATATTGTAGCTTAATTGTCACTCATGGAAACAAGGAACAGGAGACTCCATAGTTCAGAACTAGGGCTCCCAATGGAACCAAGTTTGACTGCATTTAGCTATAAGAACTCTGCAGTCACTTTGAGTTCTAATAAACTAAGAGAGTTGCCCCACACTATACAATACGAGGATAAGATAAATAAATCAAACCATACACTTCACTCTCTGCGTAGTAAAGCTGGGTTATGGTTTTTAATCTATACACACAATCGAATAAATACATTTGTGTTGCAATAGGAAATGCATTTTTTGGATTGCTTATAGCTTTGGTGCAGTTTGCCGAATCTGCACCAAGCTTTACCCCAAAATATCTTTCACCTCAACTTGAAAGTTTCAGGGAGATCCATCAAGCCTGGGCTGAGAAAAAGTGGGTGGACTGAAAACACGTTTTCCCCATTTATTTTTCAATAGGAACTTTAGACATAGCTATACCCCAAACCGCTGAGAGGATTTACACCAAATTTGGCAGAAAGCTAGATCTTGGTCCATAAAGAGTGCTTTTGTGTAAATCTGTTAAGTTGCTTTTGAGAAATTAATGTTAAAAAACGTTGCCTGTCACACTGTGGAGGATCCGCAGGTCCAACAGATCTCATTGTGAGATCTGATTGGCTGCAACCACATCAAAAAGAATATGGCAGCAGCCATTTAGGACTCAGGACTTAGTCCCCATCCAAGAAAAACAGTAAAAAAAAACATAAAGGGGTAGGGTAATCCCCTAGGCCCGCTGGTGTACCAGAGAGACATCGCCTTTGGGCAAAAACATTTTCTTTTTGAAAAGTTTTTGCTGGGAATTAACAGAGAATCTGTGAATTTGCAGCATTTTGTTTAGAAAAAGCACTGTTTATAACCCCCCCCCCCCCCCCCACCCCCCTCAGTGGGCAAGGTCCTGGGATGCAGCAAAGAATCCACTTTTGGGGAGGGGGTATGCGGCCCCCCTCCAAGTCTCGAGCAGGCCGCAGGGACCCCATCACCTGGAGCCGTTATATAAAATAAGCGGAAGTGGGTGTGCTGCTGCCATCCACAAGCCTTAATAGGCCCCAGGGACAACATCCCCCAGTTCAAATGTTTTACAAAATGGGAGGGGGCTGTGCATTCCCCTCCTGTGCCTTAATAGGCCCTAGGGACCCCATCTACTGGTGCCGAAATGCTCTCAACTGGGGAGGGGGGGCTGTGCCTTCGGGACCCCATACCCTGAGGCCCGCTCACACACTGTGTCTTGGGGAGCCCGCCCCTGGGAAACATTGGTTTTCCTGCATGCAAGAGTGCAGGCAAGGAAATAGAAGTCTGCTCCCACCCGGCAGGAGCTTTAAAAGTGCTCCCGCCAGGTGGGAGCGGACTTCTGTTTCTGTGCCCGCATTCTTGCACGAAGGAAACTCTGACTGCTTCCGCCCAAAGCGAGCAAGCAAAAACAGCTGCTCCCTCCAAATGGGCGCAATGCCGGGTCTAGCAGCTTGCCAGGAGCGGGCTGGGGCTGTGGGGGTCCTGGGGCTCCCCATGTGACTCCCAAATAGTGGTTTGTGGGCACTGGGGATGGGGTCCCTGGGGCAGTAAAGGCTTTGGGAGGGGGCTGCATGCCCCCCTCACCTTAACTCCTAGAATAGGCCCCAAGGGATGGGACACCTGGGGCCCAAGGAGGATTGGGGAGGCAGACAACGTGCCCCCATCCTCTTACTTTACAATATAGGACACGGAGGATGGGGTCCATGGAGCCCAAGGAGGGTTGGGAGCTTAGGCCACACACCCCCTACCCTTAATTTATAAAATAGGCCCTGGTAGTTTCCCGGGCCCAAGGGGAGTTCGGGGAGGGTGGTTGCATGCCCTCTCCCCTTAATTGATAGAATAAGCCATGGTGGATGTTGTCCCCAGGGCCCAAGGTTGCTCAGGAAGGGGGCTGCGCATCCCTGCCCCTTATTTAAAAATAATGGCCACAGGGGTGCGTTATCCGGGCTCGGGAATGGAACTGTGTGCCATCCTCCCTAACAGTTTTTTAATAACAGTGTTTCCCCGGTGGGCACCAGAACACCGAAGTGATTATTAAATGAGCCGCAGGAGCCCCATAATGCCCTGCAAGAGATTTTTGTTTACACATTTTTTAAGCTTGGTGGTGCCCCTAGAATAGGGAGGGTTATCTTCATGCATGTTTTTGTAAAATTTTGTTGGAGGAGTACAGGAGTTGAAGCAGCAACATAAAAAAACATGAAGTCTCCTAGTTCATTAAAACTATGACCCCAGGAGAGCTTACCATATTTTCAAAGCACTCCTAGCTGGAGCTATATGCTCTTCAACTGGAGTGAAAGGCCCTCTTCTGGTTGTTTTTATGATTGCAATTTGTGTGCTAAAACGTCTTAAAAGTCAGTCAATCAAACTGTACTTATATCGGTGTTCTTCAAACTTTTTAATGCCGTGCCCCCCCATGTGGGGAAAACAATCACTGGGGCCCCCGCAATTTTTCACAATTATTCTGTTACTGGCAATGTTTAAATATGCATAGACTTATTTAAACATTGGAGTTACGCTCTGTTACTGTTTTACAAATGCAATCAAATACATAATTGCCAAACATACCATTCTAGTCAGGCAGGCCTTTATAACATGTAAAAGTATCCAGAGTGTGAATATTAGAAATGGGTGTGGGGCTTTTAAAGAACATTTGGAGTCCCTTTCCTATTTAGACTTCTTCCCAGCCGTAATATAAATGACTGAAGATGTTAATGACGACCCATTACAGAGCAGCTTACTGCCACAAATTTTTTTTCTGCTGGAAACAAAGGACTGTCATCAACATAATGCTTCTTCTGGCCAGAGCCTGGTGCCCCCCCCCCCCTGGGATCACTTGAAGCCCCCCTAGGGGGGTCAGACCCCAGTTTGAAGACCCCAGACTTCTATAGTGCGGGTTGTCACCCGTTAGAGTACCGAGGCGCTGTGTTGCAGGTGTCAGTCGAAGAGCTAGGTCTTGAGCCCTTTTCTGAAGTCTGTCAGCAAGGGTGAGGTACGGAGGTGGAGGTGAAGGGACAGAACTTAGCATCGAGATCGGAGAAGGACCGCCTTCCAGTGTGGAAGCGGCGGATGGGTGGTATCGGGGCAAGGTGATCCGAGCGGAGGTTCGTGGGTGGTAGGTGGGAATTCTGGTGATCGTTTATGTAGGCAGGTCCTTGATCTTGGAGGACTTTGTGGGTGTGGGACAGTAGTTTGAATTGGCATCTTTCCTGGATGGGGTGCCAGTGGAGGTCTTTCAGGTACGTGGTGATGTGGGTTCTTTTCGGCAGGTTGGGGATCAGCCTAGCTGCTGTATTTTGGATTGTCTGGAGTCTGCTCAAGAGTTCACTGGTGGTACTTGCATAGAGTGCATTGCCGTAGTCTTGCCAGCTGGTGATAAGGGTCTGCTTCCCTTTTTTCCTGGTGCTTATGGAGAGCGACTTGAAGATTTTGCGGATTATGCATAGTGTGTGAAAGCAGACGGAGGAGACGGTGTTTACCTGGCATTTCATGGAGAGTTCACTGTCCTGGAGGATGCCGAGGTTGCAAGAGTGTTCTTTCGAAGTGGGGGTTGATCTGAGTTCCGATGGCCACCAGGAGTCATTCTAGAGGGAGGTGTGTCTGCTGAAGATCAGTACTTCAGTTTTGTCTGTGTTGAGCTTCAGGCACTTGTTCTTCATCCAGGCTGAGACATTCTTCATACAGTTGTAGAAGTTGGTTTTGGTCATGGTGGGGTCAGCTGAGAGCGAGAGGACACATTGGATGTTGTCGGCATAGGAGATGATATCGATGTCATGGGTTCTGATGATGTCTGCGAGTGGTGTCATGTAGATGTTGAAGAGGGTTGACTGAGGGATGAGGCTTGAGGGATGCCGCAGATGGTGCACTTGGGTTGCGAAGTGGAGGGGGGATATGGATGCACTGAGTGTGTCCTGCTAGGAGAGATACCATCCATCTGAGCACATTGTCTGATTCTGATTGGTCGTATATGTCGATGAGAGTGTGGTGGGAGACGGTGTCGAAGGTTGCAAAGAGGTAGAGCAGAATCAGTGCGGCTGATTCACCTTTGTCGCATAGGGTGCTGTTGTCATCTTCTGCGGTGATCAGGGCTCTCTTGGTACTGTGATTGGCTCTAAATCCTGATTGGAAGGGGTCCAGCTGGTTGGTTTTCTCCAGGTTTGATGGGTGATAGTTCTGGAGTTGTCGGGGGTCTGCAGAGGGTTTCTTGAGGAGGGGTCTAACATCTGTGTATTTCCAAGACTCAGAAATATTGCTCTCATTAAAAATAAAAATAATGATGGGAGTCTTTCTTTTTAAATTTATCATCCTCTAATCACAATAATAAAAACGATGTTAAAAGAAAACCTCACACACATATTTTTTTTAATGTAAGATGATAATAGGGTCACTTTCACTTTTTGTTATTTTGGTGTTGTGATTCTTTGGCAAACTCAGTAAGTCTATCTCACTGCAGCCAGGACCTGGGCATGACATAAGGCTGTACATGCCATGCGGCCAGGCCCTGTGACCTACCTCCCACCACACAAGGCCGGCCGGCTTAAGGTATGGAAATAAAATATTACTTCATGTTAAAACTCCTAGAAATACACAAAAAAACAAAGGTTAAAGTAATGCTATAGTTAGATGAAAATGTCAGTTAAATCACGCTGTTTTAAATGTACATAACCACTGACATTCACCAGTTGTAGCTATCTCAAGTAACTATAACTCATGCCCCCAAAACCTCGTGACCATTTGCCTTGTTCTACATTACTCAAACAGCCAAAACTAGTTTAAAATAGAAATGTCTTTTTTATCCTAATCTAAAATTCACAAAGTTTTGCGCCAGATAATGGACCTTTTCATGGGGAGTGAAACCTAATGAACAAAAACATTCATGTGCAAGTGAAAGAAAGGCAAGCATTTGGCACCTCAGGGAGCGAATGGATTTGCTTCTAGGAACTGTGACCCGATGGTCGCAGGCTTTAATCCCGACAGTTCACTCAGCCTTTCACCCTTCTAAGTTAGATAAAATAAGTACCATTGAGTTGGGTACAATAATAAGTTATCTGCCAATAGCACCAAGATATCTCATACTGGTGAATGTTTATGCTACAAATGGTGTTATAGCAAATCATTCATAATTAGGAGGCTTTTTTTATCTTGTACCAAATGCTGAGTTCTAAGCCAGAGCTCAAATGTCAGACAAAGTCTTCTGAACAAATTACTGCTTAAACCTTTAGTACAGAGATGATGTTTACTTTTTCTTTGTCTGATGGCATAGTGTGAGGAAAAGTTGCAACATGATTCTTATTAAAAAATTCTTATAAAAAAACTACTTTGGTACAAAGAATGTGAAAGAAGAAGGATAATCTGTGTCACACATTTTTTAATTCTAGGACTAAACTGAAATACTTGTTAATTAATTTTACAACTATGTGAAAATATATTAGCACCAAAGAAAATACAAATGAGACACATTGTTTTCTATAATTCTGAGGTCAGATGAGAACAAACATTTTAATAGGCCCAAAAGAAAGGGTCTTATTTAGAGTTTGGTGGACAGGGTACTCTGTCACAACACAACACATACCCTGTCCACTAACCTGATGGTCTGCCCACCTCATTTAGAGTCAGGCGGACCATAAGTATTTAATTGATGGGCCCCTTGTTTCCTCCATCGACAGAATAGTTCCTCTGGTGGCCTGACAGAGTAGGGGCCATCATAGGAAAGACTTTCAACCATCCACCCTAACTGGGGTGGATTGTATAAAGTTTTTTTTTATGTGTGTCTCCACCAAGTAAAAACTGTCTCTCCCAGGAGTAAACTCGCAAAGGTACCGGGCCCGTTGTTTTTTCAAAACTCTTTTTTTGGGTGTTTGTTTCTGAACAATAAAAAACTTTTCAAAAGGTTGTTGGCTGGTTGTCATGTCAGGCACTACCATCTGTCCAACTTCCTATTAAACGGCAATTGTATCCAAATACTCGACATCTAGTTTGAATTTTAAAAAAATCATCAAAAGACATTGGTCTATCCTGAAAGCAGAACTTGATTTTAACTCCATTTTCGATAATCCTCCGATCTTTTCGTTCACCAGAGGTAAGAACCTAGGCGAACTCTTGAAATCTGAAGTTGAGACATTGACAACATATAGAGGAACCAGACCATGCTTACATTGCGGGAATTGCAATAACATCATAAAGGGCACGACAATCACCCATCCACTGAAAGGATACAATATCAAATTGCGTGTCAATGCAACTTGTGACACACCCAATGGCATATATTTATTGAAGTGCCCATGTGGCAAAGTATATGTCGGGAAAACAGAGAGAAAAATTAAGACACAAATCCATGAACATAAGTCCAATATCAGGACTCACAATCAAAAATCGTCAGTGGCGTCACATTTTTCAGAAGAACATCATAATATCTCACAATTACAATTTCTAATTCTGGAGACTATCAGCAAAAAAGAAGGTGTTGACAGCAACAAGTATTTACTCCAGAGAGAAAACAGTTGGATTTACTGATTGAACTCGTACAGACCACATGGTCTGAATGATCGGATTGAATTTGCGTGTTATTTATAATGTGTGATATTTTGATTTCATACCGCCTCTGACATCTATGATTTGCCTTGGCTCTGTCTCGATATTTGCTGCTTTTTTATGTTGTCGTATAAATAGGGTATTTATTGTTCATGTATATTTCACATCACTGATTGTACATATTTTTTGACATTTCAGTCAATTCCATTTTTTTTTCTAACTTTTACATCAACTAGTTCTGTTTACTTTAGTATTTTTTCACGTTAAAAAACAACATCATGATGACAGTCTTTTCTTTAGCTCCATTTGATCACGTGATCGGTGGCGACGTCCAATCGCAACGTCGCACACACCATTACCAGGAAGTTATGAACCGGGTATGGAAATAGTTCACAACACGCGAACTTCGGAGGTGAGAGGGACAAGAATAAAGGGACGCTACGCGTCTGACATGTAAGTGACTCGACCAGTGGCTTGTTTGCAAGTCGGAATTCACATTAGAGAAATTTGATTAAGATGTTATTTTCTTTGTTTAACAGCTTACATCTTCATACATTGTGGATACGCTACTCATTCGTTTTTTCAGTGCAGTGGAGGGATCTCCACATTGGCATGTAAGTGAGGAACGGATCAGTTATTCTTTCTTTTTTTCTACACAGGCGACTCTAATTCGCACCACTATGCACTTGGCACATTTGTTTTTTTACACACACTCACTGGGGTCACTATCACTATGCATGAACAACTTACCGTGAACGACCATCAAACTATGTTTATAAGATGTTTAAGGATATTCTTTTCTGATTTTATAGCGATGATCCCTGATGAAGGGCTACATGCCCGAAATGCATAGGAAATAAAGCAATGATGCCACATATAGATTATGTAATGGAAATAATTTCATGAATATTCAATGATGGAAAGAGAAACAAAATAAAGAATGAACAATTAAAAATCTTTATAAAGAGTGATTTACTTTTTCAAGAGGAATCCCTGGAACTGTACCAAGGAGACACGGGTGTGCATAAGGGGATGCAACTAATGCTCCATTAAAAGCACATAAACTCACGTTTGAACTGATGTCCAAGGCAAGAGGCGTTACTCTTATAGCACCCTTAATTTGTAAAACGAACACTAAAATATTTCATTTGAAGGATACCTAGGCTGTGCGCCAGTCTTCAAATTTTTTTTTAACTTCCTATTGAACCACCATGATGGTGGTTCTGTTCAATGGAGAGAGTTGTCCACAGGGACAGTGAACAACTCTAAATGAGGTAGAGGGCGGTCCCTCAGTATGCCAGCGGTATTGTGGTTTACCACCTAACGGAGTACCCTCTATCTGTCAAACTCTAAATCAATCGCAAAGCAAGACTTCTGTATAACAAAAATGGTAAATACACATGGAAAAATATTTTATTGTTTGTACTTGTTATACATTTAGCAGTGAAGATGCTTGTGTAATGCAATATTACTGTATCAGTGACAAGGTAAAACTGCATCGCAAAAAAAAGCCATGCTCCATTGCCACCAGCAAAATTCTGGTGGTAAATGAGTGGGTAAAATATTTCAAATCATGCGCTAACTGTGTTAATGTGCTTTATGATTACCTGCCAAAAACACCAAATTGCTGAGGCAAATTGCGGGAAGAAGTGATTTACCACACAATTTAGCAATTTGTTCAGTGGACCTGAGTTACGAAGCTACATTTATTTAGTGTTTTGTATAGCGCAAACAAGACCCAGAAATGAGTTTCGGGGCACAACAGTTATTGAGACCAGGGCAAGTTCAGGCTGAGTAGGCAGACATGTGTCTGAGCAGAGCATTGTGTGTAGAGTGCTTAGTACATATGACCTGGGGATCAGTTGTGACATGGCTGACAAGTGAGTATGGACAAACAACACTGGTGCCTCTTGTTCAGAGTTAGAGGTACAGAGACTCATGGTGGTTTTGTGTTCATTTCTCTCATACCCCACACATGAACAATGGCTAACTGCATGTGACGTTAACATCAGAAGTCACATGGCTGACAAGTGACTATGGACAAACAGCACTGGGGCCTCTTGCTCAGAGTTAGAGGTACAGGGCTGCATGATAGTTGTAGTAGTTTTAATGTGGACTTGCCAACATTACCAAAACTGGTTTATGTTACATACCTATTTGAAAAATGTAGTTGTGCTGGGTCAACTGATGTTTACACATATTATGGGTCATGGGATGGTGATTTGATAGTAATGCACTTACAGACTGCGTTCCCACATGTGGGATTTAATGGAGATTTATACATGTGATCTTATGTGCTGGGCTACTAATTGTAACTGACAATCACACATCTCTAATGCTATGGTTACTGCATATTGTAAAAATATATGGACAACAGTATAGCAAAAGCTGAGATGTGTGATAACTGAACATTGATATGTTGTGACATTTGGTGAGGTGTTACCTACCAAACTCCATTCCCCCATGTATTCCTGTAAGCTCTTGGAATGTAGGATGATGTGCACCTTCTCCTACCAAGGTGTGAGTTCTATGGGTGGGCCGGGGAGGACCACTGCCAGTCTTCATGGCCGCCAGGTGGTGCCTGGAGGTCAGTTTCTTAACCCTCGTCCTCAGGTTGTGCCACCTCTTCCTGATGTTCTCCTTTGTGCACAGGGTGGTACGTACAGCATTCACTTTCTTGACTATCCTGTTCCACATTTCATTCTTCCTACTGAGAGGAGTGTGTTGGACTTGAGCTCCAACAATTGTGGCTCTACTCTAATGATTTCATCCATCATGACTGACAACTGGGTGTCAGTGAAACGTGGATTTTTGGCAGGTGGCATGTTTATTAAATACAGTGAGAGACATTGAAGAAAATAGAAAATGGCTTTACACCAAGGAATGATGATGAGAATAGTGCAAAACACATGTGCACAGTGTGCTTGATGCGATTTTGTGAAAAAGGCTGCCTTCTCTCACCAACAGTATCGTCTGTCTTGCTGTGCTGCAGTGTAGTGACAAAGGATCAGGGTCTGGGATGGGGGTGTTTTATTTTTTTTTAATTTGTTTTTATTGCAGATGCATAAGCAAACAATGAATTATTTTGACCTTCACATCTCTGATCATCTTAAGTCACCGATCAACAATGAAACTGCACACAGCCATTCAGCCCACATCCCGGAGGCCGGGCGGCATTAGCTACCAATCTGTCAGAAATATCAAAGAAACCATCGCGCAGAGGCATCAGGTCAACAATACAATTAGGTATCTTCTTTTCTATAACTCCCACCCCCCCCCCCCCCAAATACAGTCAACCGATTAGAGAATCCCGTAGATAGCGAATAACAGCAATTCAGACGCGACTCAGCCACACTCAGTCATCCTTTGGAACGCCCCTCATTGGGATCTCCTGACAATCTACATTCAATTGATCTAATCACTTTGTTGGGAACATGTTCCTTGGGTATTCCTTACACTGGCCCTTACCTGAGTTTATCTTTTGCTAATGTCTCTCCTCTATCTGTACCGGCCCCCAACTAACCCTCCCCTTATCCCAGCCCCCTCAACTGCCGCTGATGTGGGCCATATCCATATATACACAATCAACTCCGTTGCGACCTGAGGGATCCACACATACTTGTCTCTACGTCCCATGGAACCTCCTGTATTGGCCATCTCCTAATCCTCGTCTTCAATTAAATAGTCCTTTAGGGCCTGCACTATTGCCTCCCAGGCCCTCGCCATTTCTAAGCCCTTCACATTCGCTGTGCGAGTAGCCTGTCGAAGTCTGACCACACTTTCACTCCGTGCCCATTTCTGCAATTCGTTCGTCCATTGCCTAATTGATGGGCCCTCTTTCGATTTCCAATGCCAAGTAATTTCTCTCTGGGCCAAAATAAGGCCCAAATCGATGAATTTGCTTGTGATCTTTGTCTTGGCCGTGTGAGGGAACCAGAGCAACAGACATGTCGCCATGTCGTACTCCACCTGTCTATCAGTGACTGCGTTAAGGAGTTCTCCCACCTCTGACCAATACAACCCCAGTTTCGGGCAATCCCACAATATGTGGTCTAATTCCACATCAGGTGTCAGGCATCTAGGGCATGCTGCCTCTTGCACCCGGAAATACCTCCGGATCTGGAGGTAGGCTCTGTGTATTACAAAGAAATGCACCTGCTGAAACCGTTTACAAAAAGGGGTGGTGAGGGACAGAGTCTCTGAATTAAGCAGAAAGCTCTCACCCAGTCAAAAGATCAGGGCTAGATCCAACACCGTTTTTTAGCTCACTGCACCATCCCAGTTTCAAAACCCGGCTGTATGCAAATTAGTCTGTTTCTGTCCCAGTGCATGATGGGAACAGGACAAACCAAACTACAGAAGCCAATTCTTACACTGGGAAGGAAACAAGCTCCCGGGGACCGGTTTCTGGCATTACAGCCGTCTTCGGCCCGGTTTGCTTGAATCCTGATGGTGCAATGAGCAAGGGTCTCACATCTGAGAATACCCTTCCACGCTTAGGGTGGACAAAAATATTTACAAAAAGGGGTGGTGAGGGACAGAGTCTCTGAATTAAGCAGAAAGCTCTCACCCAGTCAAAAGATCAGGGCTAGATCCAACACCGTTTTTTAGCTCACTGCACCATCCCAGTTTCAGAACCCGGCTGTATGCAAATTAGTCTGTTTCTGTCCCAGTGCATGATGGGAACAGGACAAACCAAACTACAGAAGCCAATTCTTACACTGGGAAGGAAAAAAGCTCCCGGGGACCGGTTTCTGGCATTACAGCCGTCTTCGGCCCGGTTTGCTTGAATCCTGATGGTGCAATGAGCAAGGGTCTCACATCTGAGAATACCCTTCCACGCTTAGGGTGGACAAAAATATTTACAAAAAGGGGTGGTGAGTGAAACCGGGCATTTCTGCACCCCTTCCAAACTCTCCTCAAGATGTGGCCCCAAGTCGTGTCCGGTATGGGTTTCCCTATACTTTCCTCCCATTTTTCCTTTAAGGCTGTGAGCGGGCCCAGCCCTTCATGTAGCATTCTAGATTGGAGGCAGGTGACCGCTTTGAATGTACCCGCCGCCATTACAACATACTGGCGGGCAATGGTTGTGCAGGGTTCCGATAACTCAGCTTTCCAATGTTTCTGTATCGCCGCCGTCACTGCCGTGTGCAACAGGAAACTCCCATCAGGGAGCCCAAATTGGTCCTGGAGTACTCTGAAGGGCACTGACACCCCATCAACATATAGGTCACCCACCATTTGAAGGCCCAAGTCCTCCCAGTCCAGTAATGGAGACCAATCTCCTCCATGCGGCAACGCCGTCAGCATCCCCAAAGGGATCTACGGTGCATATGGGCGCGTCGCCCCCGCTCTTTTCAAGCTTCTATGCCAGCAGAGCCGCAGAGTCTTCTCCTCCATGGTCAGATCTCGCAACTCCAGCCTCTGTTGCATGATAATATATGATAGGATATGTCTCTGAATCCCTGTCCCTCTGTCTTGGTCCGGGCCCCTGAATTCTTTTGCGACATTCTGTGTTAGAATCTGTAGCTGTGCTGCCAAATAATATAATTCGAAATCAGGAACCGCCATTCCCCCCTCAATCTTAGGTCTCATCATCGGATTCAGTGCAACTCTGCGCCTCCCATGCCCCCATAGGAAGTCAGTCGTCAATATCCGCAATTCTTTAAAAACCCGTTGAGGGATCCAAACCGGCAGCGTGCGAAAATAGTAGAGCAATCGTGGCAAAGCCACCATCTTAAGCAGTGCTACCGTGCCCTGCACCGAGAGGGGGAGAGATGCCTAGAAGGTCATACATCCCTTCAGGGCCCTAATACAACATCCTATGTTTCCCTCCAGCATGTCGTTGGCCTCATGATATATGCGGACCCCTAGGTAGGTGAAGCACGACCCTTCCCAAATGACATTCTCTGTCAGGTGCGGACGGGGTGTATTCGCTCGCAACGGAAAGATGCATGTCTTGCTCCAGTTGACCCTAGAGCCTGATAGTCTCCCAAAACACAACAGCATTGTAACTGCTCCCTCTAGCGCCGTCACTGAGTCCTCCAAGAACAGCAACAGATCGTCCGCATATAATGAAATATAATGCGAGGTCCTGCCGCTCACAATCCCACCGTACGCTACACCCGACCGCGCCTGTGCCGCCGGGGGTTCTATTGCCAGCGGGAACAATAAAGGAGAGACCGAGCATCCCTACCTCGTCCCTCTGCGCACCGGATATTCAGAGGATATCACAGACCCCAATCTCACCCTGGCCGTCGCGGAAGAGTAGAGAACCCTCGTCCAGCGTCTGAATTGTTCCCCTAAACCGAACTTCTCTAGTACCCGGTCAAGGTACTCCCATTTCAGGCTATCAAAAGCTTTTTTGATATCCACGGACAACACCGCCGGCATCTGACCTGGACCCAGTTGGCTCCCCAGCACCCGAACAAGGCGACGGATGTTAGTCGAGGTGTTCCTAGTGGGAATGAACCCGGCTTGATCAGTATGGATCAGTGCGGTCATGTGTAACAACAGTCTGGTGGCCCGAATGCGACTCAGAATTTTATAGTCCACAGTGAACATGGACAGTGGCCTATATGAGGTCACATCATTACCTTCCCTTACGGGCTTCAACAACGGAACTACCAATGCCTCTCTCATCGATTGAGGCAAGTGCCCCATCTCCAAGGCTTCTGAATAGACCTCCAGCAACCTGGGTGCCAAAACATCAATGTATTTCGCATAAAATTCAACCGGTAGGCCATCAACTCCCGCCGTCTTGTTCCTAGCCATCTGCTTGATAGCCACTCCAATCTCTGGCACCGTTATGTCGCGGCCCAAATCCTCCGCACTGTCCTCATCTAACACCGGAAGTTGGACGGCCGCCAGATAGTCCTCTATGTCAGAAGCCTCAGCGTCCAGTTGGCTCCGATACAGAGTTGTATAGTAATTCAAGAAGCGTGATAGGACTGCTGTTTGAGAAGAGGCCGTTTCTCCCGTTACCTCCCGTATGCTCATAATTGGGCTCCCTCTGGGTTCTGGATTCACTAGTCTCGCCAACAACGTGCCTACCTTATCCCCTTCCGCATGTACTTTAGTAGTGTATTACATATAGTCATAGCTCCGCAGTCTTTCTGTTTCTGCCGCAACTAGTTCCTTCGCTTCCTGTAACCGAGCGTGTAGTGCCGGTCGCTCTGGTCTCTGCTGTTCCAGGTCTCTCAATGCCCCCTCCGCTCTTCCCACATCAGCCAGGACCGTTGATCGTTCGCCCGAGAACCTACCCATGCATTGGCCCCTCACAACTACCTTGAATGCATCCCATTCCACTGATCTGTTAGGAGCCGTTCCCCCGTTCTCGCCAAAGTAATGTTCGATACCCTCGCGGATGGTATCGCTGAAAACCCTGTCCTCCAATGTTTCGGGCTTAAGCCTCCACGTGGGGACCGCTGATTTCACTTGCTGCCACTGAACACAAGCCAACAGAGGATTATGGTTGGATATGGTCCTAGCCAAATATTCTGTATGCGTTGCCATGGCAGCTATCGAACCACTACATAGTATGGTATCTATTCACACATGCAATTCGTGTATTGCCGAAAAAAAGGAGCAGTCCCTAAGGTCAGGGTGGTGCCCCCTCCATACATCAATGAGGTCCGATCTCTCCTGCCAATCCGTCCTATGCTTAGCAAGCCTGCGCACTGGGGAGTCAGTCAATGGTGGGTGCAATCTGTCCAACAATACGTCAGTAATTGAATTGAAGTCCCCCCCTCCCCCAGTGTCACCGGTCCTACCAAAAAGTGTGCCAAGGAACCAGAGAGTCCATCCAAAAAGCGGGCTTGGTCTATATTTGGAGCATAAACACTACACAAAACCACATCACGGCCAAACAACCTCCCCTGCACTGCCACAAATCTACCTTCAGGGTCCACAAT
Organism: Lissotriton vulgaris; assembly: GCF_964263255.1. Lineage (NCBI taxonomy): Eukaryota > Metazoa > Chordata > Amphibia > Caudata > Salamandridae > Lissotriton > Lissotriton vulgaris. The sequence continues at coordinate 224,173,886 of NC_141693.1, read as the reverse complement.
ATGGTTCGTGGCCTGGAAAGGGACTTCCGCCCTCACCCAGATCAACACCCCTCTGGCAAATGCTGAATAGGTCGTGCCGAACACCTGGCCACGCCATTGCCTTTGCAGGGCATTGCATTCCTGTTTGGTGAGATATGTCTCCTGCAGCAGCGCTATCTGAATCCCACGTCTCACCAAATACGCATGCACCTTATAACGCCGTGACATGGTTTGGAGGCCACGGACGTTCCATGTGAGACATTTCAGATTAGGTAACGTCCCCATTGTAATCATCCCTCATCCGTCCCAACTGCACATCACGATCGCCCACATCATTGCAGCCCAACTCCACATACAAAACTCCAGTGAAACTCCCTTATCCCTCCCCCCCAGAACAGGACCCAATAACACATTATCAGCCCCCATCCAAACTTCCACTTCAACACACACAGTTCTATTCTGTAGTCGCCACTACAGATAGCCTTAAGGGCAATAGGAGGGTGGTTCAGGTCCAACAGGAGGCAGGTCACGCCACCACCCCGAGCCCAGGACCCCATATAATAGTCCGCCGCAGTACCTGCAGTCCTTTCGTTTATCGGTCACAACAGTCTCACCAGGGGCCAGCCATCAGTAGTCCATTTCTGGAGGCGTCACTCGTTGAAGATCCCATCCGCCGTTTGGGGGGTGACCAACGGACCGTGTGCACTGTCCGCTTCTGAGAGGTACGCACCAGACTTCCCCCCCCATTCTCAGATTCTGAGCCCATCGACTGCCCTTCCTGTTGTGATCCTGTTATCACTGCTGTCGCCGCCAGAGCCCCTCGTTTGTCTGCTGCCATTTGGGTGCCCTACAGCGTCTTCTGGATTTTGTCACGTTTGCGGATACATTGCGATTTGCGTACCTGGGTAGGTTTCTGCTTTCCGCGTTCCCCCCTACCTCTGCAGTCCGTGCCAGCCCTGTACGATTCAAGCCAAGTCCATGCTTCTTCAGGAGTTTGGAAGAAGTGTGTCGACCCATCCAGGATCACTCGTAACTTAGCTGGGAAGAGCAGAGAATATTGTATCCCTTCATCTCTTAGTTCCTTTTTCACAGATAAATAAGAGGCCCTGGGTTTTTGAACTTCCTGAGTGTATTCCGGAAAGATCGTAACCGCACTGTTCGCCACCTGGAAAGGGCCTGCCGAACGTGCCCGCTGTATCAGCAAATCCCTGTCTTTAAAGTGCAGAACCTTGACCACCACCGGTCGAGGCGGGCAACCCGGTAGGGGTGGCCGGACTGGAACCCTATGTGCCCTTTCAAGGGAGAAGAAGTGGGATAGGCCTTCCAGGGCGACAACCGTCTTGAACCAGTTCTCCATGTAAGCGACCGCGTCATCCCCCTCTGTATTTTCGGGCAGACCAACTACCCGTACATTGTTTCTCCGATTGCAACTTTCAGAATCCTCCGCCCTCTTTTCCAGTGTCGCTAAGCGATCCAGCACATCATTCAACTTATGTTGCGCTGTCACCACCGCAGGCTTGAGATCCTGGAGCAGTAGCTCATTTTCCTTCACCCTGTCCACCAGCTTGGAGTGATCTGCTCTCAGGAGACCCAATCCTATTGCGACCTGTGCAATATCCTGAAGTAAGGACTCCTTGGTCGCCGTTATGGCTTCTAGTATTCCATCTAGGCGTTTGTTCAGTCTTTGTTCCTGCGCCGTTCCCGCCGGTCATTCTGACAACTGCGATCTTCTTCCAGCTCCTTCGCCTTTTCCTGCCCCGATTTCAGCTTCATCTCTCGGCCGTTCGTGACCATCCCGGTCACCAAAGCCACCGCCTCCGCCACGAGTGTTGTAACTCGTCCTTCAGTTATGCAGCGTCAGGTCGGCACCTTCTCAGCCAGCTCTCCTCAACGGCCTTGTCTTCCCCTCTGCCCGCCTGCACCTCTCCAGGTTCCTGATCCGCCCGTAAAGCTCAGCTGCTCTCGCCACTCTAACCTCCGCCGGGCAATCTCTCTTCAGGTATTCAGGGTATATGTGGATCAGACCCCGCTCTTTCCGTGCAGCCTGCCCTCCTGTGCTAACACTGTTCACTTCGCAACAGCGCTATATCCCGCCAATGGGGCCCGGCTGTAGAATGACACGGCACTCCTCCATCCAGGTAGGTCCAATCCGAACCCCAACACTCGCGTCTCAGAGGGCAGCTCACCTCCGCAAGCCTCGTGGTCTGGTGGATAGTTTATCCTCCTTGGTACTTCTCCATCTCTCTTACATAGGGGGTTAGCAGTGCTTGAACGCTCCCCCAGCCGAAGTTCCTCCCCGACATGCAACTGACACCCCCCGGGGGGGTAATCGATGTACGGTAGGGACCTAGCTCAGCGTCGCTTCCTGAGTTTGTGCAATTATCCCAGGTAGGGGATGACCATATTGTCCGTGGTCACCGGGTCAAAATCAATGCCTGCTAATGCCAAGGGATCAACCAAGCACGGCTCTGTGATGCCGCTTCCTCGTTGCCTTTTCCCCTCTCGCTGCAGGTCCCACAGCCGCTCTTCCTCCAGATCTGCTCGCGCCACGCCGCAGACCCGCCCCTCATCTACACTTCACAAGATCGGGTGCAGGCCTCCGGTGTTTCCTGCAGCCCGTCACTCCCCGCAGGGTCGCAAAGTCCCGCCGATGTCTCGTCCGAAAGCCCGCCTCCTGCTCCTAGTCCCGGAGCTGCGGTGGCAGGCGATCGCTCCTCCGGACCTCTACGGAGGCGGCACTCCACTTTGTTTCAGCGCCGCACTAGCCAGCGGCCGACTCCTCTGCCCCATTGATCGTCCTGGGCAGCACACGGGACCCGGGTCCTCCATCCGGCAGCCGCCATCTTAAGGTGGCGATGTCGTATCAGCGCTCGCTGTTCCCCGGCGCCGCGACGTTCCTGTCTTCCCTCAGTCCCTCCGCTCGACTCTCCGATAGGGTGGCCCCCTCTCAGCGCGCCCTCTGTGCTTCCGCTCGTGCAATTCTTCTCCCTATCACAGCGCCTCTCCTCTCTGCTCGTTCTCCTCGGCTCGGGGCCGCCGCCATCTTGCTCCCGGCTCTCGGCTCCCTTAAATCTTCGATCGGCTTTCCACTTGCCGCCGGGTCCTCCGCTTCCCCGAAAGTGAGCATAGCAGCTGCTCCCGGTGCTCAGCACGATTTGCCTGCACTTTCAGCGGCTCTCAGGAGTAATACACAGGATAAATTGCGGGGTCGGGTGCGGAGCTACAGGCTCAAACCGCCATCCCCGTCAGCGCCCAAGCCACGCCCCTCATGGGGGTGTTTTATAGTGTGATTTGTAGGTGTATCCGCTTTGCCAATGGGCATCAGCTGTGTAGATTTGTTTCTTCAACCAGCGGGCACTGTGGTGGTGCTTCGCGGCAACAATAGCGCGATGGTCTAGCACCGCAGTGAAACCACCAACAAGGGGCCGCCAGCACAACGGTTTTCTCGTAAATTGCTTGAAGGTGGTACCACAGAACTGATGGCATCAGAATACCTATCGGAAACCTTTCCGACCGCATTGGCCCATACAGAAAACACTCCGACTGCTGCAGTCGGAGGTTCGTTCGGCCTGCATGCCTAGTAATACGGTGGCAGAAATGTCATAGTCTCAGTGTTCAGAACAGGACCGTAACCACAGCGGTCGGACGGTCGGTCTGACTGACATTGTAATGAGACCCTTACTTACTTTTGTTCAATTATGGTACTTGCTTCCCAATTTTAAGACAGTGTGTGATTTGTGCTGCAGGTGCTTTAACCCACTGTACTACTCTAATATTAATTGATACTCACTTTATCCTATTATTAGTCTCTGTGTTCCCTAGCCTCTCATTTGAGGCACAATCCGTTAATTTTCTGGATGTACCACAATGGTGAGAAGAGTTTAGTGAGGGGGTCAATTAATACCCAGAAAGTTAAAATAGTCAAAGCACTAGTAAAGCTAAGGCAACCATACTCATTTTAAATAATTACATGGATCAGTAGCCAGTAGAGGTTTCGATAGAAGCACTTGTCCTAGATGCTGAAGGCCCAAAGCACAGAGCAAATTATGTGCTATTCCACAGCATATTCTCTACAATTCAACAGGTTTGTCTGAAAATAAAGACCTTACTCTCCTCCAAATTAAACTAAATTGGTGGTGTAGTTGTCTCTCTTGATCTAGCTGCTCAAAGACGCCATTTAAATGGAAAATGTTTTGTCTGTAAATGGTAGCACCCTACAATACCATGCTACATGCATATAGGTTGGAGAATCTCCACGAGAGCGTAGCGCCATACACTAGGTACTCCCTCACCATTTTTCTTTCACGCAAGTGTGGCTCATTGGCTGTACTTGTTCTTTATGTGACACGTGGATTTTTCACGATCCTTATGACTTTTGGATTGTAACATTGATGACCAGCAACCCCCACTGTGAAAAGAGTACCAGCATCACTGTGCATCATAAATAGAACAATGCGGCACAAAGTGAGTATGGAGAACAATTGGATAAAATGGACTTCTTTATGCACTAAAACTGAGCAGACTATCAGGATACCTATGATTCCATAATGATACCAGGGCTGGACTTGGAAACCAAAGGAAGCCCTGGCAAAAATTATGAAACCTGCCTCACAACCTTCAGCTCCTTGTGCAATTTTTCTCTTTCCATCTCTCAACTCTTTCTCCCCTCCCTCACTCTTGTCTCCCTCTCTGATCACTTTCTCTCTTCCTTCTCACCTCCTTTTCTTTCTCGTTCGCAAGCCTTCCTGTGTCTGCTGCATTTAACCTCTGGGAGCTGGGGAAAGTGACAGAGGCACCGGTAGCGAGCGGCCCTGGGTTCTCAAACCTGGCATCCAAGGGCTCCAGTACACAGGGTGAAAGAAAAGGCTTACCCAGGCCTGAATGATACCCAGGCATGTCAGAGTTTTTTGTGGCACCAGAGCCAAATACATCTGCAGTGCTTTTCTTTGGTTTCTGAACGAAAGAGCAACCTATAATCAAGAAAAGTTGCATGTTGGGGAAAGAGAATTGACTATTTGGCACCACAACCCAATGGCGGTGTTCCATTAGCGGCATCATGAAGGGAAAGGCCAGGTCTGCTTTTTTATTATTACAAAATATATGTATTGCAGCCGAAACGTGGGCTCTCCAGAAGTGGTAACAGAGACTGTGCTTGCATGCAGTGGGTACGGAGTGGCAGCGGGGACCTTTTCATCAAAGAGGCCTTCCTTACGTGGACCGACCCACTCTGCACCCATGTAAAATATCCTGGCATGTCCAGGGGCCTAACAATTGTGTAATGGGAAGTGCCTTTTGTTTTCCACTCCTGAGAAGATTGAGATTTTGCCTCCAATTCCATCTTAATGTGGGGAAATATCTGGGCTCGGAGTGATTACCTGCTCTTTGGTGGGCACCAGAGCAAGAAAGCTTAGCCTTCTACACCAGGAAAATGCTGCATGGAAGACTGAAGCTTACCCAAAAACCATACCTGACAATAAAACCACGACCTAGCATCGCTCTTTAGCAACAATAAACCCAGCACGCTCCAGGGAACTCCAGCACCCAAGAGCTGCACAGCTGGAGTGAGTAGCAGCGGGTGGACGATCCCAGGACCGACATTGCCTTCCTCATCAGCCTCTCAGAACTCTTGTTTTGTCATCATGCTAGGGTCACGTTCAAGGGCGGCCTTCTTCTGACACTCTCCTTCCCTGTAGTGGATTGTTTGACTCCCCCTCCAAGGAGTGCCAGCGCATGTATCATTCTGCAGACTGTTATTCCTCTATGTACCCATATCAGAAAGCGCTTTGAGGCCACCGTAAGACGGCTGGCAGTGTTTTACAAAATCTCTGACTTAATAAATAGATACATTCATTTCCCCTGTACCATACAACTAACTGGGGATTGCCACAAAGCTTTAAATCGGCAATGATCCTCTCAAGCAGGTCTGTAGTTGTGAGACTGTGGCGCACAACAGATGTGCCTCTTGCCAACAGATTCGCGGCACGAAGAAGCAAAAGTGTGCAGGTGCGTTGCATGGGGCACATCTGCCAGATTCTTCATGCTTTCTTCCCTTTAGCACACTCCGCGTTCCGTCTGAGGATACGAGTGAAGTAGAATGTTGATAGTTGGAGGCTGACAGTACAGGAGTATGGTTACCCAGGTCGTTGTCTACAACAATTCTGGAATCAATGTGCCACTACAAAGTGTCTAAGTGGAATAGCTCCTTTCCTGGAACATTGTGGTCCCACTGATGCCTTGAGAACAATGTCCTTTCAGTCAATGGAGGTAATATGAATTGCCTCAACATGCACCCCCTCAAACCTGTCCAAAGGTCAAGGGCTCCACCTGATGCTGTCTTATGGGTCCAAGCATGTCAACAGGCTCCGAGCAGTAATCAGCAAGCACCCCAAATGTGAAAGAACTGCAGGTTGCTTTGAAATCTTGATGACCACCAGAGTGGTCTAGGTGGGTTTCCAAGTTGAGTGATTTCTGTGCTCATGGTTTTTTGGCCTACAAGGTCCCACCCCCAACTCTGGCTCAACCAAGAGACTATTTTAAGAACTTTTTGAGATTTTCATAACAAAAGATGCCTTTCTTCTAGTCTTTGTTTTGGTCTTTTGCTTTATTTCTTGTCTATCTAATTAGACCAGGCACCACTAATTGTTCCCGCCTCTGTTTTTAGCCAACATTTCTATTTAGAAAAGCATAATTTCAAATTTCCGATATTCCACCTTCCAAACTGAACTGTGTCTTCAGTCAGACCACCCTGCAGAAGGGAAGCCCTGTGCTCACCTAGGCTACCAGGGCCACTTGAGTCTCCTCTGAGAAATTCTGGCGCCTATTAGGATGGCTGACGGACCTGCATCCGTCCGCCACCCCTGAGGTGGAGGGATCGTCCGCAGGGGCAGCGGCGGTCCCTCCGGTGGAATTGGGATGTGACCGCCACCCTGGCGGTCACATCCCGCATATTTAACATTGCGGCGGGTGCTGCTTTAAGCAGCACCTGCCGCAAAGTTAAATATGCATGCTGTGCATATGCATGCACAAAGCGGAAGGCACCGCGCGGTGCCTGCTGCATTGTGCATGCAATTGCCATGTGCACCCCCCACCACCCCTTCACCCTGGGGGCCCGCAACAGGCCCCCAAAGAAAAGACCGTATGCCTTTCCGTGGCGGCATTGCCACCACGGAAAGGCATGTCCTGAAGCACATCCTAATATGGCTGGTGGTGTCTGATAGACACCGCCACCATATTAGAGCTTTTCAGCCACGGTCGGAAGCCGACCACGGCGGAAAAGCGGCAGACGGTCTTCCCATCCCCCGATGCCCCCCCAGCCATCCTAAAGTGGCGGGGGGTCTTTTCATTCACCGCAGCGGTGAATCCGCATCCTCCGGGCCGGCGGTGGCTTCCGCCGGCCCGGAGTATGCGGATTTACCGCAATCCTAATCGAGCCCTCTGTTTCCAAAGGCAGGCTAATCAAAGAACTCCTTTGTGCATGAGACCTGGTCCTGCACGGCCTGACCATCGCCCTCATGTTCTACGCTCTTAGACGAGGAAGATTATCATACAGCAGGATAGGGAAACAGATGTAGTTCAAGAATGGTGCAGACCTCTCAACAGCTTGTACACCTGGGGTAGAGTCAGTCGTATGTTAGAAACATTTGAAATGTGACTGATTCTGTACAAGTCCTTTTGGGCATATCTGAAATTTCCAGATTTACAGACAACATGCGGTAGAGAACAGAGTGATCATTGTTATGAAGAATCGAAACCGCTTTAAAAGTTGAGTCAGATATTTTTTTTAATTAAAAGTGATTTTCTGCCTACAGTATAAACTTTAGATGCCCCTTTCGTTAGCCCTATCAAGGGTAAGTCTGACCTACTATAACTTCAAACAAACTTGGCATTGACTGGCCAGTTACCATTATATATTCCCCAAAATCTGCTTTCTTTGAAAGACATTTTGATCTTTGCTCGGAAGGGGGGGGGGGGGATGAAGGGCTCATTGTGTCTAACCATAATGCTGACACATATGGACTCAGAGGACAGGGAAAGTGAGCTGGCTATTGTACAGCCTAAATAAATATTTGGCCGAATCAAAGGAGGTTCGTTCCTTTCTTCTTGCCGCAGAAAGAGCGCGCCCTGGACAGCGTAAACAAAGGCGCTTTTATGCTGATTAACAATGCCTGTGATAATATTCCATGCCACACTGGGGGATTAGGGGAGCTCTTTCATGAACTAAACACTGTCGCCTTGCCCCAATTACAAAGTGTTATTTTTTCTAATGCTGATCTCATGTCGGCCTCGCCATGTGCAGTCCCTCCGCACATGTCTGCCTTGGCCTTGTGTCCATGGGCCTGTTTGTGGGAGGGACAAAAGCGTGCGTGACTTGTCGCACCCTGTCTGGGACACCCTGTATGCTTCAAAACCGTGCTTGAGAGGTCAAAGAGTTAAAAAATTGACTCAATTTTGAGACTTCTTGTCCCAGTGCACCCAATATGGCACATATTGACAACTCCAAAAACACCGCATTACTTCACCGAACAATATGTAGAGACAATTCATTTAGGAGAGTGTGCTTTGTAAAATATTCACCAGCTCATATTCTCCAAAAAGGCGTGTAATCTTATGCAATCCCCTCCCTTACATGAACAGTAGCATAGCTTGGTTGGCTTAGTACCTGTTTGGTATATGTGCTGATCTCGGCGAATTAAATTTGCCCATAAATGATTTTGGTGAACTTTAGAATACAATTTGCCCCTCTTTGAAAGGGTAATTTATATAATTTCGACCAAAATATTTCATGTACTGAAAAAAATAACCAAGCTACAAAAACAAATCATGTATTGACAAAAATAATTTGCCAAATAAATTAATAATACATTATGAAAAAAATTGCCTCAAAAATTGTTTTGCAACAAAAGTAGTGGTTTAATAGTGGCCGTCTCACGCCAGCCAAAAAGACATGAGCACTTTAAACAGTGCATAGACAGCCCATCCTCCTCCCAGCTGCTGTCACTCAGCGTTGGCACCACCCCCTCCCTGACGCTCTGTTCAAGACGGGGGATGAAAAATAACGTGGTAAAATAAATGACCATGTTATTTTTTACGTCTGGGGTCTTGGGGGGATTTTAAGTGAGGCGACGCTCCAACGGAGGAGCAGCCCCTGATACTAGCACTCACTATTTGCAGGGCTTGAAAGCTGCAGGCATGTTGCTGTTTTCATCATACTGTGCTATCACATTTAGATGTACACAACATTAGGAATCCTCAGTGTGGGCAGCTCGTCAATTGTGCAACCTGAACAACTTACTGCACTATCGCAATAACAGTACCAGTTCTTTCTATTGTTCTCGGACTTCTTGCAGTTTCCACCCATGAATGCATTGCTCTTTTTTAAGGTGTATGTTTCTTCCAATCCTATCTCTATTCACGACCTTACCCATACTATCCGTGTTTCTTTCTGTGACTTTTATTTATGGTTACACTGCTTCCCCACTCATTATTGATCATCGGCTGTGATTTCAACATTGGGTTCAACCCCCCAGATCATAGCAAGCTGAAACCTACTTTATCTTTGGCTTCGCTTCATCTCCAGCAACTCTTCTGGAGCTATGCATCCAGCCAAACATACTCAAGGCTCTAGTTTCCCTGAAGATCAGTCATTCGATTGATGTCTTCAGCCTGCTCCACTCACGCAATGGTCCATGGCTCCAAAGACACTAATTTGTGCTCCTTCCATCAACACAAATTCACATCCTGTTGGCCACAAAATTCACCTCCTGTTGGCCACAAGCAAATGGAGGGGATGAACGAGCATTTAATGTCCACAGTGAAGCCGCTATTCTAAATTGCACATGCTGAAAGCTCTTTGGTTGGCCCAGACATGCCCCAGATTTGTTTAGAACACCATCAACACTCTGGGTCAGTTATACTGCCTGCCTTTCTTCTTACCAGTCCTATAGCTCAGTATAACATTGAGGGTGGGCGCAACTCACGTAATTCTGTGTGGCGTAATCACGCAGAATTATCTAAGAATTCCACAAGACTACTCTTCAGTTAGTAAATTAGTAGTAGTAATTAGAACATGGTAATTCTGTCTTAAGTATGACTTTTACAGTGTAAAAAAAATACGGGAAAGCATCTAAAATGGATGTGAGGATACATTTTGTACTAAGAAATTGCTCTAAACGCAACAGAACACAAATCGCAAGCAGCTGCTCATGCTTCATAAATGTGCTTTCCCTCCAAAATTCTCTCAAGTATGCAAGGAGGATTATCACATGAATATCAGTAATTCCACATCACAGAGTAACGCGGAATTACCGAAATGACTCCAATCACTGACAGAATCGAAAATTCAGCCCATCCCTATACAAAATGACAAAGTATCAGACCACTTTTGCACATGCAACAACCCTGAGACAACCAACATTGCAAGACTTTCAAAGATGCAGAAAAAGTGATCATTTCCTCCTGATCCAATCTCACACAAACGAGCATCATTTCAATAATTTCAATTCAATGACTACCATCAAGAGCACCAGGAGCTCAGCACTCGCGCTGTCCGAGAATCCTTTCCTTCTTCAGGAAATGTGGCAACGCACTGCTGTCATCATCTCCACAATAAATGTCCAGTGGGACAAACGTTTCACACTGGCCACTACTGATTAAGGAGAGTTATTATTCACATGCTGGGGAGGAAAAACTCCAATAAACTACTGTGGCCGACCACACAACAGTAGCCCTATCGCACAGTCTAGTCCAGCCACTGGTTTACCAGATCTCCGCAATACCAGTCCAAAAGTATGTGATCTGCTTGCTGCACCCACCACACCACCAATAGAGAGCTGAATGCCAGTGTTCCTCAGAAGTCTTCCCCTCCTCTGCCAATCCCCTTCTCCACGACCCTTTACCCAATTCCCCGAAGAATCACCAGTATATTGCAGCGCTGGATATAGTTTATGTACATGACCCTTGCTGTGCATATCTGTGTGACACAAATACAAGATAGGTCTTCTTGGGGGGAATTGTGAAATATTTACACAACATATAATATTATGGTATGTTATTTTATGTTATGTGTAATTTATAATGTGCACTATCACCAGGGCCTCTAGGTGAGAACAGAAAAAGCTTGGCAACAGCATCAAAAAGCATTGGCATCGCTAATAGTTCTCGACATAGAGACCTATTGATTCTGTCAGTTGTTTCTAGACCTTCTCTTCAGCATCCCCAATGCTGTACAGCATGGCTAAATCCTATGATGTGGCTGCCTTTTTCCTTGTGTTTACTTATCAAATAAAAAAAAATGTGCAAAAGCTTTTTTTCTCTTTTAAGTGTGGGTGGAGGGAGTAACTCAGTGGGTGTGGAAGGGAAACAGAGAGCGTGGTGTGGAGTAGCACTGGCTACAGAGAATGAGGGGCGCTGGTGGTGGTGGTTTAGCAATATGAAAGGGGAAGCAAGAAGGAGGGCAGGGTGGGTAAAAGAAAAATTTGCAAGATAGTAGCATGGAGTGGGTGGAGGGAAGCAAACAGGTAAAAAAGCAAAGGAGAAGGGGTGTAAGGACACAACAGTGAGCTGAGTATGAAGGGTGTGGGGAGACACACATGAATGACTGTGAGCAACAGGGCAAACATTTTGTAGACTTTGGAAATGCAATGAATGAATGGCATAGGCCTTCTGCTCTAACAATACAATGTTTGTCTTTCTGTTTCTCCTTGTTTAATTGAGAACGTTCTACCCACAGTGGACGTAATGTTCTAGTCCTTATGCCTTTGGCTATTCCAGTTGTGAAAGCTAACACTTTTATCAAGGGGGAGAATGTGTACTGGGGCAGGCAAACCAGGCACTGTTACAGAAATCAACCATCAATGTTCTCATGAATAGCACATTCAAATGGCTGTGGTAGTGTTTCATGGAAGAAGTGGGGACATCTTGTGTTAATCAGCAGGTGAAGCCTATCTTTTGGAAAGGTGTAAGAGATTAGTTCTGCTAGTTGTAATTTGGAACTCTAAATTGCATGTGATGCATACGAAATGATAATATATAGGGCTCCAAGTGTTGAATATGCACAAGCGTGCCCACTCCACCCATTAAACACTACCAAAGCCACATTGAATGTGCTAGTCGTGAGAACATATATGACTGAAATAAATGTGTGTATATTTCACAATGAAGATTGATGAATGATTGTGAGAATACTAAACAATGGCGGTCAGAATTTCAATAGGAAGAGCATTTTTTGTTTCACCAATAACTTTGACGCTGATTGACAAATTGGCATGAAGCTTTCCAAAACAAGTCCATCCACCTCACCAACTTCCTGGTAACTTTTAAGGTGATCCATTTAGTGTGGGCCAATAGAAAGGGTGGACCCAAATAATGTATTTCCTATGATAATTCCAATGGGAAACGTCTGTTGATACAGAAAAAATGGCTGAACTGAACTGAATTACACCAAATTAGGCAAAACGTGCAAAACTTTCCACAGAAAGCATGTGTTTTGTGATTTGGTGTACATCCATTCCAGGGGTTTTTGAGAAATGTGCATTTAAAGAGGTGCTTTGGTTAAGCATGAAGGGGTTTGCTCCCACAAGTGTCCGTCCATTGCATCGCTCCACAGAAAATATAAAAAATATAGGGCCTTGTGATTGACCAAGGAAGCTTTTTCTCCTGTTGGCCCTATTGGTCAGTGGGACTGGTCCCGCAGTAAGATATGACTGGGTAGCCACAACCTGCGTTGGTCATTATAGTATTCAGAGACCCAGTCCCCATAAACTGATTTAAAAACAAAGTAGCAAAGGGGGCACTTTCAGGCACTTGTGGGACAAACTTTTTTAAAAAAGTTGTTTTCATGCTGCGGGTACCATGGTATACCCTCCCATGAGGTATCGTGGTACTCCAGCATCACCCTCAAAATGCTTCGGTAGCTATCACATTACCATGGGGAGTAGGCTTAACTGACAGTACTGCTGCAGTATCGCATGGACCCAAACAATCTGAGAAAATAATAAATGAAATGTGGGTTGGAGTCTGCTGAAGTAGGTTATCTGTGAAAGCGTTGGGTACATGGCCTGACTGGAGGCCAGGTCCTGTGGCCAATCTCTCACTATGCATGGCATTCAGCTATGCAGAGTGGAGGATTGGCCGCTTGTAGGAAGCAAAACCTGGTCAGTGGATGCTGTTTGAGGCAGGAAGCTGACAGGGCCTCTAGACCCAGTAAAGATGGCTGTCCCTGGGGCCTTCCTTTGGACATTCTGAGGCAGATTTACAAGCCCCTTGCACCACTTTTGTGTCACTTTTAACATGGTAAAAGTGACGCAAAAGTGGCACAAGGGGCTTGTAAATCTGCCCCTCTATGTTTGTTCAGGCTAATCAGAATACTGTTATGCAAGCACCTGTGCAATGCTGCAGTGTGGTTTGCCCCATGAACTTTGGGGGGCGGTCAATGAATCATGTTCACTGAAACAATATAAAGACAATGTTGGGATAACCACAAGATCTTCCTACCAAACTGTATACATTGAAAGAAAGAAATCATGACTTAGCTGCATTAGAACTCTGGTAGCAGTACTTTTCACTGTAGCACTTGTTATAGTGGTATTGTAGTGCATTTGACTTCCATACTTCTCGCAAGGTCTAAAGCACTTTCCAGGTGGTCTATTTACATTATTCACAGACGCTTCATGCAACTGGAAAGGCCATAAATCCTTAAAATTTGCATTGGGCCCCAGGTGGTCCTAGGAGTTGAAGGTTGAAATGGTGATGTTTGTAGTTTGGGCAATATGAGACACAAAGGGTGAGTTGCATGAGGTTTGAAAAAACATAGTTGAAGTGTGGTGCGCCTTATATCACTACATACGCACATAGGGTGTCGCGGAGAGTGTGAGAATAAATACCGCCTTGCATGCACACATTAATTCGGATGGAACCACCAAGCACTGACTAATTGGTATCTACGATAGACGATCACCCTGTTGGAGACATATTTACGTTTGAATACGTTTTTATTGGTTTCTCAGTAGGATTACAAAATAATGGCTTGCAATTGCCCTTGATTTTAACAAGCACAGTGACTTGAATTTGTTGAGCACACTTCACTTGTTGTTTACACCACAATATAAACATGCAATTTTATCAATGTATAACAATTTTATTCCTGTTTTTTGGAAATATTTTAACACAAAAAAATCATTTACCAATGTGCATTACATTGCCATTGTATCGATGATTAAATCATTAAATCATTGGTTTTCTTCATATACATGTACTAAAACACAACATTTCTTTCACAAAATCATATTCTGTTCATTGTTGGCACCCAATGCATTTCAGAACCAATAACAGTTCCTTCTTCAGGTGATAGTCTTCCTCTGGGTCTCGAATGTCTCAAAATCTGTATGCCTGTGTTGAGAACTCAACAACCATTTTCAAAAACCGAAATCTCGTTGTTTTGCCCCTAGGATGTAATATCTTAGACCCATGCTGATGTGCGCCTCTGCCCAACTTCTGTGTTTTTGCGTGTTTGCATGAGGTTTGAAAAAACATAGTTGGATTGTGGTGCGCCTTATATCACTACATACGCACATAGGGTGTCGCGGAGAGTGTGAGAATAAATACTGCCTTGCATGCACACATTAATTCGGATGGAACCACCAAGTACTGGCTTGTTGGTATCTACGACAGACGATCACCCTTTTGGAGACAGATTTACGTTTGAATACATTTTTATTGGTTTTCCCAGTAGGATTACAAAATAATGGCTTTCAATTGCCATTAACATACACCAACCTCTCCCAACACCCTACACCCAGAAATCTACCCCCCCACCCTAAAAATCCCTTCCCTGGACCTCACCCACAGTAGCTCCACCACATGTTTAATATTTCCAAAGACCACAGAATAGCCCTGTCTCAGCTGATGTGGATCGGCATCCTGGCTCCAGAAGTACATAATAATCATACATTTTTGAATGTTCTAGGATTTCTAAGGCTTGCAGTCTCTTGGGCCTGTAAGTTCTTTAAAATCTGTTTGGAAGTACTGCAGCAGTGTTCCCCACTGTTTAGCGAAGGCTTTTTCATCTCCCCACTCACCCCCTTATCAAACTATTCCATCCCCAACAGCCACCACAATTAATCAATCCATTTTATTTCTGTCAGCATTATCCCTTCACACCATAGTGCTGGAATTGTTTGCTTGGCAACCAAAATTAGTAGGGTTATAAGCAGTCCTTGCTTGCCATCACCCGGGGGGTCTAGTAACATAACCTCTGGGCAGCGAGTGAGCTCCGAACCCATTATCTGTTGTATCACCAGTGGTATCCCATCCCATCCCAGAATGTCGGGGTCTTTGGGCAAGACCAAATAATGGATGTATGACATTACAACGCATGCTTTTACCACGCATGCCTTTACAACGCGGTTTTTACAACAAAAACCTTTACAACGCATAGCGTTTTGGGGTGCTGGATAGTGAATAGTGTAATTTACTATTCCAACTCCAGTCCCCGTGGACACTAGGGAAGGTGTTGGATAGTAAATTAAACGTATTCCCTATCCTAGAGCGCCCCCCAGCGCAATGCGTTGTAATGGTTTGCGTTGTAAAAGTTGCGTCGAAAAGGCACTGTGTGGTAAAAGTTGCGTTGTAAAGGATGTTTCCCCCAAATAATGTGTGTTAGGGACCCCCTCCTCTCCAGATCCCCTTCAGCAGTCAGCACTGCACTCAATGCTCTTTTGAGTCAAACGCAGTGGTGTATAATGCCTTCTAAACTGGAGTTTGAGCATTATTTCCGTCCCTTCCGTAAGGGTGGTCCTTGTGTTCGCCCTCTGAAGGATCTCCTGCCATTGGCCAGCATCAAGGGTGATATATAGTTCTCTTTCTCATGCTCTCTAGAAGGGGAGCTTGCCTGTATCTAGATGTGTATTCAGCATTGGGTAGATTCTAGAAACCGCATGCCCATCATTGGGATCTGTGATCAGGTAGTTCTGGAAAGGTGTCTCCCTGTTTAACTGCTGGGTGAAGGAGCCAGTGGGGAAGTTATCAATTTCAGTATCGCATTATTCCTTCTCCTGATTAAAAGGATTGATCTGTCCCTTGTCAAACATGTTTACATCTGCCCTATGCTGCCTGAGAATATAGGTTCCTCTGTTGTGTCCTGGTGTAAAGTCTGTGTTGGTTGGTGAAAGGTGAGGGAAAGGTCGTAAGCCCTTGTTTCACTGCGCATTTATCCCAGGCCTCTAACGTTGCCTTTGTTTGCAGTGATTTATATAATGTAGTCATTCTCTGCACCGTACGTCTCCATGATACTCCCCACAGAGGCCCTGCCCTCATTGTGTGGTCCACCATGAACCACCCTTTTCAGTCTCCAGTCTCGTCCTGTGGTAGATGTAGCAGAGGTGTGAAGTGGTATAGTAGCATTCAAGTGGGGCCTCCCTACCTTGTTCCCCTTGTGATTCATAGCCAACCCAAGAGTGTCCTGTTTGACCGGATGCAGGCTTTGGGGTCCTATAGCCTGCTAGCATCCAGTTGCTAAATGAGTTGCCAAAGTCTAGCTGGCTGATGAGGTCAGCCATAAAGTCCATTCCACTTGTGTGAATGCTTTCTCAGCATCAAGTGATACCAGGGCCGTTTGTTTGGCTCCTGTCTAGCCTATATCAATCAGATGCAGAACTTTCTTGGTTTTGTCGCTGACTTGTGATCCTAAGATGAAGCCTGAAGGCATATGGAGGTAATTTTGGTGAAAATCCCAAAATCAACATTCAGTGAGAATATCTGGTGGTAGGAGCTGCAGAGGTTCGGCTCCTTCCCAAGCTTAAGTATTAGCAAAATTGTAGATTCCGCCATGGAAGGTGTGACTTGCCCTTCATGGATCATAAACAGGTAGACTTAATGCAGGAGGGGTAGCAATGTGGGAGCAAAACCTTTAAAAAAAGACACTGGGGAGTTGACTAGGCCTGGGCAGTCCTGCTCTTGAGCTGGGTGATCGCCCCTAAGGTCTCTTCTTTAGCTAGAGGTTTACCTAGCTTATCTCTGTCCTCACCTATTAACATGAGGGGCACTACTCATTCCAGGAAGGACTTTCTCTCTTGAGGGTTGGTCGGTTGGTGCTTGCAATGAGTCAAGTAGTAGGCCCTAAAACTAGGGGTGGGTGAATAATTCCGCTCCTCTCGTAAAGTTTGCAAAGTGAGTTTTACCCACACAGTGTTCTGGCCAAACTCCGCCAACCACTGCATGGCTGAGTTTTTCACGCATGAGAATTTGTGTGCCCTAGCACAATTTTCAGGTGCGATTTATCAATGGAAATGTAGCAGGTGATGGCAGGTCGTGACCGTTCGCATTGAGAAAGCTGCAGCTCTAGTAGAAAATTGCCTCAAGTGGCAGAAACAAGCAGTGCCCGCTGGCATGCCGCATGGTGCCATTTGCACTGATTTTACTGCACAGAACAAGCTCAAGGGACAGTTATGCAAAAAAAAAAAAAGAATTGCATTACTGATGCTCTGGTTTTACTAAAATCTACATTTTGGAAGTTCCATTTTATCCAAAAACAATTTGCACAGTTTGTAGCAGTCTATCTTGAAATGTGTGTAAATTAAAATCATGACTTACACATGCACAGTGCTTTCAGACTCAGGCTGTGACCTCGTAGCACTATAAATGCACAAGTCACTATTCTCCACTACACCAACCAAATGTTATTCTGGTGCTCTCTGGTTATACACAGACCTCTGCAATGCATTAACTAATAGACGTTTCATAATGTACTACAGTGCATTTCCCACTGAGTAAAAACTTTAAAGAATGTATTTTTTATTTAAGCTTCCTATTGTTCTATATGTAGCTACCTGAGGGTGAAAGACCTAAAAAATAAACAAAATATTTTGGGGCTGAATAATGAGAGACTTGCGCCGCCGGAGAATCACTTTTTTTGAAGCTACAGTGTCACAAGCGTCACAATCATATCTGTGAGGTGACTCAAAGTCACCATGCATGGCTCTGCATGGCCTCATAGATATGGAGTAAGACGAAGCAGCGCAGGTCGCTGTGTTGCCTTACTCTACATCAAGTAGGCGTTCCATAGCCATTGCGGTGGGTGTTCCCACTCAACACCCATGGATTTTGACGCTGCCCCAGATTTACAAAACGACGTAAACCTGGGGCAGCGCCAAAACCTTACGCTTCCCCACAGCAGGCACTCATAGAAAGAGGAAAACCTCTCTCTGGATTGTTTTTGTGGAGGAAGGTGCTCCTTTCTGCACAAAAGCAATCCCGTCTACATTGGTGCTAGACATGCAATTTGTGCGCCAACGCAGGGGGGAAGGGCTGGAATGCACTATATTTCATCAAAAAGGTGCATTCCTGCCGTTTCCCATTGGCATAGGGCACGGAAGCAAGATGACTTGCAGTGTTCCCCTACGCCAATTCCTCATAAATGAGGCTCTTTGTTTTTAGCCACACCTTTGACCATGCCGCCAAGCTCACTGACCTTTGGTTTGCTAAACACTGTTTAATATTATTTCCCCTCTGTGAAAATTATTTGCGGTGGGAATTGGGGACGTAGGACCAAGTTCTAGAAATGTTTGTAAGGAGGGGGTACTTACGCCTAAAAAAAGTTTGACCGGGAGGTGTCCGCTTCAAACGGTTTGAAGAACTCTGCTATAAGGCCTTCTGTCACAGTTCCTCCCTCAATTTCTTAAGTTGGGCTGCCTCCCCAATAAAGAAGCCGAGGATCACAGCTTTGACACTTTCCCACTGGGTGGCTACTGTTGTCAGTAAATTTAAGCTCTATGTATTTTCGTATGCTTTTGTTGACGTTGATGACCATTACAGGGTCCCTCAGAAGATCCTGTCAGAGTCTCCATGATGACCCGGAATTAGCTGTGTCCATCTGATAAAACCAGAAGGAGCTGGTGACTGGGCCGTGATCAGACAAATTCAATGGGTCGTGCTCCACCTCAGTCAATTTGAGCAGGAGCTTTGTACACCAGAATATAGTCCAATAGAGCTTAGGTTTTATGAGCACCTTCCCAATGGGGGTCTATGCCTCCAGGAGTGTATGAGGCCCACCTCCTACACTACAGTTCTCCCCAAAGGTGAGAGTTGTACCATACAACTGCAGACTATTGTGTTGTATTGTCATGAACTAGATTGAGGTCCTAAACTAGATTGAGGTTAGCCCCCTCCCCAGAATGATTGGAGCTGGGGACCATTCAGTTAGGGTATGTAATGTATCAGTGAGAAAGCTTTCTTGGCTTTGGTTGGGGCAATAGCCATGGCTACTAGAGTGGAGTGAGCCCTTCAGGGCAATCCAGCATCCTATTTTGTCACGCCGGACCATCTCTACCCTTAAGGGACGCTGTGAATGTAGCAGTATTCCCCCCACCCACACCCGTCCTTCCTTTCTCCTGAAGAAAAGTAATGTAGGGAAAGTGCTTGGACCTCAGCCGCAACCAGTCTTGTTGCAGGACGTGGGTCTCTTGGAGTAGCGCTATGTCAGCGTGAAGACTATTCAGTTCTTTCAGTATAGAGGGGGGGTTGTTAAGGCCCCTTACTTTATAAGTTGTTACCTGTAGTGTGTGTCGATTTAGGGTCTTATCACCTGCTTGTGCTTCCTCAGTCCTAGCAAGAGTGTGTATACAACTTGTCCCCTCATCTTTCCTGTCCCCCTCCCCGAAACCCCTCATGCCACAATTGACTGCTGAATCTAGAAAAGGGATAACTAATACATTTGTGGACTGAACATTTCTAACCTTGCCCCCTCCCAGCCCCCGCTGGAGTGACTCTGCTCCTTCTGCATCAGGCATTTCAGGCCTCTATCAGCTCCGGTAGCATTGCCTCTCTCACCTGACGTGAGCCTGTGTCTCTAAGCTGCAGAGAGATGGATACCCCCGCCAGCGTGTCCACACCTCTCAATTCTTATCAGTACCACTGTCCTGCTCCGGGGACATGGGGTAATCTGCGGATTCATTGCTGGGCATTCTTGGAGTGCATTTCAGTCTGGCTCATTGAAGGGGAGATGCCAGCCACCTTCTGTATCTGCCCGAGGGCAGCTTTGCATTCCGCCAGCCGGTCCTCCCTGCTCGGAGATATCCATCTTGCTTTGTATGATGGTAGCTACCAAATTGGTCTAAGTGGTCTCGAGAGGTCATCTGAATTGTTTTGGCTATCATCCATCCATTGAAGTTCTAGGATTCGGCATGCTTCCACAAGTGATTTTGTAACCCATTTTTTGCTCCTCCATTCAAAGTGGTGTCTCTACCTGTATCGTACTTTGTGGACCTCAAGAAAGGTGTTGACAAGGTGAAAGGCCCTGCATTTAGCCAACGTGATTATAGAAACGTCTTAAAAAATTTGAAGAGTCCCCATTGTAGCTTGTCAGGCCTTCCCCTCTTGCTGCTCCCAAGAGTGCCTCCTTGTCCACATAGAGATGGAAGCACACTAGGGTGTTGGGGCTCGAGCGTGCATTTGGAGATGATGAGCATCCTCATTATGCTCGGTCAATATGACGCGGCTCCAATCCGTGAACATCGAGTAGTATTTCCGCTAGACCCTGTATGCATTGTTTAATATGTTTCCCCTCTCTCCTGGGTGGGACTCTTTTTATGTGTGGATTAGAGTGCCTGGACCTGTCTCTAAGTGCTCCTGTTTTTCTTGCAGCTGTATCACTTGGTCTTGCAGATTTATCATTTGTGCTTGGTAGGCTTCAAGATACAAGCAGCCTTCCTCCTTGGTCGTATCCAGGGAGTTAACTCTTTGGCCCAAGCCATCCAGGACTTCTAAAGGCTCTGTTTTAGACCTTTGCCACACTGGTCCAATTTCTGTCTTCAAGCCTGTAAACATTTGAGTCATAAAGCTCAATGTGATCTTTTCATCTTTGCTGGGGGCGTTCTCGGTGCAGTCCTGCTTTTCTGAGGGTTGCACTTTATCTTTCTTTGCCTCCTCTCCCTCAAGTTTCCTATTAGAGGTTTGGAGGAGCTCTTTAATTGTGCAGACCTGTTTGTGTCTAATGGAGGCCATGACCCGTTTTGGCAGCGCACCTCCCTATCAGCGATGAACTAGCCCCTTTGATGCACCATTTTCCTGAGGCTCTGTAGGGTGGCGAGAGTTTAGGAAGATCACAGCTGGGCTGATGATGTTCTCGAACTCCAGCGACCATGGGTCACCGGTCCAATAGGCCCTTGCTATGATTTGGAGGTTGGAGAGGCGCCCCCAGACCCTCCTTGGAGATCTCCCACTCATCTCCGCCAGTTAGTAGTGTCGGATTCCAGGGCAGGCAGCGTGAGCCTCGTTGATATCGGTTAGACAATGTGTCCGGCACCTTGGCACATTGCCCAGGGCTTCTCCTCATTCCTGCTCAACAGGACCTGCCCCACTGCTCTGTGGGGGACAGCTGGTGATTGAAGAGCCTGCTTCTGAGATCACAATGGCATCACATCCCAGGCTCTTGTAGGGGCTCACCCCGGGCCAACCACCACAGTGTTCCATGTCTGGATTGGGGCTCCTGCTCTGCACATCCGAAGGCTGGCTTTTACATTTGAGGCTATAGCACTGTCATGCCTGGCTTTAAGATGGCAGTCCACATACTCACCAGTACCGCTCTCATCTGGTGTATTAACTCCACTGTCCTCTCGTCCAGCTGGGGAGCTGGGCTCCATCCCGTCCTCAGTCTCGATCAGGCGAGGGGTAGTCGTCTACTGCTCCAAGGACCAGTCTGTCTCTTTCGGCTGCTGGGTTCCGGCTGCGCGGCTCACATCCTTTATCCCACGTCTGGTGGCCATGCTCTGAAGGGGGTTAGAACACCCCCTGATCACCTCCAGGACTCTCATTGGGGCATCGAGGTTCTCCCCTTTGGGCCAGATTGTCCCCCGTTGGTGTTGGCGGGGGGATCTAAGACCTGCATCAGGATCAGAGCGCTGTGCCTACAGGCCCATTGTCATCTTGGACTAGGCAATGCCCCCTGGAGACACCAACAGTGTATTGCCCTGAATCTACTGAGAGGTGACAAACCTCTAGCCGACTGGAGGCACAGCTAAACCACAAAGGGTCTAACTGAACCTCCTTGGTTAACTATGGCTGTCTTAGCGCGGAGATACCCTGATGGGGTGATTCGGCACTTTATAAATATATATAAATAAATAAATAAAATAAATATGGAATCCACTCAGGAGCAACTGTGGACCAACTCATTGGAGGCATAGCTAAGCAGGGCCGGACTGGCTACCGGGCAGTTTGGAATGCTGCCCAGCTGCTGCCTGATTTTACTGCAGTGGGGGCAGATTTCATCCATGGAGAACAGCGTGTGCTTCGAAATACTAAAATGATTCAGAAAAGGGGGTGGTGATGAACAGAGTGTCTGAATTAGGCAGACCACTCTTACCCAGTCCAAAGATCAGGGCTTGATCCATCACCGTTTTTAGCTCACGGTTCTGAGCTGAGATGGTGCAGTGAGATAAATAACGGTGATGGATCAAGCCCTGATATTTGGACTGGGTAAGAGTGGTCTGCTTAATTCAGACACTCTGTTTATCACCACCCCCTTTTCTGAATCGTTTTTGGCCACTATAGGTGTGGCAGGGTATACTCAGACATGAGTCCCTTTCTCACTGCTCCATCAGGATTCAAGCAAGCCGGGCCGAAGACGGCTGAAATGCCAGAAACCGGTCCCCGGTAGCTTGTCTCCTTTCTGGTGAAGAATTGGCTTGGTAGTTTAGTCTGCCCTGTTCCCATGATGCACTGGGCCAGGGACAGACTGATTTGCATATAGCCAGGTTCTGAGCTGGGATGGTGCAATGAGATAAATAACGGTGATGGATCAAGCCCTGATCTTTGGACTGGGTAAGAGTGGTCTGCTTAATTCAGACACTCTGTTCATCACCACCCCCTTTTCTGAATCGTTTTTGGCCACTATAGGTGTGGCAGGGTATACTCAGACATGAGTCCCTTTCTCACTGCTCCATCAGGATTCAAGCAAGCCGGGCCGAAGACGGCTGAAATGCCAGAAACCGGTCCCCGGTAGCTTGTCTCCTTTCTGGTGAAGAATTGGCTTGGTAGTTTAGTCTGCCCTGTTCCCATGATGCACTGGGCCAGGGACAGACTGATTTGCATATAGCCAGGTTCTGAGCTGGGATGGTGCAGTGAGATAAATAACGGTGATGGATCAAGCCCTGATCTTTGGACTGGGTAAGAGTGGTCTGCTTAATTCAGACACTCTGTTCATCACCACCCCCTTTTCTGAATCGTTTTTGGCCACTTTAGGTGTGGCAGGGTATACTCAGACATGAGTCCCTTTCTCACTGCTCCATCAGGATTCAAGCAAGCCGGGCCGAAGATGGCTGAAATGCCAGAAACCGGTCCCTGGTAGCTTGTCTCCTTTCTGGTGAAGAATTGGCTTGGTAGTTTAGTCTGCCCTGTTCCCATGATGCACTGGGCCAGGGACAGACTGATTTGCATATAGCCAGGTTCTGAGCTGGGATGGTGCAGTGAGATAAATAACGGTGATGGATCAAGCCCTGATCTTTGGACTGGGTAAGAGTGGTCTGCTTAATTCAGACACTCTGTTCATCACCACCCCCTTTTCTGAATCGTTTTTGGCCACTATAGGTGTGGCAGGGTATACTCAGACATGAGTCCATTTCTCACTGCTCCATCAGGATTCAAGCAAGCCGGGCCGAAGACGGCTGAAATGCCAGAAACTGGTCCCCCGGTAGCTTGTCTCCTTTCTGGTGAAGAATTGGCTTGGTAGTTTAGTCTGCCCTGTTCCCATGATGCACTGGGCCAGGGACAGACTGATTTGCATATAGCCAGGTTCTGAGCTGGGATGGTGCAGTGAGATAAATAACGGTGATGGATCAAGCCCTGATCTTTGGACTGGGTAAGAGTGGTCTGCTTAATTCAGACACTCTGTTCATCACCACCCCCTTTTCTGAATCGTTTTTGGCCACTATAGGTGTGGCAGGGTATACTCAGACATGAGTCCATTTCTCACTGTTCCATCAGGATTCAAGCAAGCTGGGCCGAAGACGGCTGAAATGCCAGAAACTGGTCCCCCGGTAGCTTGTCTCCTTTCTGGTGAAGAATTGGCTTGGTAGTTTAGTCTGCCCTGTTCCCATGATGCACTGGGCCAGGGACAGACTGATTTGCATATAGCCAGGTTCTGAGCTGGGATGGTGCAGTGAGATAAATAACGGTGATGGATCAAGCCCTGATCTTTGGACTGGGTAAGAGTGGTCTGCTTAATTCAGACACTCTGTTCATCACCACCCCCTTTTCTGAATCGTTTTTGGCCACTATAGGTGTGGCAGGGTATACTCAGACATGAGTCCATTTCTCACTGCTCCATCAGGATTCAAGCAAGCCGGGCCGAAGACGGCTGAAATGCCAGAAACTGGTCCCCGGTAGCTTGTCTCCTTTCTGGTGAAGAATTGGCTTGGTAGTTTAGTCTGCCCTGTTCCCATGATGCACTGGGCCAGGGACAGACTGATTTGCATATAGCCAGGTTCTGAGCTGGGATGGTGCAGTGAGATAAATAACGGTGATGGATCAAGCCCTGATCTTTGGACTGGGTAAGAGTGGTCTGCTTAATTCAGACACTCTGTTCATCACCACCCCCTTTTCTGAATCGTTTTTGGCCACTTTAGGTGTGGCAGGGTATACTCAGACATGAGTCCCTTTCTCACTGCTCCATCAGGATTCAAGCAAGCCGGGCCGGAGATGGCTGAAATGCCAGAAACTGGTCCCTGGTAGCTTGTCTCCTTTCTGGTGAAGAATTGGCTTGGTAGTTTAGTCTGCCCTGTTCCCATGATGCACTGGGCCAGGGACAGACTGATTTGCATATAGCCAGGTTCTGAGCTGGGATGGTGCAGTGAGATAAATAACGGTGATGGATCAAGCCCTGATCTTTGGACTGGGTAAGAGTGGTCTGCTTAATTCAGACACTCTGTTCATCACCACCCCCTTTTCTGAATCGTTTTTGGCCACTATAGGTGTGGCAGGGTATACTCAGACATGAGTCCATTTCTCACTGCTCCATCAGGATTCAAGCAAGCCGGGCCGAAGACGGCTGAAATGCCAGAAACTGGTCCCCCGGTAGCTTGTCTCCTTTCTGGTGAAGAATTGGCTTGGTAGTTTAGTCTGCCCTGTTCCCATGATGCACTGGGCCAGGGACAGACTGATTTGCATATAGCCAGGTTCTGAGCTGGGATGGTGCAGTGAGATAAATAACGGTGATGGATCAAGCCCTGATCTTTGGACTGGGTAAGAGTGGTCTGCTTAATTCAGACACTCTGTTCATCACCACCCCCTTTTCTGAATCGTTTTTGGCCACTATAGGTGTGGCAGGGTATACTCAGACATGAGTCCATTTCTCACTGTTCCATCAGGATTCAAGCAAGCTGGGCCGAAGACGGCTGAAATGCCAGAAACTGGTCCCCCGGTAGCTTGTCTCCTTTCTGGTGAAGAATTGGCTTGGTAGTTTAGTCTGCCCTGTTCCCATGATGCACTGGGCCAGGGACAGACTGATTTGCATATAGCCAGGTTCTGAGCTGGGATGGTGCAGTGAGATAAATAACGGTGATGGATCAAGCCCTGATCTTTGGACTGGGTAAGAGTGGTCTGCTTAATTCAGACACTCTGTTCATCACCACCCCCTTTTCTGAATCGTTTTTGGCCACTATAGGTGTGGCAGGGTATACTCAGACATGAGTCCATTTCTCACTGCTCCATCAGGATTCAAGCAAGCCGGGCCGAAGACGGCTGAAATGCCAGAAACTGGTCCCCGGTAGCTTGTCTCCTTTCTGGTGAAGAATTGGCTTGGTAGTTTAGTCTGCCCTGTTCCCATGATGCACTGGGCCAGGGACAGACTGATTTGCATATAGCCAGGTTCTGAGCTGGGATGGTGCAGTGAGATAAATAACGGTGATGGATCAAGCCCTGATCTTTGGACTGGGTAAGAGTGGTCTGCTTAATTCAGACACTCTGTTCATCACCACCCCCTTTTCTGAATCGAAATACTAAAAGCAAAACGAATTTAGTTTAGCTCACGCAGGTCCCCATTAACGGAATCAGCCCCCAGCTCAGCAGCATTCCAAACTGCCCGGTAGCCAGTCCGGCCCTGTAGCTAAGTCAACAGGGTATTATTATATGGAGTACACCCAGAGGCCTACAGGACAACACTTTGGAAGTATTGCTAAGCCATCAAGGGAGTATTATGTGGAGTCCAATGAGGAGAGTGGGTCACATGACTGGATCCAGTCTCCATTCTCTGCCAATATTGCAACCGGTGGGAGGAGTGAGTGCAGATCCTGCACCCGATAACAACTTCGTAGGTCTTCCCTCCCGAGATGCCAGCAATGCAAGCCAACACATCCATAGTCTTGCACCACTGCAAAGGCCCTGCAATACCCTTCCTGCAAAACAAAAAAAGAAGTGCGATCTCCAATATGTGTTCTGAAAAAAAGCAGAGCTTATGGGAAAATGGAATCAATGTTACCCAAAAAAAACCAATGTAATTAAGCATGAACTGTGCATCTAACACATGCTAAGGCCGCTAGTTGGAGAGGGGCACACTCATCTTCAGCACTACTTGCTGAAGTTCCTCGGTTGCAATCTCAGAGGATAACTCTTTCTATGTTTTTATTATATTGGCCTGGCTCATAGCACACAATTATTCAAAATAGAGTATCTCAGGTCACCTTAAACGCTCTGTAAACATGTCAGCACAGTAGGGTAGACCGGTCTGCACGGCACACAAGCAACTGTTAAACTTTCTCTAGTTTTCTTTTGAACAGGCTTTATTATTTTCTGCCAGTTTGGAATACATTTCCACACGTGGCCACCTGTAGATCACCTACAACAGATTTGTTTCCTGTCAGCTCGTTGGCAGAGTAACTTCTGTGGAGTATGGCAGAAGTTTTCAGACTCCACCAGCTCTTTCACAACACTTTCCTTTGAGACGACATTAGTTCTGTGCAAAAATGGCCTACTGAATTTAATTCAACTTTGTTACTTTCGCAAACTGTAGGACTTGAAAAATATAGGGCAGCTTTTGCATCTCTTCTCTGGAGCATGACACCGCCCAAAAGCAATAATGCCTCGGCCAGTGGGACCCCTGTGGGTTCATGATGCCTGTTTAGGGAGTCTGCAGCTGTTCTTAAAATTAAGTAATATTATTTGATTAACAAAACATATATACATAAAAAAAGAAATAATTAAAGTGTTAAAACATTCTGTATATGTGAAGAGATTAGAAATTGGAATCTAAAAATTAGGTTATTATTGGGAGGAGCTCAAGTCCAGCAAACAGGGTCTAGTATGGACTAGCAGTGGCCTCAATTAAAGCAGCAATTGTATGGGCAGAAAATAGAGAGCATGCCAAAGGCCTTAGGAGCAACAATAAACAGAGTGATATGCTAGGGTCTAACACATTGATTTGTATTTTACAAGTAAAACTAGATTTTGAAAAGCTCCAAAATTCTCAATAAAATATACATTCCGATGTTCAAAATATAATTTTTTTAGTTTGTAAATTAAAAAACTTCCATAATGTGTGTATCGTTTTGATGTGTATGTGTTTGTGTAGAGTTTTGAGGTTGAAATCATAGCAATTCGGTGGGGTCCCTGGCTTCCGGTGGTGATTCACTGGGATTCCCTGGAAGACAAAAGGTTAAAAACAGCTTGCCTAGGCAGTTCATTTCAGTGAACAAACCCATAAATTGTAAGTGCCAGAACCAACCAACAATATCAAGAGTGGCATTGGGTTGAGGGGGCGTGGCTTGGGTGCCGTGCAAGATGGCCGGCTAGGTGCTGAGCTCCGCCGCACCGTTCTGCCTCAGAGCGGCTTTCCCGATGTGAAGGGGGCTGTTTCTCCACCTCTTTGCCGAATTCCTGCATCGGAACTCGAGGAGAACAAGCGGAGTGGCTTTGCGGCTTTCCGAGTGCCGCTTTTCATCTAATTCCGCGACGTGACTGTCGCTCCTCACGGAACCGCCATCTTCGCGCTCCTCATAATACCGGACCTCTGCCTCCACAACCCGCCAGGACACCTTCTTTGTCATGTGTTCTCCGGCGTCAACGGACTTGGGGGTGAGCAATTGGAGCCTCAGTAATTTAACCTATGCCTTTTTTGCGCTGTCTGTTCTGGGAAGTGACTGCTTAAACTCTACGTCATGGCGCTGCCTATGTGAGACCCGCCTTTTTCAGATGCTCCGTCCCTTCAGCGCTGCAGATTTTTCCTAACTTATATGTCCTCCTACTCACTGAAAGTGCACCAGTACTACTAGTAATGGTTTTCTACTGAACTAACTGTATATATCATTACGCCACAGGTGCCTCATAATACGCTTTCCCCAACTGCCATTGTAAGAGCTCTATCGCTTCAGCATTGCTAGCGTATGGACCATTCAGTTCACTGGCGCTTTCTAGTGCAACTCGCAAGTGCTTCCTAAGGGAGATAATTTTCACTTTTTCCACCTCATGCTACTACACCTTCAGGTTCTGTATTTTTAATATCTATACACCAGGTTTTTCCTGCCACGCACAATCCTTGGACCCACCGAAGGTGTTTTAGTGAACCCTGCCATGTTCGACTAAGGTTTTCAACGCTGATACTTCTTTTCCTGTTGGAATTACTCACAGTGCTATATTTCTGGAGCATCTTGTCGTATAATGTTCCTGGCTTACCTTATGCTACGATGACCTTCTGAGACACAGTACTTTTGTCTGCTTCTCAGCACATTGAGATTAGTTCTTTGACTGAAGTGCAAACTTCCTATGGTGAGGCTACGCAAACCTAAATTTGTTTTTGCTCCTTCTGTGATTACCCCGGCGAGCTCTTCAACTGTTGCGTCTACATCAACTCACTCTGCAAAGATGTCGAATTCTTCTTCTCAGCGATCCCCTTCGGGACACTCGTCTTCCAATAGATCCTCTCCTCCTGCTACATCCAGCAAGCGACCTAAACAAGACTCTCCTACACCAGATAACTCCTCTCCTTCATCACCTATTGATCACATTTTGGAAGAAATTCGTGCAATGCGTCCTTTCATCGAGGAGACAAGCAAGGATATGCAACTTTTAAAAGATAAATGGGAGTCCATGGATGCTCGTATTTCTTCTGTTGAACTACAGATCCCTGAAGTTCAATCCAACACGCAACGCATTGTAGCATTGGAAAAGACTGTCCTCTCTCTGCAGAAACATACGGAGGATTTGGAAAATCGCAATAGAAGAAACAACCTTCGTATTTACAATTTACCAGAAAATCTTAAGGGTGACAATCCAGTGACTTTCTTTACCTCCTTCCTCCCGAAACTTCTGGACATGCCCCCTTCTACGTCCATCAGTATTCAAAGAGCTCATAGGCTGGGTGCACGAACAACTTCATCTACTAAACCTCGTGGTGTTATTATTCTCTTTTTGAAGTTCACAGATCTTCTCTCGATTCTTTCCGCAGCAAGGATCAAGAAACAAATAACTTGGCAGGGTCAGCGAGTTTACTTGTCTCAAGATGTCTCTAATGCTACTGCCTCCAGACGGAAGGAATTTCTAGCACTGCGTCCCTCTTTGCGCTCCCTTGGAGCACGATATGGTTTGTTCCATCCTTGTACCTTTCGAGTTACTCATCGGAATAAGACTTGGTCATTTCAAGATTATGGTGAACTACGAAACTTCATCTTTTTGCAGAATGAGTAGGGGATGGAAGCCTCTTCCTCGCCATCCAACAGTGGCTGAAATGTTTTTGTTGAATCCCTGTACTGCTCTCTAGTTGTTTTTCTCTAGTTTCATGTACTCCTGTATACTCCTTCTCTTGGTCTTCTCAATCTTCTTTTTTATCACCTTGGCCGTCTTCTTTTTCTTGTGTCTTCTTGCATATGTTCTACATGGCTCTTCTTATCTTCCATCTTTTTTCTTTTTTTTCTTTTATATCTGGTTTCTGGCTATATACCTTGTGTCACAAGTTCCGTGTTCTAATAATTATTTTCTTTTTCCCCATGCAGATATGTATCGGTTGTTCCCTTCATCATCTTGTTCCACCCTTTGTAATTTTTGTGAGGTCTCGGTGTGGTTCCGCTTCTGTTCCTGGTCTGCCCGTCTTGTAACGCATCACCACCTCCCCACTTCCCCTTTGTGTATTTCCCCTTTCAGGTATGTTTCTTACAGTCATCCTTTTGGATTTGTACTGTCTTCTATGCCTTTTCTCTTTTCTTTCTTCTCCTTCCTTTGCTGACCCTCTTTCCTTTCCCCTAATCTTTTCCCTTTCCCCTTCTCTTCTTCCTCCTCCTACTCTTCCTTCTACTCTTTTAACGGCTTGCATATTTTCTACCTCCTTAAAGTTTGACTTATTGCTTGTACAGTATATTTTTGCATTTTTCAATTTTGAACAGTTTACTATTTATTCATCTTCAAAGTTGTTTCATGGAATGTGAAAGGATTTAACCATCCTATTAAGCGGCAGAGAGTACTTTCACACCTCTCCTCTTACAATCCTGATATTGTTCTTATTCAAGAAACCCATCTTTCAGATATTGAATCTTTAAAGCTAAAGAGACTGTGGGTTGGTACTGTCTTGTTTTCTCCAGCATCTCATAAAAAGAATGGTGTTGCTATTTTGATTCACAAACGTCTCAATTGTAAAGTAATTCTTGAAGAAAAGGATGATGAGGGTCGTTGGATTCTAGCTAAATTGCTTATTAATGCTATACCAATTACTTTGTTCAATGTTTATGGCCCTACATGCTTTGACTCCTCTTTTTGGCCCTCCATTACAGCAAAATGTATTCAATACAAAGATGACTCTTTCCTATTAGGCGGAGACTGTAATCAGATTATCGATCCTTTTTTAGATCGTAAATCCTCTGTTCGTTTCACCCTCACAAGCCCCATAAACAGTTTCTTGATACTATTACTCAGGTGCATCTTGTGGACTCATGGAGACTCACTCACCCAGATACTATAGACTTTTCTTTTTTCTCTCCTCCACATGCTTCTTTCTCTCGTCTGGACTATATTTTTCTATCCTCATCTTTATCTCAAAATCTTCTGTCCTCTTCTATTGAACCTATTGTTATCTCTGATCATGCTCCTATTATCACTGTATTTGATCTTCTTCCTCCTACTCCTAAATCTTCTCGCTGGCGCTTTAATTCTTCTCTTCTTGCTGATCCTCTTTTTTCTTCCTCTTTTCGTTCTTTCACTTCTGAATTTTTCCAACTTAATTCTGAACCTGACACCCCTCCTCATGTTCTTTGGGATTCCTTCAAGGCCACAGCCCGCGGATTTATTATCGATTTTGTCTCTAAAAAGAAGAAAAAGTTCCTTCAAAAACGTAAAGTTACCCTTGCGCATATTAAGTCGTTAGAGCATCAATTCTACACTTCTTCTCCAAATCATATGTCTCCTGAACTTCTTCAAGCTAAAATTGCTTTTAACAAACTTAATACGGACTCAGCTTCCTCTTTTCTTCTCCGGAGCAGTGCACAATACTATGGAGGTCGAAATAAATCGGGTAAATTACTGGCTAATTATCTAAAATCGCGTAAAGAGCGAACTAACATAGACTCTATCTATTCCCCTTCTAATGTCCTTTTACATACAGATGCAGAAATTTTGGACCAATTTCATTCTTTTTACGAATCTTTATACTCTCCTGAAAATCCCCCTACCCCAGATCTTCTCCAATCTTATTTTGAGAACCTGCCTACGCAGATACTTCCCAACTTAACTTTTCGGACATTGATACTGATCTCACTATTTCTGAATTATCCACTGCTTTGTCCTCTCTAACTAAAGGCAAAACTCCAGGGCCTGATGGCTTTCCAGTTGAATTTTACTTACACTTCTCCGATCTCCTCTTACCCAAACTTCTCTTTCTTTTTCAGTCTTTTTGTTCTGCTGGTCTGGCCCAAGGCTCATTTCAAGATGCTACCATATGCCTTATCCCTAAAGAAGGTAGAGATCCCAAATTTTGTAAGAATTATCGACCAATATCTCTAGTTAATGTGGACTATAAGATTTTTGCAAAATTATTAGCTCTTCGCCTTGACCCGCTCATGCCACATCTCATTGGAAAAGAGCAATGTGGTTTTGTTAAAGGCCGCTTTACCTCAGACAATTCCAGACTCCTCCTCAATGTTTTAAGTAAGGCCCCCTCGCTGTCTATTCCTATTGCAGCCATCTCAGTTGATGCTGAGAAAGCCTTTGATCGGGTTGACTGGTCTTTTCTAATGGCTTCCCTGAAATGGCATGGCTTCAGTCCTAAATTTATTTCCTATATTTCCTTAATATATTCTATGCCCAAGGCTTCCGTTCTCGTCAATGGTCACCTCACTTCCCCATTCACACTTCAATGTGGAGTTCGTCAGGGCTGTCCTCTTTCACCTCTTTTGTTTATTTTAGCTCTTGAACCCTTCCTATCTTCTATACGTAACAATCCCTCCATTTCTGGATTCCCGTATGGTGATCATCATCTTAAATTATCTGCCTATGCTGATGATATCCTTTTATTCATTTCAAACCCTGTTACCTCTGTCCCTTCTTTATTAGCTGAATTTGAGAAATTTTCTTTGGTTTCAGGCTATAAAATAAATTCTGATAAAACGGAAATTCTTCCTCTAACTAAATTTTGCCTTCCTCATTTTTTTACTTCCACCGGCTTTGCTTGGAATTCTAAGAAAATAAAATATCTTGGTGTTCTTTTCTCTAACTCTATCTCGTCCTCTATTCAACTCAACATGAATGCAGTCATCTCTAGAATAGATTCTTTACTCTCCTCTTGGAATCCTCTATTTCTTTCCTGGTGGGGTCGTCTTGATTCCATCAAGATGATGATTGCCCCGATCTTAATCTACTTACTGTCCATGCTCCCAATCCATATCCCAGCGCTCTACATCCGTCACATTGACTCTGTCTTGTCTAAGTTTCTCTGGAAGCAGAAAAAGGCTCGTATATCTCTCTCAACCCTTCGTAAGTCTAAATCTAATGGTGGGATCAATTTTCCGGACTTCCGTCTTTATCATAAGTCCTTCTCGCTTCGCCAAGCTTCTCGCTGGTTATCACAGGAGATCTCCCGTTTTTCTCCCCTTTGGCTCTCTGTTGAACATGAATTATTACTCCCTTATTCTTTTCAGGAGGTAATTCGCTTCACCGCTAAAGCTCCATGTCTTAATCCCCTCTTATTTAAACACACTTCTTCTCTTTTGCGGCCTTTAGTTTCCTCAGTTTCTGTCTCTCTGGAATCCTTCTTATTACTACCTATCTGGTATAACTCACTCATTTTAATACATAATAGACCTATCGCCTGGCCCTTGTGGAGATCGAAAGGTATCATCTGGGTGCATCATCTTTTTGATGGCTCATCTCCCTGTTCGTTTCCTCAATTTCAATCCCAATTTCATTGTCCTTCCTCGTTTGCAAAGAAATACTTCATTCTTATGGAAACCATTCTTGATCGATATTACTCTAAAGCTTCCCTTATTTATCGATATTTCTCAGCTCCTGATCCTGATCGTCCCAAATCAAAACTGGAACTTTCGTGGGAAAAAGACTTAGGTTACTCCTGGCCGACTTCTCTTTGGGACAAACTCTGGGCTAAATCCTGGAAGATTTCCAGTACTGCATCTCTCACTCAGTCCCTATTTTTCTTCTATCACAGACTTTACCTTTCTCCTCTTTCTATCTCCCGCTTTCAATCTTCTTCTATGGCTAATTGTTGGACCTGTAATGCCCCCAATGTTGATCTTTTTCATCTCTTCTTCCTCTGTCCCTCAGTTCGACTTTTTTGGACGCAGATATGGTCTCGTGTTTCCCGTATCTTTAGTCTCTCTATTCCTTTTTCCACCTCTTTAGTGTTTCTGGGTAGCCTTTCAGAGTCTTTGGATCTCCCTCCACATTCACATGGTCTCTTTGACCTTATGCTGGCCCTTGCACTACAACATATTGTTTCTAACTGGAAATCCCTGAACAAACTTCCCTTAATTTGCTGGTGGAACCTATTATGTCATTCACATAGACTTGATGTTGCTTTTGCGTCTTCCTGCAAACCTTCTCGAAATGTTGAACTCTATTGCTTGCCTCTCACCCTATATTTAGATCGATCCGCCAAAAAAACATACTCTCCATTTTCCTCTGATAATTTCAAACCCCCTTGAACATTTGTACTCCTGCTTGCAGTTCATGGTGTTTTAAATTTCACTAATGCAGTTTCTATTCTTTCTTCATGTTTTTTCTAACGTTCTTATTTCATGTATTTGCTGAAAAAATTGTGTATTATCTGTACTTTATTGCCAACATTCATTATGTTTATTTCTATTCATTCTTATATGGTATTATCATGGGTTTATTTCCCTCCCTTCCTCCCCGCCCCTCCCTAAAAAACTTTAAAAATGCTTTGCTTTTTCATTGTGCCACCGGCTGCTTCTGTTTGGTTCTCCCGAAATTTCTCTTTTTTCTTGTTATTTGCTGATGTCACCTTATTGTACTACCAATTTTTACCTTAATAAAGCTTTCAAACATAAAAAAAAAGAGTGGCATTGGGTAGAATTAAAGAATGCTGTGCTTAATAAACAAGCTTTGTCAAAGCAAACATTTGTAGGTTTGATGTGTTAAAGCATGGATCACAGCAGTAGTGTAATGAAGCCAGACACGTGTAGGAAGCATCTGTAATGAAGATTCTCAAGCATCCATTGCAGGATTATTTTAGTTTCTTTGTGAAAAGAAGGTCAAATGTCAAGGAAGCCATCATTATAGTTCTTCTATTATGTCTGTGACATAGAAAGAAACAAAGGACGATAAGGAAGGGTCCGTCTGGGTCTCTGTAGTGTAGCATTCTAGTGTCTCCGTCATGTCGTGACAGGGGACGCTAGAACGCTGGCGGAAGTGATGTCACGAGAGTGCACCAACATCCGAGCTGTAGGCTTGCTCCCGGCGTTCTCTAGAGCAAGAATAAATAATCAACCACATACCCGTGTCTGTCTCATCACTTACCCCAACCTCCTCTCTACAATCTGGCGACGAGGCTGGGGAGGGGACACGACTGTGGTAACCACAACACAGCTGCTGAACACCAGCGGCATTGTGGCGTGTCTAGAGAGAGCGCGGCAGGGGAGCCGCCGGAGCCCAGCACATGGAGACAGAGCATCGCAGCAGGGAAGGAATCGGAGGCAGCATAGGTAGACCGCAGCGCAGCAGGTCAGCCATGCTCCGATGCCATAGGGAGCTGCAGCACTGCTGGCGCACGGGCCCCTCCCCCACCACTGAAGAACTGCCGGCAAGAGCAGAAGAGCTTGAGTTCACGTCCGCATTACATAGGAGGCGGAGCCTGAGTGCAGGACTCGGCGAGCCCCTCCCCACCTGTAGCAGTGAGGGGGCACTGAGGACGGGCAGCAGGGCCCCACAGTGAGACACTTCTGGCCCCTCTGTCCCTGTAAGAAGGAATGGGAGGAGCACTGCACCATTGTGAGGGGGTACACATAGCCTCCAGTTGAAGGGGGTGGAGACAGCCCAGGACCATCCTACCACTGGCTTTGAGCACCAGTCCACCCCACACCATAAGGGAGCTGGCTGCTCGGAGAGCACAAAGACAACCCAGCAGCAGAGGGAACAGCATTGCCAGGCAGACAGCAAGCGCTGACCAGCCTACTCCGGGGGAGCAGAGCAGTCAGGAGGTACTGCCCTGCACCTCTACGCTCAGGCCAGGAAGCTCTGCAGGCCCATAAGGAGCTAGGGAGCCCCGGGCATCATCTGACCAGCAGCGAAAGACACGCTAAGCTACCAGTGGGTACCTGACCCTGGCACATCAGGATCAAGGCAACATGACGGAAGACCTCGGGGCACAAGAAGACGCAGCAGACCTACAGGACCAAAGTGCACCAGGGAGCCCCCCGCACAGGACGGATGAGCTACCATGTGCGCCCAAACATTTTCCCTCAAGAACCCTGTCCCCTTCCTACCGAAACCAGGGGAACCAGCCATGACATGGGAAGATTGGAAAGAGTACTTCCTGAACTATCTGTCGGCCCTAGAGGACGAGGGGGGTTAAGTTTTTCCAAGCAAACGGAAAAAGAAGATCCTATTGCACAACTTGGGTTCACAGGGCATCAGGGTGTACATGAACTTGGTAAAGAAAACCAGGGCGCAGGACGATGGCGATGTATTCCAACACGCCATAGAGGACTTGAACAGCCATTACAAGCCAGTGGTATGTATTGCGATCGACTGATTCAACTTCTTCCAATGGAAACAGAACGCGGGAGAATCGGTGGATGACTACGTGGCGGCACTGAAGAGACTAGCGATTACCTGCAAATTCGGAGTCCTCCATGATGAATTCATCAGGGATCAGATCATCATGCACACGGTGGAAACGTCCATTCAGGAGAAGTTATGGGTCAGCGGAGAAGCTCCCCTCATGGACATAGTGGCTATGGTCAAAAAAGCGGACCTCTCAATAGGGTGTGCCGAAGCTGCCAAGAAGGAAAGCGCCAGCAAAGCCATGGTAGGCAAAGTAACAGAAGCCACTCCTCACGAGTGCAAGCAGTCATTCATGGGAAGCTCGAGGCAACCCAAGAAGTATACACCCAAGCCACAGGTGAAGCGGAAGCCCCCAGGGTAGGACAGGAACTCATGCTACAGGTGCAGCAGTCAAACTCATGCAGCTACCGACAAACGATGCCCTGCCTTCAGAGCCAAATGCCTGTACTGTGGCATCATGTGACATTTTGAGAAGGTCTGCAGATGCAAACCCAAGAAAACCTTGGTCAAATATGTGGCACAAGACTCTGAGACAGAGGAAGGGGGTGGCGAAGAAGACGACAAAAGTGTACTCTTGCATTGATGACCAGATCTTAGGCATTGACTGTTCCCGCATGAGCGAACTCACAATAGGGGGATCCAAGTGGCAATGGTGGCTGACTCGGGCCCCCCATACACACATACAATGCAGCATCTGGGACAGAGACTTTGTGCGAACCATAGGAACCCATCTCCTAGCTCCGGACATCCACCCAGTTACCTTCACAGGGGAACCCATTCCCATGGTCCGGTACCGTTCCCTGCAATTTGAATTCAAGGGCCGCACGGCCGAAGGAAAACTCTACATGGCAAAGAAAGGACCCTCAGTCCTAGGATGGGTGGACCAAGGAGAACTCTGTATTCAACTCAATCCGGGAGGCTCAACTCAAGTCCGGATGACGGCCCACACGCAGGCATATGAAGCAGAAAACTGGAAGGCAGAATTCCCACAAGTGTTTGGCGGCACAATCGGCAAGTTGACAAGGTTCACTCACAAGATATGCCTCAAGGAAGGGGCACAACCAGTGAGCCACAAAGTACGCAACATTCCGTTCCAAAACAGGAAAGCCGTACAGCAAGAGTTACAACGCTTAGAAGACAATGGAATCATCGTGCCAATCGAGAGTGCAGAATGGCTGACGCCACTAGTTGTAGCCAGAACACCCAATGGCAAGGTACGCCTCTGCATTGACTTGAGGGAGCTTAACAAAAATATCTTAGTGGATACATTTCCATTACCCAGGATCAACGAGATGCTAGCCCGGACGAAAGGCATCAAGTGGTTTTCCACTACAGACCTGACCTCCGCCTATCACCAAATCGCACTGTAAATGTAAATGTAATTTGCACTTGTATAGCGCCTATCACCCAGGGGTCTCTAAGCGCTGTACAAATACCGCTGTGGAACCCTTCCTGGCCTGTTCCTCTGAGGTGTCCACTCCTGGGCAACCCCAAGGTGAAGCCAGGCATCCTAGCGTTGATAGGGCCAGTGTGGAGATTAAGCAAGCTATTGCCCAGAGTTGCAGAGTGGAACCCATGATTATAGTAGGCACCGAGGCGAGAATTATCGGGTCCGAGGACATTGAGTCCAAGACTCTGCCGCGACAGAGATTGAACCCTGGTCCCAGGCCAGACCTCTGTCTCAGGGTCTGCCGCTCTAATCGGTGAGCCACGCAGCCGCACTGCACCCTACATGCAAGAAACTGATCTAGTTCATTACGCCTTTTGGATGCTACCAGTTCCGGCGAATGCCCTTCGGCCTGGCCACCACCGCTGCGGTCTTCCAAAAGCTGTTGCATAAACTTTTCAAAGACACTGATGGAGTGCAATACTTCCAGGATGATATCCTGGTCATGGGTCAAACCAAGGCTGACCATGACGCAAAGCTCTCCACTGTACTGCACATACTAAGACAGAACGGTCTCACAGCAGAGTTGGACAAGTGCAGGTTCGGGATGTCCTCGGTCACATACCTAGGGCATGAAATAAGCGATAAAGGTATCTCACCAAAACAGGCAAACGCAAAGGCCATAAAGGACGCACCTAACCCTGATCTACCATCCAGCAGGGAACGGCCTAGCCGAAAGGTTTATAAGGGTCATCATGGGATCAATTCAAGCAGCCATAAATGTCAGGAAGAATTGGGAGATGGAACTAAAGTGCACTGTATGGGCCTATCGTATCACTCCCACTATGACAGGGTACAGCCCATTCAAAATATTGAGGGGCCGAGACCCGTTCACCAAGGACAATATGGAGTGGAAACAACGCACAGTACAAAGCAGGTGGTCTCCAGCAGTGGTGCGCAGCAATCTGGAAAAAGCACAGAAGATCTACACAGACCACTACAACAAGAGGCACAATGTCAAAGAAACAGTGCTGGAAAAGGGGGAGTGGGTCAGAGTGAAGCTTGCGCAATTGAGGAAGAAAGGAGACAGCAAGTATAGAAAACCTCTGCAGGTCAAAGAAATGTACGCCAGGTCCGCCTTATTGAGTGATGGAAATATATGGTCCCTAGACAGAATGTCCAGATGCAACAAGGTGATGAAGTGGGTAAAAAACCGAAGAGAGTAACTACGGGAACCTGGAAGAAGAGGAAAATAACAGAGACACTGGTACACCCAGCAGTGGCACAGAGGGCACCAATACAGAAGAGGCGAACACTGCCGGGACACAGGAGAATTCAGAGGACTCTGAGCAGCAGGCATATCAAGCAGACCAAAGTGAGAGTGACTTGGTCACCAGGGACCAACCACAGGAGATAACCAACGCTGCCCCTGCAGTGGCAGTAGAGACACGAGGGTAGCACCACGTTGAGACAGACCCACACAGGCAGGACCGTGGTACTGCCAAACAAGTATCGGGAGTTCGACATGAAGACCTAACCACTCACGGACTGATCCTTTTGGAGTTATTACCCAGTAGTTTTGGCAATTGTGGTATTGTTGTTAAAGGGAGGAGATATGTAGTCTAGAGTTCTAGTGTCTTCCTCATGTCATGACGGGGCATGCTGGAACGCGGGCGGAATTGATGTCACGAGAGTGCAGCAACATCCGAGCTGTAGGCTTGCTCCCTGCGCTCTCTAGAATAAGAATAAATAATCAACCACATACCCGTGTCCGCCTCATCATCACTTACCCTGACAGCCGCTCTACAGTCTCATGTTACATAGATGCAGAAAAAGTCGTCAGTAAAGACCACCTTTCATTTCTGTGAAAATGAAAAATCGGATGCAGGGGAACCTTCTTTAATAAAGGCTTCCTTGTCATACATGTACAAAAGATTTTAAAAATCCCAGCCCTGTGGCATAAATGATAAATCGGTGGGAGGGAAGAGCAGATGGAGAGTGGCACACATCGAAAAGAGGTAGGGGCAACAAGATACAATCATAGGTGGTGGGCACGGTAAATGAAGAGCGTGACACACAGGAAAATGGGAGGGGCACAATGGAGATTGCAGGAGCAAGGGGCATCAGCAGCGGCACACAGGGGTAAAGTAGATGTGGTAGGAAAGAGGAGCATAACGGGGGTCACAGGGGGAAGAAATGAAAGCACACAGAAAAGAGATACAGTGGGGAAGGAGGGGTATAGCAGGAGTGGACACAAGATGGGAAGAGGGAAGGGTTCACCTACAAGTACTGAAGAGCTGAGAAAGAGTCATGTAGTTGTAAAATAGTCCCTCTTGATTTTCAATGCAAGCACTCCTTTGGAGGCGGAAAGACACACTAAAATAGCCAATAGCACAGGATGGGAGAGAAATGCTTCTCTGGGATTTGCCAAATTGTAATTGACAACATCTCAGGCTAAAGGCTGAAATGTGGGTCTAAAAAAGCCAATGGTTGCAGGGGTGAGACCTAAAGCACTATGGTATATTAGAGACAATAGTTCCATTTGACAGCTGGTTTCTATTGGATTTCATTAAATTCATCTTGTATTCTAAGTTATCATGAAAACTCTTTGACTTTCTTCATTTACTTTTAATGTGCCACAAAGGTTTACAAAATGACCTCCACCTGCCAATGGAACCTGGCACAATCAATCTTTGCAGCAATTAGAGCACGGTGCTTTAGCAAACAGCTGTTCCGTTAAAGGGCTTAGCTGATTGGAGGTGACTTTGTATTTAGCTCATGGCAGTGAGCATTTAGTGTTTGCACTTTGTACTGAAGCTCCAACAAGTCAGTGGAAAGGGCAGTTCACATCAATGCACGCAAAAAGATGCATCAAAGAGGATGTAAATGCCTATTATAACATGGGTGTGCTCTGTTCAACAGAGAGCCCAGTTCTCATAAGGGTCAGATCTTACATTGTAAAAGAATGAGTCTCGTCTGTAGGAATCCAGCATTAATGCATCTTTTGCAAAGATGCAATTACACATCAGTCAAGCAATTTGTCAATGATCAAGCTTATTATCAAAATTGACAATGTACAGTCTATAAAAAAAAATAGAGGGCATTTACAGGAAGCCAGTTTTTAGTTGTACTGTAAGTGAAACACAATTCCATGATCATAGTGACTGCTGCAGAAAAGGTGGTGCAGAATGCATTACATAGCAGGCCACAAGTCTTCATTGGGTGAGAGCGTAAAACCAAATTACAATATGTGAAACTGATATTATGTTTAACAAATTTCTCGGTTATTATCTTACTTATAAAGCACAATGGTTACTACAACGGAGTGTATCCGAGCTAAATTTCCACACTACACCAGAGAACCAGAGTCAGCTCATAATGAACGAGAGATATTGCAGACCTCTGAAAAAACGTTTACTTTTTCCGAAAGATAGTTCCAGACTGTTCTTGCCTTAGCTCAGCATGAAGAGAGTTCCGCAGTTTTGCGGCTCGATAGCCGAAGGAGCAACCTCCCATGCGTGCTCTGTTTATACTTGGAACTGTAACCAGTGCGGCACACGCCATCCTCAAAAGACGAGTAGGATGGTACGGTTTAATCAGGGGGTTTGGGTAGCAGGAGCCCCTTGAGTTCTGCTTTAAAAGAGATTCTACCTTCACTTGGAGCTAATGGAGATGCCTCAGGGTAGAACCCATAGGACAAAACCTAGGGACATTAGGCAGCATTCTAGCCGCAGCATGCTGAGCGCTTCAAGAGCTCCCATGCTGCCTTGGGAAGCCCCCAGGTGAAGCACATTACAGTAGTCCAGCCTGGATACTAATAAAGCCTGGACCACTGTCCTTTTGGCCACATCCAGGAGTAATCCCATGATCTCAGGAAGCATTTTTAAGATGCCAAAACATACCCCTACCAGGTTGACTATCTGATGATCAAAAGCAAGATTGCTGTCAAACAGATTCCTAGGTTTCTAATCTTGGATTTCGGGGTTGTGATAGGTCCCAGGGCATCTGGCCACCATGTGGTGGACCAGATATTGGGCTATTTCCCCACAATCTCCATCTCTGTTTTTCCAGCATTAAGTTTAAGATAACTGTGGCCCATCCAATCAGCTACACTTACCAGGCAGTTCCTGAAATTAGCTGCAGAGCGACCCTTACCCTGAAATAGGGAGACAGTTAACTTTGCATGTGAGTCACATTGTTAACACTGCCATTCCTTACAAATCGCAAGGTAGGTGGAACTGAAAAGAGAAGCTCCTTGCGATTCCAAACGAAGTGTGTCATTGGGTTGTGAATATTCAGTAAATATTCAATAACGAATCCCATTTAATGATTGCTGCTCATGCAATTATTCTTTACCTACAACGGAATAATACTCTTACATTACAGTGCAGTATATGGGGTTAGCAAGGGAGGGACGCTTCATGATCTTAAACTAATATATGGAAAACTAGCACTCTGATAAGATCTACCCAAATGTTTGTGGCAGAGGTCTTAGAGATGCTGGTTTTAGTAAGGGAGTACCAGAATTTTACCAGAAGGGAATAAGGCAACAGTTATATAAGCAATACATTTTGTGAGGGGCTATACACCGTATCATCTTATTATTTGGACATGATCTCATATACAATAACGACTGATGAGAAATTGGTGCACAACCAGTAACAGCCAGAAAGCCCTAACTCGGACCAAGCAGAAGCACAAAATAACTCCAATAGACATACAGCACCGACAACATTGACACCAGTGGTACATGGGGTACTAGTGTACCAGCAACCACAGTAAGCATAGCATACTTCAG
The DNA here is from genome assembly GCF_964263255.1 of Lissotriton vulgaris. Lineage (NCBI taxonomy): Eukaryota > Metazoa > Chordata > Amphibia > Caudata > Salamandridae > Lissotriton > Lissotriton vulgaris. Next base: position 224,131,503 of record NC_141693.1, on the reverse strand, counting down.
AAATGCACCAGTAGGGATGATAGTGAGCTAGGAAGTGAGACTCTTTGGGATCCTATGAAGATATATATATATATATATATATATATATATTACCTACTGGCGATAGCCTGTAGGTATATATAGTTAGGATTATTTCTCTATGGAACTTCTGAAAATTCTATGTCTAATAACTTTGGCGTTTGTGGACGGAATTGGCTGAAATTTTCTGGAAAATGGCACATTTTGTTTCTGAGCAGCCCTTGAAAATTTGGGGGGGTTCCGTCAAGGGGGGGCCGAGAAAAAAGGGGGGTCCCAAAACGCGTTTTTCCCATGTTAATTTCCATAGGGCGTTTGGCCTCACTTTTAGCTCGAACGGCTGAATGGATTTGCACGAAACTTGGCAAAATTGTAGGGACTGTTAGCCCGATGTGCTTTGCTGGGTCTCAATATATGTGCTCCAGTGGATTTTGAGATATTAACGTTTTAAAAAATGTATATATCTGTGACAGCGTCCCAGATAGCGCTCCAGATCACATGCTTTTCGCGTCACGGAGCTTTGCGAAGCGATGCTGATTGGCTCTCCGGTGTCTGTCAACATTCTAAACAGTCCGGTGCGGCTGCCATCTTGTCTCTCGGTAGGATCGAGAGACAAGAAGAGGTGAAAAACGAAGGGGGAATTTAATGAAAGGGAGCAAGGTAGACCCCTCTTGACCCCCTAGGAATGATGTTGGGGTTATTAAAGGGTCCCGTGGGGAAAATAAAAAAAATGTGATTTTTCACAGTAGAAGCGCTTCTCGGTTCGCGAACCGGGTCGCAAACTAACGGCTGAATGGATTTGCACGAAACTTGGCAAAATTATAGGGACTGTTAGCCCGATGTGCCTTTGCTGGGTCTCAATATATGTGCTTCAGTGGATTTTGAGAAATTAACGTTTAAAAAACAGATATATCTGTGACAGCGTCCCAGATAGCGCTCCAGATCGCGTACTTTTCGCGTAACGGAGCTTTGCGTAGCGAAGCTGATTGGCTCTTCGGTGTCTGTCAACATTCTAAACAGTCCGGTGCGGCCGCCATCTTGTCTGTCGGTAGGATCGAGAGACAAGAGGAGGAGAAAAACGAAGGGGGAATTTAATGAAAGGGGGCTAGGTAGACCCCTCTTGACCCCCTAGGAATGATGTTGGGGTTATTAAAGGGTCCCGTGGGGCAAATAATAAAAATTTGATTTTTCGCGGTAGAAGTGCTTCTCGGTTCGCGAACCGGGTCGCAAACTGGTAGCGAAACGTGAATTCGCCATTTTGTGTTTCGATTTAATTAAATTACTAGGTATAAGGGGGTACGGGAGACGTATCCTGACCCCTTTTGTTTTCTGAGGGTGGCTGAGGAGGCTCATATATGTTGATACATGTCTTCCAGCGGCTGTGCGTGAGCGTTTTTTTTTTGCTGCGTGACGTCTGTTAACGTTCGATTTGATGGAAATCAGGAACTGTTGACCGCCATTTTGTCACTGCGAGTAAATATTTTGTTAAAAATAATTGTTATAAATTAATACTTATTGATAAACATTCTCTGCGCCATCTTGTCTTTTTTGCAATGCCACACTTTTGTTGAGCACGGCAGCCATTTTAGATGCCTTGACCAGACCCACTCTCTGCACGCCGCCGATCCTCAGCATGGCTCTCCACCCTCGCAAGCATCTCCCCCATGCACTGGTCACTCCCGCTCTCTCTCTCATGCATGGGCCAGAAACCTCCTCCCATGTGCGCTGCTCTTCCCTGAGAATCACACCCTGTGCCCGCCCGACACCACCCTTTCACCCTATTCACTACCGCACCCTCTGACACTCCTCTTCCTCTGTGTCCGATTGTCCAGGCCGGTCCCAGGCTATCACCTAGCCCTGCAGATGTAGTTTATGGCCCCAGCTGTAGAGAATCACCCCTCTTCAAAGGAGTTACAGTAGATCAAGGCCCCCACCCGATGAGATCCGTCACACCACACGCATTCCTACAATCTGATAACCATCCTGTATTGTGCTTGGGGAGGGGATTCTCACTGTGAGGGTGTGTGGGACCGAGCCTGAAGCGGAAGATTCCAGGGATGCCTCTTTGTACATCAAAGTTTTTACAATTATGTGTCACATTAAAAAAAAATAGCACTCCAACAAAGTAGTAGGATTTTAACACTTTAATAACTTATAAATATATAGAACGCAACAAAAACAGTAAATACATTTAAAAAATTTTTTGAAAAAAGAAGCAACAATGGTCAGTAGCTGTGTTTTGTGCGAATAGTCCCAAGGCAGCACAACGTGCTGAGTTCTGGACGGCACCCAGGTGATGTTACCTGGGTGCCGCACTGGTTTTTGGTATCCTACAATGCAGCTCTGAAAAACGGCGTGGGGCGTCCCGGAGGGTGCGCGGGGAGGCCTCGTCAGTAGCGGTCTGTTGGGCGAATAGTCCCAAGGCAGCAGAACGCGCTGAGATGTGGATGGCACCCAGGTGATGTCCAGTAAGTTGTCGCACTGGTTTTTTGGCATCCTACAATGCTGCTCTGAAAAACGGCGTGGGGCGCCCCGGGGGGGGGGGGGGGGGGGGATGAGTCGGCGTGAACGGGCCTCCCCAGGTGGAGGCTCGTCTGCTGTACTGGGGCGCCCCTTTACCGTTTCAGTTGCCATTCCGCCCGCTTTTGCTACACTGTGCCTCATCCTCCATTCAGCTGTTTATCGCCCGCTCTTGCGGCTACAGCGTCTCGCTCACCATGTAGTTGAGTTGCGCCCACTCTTGCGGTGCAGCGATAGGCGGCTGCCACAGGACTCTTAAAATGGTGGACGGCTCTTTGGATTTGGGCCTGGTCCACTAAAATGGCCCTGGGACACCTTGGAACTCGGACGTTCCCTGAGCCTTGAAGATTTTACAAAAGTCTTGGGGGCTCCCGACTCCTGCAGGCTTCCGGTGGGGAGCGGCTGCCATGATTGCTCGCGGAATGACCACGACGGAGCCACGAGATGGTGGTGCTCTCATGCTGAGGCCAGCTTCAGTCTGAAACATCTAGAAACAAGGTGGGGCTTTCATCGTTTGGGAAAAAAAAATGTTTTAATCCAATGAAAAGTGTTATTTTTAGGTCATATGATCAAGCCTTCCATCATTAGGAAACCAAAAGTAAAATGAACCAATGAAAAGTTTTATAAAGAAGTCACATGACCTGTTATGCTTACGTTACGCGCTGCTATAAAAAGCGTAGAAAATCCATTGGCACGTGAGGCGGCGTCAGTAGCGGACCGATGTGCGAATAGGCCGAAGGCAGCACAACGCGCCAAGATCCGGATGGCACCGAGGTGGTGTCCAGCAAGTTGCCGCACTGGTGTGGCCATCCTACAATGCTGCGCCGAAAGTCGGCGTGGGGCGCCCCGTTGGCGTGTGAGGTCGCGTCAGTCAGTGGGGGCTGTTTGAGAAAGCAATGTGATGCTGTGCGTCGCCCCCAAGATGGAGGCTCCTCGGCTGCAGTGGGGCGCCCCTTGGTGTTTCACTCGCTATCCAGCTGAGTTGCGTCCGCACTTGCGGCTACAGTAGGCCGAAGGAAGCACAGCGCGCCGAGATCTGGATGGCACCGAGGTGGTGTCTAGCAAGTTGCCGCACTGGTGTGGCCATCCTACAATGCTGCGCCGAAAGTCGGCGTGGGGTGTCATGTTGGCCTATGAGGTGGTGTCAGTAGCGGACCGATGTGTGAATAGGTCGGAACCAGCACAAGGCGCCAAGATCCGGATGGCACGGAGGTGGTGTCATAGTTGAGAGTTCTGAGCAGCGCTTGTAACACTGTCTGAAGCTTATTTGCACCTGCTGCAGCTTCACTATTGCCCTGGTGTGGCCAAAGATCGCCCATGACATAGGCGGCCGGCTCCCATGGTCCGGCGGAACTTTTTTCCTTTTCCTTTCTGCATCTTGTCCCACAATCCGTTTGACCTTTATACACGACCAGGTCCCTGAATGTGTGCAGGGGGACGCTATTGATTGAATCAAAATGGCGGCTTCACACAAAGCTGACTCAAGCGTTGCTGGTGATGCTATACAGACAAAAAATGGTTTTCAGTTTGTACATTCTTCAGGATTTTTCCATCCAAGTCTGCTTGAGAGTTTGTAGAACAATGGCTTTAGATCTTGCCCTCCCCTCTTTTGACTGTTGGTTCTTGTTGCCTATCTCTTCTGTTGTCATTTAACTGAACCTTTTTTGACTGCCGAAAGGGGTTCTGGTCCGACCGCTGGTTGGTGGAGACATTTTGACTATATCCTGGACCTGCCCGGCCTCGCCCAAAATGGCGCCGGTATAAATGGGACTCGTAACTCCTTGTTGTGTACTGGTTGCACAACCTTGATATCACGAGGTACGTATGCAGTTTTGAAGCACATGGCGGGCGGGAACGAGAATTGATTGAATATTTCGACATCCCTATTGATATTAAGTTCTGATGTGTTATTGATTACTGTACTATTGAAAGTTCGAATTAACGTCACCCATGGTACTTGCCCGCAAATGTATATCTAGATAATTTTATTGTAAGTGGCCCTGTCGTATTTTAATTACAAAATGTACGTCCACCGATTCCGCAACTGTTAGACACCTTAGTTCTTGCAACCTAATGGCCCGCTCGTTGCGTTCCTCTACAGTGTAAATGTCTCCTCATCATATACGATTCCAGTTTGCTCCGTGGCCGGCCCACGTGGTTATAGGCCCGTATTTGTATACTGACATTTTCACAATAAAGGTTTTTAAAACAAAACATGGTAGTAGTATTTACATTGGTAAAGTTTTTAATTTTAGTCACTGTTTTCGAATCAGTAAAAGGTAAGTGAAATAAAGCAGTCCAATTACATGACGGATAAAAGGTATAATACGCAGGAACACAGTAAAGATAAATGGTCAAGGGCTGTTGTGTTTTTTACTCCTGCAACATAAAGTGATCGATAAGAATCTGATATTCAGGCGTATCGGCGACTAAGACAGCAGGCCGAGCATCTTTTGCTCAACGGCTCCGTCATGGGACGAAGAAACGCCCTTTTTCTAGAAAAAGGAATATATTTTACTTGCAGGACAGTTGTAAATTTTCCGGGAAAATACATTAGCCTGGAACATTATAACATATATGTTTAAGAAAAAATAATGTTCGAAAGCAATAAAAAGCGTAATTTTTAGGTCATATGACCAAGCCTTTCATCATTAGAATAACAAAAGTAAAATGAACCAATGAAAAGTTTTATTAACAAGTCACATGACCTGTTATGCTTACGTTACGCGCTGCGCGCCGCGCCCCGGATCCCTTCCGGGAAGCTGCGCTTCGCGCAATGGAGTACTTCTGGGTGCGCTAACGCGGCGTGTCATATAACGCATTACGCGACAACGTAGGTCCAGAATATAGTCAAAACGTCTCTACCAACCAGCGGTCGGAACACAACCCCTTTCAGCAGTCTAAAAAGTTCTGTTAAATGACAACAGAAGGGACAGGCAACAAGAACCATCAGTCAAAGAGGGGAGGGCAAGTTCTTCCCTACCGGGTCACGTTGGGGCGCTACCGGAACTGATCGAATTGGTAGTCTACAGTGTTTCTGGATGTTTCAGACTGAAGCTGGCGTTAGCATGAGAGCACCACCATCTCGTATCTCAGTCGTGGCCATTCCACGAGCAATCATGGCAGCCGCACCCCACCAGAAGCCTGCGGGAGTCGGGGGCCCCCAAGACTTTTGTAGAATCTTCAAGGCTCAGTGGACGCTTTCGAGAATGGGGCCCAAGCCCTAGCAGACATGCGTCCGAGTTCCAAGGTGTCCCATGGCCATTTTAGTGGACCCCGCCCAAATCTGAAGAGGCGGCCGCCATTTTGAGAGTCCTGTGGCAGCCGCCTATAGCTGCATCGCAAGAGCGGGAGCAACTCAACTACATGGTGAGCGAGACGCTGTAGTCGCAAGAGCGGGCGGTAAACAGCTGAATGGCGGAAGAGGCACAGTGTAGCAAAAGCGGGCGGAATGGCAACTGAAACGGTAAAGGGGCGCCCCACTACAGTGTGTCTTCAGGTCAAACGGATTGTGGGATAAGGTCCAGAATGGAAGAGTCATCAAAAGGCAAAAAGTCCCGCCGGACCCCGGGAGCCGGCCGCCTATGTCGGGGCGATCTTAGGCCACACCAGGGCAACACGACTTGGGGAGGGGGCAGAAGTCAAGCGCACCCTCCCAGTCCGCGCCACCACACCGTATGTTGAAAATCTGAAGCCATCGTTCTACAAACTCTCAACCAGCCTTGGATGAAAAATCTTGAAGAATGTACAAACTGAAAACCAGTTTTTGTTTGCATAGCATCAGCAGCAACGCTTGCTATCAGAGTGCATGAGTTTCATGCTCGATCGATTGAGCTAACCGGATCAGGCAACAAAAAGTATAAAATAGTTATGTAAATAGTTATTTAATAAAATGTTTTACCCTGTTACTTTGCTGGTGTGTTGTATATATTTATAATATTTGCATAGAGTTTATCGTTATTTTGGGTGGGGTGGGTGGCGGAGCCGAGCTGTCTTGCAGCCATCATGGTGTGGAGCTCAGTTTATCTCACTAGTTTCGTATTTCTCATGAAGGGTTGTTCCTAATGTTTAAATTTTAGCGAGGTCAAAAAGAGATCCCATTAGTGGCCTACTGATTTTGCTCGATTATTTTTTTTTTTTACACAATTTTTTACTATCTGCAAAGACTAAACAGAGTATTGCGGCTTTGTGCTTGTTAGTAAATAGAGAATGAACCAAAGAGAATACATTCTAAAATAGTAAATGCTTGGATAACAATCAATCAAATGGAGAGACAAGCAGGCATGACGGATTACAACGGGGGCCTGTGTTAACTACCCTTCACTATCTGCAAAGAGAGAGTACTTCTAAGAGAAAAGAGGGGGGGGCAGCGTTCAAAGCACATCAGCGTGCATAAACACGAAAATGTTTTTACCTATCACGTACTTGACATTTGACAGCTTTTGATATTTGCTATTAAAAAACCATTGAAATTCACTGAAAAAACCATAGGTTTTAGCCCATATATAGTTAGGGATTAGCATTTACAAAACCTTGAAAATTCACTGAAAAAACCATAGGTTATAGACCATATATAGTTAGGGATTAGCATTTACAAAACCTTATTTTACTCGCATAAAACCATTGAAATTCGCATATATAGTTAGTTGCGCTAACTATATATCGCGCACCCGCAATCCACTGCTGATGATGTCACATATTACATCATTCATGACATGGTCAGTGACATCACTGATGACATCACTGATGACATCTCAAATGACATCACTGATGACATCACTGATGACATCTCATTTGACATTACTGATCACATCACTGATGACATCATTCATGTGATTATACGATGAACCTCTTCAGACTCTGATATAACCTTAGATACACTCAGTGTAAACAGACACTCACAGACTGTCACTCATCCATGGAGTTACTCACACACCTAGTCAGTCATGCAAAGAATCAATCACACCTCCATTTCCTCAACTATACAGTTATACACACCTTATTTATTCGAACATATACTAACACATATTTACTCTTTTATACAATCCCTGATACAAGTTCACAATGATCCATACAGCCACTCACACATTCACTGGCTCTTATGCACAGTAATTTATATATGTGAACTCTCACATGTACTGTGTTTTACATATGTACTTACTTTTACATGAGGCACTGAGATATCCATTCACTCACCAATACACTCGTACACAGTCAACCACCCATACAGCTGTTTCCACATGCAGTTTTGAACCCAAAGATCTAGTGAATCAACTGTTCGCACATGTATGCACAGAGTCACACACCTCCCAGCCACCCCCACACACACACTTACTCTCCCATACAAATACTTGGACAACCAATCAATAACCCATACAGTTACTCATATAGCTACTGATCAACACATGCAGCAGTTCATAGAACAACAGATATAATGATGCACAAATTAAGATAGTTTAGTCACTAACCCATGCACTCAGTGAGACACATTTAATCACTCTCTCATACAGTCAGTCATGCACCTACTAAATCCTTCATCCAGACACTTATACATCCACTCATTCTTCAATATGTAAGACATATTTTAACTTTACAGAAACAGACAGTCACTGGATGATGTCATCAGTGATGTCACTGACCATGTCATGAATGATGTAATATGTGACATCATCAGCAGTGGATTGCGGGTGCGCGATATATAGTTAGCGCAACTAACTATATATGCGAATTTCAATGGTTTTATGCGAGTAAAATAAGGTTTTGTAAATGCTAATCCCTAACTATATATGGTCTTTTTTCAGTGAATATATATATATATATATATATATATATATATATATATATATATATTATTATATATATATATAAATAGTACATGGGACTTAGACTGAGACAAACTTGTAAAAACACTACATACAAATATTAGCAGGTGGCCCTCTGAAATGTGTGCAAAATATTCCACAAATATCCAAGGTTTGATTTTGCCCACTCAAGTTTGAGGTGCCTTGATGGCACACAGATATTTGGCAGCGCCTCACAATAGGTGTTATTAAAAATAGGTTTAGCCTGAAGGTAAAGCACATTAGAAGGCCATCGCTTGTACAACAGAAAATAGCCATACTATTATGCATTGAACTCTATAGACACGAAAGATGTGCTACAAATTGTATTATGTTGATACATTTATAGACATAATAATAGGGTTTTCTTTTACAACACAATAGTCCTTCTTTTGTTTCCATAAGAGTATCGATGTTATTATCAGATGACCTGGAAGGTGGACAAAGGGCCTAGAACCAGTAGAGGTGAGGGGGGTTTCTTGGGAGGAGATGGAACGAATGCTCAAACCAGCAGGAGGGGGCAGCCCTCCCAATCAGGGTACTAAAACCACCCCAGAAATCCCAGTGGTGTCCTTATCTACCTCACAGGTGATTTAAAAAAAGGCTTGCTCAACTTGTCCCGCTGAACTTACAAAATGTTTAGTATACCAACAAACCCTTGAGTCACCTGAAAATTCAGGGCTTTTACATATACGTTTGTACTGGTCTAATCATGGCTCACATTGCTGACCCACTTTGCAGACCAGAGATATTTCGCTAATGTGAAGCACAGACACAATGAACCTATGTGCAGAGAAGCAGCTGTTACCACAGCTATTGCTGCATTATTTTGAGTGACACACATCTATTTGCCCATACACTGCAGTGTACAAACAGCACCCTCAAGGAAATCCATGTTGCATACCTCATCTTTGCGTTCTAAACTTGGTCCATCTTTTATTTGCTCTTTGGAGATTTCTGGGGTTATCACCACAGTGGCTGCTGTTTGGTTACCTTTGCTTGTACAGCCTGGCCCAGATTTATCAAAGGACTGCGTTACCCTTGTGTCACAAAGGGTGATGCAAGTGCAATACAATCCCTGGGCCAGATTTACCAAGTCACAAACAAGCCACCCTACGGGGCCCGGCGTGGCTTTTATATCTGGACTAACGCTGTGCCGAGAAGGCGTTACGTGGGTGGGGTGTGAGTGTCCCATGCATCCACACTGCTTTTTGCTGCATTCCCATATTTACCAAGAGTAGTAAACCTAGGGATGAGTCAAAATTGTACCCCTTCCCGATAGAGGAGCAACAAGGAGAAATGTCTTTATTTTTCCTTGAGGTTTCTTCTTTCGGAGTGCGCTGCATTCTGAAGAACACATAGGAAGGAGAAAAAGCCTCCAAGAATTATTTTTGTGCAGTAAGGAGCCCTTCCTGCACAAAACAACCCTGCCTGCAATGCAGGCAGCCTTACACCATGGTACAAGGGTGCCTCAGTTGACGCAAAACAGAATATGGGGCACCAGCGTAGTGAAAAAGCAGGAATGCACCATATGTTAGTAAATATGGCGCATTGCTGCCGTCTCTATCTTGCACAGTGCAGCAAGTTGCTGCTGCTTTGCACTGCATCAAATGGTGATAGATCTGTTTTGTGTTTGTCAATTGAAACCTTATGTGCCAGTTCCTTTTTCCTGTACGTGTTCTCATTCAACTCCAGTTCAAGTGCATGGAGTTCCTGAGTTTGTGGTTGAAGAACTTTGTGATTTCCAATATTTTTGTAAATAGGTTTTAGGAAACTGACCACTGATGTTCACTCTTCTATTCAAGTGAGAATTGTATTTTGCCTCCATTCTAGTAAACCAGGAGATTTGGTAGACGGGTAAACTATTAGAACCGCCCTGACACGCTCTAGGGGATGCTTACCTCTGGGTGGACACCGAGGCATAAGACGCCGGAGGATTGTCATTTGTGTGCTTCAGCGTTTGGTCCCAGGCAACATGTGTGTGTTGTGAGGTGGCATTCCATGATGTTATATTTTACCCTGTTACATTCACCATGTATATGGTGCAAGTTATATGTATGTGACATGACACCATGATGTAGGGTTAATGTGAGCCTTGCACCTCAGTAGTTTTTCTAATGAAACAACCGAAGTGAGGCAAGCACACCCAGCTGGAATAAAGAGGCAATATACTTCTGCTTGGACTCCATGTGTGATCAATCTAGAATTATGAGAATAACCTTGCTTCCTCTTACTTTTTCAGCATGTTTGGTTTAAGTTTTATTGAATTCCACACGTTTCTATTCAGCGCACTATTTTACTCCATGTGGCCAAGTGGTTACGTCTTCTCTGTGTGGGATGGAGTCTCATTTTGTTTCAGCAATGCTCATATATTAGTTGAAGCCTCTGACGCTGGAGTTCATGCACTTTCTTACGACCAATGAGTATACATTAGTTAAAGCCGCTATCACTGGAGTTTATGGGGCACATGCATCAAGCCCACATTTTGCGATTTCTAAATAGCTATTTAGAAATCGAAAAATGCAATGCATGTAGGAATCGCAAAAAAATGCGATGCCACCAAATTCCTTAATTGTGACTCGCAAATTGCGACTTAAGGCCCATAGGAATCAATGGGAATTGCACGCACAATTTGCGAGTACTCCATAGGTATTTGCAAATTGCGCATGCAATTTGAAGGGTGCAAAGGTTTCAAAAGAATACCCTGTTGCACCCCTGAAATTCCCCATTTTCCACATGTTGGACACACATGCCCCCAGGGCATGTGTGTGTGTAAAAAGTGACTTTGAAAAATGCACTTTATTGCATTTTTCAAAACAATCACAAATTACCCTCAACTTTAACAATCATTTTTTACTTAATGCATTGCATTTAAGGAATCATAATTTGCAATTCCTTAAATGCAATCGCAATTTAAGGAATGTAAAAATATTGGTCGCACAGGGGCAGATTTTTCGAATTTGTCCATTTGCGACCTGTTTTTGGTTTGATGCATGGGGCCCTTTGTGCTTTATTAAGATCTGCTAGCTCGTGGATTGACACTCTATTGCTTCTGCCGACATTCATATTCACTTTTAGGTCATTATTATGAAATTTACTCTGAATTAGGGATACAGTTTACATGAGCACTGTAAACGCTGTCCATACATGCGTGGAAGTAACTTATGACTTTACTGTGACCTGAGCACATTTAATCTTATCACAGTTTCCCAACTGTCCGCGCCTGGACCGCGCACAGCACCAGGGAACCTGCAACTCAGACCCCCACCAATACGACACCAGCACCTTCCTCGCCCTCAACCCGGGATAACATGCTGCCTGCCTGCCAACTAGCATCACCAAAGAAGACCCTTGGACCATTCGCCTGCTGGAACTGCAACCGCACCTTCAGCCAAGCCAGCACCCCTCATTGCCTAGCTGACTGACAGCACACCCATCCACCTGAACTGTGTTCTCCTTGATGCCACTCTCCTGACATCACCTTCTCATGGAAACCTGGACCAACCCCTACTCCAGACCAGACATCACCATCACCAATCCCGACGGCTACAAGATCCCCCGCAAGTACCGCCCGACCGCCTGGGAGGTGGTATAGCCATTGTCCACAAAAGCACACTCTGACTAATCAGGGACTCTAATGACCCAACACCAAACATGGAACACCTCCAGATCCAGACCAACCCCAACACCATGCTCTGTGTCACCCTCGTCTACAGGCCCCTCACCCTCGTCTTCAGGCCCCATGGCTCCTGACCCCCTTCACCGACTCCATTGTAGACCTCATCGCACCCCATGCTCTTGCATTCACTGACTACACCCCACTCGGAGATCTCATTTTCAACCTGGACAACCCAAGCAACCAATACACTGCCCTCTCTCCTGGATAACCTCGCCAACATCGGACTCAAGCAGCTAGTCCCCACACCGACCCACACAGCCGGACACAGTCTTGACCCCATCTTCTCCACCAGCAGAAACATCAGCTACAGCCACACTATGAACTTTCCTAGACCGACCATCACTGCATATACCTCGCCTTCGACACGCCTACCGCACACCACTGTCACTATCACCACCCCAGCCGGATCAAGAACTTGTTGTCAACTCCCTCAGCACAACCACCTTGCCCACGCCCTGGGACGTGAACACTACAGCACACAACCCTCACAGAAGGATCTCGAACTGCGCTGGCACCCCTCTAGAGAAGACCAGGCAACAACGATCCAAGGCAGCCAGCTAGTTCACCCCGCCTTCCACGAGTTCAGACACGCCTGCAGACGTCTTAAGAAGAAATGGAGGAGCAACTGAACTCCAGAAATTCACACAACCTTCAAGTCCTCCGTCAACACACACCACCTCCTCCTCCAAACCACTAAAGAAACGGCCATCCAAGAGAGAATCAATGACAACACACACAACAGCAAAGAACACCATCATTAAGAAGTTAACCAGGCCCAAAAGCAAGACCTCAGACATCCCCCGCCCAAGACCTCTGCAACAGACTCGGCACCTTCTTCCACCACAAGATCAGGAAGATCTACGACAGCCTTGACACGCTAGACCTGGTTGCCACACCCGACTCAATCGCTGACAACGAAGCTGCCCCTCAACGGACTGCGCTCTGCTGGACCCTGCTCCCTACAGAGGACAAGCTCAAGGCCATGAAGAGCATCCAGTAAGGCTCCCGAGGGACCTGTGCCCGTATCACAACTTCCATAGAGCAGCCGCCGCTATTGCACCCTAGCTCCGCCGCACCATCAACTGCTCCAATGAAAGTGCAATCTTTCCCGATGACTGGAAACATGCTGAAAACAATCCCCTGCTGAAGAAGCCATCCTCATACCCCAAAAACCTCAAGAACTTCAGTCTGATCATCCTCGTCCCCTTGCCAGAGGAGAAGGCCATCGATGCTCAAATCTCCAAGTTCATCGAAGTGAACCACCTCCCAATCTGGCTCCCGAAGTAACCACAGTACAGAGACTGCACTCCTCGCCGCCACAGACGACATCCCCTTCCTTGTTGGACCAGGGCGAAGCAGCAGCCCTCATCCTACAAGACCTCTCGGCCACATTCAACACCAGTTCCCACTGCACCCTAATCACCAGACTCCACAATCTTGGCATCCATGACAGGGTTCTAGACTGTATCCACTCCTTCCTCACTGGTCGGACCCACAGAGTCAGACTACCACCGCTCCTCTTAGAACTCACAGAGCTCAGCTATGGAGTCCCACAGGGAACTTCCCATACCTAACCCTTTTCAACATCAACATGGTCCCCCTCGCAGCCATCATCAGAAGCCACAGACTCAACATTGTCTCCTACATGGATTACACCCAGCTGATCCTCTCCCTCACCAATGAACCCTCAACCACCAGAATCAGCTTCTACAGTGGATTGAAGGCCTTTGTGACATGGATGAAAGACAGCTACCTCAAACTTAACTCGGACAAGACTGAAGTTCTCAGCATCAGCCCGGGACGCCTCCGGGTGGCCAGCTGCTCTAGGAGCTCCCCCACCCCGACGGACCATGCACACAAACTTGGCATCATACTGGACTCTTTGCTCACAATGAGTCACCAAATCAACGCAGTTTCCTCAGCCTGCTTCCTCGCGCTGTGCCTGCTCTGAAAGACTTTCAGATGGATGCCCACAGAATCCAGAACTCCGCATCACCAGCAGACTCGACTACGGCAACGCACTCTACACTGGCATCACCCAGAAACAGCTCAATAAACTTCAGTATGTCCGAAACATTATCGCCAGACTGGTCCTCGACATCCCCCTCCACAGCCACATCATGCAACACCTCTGACAACTCCACTGGGTTCCAGTCAATAAGAGAGTCACTTTCAAGGTCCTTACTCACACCTACAAAGCCCTACACAATGAAGAACCAGCATACCTGAACCACCGCCTCACATTCCACTTACCCATCAGACAACTCCTATCCTCACATCTCGCCCTCACCTCCATCCCCAGGATCCACAAGACCAGAACCGGAGAAAGATTGTTCTCCTACCTCACCACCAAGACATGAAACTCCCTGCCCCTACACCTCAGGCAGTCAGCATCACTGACTCAATTCAGGAAGGACCTCAATACCTGGCTCTTCAAATGATCCTCCTGATGTGTTTTATCTAGGACTCCGATCAATATTGTGACCTCATGCCCCTATACGGCTATAATCAATACATATCCCTATAATTGGCATAATAATCAGAGCCATATTTCAGTAACTCGCCTCTGCAGTCCATGACAATCCATGACACAGCAGAAGCCACAGCAGAAGCCACTTCCTTAGATTCCTAGATAGCACACCGAGACATCCCTAACCCCCAGCAACATGGGAAAGCCCCGCTTGCTTTGTTTTGATTAGTAATAGAACTCCTACGAGCACTGTAAGAACGACCAGTTCTTAGTGACATCTTTATTGACGTCTTATGTCCAAAAACTTACGTCAAACTCTGCACCTTTCAGGTATAAATATACCAACGTTGCCTTAAGCAAACACACGGTGGGGTGAATACTGGAGCAGAACAGCTGTCCCCTTGCAGAGAGCCAAGCAGATGCGAGAAGCCCACGGACGCTGCCCCTCCTCCTTGACGCGCTGAGAAAGACGCTGTCTTTTCTCCTGCCGAGAAAATCCAGCTCCAGCGTTTCCAGCCTACCCTTGCGGGTGACTGGGATATCGGGTCCTAAGAAGGAGATACCAGACCTCCTACATTCTATTCCAGAGGTATGGTGCTGACTAAACCCTTAGAGAGAATTCTTGAATCAAACTCTTGGCAAAACCAACTTAACTTAAATGCTACTTACTCCCTCCCATGTATTAGGCTTAGGTCAGGTACACCGGGGTAGGCGTAGTTAGAAGCACCAGTTGAGGTTGTTAGCCAAAGTATATATGAATGTATATATTTTATTCATTTTAACTATCTTATGGCTAAGAAACCATATCAATGCTTTTACAGTATTATTTCGCAATACTCCTTTTACTGTACGCACTTTTCATTATAACAAGTCTTGCAATTGTGGCAATTCATTTCTCTTGCATGAGAAGGAAGACTGCTCAATAAATAATATCTTTTATTGAAAACGCCCGTCTCTCCATTCTCTGCACCCTGGTGAAAGTAAATCTGCACAACTGAGTGAAATAGCTGTCTATTGTTTCACACGACTCTAGAGATTGACTCATTCTGAGGAGCAAAGTTGTCATGTTTATGCGGTTGTCGGAAGCTGAATCCCTTCTTGTCTGAGCCAGGGAAGCTGATCACTTCCTATTCAGTCAAGAAAGTTTCCAGTGACCTCTGAGCTAGCTGGTGCAAACCTAAATTAAGTCTAACATAGTCAGTAGAGACCTAGAAGACCGCAGTCCTACGTCTACACTGCTGTTTATGTTATTCCAATGCGCAGGGCCTATAGGGATAAAAGGAACTACACTACACTCCATCCAGTCTGTCCAGCAGCCTCTCCCACCCATGCGCCTTGAAACCCTCACCATTGAGTTGTCGTGCTTTACAAGCCTGTGATTGACTGATTGACAAGAGTCGACCCGATAATAACTACTGTGATCTGCCCACATCAAACATTTACAAATTTAGGGGTCGATTAGGATCGCGGACGGACTTGCGTCCGTCCGCGACCCCAGAGCAGGAGGGAACCTCCGCATGGCATGCGGAGTTCCCTCCTGTGCAATTAGGATGTGACCGCCACCCTGGCGGTCACATCCTCTATTTTTAACATTGCCGCGGGTGCAGCTTCAAGCTGCACCTGCGGCAATGTTAAAAATGCACGCATTGCATTTGCATGCAGAAAGAGGCAGGCACCGCGCGGTGCCTGCCGCTTTCTGCATGCAAATGCAGGGGGGTACCATAGGTACCCCCCATGTGCACCCCCCACCCCCCCTTCACCTAGGGGGCCCGCAACGGGCCCCCGCAGTGAAGTTCCGTATGCTTTTCCGCGGCGGAAAACCCGCCGCGGAAAAGCATACTTTACTGGCCATCCTAATATGGTGGACGGTGTCTGGAAGACACCGTCACCATATTAGAGCTTTTCCGCCGCGGTTGTAATCCGACCGCGGCGGAAAAGCTGCGGACGGAAACCAGGACCCACCAGCCATCCTAATCTGGCGGTGGGTCTTTGGTCAGTCCGCTGCGGATTTTCCGCATCCTCGGGGCCGGCGATGGCTTCCGCCGGCCCCGAGGATGCGGAAAATCCGCAATCATAATGACCCCCATATTTGGAGTTTTCTTTACTGCATCACTTGTTACTACTTTGCAACCACTGTGAGCCTAACACTCTGTATAATCAGCAGACCCAGGATATCTTTTTGTGATCCGCACTCTTTTGGCATGTAATCATCTAGAAATGATAAACGTTTTGTCAATATTTTATTAATAGTATTGTTTTCTTCCAGAATAATTATTTTGTTGTAGTTGTTTTATTTTTATTTTTAAGCATGCAATATGAACCTCCTTCTCGTTTTCTGCAATGAAAGGTGAGGCAACCAATGCCATGGGGCAGGTGGAAGGGAGACTTTTTACATGTATGCAAGCCATTAAGAGAGATAAAAGGGCTATTGATGCCAGAAAAAGTAATTTATTGCATTGCTTAGGATCTGAAAATCATTCATTTTTAGAAGATTACCAAGGACACCATTTGCAGATGAACAAGGTGATAATAATACATTTGATGAAGCTCTGTTAAGGTTGGAAAACAGATTCAAACCGTATACCAGATTAGCTTTAAATTGGATTTACACTAGGACACTCAGGGCCCGATTCACAGAATGAACTTAAGATTCAATCTTAAAATTACTACTGTTTTGGTAGTTACAGATTGCACTTACTACTTTTGGTATTAACAGAATGAACTTACTACTTTTGGCATTCACAGAATGCACTTACTACTTTTGGTATTCACAGAATGAACTTACTCATTTCGGTATTCACAGAAGTTAGGACTCCTAACTTTAGGACTCCTAAATGCCTTCTGTGAATACCGAAAGTCTTAAAATTATGATTTTCTCAATTTAGTAGTAGTAAAGTTAGGACTCCTAACTTTAGGACTCCTAAATGCCTTCTGTGAATACCGAAAGTCCTAAAATTACGATTTTTCTCAATTTAGTAGTAGTAAAGTTAGGACTACTAACTTTAGGACGCCGAAATGCCTTCTGTGAATACCAAAAGTCTTAAAATTAGGATATTCTCAATTTAGTAGTAGTAAAGTTAGGAGTCCTAACTTTACTACTACTAAATTGAGAAAAATCCTAATTTTAAGACTTTCGGTATTCACAGAAGGCATTTAGGAGTCCCAAAGTTAGTAGTCCTAACTTTACTACTACTAAGCCATGTTGTTAGGATAGAATGTCAAAATTGTGGTAAGAAGGGGTATTTTGGCTAGGTTTATAATTTCTATAAAAAAGTTGTTAAAACAAGGAAGGAAAAATTAACATACACTGCTAAATGTGATGATGACTTTTGATGTGATGGTCTAACTGGTAATTAGGATTCTAGTGTTATATTTACTGTTCATAATCAAGGTTATGATGTGGATGAATTAATTATCCCTCATTCAAAGAGTGTAGTATCTCTTTTAGACAGAAAATTGATATGCTGGATTCCGGTTCGTCTTGTACCTTTGCAATGAACTAATATTTTTCTGAGAAATTAGGAGACCTGTTAGATATTAAAAAAATATGTATTTCTGATATTGTTGCAGAAAATTTGATGGAAATTAAATGCACATTTTGGGTTTTCAGAAGTAAACTTGCATTTCAAAGGATGTGTAGCTGAAATTTAATAGTATGTTGTGATCAAAGATGTAAATTTTTGGGATGGAAGGATATTTTGAAATTGTGTATAATTCTCAATTCTAGAAACAGTAGTTAAGGTCATTTTATTTTTATTTATTTATTTATTTTCAAGGTTTTATATAGCGCGAACAAGATCCTTACAGATATCAGAGCGCTTTACATATAATGAGAAGACAAAAACAATGTAATACAGGGGAAAGAGAAACAGTTAAATAGTACTTACACAGTTTTAAGTTCAAGTGAATTTAGCCAGGAGGATCGATTTCACTTCCTTTTTGAAGGATGCAGTGGATGAGATAAGTCTTATTTCTGGAGGGAGGGCATTCCAAATCATGGGGGCCATCCCTGAGAAGGAGTGTTTGTATGTTTTTGTCTTGTGGAATATTTGTGGCTTCAGTAGGAGAGTTTGTGCGCTTCTTGTTCTTGAACCTCCTGAGATTGTCAATTTCTGTGCGATGTAACTAGGCGAATTGTGGTGTAAGGCCTTATGAGTAATGCACACAATTTTCAGGTGTATTCTGGCTTCATAGGGTAACCAGTTCAGAGATTTTAAGTCGGGGGAGACGTGTGAGCGTTTTTTTGATCCAGTTATGAGTCAGGCTGCAGCATTGATAGAAGCTGTTAGTGTTGCGGTTGTAGATACGGGTAAGGCCGCAAAGTGTGGTGCTTCCATAATCGATCCGAGGGATAACTCTTGCTTGGACCACAGTTCGGAAGTCGTTGGCTGGGAGGAAGGGTTTCAGCTTCCTCAAGGTGTTGATTTGGAAATTAGCTCCCTTCGTTGCATTGCTGACATGTCGTTGCATATTGATATTGGAGTCCAGGGTTATACCTAAAGATTTTGCTGAGTATACAATGATGGGTTTGACGTTGAATGCATTAAGGTGTTTAAGCCAATCCTGAGCGATGTGGATTTTGGCGGGGGGAGCTATTAGTAAGAACTCAGTTTTTAGAGCATTAAGTTTGAGATGGTTCTCTGCCAACCATGTCTGTGTTTCCTTAAGAGTTGAGTTGAGAAGTTTGATGTCTTCAGGGGATTGAAGTTTGAGGTAGAGTTGGGCGTCATCAGCATACATGTGGAATTGCACATTAGAGGCATGTAGCAGTACGGTGAGTGGCTCCATGACTAGATTGAAGAGTTTAGGGGATAAGGCTGATCCTTGCGGGACACCTAGTGGCTCATTTTGTGATAGAGTTATTGAAGAAATAGACTCTTCAGAATGTTTTCCCTATTGTTTTAGCCAAAACAAATTATAACAATTGAAGATTTTGTGCAGATCTTAGAGTGTTGAATGCAAATACAATAGTGGATTGTGATTCGCTACCTAACATAAATCAACTTGTTTCCATGCTTGAAGGACCAAATATGCAATGCAAATCACAATTGGATGAAAATACACAGGGTTAATTATGGCACTCACTGTTCATGTGCTTGTACAACAGACCTCAGTGTTAGTTGCAGTGCTCCAAAGGACGGAGGAATCACCCTGCCCCCTTGAAATAAGACCGGAAAGATGTTTATATTAGTACAAATCAAGACCCTGAGCACACACTAGATCATAAATCATATAATAATTCAGGTAGACATATAATTCACAAAAGTTCCTTCCGTATTCTTTATTCTCGTCACTTCTGTAGCCAACACATGTTTTGTCAAATAGGAAGTTCCCCACGACTTCTTTAGGGCTATCTTCCTCTTTATCAAAAGGCAAGTCCACCTTAAAACCAGTTTTTATTCCATCCCGGTGTTCACCATCAGTGTTTTCCCAATTCATTAAATATGTAGCATGTATAGCTTTGTATGCCCTATTTTTTAATTCATCCCTTCACATACTGGGTCCGATATCCCATCATATGAATTCAGAAGTCCTTTATTCCTTTTAGCGAGTACGGTATTCGGGTTTTTTTTTCGGCGTCTATATGCGGTCTAGTCTGTGTTCAAATTAGCTAAGTACAGATGCCAAATAATCATCCAAATAGTGTAGGTAGTTTGGAAAAACTCTGAGTTTAATTGGATGGAATCACAACAGATTGCCTTCAAAGACATCGAGAAGACTTTCAAGCCTTCTTGTCTTAAGACTAGTATGCTAGTATGTATGGCACTGGAGCTGTTTTAATGCAACGTTAACCCAAGAATGAATGGAATGTTTCATTTGTGTACAGGATCCTAAGTAATTCTGAGAGGAACTATACAGTTATGGAAAAAAAGTTATTAGCTTGTGCTTGGAGTGCAGAGCACTTCGGGAATTATATTTGGGGCACGAAGTTTCTTCTTGATCATCAACCTCTGGGCAATATTTCTCTTTGTAGGGAGCTTGACAGCTAGTACAGCTAGATTGTTATCTAGACTACAGCAGTACTGTTCTACAGTTAAATATCTTCCAAGAAAGAAAAATCTAACTGCTCACTGTCTTTCTAGACTTTTTACGAGAGAACAAGAAAAATAGTCATGAAGTCTATAGTGAGCTTGACATTATTGCATCTGTGTAGAGTATGATGACTAGATGTTTTAGTGAGATCTTAATAAGTGATTGGAACGACCCTGATAAAAATGACCCTTTCCTCCATAGCCATAATCATGTTGATTCTTAAGAATTTAGGTGAACAATCAGGGTACTCAATTAATTGGTCTAAATCCATCATATATTTACTAAATGGCCCATCCCCGAATTTGCCTGAGGGCTGCAAAGTGACTGTGATGAGAGAGGGATTTTTGTACCTTAACATATTTGTGACACAAGACCCTGAGGTTTTTTATGCCGAGAATATGCAAGCCCCACAGACGCACCTCCGGCGCAATGTCCAACTATGGAGAAAGTTACCATTGTCGTTGCTGGGCTGAGCAGCAATTTATAAAATGTTGGCATTGCCTCACTTCCTATATGCATTACAAAACACACCATTCCTAATTTCCCAAACATATTTCCGAACAGTTGAAGTGGAGGTACGAGATATAATATGGGATGGAAAACCCCAGCAGATAGCGGTGTCGAAACGGACGCAGGGGGGTTATAGCAGAGCACTGTACACAAAACCAAAAGGCAAAGCTCTGACCGAACCAACCACACATACGATCACATTATGGCACAAGGTCAACAAAAGGCTGGGATGGTCTAACACCCTGATGCAAAGTACCCCATTGTGGGATAGCGAAAAATTGGGAGGGCTCCACACCTCTCGAGGTTTCGACAGATGGGACCTCATAGGGATCTCGACGATAGGGGATACATGGAAACAAGGGGGAGCCATACCCTTTGAGGGGTTAGAGTCACAGTACACAATGGCCTCAACTCAATTTTTCAGATACCTACAAGTTAAACACGCCCTAAAGATGCCATCCCGCCAGGAAGCAATCCTCCGGAAGCTTCTCTATTAGAAGATAGACTTCTTACAGACTACATGGAACGTAAAGCAATATCCCTAACTTATCAAACGTTGCTGCGCACCTCCCCGGACCCCTCCATAAGCTCCGGATTCAAAGATGAAGAATGGCAGGAGGCCCTCGGGTCTCCCGGGGAGGTCCCTATTGCAGCGAGATTTAGACTCATCCAACTTGAGATTTTACACAGAGTGTACCTCTCCATACCCACGCTAGTTAAGATGGGGAGGGAAATGACTATTCAGTGCCAGCGTAAATGTGGACAAGAGGGTCCTTTTACCATTTAGTGTGGAGTTACCTGTCGGTCCAGCAGTATTGGGCGGAAGTACGAGTAAAATGACCCAGAGAAGCGTAGCGATACCACCGAAACTGTGTCTCCTTAGTATTTGGGATGAGACAGACCTAAACCAGAAAGAGCAGATATTGCCTACATTGGGAATAATGGTTGTAAAACTAAATATAGCACGACACTGAGGGGCGTAGACCACACCAACACTCTGGGACTGGGAGAGAGATATGAACTCCTGTATGATAACAGAAAGAACTCTATACTTAATGAGAGGGTGCCCGAAGAAATGGGACCAGATATGGTGCAAATGGAATACACATAGGGGAAGAATTTGCAGCAGTCCCTCATATATCAGAAGGGGGGTCTCAGGAGGCAGAATAGCGAAGGGAGCTCAAGTGTAAGCTCCTTCGAGATGGTTACTATGGGAAGTAACCTACAATAATGGTGTCACATACTGCTTGTGAGTCTTACTGTGAATTTGATGACATTTGTAAACAGATGTACCTACCTGAACATGTTAATCTCAATAAAAAGATTTTTTTTAAATGACTCTTTCCTTGAAAAGGTGGCGTTTGTTGTAAGAGAAGGGTGGGCAAAATTGCAGAATTGAATATTTCCAAGGAGCTTTTGATTGAAAATTAAATTTTGTTTGAGTCCAGAAAGTTTGTTCCTCCTTATGATAAAATGTTATATATGGGTCATCAAAGCCAATTGCCTCTGCCAACTCTACTATGAAAAGCTTACTCAGAAAATATTAGTGGCCCCGAATAAATAGGATGGTGGAACATTGGGTGAGAAATCATCTTGAGTACAGTCAAGTGAGCTATTACCCCTTCTCTTAAGCCCGTTCAATGACCAACTAATCCCTTGGAAAATGATGGGTCCTATGAATTCTTTATGCATCTCATTTTCCTATAGGTCTTATCGAATATCATTCAAATGGTCTGAGGTAAATTTATAGGTGAGCTCTCTACTTGAATGGTAATTGAATTTCTTTAAAAAGACTTTTCAAGAGAAGGAACACCAGGAGTTTTAGAGACAGATAATGGTGTTCAGTTGATTTCCTGTGAAATTAAGCACTTTTTGACATTACTGTGAGATTAAACATTAAACATTAAATAGGGTGATAAAAGAAATTATTTTTTGGGGCTAAGGATAAAGGTGTAGATTAGAAGGATTTTTTAATAACCAAATTATGTGTGTACAGGGTGACTTCACATTCTACTACTGAAATAAGTCCCTTTACGCTGCGTAATGGCAGATGTCCTGCATCCAGGATATTCCCTTGGTGGATGCGTAAGAGGATAGCTAAGGAGGACAAAGATGTTGAATCTGTTGCAGCTAGGGTGGAAACAATTACTTCAGAAAGCTAGGTATGATGAAAATAAAAAAGTAAAGCATCAGTTTTTTGTCCGGGTGAATGGGTTTGCATTCATAAGCCCGGTTATCTTGGGAAATTTAGTACGAAATATAGTAAACCTCTCAAGATTGTGAAGGTGAACAAGTAGAGTTAAGTTACGCTGTACGCTGGATGAAAGGGTGTGTAATATGTGAAAAATGTGAAGTGTGGTCGTCAAGATTCTGGGCATGAAGATTTGTCTGAGAAAACCGTGTTCTTTCTTCTTCTCAAGATGATTTTGCTCATATTTCGAATGATTTGTCCAGTTCAAGGAAACATGATTAGGGTCTAAAGCAAGCAGAGTAAAACAAAATGGAAAAACGAGGTGTCTACCTTTAATGTTTAAAGACTTTATTTGACCTGTAGGACTCACAATGTTTTTCCCTTTTCATGTTGTTGATATATTTTGCCATTCATCTTATTTTGTTTACGGCTTGTGCCTTATATCTTTATTTTGTTTGCTAAACGGGGAACATGTGTTATATTTTACCTTGTAGCACGTGCTGTGTAAGTGGCGTGAGCTGGTTGTATGTGACATGATGTAGGGGTAGCTTTAGCCTCGTGCATCCGTTGTTTTGTTAATAAAGCAACAGATGTGAGCTGAGCAGCACTGTGCTGGACTAAAGGAACAATATACTTACCACTTGGATTCCATGTGAGGCTATCTACACTTGATCAGGCGTAGATTAGGGAACGCAGAAAGGAGAGTCCATCAGGTTCTGTAGAACCGGAAGTCGGGTAGCTCCTTGTTTGATGTGGAACTTCCTATTTTGTTGAGCCCAGTTCAACTAAGTGGTTGCTTTGGGGATAATAATGGGAACCATCATAATGGAAGATGGTGTTTTTACGCTCGAGTTTCAGGTCATTTTAGGGTATTGCTTCTGGGTTTCATGGCCCACAGTTTTTACTCTTCTATTTCCCTTGTATTTCGCCCATTATTTTTCATTTGTGCACTTGCTTATTTGCTCAGTGTTATCTTTTGTTTTCTAGTAACCCGACATTGCCTTTCTGGCCGTTTCTGGTTGGTTCTTCCTCCTTTTGTGCTCTTCTTGCTGGCAAACTCTATTGGGAGTTTTTTTCTGCTAGCACTTTTTTCCTCCAAACTGGAAGCTTTCTTTGAGCACATTTTCAAGCCTGATGTTACGAGTCAGAAGCTGGCAAAGTGGTTTTCACAGAAGGTCGTCGAGGAGTTATATGAGTAAGGAAGCCCTTCTGACGACCAGATTCTGACTTCATCAGATTGATGTCCACTGACCACATCGCCCCTGTTCTTCAGCTGCTTCATTTGCTCTCAGGTGTCATAGGGCTGTGTTCAAGACCCTTTGTTTGCCCATCAATCCGCTAATGCCTTATCAAGGAATTAGTCACCTATCGCCGGCTGACCAACACTGTCATCCATCACTAAAGAAGATACAAATGCTTGGGTGATGTATCATTCCATTTGTAAGGCTTCTCCCAGCGAAGCATACTTCCTTCCACCCTCTTGCCTGAAAACAATTTCTCAAATAAAAAAAATCACTGAAGACACAGCTCTTTCAATAGTCTTTCGATATATGTCCTCCCTTGTATTATGACTTCTGATTCTTCTTTACTGATGGCTTTATGAAACATATCTGAATTCCCTCATTCTTGCCTTATTACCCATTTCAAGCACTTTGAAAAACATTCGGGCTGCCTTATTGACATACAAGTTTAAAGAATCAACATACAACTCATAAGCAGAAGGTGTTCACGCTTGCTTGATTTAAAAGACCTTGAGTGTGATTAAGTTCCTGTTCTTGTATGGATACGTCGACAATACCCTGATCTTCTAACACCATACATGTGTGCTTTATTATAGGAACTTATGCAATTTACTCCTTTATACCATGCTTTTATTTCTGTTTATATAAAAACCTTAATCGGGTCATATGTTCCTGGTAATTATAGAACTATTGCCAGACTGGTAATGATGAATATGGTATTCATCAACTCCAGGCACATATCATCCAATTGCACCTCATGATTTAGTGTTTTTGAGTTTCATCTCTGGTCGTGACCAGGAGAAAGCTCTAATGTATATGGTAGATAATTAGAATTTCTTGTTGCAAACTCACTTAAGATTGAAACCTAGATGACCCAACACTGTCTTCACATACATGGGAGGGAACAGTCTCTATCTTATTCCATCACTTCAAATCTTGAAATCCAAGTTGAAAGATGATCGACTAAAATTGTCGTAATCATTTCACATTCTGACATGGTGTTAAATTAACCATGCTGATGTAAATGTTTTCTCTACCTACTTTAACATTGTGTTGATAAATGTATTCACCACAGATGAAAATGTGTACATACCATTTAATGCAATGCTACTGCACAAATTATATCCTCAAGTTTTTGTAGATGTATGATTATATATATGATTAAACATATTTATTATTTCCAAACCTCTAATGTACCAAATTTGGGCCTGGTTCACAAAGAAAAAGTTACGCTTTTGTGTAATAGTTAATTTGTTTTGCAATTCACAAAACTGCATTTCAATGGTAAGTTTACAAGTGTAGAATCTCCGTAGCGAGGGAGAAGAACTCCGCAAGTAAGAAGATAGGCATATTGTATCTTTATATGTGCGGAGTTGTCGTATGTTATCATAATTTGTAGCTACTCAGAAGAGTGTCCCAGCGCGAGACCAAGAGTAACAAAGAAAGAGATAGCAGAAGAAAGGCCAGGACAAACTAGTTGAACAGGAAAGTTTTGAGTCTTTTCCTAAACTGAGTAGGATTCTCAAGTCTAAGCAGATCCAGGGGAAGGGAATTCCAATATATTGCGGCCAGATAGGCCAATGAGCTGCCCCCCTTATGTTTCAGGCAAAACCTGGGGACAGTGGCCAGGAGCATGTTCAAGGAACGCTGAAGCCTGCCCGAAGTGTAAAACTGAAAGCGTTTCCTAAGACAGGCAGGGCAATACCCATAAAGTGCAGCATGAGCAATGGCCAAAGTCTTGGACATAATCCTAGCTTTAACTGGCACCCAGTGTAAATTAGGTAGATGCTGCCTAAGACTGGAGCGCTTAGGAAGGTCCAAAAACAGCTGAGCAGCAGCATTCTGGACAACCGGCAATTTGTCCAAAAGGTAACAAGGGAGACCGACATACAGTGCATTCGCATAATCAATGCGAGAGGGGACCAAAGCACGAATTACAAGTTTTTTTTTAAAGGAAGAGGCAGCAGCTGCAAAAATCTATGGAGGAGTTTTAAAATGTCAAAGCAAGTACCAGTTAGTCTGCTGATCTGGTTACCAAAGCTAAGCTTTTCATCAAACCAGATACCAAGATTTTTTACAGGGTGGCCAGATGGAGAGGGGCTTGGTGAATCTTGGCCAAAAGTTATGCCAAAACAATGGGGGGAACTCCCCAAAGAAAAGGATCCCAGTTTTGTCTGCATCACATTTTAACTGAGCCAACGAAAGCCAATTAAATACAGCAGACAGGCGAGCCCTGACATGGGAGGTTGCAGCCTCTTGCTTCTCTGCACTGATAAACATTCTATAAACTGCTGATTTGCGAGTTCCAAAACAAACGTAAACTTACACGAAAGTGTATATTTACCTTTGGGTATCAGGCCCTATGTTTATACATAAACTTATGGTATCGAGCTGTAATTTGCCTTCCCTATGTGCTAACTATGGTCCTGATTTAATCCTTGGTGGTAAGGATACTCCATTGCAACAGAGGAGTATCCTCACCATCCAGAATACCGTCCACCCACCGCATTTAGATCCGGGTGGACCTTTGGGTTATCACGGCAGAGACTACTCAGCCTCTGCCATGTTTACCCACCACCGACGGTTCTAGGGACCAAGAGCCGTTGGAGAAATCAATAAATGAATGGGTCAACATGTAGTCATTTTTTACTGTTTCTTACTGCCAGGTTTTTGAAAACATTCTTATACTCTACTACCATGGGAGGAGTCTCCCATAGCAAGGGGAGCTTTACTTTTCTTCTTTACAAAAAAAAAATTCTGTTTCAGGATATTCTTTTTTGAAAAGAAAATACTGTTTGTTAATGGGCTACATCCTTCAGACGTAGCCCTGTAACAAACAGTAAAATGCACTGACAGGAACTGCCATGAGGGTGGTTCCTGCCAATGCCTTTATAAATGACTGTCTCCTAGGCAGTCATTTATAAATTTGGCAGGTGGAGTAGTCACGGCCTGGAAGATGTAAAGTACTTCGCCAGGCCAATGGTGACTTCTCCATCTGCCAAAAATTAAATTGGGCCCCATATCTTTATCCCTTTCTATAACTGATGCCAACTACTTGGTTGCTATTTGCGGTGCTTAGACAGAATATTGGAAACAAAAATATTGTGGGGTAAAATATTGTGTCATAGCAAGCAAAGTTTTACTATATATAACTCCACATATATGTACATTGACAATGTATATATATTGCCAAGGTACAAATAAGTTGAGTTAAGAATAGTAAATTTATACTTATCTATTTGCACTTACCTTCTCGATATTTTGGTTCTTGATATTTTTGACACGATATTCTATCCACACAATATTTTTGTTTCCAATATTTCTGTTATTTGCACATTTGTACCCTTCAGTGGCATACTGTTGTGCATATAATGTAATTTTTATATTTCTCCTAATTGTATTGAAACTCTCTTATCTGCACAATGAGCATGTATTGCGAAGTGGTCTGCCATCGCATTGAATTAGCAGCGCTACCTTAAGATCTATTGAATAAAATAAATCAAGTAAGGCAAGCATTATCATGACTCCAGGATCTATTGCAGATATCTTTGCCAATTGCATACAATCTTATATGGATCCTCTACAATATATCTACTGGATAACTTTACTGACAACTGCCATTCGTGACTGCTAAGGTCAGCTGATCGCATCTTGCTATCCCAAAGCCTTTTCAAGCTTTCCGCCAGGGAGGACCGCCCTCTTGACACCTTTGGGTGACGTTTGTTGATCTCCATTCCTGACTTCTTGTGGTGAGATATCTCCACTTTAAAAGTATATTACAACATCCGATGCGATCAGTGACAACAGATGGTTATATTGTGTGCTATGTACATGCCCTGACCAACCCTAATTTATGTTTATTTATTCGCCTTGCAATGAAGAATTCACGGGCACACAAAGAGCATCTATATACTTTCCCCATGACCCACACGTCCAGTTTGACCAAACTCATAGAAGATGATTCTGGTGTACAATTTACAGGTTGGGAACTGAACATTGGCTTTTATTCTGATTACAGTGTTACATACTAAGACATAGACTGTTCTAAGGTGCCTCTCTTCTAGTTCAGGTAACAAAAGGTTTACTGATGCAGAAAAGATTAATGAAAGGAACACCTTTGCATCGTGTTTGTTTAACCTGCCTTTAGCTAATCTTACTAAAGCTCCTAGAAGGACACACCTTTTGTGTATCCTAGGTAAATAACTCCAACTCTGCTATATGCAGACAATGAGGTCATGGTGTACCAAGCCCAGTTTTGGTTTCCAAAAGTTGAAAAATCTTTTAATTAAGTACTCAGAGATAATTGGTTTAACCATCAATAATGACAAACCAAAGGCGAAGGCACTTGGCAGGAGCCAGGAAAAGAGAAGATGGTCCTTAAATGACACGGCTCTGGAGTACGTCTCCTTGGTGTTTATTGTTAACATTTGAACATTCCTAAACATATTGTATTTCTGAGAATTCAGTTTGCAAGGAGAGCTTCCTCAAGCCTAAACTGGGAGCATGACTCGTACAAGTTGAGACATTAAAATGACTCTTTGTTGCAAATAATGCTTCATCTTTATTGTATTGTGCTATGTTATGGGGTAATAAAATGCCTGTTGCATTAATCTTTGGTAAGTGGTAAATATTTCAAAAAGTATTCTTTTTCGATTCATTCAAAGTCTGTGGATGCATCGGTATGGTCAGGTGGTGGAATACTGAATTGCATAGGCTGCTGTTCCCGAACCACAAGTGACTGTGCTACAAGATAGTAAATGGACTTTAGTGGGTTGGCGTAGAGTCCCATGGTAAATCCAGTTTTGTACTTCGAGTCTGCTGCACATTCCTCATGGACTTGAAGGGGGTTAGTTACAAGAAACCGACGCATCTGTATAGATGCTTCAGTTTCCCTGTGCCTGTGTGTAAAACTCTTGGACCACCATGGATGTGCGTACCATGGCGCAAGGAGTGACAGATGTGTCAGAAATTCTGGCTCAACTGTCGGCGCAAAAGTTACGCATTGCTGGAGTCGTGTCGCAAGCACAACACAACTCCAGCAATGCATGGGGAGACCTATTCCCAACCCACTGCATCACTCTTTACGCCTGCTCCAAGCAGGCATAGGGTTTTGACACAGTGGTGTCCTAGAAGTGGTGCAGTGAAATCTACTTCTACGAAGATTTCCTGCCTAGGAAAGCCCACCCTGCATACATTATACCTGACACAGGTTTAATGTCATGCCGGGCTTTAAAAGATGACGCATCTCCAGATGCATCATGTTGTAAATGGGCCACAACGTAGCGCATTCTGTACATCACCACAGCGTCACAAAAAGTGACGCAATGACAGGGCAAAAGTGCCGTAAGGGGCTTGTAAATCCACCCTAAAGTTCTTTCCCCACGCTCATTTCTTCTGATAAATGTAAATGTGCTGGACTTGTAAAGCGCACAGCTGCCCGTAAGCGTCCCGGCGCTTGCTTAGGGAACCCGTCCTGGTATTCCCCTGTGAGAAACCACAGCAGGGTGTCCACAAGGTGAAAGCCAGGCATCCCACCGCGAGGGGCCGTATGGGGGTTTTTACAAGCTATTGCCCAGAGTCGCAGAGTGAGACCCCGTGAGTTGAGTAGGCACCAGAGCGAGGATTGTCGAGTCCGTGGAATTTTGAGCCCGAGACCCGCCAAGGCGGGGAATCGAACCCTGGTCCATGGTCGATCTCAGCTTCCGGGTCTGCCGCCTCTAACCACTGAGCCACGCTTCTCCACCTACCTGGGTGTATGTGCTTATGAAATAGATGCCTGTAGGTGGGAAATGTGTATTTTCAGTTGATAAAACTAAAGCTGCACGTTATCCACCATTTTGAACTTTAACAGCTTAAAGTTAGGTGCAAGTAACAACATTTCCTAAGATCATTTGTTCTTCCAAAATTACTGAGTGACCCAGATTGGAGACATATTCTTAATGGTTTGACTTTCTCCCATGTATCATTCATCCAAACATACAGGGCCATATGTATCATTCAAAATTGCGATCGCTAACGCCGAAATTCGCAGAATTTTGGCGTTTGCGATCGCAATTAGGCTTACTGGTATATATAAAAGAAAAACTGCCTCGCAAAATAAGGAATTGCAATTTGCGATTCCTTAAATGGAATGTATGAGACACCCAAGTTGTGCGAATATGGCATAAGGAATCGAAAAATTACCACCAACTACAGATTGGTGGTAATTTGCGATTTATTTCAAAAATGCACATTTTTGCACTTTTCAAAGTGGCATGTGGCGCACACGCATGCCCTTAGGGCGTGTATGTGCGCCACATGTGCACCCATGCTCATTTCAGGGGTGCAACAGGGTGTCCTTTTGACACCCTGGCACACTTGAAATTGCATTCTCAATTTGCGATTCTCTAATTGAGAATCGCACATTGATCCTAATATACACATGTGCATAATTAAAATGATGTTTCATATGCAAAATGTTTTTAATGGGTTGTGATGGTACTTCATACAAACCGCATCCAGTGTGACTAATCATGCCTGCTGGAGCCATAACGCTTTCAGTTGGAGGGGAGATTGAATAGTTTTCGAGAACAGCCACAGTCTTGTGGGATTGTAAGAGAAAGAGACCAACTGCCTGGTAAGTGTTCATTTACGGTATCCGTTTCCTGTTACTGGGGTCCTCATTTGAACTATGGTGTGGTTATATGGCAGAATATCAAAAACAAAAATAACACCTGACATTAATATCATGGCCTTGATTTAATTTATAAAAAATAATCCCACTGAGCCTAGATTTTCTTTTTATTTGCTGTTTGTATTCTTTATTTAGGCTTTCCAACAGTGACAGAGATCTTTTGCACTGTTAACATATATCTGATAAACTGCCCATGGTATAGGCCCGAATAAACGTTATTATATAAACAAACCAATAATTAAAAGGCATTGACATTTGCAATGCATCTATGTTTTCATCACACCAAGGAAGAATGAATACAGTATTAAGAGAGCTGTATATAGGAGGTGTTACAAATGTTGCCTTGCTGTTAGTGGCTGCACACTAGATTTTCTAGTATTAACTCCAATTGAGAGATATATTTGAAAGCAATATTTGGGAACCAAAAAGAAATTATGAGTACAGGAAGCAGTACTACATGAGTACATACTCCTATGTGTCTTTTTCAATCGGCACCAAAACATCTAACTCCCCATTAGTAAAAGTGGAAAGAGTGCACATTTATTTATACTTGTGCTAATTGTAAATACATATTCCATGAACATCTCCAATGTATTCACATTTTAGATGTTTTGGGGCCAATTCTCAAAGGCATGTATTCGTATGTAAAATAGTAGTGCAGGAAGACTACTTTATGCACTCCAAAATGTTTTTGTGTATAAGGCTTTCGATTTTTGTTAGACCATATACAGGCCACAATATTCTGGAACGGCTCCCCAAGGTGCTAAGTTGGGGTTTTCTGATAATTTATACCACCCCTGGTTTAGCACTGTGTGGTTAAAAAGAAGCAGTTATCTGTGTGGAAAGATTCGCACGGCAAGTTTGTTAATTTTTTACCTAATCAAACATCACCAGTCTTTAGCATGTAATTAAAGCATATGATTTTCCGATTTTTCATTACAATTTTACCCTAATCATTTAAGTGAGAAGACCATATTATGTAAAGAGGCCTTACCACTTAGCTCAAACTCTAAGCAAGCCTTTATATAAGTGTAGTAATCGGATTATTATACATGTTTTCCTTTTGCACAAAAATACTATCGAACCAGTGAGAGTGCAGTGCTGTCTATTTAGCCCTCCTTTTTAGATCGAGCCTACTAGAAGCGTGCATACGCTACTGTCGCTTGGCTACCTATTGTATCTAATGAGAAAAAAATTCTAAAAATGGGCCTTCAGCTCATCTATTACTTATCATTGTTGGGATCGCTATCATTATTCTTAGCTGCCTTCTAGGTCGGCAGCATGTTACATCCTTATCTTTGTGTGGTGCCTGGACCAAGTACACATTAATTTATCTTAATTATTGTCCCTGCGTAGCTCGTGATTGATGCACTATTTCTTCTTCTTGGGCATTTTTGTATAGCACACATTTGACCCCACCTAAAGCGTTGCAGTTTCAAAACACTTTAATGTTTTATTACACATAGGGAGATGAAGTGATTTGCCCAGAATCAGAATATGTTGAGCTGACGCCGTGACTCGAACCGTGTCCCCAAGTTCCAAATTCGGAGGCTGTGGCTGTAACTCTACAACCCCTCACTCAATTTAACCAGCTTGTTTCCCATGGATTGTGGACATCGTAGACAGCAATTTCATTAATGACGCACTTTGTCTTTGTGAAGACCATATTTGACCAACCCATATACACCACACACTAAGCTATGGGCCTCATTTAAAAGCCCATTGTGTTGCCTGTGCGTCACTTTTATTGATGCACTGGCGACGGAATGTGCTTGGCCATATTTACATGGCCACATAAAGTCACCCTGCGTAACTTTTCATGGCGTTGTAAATATGGGCCCCTTTCATGCATTACCCTGCATGAAAATTACATGGGTGTTACCGTGGGTGTTCCCACGCCAGCACCGGACTGGGAACCACAACCGGCCCTGGCAAAGTGCTCGGCCGGCCCCCCTCCCCACTCGGGGGGTTTGGAGGTGCCGCCGAGCTCTTTGCCGGGGCTGGTTATCGGCCGATTTTGGTACAGGTCCGAAACAGCCCTGTAACAAAAACGGTACCCAGGGGCCAAAAACCGTGGGATTGCACAGTGCCCGCTATGGCCAGTCCGGGCCTGTCCCACGCAACATCCGTGGCCCTAACACATTCCTAGATTTAGAACGTTTTGGAAAGCTGAAAATGTGTCAGAATCCTACACCTACTTAGGGGAGGTGTAGGAGTGGTGCAACAAGTAGAAATACTTTTATTTCTTCTTGTTTCATTCACTTTCTATGTGTGCTGCATTCTTCGTTACACATAGAAAGAGGAAAATGCCATAAATGATTGACACCTTCCTGCACATAAACAAACATCCCCACAACGCAGGCCCCCTTGCAACATAATGCAAGGGGGCCTTGCCTGGTGCATGGCAGTGAATTGTGTGGCAGCGCAGAGGAAAGCACACAGATGTGTTGTATTGTTGTTAATAAGTCTGATAATAATAGGCGTGAACCAAAGTTGTACGCAACCTTTTGATGTTAATCCATTCAACCATGTACTTGTGTATCCTGAGAGGTTGTTTCTTAAGTGGTGCAGCAGTTGGTGGACCTTGCCAGGAATTAGTGTCCAAACTGCTACCCTAAGCATGCTAACAGGTGGAAGGTAGAGGTGTGGTGAGTAGTTATGGAGCAGAGTGTAAGTTAGGTGACACTAGTGAGGTAATTTTTAACAATACATTGAAAGTGTAGAACTGAATGTTCACATATTGTTAGTATTAAGGCAATTTAATAGTTATTTATAGATATAGATATTTTTTAAATCCAGTCCCTATAACTCCATGACTTCCATGTTCATGCATGTCATCAAAGACTATCCGACTATTAACACTACCTAAGCATACATTCTGCTAATGAGCTGTGAAGCACCCTCACACGGGGAACATCCTTTACAACGCAACTTTTACCACGCAGTGCCTTTACGACGCAACTATTACAACGCAAACCATTACAACGCATTGCACTGGGGGGCGCTCTAGGATAGAAAATAGATTTAATTTACTATCCAACACCTTCCCTAGTGTCCACGGGGACTGGAGTTGGAATAGTAAATTAAACTATTCACTTTCCAGCACCCCAAAGCGCTATGAGTTGTAAAGGTTTGTATTGTAATACTTGCTTTGTAAAAGCATGCATGGTAAAAGTATGCGTTGTAATGTCATACATTCCCCTCACACACAACATACACTTAGAGACCATGCACTTGCCTTTGTACCAAAAAGGAGACAACCGACAGTACAAAATATGTGAAACCACACACATTCCTTCACCGAGAAATCATATGCTCCAAGTGTTAACTCTTTAAAAATTACCATTTTAGCCAACACTAGTCAATAATCCAATATCCGAATCCACACATATAAAAATTGTAACCACAGAAAAGTACCAGAATGCATATCACCACTTAACAACCAAGCACACCAAGATTCAAAACCTTAGACTATCTAACATAAAAACTCTGTAGTGCCAGGTTTTCCCACCCTTCATTCAGCTACCTAATGTCACCACCAGCATTGGGCCACACGCCCCAACCAAGTCCTAGGTTTGAGGTTGTTGGCTCTTGTTTTATGCTATAGATATGAGTGTGGGCCATGTGTCATTGGTGCTACAAGGCATGGAAGACTTGGCAGGTTTAACAGTTGTGGATCTGACACCGATAGTGTGTCCATTATAGTGTGCTTGTGTGGCATGCTGGTGCTGCTGCACAGTAAGGAGTAGTTTCTGTTCTGTAACTCCAATTCTGTAGTAGGGGTATCTCTGTGAATAGTCATAATCTAGTGAATGGTCCCGCCCAAGTGCGTGGACACCGGAGCAATCAAAAATAATCTCTTAAAGTGTCGAAAAAATGCAGAACTGCACAGACACTTAAGAGAGAATTTAAAGACAGATAATGCAGCCTATAACCAGGCTACACTGTCCAGTACTTCAACTAGAAATTCCACCAAAAATCCACAAACAGCAAAGTCTGTCCAGATTTCCCTTGCCTTAGCAGCAAAAACCCTCTGGAATGATAGAGAGGAAGACATGGACAGACAAGCCCCATAGGCTGCCATTATGTGGCTCAAAACAGGATACTGTGCCTTTAAGAGAACTTTCCAGAACTTCACAGTATCCCAGAATGCACTGCAGGTCCCTTTTACTTCCAGTTCTTTTTTCCGGCTCCTGCAAGCAGGACCCTGTAGCATTGAGCTCTCCCTTTTTAAGGGTTTTTGGTGATTTTTCACTGCTTTTTTCAAAGTTAAGTGACTTTGGTGCCTTTCTCCTTGGTTCTTGCACTCTGTGTTTTGTTGAATATGCCTGCATTATTCGATAAATGCCCGGAGTGCTCCAGGAAGAAGGCCAAATCAGATCCCCATGAGGTGTGTATCCTCTGCCTTCCATCCTACCATGTCCCAGAGGAGTGTGTGATCTGTCAAGGCTTCTCTGGCAGGACCCTGAAGGACAGAAAGAAAATCAGACTTCAGGGCCTCGAAGAAAGAAGAATGAAGGCACAAGGTGGGTCTGGAGGGGCTTCATCTGCCCATGCTGAGGCCTCTGGCAGGGGCAGGAAGACCAGCAAGCGTCCCCATTCTCCGTCTGGGTCGATTGCACCGACTACGGCGTCGAGAGGGATGACTACGGTCTGTTCCCCGTCGTCGGGAGCGAAACAACGTTGACGCTCGGTGTCGAGGGGACCTTACAAGGCCACCATCGAGGTCTCCGGTAACTGTTTCGTTGTCGTCCTCGTCGTCGAGTGATCGACGTTGAAAAGTCCCCGGCGTCGGCGCTCGCCGTCGAGGCGACACCGCCGTTCACTGTCGGCGAAAAGGAGACGATCGTCGTAGAGGACTGGATCGCCGTAGAGGCACAGGTCGCCGTCGATGCGAAGGTCGCCGCCGAGGCGCAGAGGTTCGCCGTCGAGGTGGAGAAGATTGCCATCGAGGCGCAGATCGCCGTCGAGGCACAGAAAATCACCGTCGAGGCACAGACGGTCGACGTCGAGGCGGACGAGGTCGCGGTCGAGGCGGAGGCATTCGATGCCGAGGGGAAGACGCTCGACGTCAGGGGACCGACGGTCGCCGTCAGGTCGCCAATCTTCGACGTCGAAGACAGGTGGAGGAAGGCCTGACGCCAGGGGAGGTTCCCCATCATCCCAGTCTGGTGGAGATGGTGGTTCACCGGGCTCGGTGTACTCCGAAGTCTATACCCCGTCACAGAGGCAGGTTACGCCACCGCCTCCATTACCGAGGGGTCTCCCGCTGAGGAACCCTACTCCTCCTCCGTTACCACCACCTCAGCCCGTACCTCGGTTGCCAGACAAGCCGCCTCCGATTCCTCCGAGGTCTACATCACTGCCTAGGTTTCCGTCTCCACCCAAGGGGACTCCTAAACCGAAGGCTCCGGCCAAGCCTAAGTCGTCGGCTCCTGTGGAACCGGTGGATCGACCAAGGCCGAGAAAGTCCGATCACGCTCCGGACGGAGAGGAAGTCCGAGGAGTCGTCATAGATCCTCCACCAGATCGAGGCGTCGCCATAGGAGGCGGGGGTCTAGGTCCCGCACGGACTTCTCCAGGACCCATTCCTACTCGCCGACCTTATCGGACTCCCCTGGGACCAGGGTGTCTCCGGTGGACGACATTAGCACATTCCAGGAGGTTCTCCTGAGGGGGGCTGCGAAATTGGGTATCACAGTGACGGCTCCAACCCCTACGACGTCCGTGATATTCGAGACGCTTCACAAGAAGCATTTGTCTCGCCCTCTTCTACCACTAGTACCTGGATTGGTGGAACCTGCAGAGGAGCTGTTCCTCACACCAGCGGTAGTGAAGTCCGCTCCCTCCCGACTTCTAAAGAAGTACAGGACCCCGGATTCGGACCCTGCCTTTCTGAGAGTAGATCCGGTACCGGATTCGGTGATAGTGACGGCGGCCAGGAAATTACAGTCTACCTCCCCGTCATCCACCTTGCCGCCAGATAAAGAAAGTCAATAGATCGACTCGGCTGGAAGGAAGGCTTGTGGGACTGCTTCCACAGCCATGAAGGCGTCCAGCGATACAGCTCTGCTAGGACGTTATGACCGGGCACTGTGGGACTCCCTGCAACAGTTCGTGGAACTGCTACCAAGAGACAAGAGGGAGGACTTCCAAGAGATCCTCAAGGAAGGGATGCTGGTGTCAAATCAGGTCATCAGCGCGGCGCTGGATGCCTCCCTGTTGGCTGCCCATGGTTACTGCCATGGAATCAATCAGTGGCGACATGCCTGGCTCAGGCTCACGTCACTCAAGCCGGAGGCCCAGCAGCGGGTGGCCAATTTGCCCTTTGCCGGGGAATCCTTGTTCGGAAAACATGCAGATGATGAGATGGCCCGCATGAAGGCGGAGGCAGAGACCCTTACCGCTGTGGGCTTGGAGAAGCCCAAAGAGAAGAAGTCCTACCGGCTGTTCCAGAGACGGTTCGGCGCACAAGGAAGAGGACGTGGCAGTCTTCGGGACAGCAGCAGCAACAACAGCAGCAGTTCCGGAGACCCTTCCAGAAAAGGCAAAAGGGTAGAGGGGGACAGCAGTCCTCTACCGCAAACAAGGGCCCGGCCGGGTCTCGACCCTGAGCGGTTACTTCCCCTTCATCCGTTACCCGCTCCGGTGGGGGGAAGCGTTCAATTTTTTCTGGCAGAGTGGAGAAAAATTACTCAGGACAAGTGGGTGCTGAATATTGTTTGCAATGGATACAGTCTTCGGTTCCTCAGCCCGCCTCCAGCGATCCCTCCGGTCAGCTCACAGTATCAACTGCGCAAGCTCCAGGCGGAGGCCGATATCCTGTTAAGGAAAAGGGCGATAGAAAACGTACCTCTGTCTCAAAGAGGAAGAGGTCTGTACTCCCGGTTCTTCCTGGTTCGCAAGAAGGACAAGAATGAGTTCAGACCCATTCTGGACTTGCGGCAGGCAAACAAGTGGATTCGCAGAGAAAAGTTTTGCATGCTGTCGTTGCATCAGATTTATCCTCAGTTGCAACAGGGAGACTGGCTTTGTGCAATAGACATACAGGATGCGTACTTCCATGTGCCCATTACATGCAAACACAGGAAGTTTCTGCTATTTCAAGTCGGCACTAATCATTATCAGTACACAGTGCTGCCATTCGGGCTGAAATCTGCGCCCAGAACATTCTCGAAGTGTATGGCAGTAGTAGCGGCACACCTAAGGAGGAACAAGGTGTTTGTCTACCCGTACCTGGACGATTGGTTGATCAAGGCCTCCTCCTTCTCGGAAGCTCAAGCACACTTCCAGAAGACGTGCGTTCTCTTGAACAAGTTGGGGTTGCACATCAACATGTCCAAGTCTGTCCTGATCCCGGTCCAGTGCATTCAGTACTTAGGAGCCACCATCAATACGCTGTCAGCAAGCGTGTCTCCTTCGGAGGAGCGACGGGGATCGATCCTTCGGAAGGCTCAGGCTTTTATGACCGCTCCATCTACAACAGTGAGGACGGTGTCTTCTCTACTGGGGTCGATGGCCTCTTGTATCTTCCTCACTCCTCATGCACGGCTACACATGAGACCTCTGAAGGAGTGCTTGGAGGACCAGTGGGACCAGAGGAAAGGATCTTGGGACGACAAGATACGACTGTCTCTGCATGCTCTTCAGTCTCTGAAGTGGTGGTGTTCAGCGGAGAATCTCCTCATAGGGGTTCCCTTCCACAAGGACATTCCTACTCAGACTATTGTGACGGATGCCTCTCTCCACGGCTGGGGAGCGCATTCGGGAGACTTACAGATTCAAGGAACGTGGTCCCCGATGGAGTCCACGTATCACATCAATTTCCTGGAACTCAGAGCTATTCACTTGGCATTGAAGGCCTTTCATCCGTCCTTCCAGACCAACTCTCTGCTTGTACAGACGGACAATACGACCACGATGTATTACCTCAACAAGCTGGGGGGCTCGAGATTGCGCACCCGGTCTCAGGAGGCGCAGACGATCTGGCACTGGCTTCTGGCCAGAGGATTGTTGATAACGGCTACCCATCTACCAGGTGTGCAGAATGTTCAGGCAGACGCACTGAGCAGACTGATTCAGGAAAACCACGAATGGGTCATAAACGACGAAGTACTAGGAGAAGTCTTCGAAAGTTGGGGGACTCAGACGTAGATCTGTTCACCACCGCCGAAAACAGCAAATGCCGAGACTACGCCTACAGGTACTACCAGCAAGGGACGCTGGGGAATGCGCTATGGATCAACTGGTCGAACAGCTTTCTGTACGCTTTTCCACCCATTCCCCTGATTCCAGCGGTGCTCATCAAGCTGTCCCAGTCCAGGGCACGGATGATCCTGATTGCCCCGGAATGGCCCAGGCAGTGGTGGTTCACGGACCTGCTTCACCGGTCTCTCCTTCTGCACATACGCCTGCCGTGCAGGCCGGACCTTCTCTCGAAGTTCGGGGGGCAGATGTTGCACCCCAACCTCTCGTCTTTGAGTTTGGCGGCATGGCTCCTGAGATAGTGTAATATGGCCATTTAAATCTGCCCGAAGATTGCCTGGACATACTGAAGGAGTCTAAGCGACCTTCCGCTCGGACATCCTATGCTTACAAGTGGAAGAGGTTTTGTATCTGGAGTGAGTCCAAGAACTATGACCAGACGACGTGCAAGGAAGATGTCATCCTTCCTTACCTTCTACATTTGGCACAGTCTGGCCTTAATGTTCATTCCATTAAGGTTCATCTCGCTGCCTTGACTGCCTACAGGAAAAGCCCTTCACAGACTTCCTTCTTCCAGATCCCTGTGATCACAGATTTTTTGGAAGGCTTGAAGAAAGTGTTCCCTCCTGTCAGGCTTCCTTCGCCTTCATGGGAATTGAATGTGGTGCTGTCCAGATTGATGAAGGAGCCTTTTGAACCTATTCATAAGGCTTCGTTGCAGCACCTGTCCTGGAAGGCGGCGTTCCTCGTGGCCATTACATCGGCCCGCAGGGTGAGTGAAATTCAGGCGTTGTGTTGCCAAGAACCTTATACTGTATTTAATGCTCCTAAGGTTGTTATGCGTACTCACCCTAAATTTCTTCCCAAGGTTATTTCTGATTTTCATGTCAACCAGACTATAACTTTGCCTACGTTTTTTCAGAATCCTTCATCTCCAGCGGAAAGGTCCTTACATTCCCTGGATGTTAGGAGGGTGTTGAAATTTTATCTGGATAAGACCAAAGATATTCGTAGGTCAGACAAATTGTTCATCAATTATGGATCAGTCAGGACGGGTCTTGCTACCTCTAAGCAGTCCATCTCTAGGTGGATTGTGTCCTGCATACAACTGTGTTACCAGAAAGCGAATAAGACCTTAGGGGGTAAACCTAAGGCTCATTTCACCAGTGGCAAAGCTGCCACAACGGCTTTGCTCCGTAATGTTCCTATTGCAGAAATATGCAAGGCCGCCACTTGGAAGTTGGTTCATACCTTTGCTAAGCATTACTGTCTGGACACTGATGCCAGGGCAGATGCACAGGTTGGACAGGCTTCGCTGCGGAATTTGTTCGCACAATAGTGGTGTTGATTTCTTTTCTCCACCGCCGCTTTGGTGTGGGGATGGGCTTGCCATTCTATTCACTAGATTATGACTATACACAGAGATCCCTTACTACAGAAGGAGTAGTTTCCGTCCTGTAACTCCAGTTCTGTAGTAGGGGTATCTCTGTTATAGTC
Organism: Lissotriton vulgaris; assembly: GCF_964263255.1. NCBI lineage: Eukaryota > Metazoa > Chordata > Amphibia > Caudata > Salamandridae > Lissotriton > Lissotriton vulgaris. The sequence goes on along the minus strand of NC_141693.1, from coordinate 224,090,629 downwards.
ATAAGTGCCCTCCCTCCTCCCCGGTGGAGAGAGATATTCATGTAAGGAATGCTACAGGTGTGGCGTGTTACGCCTTCAAAAAGAACTGAAAGTAAAAGGGACCTGCAGTGCATTCTGGGATACTGTGAAGTTCTGGAAAGTTCTCTTAAAGGCACAATATCCTGTTTTGAGCCACATAATGGCAGCCTATGGGGCTTGTCTGTCTATGTCTTCCTCTCTATCATTCCAGAGGGTTTTTGCTGCTAAGGCAAAGGAAATCTGGACAGACTTTGCTGTTTGTGGATTTTTGGTGGAATTTCTAGTTGAAGTACTGGACAGTGTAGCCTGGTTATAGGCTGCATTATCCGTCTTTAAATTCTCTCTTAAGTGTCTGTGCAGTTCTGCATTTTTTCGACACTTTAAGAGATTATTTTTGATTGCTCCGGGGTCCACGCACATGGGCGGGACTATTCACTAGATTATGACTATAACAGAGATACCCCTACTACAGAACTGGAGTTACAGGACAGAAACTACTCCTTACTGTGCAGCAGCACCAGCATGCCACACAAGCACACTATAATGGACACACTATAGGTGTCAGATCCACAACCCTTAAACCTGCCAAGTCTTCCATGCCTTGTAGCACCAATGACACATGGCCCACACTCATATCTATAGCATAAAACAAGAGCCAACAACCTCAAACCTATCCCTGGGCATCCTTACCTTGAAATGGGCAAGGCTGACTCGCTCTCGTTCAACACTAGCACAGGCCTCGCTCTTCCTCAATCTTATCTTCATGGTCAAGATGAATGATTGGGTAGGAGGGTTCAACCAGATTTTGGGGAATGTGTGGATCTAAAGGCTGTGTTTGGTTACGGGTTGCATCACCAGTTTACAATGCAGCAAAATGCTGCTGTTGCTGTTGTTGAGAAAAGGAGTATGGTCCTGGGATGCAGGGGAAGCTGGACCGGTTAAATGTGGGCATTAAGGAATTTGCTAGCCCCCACGATGATAATTATTACGAAAAATTAATCAAAAACGCACAAACAAAGAAACTCTTCAGTTTGTGCAGGTATTTTATTTAAACCTGTTGAAATTTTTTTATCAAATTCAACTTGAATTTGATAAAAAAATTTCAACAGTTTTAAATAAAATATCTGCACAAACTGAAGAGTTTCTTTGTTTGTGCGTTTTTGATTAATTTTTCGTAATAATTATCATCGTGGGGGCTAGCAAATTCCTTAATGCCCACGTTGCTGTTGTTGAGGCAGATGTTTCAATATGTAGGAGCTGGATGTGTTAGAAGAATAGTTATTTGAATATATATGGTCTTTGTGGCTTTGTGGGGAGAACTTAGAAAAAGCGCAATGGGGAAATTGAAGATTGTGGTGCTGGGGATCTGTATACAGAGTAGGTTTAATATGAAAAGGAAAGCAGTAGCTTGATGGTCTCCAGAGAGGATTGGGCTACAGAATAGGTCTTTGCATCGTCTGCCAATAAGTTAGAATTAAGAGGGATGTAATGAACGCATAGTCTGATTTTACCATTTGCATGTTGAGCCAGGGTCGACAAGCAAACAATAGTTCCTAGTGGTATATCTTACAAGTATTTCAGAATCAATCAATGTAAGCAATTCAAAGCTTAATCTATTGTCAGAATATACAGTAGCTTGTTTAATGGTCATTGTAAACAACAGTCCTATGGCAAAAACACTATTTAATGGAAATAATTAAGTGATTAGTTTCATCCCTCCATATAGACACAAGAAAATGTTTGCTGTTCTCAAGTGATGACACATGTGTGAGGTTTATGCAACTGGCAGATGAACATATAAAAAGTTGTGATTCATTCAAATTGTACTATGTTACAATTCATCAGTCACATTACTTGAGCTCGTATGTTCCACTGCATGAAATTGTAAATTCACACATTTGGTGCCGTTTGAACTCTACAAAATTGCTCGAGAGTGGGGATTGTCTTTCAGATGACAGGGATGTTGATTTATATGCAGCAACAAGAAGTTATTGTCAGCAGGTTTAGAGGGCAGTGATGCTTTCTACCTTTGCATAAATCCCCCCAAAAGGATGGATTTCGCATCATGGTAAGGAGCGAGGTTATTGGGGTTGTTGCATGTACATAGGAAACGACAATATGCGATGAAAGGGATGCCTGGTTTAGGAATACACTAAGAACACGTAAACATGTCTGCTTCCTGAGTCAGGCATGCTCGGCTCCTCTCTGCCTGCCCATTTATCCTGAAGTACCTCCTCGAGTGTTTAGATTACTACTGTTTATTAATCCGATAAAATGAGTGCTCATTTTATCTCATGAACATGTGGGCAACTCAGTTTTCATTTCAGGGCCATGAAAAGCACTTCCAGGGGCGGTGAAATGGAGCGCGTAGCATAAAATAATTACATCTCCATGGAAACTGTCGAATTAATCTTTTCAGCTTCAGATTGAAAATTTTGCCCGAGCAGAGAATTATGTGTGAAATACGGATGTAATCGAAGTATTGATTCTTCAAAACAGTCATGCGCCTCCTCGTGAGATGCACCTGATGTCAGGTGCTGATGTGTTTTACGAACTTTTATGAGCAGTTTCTGGTTTAAATCAGTCAGCCGTGCATGCAGTGCTGGTTTAAAGTGCTTCGCGATAAGGCAGAGTCCTTAGTCTCTGAAAGTGACTTCTTGTCCTAGAAAGGGGACTTTTGGTCATTATTGTGTTGGCTTTCACCAGTGATGGTCAGAGCTGCTGTGTACATTTATCATCAAGCACATACCGTTCGCTGTCACTTGGCCCATCCGTACTATGACCACTTTTTGCTTAGTCACCATTGCCACGGGGCACAGTATTGTAACCTCTAACTTTGGTGACACAGTCAAGGTCATTACCGTCGGAGGACGGTCTGACCATGGTGATTACATCTTCCATTCCAGCCAAGCCACGTGACGTAAATGAACCTAGGCTGCGAAGTTAAGCCATGGTTTTACCTGCTTACTAAGGGCTAGATGTAAGAAACATTTTTGATTTCGCAAGCGGCTGGATTCGCAGAATCGGCCATTTGGGACCGCAAAATGCTTTTCCTGATGTGCAAAGCCCAAACGCCATTCGGTAACTTGTTACCAAATCAAAATTTTAGTTTTGCGATTTGGTATTTTGAAGAGGAATGTTGAGGGTGTCCCTTCCTAATACTGATTCGCAGTGTCATGGCTGATTTGTGAACTTTTGCGCTCGCAAGACAATCGCAATTTACCTCCAACTCAATGTTGGTGGTAACCCATTTGAAAATGTGAAGAGGTCCCCAAGGGCCTCTTTCCCTTTGAGAATGGTTGAAAAAATATGACAGTGGTTCAATGGACCACTGCTTACTCTTAAACAATGAAACTTCAAAGTTAATTTTTTTTTCTTTTAAAACGCATCCCATTTTCCTTTAAGGAAAATGGACTGCCCTTAAAAAAAAAAAAAAAAAGATTACTTTATTTAAAATCAATCAGAATTGTCTGCTGACTCCAGCAGGCATGACCATCCCTGTAATGGCAACGAATCCCAGGGCTCACAAATTGCGACCTACCTCATTAATATTCCTGAGGTAGGTCTATTTGCAAACCGCAACAAGTCGCTAATGAAGCTGAAAAGAGTTTCAAACATTAGGAATAATGATTTCTTAATTAAGATTCACAAACAAAATCCAATTAGGTAATCGCTATTCCTTTTTTTGCACATCTGGCCTTAAATGTTTATGCCAAGAATGGTTTGGGGCAGAGTGCAAAAAGTGTGCTGGCCACAGACGCAGAACACACACAGGTGTTATTGAGCTGTATTAAAGCCTGCCTGCCTCCTTGATAAACTGCTCCTTGGCTACTAAGTCAAAAGGTGGGTGTGATCAGCCTAATAGAGGTGACAAACAAATCACATTAAATGAAAACATGGAGGCATGTTATCTGTCTACTTTAAACTCTGCAAAAGCACATATGTTTATTTTGGGGAGATGGCCTCAGTCACTCATTATGCACAAGGGCTGAAAACTCAGTGACTGTCCAACTAAATAAGAAATGTTTTCTGGGGATAGAAATAAAGACGTACATTTGATGGAAACTGTTAGAAATTGTGGACATACATTTTGTATCTTATTTATTTTTTGTAAGCGCTATTAACTACCAAATGGAGGCCTCAAAGCCCTATCTAGCCTTCTCTCCAGTTTCACCAACCAAAATCCAACAATGACCCCTTCTCATTGACAGTTTGGGGCTGATTACGATGCAATCGAAAAGGCTCCGACCCTCGGTTGGAGCCTTTACAACCGCATCGTAATATACCGGTCAGATTCCTTTTCGACTGCCTCATTACAATGGAATCTGACCGGTCATTCCGGCTGGCTTCCGACGGGCTCGGAGAGCCCATCAGCCAGTGGGAATGTGCGAGTAATCACATAGCGGCTCTTTCCGCCCTTGGGATTACGATGTCGGGTATCGGCAGCCTTTCCGTGCCAGCCTTTCCGACACAGAAAGGCTGTTGTAACTCACATTTGGGGGCCCCCAGCAGGGCCCTCTTGGGTGTGCAGCCTCCGGTTGAAAGCCGAGGGGGCACCTATGGTGCCTCCTGTTGATCCCTGCACCCTGTCATGGGTCGGAAGTCCCGACTGCCCCATTAAGATGCAACCGAACACTATTCGGTCGCATTCATACATTTTACAATGGGAGCATGCATTCCGGACGGTGTACGGATGGAATGCATGCTCCCACTGTAAAATGTAGGAATGCGACAGAACAGTGTTCGGTTTTATCTTAATGGGCCGGTTGGGACCCCGACCAGGTGTCCATCGGTCCCATGACCGAGATGATGTGAGGCAGAGGCAACACTGCCCAACATCATAATCAGCCCCTTAGTGTAACCTCTGACAGCTCACAAGCTCCAATAGTCAGTATTAGTCCTATTTCTGTAAGGCATCGTCCTCACTAAACCAATTAGTGGAACAATAAGGGTCAACAAGCTTTACAGTACTATAAAACACACACAAAAACAGGATGTTTGAAATATAAAACTACTTCTTTCTTAAAGAATAAAACATACTATCAGATAATATACAACATTGAAGAGAAGCGCTTATATAATGAAACACAGAATGAAAGTGGCTCCAGCTAGTTTTGTGACCTTAAAACGCTACATCGATTTGTGGTCATGGACTTTAGTACTGTTCTCCCGTGGCAATGAGCAGACCACAGGTTATTCCATCTGCTGAGGTGGTCTATGGCATCCTAGAATGCACAAGGTTTTTCCCTAATTAAGTAGTCCTGTTTTGTTACACCAGATATCAAGCTAGTACTCAAATGCTCACTTTTGATTGGATGATAGTTTGGGGCATGGGGTAGCATACTTCAGTGACCTGAGAAATTCAATTTAGACAATTTTGAGAACAGACTGCTTGGATTAATCAGAACCACTGGAAATGTACTGAGTTGCATTCTATTCCATCGTTTTCCTTACTTTGCCATTACACAGAATGATCACTCATTTTCAATTTAAAACAAGCCTCACCACAAAAAGGCAGCCTATATTGGGTCTTACACAAGCAACCCCAGACTAGTTTAGGCCTGCTTGGTATGAAGAGTCATGTCAGAGAAAAATGCAGCACAGCATTGGTGTTAGCTTTTGAGATACTTCCATCACATTTATAAGGTAGTCCACTGCAGCAGATGGGAAACCAAACAGTTCACAGGTGCTTAGGAGCACTGAAATTTGGAAGGTAATTTAATCAAATTTTTGAAATAGTATTTTGAGAACTCTAGGAATATCAAGATAAGGGTAAATTCATCCAACTCACTGTTTTTTCCATTCCTGTATGGAAGTCCCAAGAAGAGTGTAAGGGCCAGCAGTGTAGCAATGGTGCCCAGGAGACCAATGCAAGCAAAGGAATTGGATCTCCATCGCCTGCTTTTGTAGAAAAAAACTCTGATTGAGGTAAAGTGGGCCCCTAAATCTTCTAGGCCCAGGTCCTACCACACCTCCTGAATTATTAATAGGTGCACCCCTGGGACGTATTATTGATCGGATGCACTGTCCTTGTTTGTACCATGGCACACATTTTATACAGGAGCGCAGGACACAGAGACAGTGAACCCTATTATGATGAAGGTGCCGCCCTCAGGGAAGCCACAAACACGCACTGCATTGGAGGCAGTGCATTCAGGGAAATACATAGCCGAAGCGTTAAAGCCGCTCTGTGTTTCTCTGTGTGGGTGGGAACCCGCCAGCACTTTAAAGAGGGGTTAGAGATCCCCCTGCAGGTGGGTTCAGTGAGGGACTGCACCCTCCTGCAGGTGGATGTCTGGGGTGTCCATGGGGTTCCTTAACCTCTTCCTGAGGGCTGTCCTCAGGGGGCACACTGACAGTGCACCAACTTTTTGTGATGTGCTGTCAGTGTGCCTCGAAAGGGCATGTTTGCATCTATGCCTGCATCCATAAAATGGTGCAGGCTCAGAGTCAAAGCGATTCCCTTATTTGCATGGGGCTTTGCCCCAATGCAAATTAGGGTTTTTTGACAAAATATTGAGGGGCTTATTTACAAGCCACTTGTGCCGCTGGTACGTCACTTTGTTTCAGGTTGATAGTGACACCCGGGGTCGCAAGGGGCTTCTAAATAAGCCTCCGAGTTTATAATATCGGGAGATTGAAATATAGGGAAAAATATATTGTGATAAAAAAACATTGTGCTGCAGACATGTCATGGTCAATAATATCGTTTTTATAGGTAAGTAATATCTTTGTTAAGAATATTGTTGTTTTTAATATCCATTTTCAATAATACAGATGTTAAAAATGTTGTATCTTGATTAATTAAATGTCTTTTAGTGTATATATATTCATTTGATCTCATTCTTTTGTAAATAATTAATATTACATTTTGTTAATATAGTATGTAATTTTAAGTAATTTTGAATTTTTTATTTAATTGCTACTAGTAATTTATAGTGTTGTAATGGGTTGTTGGATTTGTACGGGAGAGGGTGGAAGGTTAAGTAATAATTAATGATTAATTAATTATTATTTTTTAAATATATATCGTATTGAGGAAATTTTGTTTTCTTTAAGGTGCAGGTTGCACGGTTAGTAGGGGTATAGGGTGGGAAGTTAAGTAGACATTCTATATAATTAGGTAATAATCTTTGTTAATTTTTCAATTGACAGATAATTATGTATATCCTTTAGTTACATTTTAGATGTGTGCTTCTGGTTTTGTTGGCGTATAGGATGGGAAGTTTATTAAGTAATAATTAATTACCAATTAACTATTAATGGTAATTAATTATTTAATTGATAATTAATTCTGTAAATTGGGCTATAATAATTTATTTTTTATCTTTATTATTAGGTGTGGGCTGCTAGGTTTGTAGGGGTACAGGGTGGGAAGTTCATTAAGTAATAATTAAAAATATGTGTAATTGATCATTAGTTATTAAAATGTTTATTTATGATGTAAATTGTTTAATTGTTTATATTAAGATTTTTATATTTTGTTATAAATCATTAAGGTTATTCAAATAAGTAATGTGTTTGAAGTTAAGCACTTTCTCTACTGTTGCACAGACTGGAATGGAATGGTAAATTAAACCCTTCCAAGTCCAACACTTTCTCTACTGTATCACAGACTGGAGCGGGAGTAGTAAATCACACCCCTCCAAAGTCCAACGCTGTCCCTTATTTTGTACAGACTGAAGTGGGAATAGTAAATTTAACCCCTCTGAAGTCCAACATTTTCCCTACTGTTGCATAGACTGGATAAGAATTAGTAAATCTTCCTACCTCCAGAACCTAACACTTTCCCTACTGTTGAACAGACTGTAGTGGGAATAGTAAATCTAACCCCGCCAAAGTCCAACACTTTTTTTTACCAAATGTGTTATTTGGAGTTTTAAATTTGTAATAAGTAATTTATTGTCTAAATTAATTAATATATTTTTGTTATTGAAATGTTTATATTGTTGCAGTATTATTGTATTTGTATTTTACCCACATTTATATATATATATATATATATATATATATATATATATATATATATATATATATATATATATATATATATATATATATATTATACATGTGTGCATGTGTGTATATATATATATATATATATATGTTTTGTTTTCACAGTAATACATTTTAAATATAAAAAAATTATTATTATTATTATTTTATTAATTATGGTTCACTGTATATGCATATATATATTTATATAAATTCAAACACATATATGTCTACACATATATGTTTGTTATATCATGGCTTGTAATTTAGAGGGTCACCCAAGGGTCACCCAAGGGATTGCAGTACTGGTTGTGCCACCAAGGATGTGACAAATGTAAAACGTGGTGCTCAGTCTGCCACTGCAGACTGGAAGGGCACTTTTAAACTACTAACCAGCCTTTGCCATTTAAAAGAATGGCAAAGCCAAAACCTTCCTCTGTAATATGTGTAGACTTTCCTGTTTTCAGTTTTTATTTTTAGTCAATTCTGGTGGGGATTTTCAATGATTTCAAGATCTTAAAAAAATCAGTGGGTACACATTTTCGCGCCATTAAAAGCAACAGAAACAGTGTTTTTCCAGTGTTTATGGAACTTTTTGCTTTTATTATTGCTTGCTATCTGCACTGATAGTGCATGGTATATAGACAGTGTATGTTCAGTGTATTTGAGGTCCAAATACATTTTTACCAATCAAACTTCTTGTAATACAGCATACAATACCTCTTCATTGAGTCTTTGATCATGCACGCTCGCTCTTTCCTTCCAATGCAAAGTTTTATCTGTGAAAAGGCCCTCTCAACATTGCCACTTGAGACGGGCAATGACAAAACAGCCAGTACACAATGTGCTAACTCTGGCCACTGACACAGCTTTCCATGCCAATACTGGTGCGCCTGAAGATTGAGATTCTCTGCAACAGGTTCTGCAACATATGCATTGACCTGGGCGCATATGCCCTCAGTTATTAAAGCAGTCAAAAATGAAGCAGCACTTTTGAAACTCCAGATAAAATGTACCTTTATGGAAGGGATCTATAACTTGTGCAGAGTACCACAGTGAGGATTCATTGACTTCAAATGCCATGGTTGGTGGAAGGCTATTTCTCATATATTGTAAAATCAAAGTTCCTGAATTGCTCCTCGACATTTCTTTGCTTACCAAGTGGCAAGCACTCTAACATGGAACATGTTGCCCTGTCAAAGTCACTAAAGTCACTAAAAGCATTGCCCAGCCTACTCTCAAGGAGATGTTTCACATCTACAACAATTATGCTGAACACTTGATAGACAAGGGTATTTTCAGGTTCTTGTTTTATTATATCCACTACAGCAGTCATGCTCTCCTGTAAAAATCTAAGAATGCAGTAGAGTGTACTTTTTTTCGAATCACTATCAATATGTGACCAAAGATCCTCACATTTCTTGCCTTTGGCCTCATCACTAGGCAAAGGTTCTGTAAATAGTCGCTGCATGGGCAATGTAGCATTAAAGGCCTCTAAGACTGAAAACCAACAACTGAGTGACACAGTTGGCATTACTTTCTTTGATGCCACACAAGGCAGAAAATGAGAAATATTTGCATTTTAGTTTCCGACCATAACAAAACAGTGCACCAGAATGGACTAAAAAGTCAAAAGCATTCTTCATTACCTCTGAAGGTTGTAAAGATGCTTTCAGCATACCATCTAACATGTGGCAAGGACCTCTTACAGGGAAGAACTTCAGCTCAGGTATCGATTTTGACAGGTCATCACACAACATTTTCCTATGAGTAGCTGAATCACTGTAAATACAAACAATATCACTCCAGACTTTGTTGAACTTGGTAAGAACTTTTTGCAGCAGTATTCCAAGTGACACTGCTTTCCATGTTTTCCAAAAGTCTGGTGTCATGTTTTCACCAGTCTCCCAGATGCTTGGTGACTGCACTCTTTTCACATATACCGGTCACTATACCTTGCATTGAATGTTTAAAGCCTGGGGTGTTTGGCAATTCACCTACTATCAATACCGACTCACTAGAAAATGTGGGTGATCCATTAAGGGTTTTTACCTATTCTCTGTGGGTAAATATGGTGGTACATATTGGGAAAGATTCTTACGAAACCTACATTTTTCCTTTCAGTAAAAGACTCAAACGTAGCCAAACAATTAAGTATTATTTTGATATTTCCTGATTCTTTACAGTTTATAAAATAATTAAACAACACCTAAAAAATTCTTCAAACCCCTTTATCATTAGACCAAAGACTACAAAACAAAAAAAAGCAAAAGAAAGAAGAAACAATATTTTAGTGACATCCCTAAACAACAAAACACAAGCAGAGTAATGTTAGCCCAGTCTTTCCTACTGCTACCTTATATAACAAAGTGACATTGTATTGGCTCTGTAAGGAAGAAATAAAAAGGACTATTTCACTCTCCTTTTCCTCCCTTTGAATGGCATTTAGTTTGTGGTTGTGCTGTATTTTTTTCAGTGTTTATATGTTTACAATGGTGAGGGCTATTTCCCTTCTGGTGGGGTTTTATCAGTTATTATAGGTTTAAATCTAAAACCGGACAGCCTAAATATGTGTAAGTCACCCCTATGGCAGGACTAGCAAGCCCTAAGTCAGGGTGCAACATATTTTCAGAGCAGAACATGTATTTTACCTGTTCTCACAATAAAAACTAGAAACTGTCGCTTTTACTGTGCAAGGACTTGGAAGCCCCGTTGACGAGTACAGGATTAACATGCTGACACCTCAGCTATGCTAACTCCTGAATGGTGAAACCAAATTTGAAACTCCAAGGTATCAAACAACTTGTTAAATGAAGCCTGACTTGATGCTCAAGTCTAAATAAATGTAACTTGTTGAAGTGTCCAATTTTTACAAAGTTGCAACTTTGTTGACCTAAATCCCAGTTCCCATCCATGGTTGCACATGCGGTCTGTCCCTGAGACAGCTTTCTGCGCTCCTGGGGAGATGTGCAAATTGCACCCAGGAAAATTCACAATAGAAGCCTTCAAGAAAGCATGGTGTTACCTCTCCCTGGCTGGAAGCCACACAGGTACTGGCCCAAAAGGCGAGCTTCAAAGGAGAAGCCGCCTTTGAAAGGCATACTTGGGAGAGGAGCAGTATTGTTTAGGTAGACAGGCTGGCATTTGGGAAGAAAAGGGGACCCCAGCTGCCAAACTAGTTTTTCAGTGCCACTTAGTCTCCTTAGTACCCACACCTTGGGGTTAGGCTACGGTGCTCTGCATGCTAAGAGAGTAGGTCTACCATTTTTGAGATTGAATTCTGGGATAGCTAGATGCTGCATTTCCCAGAAGTTGGCTATCAGTCCATTGGCCACTTACTGTATCTACCCTTCCTTGGCTGTAAAAAGGACACCCTGGCACCTGGAGCTCAGATTTCTGGGGAAGAGGACTGAAATGGACTACCATTTCAAGGACCTGGTGGAGAGAGGCTGCACCGTAGACTGCAATTGCTGAACTTGGTGGCTAACATCGGAGAAGGGACTGTGTCTGCTGTGTCTTGCTTGCGGAATAGTCGACTCCTGAGCCCAGCCAAAGCAAGAGACTCCAAAGGTCAGTTGACTGACCTCCTATTCGCAGCACAGGCCACAATAGCAGAAAAAGTCTTCTGGGGCAAATTGGTAGCTAAGATCTTGTAATAATCGCTACTCGCCGCCGTACAGCACTAGGCACCAGTACCCACCGCTTAACGTTTCCCCCGAGTCCGCTCAACCGGGGACAGTCATCACAGTGCAGCTGGGTCACCCAGAAGGAAAGTTATTGCCCAAGTAAGGATTACACAATGACTGTGATACTGGGCAACTGGTAGCCATGTGGCAACTGGACTTCTGCCAAGCTCGAGAGGACTTCAAAGGGCCTTGACCCCTGTGGCCAGGTCTGCCTCACCAAGCTCATGGACTGAGGAGTAGTCACAAGAAGACCCTCATCGACTGCATCCTATCCATGGTCTCCTTGAGCATCTTCAGCATCCTGTATCCTTTGCATCATGACTACTTACACAGGAGTCAATGCAAAGAGATAAAAGTGCCTGGAACTGGATGAAGACTGCTTCTTTCTGGAAGGTAACAGTTTCTGAGGGACTTGCTGGCCCCCCTGAATGGGGCCGGGTGACTTAAGTAACTCAAAGTGCCCGCATTGATACTTACTCAAGTTGTTCTTGAATAAGCATGGGCGGAAAATCCGTTTCGCTCGCGGATTTTGCGGATTTTCGGTAAATTCGCAATCCGCGAGATTCGCGAATCTCCGGCAAAATCCGCGAGCAGCGGATTTTATGGCTTGCTCGCACTGTTCGCGTGAGTTCGCGGCTTCCCAGTACAACTTCGCGCCCCGCGAATAAGCGCTAAATTGCAGAAATACGATCTTAGCAAAACTGAAACTACTTACCAGGTTCAAAAGTTCAGGCTCATCATTAGTAGCCATTTCCTGTAGTGCTTCCTGAGGGGCCCCTCCAGAGTTCAGTTGCCAGTTGCAACTATTATGTGACCCTGCTCTAAACCTCAGAATAGTTACACATATGCCACAAAGGTCCTGAATTACAGCTAAGGGAGACAAGCAGGAGCCAGGCTGGAAGTTCAAATCCATTAATCAGCCCCTAATTCATTATTGTCAGTTGGGGCAGGGCAGGTGTTGTAACTAATTTTGCAACAATGAAAGCACTTAGCAAGTGCAAAAGATCACTAATCAGGAAGCACTAAGGAAGCAGGTGCCAGCTAAAAAAATATTCTGTGACACATTAATCAGCCCCAAATTAATTCAGGTCACTTGAGGCAGGGAAGGTGTGCTTTGCTTTGCCACAATAATGTACACTGACTGGACAACCAGAGGGTGCTGTGATGAAACAGAGGGTGGCATGGGTGGGCCAGAGGGTGGCATGAGTAGTCAGAGAGTGGCAGTAGTGACAGAGTGGCAAACACAAAAAAAAATCCGCAAATTCGCGAGAATTCGCGGATTTTGCGGATTGCGAGTTCGCAAATCCGCAAAATTCGCGAACGCGAGATTCGCAAAATTCGCCCATGCTTATTCTTGAATACGTTAGTGTTTCAAATTTGTTGAACTTGTCAATGCTTGTTTGCAGTTAAGTAAAAAATGCATATATTTACGTTACCTTGTAAAATATGTATCTACTGAACCCTCTGGTGAATATTTTTCATTTTAGTGTCTAAAAATACATAAAAATAGGCCAAGATGGCGGTGTGAGCGGACGTGCTTTGCTGAGCTCCCACGCCGGTCACCGAATTTAGCATTGCATCAGCACTTGCCCGGCCGAGAGTGGCCCCGAGAGACTCCTGGCACCAGCGCCGCAGCAGCGGCGACCTTCTGGCCCGGTTCTGAGACCGGAGGCAGCCTGACCCGTGCGGTATTCGGCCGCGGGGACAGCGGCAGTTGGGGCCTAGCGCACTCCTCGAGACGGGAGCGCGAACGAGAGCGAGGCCGAGGAGGGCGGAGCCACAGAACCGCCTGAGATCGCCCGAGGCAGGCATCAGCGGAGGCGGCGGGTCCGGCCCGCGCGGAGACGTGCGAGGCTTCCCACGGTCCCACGTGGAAGCTTCTGCGGACCTGTCGACCCCGTCGGGGATCGGAGCGGACACTGCCCGGGCTGCCGCCGGCTCCCGTCCCCGGACCTGGCGGCGCCGCCTGGAGGACACGCACGAGCCTCGAGACCCGACCAGCAGCACACTGGAGAAGAGGTACGGGGGGGAGAGACAGTAACACCAGGCCCCCCCCCCCCCCTCGCAGACCACCCGCGTCCCGGCCCGCCTGGCCGGGGAAGAATCGGCGCGAGAGGCGCGATCCCCGGCAGCATCCCGCCATCTTGGGCGTACAGGCACTGAAGCCGCGTGGGAGCGCGACATCGGCCTAGCCCGCGCCCGGCGACCGCTGACACCGTGGGTTGCACCTGGGACCGACCACCTTCCTGCCCACTCTCATGAGCGGCTGACCTGCGCGACGGCCCTCGCGCCAGCACGAGATCAGCCAGGGGGCTGCATCTGGGGGGAACGTCGAGAGTGGAGCCATTGCGCCACGCACAGCGACCGTCTGCACGAGGGTGACCTGACAACGAGCCCTGAACTGCCCTCTCACCCACGCTGCAGGCCCGGGTGGCGACTCCAGCAATAGCCCGGACACCGGCCGGAGGACACTCCTGAGTTCCAAGGCGAGAGGAGGACCCCGCCCCCGGCTTAACCCCTACCTGCGTGGTGCACCCCTGGTGGAGCCCTCACACCCAGGCCCTCACTGCGGGGGCCACACTGCGAAGCCGGCACCCGGCTGGACACATAGCCGGCACACAAGGCGCGCCACCTCTCCGCTACCCACGTGCCGGACGCCAGGAGACACAGCGGCATCTGCGGCCTGGGCCAACGGTACCAGTAGCGGCCTGTTGCTGGGCAGGGGACACCGCAGGCGCCATGTCCAACGCCAGGACGAGGAAAGACCGCTCCATCGCTGAGCTCTTCACCCCCGGTGCCGTGGGGAAGAAGGCGGATGTCGCAACGACCAGCCACCGCGTGGGCTCCGAGAAGAAAAGCCAGGCCTCGCCAACCCAGGGACAGACAGACTCAGAGGGCCCAGTCACGCGCTCCTTCCTGGAGTCGCTCTTCATGGGGCTGCGCGAAGACATCCAGGAGCTGAAGAAAGAACTCCATGACGAGATAAAGGAGGTGCGCCGAGACACCAACGCCATTGGTGAGAGGGTAGCGGAACTAGAGACGAAGAGCGACGCACGGGACATAGAAATTGAGGCGCTGCGGCAGGAACTGGCGCGCATACACGACCAGCAAGTGGACCTCCAGACGCACGCCGAGGATTTGGAGAACCGCTCCAGGCGGCATAACATCAGGATCCGGGGGGTGAAGCACTCCCTGACACGGAAGACCTCTTCCAATTTACTCAGGGCCTGTTCAATCATATCCTAGGCCGTCCGGCAGACGCTCCCCTGGGCCTAGATAGAGTGCACAGGACGGGCCCACCTAGAGCGGCTACGGCCCACCCAGCGGACATCCTTGTCTGCGTACAGGACTTTCGGACCAAGGAGGAGATCCTCAACAAGGCGCGCCAGATGGCGCCGGTGTCCTTTGGCGCACACTCCCCTGCTCTTTATCAGGACCTTGCAGCGCTGACCCTGGAGAAGAGGCGCATCTTCAGACCTGTCACAGCAGAGTTGCGGAAACGCCACATCTCCTACAGCTGGGGACACCCCTTTAGGCTTGTGTTCAAGATGGGCAATACTCTTCACCAGATTCGCTCCCTCAGGGAGGCTTGCACCCTCCTGAACATTGAGGAGCCGACTGAGGCCGAGAACCCCGGGGCGGGGGGCACCCCCAGCGAGGATGCACCGGGACGGTGGCGGCAGCAGCGGCGGCGACACAGACCGCGACGTCCCGCCACCAAAGAAATAGCAGAAGGCCAACGAGCAGCAGTGGAGACCGTCGCACAAGGCCTAGTGAATAAAGAAAACGACTGACCTCTGGCCAAAGTCACACAGGCCTGTGGGGACACGGCTCGGCCGGGACTGCTCACTCCGGCGGCGGGGGCGAAGCCTCGCTAACCCGCGCTATGTCTACGCCATCCCTTTGATGGCTGACCCGAACGGAGACGTGCACTGTCCGCCGTCACCGTCGCCATCGCCTACACTCCAAGTGTTTCCCTTACCACGGGTCCAGCGGACATTCACCTGGATCTGGGACTATGATGGTTCGGACTTCTTTATGGTTGAGTTGACATGGGCAGAGGGTGGGGGTGGGGGGGAATTGCTTTGGTGCTTCCGCCCTTCTTAAGGATTGAACACTGCACTAACGGGGTTGGGGTGAGGGGGGAGTTGCACCAGTTGGGGTCGGGGGGAGTTGGGGGAAGAAGGGGAGGGTTGGGGGGGTTCTCCTTGTCCAAGGGATTCTACCACCACTAGCGGAGTCGGTTTGACTTCCAGCGCAGTGTCTTCCACGGTCCATCAGCCAGCGCCCGCCACCTCCAGGTGGGACCTAGCGTTTCCCCTCTTACCTCGGACATGACACGACACATAACAGTGCTCTCGCTTAATGTGTTGGGGCTCAACACTCCGAACAAACGCAAAGCCATACTGTCCTTCCTCGAGCGTTCCAAAGCGGACATCTGCCTCCTCCAAGAAACACACCTTGTCCGTAACGACCAGCACAGACTCAAAGCGCGCGCCTTTCCATGGCAGTTCTTCTCCTCATCCCTGAAGAAAGCAGCTGGGGTAGCGATTCTAGTAGCTAAGTCATTCGAGGGGAGGGTCCTTCGGAAGGAAGCTGAGATTAAAGGGCGGCTTCTGCTTTACAGCTTCCAGATTGCAGGTCATACTCTACTCGTGGGGTCGGTCTATGCCCCGAATGAGGGGCAGGAAAGGTTCTTACACACAGCGTTGGAGGCCTCAACATCCACCACACACACGCACTTACTACTGGGGGGAGACCTCAACATTGTATTTCATAACACAGCAGACCGCTCAGGCCAGAGATCCGGGCAAGTAGGGGCACTCACAGCTGCAGGACACGCACACATAGCGGACTTGGGCCTCATAGACCTATGGAGACATACCCATCCCCAGTCGACGGCCTACACATATTATTCGGCGGCGCGTAAGACTTACGCGAGGCTGGACTATTTTTTATGCTCCTCTCAACTAGCGCTGCAGGTCAAAGAGGTGGAGATAATGCCAGCCGCGCTGTCGGATCACTCCCCAGTGGTAGCGACATTTCGAATGGGGGCCACGCCAGCTCCGCAACGACACTGGCGGCTGCGTGATGGCCTTCTGCAGCTGCCTGATACCCAAACGCGGCTCACGACCGCGATTGACCACTATTTGGAACACAACGCCAACGATGACACCACCAAAGCCACTCAGTGGGCGGCCCTCAAAGCGGTCCTACGCGGTGAACTTATCTCCATTGCCACCGCCAACAACAGAGAAAGGGCTCTAAAGCGTGCCGAGCTCACCCAACGGGTGGCGGAACTGGAACAGATGCACCAGCGCACAGGAGCGGCTAGGGCATGGCACCAATTATGCGCCGAGCGGAAAATGTTGGCCGCTCTAGACCAGGATGTAGCGGAATATGCCGCTATGCGCCTGAAGCACGCCTATTACACCGGAGGCGACCGTTGCGGGAAGCTTCTGGCGAGCAGACTGCGGGCGCAAACCCAACGACAGCAGGTGCGCTCCCTCCAATCTGCTAGTGGCAGCTAGATCACAGAGGACGCGGCAATCGCAGCGGCCTTCGGCAACTTTTACGCGGCGCTATATGATGCGGATCACTTGGACCCTGCTGCCGGGCCGACTTTTTTGCGGGGCGCGGAGCTCCCCACCCTCAACCAAGCCCAAACGGACTTTCTGGAACGGCCCATAGGCCTGGAGGAAGTCATCTCTGCCATTGCCCGCCTCAAAGTGGGGAAATCCCCGGGCCCCGACGGCTTTACTGCAGCCTTCTATAAGACCTTTTGTCAGCAGCTTGCCCCCCTCTTGCGCGACCTGTTCAACACCTTCGACACGCCTGGTGCCATACACCCGGACCTGCTAGAGGCGTCGATCTCTGTAATTCCCAAACCGGGCCGCGACCCGACGGCCTGCGGCTCGTACAGGCCCATTTCGCTGCTGAATGTAGACTTGAAACTCTACACCGGAATACTGGCGAGCCGCATTGCACCATACATGCAGCAGTTGATTGACCCAGACCAGGCAGGCTTTATCCCCCAACGGCAGACCAGCGACAACACCAAACGAGTGCTACACCTCATTGAGGCCGGGTCGCGCACTAAACCGGGCTGCATGCTCCTCACCATCGATGCGGAGAAAGCATTTGACAGGGTGCATTGGCCCTACCTCGACCAGGTTCTTCGCCACTTCGGGTTTGGGGAGAAACTCCGCCACCGCATCTTCAATTGTTATCGCCGGCCCAACGCCACCGTGAGGGGGAACGGCCATACTTCCCCGAGATTCGATATTGGCAGAGGCACACGCCAGGGCTGTCCACTATCGCCGCTCCTATTCGCACTGTACATGGAACCGATGGCCCAGAGGGTGCGACAACACACGCTCATCTCCGGCATTAAATTTGGTGCTGACACGCACAAAATCAGCCTGTACGCTGACGACATTTTGCTGTCACTCACCGACCCGATGCAATCCCTGCGCGCTCTCTTTGTGGAGCTCCGTACCTTTGCCCTGGCCTCGGGTTTTAAGATCAATGAAGCTAAGTCTGAAGCCCTGAACATCTCCCTGCGCCCGGACGTGGATTCAAGATACTGTGGTCAGATGCAGCCGTGCCGTACCTGGGCGTGCGTCTGGCTCCTACTGTGCGGCGTACTGCGCGAATCAATTACGAGGCGCTCACAGTCAAACTCCGGGAGCAGCTCCGGCGATGGAAGCCGCTTACACTCTCATGGCTAGGCAGAATTGCCGCAGTCAAAATGACACTGCTACCTCAGATCTTATATCTATTCCAGACGCTCCCCTTGAATCCCCCGGCCGGCTGGCTTCAACAGACCCAATCGGAGTTGTCGCGATTCATTTGGAACGGCCGCCGACCGCGGTTTAAGCACACCCTCGCCACTTTGCCCCCAACGAACGGAGGGGTTGGTGTGCCCGACCTCACCCTGTACTTCCAGGCGGCGCAACTGCACACTTTCGTGGAATGGTTTCAACTGGAGTCCGGCAAACACTGGCTCTTCCTGGACCAGGCGGTGGCAGGTCGCACTCTTCAGGGCGTGCCTTTTCTGTCACGCCAGCATCGGCCCCCTAATCTGCACGCCTCTGAAATCACCAGCACCGCTCTGAAAGTGTGGGATAGAGTGGCCGTGGCCAGGGGACTAACCACCTTTCCCTCGCCTATGACTCCCATTTTCGAAAATCCTGACTTCACCCCAGGCTTGGATGTCGGAGCGTTTACGACCTGGCGGTCGACGCCCTGTAGGGTGGCGGGCCACATGTTCGACCTCAATGGGATCCTCCCGTTCCAACAGGTCAAGGCGGACTACGGTGTGGCCGAATCGGAACGCCTACAGTACCTGCAGGTGCGGCACTGGGTGCTCCACCCCTCGATCCAGCCTGGTGCCCAACGACACCTCACGCCTTATGAAAAATGGCTGCTGACACGCACTTCGGATAAAAAGTTGATTTCAGACCTATATCAGCAGCTGCTCCTCACTCAGGCACACACATACAACGCGGGACAGGTCAGGTGGGAGAGGGACCTGGGACGGCAGCTCACAAGGAAAGAATGGGAGGGGGTGTACCACAGAGCCAGACATTCAGCACACCACACCGGGCTCACTGAGACGCTAACTAAAGTAGCCACATACTGGTACCATACCCCTGAGAGAATACACGAGTGGGATGCCCGAGTTAGCGATAGGTGCTGGAGAGGGTGCGGGGAGCTAGGAACACTGGAACACTTGCTATGGAGCTGCAAGGCACTTCGCCCCTACTGGGACCCTATCCTGGACCTTATAGACGCACATCTAGATACACAGCTGCCGCGCTTCCCAGCATACATTATACTAGGCCTCCCGAACGCCCTCATGTATCCTCTGAAGTCCTGGAGGGGGCGGCTGATCGCACTGGCCCTGGGGGCAGCAGTCCAGAACATTGTGGCCCATTGGAGAGCAGCCCAGGCTCCGCAACAGCTGGGGTGGCTCCACCGGCTCTGGGCGATCCTGGGAATGGAGAAACTGTCACTGGCTGCGGCAGGGAGGGGGACGGAATTTGCGGAGCTCTGGCGACCATTCCTCGCCCTACTTACGGGGGAATTCCGTGAGGTGAGCTGCCCACGCTACCTGCGCCTGCTACGCCTTGCGGAGACACCTCTCCCAGAACCCAAGACACGCTCCCACAAGCGTACAGGCCAGGCGAGCGCAGCACCACCAGACCTTAGTGGAAGACAGTAACCAACCGATTAATCCCGGACATGGACAAGGAGAGGGGAGGGTAAGGGTGGGAAGGGTGGGGGGTTGTTAACAGTTTGATGGTTCTTTCATGTTGCACTAGTACTACTTAGCTTGCACCTTTGTAGCACCTCTTATGACGCGGCCGGCCCGGTTGGGTTGTAGGCGGCTTGCTGTGTTAACGAACAGTGTGGCCCGATGGCCAGATCATGGGTATCAGTGGGATCTCCGCTTTTGGCCTCCCCGGAGTGGGGCCGGCCCACATCACATATTGAGGTGCATATTGTCTGCCTGTGCTCAATAAAAGATTTAATACATAAAAATACATAAAAATAGTCTATGTTTATAAATTGGTGTTGGAGACCTTGAGTGGCTATGTATGTTTTGTGCAAAGCTCAGTGGGTTACTACTTTTGTTGCAGAGACCCTTTTGTTAATGTGTAATTCTTAAGTTAATTATAATGTAAAACAGCGAGCAATGAAGTGTCATCAAAGAGCTGGATGCAACTGCATGGTATAGGTTAGAAGTGTATGTTGTTTTCTGAGACTTCGATTTTCCGAATGTTGCTAAAAAGGGTTTGTTTATTCTTATGACTAAAGCCAACCCTTATCACTGTGTTACTTCTGAATCCTGAATTTATGCTTCTCCAGACCAACCACTCTTAAAATAAATGCCATACAGCATGTCTGACATGAATCCTACATCTTGTAGTTCCCTTTGTGTTATGTAACATTTTCTATACACTGATTTACACACGTATGATTCATTGCTCTATATTTGTGTGTGATGTAAAGTGCACCAGCACCCTACACTGGTATGAGATGCGCTATAAAACAAATGAAATACATGTGAGAGAGGGGTTCTGGATAAATAAGGGGTAATGTCGGATGGGGATAGTGAGGGAATAATTGAAGACTCTCTACAAAGATTGTTGAGTCCTGGTGCACTGTACGGTTATCAATTACTATGACTTAAAAATGAATGCAATTAAATATATAATGAAAAATGTGTTGCAGAATGCTCCATTTTATTGCTCAAATTTTCTTGGGGGGAGAAGCCCCCTAAACCCTCCTTGAAGTGATCAGGCTCGCTCGCTGCAATTGCTAGGCACCGTACAAGGGCTGGTCTGACAAATATTGCCAGTGATGCTTTGGTTTCCCAGTCCAGCCCTGGGTGTGGTTGAGCACAATTTTTCCAATAATAAAGGAGACTGCCGGGAGCTTTTTATTTTCCCTCACTCATGACCTGATGGTGAAAGTGGGTCCACAGTGGCACAGAAACAATATGGCATTACGGCACTGGGGCACCCTATGGTATCTCCAGGTTTGGCTTTTAACCCTTTCGGTGCTGATGACGAGCTGGGCTCATCATGGCGCACACCGGTCGTGTGCGGATGACAAGGCCAGCTCGTCACGAATAATGGAGATCATGGATCTCCAGCGCACAGCGGGAAAATGCACCGCACGCATGTGGTTAACCGCATCGCTGCTGCTGTGATTTTTCCCCTACGCTGCTTTTTTTCAAAAGCCGCGTTAGATGACGAGCTCAGCTCGTCATCCGCACACGCCCCCCGTGGCTGATGACGAGCTGAGCTCGTCATCAGCATCGAAGGGGTTAATGGATGATACAGTAGCTACTACCAGACTCAGTATGAGGAAGCTATTTTTCACAGGACTATACTTCACCCAGTCTCCGTCTCCATACCGCCCTGTTGGCAAGTGAGCCCCTTACTATGACAGCTGCTATAAATAGTTCTGCTACTGGAGATAACCTGTAATAAGGGGCTTTTCTTTTCACCTGGCATGAAGGTAAAAAAGCCATTAGGTTGTAAAGTGTTAAGAACATGCTGGATATAAGTATGAAGTCTCATTGAGGGCTTAAGGATCTCTTCTCAAAGTATGTCTTCCAAGCTCCTAAGAAATGTGAAGTCGTAGGAAGCAGGTATAACAGTGAGTTGAGTAAGAAATGCGGTAAAGGATACTCAAAATCAGGTGATGGTGTTAGGTGGGGAGTAAGTATTGCTGAAGGGATCATGGACATCTTGAAAGAATGTGCCCCATGCTCACGAAAAGAGATATCATCCACTAACCCAGTGTCAAGTAAACAGGAGGCGTCTGAACCGTAGGTGGTGGATAAGTATAGCAAGTCTGCCCTGGTTAATTTCCCAGCTTTACGTGAGAAGGCCTTTGATGTTAATAATATTTTTTTTTTCAGTATTTTTCCCGATACGAGTATTAGTACAGCCCACAGGCGGACAGACTTTAAAATATTGGTAGCACCCTCTCATTCAGCGAGTGCATGGGTTACAATGATTCAGCCCACTAAGCTCAAAGTCCTATAGGAAGTTCAATTTTATTTGTTGGGATGTATAGAAGAAGCACAATCATTTGTAATTGAACTTCAGCAGGACTGTAGTGGTTTGAACTAATAAGTATGCTGTGAGGTGGGATTTGGGCCATTGAGGAGTGCTGGCACAGGGAAGCTTTGAACAATGACATGGTGCTAATTCAATTGGTTAGAGGGACTGCTCAGGGGTTTCATCGGTCAAGACCAGGCAGAGCAGGTAAATATAGGGGGTGACAGAGTGGGAACGGTAAAAGCAGATTAAAATGGGATAATTCAAAGGATGGGTTGCAGCCACTCAAATGATCAAAATACACGTTTTGCACTTTATGTATAATGTTTGCACGTATCCAGCCCAGGCAGGGTGGGTTATTCAGCTCTGTAAATCAGTGTTAGCAGGAAGCAGTAAAGTACAGTTACAACACACAGTGCAAGGTTAAAATTGCAAGCTGTGGTTGTAAGGCATTTAATAATGACTATGATGTTGATTACATATAAAGATTTCACAAAATGAAAATGAAAATGCACTTGACTCTGCAAATTTTTAGCAGTGTTTGGCACATGTCTACAATAATGAGGTCTACCAGGAATCTGGGACAATGATGTGCACTTTATAAGTATGTTGTTATGATAATTATTGACTATATCTATTGAAATGTAAATATTGTTTTGTGTATTTTGATGATAATTGGAGGGATGATTTGAATATTATTTTGCCTTAATGTAAACAGGATAAATAACAAGCGTAAAATGAAAGCCATTGAAAAATTGACATGAGGTCACACTCCAGATATCATTTATATTCAGGAGTCCTACATAAAACATAGGAACATTCTAGATTTTTCAATGTTTCTTAAGTGGGCAGGGTTTGAATACCTTTCTTCATTCTGTGCAGTTATAGAGTCACAGCTATATATAGCATCTGCAGATGGATATGTGTAGGGAGTAGGTGGGCTTGGGTAAAGATGGATGACTTGATAGATGGCTTACGAGTTACCCTGTTACAATATATGCCCCATGGAGGATCATTCTGCACCACTTATTGATCTATTTCAGTCAATATGGCTATCCCAGGCAAGATGATTTTAGGATGAGATTTTGATTTCCACCAGCATCCAAGCTTAGATTAATCTGCAATTAACCACAGACAGAATAAAAGAAGAATGGCTAAGGTACTGTCAGACTATCAGAAGAGTTTACATTTTAAAGAGCTCCGAAGAAATACATTTCCATACTAGCAGGTATGTACTAGTGTGTCTGCAAGATATGTCAGCAGCGGTGGATTTGTTTCTAGAATCCGCCAATGTCGTTCTTAAGCAATGTAAGCGTCATCCAAATGGTTTTACGGATCATTCAATGTTAGTAACGGATATTGCAGATATTTGGAAGTCCCAGACTGCTTATCAGTTGGTCTTTTTCAGCATTAGAAGAATATTTATGGCCATCAACAAGAGTTAGACACCTCCAAGTTTCAGTCATCTTTTTTAAAAGCCTCTTGATTCCACCATTATACAGGGCAAGCCCTGGTTAAACCATTTACATTGGAAGAATTGGAAGGAGTGGTGAAAGTATGTGGTGAAGATGGTTTTCCAGATTCATTTTTTAAAAGGTTTTTGAAAATTTTAATCAACATGTTTTGAAATTAGGGGGGACTTGGGCAAGATGGCAGCCAGGATGGTCTCGGAGTGGAAGAGCTCTACATTGTAGGTCCAGCTGATAACATCCTGTCTGCCTTCGACCCCCCTTTCCAAGTGAGTGGAGTTGGTCCAGGACCCTCCGGATCCATTCCACCCACAGCTGATGCCAATGGGCCATAACTTGGGTGAAGTGGGTGCAGTGAGAGACCGTCGGCTACTGCATACTGGGTCTGCAATCTTTAGTGATCCCTTGACCCGGTGCTGCACAGTGCACCAACTTTGCCCGCCATATCACAGTGGAGATAGGGGAAGCAGAATCATTGGGTCTCTACAGAATACTGGGGAGACTGCCCTTGCTCCACTTGCTGGCCTGGGACTGCGAGGGGCATTTGGGTCTGAACATCTGGCTAGTGATGGGCTTGCAACTCTCACCTCAATAAATCAAGGCCATGGTGAAACAACGGCATCCCAAAGGTGGCCCAGAGGGAGGAAGTTAACCTCGTTCATCCACCATCCCCTCTTCATCAGAGGGAGCAAATGGTAACTCAATCTCTGCCCTTTGGGCACAGGCGGGGAGGTTTTATGAATTAATACAGGCCATCACAGATTTGAAAACCACTCTGGAACCCAGGTTTACTGCTTTGCCGATATATATGTGGCTTCTAGAGGCTTAAGCACAACAAGATGATGGGCGGAGCGCTGAAACTTTTCAGACACTCACCCCCAGTTGCTATTAGGTCTGGGTTGACACCATCATTGTTCTTTTCCTCATTTCGCCCCCCAGTTCAGACCCAACCATATTCAAATCGTACCTCATGGAAATAATACAGCCCGAACTGCCAAGCCTGGTCTTCCCTGGACCGGAAACCAGCATCCTAGGATCGGTTTTAGGGTAACACCCCTCATCAGCCATGCTAGCTTGAATCCAGTGGAAAAGTGAGCAAGGGACCCTTGTTTGGGCATACCCTGCCAACTTAGGGTGAACAATACAAACACAACAAGATGATGAACGGAGCGCTGAAACTTTTCAGACATTCACCCCCCCCAGTCACTATTAGATCTGGGTTGAATCCATCATCGTTCTTTTGCTCTCTTCGCCACTCCAGTTCTGGCCCAGCCATATGCAAATCAGTTTTGACCCAGTTCCTCATGGGAAAAGTCCAGCCCGAATTGCCAAGCCAGCTCTTCCCTGGACTAGAAAAAGCATCTGAGAACCGGTTTGGTGGTAACACTCCTCATCAGCCAGGCTAGCTTGAATCCAGTGGCAAAGTGAGCAAGGGACCCAGGTGGGGTCAACCGAGCAGTTTGCCAGGGCCGATTTTGGTTCCCAGTCTGGCCCTGAACAAGGATGAATATATTTGCAACCAGTTGAGGATGCACACATCCAATGTTGCAATACAATGAAAATTGCGGGGTGCTTGCAATCCTACATTATTGGAAGCGTTATATATAGCTAGGGGTGAAGAGTTTACTAACAAATGTGTTAAAGCGGTTAACCAAGACAAAGCGATTGAGAATTGCGTGCAGGATAATTCCAAAATTAATGTAGTTATAACCAAATTTATATGTGAGAAACAGCTTAGTGAAAACAAATCTAAGGATGAAATATTAGCTAGTGATGTAACCGACAAAAGTAAAGGTAGGCGATAGAGTTCACGTAAAAGTACATGTGTAAAGTGTGGCTAAATGAACCATTGAGCCAATGATAGATCGTGTCCGGCTAGAAAT
Source organism: Lissotriton vulgaris (assembly GCF_964263255.1). Lineage (NCBI taxonomy): Eukaryota > Metazoa > Chordata > Amphibia > Caudata > Salamandridae > Lissotriton > Lissotriton vulgaris. The sequence goes on along the minus strand of NC_141693.1, from coordinate 224,064,998 downwards.
GTAACTTGCTTATGATGTAAGAAAATGGGTCATTATGCATGTGTATGTAAAGGATCAGGATCTAGGATAGTAGGGGCAATTAATGAGGGTGATGGTGAGGTTAACACTGAAGAAGGTTACATTGATCAGATTCTTTGAGTGTTGGATGAGGATGTTGATAAAGGCTCTAGTGCATTGGATGATCGATTATTGGTATCTCCCCTTGTGGATTTTGACAAGGATAGAGTGTTGTGTATGAAAGAGCCTGAATGTATCATTGAAATATATGGTCATCCCTTTTCCATGTTTGTGGATTCAGGAACTAGATATACCATTATTGCAGATGCAGAAGCTGATTTCCAAAAGTGTAAAGCTTTTGAGGACAAAATGATATACAAACCTGGTGTTAAATTGAAGTCATGCAGTGGTGAGTCGGTGGAATTATTGGGATTTTTATTGCAGAAATTAAATATAAGAATAAAGAGAATTCATGTAGGGTGCACATTGCTAAGAAAGGGACCAGATTGTTAGACCTTATTCATCAGATTCCTATGAGCATACAGTTACATCTGGGGGCACGTGAACAAATAGTACTGGGTGGTGCACAAGTGGATGCCACTATTTAAGGGAGAGATATCATACAAGCCTTTGCTGGGCAAATTAAAGGGTTTCAAACCTCAAAAGTGTTACGCCGGGGTTGTCTTCCCAAAGTCCACAAGGTACGTAATTTACCAATGTTTGTGAGGGATGATGTTAAAAGTGAATTAAAGAAACTGGTGGATAACGACATCATTGAGGATATAGAGTTGTCAAAGTCCACTGTGTGTGTGGCACTCTATTTTAGTTCTCGTTATTTGGTATCTCCAAACTTTGATTGTTGGAATGTTGAGATATTTGGGTGCTGGTGGGTTGCTCCCTCTGACCTCGGGTAGTTGGATTCAAAGATACATAAGTAACACTGCTAAACATACCAGTGTGCCAGCCAGCACTCCTTTGTGAGACTGACTGTCTTCAAAGAGCGTAATCAATTGTCTAATTAATTTAGTCCGAAATGTAAATGTAAATGTGTGTGTCTTGTAAAGCGCACTGCTACCCGGAGGCATCCTGGCGCTATAGACCGCTGGGGAACACGTCCTGGCTTTCCCTGTGAGATGCTCCCTCCTGGGTATCTCCAAGGTGAAACCAGGCATCCCCAGTGTGGTGCTTTAATGCGTTAGTGGAAAAATACGAACTGATAAATTGTGTGCATGCAGTATATTGAAAAATAAGATAATAAACGTTTGCGAACGAGCGCCTATGAAAAAGTATCAAGGGACAGTGGAAGCAATGTGAAAATGGTGGCGGCCATCTTGGAGAAGTTCTGGCGAAAAAAATAAAGAACGTGTGCAAATAAACTCCGGTGGAAAGTGTCAAGGGACAATAGAGACGATGTGAAAAACGGTGGCTGCCATCTTGGAAAAGTTATAAAGAAGCAATATTCATAAGAGAAACGGTAAAAAAAGGTTGGGAACCAAAATATAACCAACTTGAGATGGTGATAGAAAGGAATCGCAGGTGGCGTTAGTGTGTAGTTTGATTAGCCGGCCTGTGGTCGGATGGTTGAGAGAATTGCCACGTATTATATTGTTGCAGTGTCCACAGTTCAGACAGGGTATCGTGCCTTTGTGCGTTGTGTTGTAGTCAGTTGGCTTGTATTCTAACATATCTTTCAAATTTCTAGATCTTTGATAGGCGAATAATTGTTTTGAAAAAATTCCATTAAAGTCGGGTTCAGTTTCAATTATTGGCCACTTTTTCAAGATGATTTTCTTGATCTGGTTGCTCTTGCTTGAGAATTTGGACACAAATACTGGCCTGTTAGGGTTGGTTTCCCTTGGATGGGTTTTTAGTAACTCCATCCTGTCCATTGTTCTTGCCCTTGTTCTAGCGTTGTTCAGGTCGAAGTCCGGGTATTTCCTCTCTTTGAATTTAAATATCATCTTTAGTTCGTTTTTCTGAAAAGTGTTTTCATCCGATGATATCTGTTTAATTCTCAAAAGTTGAGAATATGGTAGATGTCGTTTGAGGGACATAGGGTGACAGCTGTCGAACAATAAAGTGTTGTTTCTGTCCGTATTCTTAGTGTACACGTCAGTATAAAACCTGTTGTTGTGGTATGATACCAGGACATCCAGATATGGAATGGAACCGGTGCTGGTTGTGTGGGTGAATTGGATATGATCATCTATATTGTTGATGAACGTTATAAACTCATTGATTTCCGACGGTGGTCCTCGCCATACGAGGAAAATGTCATCAATGTACCGCCAAAGTTTAAGAATTTTATCCTTCCATATGGGGCTAGTCAGAATGTGGTCAAGTTCCAGACGGTGTATGAAGAGGTTAGCATAGCTGGGGGCTGCACAATTCCCCATCGATGTTCCTGCTAATTGTTGGAAGTATAAATCATTCCAGGTGAAGTAGCTGTGGTACAGTGTGTATTGAAGCAATTCTAAGAGAAAAACTTTTAGATCTTGCTTGATGTTGTGATTGACTAAAAAAGATTCAACCGCTTTGATGCCCCTATTGTGTGGGATCAAGGTGTATAGTGTACATACATCAATCGTACATAAGGTAATCAAAGTATTCTCATCCACAGATATGTCATTTAGTTTAGTCAAAAAGTCTGTGGTGTCGCGTAGGTAGGTGGTCATCTGTTTCACTAGCCGTTGTAAGTGCCTGTCAAGATATTTGCCCGTAGATTCATGAATAGATCCTCTCGTGGACACGATGGGACGGAATGGCGGTTTCATGAGATCCTTATGGATTTTGGGTAGCATGTGTAAAGTTGGACACCTAGGTTGTTCTTGAAGTAAAAATCTCCTGTCTTTTTCAGTGATATGTCCCATTTCAAGTGCTTTATCGACAATAACTTTCAGTGTTTTGGCAAGCACCTCAGTTGGATCCTGGGGTAACAACATGTATGTATTGTGATCATGTACGTGTTCACTAACACTCTGTAGATAATATTCCGAGTTCATTATCACCAGTGCCCCACCTTTATCCGCCTTACAGCATGTTATATTGGGGTTATTTACTATTTGATTCATGGCTTGTAATTCCGTGGTAGTGAAATTAGTCCTTTTGGTCGTCGGCATTTTTAAACAGCTCTCCAATTTCTTTCATCGTGAGGGTCTCATAGGAATCCAAATCTTATGGCTAACTGGTGCCTGAAAGGTACTCTTTTGTTATGTTATGTTAAAATAGTTTTATATAGCGCACAGCTACTCCGGAGAGTGTCCCGGCGCTTTAATAGAAACTAAGAAAACAGACTTTTGCTCCTTAAGCCCATTAGTGTATCATCTGTCTCTTCCATAGGTTTAGGAATCACGTTGGTAAAAAAGTGCCTTAGCCTGAGATTCCTCATGAATTTGTACACGCTTACTTCACTTTCAAGTGTGTTTGATTGATAAGTCGGTACAAACGATGTACCTCGTTGTAAAGTGGCTAATTGGCTTTGCGACAAAGTGGTGGAGGATATATTGATGATCAGGTTCTTTTGCTGCGTGTCAACTGTGCAATTGAGGAACTTGGTTTTCTTTGCGCCTCTGCCCCTCCGGGTTCGACGTTTGGGCTCCTGCCTCTTCCTAAAAAAGGACTCGCCATTGTTGAGATGGTAGGTACGGTTAAAGTGCTATCTCTGGTGGTGGAAGTGGAGTTGGATGTCTCTCCTCTGTACTTACTATTTCTTTGACCACCCTTCTGTGTGGAGTCAAAAGATGTTGTGCTCCCTTCGTCTGAAGAGGGATTGCTGAACGGTCTTTGTTGTCTGCGTTGGGCGTAAACTTCCGCCCAATTGTACACCTCTCCCAACTTGTAGTCGATAGTATCACGCTTATATTTTCAGATTTTTCTATTGTTTATTTCTCACGTGTATTTGTCTAGTTGGATGTTAATGTCGTTCAGTGCACGTTCAAGTTCGTCCTTAGACAGGTTGCTGTCCAAATTGGCTTGGATCCTCTTTATGTCCTTGTCAAGATCTTCTATGACTTTGGATAGCTCCTCCACAATAAGTAAGATAAGTTCCAACGAACACTTATTTAAAATTTCATAACAACGTTCTGTGAATTTGGGATTGTTCCTGCAAAGTGTTGGCTTAGGGCTATACGCAAACCCCTTGGGATTCTTTGGTCTTTGTGGTATCTAATTAAGGTACCGGCGTGTAGTTTTTGATTTATGATTCTTTTGGACGTATGCAGTAGCTGCTTCAGTAAACTTTGGGTTGAAAATGTGCTAGTTGTAGATGGGTCTACCTCCTGTATCAAAGCATAAATGCAGCTTGTTTCTTCACTTGAGAAACCAAATGTATTGGCTCTGTTTTCTGTGATATTTGAGATGTCTTCATACTCCATTATCAAAATGTTTCAAACTGTAGGTGCTCACTCTGAGGTGGTCAGTATGTATAATATCAAAGTCCAATCTGTGTGTGGCACTCTATTTTAGTTCTCGTTATTTGGTATCTCCAAACTTTGATTGTTGGAACGTTGAGATATTTGGGGTGCTGGTGGGTTGCTCCCTCTGACCTCGGGGAGTTGGATTCAAAGATACACAAGTAGCACTGCTAAACATACCAGTGTGCTAGCCAGCACTCCTTTGTGAGACAGACTGTCTTCAAAGAGCGTAATCAATTCTCTGCTTAATGTAGTCCGAAAAAATCAAGGTATTCCAGAAAATTCATGTCTTTTATTTTTATCCAATTAGGTTAGTTCACTGTTACATCACAGTTTTAGAAAGTTCACAAACATAATCCAAGTAAATCTGGTGTATATGTAATCCTGTCCAGAATTGTGATCTATGTGCGTTCAATCCCAATGCATTTCGTGCCTCAGCAACAAAACAGTGAAGGCACTGTTAGCCGCACACTTCGCCACCAACAACCATAACGCCATCAACTCAGATTCATGGTCTTGGAGGTTGTTTCTGTGAAACAAGGCTTTGGTAACAGGAAGAAACTACTGCAATGCGAAATGTACTGGATAAAAAAATTGGACTCATGTAACCCCAGGGGGTTAAATGATCGTATGGAATACAGCTGCTTCCTTTAATAACTTTCGTATCATATTCTTACATTATGCACTGATAATGACTTGTTTACATTTTTAAAGGGGAGTGATTTGTGTTATTCTCATGCCACAGACTCACAATAGTCTTGTGTATTTTTACACACACTTTCTATCACCATCTCAAGTTGGTTATATTTTGGTTCCCAACCTTTTTTTACTGTTTCTCTTATGAATATTGCTTCTTTATAACTTTTCCAAGATGGCAGCCACCGTTTTTCACATCGTCTCTATTGTCCCTTGACACTTTCCACCAGAGTTTATTTGCACACATTCTTTATTTTTTTCGCCAGAACTTCTCCAAGATGGCCGCCACCATTTTCACATTGCTTCCACTGTCCCTTGACACTTTTTCATCGGCGCTCGTTCACACACGTTTATTATCTTATTTTTCAATATACTGCATGCACAGAATTTATCCGTTCGTATTTTTCCACCAACGCATTAAAGCACCACGCTTTTATTTTTGGCAATCTATTTATTCACGGGGTACTCCGTTGTTGATGTAATGGACTGATCGGAACTTCACGCACGCGCATTACCTTGTTTATAATCACGGTACCATTACGGGGGAGTGTTTCTACTTCCATCCCGCAACTGATAGCTGGACGCCCTTCACCGGTAAGAAAAAAGCGCACTCATTAACATGCTTATCGATCCACTTAGATCACTGGTGACTCGACCTTCTGTCGTTTCTTTACGCACTTTGTTTGCACACTTTTAAACTCTTGGTAATCCCTGTTTCGCTTTTCAGTATGTTAAGTTCTGACTAAAACAGTGCACTCAGTTGCTCTTTATGTCATCACTCAAATTTTTCGAACTCTTGTTCAATCACTTCCATTCCATTTGGGTTGCTATGAGTCTATAGTTAATCAATCGTTTGACGCACGGGACCATCTTTGTTCATGCTATTCACCTTCCATGATAGCTTTTGAAATATCGAGTTCGTAACCAACTCAGAGCACCGCATGGTACACAACCACGTACTCTCTGCAAATGTTCACTTTTTGAATAGTGCTGTTGACTCTTTTTGTGTCTACCAGCATATCTTCTTACACACATTTATTTTGCTTTATTTATAGATATAATGTATTTCTCCTGATGAAGTGCTGATGCATGAAATGCCTTGTGATTGAACGCACATTGATTACAATTCTGGACAGGATTACATATACACCAGATTTACTTGGATTATGTTTGTGAGCTTTCTAAAACTGTGATGTAACAGTGAACTAACCTAATTGGATAAAACTAAAAGACATGAAAAGACATGGAATACCTTGATTTTTTTGGGCTACATTAAGCAGACAACTGATTACGCTCTTTGAAGACAGTCTGTCTCACAAAGGAGTGCTGGCTGGCACACTGGTATGTTTAGCAGTGTTACTTATGGATATAGAGTTGTCACATTGGTTGGCATCCATTGTGGTAGTGAGGAAACCAGATCACTCTATTAGATTATTTGTGGATCTTTGCAATTTAAACAGCGCATTTTGTGTTGATAGACACCCCTTGCCCAACATACATTAAATGAAAGCTACTGTGGGTAAATAAATGTTTTTCAACCTTTGACCTATCAGCGGCATATCATCAGATCGAATTGCATGATTCATCAAAACATTTGACCTCTTTTATCCCACCGTTTGGAGCGTACAGATTCAAATGAATGCCATTTGGCTTGGCATCTGCGTCTTCTGTTTTCCAGAGACTAATGAAAAAAAAATTAGGAGACATGCCTTGAGTCAGGTACTTCCAGGATGACATTTTGATTAGTGGTAAGGATGTACAAGACATTATGTGAAATTGAATCATGTTCTGGAAAGGCTTATTTCCAATGGTCTGACAGATAAACAGGAGAAGTGTAAGTTAAGAGTAAACAGTTTAACTTATTTGGGACACGTTATCGATGTCAGTGGGGTAAGACCTCGTGAGAAGTTAGTAAACAACATTGTCAATACGATAATTCCGGCTAGCAAGGGTGATTTAAAATCTTTCTTGGGGGTGATTGAAGTTTGTGCCATGTTTGTAAAAAGCTCTGCTGACAAGAAGAAATCTATGTGCTGACAAGAAGAAATCTATGAGAAGTTTGCTTAAGAAATCATGCAAATTTGAATGGGATGAAATGAGTCAAAAAGAATTCTACACAATTAAATTTGAAATTGCCAACGCACCATATTTGTGTATTTATTGCATAAGCTTTTTGTGCACTGTCTAATGCAGAAAAAAATATATTCTGTAATTGAGAGGGAAACTCTTGCAGTTTTCTGGCAGGCCTGGGCATAGTTCGTGGAGTTCTGATATGCGGAACACCGCAAAGTTACAAAAAAACTCTGCGATGTTCCGCGAGTGGCGGAGTGCAGTGTGAACTGAAGTTTGTGCTGGTATTCCTGCCGCTCGGATAGAAATTCTACCCGAGAGACAGTTTTGCGCGCAAACTTAGCGTTCTTGATTGCAAACTTACCATTCGTGATCGTAAGCGGGGAAAAACTCTGCTGCACATCGCGAAGCGGAGTTTTATGCATTCGTGAGTTCCGAAAAGTCTGCCAACACCGCTAACGGAGCTAAGTTCACCGCCCAGGCCTATTTTCTGGGCTTCATAAACAAAGTAGAATCCACTGATGAGTGACCGTGGTCCCTACAATGGTGGGGGTCACCTAGGGCCAGATGTAGGTAAATCACATTTACCGATTTTGAAATACCGAATATTACCGAATTTTACAGATTTGGTATTTCAAAATCTGTAAATGGGATGTAGGTACCAACATCTGGATTTTTTACCGATTCCTTAAAAATTCGGTATTTGCTATTGAATCCTATGGGCCTTGAAGCCCATAGGATTCAATTCAAATACCGATTCGGTATTTACCGAATCGGTAAATACCGAATATGTCAAGGGTGCAGGGGGTGTCACTTTGACACCCTCTAGCACCCCCAAAACGGGCATGTGTGCAATGTGGCACACAGACATGCCCTAAGGGCACGTCTGTCTGTCACATGGCACATGTGTACATGCACAGATGTGCATGTACACAGGAATCGGCATTTTACCATGGATTTGTATTCCATGGTAAAATACCGATTCTGAAAGCCATGTGCCAATGGAAAATTGGCTACCCACATTTCAATCTTGCATTTTCGGTAAAATTACCGATTCGGTAAAATTACCGAAAATGCAACATTTAGGGGCCCCTACATGTCAATGGCCATTTACCGGTCGGTAACGGCCGAATTCGGCCGTTACCGATCGGTAAATGGCTATTTTCGGCCACCTACATCTGGCCCTTAGTGTTTTTAAAATACCCCTCGCACACCAAAAGGACCCTTGGTGTCATGCTTCATCATTGGGGTCTGCGCACCTCTCTACGGGATGCGGCGTGCGACTACCTAACACTACGCTGGAGCACCTATACACAGACTATGTATGGTGTGTGTAGGGTAGTGGTTTGTCAGTGAGTGGTGAGGTTTGGAATGTGATAGGTGATGATTAAAAAAATACCTGGCTCGTGGGGAAAAAAACTTTTAATGTGCCCCCGGGCTGGTATTGTTAAAAGGGTGTGGTGTGAGGTTACTAATGTATAGTGATGTACATTAACCTTGCTTGTGCGTCAACATGTCTCGGAGTCTAAGACTGCTTCTTCAGGACGGGGTTGCACAAATCCCCACCTTACTCACATATGTTAAAAAAGTGCATTATACAGAAAAGTGATCTTAAGGGTATATTTGTACCTAATTCACAATATTTTTCGTAGTCTTTCGCCCCATAGGCGTTGCTGTAAGAAAAAACTTAATAATAGTTGATGACAACTTTGTCACTACAAAGGAATGGTTGGATGCTGTAAATGACGATGAAAAATTGATGACTTTGAGTAAATATGTAAGGAAGGGCAGGCCTTCTAATGTATCAGACATTTGCAAATATGAATATGTGAAACAGGAATTATGTACAGATGAATGGGGTGTGAAAAGAGGTGGTAAGCTTATTCCTCCAGTTGTTTTAAGAAGTAAGGTGGTAGAATGTAGTCACCATTGGCATCTGGGCAGGAGTAAGATCAAAAGCAGATTAAAAGAATTGTTTTGGTGGCCTGGCATGGATAAAGATGTTGAATGTGTGTTCAAGGATTGTGAATTGCGCGTTGGTAGAAATAAAAGTTTGAAAACCTGTACCCAACCCCTTCAGCCAGTACAATATCCGGAGAGGGCTTGGTCCAAAGTGGCTATGGAGGTTATGGGTCCCATCGATATATTGAGTAATAGTAATAGATTTGTCATTGTCATGGTAGATTATACGCGAAATGCCTTTAGGTAGAGTTTGTGGGAGATGTCACAAGTAAATCAGTTGTACAATTTATGGAGCAGGTGTTTATTAGTGAAGGGTACCCTGATGAAGTTGTATCTGACAATGGCCCACAGTTTTGTTCCAAGGATGTGGGAGGATTTTTTAACCAGAGGAATATTTAGCATTGCAAGACTGCGGTGTACAAACCCAAAAGCAAATGGTCTTGTGGAAAGAATCAACAGGATTGTAAAGGCGAGTACACAGATGGCTGTAGCTAAGGATAAAGGCATGGTTGATCATGTTACTCAGATGATGTGGGCTTATGGAACAAGCATACATTGCACCATGGGTATGTCACCAATCGAATTTTTGAGTAATAGGATGCCAAAGTTGGGAGTTTCGATGGGACCAAATCATGGAAGTGTGAATAAAAAACAATTAAGGTATAAGACTTATTTTGATGGATTGTATAGGGCCAACAATTTGGATGTGGCATGCGGTCAAAGGGTTAACGTTAAATTGCCATGGTGTGTGAGAAAAAGAACATCTGTGTCCTCTGATACCAAGGTGGTAAAAAGAGTCGGAAGGGATTATGTTGAATTATGTGATGGGTCTAGATGGAATAAAAGCAGAGGAGTTAAAGTGGTTAATGTGCATGTCAAAGGGATTGATGGTTGTGTGAGAAATGTATGGGCAGTGAAAATTGCACGGATGCAAGACAGGGAACGAATATCACAAGGGAAAAGAGGTATATCAGTTTCCCTAAAAAATACAAAGATTTTGTGTGCAATTAATTTTTTGTTTTAATGTTATACTCCAGGGCCGGCTCTAGGCTCATGGTAGCCCTGGGCAAGGAGCGTAGGTAGGGGGCCTGGAAGAGGTGGTCCGGGCGGGGTGGAGCACGCAGGCCAGTAAAGAGGGGAAGGGGGTCAGGGTGTTTAGTAGTGGAACAGAGCTGGAGGCCGCCAAATCCCTGCCAGGGGCCACCACGCAAATATGTATCCATCCTCAGAGGATTGATATATTAAGGATATATATTGGCGTGGTGGCCCCTGGGGTTTGGTGGCCCTGTGCAGGTGCACAGCTTGCACATGCCTAGAGCCGGCCCTGAATACTCACCCAATGAATGTTTTTTTTATTTTTTATCTTTTTTATTGGTAGTATGCATGTAAGGATTAATCAACAGACATAATTTTACAAGCATCGATGCAATATATTGTAGCCCCGCTGTGAAAGCAGCTTGGCGTAGTTCCCATCTAATGGGGCGTTACCCGTAACAGGTGTCATACAGGAGTTAATATTACAGTGTAACCTTGGCCATGTTGCTAGCGCAACCTCTGGGGACCCTTTATATCTCACCATCATAGTGGTCCATTTGCAATTGCATCTTGTAATCACATTACTACTTTTTGGATTTGCGTTTTTCTGAAACAAAAACAAAACAAAACGTACAACTTCTATTACTATTTAACAGCTACTGGCAGAATGGGCGTCTCTCCATAGGTTGTATATAGTAGTGCAGCTTTCTTCAGTATTTAGGCAAGGTTCTAGTGTGGTACAGTGTCTCATATCTCAGACCCCTATACTCTGTAGGAGGTATGTCTGTGGGGGAATCAGGGGGGCACGTGTGGAGAGGTACACTCCTAGGGCGGACTGGCAGTGGGGGCCTAGCTCATCTGTAGGGCCAACCAGGCCTGGGTTCTACTGGGTCAAGGAGTAAATGTGTCGCCGAGATACTGCCCCAATGTGGGTGATGTCCTAGCATTATTGTCGCTATATACCCACAAGGTTGGGGGGTCCATCAGAGGGCCATGTTGGGTGTGTTTTGCCCAGTATCCTCCCCAGAGAAGTCAGTGCTGGTCCTGTCCTGGTTATCTGCCCCCTGCGCATGGTCCATCATAAAACTCCAGGTCTCAAAGTCCCTGTCAGCATTCTCATCTGTGTGAACCGATGAGTCGACGCTCCTCCTCTACCCCCCATGCACATAAGACTTCCCTCCATTTTTCCGGGGGTGAGGCGTATCTGCCTTTCAGAGAATAGCTATGCTGAGTTTCACTAATACCAGCCCAAGCATAGCAAATTTATGCTGCATGCGAGTTGTGGCCTTGGGGGTCAGGAGTACTCCCAGGAGGCATCGCTTACTTGAGGATTTATTTATAAAGTTTTATATAGTGCAAAAATGATCCCGAAGGACATCAGAGCGCTTTACACTTTGGGGGATAGGACAGTAATAGTAGCAGTACAATTGTCATAGGGGGTACAAACCTGGACAAATCACATGCACATCAAATAGGAGGTTACAATCGAAAGGGACAGTAAAGGTAAGAAAATACAATTGGAATATAGTGAACTGGGAGGGGAGCAATTGAACAATGAAGCAGCAGAGCACCAAACGCAGTAATTAGGGTGTATGTCCAGGCATTAGAGCAGACGACTGAGAGCTTTGTTGCTGTTCGCAGTGTTCAACCAGGGGGGGCCTTAGGCATGTGCAAGCTGTGCACCTGCACAGGGCCAGCACGCCAGTATATATCCTTAATATAATAATCCTCTGAGGATGGATACATATTTGCGTGGCGGCCCCTGGCAGGGATTTGGCGGCCTTCGGCTCTGTTCCACTTCCAAACACCCTGACCCCCCCCCCTCTTCACTGGCCTCCGCGCTCAGTCCCGCCCAGACCCCCTCTTCCGGGGCCCCCTACCTAAGCTCCCTGCCCAGGGCCGCCATGAGCCTAGAGTCGCCTCTGGTTCAACACTATGCTCCAGTAGGATCCGAGCCTGGAGCAGTCCCAGGTCAAATGAATGAAGTGGGCCAGGAAGAAGGCACATCTTGGGCACTTAGGTAAGTGCACTGGGTCAAACCTCCTCAGGCGTGCGGGGGTCAAGTAGGTGCGGTGTAAATAGTTGAACTGTGTAAGCTTGAACAGGGCGTTGCTCAAGACATCCTGAACTAGCGCCAAAGCACATTTCCCTCCCCCGTCCTCCGTCAATGGCGTAGGTAGGTCTTCCTCCCACCTCCTCCGAGTCTGGGACATGTCCAGTCTGCGGTCCTTTTTCAGGGCCTGGGATATTAATCATCGAAAGGAGCCTGGGTCAGGATCGGGCACAGCGTGCTTGATTCCTCTGGCTTACTCGGGAATAAGCATGGGCGGAAAATCCGTTACGCTCGCGGATTTTGCGGATTTTCGGTAAATTCGCAATCCGCGAGATTCGCGAATTTCCCGCAAAATCCGCAAATCCGCAAGCAGCGGATTTTATGGCTTGCTCGCACTGTTCGCGTGAGTTCGCGGCTTCCCAGTTCAACTTCGCGCCCCGCGAATAAGCGCTAAATTGCAGAAATACGATCTTAGCAAAACTGAAACTACTTACCAGGTTCAAAAGTTCAAGCTCATCATTAGTAGCCATTTCCTGTAGTGCTTCCTGAGGGGCCCCTCCAGAGTTCAGTTGCCTACTTGCAACTATTATGTGACCCTGCTCTGACCCTCAGAATAGTTACACAAAGGTCCTGAATTACAGCTAAGGCAGACAAGCAGGAGCCAGGCTGGAAGTTCAAATCCAGTGACACATTAATCAGCCCCTAATTCATTATTGTCAGTTGGGGCAGGGCAGGTGTTGTAACTAATTTTGCAACAATGAAAGCACTTAGCAAGTGCAAAAGATCACTAATCAGGAAGCACTAAGGAAGCAGGTGCCAGCTAAAAAAATATTCTGTGACACATTCATCAGCCCCAAATTAATTCAGGTCACTTGAGGCAGGGAAGGTGTGCTTTGCTTTGCCACAATAATGTACACTGGACAACCAGAGGGTGCTGTGATGAAACAGAGGGTGGCATGGGTGGGCCAGAGGGTGGCATGAGTAGTCAGAGAGTGGCAGTGGTGACAGAGAGTGGCAGTGATGAAGAAGAGTGTCCCAAACAGGCTGGACACGTAGAAACAACAAGTTCGCAAAACTTGCGACCCGACAGGTAAGTTCGCGTTTGCGAAAATGTACAAAACCCTCGCGAACTAACAGAAACCCGCGTGAACACAAAAAAAATCCGCAAATTCGCGAGAATTCGCGGATTTTGCGGATTGCGAGTTCGCAAATCCGCAAAATTCGCGAACGCGAGATTCGCAAAATTCACCCATGCTTACTCGGGAACCTACTCCAGATTTCCTGAATCGGTCGGGTTATCTTGCATATTGGAGGGAGTGACCTTCCACGACCCCGTAGTGTTCCTTAGCGTTCTAAAGGATAAGAAGACCCAATCAATGTTATTACGGAAATTCTACGTAGTTATGGCGCCAGGCGCCAGTTAGTGCAGCTTATTGTTAGTTACATTAGTATGGTGTTTTATTTTGTTTCTTTTCATTATTTTGTTTCCGTGTTGTCAATATGAAAAGGAGGAAATATGTTATGATGTGTAATCCCCTGTAATTCCTCGCATTCTTAGAACGACGCACAAGAGGAATTGTAGTTCGATTACAATAAGGGAATGTTGATTTTTGAAGTTGAGGGGCCAGCGTCCAGTTGTTCTTGGGGAGATGCCGAATAAAGAAAAGTTAATCCTACCTGGCGTGTGCTTCTTCATACATATTATTACAGCACTGACAATTATGATCACAACTTGGACCATAATTTTGGGGGGGGGGAGGTTTATATAGCGACTCGTAGGTGTCAGAATGCTTTACATGAGCACCAGGTGCATTAAAAACACATTCATTTTTGTTAGGCCTGGGTAGATTAAGTGATTTGCCCAGAATCACAGGATGTTGAGTGTCCCTGCTGAGACTTGAACCCAGTTCCCCAGCTTCAAGGTTGACCGCACTAGCCACTAGACCACATCATCTCCCCTTAGGCCACTTCCAATCAATATATCTTTTCTGTTCTTACAAGTGCAAGTTTCTGTAGAAGCAGATTTTACCAAGTGATTAGTATATAGGATTTTCGCATTTGTTAACAAAATTATACCACAAATTCCATCAAACCACTTTACATACTCATTACTGATGGAGGGTAACTGTACCCATGTTATATCAATGTTATATGGCTATGCCCCAAATTGAAGCAAATTTAGAGTGAAATACTACAAAATTGACAGACGATGCTAGACATAACCCTGCTAGACGATGCTCAATTGTTCTGCTAGGTTATGTATCTTGCTCTAGTCCAAACCATTGTAAAAAGGAATTCTCTTAGCAAGGTCTTTAATTTCGCAAAATCAGAGAATAATTTTTGCGCCCTCGTTCGGACAATGGAAAGCTAAAATGTTGAAAGCAAAAGAATATGAAAAGCTATATGTATTAAGGTCTGGGTCAATTAGGAAATGTGTGGATCTTTGGATAAGTTTGTGTAAGGAAATGGAATGAATTTGTGGCGGGAGGTGATAGGCAAGATCTAGGATTGGCTACATTTTGTTAAGCTGTGGCGTGAAGATTGCTATTTATTATTCTGTGAATGAATTTATAACTGATGCCTCCCTTGTCCAGGGAAAAGAAGAATAACCATTCCCCTTATAAGGACCATCCCAGTGGCTACCAATGGGCACTATGTCATGTGCAATACCTTCACTCAGTCTGTCTTTTTGGCTAACACCGCTTTGTGCTCTGGGATTTGAGGTCGTATTTGTACCATTATATCACTATATGGGCAGTGTCATAGGATGCAAAATGTGATTGGTTAAATAGACAGAACTGGCAAAAGCCGTCACACATGACGTGGGTATGCCACAGCAGTCATGCATACTGAATTGGTGGCTATAATAAGGGAAGCAAAGGGGCAATGATCTCCCACTGGTCTGCTTGTTCAATCACAAATTTCCTGGTGCACCCCTAGAGCTAGGGCTAGTATGCAGTCTGAAAATTAAACAGATAGAAATTTTATTGGTTTTAATCTAATGCGTTAAGGTTCAAAGTTTTTTGTCTTCTTGCTTCACCTTGGGTGGGTTCATCAACCATATGAGTTTAGAATAAAATAATTGCACATCATACTCTTCAAGATTTGTCTAGCTCTGCTGCTTACAATCTGAGCTTTTGAGTTTTAATTTTTCCACACTGTTACTTCCCAGGTAATCGTCTCTATAATGTAGGACTGAGAAGATGCAGGATTGAAAAATGGAAGGAGCAGCAACATAGATTTGAAAGAAGATAAGTTAAACACTTCAAAAACGTAAAGGCCATGTGATATAATACATCCAAATATTTTGATCTGTATCTAATACCCATGTATTTTTATTTTTTTCAAATGAGGTTGTAGTACTTCTTTTCAAAGGTTTTATGTGACAGGTAAATCCCTCCCCACCTCGCCCCGCCAAATCCGCTTCCTA
Source organism: Lissotriton vulgaris (assembly GCF_964263255.1). Taxonomy (NCBI): domain Eukaryota; kingdom Metazoa; phylum Chordata; class Amphibia; order Caudata; family Salamandridae; genus Lissotriton; species Lissotriton vulgaris. Next base: position 224,049,343 of record NC_141693.1, on the reverse strand, counting down.
CCACCCCATCCGCACAAGTGAGGGTCAGGCTTGCTTGGAGCACAGTGATGGTACTGGACAATATCGTGAGTGACCTTCAAAACCTATGCCTTTTTAGCTAATTTAGGAGGTACAGATCATGCATTCTAGCAAATTTTGGTACAAATCATGCACCCCTGGAGCAATAATGGCTTGCGTTCTTTAACCGTGCTGTGTGTAAATTGTACCAGATGTTTACTCCTACCCACAAAGTTTTCCAGCCACTACTCTTTCTTGCGGCCCTTCATGTCACCCCCATTTTAAAATTTCAAGAACCACGAATGACCATGGGACCTCTCAAATAGCATTTTACCTCACTGGCACAAAAACCTCCCTTTTCCACTGGCATTCCAGGCTGCTTGGTCATCCTAATAGTCCAAAATCCTCACAGCCCAATTAAAACTCCACGGGCCTCAGATGGAAATAGCAGGCAGACAGTGCTAGATTCAGCTCTTCCACCACAAGGAAGGAGATGAAGAAACAAGTACATTTTGAGAAGGAGAGGCCGCTCCCGACGCCGCTGCTGGCTCCAGGTTATGCTTTTAATGACGACATGCGAGGAAGAAAGGGGAGCGGGAACGCGCCGGAAGGAGGGAAAGGCGCGCCCGCTCGTCCAATCAGAGCATCCTGAATAATTAAACTGATCAGCGTAATTAGCTTAATTAAGTTAATTTGACCACGGGACACGGCCATATGGCGAGGAGGAAACAAAAGAGGGAAACTAATTAAAAGCAAAATAATGCGGATTTTAATTAACTCGTTCCCCAGACATCAGCAGTTCCGAAAGCCGTGCCCTGGCTTAGTAATTAAAAAGCGCTGTAGCACTAGCAACATTTCCAAACCCGCAGCCCCTCCCTGGCACCTCGCGCCGCCCCTCCCAGTGAACTAATTAAATCTGTAAATGAATTAGGAGCCTTGTGCTTTGGAGCTGGGCTCTGTGCCTGCAGTGCCTCCTGCTGCTGGCCCTCCTTTAATCTTTTCTTCCCTTCCGCCTTTCTCTACTTGCTTTCCATTGTTCCCTCGCCCATTGCTTCTTTTCTCCCTTCCGCTTTTCCTCATCTTCTTCCTTTTCTCAGTTTTCTCTCTGCTTAGATTCCCCCTTGCTGCGCTCCTTCTAACTTCTCTCACGTTCTTTCTTTTATCTTACCTCCTTTCGCTCCTTCCTCTATTTTATCTTTCTTTATTCCCTTCACTGCAGTCTACTTCGCTACCTCATTATTCCACACTACCAACTCCCTTCTTCCTCTTTTTCTTTATATATCCCTTCTTTTGGCTCTCCCTTCACCCCTTCCTTGTTCATGTCTCTCCTCTTCCTCTCCTTAATTGTTTCCTCCCTGCTCACATCTTCCATGTTACGCCCCTCCCTTGCTTCATTTTCCTATTTGTTCCACCTATTCTTCTTTAATATTGTTTCTTTATTCACTTTCTACTATCTCAACTTTCTTTTAAGCTTCTTTTCCATATTTATCAAATTTTTCCCATTTTCTCTTTTTGTTTTTCTGTTCCACCTTTCTCCTTTTTCTCTTGCTTTTAACTGTTCCTACTTTCTCCCGCATTCCTTCATTCATTCTTCTCCTCATTTTGGGTCTGATTAGAATGGCGGTCGGACTTAAGTGCGACTGCCATCCTGGTGGAAAACAGGATCACCTGACAAGCTGTCAGTGGTCCCATACCCTGAATCATGATGCGACCGCCAACGTGTATATTTTGAGTTGCGGCGGGTGCTACGGGCTGCAGCACAAACCGCACTTCAAAATATGCACCCCATGCATATCCCTGCACCATGTAGCAGGCACCATGGGGTGCCTGTCACATGATGCAGGGATATGTTGGGGGGCACCATAGGTACCCCTTCATGGGCCATGTCGGAGGGCCAGGCTGGAAAAGGGGCACTCTACGGGCCCCAATATCCCTTTCCACTTGCGGGTAAACCACATGAAACAGCCAGCAGGAAGGGACATTGTAATCCCTACGGCGGTGCCTGGCAGGAACCACCACTGTTGTGGTGATACAAGTCCTTCTGATGGACGGATCCATGGCAGTCGATCTCTCTGACCGCCAACCACCCGCCCACCATCCTAATGTGGTGGGTGGTAATCAGTATCTCCACTTTTTTTTTTTACTCTACTCATTTCTCCAATCAGAGGTAATTAAAGTGTAAAACTAACTGGGAAGCAACAGAGAACCGAACTGAGAGCAAAAGCCCATAGGTATGATTTAAGATCCTTAAACACAGACAGGTAACAAGTAGGTTCCTGTTATGTTTGGTGGTAATGCTCTTTTGAGACAGGTGTCTTCCGTTTCCTTCAGAATTGCAAGGGGCTGATGTCACTGGGGTAGTGATTGAGAACTTTGGTATGTGGATAGAGAAAGCATTAGTCCTGATCTGTTTCTTGCATGTCTTCTTCTAGTGATGTCCTAGTGTGACGCTGTCTGCCTTAGATGGTTTGCCCCTTGGCCAGGTTTGAAGGGGTGTCTTTTTGGATTACCTTGTAGGGGGTGTAGCGGGTCTTGAAGATGATCACTCCTGAAGTGGGAGACAATGTAGTTCCTTTAGCACTGGAGTGTTAATATGGATCTTCCTCAAGGCCTTGATGAGGTTTCTTTAGCATGAAGAATACCTTTCCGAGATTCTAAAAAGGTGTTGAGAAGACCATTTTGCTGAGCGTTCAGTGCAACTAACTGGAAGAGGACCAGGGCTTGTGCTGTTGTTCTGAAATTGGCTTCTGGGAGGAAGGGTTTACATTTTTTTAGAAAGATGGAGAACCGCTGTTAGCTTGTTTTGTTTTTCTTGGTAACGCTCTCTATGAACGAAAGTCCTATAGCAATGGGGAATCAGTTTATTTCAAATTACTTGTCACCTAGGATGTTAAAGCTATCCAGGTTCAGGATTTTTGGAGCTACATGTAGAGGTTGAAGATAACAGAGGGGAGAACGGACCCACAGAGGATTTTCTGTGATTGGGAGGTTCCTATCTGATCTGCACAAGCTGATACAACTTAAACAGAGCCCTTTAGAATCTCCTGTAAATGTTTGATTTCTCAAATGTCTGGTATTCATTCTTCATATCAGCGGTCCACCTTTTAAATGGTTGGAGATATAAATGATGCCATATGCCAAATCTGTGCTATCAAATGTTAGGTTATGAGAAGAGCGAGCAGCATGGGGTAGATATGGCTCTATAGTTCATTCTAACTTGCACATCTGGAGACACATTTGATTACTCCTCTCAGATTTCATTGTGAGTACTAAGTTATTTTCCTTATAGAACATGGCACGTTTTTTGATAGGGATCAAATAAAGTATTTTTACTGTGTGTTTGTGTGTATGTGCGTTTTACTTTTTGTTCATATTTACAACAAGGGGTGGTGAGGGACAGAGTCTCTGAATTAAGCAGAAAGCTCTCACCCAGTCAAGAGATCAGGGCTAGATCCAACACCGTTTTTTAGCTCACTGCACCATCCCAGTTTCAGAACCTGGCTGTATGCAAATTAGTCTGTTCCTGTCCCAGTGCTTGATGGGAACAGGGCAAACCAAACTACAAAAGCCAATTCTTACACTGGGAAGGAAACAAGCTCCTGGGGACCGGTTTCTGGCATTACAGCCGTCTTCGGCCCGGTTTGCTTGAATCCTGATGGTGCAATGAGCAAGGGTCTCACATCTGAGAATACCCTTCCACGCTTAGGGTGGACAAAAATATTTCCAACAAGGGGTGGTGAGGGACAGAGTCTCTGAATTAAGCAGAAAGCTTTCACCCAGTCAAGAGATCAGGGCTAGATCCATCACCGTTTTTTAGCTCACTGCACCATCCCAGTTTCAGAACCTGGCTGTATACAAATTAGTCTGTTCCTGTCCCAGTGCATGATGGGAACAGGGCAAACCAAACTACAAAAGCCAATTCTTACACTGGGAAGGAAACAAGCTCCCGGGGACCGGTTTCTGGCATTACAGCCGTCTTCGGCCCTGTTTGCTTGAATCCTGATGGTGCAATGAGCAAGGGTCTCACATCTGAGAATACCCTTCCACGCTTAGGGTGGACAAAAATATTTACAACAAGGGGTGGTGAGGGACAGAGTCTCTGAATTAAGCAGAAAGCTCTCACCCAGTCCAGAGATCAGGGCTAGATCCAACACCGTTTTTTAGCTCACTGCACCATCCCAGTTTCAGAACCTGGCTGTATGCAAATTAGTCTGTTCCTGTCCCAGTGCATGATGGGAACAGGGCAAACCAAACTACAAAAGCCAATTCTTACACTGGGAAGGAAACAAGCTCCCGGGGACCGGTTTCTGGCATTACAGCCGTCTTCGGCCCGGTTTGCTTGAATCCTGATGGTGCAATGAGCAAGGGTCTCACATCTGAGAATACCCTTCCACGCTTAGGGTGGACAAAAATATTTACAACAAGGGGTGGTGAGGGACAGAGTCTCTGAATTAAGCAGAAAGCTCTCACCCAGTCAAGAGATCAGTGCTAGATCCAACACCGTTTTTTAGCTCACTGCACCATCCCAGTTTCAGAACCTGGCTGTATGCAAATTAGTCTGTTCCTGTCCCAGTGCATGATGGGAACAGGGCAAACCAAACTACAAAAGCCAATTCTTACACTGGGAAGGAAACAAGCTCCTGGGGACCGGTTTCTGGCATTACAGCCGTCTTCGGCCCGGTTTGCTTGAATCCTGATGGTGCAATGAGCAAGGGTCTCACATCTGAGAATACCCTTCCACGCTTAGGGTGGACAAAAATATTTCCAACAAGGGGTGGTGAGGGACAGAGTCTCTGAATTAAGCAGAAAGCTTTCACCCAGTCAAGAGATCAGGGCTAGATCCATCACCGTTTTTTAGCTCACTGCACCATCCCAGTTTCAGAACCTGGCTGTATACAAATTAGTCTGTTCCTGTCCCAGTGCATGATGGGAACAGGGCAAACCAAACTACAAAAGCCAATTCTTACACTGGGAAGGAAACAAGCTCCCGGGGACCGGTTTCTGGCATTACAGCCGTCTTCGGCCCTGTTTGCTTGAATCCTGATGGTGCAATGAGCAAGGGTCTCACATCTGAGAATACCCTTCCACGCTTAGGGTGGACAAAAATATTTACAACAAGGGGTGGTGAGGGACAGAGTCTCTGAATTAAGCAGAAAGCTCTCACCCAGTCCAGAGATCAGGGCTAGATCCAACACCGTTTTTTAGCTCACTGCACCATCCCAGTTTCAGAACCTGGCTGTATGCAAATTAGTCTGTTCCTGTCCCAGTGCATGATGGGAACAGGGCAAACCAAACTACAAAAGCCAATTCTTACACTGGGAAGGAAACAAGCTCCCGGGGACCGGTTTCTGGCATTACAGCCGTCTTCGGCCCGGTTTGCTTGAATCCTGATGGTGCAATGAGCAAGGGTCTCACATCTGAGAATACCCTTCCACGCTTAGGGTGGACAAAAATATTTACAACAAGGGGTGGTGAGGGACAGAGTCTCTGAATTAAGCAGAAAGCTCTCACCCAGTCAAGAGATCAGGGCTAGATCCAACACCGTTTTTTAGCTCACTGCACCATCCCAGTTTCAGAACCTGGCTGTATGCAAATTAGTCTGTTCCTGTCCCAGTGCATGATGGGAACAGGGCAAACCAAACTACAAAAGCCAATTCTTACACTGGGAAGGAAACAAGCTCCCGGGGACCGGTTTCTGGCATTACAGCCGTCTTCGGCCCGGTTTGCTTGAATCCTGATGGTGCAATGAGCAAGGGTCTCACATCTGAGAATACCCTTCCACGCTTAGGGTGGACAAAAATATTTACAACAAGGGGTGGTGAGGGATCTAGCCCTGATCTCTTGACTGGGTGAGAGTTTTCTGCTTTATTCAGAGACTCTGTCCCTCACCACCCCTTGTTGTAAATATTACTTTTTGTTCATCACACTCACTACTGTTATTTTCTATGTTTTCTTCAATGGAGGTTACATTTTGAGAAACAAAAACTCATCCACGAATCGACCATACCGATATGAAATCGGAGACTATTTTTTCGAAATGTTGTTGTGGCTCATTTGGGCATTGTCCACCCCATTTGAATTGGGGTCTCATCCACCGGTGCTTGAAAGTATGAAGTATCGATTTTTAGACTCATGCCCAGAAAGTTTTGTCTCTTAAATGAGCTCTAAACGGAGTGGTAGAAACCATATTTTTTGCCCAGGCTTTTGTTTGCTACCCACGTCTGGTTGAATTCGGTCTGGTATATTTTGCAATAGTAGAAGGCAAAAATTAACATAGAAATGTCTTTTCGGAATAGAAAATAACACTCATTTCGAGCCTTCTCCCATCTGTAACTCTTCCTACATCTTGATCAATATGAACTTATGCTGCCACAATTCAGAGGTGACTAATTAAACTCTGGCATATTCCGTACACATTCCTAAACTGGCCACCGTTATAAGACATCCAAAAATATACTTTCCTACATAAATTCAATAGAGCTTTAACGAAAGAAGGGTAAAAAGCCAAACGGAATAGAAATGACACACAAACACATGTGTAACATTACCTAGACAGAACACCTCCCCCAATCACACTGTTGCAATACCAATTAACGAGCATGCCTCCAGGACCTAGTACGGAAATTAACAGAATTCACTATTAAATTGGTACTCGTTCAAGTGTTAACATTCCTCTTGCCTCTGCCAAGGAAATGAGCTTTGTCCTGGCCTCCCCCTTCCCTTCCACTTCACAGAGCTCGGTGGCTCCTGTCAGAAGCGCAGCTGGTTTGGTCTGTGGCCTAAAGGCCAGAGGGGGTTGGAAGATGTCATAAGCCTTCTGTTGTGGTCTTTGGCTTATGCAGCAGTCTGTTGTCTTTGTCAGTTATAGAATGTTAGGCATGTAAGAATGTGGGAGGCTCCATGGAGGGTAGAAAGGTTCGGACAGTTGAGAGCTGGGTCAGGAAGAGGCTGGAGGTTGTTGGTGGTGTTATCTTTATATGAATAACCTCATGGGTAATAACTCTCACTAGGTGTGATGAGTAATTATAACTTCGAATTGTGTGACATTAAAGTCACAATTTGAATTGTTGAAGGGTAGAACAGATAATTCCAAATTGAACCCTACTTGGCGACCCCATAAGGAGAAAGTGTCTGGTTACAATGCTAATGAGAAGGGTGGGTACGGAAGATACCGGCTGGAATACAAAGATAGGTACCATGAGAAACACTCCGTTAAATTTAAATAGTGGAATGTTGGAGATCTGGTTTGGGTGAATTAGCCTCAGTGGGAGAGGAAGGGAGTAACCCAATTCATGGGTCCTTTCACCATTGTATCAACCAAGAGGAATCTTGTCACTGTTCACACTGGTGGCATTTGAAGCATGTCTAGGTTAGTCAAGTGTACTGAGTACGTGGAAACTCCCTGCTCTTCTACTGGAGTTGAGGATGATATCAACAAGGGAGTGAGGATGTATGCTGGCATCAACCAACCATGAAGAGTTGGACGAGGACACCACGGATCAAGGGTGTTCACCGTATCAAGGAAGCTTCCTTTGCGGTTCAAGGACTATGTCATGAATTAACAAAATGTATTGGTGTGCCCTATTATCATTTTGTATTTCATGTCATGCTTTGTGTACATATCTGGGTTGAAAGTTTCTGTTATTTCTTTTTTGGTTATTTTTTCATGGGTTGTGTTACTGTTTTTTGTTATTGTTCTGTGAGGGAGATGTTTTGTGGGCTTTGGGTTTTGCAGCAATCTGTTGTCTTTCTCAGTTATAGAATGATAGACATGTACGTTTGCGGGAGGCTCCATGAAGATTAGAAAGGTTCTGTGGCGACAGTTGAGAGCCGGGCCAGCAAGAAGCTGGAGGTTTTTGTGTTGTCTTTTTATGAATACACTTTGTGGATAATAACTCTCACCAGGTGTGCTAAGTACTTATAGCACATTCCTTCTCCTTTCTTATTTTCAAAGCTTTGAGTATATTTTTGATCATCCTCTTTTTTACTGGAACATCAAGTGTTTTTTCTACTCATTTGATTTTATTTATCCCCCTTGCATGTTGTAGTGAAGGCTACAGACCTGCCATTGAGGAGTCTGTGGTAGTTCTGTGGTACTGCATAATCTACTAATCCAAGGGGAACTGAACTCTGTGTAGTGTTTTATGCTCTTAACCCAGGTAACACAAATATCAACAACACCTTGCATCTGAATTTATCTAAATGGCATGCAGGGAGAGAGTGTGCGCTCATCTCTAGGAAGAGCACATGCGAGAGGATAAGAAGGAACCTTTGAGATAGTTCCAAGTTCCAGTATTTGATGCAGGTAAGATAAAGGCTAAATATTGATTGGATGTTGATTGTGTAGGGTAATTCCGTAAGAATTAAGAATACCAAAGCTATGGCTGATGTGTGAGTCAATGCAGTCCCCATCTCCTGCTTCCACACACTGTGCATGCTCTGTAGAATCTTTAGATAGATGCCAACCAACACCAGAAAGACAGCCACTAACACTCAGGCCCTTGTTACCAGCCGCCTCGACTATGGCAATGCTCTCTACGCCGGCACCTCAACCCAGCTCCTCTGAAGACTCCAGACCATACAGAAGGCTGCAGCCAGACTCATACTGGACCTCCCAAAATGAACCCACATCGCTTCCCACTACTTCAGAACTGTGAATCTCTATGCATTTCGGGACTGAGCCCTTCTTCAGGGGAAATGTATTAAATCTATAAGGAAAAAACCATATATTTGTAATGCAGGACTGTATATAATCCCACAATCTGGCACAAGTGTATGTTGGTGAAAACACCAACATACACTTGTGCCAGATTGTGGGAGTATTTTCCTCATAGATTTAATACATATACCCTGAAGAAGGGCTCAGTCCTGAAATGCATAGGGATTCACAGTTCTGAATGGATTTCAATATACAAACTGTGATTTCACAAGCAAGGTAAGCAGTACCACCCACAGTGAACAGGATTATTGTGAAGTAAGAATGAAACAAGGAAGTGAAAAAAGAAAGACAAGAATTTACAAGTCAAGATTGGTTTGCTGTATTTATTGGAAATCATTTGGTCCAATTGAAGAAATATAAAGAAGACCACATCTCAAAAAGGAGTGCTGGATGGGCACACTGTCATTAAATTAACAGGGCATACCGATTGAGTTCAAGTTCAACTCCCGGGGGTTAGAGGGAGGAACCCATTAGCACCCAAGTTTATTCAAAAAACGGATTGAAACATAACGGATACGTGTCAAGTTGGTCCTTATCAACATAGTGTGCCACACGTCACAAAACATTGAATTCTCAGAAGTAGCCTTTGGGTTAATGCTAAAAAAAGGATGGCCTTGTGACTCTGAAGGCAGCTGCCAAGAAACAAATAAGGGTTCTTGTTGGAAAGTCTTCATGTAAATGGCGAGCAGGTGACCAACTACAGAGGTGGTTGATGAGAGTTGTTTCTTCTCTGGTGGGTCATTGAAGCTCATAGCGTTTGGAAGGAGCCTTAAATCTTAGAAGTAGGAATCTAACTAGTGATGGCAACTTTTGTTGAGGCTGATCATAAAAGAGGTCTCTCACACATTGTCTAGTACAATTTTAATGTACCGAAATGCTCAAGTGAAGAGTAAAAGTTCACAGCACCATACACATTTCACCCCTTCTGCTCATGTTTTCCTGCTTAATGACTGCATTGTGGAGGAGGTGTTTTCTTAAATTAGGCCCTGTCAATAGTAAAATAGGGCCCTCACTATGGGGATCTTGGGAGCTATTTGGGGCTGAGCAGCTGTTATGCACCTTGCATCTATTAAGCACCCTACCGAAAAAAAACTCTGCAAAATACAAAAAATAGTATTATTAGACACGCTTGCAGCAAATTAGGGTGAGGAATTCTGATGCGGTAACACCGATGTGTATATTTTGCAGGGAATGCATGGGCACCTATGCCGACACCAAATAACAAACATTGCATGGGCAAACAGGCTCAAGAGAGGTGCACTGACTGCATCATCATGTGAATGATGCACAGACAGTGTGCCAGCCAAAAACACATTTTGTCGTGAGGCACATGGGTTTGAGAGACCTCTCTAGGTATCTCACCACAGGCGGATGCACTTACACAATGCCTCTGCCCGAGTAGGGAATCCATCCCACCTCTTTAAAATCAGGTCAGTCAGCGGTGCCCCCTCATTCTAAGAGGCAGCTGTGATTTGAAACCTCTAGTCTGTCTTTCAATGCTGCATTGTCCCTTATGCATACTATGAGTTCGCACCTGCAGTGTGGACAGCACTATTTTTATAATATGATGGATGGACCCAGTCTGTACCCAGTTCACCTGCTCAGAGTGCGCAGACTAACACAGTGTACCATATTATTGTTATATTGGATATAGGAGACGCGAATGGGATAGGGCCAAAAGTTCATAGCAAGTCAAGTGTTAGTCAGAAACAAGAAAATTAAAGTTAAATGTGGGTAATAAAACTATGTGGGATTTAATTATATACGGTCATCTTTTAATTTTATTGAGTGATTATGGTGGCCCAAAAATAACAGTATTTCAAGGAAAAACAGCATGGTTGAGTCAAAGCCCAAGCAAATGAGGATAAAAGATGTTATAGGTATACTTGCTCCATTTAAGCTAAAAAAATCACTAATTTATATCACCCCAAATGCCTAGTGCAGAGAAACACACTGGAAATTTACAGTCAAGGCAGTGGAAAAGGCTACATCCATTTGACACCTAACATATGCAGCTCAGTAGTATTTATTGTTGTATAAAAAGCCGTTTAATAAAATAATGTAAACGTTATCTTAACTAGTCTTTAAGATACCGACCAGAACTATTGTTGAGGCCATTAAACAGTAGCAAAGGCGAAAATACACATGCTCCTGATTAACCAAGAGGCTTGGCACTGTGTTGCAAATTAAGTTGAAACCTCTGCCAAGTCTTTGACTCTCAGGGGAAGCTTGGTCAAGCAGTGAAGGCTTAGCTAAGCTCAGAGGAAGTGAAGGTAGAGCCAGGTACAGAATGCAAATGTTGTAATCTCCTTTCTCTTTTCTCCTTACTGTTTCCTCTTTCCTTCCCAACTTGGTACCTTCCCCCCTCCCCGCCTTACCCTGCCTTTTGGTATGTTCCATGGGAGTTCACATTAGAATGTTGGTTTTGTGATCATCTGCGGAGAGTGGGTGACAGAATAAAGACGTTCTTACTTGTCTGAGTAAGATTCTTCATTTCAACACTGGCGACGAATTGGCGAAGGGGGCCACATCTGTAATCTCCCCTTTCTTTACTCTCTCCTTCCTGCGTGCCTGCATGGTTATTCTTCGTTTTCTGAGAAGTATTCTTGTCTGAAGAAGGATTGTGCTGCTCCACTGTGTGGGACTCACTTGAGACGCCATCCTGCTGTGAAGTGCTCAAGAAGGTGCCTGCTGTTATCAGTGAGCTACTTGCTTCACTCGGTTTTGTGTGTGGGTTCTTCACAAGGTCTGCTCCTGTGCTTTCCTCGGGATTGTGTGCCTTGCTGAGCATCGTGGATTGAGTCAGCTGAGTGGGCTCTCCAGTTTGTTGCCTTCGTGGTCCCCGTATTCAGCTAGTCTGAGTGAGGACTCATCGCACTCCTCACCCTGCTGTAGGGTGCCGTTCAGGAGGTGTCCTTTGCTTTGTGGGGTCATTTTGAAGTTGGAACTGTTCCAAGCCTGCTGTGTGTCCCGGAGCCCCTTGCAGTTGCTCACCGTTGCCTCATTGTGCAGGTTGTTGTTGATCGGCGTTGGCGTTCTGTCTGTACACGGAGCAGGCTGAGTTCTGTGTACACGCCTTCAGTGGATCATTCTATCGACTACGTGGGCGGCCTTGTGGCGTTTTACGGCACCTCCGGCTTTTGGGGAAGAGATCCGAAGCTTTTGTTGCCCTGCTCACTGCGCCGCTGCAGTTGGAGGTTTCCAGTCAGGCGGCGCCAGCTGGTTTCTGTCAGAGGTTTACCGCCGGAACACCAGCTACATTGCAGCCAGTCTGTGCACCTCATCAGTTTCGACGTTCCTGTCAGAGGTTTACCGCCGGCGCACCAGCTACGTTGCAGCCAGTCTGTGCACCTCTTCAGATCATCGAGCTCCTATCTGCGCCACGGCTTTTCCTCAACGATCTGGAGCATTTCGTGACCTAGTCAGACGTACATCGCCAGTGCCCCATCTTCAACCTGCTGCGTCCCGGACTCCTTCAATCACATTACAAGTAAGACTCCTCCTATTGTCGTGAGGATAGTGACTCTTCAAGATACCCGCATTCACCTCTTGTGTGTCTTCACTAGAACCACGGTGACACACACACCTTCCCATTCCTGTTACTATTGTTCATCCCTGTTTGTTGGCACCTCACCGTCGGACTATTGGTCAGAATTTGGATTGGTTGAGCCTCTACACCCAGTCTCCCTGCTATCCTTTTCACCTTTTCCTGTACTATTTTTGGCCACCCTATACTGTCCCTATACCCTGCTGAGTTGTATTATCCTACTGAGCACTGATGTAAAAGTTTCAGGTTCCAATATTCAGGGTGAATTTTAAGTATTTTGCTTATTAAGTACCTTTTCAAGCTACATTTTGCATGCTTCAATTAGTGAAGCTTTGAGATTTGCTTTTCTTACTTCATGTTGATACTTACAGAGGCTATCAGTCAGTAAAACATCCTGTCGTCATGCTTTTAATTTTAGAGTGAATAATGTAATTTGCTGACCAAGTACCTTTTCACAAGCAGTGTTTTGCATACTTCAATTATTTAGTCATTATAATCCAAGGTGACGGCAACGGGGCAGTTCTTGAGGTTCTGAGAGTGTTTTTACTTACACCTATGGATACTTACAGAGGCACATTTTGGTAAAATTATTTTCCTGGTTCGAGTAGCAGGCCCTTTCCATCTCCACAGGTAACGTTCATTGGTGTACCCCCTTCTGCAGCGCCTAGCCGAGTTTTCCCCCACCTCCATGGCCGGACAAGCTTTAAGCCAGCTTCCTCCATTCCTAAATGAGATTGGAGAACCAGAAATCCACTGGAATGAATGGATACATTTATTTGCCTCATACCTCATTGCCATAGGAGGCGAAAAGTATTCAGCACTCCGCAAACAACATATATTGCTGCATAACCTAGGTATACAAGGTAGGAAAATTTATGACACCTTACCTGAACCTGAGTTGGCTGAGGATGATACACATGAGTTCAAAATTACCCTTTTAAAGTTAGAAGCACATTTTGGTGACCGGGTGAATGTAGTTTTGGAGCGACATAAGTTCTTTACCCGCAACCAAGGCAAACAGGAATCTGTAATCAATTACATAGCGGCACTTAGAGGCCTGACCCAACTGTGCGATTTTGGTGATCTTACTGATTCACTTATCAGGAACCAACTTGTCAGGTATACAAACAATAGCCGTATTCAAGAAAAGCTCCTGGCAAAAAAACCCACCTTAAAAGAAGCAGTCAATATAGCAGTTTCTTTAGAACACACCACTAAGTGTATCAAGGAAATGAAGACCCACAATGAACTAGTAGCCAATGTTTGTAATAGCAGTGAGGCACAGATTAATTCCATTGACAAGGATGCATTCAAGGTTAAATCCAGAGAAGACAAAGATAACCAATCTACTAGTGTAAAGGGAAGATTGAAATGCTACAGATGTGGCAGCACCAATCACCTTGCAAATGACGTGCGGTGTACTGCCCGCTATGTCACATGTGCTAAATATAACAAGAAGGGGCACCTGGGTAGAGTGTGCAACAACAGCGAAAATTGCCAAGTTAAAGTTGTGCACAGTGAAGAGTGAAGGCCCCAATGTATGTTTTCCAAGTAAAAGCAGGTGGTCATGTGCAATCCAAAATTGAATATCCTAAATGTACCATCTTGGTGAATTGTAAGCCCATAGATGTTTTTGCCGATTCGTGGGCCCCAATTACCTTACTTAATATCAATACCATAAATGACATGTGTGATGCCTCCAGTTTCGAAATGTTGGAACCTGACATCTCAGCTATAGGGTATGCCGATGAAAACATTCCGTTAGTAGGAATGATGAGTGTATGTATTAAATTCAAGAATAGATCTACATGGGCAAAGTGTACATGGTAAGCAAAGGGACTAATCTGTTAAGTTGGCAGCATCAAAAAGAACTGGGGATTGTTCTTGATACCAACAGCAAAAATCAAGTTCTCGGAGCAGAGGAGACGGAGGAAGCCAGCAAGGTGTTAAACAATTGTACGGTGTTATGCACTGTAGAAGGCCAAAATGTAAATAGCACTACTAGTGATGTAACCCCTTCCGGTGTAAACATCATTCCCAGACAAAACACCAGAACCCCAGTAGAAAAGGGGGTGCCTGGAATGGTTAATGCTGCATCAGGAACAGATATTGTTAAGAGTCGTGCAGTGAATTTGAGTAGTCTGTCTGATAATCCCACAGTAGTACCTAATACTCCATGGTCTACGGTGGCGTTGGAGATAATATGTCTCACGAATCACTCAGAAGTCCTGAATGCATTTTTGATTGTTCTCATGGACTACACATCTCATTGGATCAAGTACAAGCGTGTTTCGTGTTTATCTACAATAGCCTTCATTGACTTCTTAAGAGACACATTCGCATGTGAAGGAATACCAGCTTGCATGGTCACCTACAAGGATATCAAATTCTCACCTAGTCATTCCTGGTTGAGCAGGGCATCAAGCACGTGGAATCTACTGTATCTTGTCAAGGTGACAATGACCCCATTCGAATGGCAATGCTCTGGATCAAAAATCGCACACATCTAGCTTGTACCAACAACATGGATGTAGATAAAATGTTAAGAGAGCATTTTTGGGCATATCACTCCTCTTCCGACTTGGTAACAGGAGTTTCCCCTTTCGCTTCCATCAGGGGAAGAGCTCCGATTGCCAAATTTTACCCCCTGATTTGCAATGCATTCAGCCTTCATGCTAAGTGTATTCTTCATATTGGTTCATGTCATGTATTTTCTACCATTACAGTTGAAGCACATCTCCGCCTCCGCCCAATGGGGTTTCCCTTTCTGAATAGTTAATATTTTCCTCCTAGTGATCTTCTGCCTCTCATTCCATTCTCCTCTCCTACCTGTTTTCCTCGGTTGCCCTATTTTTCTCTACCTCTGCTCACTCACCTTCCATTGTTCCTAGCCTTGCCTTTTCTTTTCCTTTCACTCCGTAACGAGATGTGTTGTAATCTCCTTTCTCTTTTCCCCTTACTGTTTCCTCTTTCCTTCCCCACTTGGTACCTTCCCCCCCTCCCCGCCTTACCCTGCCTTTTGGTATGTTCCATGGGAGTTCACATTAGAATGTTGGTTTTGTGATCATCTGCGGAGAGTGGGTGACAGAATAAAGACGTTCTTACTTACCATGTCTGAGTAAGATTCTTAATTTCAACAAAAATAATATAAAAAATGGAGGCAGGCCGATGTTTCTAAGACTACTCATACAAAAGTTAGATTGAGCTGTGATGTAAGGTTTTTGTTCTGTGGTTTACAGACCAGCTATGTGCTTTGTTTCAGTGGAGCTGCCCCTGAGCGTTGGGCACATTGGAAGGCTGTGTGTTGGGTGATGTTAGAGGCATAATTCATGGGGATCAATCATCCACAGTCTATAGGGGGAGAGGAGAGGAGCGTTTTTACCAGAGGAAGGATATTGGGACGAACATGAAATAAAAAATAAATATAACGGTGCCAAGTGCCTCTTGAATCTTCCTGAATCTTCTTCTGCTGTGATTGCAGAGGCAGCATGGACTCAAAGATACCTTGGTCCCTGTAACACGCACGAGAGATTAGATACATGGTGATGATTGCTTGAATCCAAAGGGAAGTGGGTCAAGATCAAATAACACATCAAAATAAGAAACTAAAATAACAATGGAGAGACAAGTTGTACTTCTCCCTGTGAATAAAACAAATATCTGCATTACTTTATGTAGTAAGGCCACTCTATATTGTTATTCTCTCTCTACATTGAACAAAAAACCCAGCTATTTCTTCCTAAGGGGAAATCAACAAAGGCTGCACAAAACTGATTTCCTGCTAGAGTCTTTATTACGTGCTTTCTACTTTTTCTTCTTCCAGATTTAAACATAGAAGTGTGTATCATTGCATAATCAACAGTTCCTCCCACAAAACCTCACCTTTTAGAGAGTTCCTAGAATTTACCTTACCATAGTTACCAATTTCTACCAGGTATTTTCATTCCAACACAATGTGTTGGATTGTTCCTGAGTCTTCAGTTCAATTTTCGGAGATTTCTTTCTCAGTAGCTAGTTGTTGGATATTTATTGCGACCCAAAAAAAATAGATTGTGCTTAAAAAAAGCACAGTTTTTGAAATAAGGTTATTGTGTTTCTAAAAGAATATGCAGTAGCTTAACTGAGAGCAGTGAAGGGTGCTGTTCCATCGAGTACTGCAGTTCCTCTGCACTCAGGTGATGAAGCATCGAGAATCTGAAGGGTGTTTATAGGCCTGATTTTCAAAATGGCTGCTGAGATATTGTAGACTCATGAAATCTTCTGAAATCTTAAGAGACTTGCAGTTTTTTTGGCGCCGGTTCAGGCTTATTTTATTTCCTTTGTGACAAGATCAAAGGAAAGTTCACCTTCAGGAGATGTGTCTATAACTAAGTAATAAAGAAAATAAGCGTGACAAATATTGTGGTGCTTAACATAGCATGGTTTTGAACTGCAATCAGACTTGACAAATGTATTTCTAAGACTTTCTACCACATATTTGCTGCAAAGTCTTCAAGAGAGACGTCTAGTTCTGGTAGTTGCTACCACCATTGCTGAAGGAGTAATCCTTGGAAGACGGGTCTTGTCAAATGGCCAGTGCACAGGAACATAAATCGCCAAAAAGGGACCTTCCCCTTTCTCTAGAAGCTCAGCATGAAAGTGCACAGAAGTTGATTGGCTGCTGGAACACACACAGCCTGGAAAAGTCAGGGGACCCTCAGGAGAGGGTCTCTGCTGTGTATCCTGGATGAAGACTATGGGTTACCAAGGATGTTCAAATGGGTCTTCAATAACTACGAAGCATGGAAATATGACTGGAGAGGAACAGGCTTGGCAGGTAAACTCACCGATCTTGAGGTTAGGTCACCTACCTTTAATAAAAGATCATTGCTGCTCTCCACAAACTCTGCTCATGCATGTCTGGATTGCTTGAGGGTGTTTTGGGGTTATCTCCATGGGTCTCCTAGAGATGTATCTGAGGTATTCACATAGGCAGATCTCCAAGCAGCAAGCAGCCAGAGCAAGCGGGTCTCTGGAAGAACTCTTGCTTTCTCCTAGCCTACTGTAGCACCCATATACTTTAAAAGTCCATTAAAGAACCAGAGCCGGTCCATGAATGTCTTGCCACAACGAGACCCTTCAGTTTCCTTGGGTGAAGCCACAACTTTTCTGCTAAGCCCTGGAAGAGGAAAGAGTGGGCCCCCGAATCCTGAGGGCCTGATTCAAAAAGGGCCCATGCACTCGTGGTGGAGGCCCCCGCACTCATGGCACAGGGGTCTGCTCTCCTCATGGGCCCTCCACACTGTAGTTACTAATTGGGGAGGTCCCGACTGAAGTGTGGGGCCCCCACCATGACTGTGGGGCCACGAATGCAGCAGCCCTTCGTGAATCGGCCCCACTATGTTTGGGCACCAGGCCATCAAGTCGTTGCTGGCATTCTCCCTCTTGTTGTTCTCACCTCTGTGCAGTGGGTCTTAGTAGTGATTGGTAGTAGTGAACTGTCTAGGTGCTAAACTATTTTTAGAAATAAAGTAGAGCGATCACTCAGGATGCATACATCAAACAGATTTAGGCAACAGGGCAATCTTACAGCTTTACCTTACAGGCCACTTGGCTGTTAATACATTTTAAGCATCTCTTATAGTAATGGGAGCCATACTACTGTCACACTAGGGAACAAATAAACAGTATATGCCATTTATATGTTGATTTACCACTTTTGATAAGGTTGTTGATGTTTTGTGGTTGAAACTGCTTGTGGGATGTACAAAGCTATGGCACGTCTTGTCACTCAGGGACTTGGTTAATAGTGTGGTTGGGAAAGAGGTAATCTTTGCACTAGGGTATTGGAGACAGAGAAAGGATTAAATTCCATAATATTTCTTGTATGCCTGTATTATCAGTGACCTGCTCAAAGCCCTGGAATCTGCTAATGTGTGTGTGCCTTAACTTGAGAAGTGAACATTTAGTTACTATTATTCTGTCGATATGATCCTACCTGTCCAGATGTAAATGTGTTAGAACGTCTATTGTGGCTTCATTCTGACATGATTGTGATAATAACCAGCTGTAAACTAAT
Organism: Lissotriton vulgaris; assembly: GCF_964263255.1. Taxonomy (NCBI): domain Eukaryota; kingdom Metazoa; phylum Chordata; class Amphibia; order Caudata; family Salamandridae; genus Lissotriton; species Lissotriton vulgaris. The sequence continues at coordinate 224,031,022 of NC_141693.1, read as the reverse complement.
CATTACACAAACTTCTGTAATGGTCATCTCAAGTAAAACATTGCCCAAAAACGTAACAACATGGCCTGCTAATTAAAATAATAACAGATAGAAGTGGTGACGTTGCACAAAAATCATGCTGTCTGACCTAAAACCACTTGAAGTAGAAAATACCACTCCTCTCAGTTCTTTGTGCGTCTCAGGTACTTCTGTGGCTCCTTCCGGGCTCTAGGGAGGTCTCCCGTGTCCCACTTGGCACTCACATCAGCTTGCCTGTGATCCTCTTCCTTCTCTATTTGGCTCTCATGTGTGCATGACTTCATGACGTTCTAGAAAGAGCTTCTTTATCAGCTTGCTTGGGAGCACAGTCTGCACTTCTCCATGGGCTTGGCACAGATTTCATAGCTGCTAAAGCCAGTTGGAAATCCCCAAGGCATGGACATCATCCCTTATTACGTCCAAGTAAATACTTAAAAAAAAAATGTAAGTCACCAGCCTCAGCTTGAACTGCCTTTTTTCAGGTCCATCTTCCTATCCATTATCCCTCTGTTGGTTCATAACATCGTAATACTTTCTGAGAAGAGCATTCACGCCAATGTATCTGCTTTAATCACCAGCAACATTCACCTTTATTTCAACCCTAGCAGAAAAATGTCAATATAATCTCTATGTCCTCGTTCCTCTCACCTCCTACTCTCACCATGCAATCCATGACCTTCTTCCTAAACCCATTACATGCCCTTTTAGTTGCTTCCTACATTTCCATCACATTCAGCCATAAACACAAAAAACGAACTCTGGAATGTTCTCAAGGTAGGTGGAAATTGACCTTAAAAATGCAAACAATCCACAAGCAACACTCAAATTTCCCTCCTCAAATGTCTGAGTTCTGGCTTTCTTAGGCACATGGAGAAGAAAAAAAAACACCCTGGTCATACCCAAATGTGGCTCATGCCATCAGAATTCCAGGTAAAACAATATCAGTTTACGGAGTAATGCAATACTACACTACCTAATGTTGCAATTGAGACATATGATACCCCTTAATACTATGAGAACTCAGAACATTCAGAGACTTTGTTCATTTCAGAATGTCTGTCGATTCAGCAGCACTGCCACTGCCTCATTGAGCACTTTGACAGTACCAATGTTGTCCCTTAAAAGTACCCACCCATGATGGTTTACTTACACTTACCAGAGGATCGCTCTAAAAATGATATGCTTTTGACCAAATCTACAAGTCTGTCTGCCCATTCTACCTTCACTCCAGTAAACACCAAGCATTTTGCCCTCTAGTACATCCCAATACATTTGTGTTTTCCAAAGTAGACAGTGCTCAGCATGGACACCTCTATATGTGCTCTAAAAAGATCCCGAAAAGTACCAAAAGCATGCTGTTCACCCTTTGATCTCATTTGGCGTGTGGTCTCCTAGCTCCGTAAATGGATAATGGTAGGCTTCTGTAAAACGATTCACAATAGTGGTCTTGGATATATAACCACACTTATTTATATAGCGGGAGATTATTGTTGTGTGGTGCAAGGATCAAAAGAAACAAGACCTCATAGTTTCTTGTCTGTGAGCAAATTCACATCCACAGTACACAAAAAAAGTTTGATCAGCACACACTAGTAGTAATGAACAACTTCACAGAATGAAATTTATACGAATGTTCTATTCTTTATTCTTATTTTCTTCAAAGGGCAGCCAATGCATTTCGTCCTTTTATAGGGCTTCTTCAGGGCTCGTCCAAAATTCTTTCAAGTACATAAGTGTATGTGCTGCACAGGTACAATGATAAAAGAGGCTTTTTCTGAGCTTATTTGAGGCTTCACAGAACCAGTTGTGTGGATATAAGTAATAACTCAGGAACGTTTGTCGTTTTAGAGCACTGTGCTGGAAAAGAGAGTTTTATTCTGAGCACATATTAGGCCCCAGAATTCTGCTATTTGAATGTATGGTATACTGTCATCACATTCAGGTTTTGTCGGTCAATGGTGTCAACCTCCGCATCTATTCGATGAATTTCGATGAAATTCAAGGCAAATGTCTAGCCTACTACAGCTCATGGCGTCCCAAAAATAATTTATATTTTGGTATAACAATCCAGTGCGATTTCAAAATCAGAACTGTAAACTGGTCTTAAGTAGAACCGAGTTAAATTTCACTCAACACAGCTTTATCTTGCATGGAATCAGTAGTTGAAGTTGACAGCATCTACTGGGAGCAAGATTCCCAATTGTTTTTTAATTTTACGGTAACAGTTCCCATAGGTCTTGATGCCTCACCCTCAAATTTGCCCACTCCAACCCCGTTGCACTCATCATAGTTCTCATACTTTTTTATACACTGTAATCTCTGAAAGGAGTATTGAAATGACCACCATGATCTTTACCTTGTACTCTAATTTCCAATGATAAATCTTTATAATTCAGAGCAACAGAACAAAAGTGAACATTTATGGCACCCATGTGATGGGTCTTTGTCTTTGCCTGCAGATGAAATCTTGGTTAATAACTATAACGGAACCTCAATAAGTGGTGCAGCGGCATGCCATACTCGGGATGCAGTTGTAACGTATCTGCTATGGTTCCGGAATAGAATTCTGCCAACCCTGGAGGGAAGGGTGCAGGGTCATAGTTTGTTCTATCATTCATGTTCTATTTAATGGCTCAGTAACATGTGAAACCCTAGGGTCCAGTCTAGGGTTGGGCAGAACTCAATGAGTTTCACTCCGTGGAATTCCGTGGAGTCAAATGAAAACTCAGTGAGATTCTCTGGATTTCGACAAGCGGGTAGAAATTGGCACATCGCACTGTTTGCGCTGATTTTTAGTACTGGAAGCTTGTTCAGTGTTCGAAAATCAGTGCAAACTGCAACACATGGTGCACAAGAAGGCGTTGCTTCTTTGCTGCTGCTCAAGTAGATTTTCTACTCGAGCTGTAGCTTTCTCAATGCAAATGGTCGCAACCTCCCTGACCGCTTATGACTGCCTGCGTTGAGAAAATCTCACCGGCTGCACTCTTAGCGCCACCATTGGTGTGCCGCCCTAGAGAAAAAACTCTGCCACGTGGCGGTTGGCCGAATTTGGCTGGAACTCCATTTTACATTCAGAACACGGAGTTGCCAAAACTCATTCAACTCCACCAGATATTTATCGCCCACCCCTAGTTCATTCCCTAATGCACTATATTTCATCAGAGGGTTCTTGTCAGTCTTACCTCGTACAACCAGCAATATAAATTTTTTTTTTTTTTGTAAGTTCTTATATAGCGCTCGAATCACCGGGGAGGTATCTCGGCGCTTGCCTTGGGAACCCGTCCTGGCTTTTCCCTGTGAGATAGCCCCTACAGGGCATCCCCAAGGTGACAGCCAGGCATCCCGCCGCGGGGGGGCCGTTGTGGAGATTAATCAAGCTTAATGCCCAGAGTTGCAGAGTGTGAACCCATGATTAAGTCAGGTACCGAAGCGAGAATTATCGAGTCCGTGGACATTTGAGCTCAAGACCCTGCCGCGTCGGGAATTGAACCCTGGTCCCGGGTCTGACCTCTGCTTCAGGGTCTGCCTGCTCTAACCAGTGAGCCACACTTCTCCACTAATGTCCCATTGTGCAACCCCTACAGCATGTTGTCACCCTCGGCTTGTGTCTCTCAACACTTCTACTTCTGCCCTGGTCTATTTATGAATTTCCACTAGCCAGGCATTCGTATCTGGGGGAAGATGGGCTTTCTAAGCCATCAGTATGGCTTCTACGGCCAGCACAAGGCCACGTCTATGGACTAAGCTGTCTGTTTAACAGCCTTTGGTCTATGTAGTGTCCCCAATAGACAGCTCATCATATCCACACACCGTCAATCCCACGTCTTCTGTCAGTATTGCAACCCACTGCACACTCCTTCAGCCCTCAATGTATACATGAGCCGAAAACATCTAATTAGCCGAGCATCTTTCCTGGGTTGCTTTTCATCTTATAAAGACACTTGAACGACAAACTCAATACTGTACAGAGAGTGCATTGGATAGAGAACCACATTAACTGGAAGATATCAGAATGCCCACCTACTTTTGCTAGTTAGTTAGTCTAGCAGGGGGCAACGTCATTAACTAATCCCCCTTGCCAATAACATCAATAACGAGCCTAGAATATCATGGTCCTTCATTCAGCACACTCTTGAGCAAGGAGATGGTTGAAAAGACAAACACACACATCAATTTCCCTTCAATCTCTGCCTCAACTTTCACTCCACACACTTCAGATTCTCTACCCACTTGGACCAATAGAGGGTAGTCCTACAGCCTGTGTTAAAACTAGTGCCAGTTATTACTGCTCTCTTCGGACCAAGTAATAACCAAACAATTCTTGCAATTTATTGCTGTTAAATAAAGTATGGGATTTCCCCGAAAGGTTCTTTGATAGGGCTATTTGCCTGCGAGGGTTAATTTCACATGTCTCCCCCACTGCTCTTAACAGGGCAGAACAGGATGCTACTCACTCCGCTGTGTTCTTGGATTTGTCCTTTTTCTTTTCATAGCACATCTCTGTATTCCACACACTTCACCTCTTTTGAAAATCTTTATCACTGCATTTAGAGCTCATATTCATCACCTCCTCTTGATGTATAGTCAAAATATGTCTTTTATTGTGAATCACCTAAATGCTAAAAACGTGTATCAGCATTTTTATTCTTTTTGTCCATGGAAACATTGATACAGTCCCTTAACTCAATCTTTCACTCACTTCATTGGCCCCTCTATGTCCCCAGTGAATTTCAGGATCTAATTAGCCCGTCTTCAGGATGTCTTTCCACACGTTTCATACCTGGGAAGAAAACGAGAACAACAAACATATCGGACAGCAATAATGAAGATTAACAGCCTCTATTAATCCTTAATTAATCTACTGTATGATTAGTGTGTTCTATCATTTATGTCATCTAAATCGTATCACATGTTGTGCAGATCAGCTGTGGTTTTCAATGTCAAATATATTTACAGATAACTAAACAAAGTTTACCAAAGTAAATCTAATGAACTACTCTAAACGTAGACCCTGGAAAGGCAGTGTTGACGTTTTTACCTCTTAGAGAGTAAGGGTGATCCACTCATTAAGGTTGGCTGTAGGGTGCTCAGGCATTTCTTACCTTTCATCAGAAAGGTGCAGATGCTCCCAGAAGGGAAGTGAGGCCTCCTCTCTAGAAGTGCCGCAAGTAGAAAACAATTGAGAAACAAGAGACAGGTGACACATATTTGCTCTGATTAGTGAAAGCCCTGGTGAGGTACCACCTTGTGAAATATCTGATTTACGGCAGTGCACAAGAGGTGTGTGCAAATAGCCTACTTTAAACTGTGACACTGTAATACACAAATTCTTTTCAACGTTGATAGAGTAACACAAATTGACGTAAAGCGATGCATGCTATTTACTATCCAGTGCCAAACTGCGATTTGGGCTGGAAAGGTTGACTTTTCACAGCGCAACAATTTCTTTGTGCTGCTTTGCATTGCTAGACCAGAGTTTGTGAAAAAACAAATGCCAACTGGAAGCACATGCAAACATGGGTGAAATCTGTTTATTTCTCAAACAAACAATGATGCATTGCAAGTATGCTGCGATGCACAACACGCAACCAGTCCATAGGAACCTTCTGAGTTTGTCTACGTATAGCAATTTGTAGTGGAAGGTTATACCTCCCATAGGTATCCAATGCTACACTACACAGACACCTCACTACAAGGACCCAAGGCTGTTTGTGTTGCAATTCAGAAAAGGGGGTGGGGATGAACAGAGTGTCTGAATTAAGCAGACCCCTCTTACCCAGTCCAAAGATCAGGGCTTGATCCATCACCGTTATTTAGCTCACTGCACCATCCCAGCTCAGAACCTGGCTATATGTAAATCAGTCGGCCCCTGGCCCAGTGCATCATGGGAACAGGGCAGACTAAACTACCAAGCCAATTCTTCACCAGAAAGGAGACAAGCTACCGGGGACCGGTTTCTGGTATTTCAGCCGTCGTCGGCCCGGCTTGCTTGAATCCTGATGGTGCAGTGAGCAAGGGACTCATGTCTGAGTATACCCTGCCACACCTATAGTGGCCAAAAACGATTCAGAAAAGGGGGGGGGGTGATGAACAGAGTGTCTGAATTAAGCAGACCACTCTTACCCAGTCCAAAGATCAGGGCTTGATCCATCACCGTTATTTAGCTCACTGCACCATCCCAGCTCAGAACCTGGCTATATGCAAATCAGTCTGTCCCTGGCCCAGTGCATCATGGGAACAGGGCAGACTAAACTACCAAGCCAATTCTTCACCAGAAAGGAGACAAGCTACCGGGGACAGGTTTCTGGCATTTCAGCCGTCGTCGGCCTGGCTTGCTTGAATCCTGATGGTGCAGTGAGCAAGGGACTCATGTCTGAGTATACCCTGCCACACCTATAGTGGACAAAAACGATTCAGAAAAGGGGGTGATGATGAACAGAGTGTCTGAATTAAGCAGACCACTCTTACCCAGTCCAAAGATCAGGGCTTGATCCATCACCGTTATTTAGCTCACTGCACCATCCCAGCTCAGAACCTGGCTATATGCAAATCAGTCTGTCCCTGGCCCTGTGCATCATGGGAACAGGGCAGACTAAACTACCAAGCCAATTCTTCACCAGAAAGGAGACAAGCTTCCGGGGAGTGGTGCAAGGCAGCATTGTTTGAATGCTGGTGGAGGGGATGACACGAGCAGCAGACCAATCTTAGTAGATGTGTTTCATTCACCCGGTGTGCAGCACAGCACAGCACAGCACAGCACATTTGAATGTTCCACTGCATTGCAAGAAAATCAGTACATCTGGTATTTCTCAGTACACTTGTAAATACTTTGCAGGCAGATACAGGTGTTTCTTTCAGAATCAGGCAAAGCATGCTGGACAACATGTCCATCTGGTCACTTTCTTAATTCACATTTCACTAGGAAAACCTGGCAAAAGCCGGACATGGAAAAGTCCTTTGAAATCTATGATGAGAAACATGTGGCAATCGGTGTGCAAAGCTCAGATTCTGCTTGTTATGCCTCATTGTGAGGGTTAACACGCATAAGGGTGTGGTAATATTGCACTAGGAAAGAGCAAAATCCTAAGAAATCAGTAATTCCCAATGAAGTATTAACACGTCAATTTACTGGGCAACTCGTAATAAGACCCATAAGGTGCTACATGACTGGGAGAGACTTGCATTACTGCACCAAAGTAATTTGTTCTGAATTCAGAAGATACTGTGGAGTTTGTGGGTACCGATACTGGATTCCAAAGGACCTAACCTCTAGCAGACCTGTATGAGAAAGCACCAGGAACTGTATCTATTACACAGAAGTCAGGGACAAGATTTCCAGTTGAAGGGGTGTTTTTTTCCTGGTCAGTGTACCTCTTAATGCAAGTACTGCTGTTTAAACCAAGGTTTTGTCCAAAAATTGCTATCTGAAATTCCTGCAATGGGTGGCAGAGTGTGAATATATCACATGTAATACATTCCATGACAAAAATATTGCAACCACTAAATCGACCTAATGACAACATCACATCGTAAGTGCAATGTAAGTGTATGTGGTTAAGAAAAGTAAACCTATACTCACCCTCCGATGTCGAGATATGCAGTGTAGCGTGATATTTTTGTTCTTCGATATTGTGGACCTAGAAATAGTGAACTGCATCTAATTGAGTACATGAGACTCATTTGCATTTTTTCATCTTCATTTATTGCATAATAAATCCATCAGAATGAGAAAACATTATAATTAGCACCGTAAAATCCAAGAAAAGAGGAAATCAGTGGATTCAACATTCAATTTAAACTATGTCACATTAATTCAGACAAATCCAAATAAAATGTAATGAAGGCACCATGTATCACAGTATAACATTTATAACAGTTTTTGTAGTATACTTAACATGAGAGCCAAACTAAAATACGAATAAGTAACACATGTTAAGAAGCATGAATCAATATTTTAGTTCTCAGCCTTAAGATCTACAGATAAAATCAATGATAGTTTGTTAAACAAACGTATCAGCAGAATTCCTAGAATAAATTGAGCATATATATGCCACTCTTCGAAAGCAGAGCAACCTGGGTCTAACCATTTTCACTTGAGATAAATAAAGATTTTGCAAAAAGAAGAGAAAATGCTTTAAAAGTTTCAATTGAATCACTGTTGCAATTAAATTTATGTACAGATCTTGAGTGAGGTGTTAAATTGCAATATGTGCGTTAACTACCGTTACTGCATATATTGAAATTCTAAGTATTGAGATCTTTACCATACCACCTAAAATTTACCCTATTTAACTTTCAGCAAGTCAAACCTGACACCAGAAGTTGGCCTGGTGAGGTCCGAAATATTTATGTTATGACCCACTGTCAGAGTGAAAACTCAGATTAAGAGATATTCACTGCACCAGTTCCATACTGCCTTCAGTGTTAGTCTTAATATGCAAAACCCCTTTAACGACTCCAGAAAAGCACTGTCAAATCACAAAAGGGAGGTTATGACTCATTTCAAAACGCAAGTAAGAAGGGGGCATGAAAGAGTGTCCTATCCAAATTGAGATTCAAAATGAGATGTATTTATTCTATACTTGTAATTTTATTAGTCTTACTTAATATGTAATTATTTAGTCCATTGTGTTTTTTGGGGAGTAGGGAGGTAAGTGAATTTTATTTAAATTAATTTAAATATATATTTATATGATAACTTATTTTGTATTTTTTCTTCAATTGGACATATTTTTAAATATTCATATAATATGTAGTTTTTATTTAAAATATGATTTAATAGGTTTATGATGTCAGGGAATTCAATGTGTATTACAAAATTATTTTGAGTTAAAATGGTTCATGTAACACCTATGAACTCCAACACTTTCCTTACTGTTGCATAGCATCCAACACTTTTCCTACTAATGCTGAAAGGCTCACATTTTCGTCCAGCATCCCCAGCGATTCAGATTTAACAGCAGGCTTTAGGATCAGCCCTCTCTGGACTGGAGTTGAGGGGTCATAAGGACATGGGAACATTACTAGTAGTGGAGAACTTTTTTATCTACGACAGCTGATGAAACTCCCATATAGCACGCACCTGCTCCCTCATAGGTTGGACATGGTCTTAGGGCGATTATGGAGGTAGTTGGAGCCAGGCCAATTATTTACTGGAAACATATTTGGTCGACACCAGAACCTTGGACCTACCATTAGGGGATCAAGGAAATTTAAGGTATCCCAGTTTCAGGCAAATTGCCCTGGGTTGAGTACATAAGACACCCTGGTTAAGATGCGGTGTGGACATTTGTGGGATAATCCCTCAGAAGTTTCCACAATTAGTAAACCTATACTGATGGACAAGTATAGGCAACATGTCATGTTGCAACCACTGGAACATGCCCTACGAGGCACCTGCACAGTTGTATTTCTTTTTCTGATGAACGATTTTGTACTTGAACATTTCCTTGATGGAATTGAGACCCCGCAAGCCACAAAGCTATATCTTCAGTTCAGGTACAATGTTCTACTGCTAGTATCTTTTACTGTCAAATGGAGTGGAATGTTTGAGCAGGTCGGTGTGCATGCCCTGTTTGTTGGGCTAAAGAGGAAACTGAAGGGCATGCCTTGCTCTTCTGTCCTGCCTATCAGACCAGCAGAAGATATTACCATGTACCGGAATACCGTACACACGGTGTGAGGAAATTTTCAGTAGCTCTACGTATTTTTAAATCAGATAAAAAAAAGTTATTTTGTCTTCACTTTGTCTCATTACCTAATATATATGGGGAGAACAAGGCAAAAGGCGAGTCTGCGGTCAGACTGATTAGACTTTAGATGTGCAAAAATCTGGGTTATGTAAATAGGCGATGGTATAAGTTCTCTTGGATGAAGGACGGCCTAGTGTCTGGGGCCAAAAACTGTGTTTACACTACTGGTATTTTTGGAATTTTAAATGTTATATATCTGAATCATTTTTTTTTTAAGGTTTTAAATTTGCTGTTGTGTTTATGCTTTTATGGCAAATTGCTGCAATAAACTATTTATGTACACTTTATTAATGTGCCAAACCACTTTTACGATTCAGAGAAGCCTTTTAAAATCAAAAAAGGGAGTTTATGACTCATTTTAAAATGCAATTAGGAAGGGGCAAGAAAGTGTCCTCTCCGAATTGAGATTCATAATGAGATGTATTTAAGCTATACTTGTTTTTTATTAATTATATTTTTATGTAAATTAAATGGTAAATGAATTATAATTATGTAAATCTATACATTGATTATTCATTATGTAAATTATTTGTTTTTCTCGAATTATTAATTGATTAATTGATAAGTGTAATTAAATATATTTGTAAAATGAATTCTATATTTAATATTGTTTTTAGTTGTATTTAATTTATTTAAGTAGTATTTTAATTTTATTACTGTTTTATTTACTGTGTAATTTATTTTCATTGTTTTTTTGGGAAGTAGGGAGGGAAATGAATTTTATTTAGATTAATTCTAGAATTTCTTTTATCTGAAAACCTATTTCGTTATTCTTTCTTCGAAGTGAAATCTTTTATATTTATATAATACATAGCTTTTATTTAAAATATGATTCAATAAATTCATGATGTTAGGGAATTCAATGTTTATGACAAAATTATTTTGAGTCAAAATGATTCACGTAACCCCTCTGAACTCCAACACTTTCCTTATTGTTGCGTAGATTGGAATGGGAATAGTAAATCTAACCACTCTGACATTCAACACTTTTCTTACTGTTGCTTAGATTGGAGTGAGAATATTAAATATATTCACTCCAAAGTCGAAGACTTTCTCTATTATTGCTCATATTGGAGTGGAAATAGTAAATTTAACCCCTCTGAAGGCTAACACTTTCCCTGACTGGAGTGGGACGTGTTAGTTTTAATTTAATTTTATTGTTAATATTTAAAATGTAATTTATGTAAGCCCTTTTTATTCATAATATAAAGGATTATTCATTTTTAGTTTAAATAATATTATGTTTTGCTAATGTAATGTTTTCAATAAATTTGGTATACGTCAATATTTATAAAAAAATATATTCTTATCTATTTATGGTGATATTCCCTTCCACGTTTATTGACACAATATTTCTATAGTTTACATACAAAGTATATAAACAAGTTGGTTTTATTAATTATATTTACAACACCATATTCATGTCATTCAATATTGTTTTCGATATTCTGTCATATAGTCCACCATGGCCTCCCTGAACCGTAACACAACAATCCAAGACTGGTTTCACTTTCAATTCATTTACATTTATTGACATGCTTAATTATGTTAAATAATTTAATTTAATTTAACAATGGTGCTGTACTTACTTCTGTTTTGAACTGGAGTATTTTACTACTGTTTTGGCTCCCTTTATGACTGTAGTAAATATAGAAGACCAGTTTGAAAATAGCAATGGGCATCCTATCCATCACTCTTTACTCCTCGCTAAATCCATCCCATTTAATAATAATTATTACCATTATCCATCCACTCTGCCTGGTCCCTCCAACATTAATACTACATTTACTACTAAGGGGTCAATTAAGATGCAGTGCATAAAGGCTCCAACATACTGTATTAGGGGCCCATTATGATGACGGATGGAAAATCCCTCTGACCACCATGAAATCGGGGAAAATCCCCCCGCCTGACCCGCGGTATTTCCGTCAGTCAAATTACAATGCAATGTATGTGAAATCAGACCACGGCGGATGCATGTCGCAAAACACCGTCCACCACGGCCGGGAAAGCTGCAAATCCGACCGCGGCGGAGGGAGAAAGCTGCACAATGGCTCGAAAAGGTCGCTCCTGGTGCGGCATGACCACACGGCCAATTACGATGAGAATGCAAAGCTGGCGGACTGAGCACTGCCACCCGACCGCCTTGCACGCACACAGGCCAAATGAATGGCAGTCGGAACCAACACCACAATAAGGCCGAAGTGTGCCTGTACTCCCTGCCACCCTCAATCACAGCACACACCCCACAAAGACACACCCCAACTTGCTCCTGGTAAGGAAAGCCATGCGCAGCAAGGGAGAGACATCTGGAGGTCATCACCCAAGTGGACACACCCACATACCACAGATGAAAACCAACCACTACCTGGACCAGCAGCCTTTGCACACCACAAGCCGAGACAGAGAGACAGGATACCATTGACTCACACTGCACAACATCACACCCACCTATCTCCACACAACACAACTTACACCCACACATCTCACACACTACACATATCTCCACCATTGCCTTTCACCCCTTGTTCATTTGCACCATGCCCCCTAAGAAAATTCCCAACATCACTGATTCAGAGTTGAAAGTGATTGTAGATGAGACAATCAGGGCAGAACCACATTTGTCTGGGGACCTGGTCCAACACACCCCACTTGCGTGCAAGAATCAGATGTGGGCAAGGATCCACAGCAAAGTCAATGCCATAGGGACCACCCTACACACTGTGCGTGACATCAGGAAGCAGTGGGGCGACCCCAAGGGCTGGAGCAAGCATCCGGCCAAGAGGAACCACACAGCAGCCCAGAGTACTGTGGCGGCCCGCCCATTCCACCACCAACCTTCACTGAATGGGAGAAGGTGCCTGCCATAATGCATCCAGAGAGTCTCACAGGATTCGAGGGGGGACTGGAGGCTGGTAAGTAGTACAAAATGATCACATCACACTGCAATGTACTGTTGTGCACAGGTGGCCCCAGTCGCCCGCCCACATCAAACTCATGTGGAATGCACACTTACAATATGAATGAGTCACAAGGACAGCATTTCCGTAATCAGCTCAACCTCACAGGTAGGTGGTCAGCACATGCATCCTGGCCTCCCTTCCAAACAGCATGGCTCACCCTCCCTCCCACAACCATGTGGCAGCTAACTCCGTTGATAGTGCCTGCCAACAGGTAGCTAGCCATCTCACTGGGGAGGGGGCTGTCGAGCCCTGACAGCAACACCACAACTCCCACATGGCTCTCTGTCTCCCCTCACAAACAGCATGGAGCCAAATGACCCCCACATCCCTCACTTCATAGCAAACTCTGGAAACCCTTATAAGTTACTAGGCAGTGCACATACAGAGAAATCCATCCCAAGGCCACATGACCGTGAGTGTCATTGATGAATGAACATGCAATGGAAAAGCAGAATACAATAACGCAACCACAAAAAGCCAATGTGCAAGCCCCATTGCCTCAAAGCAGAAAAACTCGGGTCAACACGACACATGCATGGAACCGCTGTCACACATCACAAAACCACAGGAGGCAAGCACAAATAGCACAACACAAAGCTGAAGTGGCGGCAGAGTAGCCAGATGCACATAGAAAAGACAGAAATGTTCAAGCAAAAACTGAATCAGATGAGCAACAAGTCAGTAAGCAGAGGACATGTACTCGGAAATTCCACATTGGCACATATGAAATTGGCCCCTCAGGCATGTCACATCGCTATCGAGCAATGTCGGTACCCAGAGCTTTAAGTGGGATAAAAATACTGGGGGGGTCCTTCAAAGGAGCCTGGCCAATATAATTGAGGGTGTGGCCCAAAAACTTCAGACATTAATCTGGTCTTGGAATATTGGGCCACCCCATTAGCATTTTCCGGTCACTGCCATTGCACTCAGATATGTGAGACAAGAAGGAACAAGATACCTACTACAACTCCGGACTACTGGCCTTGGCAATGTTTGTCAGGTGCATAAGATAAGGAAACTGCAAATATGGCTTGCATCTAACGTTGGAAAATCTTTCACTTAAAACCCTGATGACACCACAAGCTTGTTGCTGCTCATGAGTGTCCAAAGGAGTGATTTCCTGAGACAAAATGTATGCCCAAAGGATTTCACTTCCCCACAACGCTCACCTGGCATGATGTCATGCCATACCTACTCCACCAATGAGAAGTGAGGAGTGTGAACATGCGCACATCGAGGTGCCTGCTGGCTATGCATTCCAGCAGGAAGAACAGACCGCCTGTGGCAGGGCACAAAACAGAGCACGAAAGAGACCCATACTGAGGCCCACTCAGAAAAAGGGACAGTGCACAGCACCGCTGAGAATCGGGCCATTGAAATACCTGTATGCTGTATGTACATCAACACCATATGCGACTGTTGACATACTGACACAAATGCCTAGTAAAGCTAAGGCAAAAGTCATGTCACCTCAATTCAAATGTAGCAAACATGAACATCTAAGTTGTGCTGTGTGTAGAACATGCTGACAAAAGTGACCTAACTCCTAAAGGTGACTCGATAGCAACAGCAGGCGACCGGGGCGGAAAAGCGGCGGACGGTCTTTCCGTCCGCCGAGGTCCCCCCGCCATACTAATCTGGCGGGGGGAAAACGAGTGAGGATGTCTGGCGGGGCAATCCGCCCGACATCCTAAAGGGCCCCCAAGTGTCTTGACCGTCTCGCGTGATTTAGCCAGAGCTGAACACGGCTCGCCCACTATTCTCGTGGTGAACTGACACACAGTGTATTGATAGCATCTGATACTGAAGGCCATTGCGCACTTTTTATCAGACTTGTGGGCTTTGGCCTTGTCGATTCCTTCCGTGCATTTCACAGAGTACCACCTGGTGTCCGTTCTCCAATTAGCACACTGCATTTCGTGCTTAATGATCATAAGTTTGGATGTACAGCTGAGCGCTGGTTCTGAGATTGCTCACACGCCATATCTGATCATCCAGTGGGCCAGGCTGTGCCCGGTCAGTTGCAACTGTACCATGACTGCATGCAGCTTCTCTTTGGATGTGTCCCACTGGCTCTGCTGGGCATCAGTTATAGGCTAACGTTCTGCCATGCATATTTCACCTGCGTGCAACCCATCTTTTCATGCAGAAGATGTCTGTTCGAGTGGGCCATGGATGTCCACCTATCAAACACATCCCTTGTTGACCTGGATCATGAGTAGGGCTCCCGGTTTTATGGTATTTATTTTTTTACCATTTCCGTCTGTATTTATCCATATATATTTTTGGGCTATTTTATCTGTATTTATCCATATTTATTTTGTGTTTTGAGTATAACTGTAGTTGTAAAACTGTACATTTCCATGTTTACTTAAATGATAGATGCGCCCTCATACTTTGATGTCTGCCGTGTTTTAGCTATTTAAGTTGACAAATTTTACATAACAGTACATCTACTGGCAAATATTAGCAGTATACCACAAATGTATGTTGACATATGCACTTATTTAAAGAAATTTCATCCTGTTTTTTTAATTTCCCATGCTGTCCATCTGCTCAGCTGTCGGGCTATAAATCATGAAAGACAGCACAAAGAGTCACTTAAAAGAAGCACATTTTCTGGATTTACCCATTTTCTAAAATAAATGCAGACAGAAAACACATTGTTTTGTGTCTGTATGTATCTGTAAAAATCTGTAAAAACGGAATGCAGGGAGCCTTAATCATGAGCTGTGGGTGACTCCTTTGTTAGTCCATGTGCAAGACTGCTTTGGTGAGACACGTTTATGGGATGCCATTCAATGTTTCAGGCAGGCTGACAGTTGTACCTGTGCATTTGCGCATTGGCTCCTGTGCAATGCCTGCATCGAACCTCTCACAGGTTGTGATGATATGCACCTTGCAACCTCGTGTTGCGAGGAGCATATCTGTTCCTTAATACTGCTGGATTGGATGGTGGTCCTTTTCCCTGAAGATGAATTAGATTGTCTCTTGGAACTGATTGCCTTTGAAGCTGCCTGTACCTTTTTGGATTTGTAACTACTTCATAGCAAGAGGAAGTGTTGGTGACTAATTCAATCATTGTTTCCCTTTCTTCACGCCTCCTGACAAGAATTGGCAACCAGCTCTCTGACTTTTGCCCTGTCTTCATTGGCTTGGACAGTGCTGTGCTCTGCGGTCTATTTGGCTTGGTACAACAGAACTGAATAAGTGGAGGCTGTCATCTGACCGTCGTGGACATTGTAATCTGGCATGAGCCCGGCTTCCGTTGTGCAGCTGTAGCGCACAAAGATTATATTGCGTTGTTGTTTTGCAAGTACCCAGGGATCGAGTCTGGGGTACACGGTGTCCCCCTCTTTGTACAGGGTGGACGCCGTCCCCCCTTCCAGGATGTTGGTCCCCACATGGATATGCTTTACTTGCCCCGGTGTACTCTCCAGATACCGAGAAACGTTCCGCAGCACCTGCAAATTGACTACTGTCCATTCTTAGCAGCAACATGCATGCAGTGAGTGAGCCTTTTCTCCCCTCCAGCTGGGCCGAGGTAAAGGGGCCATACTGCCTCCTCTTGTTTATACATGCTGACTGGGCTCCGCCTTTGACCTTACATTTAAATGTAGATGCCACAGAGAGAAACATATGCACAAAGCTTGCCGTCTCTTCACAGGTACTTAAGGGAGGCATGCTTTTGCCTGTGTTTAGTCCCTGTATATCAATGCGTACACTGTCAGACTGTCAGATGGGTTTGTCTGTCCCAGTATTTGCACAAAACATGTTGGTCGAACTATTTTACTTCTATCATAGTGCTACATTGTGACGTTGTGAGGTCATTTCCATTTTGTCTTACTTGGTCTGTCCCCACACTTCTTTTTTTTAGAACTTGTGCCCTGCAAGTCCCTTAGTACATATACCTGTCACATGAGAGTTGTCGTAGAGCTTGTTCTCTGTGCTGTCCTGGAGTACTGTCTGGACATTCTGTCCATGGTCGGAGTACCTTGTCACTTTTCATTCAGTTAAGTTCAGGCCATAGCACCCGGACTCAACAAAGTCTCACAGATGCAGGAGGACACAGATCCACTTTGAATGACATGGGATTGCGGGCCAGTTGCCCCACACTTGGAGGGTGATTCATCCAGTGATGAGTGTGTCACAGCCAATGTGGTGTAATTTCACCATGTATAGGCTGAGTGATGGGTTCAGCTGACAAAGGCCCTGGGCCAGGGACATCCCATGCAACTCCTTCCTACAAGGGGTGGGGGGATATGCACGTGGTTCTCGATGCGCCTTCATGCCTACAAATCCCAGGATGAAGCAGGAGAAGGCAGAGCTGAAGGCATTTAGGGAAGCGACGCGCACAACATCACGTGCGTAATCCTGGATTCGAACCTGTCGAATCCGTTACCCGGCGAACCAGACGGAGACACGCGGTGTTTGGAGGCTGATAGCTCAAAGGACTTCATTGGGATGCAGTGCGGACCTGCCGAGCAGAATTATGTGCTCG
Source organism: Lissotriton vulgaris (assembly GCF_964263255.1). NCBI lineage: Eukaryota > Metazoa > Chordata > Amphibia > Caudata > Salamandridae > Lissotriton > Lissotriton vulgaris. The sequence goes on along the minus strand of NC_141693.1, from coordinate 224,013,788 downwards.
TTCGTCATGACGGGAGAGAGGAGGTAACATCTCAATCGGCTCCCATCTGTTCTTAACCCCTTCGACGCTCATGACGAGCTCAGCTTGTCATGAGTTACGCCTGTCGTACGCTCATGACGAGCTGAGCTCGTCATGAACCGCGGGTTTTTAAAAAACTCAGCGAACAGCGGGAAAAGCCGCCGCGCGCATGGTGTTAATTGACCTCGAAGATCGGGCGCTTCCCGTGGCTTTTCCTAGTCCGCGAGTGAAGGGGAACGTTCTTTTCAAAGACTTGCAATCCCTGCGCTACAAAGTAGGAGCAGCATTTTGTTAATGCTATGGAAGTGGTTGCGCTTGGACCTATGCAGTGAGCCACAACCGCCATTGTTCATTTCTTTTTGTGACTTTGTACTTTCCATTATACCCAAAACACAACCACGTTCACACAGAGTGAACCTCAGGTCTTACATATTCCTTGTCGTGACTTTGTAGCCATCTGGATTAGGTGAAAAACGGAAGGAAAGATTATTTGACATTTTTTGTTTCGGTTCATGTCTCGACTTACGGAGCCTGGATTCATCATTTGAATATTCCTTTTTGTTCTATATTGGAAACAGCATTTTCTAAGAGGGAGAAGTAATTGAACTTGGTGCATCTACTATTGAGGATAATTGTATTTCTACTTATCGCATTGTAGGGTTACAAACAGGTGTGTAGAGAACATGGTGTGCTTCCTAGGTTTAGTGAGCAGGGGTCTTCACATAGTTAACGCTGGTCTGTTCCTTTTATCTTTTCTGATATTAGGCATGTTGGAATACCAAGTGGTCTGAAGGAAGACAAAGTTGGCGTGTGTTGTTTTAACGTCCAAGGTAATTGGGAAAACTTAGTGAGACTCAACTGAGTGTAGTGTTGCATGCATTCTGTTATTAATGGTGTGCATTTGTATTACAGGTTCTACTCCCCGCTGTTCCCTTCCTACCCGTCCCTCACTTGATCATTCTAAAACTCTGAATTCATTGTAGGAGTTTGGGGAGATCAAGGGGTGGAACCCTTTTTGCATCGCTCGAACTCTGAGGAGCACCAGTCTTGGGACAGGAACGTCACAAAAAAAACCTACATGTGAGAATCTTCCCTTGGAAAAGATAGGAGCGGTGGAGGTTGAGATTTACACTCGTAGGTTTGTGAATATCATTTTGTAGTACATTAGTAATACTATTGTGGTACTATTAAACATAATACAAAATGCAATTTGTTAATAGGCCCCTGTATTCCTATCTTCTTTCTGCAACTAAGTGAATAATTTTCTTCATATCGCATAACGCTTCCATTTACCTCACACAATATGAATCTGATCTAAGAACACACTGAGGGGCTGCATGGTGGTAGGGAGGGTTAGTAGAGTAGCCATGTTGAGGTTGCATTGCAAATTTGGACACTTTTATTAACATATGATCCAGGTGCTATTAAACATGTTCATCAGTACATGCACTTTCTTGTGTTGTGGTTGGCCTACTTTTAAATATTTTTTTTTTTTGCTGTGGTAACTTTCTTTGGTATGTTACTTCACATAGAAACATACAATGGTGGTTCTAATTAATGTATATCTAATGTAGAATGCAATACTTGATATGTATTTCCTAAAGTGTGTAATTTGGCAAACTATCATGCTGCATTTATATTTGTGATTTATATATGAATCCCTTTTTTTCAACCTAGCTTCAAGTATTTTAATGCAGGTCAAACTGCTGGCATTGAATAACTTATAATACAGCACATTATACTGAACCTTTTCTCAGTTTCTAAGCACTCTAAGCAATTAATATTACGATTGCCCAGTTTGATAGTGTTCAGTTTGCAGGCTTCCTAAGGAAGGGTATTCTGTATCTGCAGTTATGACATTTAAAGGCTTAACTAAAAATAGAATGTGTAAACAAAATTAACAGTCAACCAATCAATCGATCAGGGTTTTATAAAGCGTGCTACTCACCCGTGAGGGTCTCAAGGCGCTGGGGAAGGGGAGGAGGGGGGTGCAGCTCCGGTTCAATCGAAGAGCCAGGTCTTGAGGTTCTTCCTGAAGGTGTGCAGGGTCAGGGCACGTCTGAGGTAAACTGGGAGCTCGTTCCAGGCCTTAGCTGCGACGTAGGAAAAGGCTCTTCCACCAGCTCTGTTTCTGTGAATGTGGGGGGTCTCCGCTAGGGTGAGGTCGGAGGAGCGGAAGTTCCTTTTGGGTACGTAGAAGGAGACTCTCCCATTGGGGTATTTGGGTCCGATGTTGTGGAGGGGTTTGTAGGCGTGGGTGAGCATTTTGAAGGTTACTCTCTTCTCAACGGGGAGCCAGTGGAGGTCTTGTAGGTGTTGGGCCATGTGTTTGTGCCACGGGGTCCAGAGAATGAGTCTGGCTGCGATGTTTTGGATGGTTTGGAGCTTGTGTAGGAGAGTTTTGTTTATTCCGGCATAGGGAGTTGCTGTAGTCCAGTCTGCTGGTAATGAGTGCGTGGGTGATGGTCTTTCTGCAATCGGGGTTATCCATTTGAAGGTCTTGCGGAGGATGCAAAGGCAGTTGAAACTGGTGGTTGCGACGGAGTTGATCTGGCGGGTCATGGTGAGGGAGAAGTCAAGGATGATGCTGAGGTTCCGTTCGTGGTGTGTAGGGAGGGGTGGACTCCCGAGGGTAGAGGGCCACCAGGTGTTGTCCCAGGAGGAGGTGGAAGGTCCGAGGATGAGGACCTTAGTCTTCTCCGAGTTGAGCTTCAGGAAGCTGTGTTTCATCCAGTCTGTGATGTCCTTCATTTCTCCTTGGAAGCAGAGTCTGGTGTCTTCGGGGTTCTTCGTGAGGGAGAGGATGAGCTGGGTGTCGTTGGCGTATGATACTATGCTGAGCTCGTGCTGTCTGACTATGGCGGGGAGGGGGGCAATGGAGATGTTGAAGAGCGTGGGGCTGAGCGATGATCCTGGGGGTACTCCGCAGATGATCTCTGTATGTGCCGAGAGGAAGGGAGGGAGTCTGATCCTCTGGGTTCTGCCGGCGAGAAAGGATTGGATCTAGTTGAGGGCGGTTCCTTGTACCCCAGCATCGTGAAGTCTGGCTGCGAGAGTGCGATGTGAGACGGTGTCGAAGGCTGCGGAGAGGCCTAGTAGGAGGCCCGCCGCGTGGTCCTGGTCGAGCAGCAAGCGGATGTCGTCAGCGGTGGCGAGAGGGCGGTCTCGATCCTGTGGTTGCTGCGGAATCTGGACTGGGAGGAGTCCAAGATGGATTTCTCTTCGATGAAGGCAGTCAACTGAGCATTTACGAGTCTCTCAGTGACTTTGGCAGCGAAGGGGAGGAGAGAGATGGGCAGTTTTTCAGGTCCGTCGGGTCGGTCGTGGGTTCTTGAGGAGGGGTTTGACCTCTGCCCGTTTCCAGTCATCAGTACAGGACTAAGTACTCACACATACAACGTGAGTACGAATATTCTGTGCTTTGCCTGCTCTGTATATGCTTTGTCTGAATAAACCAGTGATACTCAAAATACTTCCCGGGCCAATTGCACCCAGCCTGATCTGTGCTTGCAGTCCCCTGGCCTGCTGCTTACTTGATTTAACACTGACATTTTACCCAAAAACTTTACAAATTTTCAAAATTCAAATATGTGTATTTCATAAACATGAGTAGGTGTTAGTGCAGCAAATTATATCACTGTATTGAAAAATGTTTATTAAAAGTGATAGTTCTCTTACATGAACTTAGTAACATTCATGCTTTCCCCGTCAATGCCTTTAGTGATCTAAGAAGCAAGTCTTTTTCATTTACACCCTCTATATGGCCAAGGTTATTATTATACGTGGAATTACATTGTAGTTTATTAAATCAAATGCAAGACTTTTGGACAGCGCACATTCTGAAATGATTTAGAAGGTGTTTTTATATGTAGTTATTAAGAAAATGTAGGCAAGGAGAAATATAACGGTAGTCTAGGATGACATAATTTGGTCAAGTGGGGAAGCCGGGAATGATCCCAGCTTTTCTGCTTTCACATTGTGCAATTCAGCAACTAGATAGGCCTATCCTTCCGTCCCTCATTTTACGTCAAAAGTTAATGCTTTCTCTTTAATCATTAGTGCATCAGGTTAGAGTGTGGTTTGCTGAAAGAACGGTTGGCTTGTTTTGGGCCTGGGTACCCCAAAGAACCTTGAGTTGGGCAAGAGGCAGTCCTTCAGTTGCTCGCCCACCTCTATCACATGCTGGAAATTAAGTGGATAAGAGCATAAGAAGTAAAATATTTGACTATAATATTTGGCTATCACCAAACATTTTGCTAAAGCAGGAGTACCAACACTGCAATACAGGACTCCTTGTTTCAAGACTCATAACTCTCACTTCACAATAGTTTAGTGAGTGGACTATGGGACTGGGTGTTCTCTCACCCATGGGTAAAATAAAATATAGTGTTTCGTTTGATTTAAGTTCCCCTAAACACGGAGCAGAGAAATATATTCAGAAAGTGACTACATACATGTGCATAATTTGTCAGAAGGGAAGGCCAAGTTTAATTAAAAAAACACATGCCTTCTTCTTCCATAGTTTCCATCTTCCTCTGTACACAACTACTGGGGTGTGAGTGGTTTGGATAGTGGACTCAGAGACTACCCTCACCAAACATGCCACTGGCCTGTGGAACCTGTCCATACTTTAAATACAGATTTCACAACCAACATATTTTGGTAAAGCCAGAATTAAATGTTAAGTCTCATAATGAAATTGCAAAAACGTTCCGCTATCCCATGTCTAGCAGTGAAGGCTAGGTGTTTCTGTCTGCCCACCTCAGTGAATTTTGCACCTTGTTGGGGGGTCTTTGCCATCCAATTTTTTTATAGCACTTGATACTCTAACAGAGCCTGTTCTTAAGAATGCCTAATGTTTACAGAGAAGAGCCTAAAGGCATAAGGAGATTGTAAAACCTAAGATTCTATTTCATTCCAGTTCAATAATCAGGTTACTCCCTTTGTGCAGTTCAGTTGCCAAAGGTGGTGATAGTATTGTATTGTATTGTGGTATTGTGGTATACTTATATAGCGCAAACCTGTCACCACCAAGGGCATCCTGGCGCTTTGACCCATGATCCAGCAAATTCAGCAGCTCAGCCTGTCCTAGGGAAGAGGTAGGTTTTCAGCGCCTTTCTGAAGGCTAAGAGATCCTCAAGACTTCTCAGGGATATTGGCAGGGAGTTCCAGAGTTTGGCCGCCGCTACTCTGAACGATCGGCCACCCATCCTCACTCTCTGGAAGCGCGGAACTATAAGTCGCCTGGATGAAGAGGAACGTAAAGCTCGGGATGGAAGGTACCAGGCAAACATTCTCCGCAAAGGGATTGGGCCCAGGCTATGGATAGCCCTGAACACAATGCACGCTGCTTTGTAGCGAACGCGTAGATGGACCGGCAGCCAGTGGAGTTCCTGTAACGCTGCCGTAGAAGAGCTGTGGTAGGGGCGGAAAAGGGCGAGTTTGGCAGCCATATTTTGCACCCTTTGAAGCTTGCCCAGAAGTGTTACTGGGGCCTCCAGAAGTAGTGCGTTACAGTAGTCAAGTCGACTTAGGATGGTACTTCGCACTACTTCTGGTCTGGCTTGCTCAGGGAGGAGGGGTAAAACCTTGCGCAGCAAACAGAGAACCCTTAGCCCAGGGCACAATTGAGAAACAGCGGCTCAGATGCGGCATAACATAGTATTGTGAAATCTATGATTCTTCTATAGAGAAGAGGCTTAATTTAGAGGACAGTATGGAATGAGACCCTCAAAATAAAATAACTCCACAACCCATTGTGCACACCAGGTACATACTTTGCTTCCCTTACACCTACCCTCCACCCCCTTTGCATCTATGCAACCCACATTCACATCATAGACTATACTTTTTGGCCCCTGGGAAAATATTTGTAATTACCCATGGGCTGGCTCTGAACCAGACCATCACTTGCCTTGGTATGGCTAGCATTAAATGTTACTCGGAGTGTTCCCTCTCTCGTGCCAGAGGTTGGAAGCTCTGCTTTACCTACCCTCCCATGGAACTCTTCGGCACCATCTCTGCTTCCAAATCTTAGGGAACAGGATTGTGCCTATAGGCCCGCTACCACTGCAGTCCCAAAACATCTCTTCTGCTGGATACAAGGGGGTGGGGGGAGAGTTGTTCCTTCCCGCTGCTTGCATGGCACTCTTAGGCCACAACGTTGCTGCCAGGCACAAGCAGTTTCCCACAATGCAGCTGGGCTCTGCAGCTCCCTCCCCCGGACTCACCCAATTGCCTCAGAAAATTGGACTTTTAATTAAACCGTATATTTGAGCTGACAAGCCTTCAATTTGCATATCTGATTAACAGCAGCATCAAATCCCTCTGAACCTCTCTAGCATGGCAATTAAACGCCACCAGCCCAGCGCACAGCCCGCCCCTTTGCAGTCATTCTTTTGCCACAGTTTGTTTATTTTTTCGTAATTAATGTGGATGAATCCACGCCAGTCAGGTTTCCTTGTTCGTCATTTTCAGTGATGCAAGTAAGCATCTGACAAGACAAAATTAAATATACATTTTTCACTTCGCAAACGGCTTTGACATGATTCGGATTGGAAGGTGATTGTTCTGCAGGAGAAGCAGCTTTGGGATGCAGCTGAGAACGAGAAGAGGCTCATGGGAAGGCTGTTAGCGAACACTCGCGAGACTTCCTGGTATTGATATGATATTCACATTGCATAGCACTAACGACCATTTCTTGGGCATTGTAGTGCGCATTTGATACATGCCAACATTTTAGGAGAGGAAAGTGAGTGTTTTCGAAACGATAACCGGGAGAATGTTTTTGTCCTATTAACTTCTAATGAAGCTGAGGCAATTTCAAGCAGGAGACAGCCAAAATAAAGCAATTTTTTTGCTTCAAAAATCGGGAGTCCCCGTCCTGAATAGGGTCTATTGGCATGATTTATTTATTTATTGAGAAGTATAGAACAGGGTTATTTTGTCTTTTGGTAACTTCAAAACTCTTGAATGTTGGAAGAACAGCCTAATTATTGGAATGGAAAGTTAGCATCTGATCAAGCCGAGTGATTAAGGCTGCATTTATTTACATACAGGCTTCCTTTTGCAGTCATTAGACCTTCTTGGTTCATGACTATAAACACTAAGGCCCCAATTAGGAGTTGCACAGTCATAATGGAGTCCAAATTCCAAGATGGTAATTAGCAGTTTCTTGCTGCAATACCCTCCCAGTACAGTGCAATTAGTGACGTAACAATAGCCCTCACAAAATCCAGGGTGCAGGGTGGCCCTCGAGCTCCAGTGGGCCCCCTATGGCACTGTGCATAAGAGATGGGCCCCGGCATGAGTGCTCCTTACTGGGTACAACTGGAGGGGTCTCCCAACAATGTACTTTGCAGGGCTCAAGTTTCATAACTCCACTGGGTGCAACTACGGGTTAAACCCCACGGAACACCGAAATGCTAAGCAGACCTGAATTTACTTCAAGGCATCCCCTTTTCCATGGGGCGGGGGGCACATTTACCACCAAGGGAGGGATAAAATACTCCCACTTCTAACTAAAGCTCTTATGGCACCAAGCAAAGAAAGCAAGTCATCATAACCCTTCCCAGAAGAGTTCTCTTGTCTCTTCTATCCAAGCGTCCATCCATTCATCCTTCCATCCACCTATTAGTAGCCAAAATGTCACCTTTATATTCGGTCATCCATTTAATCTTTCATATATCATTCAGTCTTTCAACAATATGTCCATTCACCCATCCATATCCAAACCTACGAATCCATCTTCAAGCCTATTCATCCATTCATCCATCTATCCATCCATCCATCCATCTGTCCATCCATCCATCCTTTCATCAATTCATCTCACCATCCACCCTTTCACTCATTCATCCAACCATCCTTTCTAGTATTCATTCATCCTCCCTTTCACTCATACAGCCATCAACCCTTTCATTCAGTCATCCAATCATCCATCCTTTGACTCATCCTTCCAACCACCCATTCATCCTTCCATCTATTTATCCTTTTACTCAACCATCCATCCATGCTTTCATTCACTCATCCATCCATCCACAATTCCTTTCACTCATCCATCGATTCTTTCATTCATCCATCAAGCCAGCCTTTCATTCTTCCATCCACCCTTTCATTCATCAATCATTTCACTCATCCATCCTTCCATCCTTTCATTCTATTCATCCATCCACTATTTTACTACATCCATATATTTATCTTCCCTTTCACTCATCCCACTCATCAACCCACCCTCTTTTGCTCAGCCAACCATCCATTCATCCATCCACCATCCCTTTCACTCAACCATCCATGTTTTCACTCCTCCATCCATTCTTACATCCATCTATCCACTCTTTCACTATTGCATCTATTCTTTCACTCATCCGTCCCTTCATTCATCCTCTAAAGCATTCATCGATCCATCTACCCATCAAATGTACTTTTACTCACCCATCCAGTCACACTTTCACTCACACATCCATCCTTTGACTTGCTCATTCCCTGTTGTCTGCAAAGTTGCACGGAGAAGAGGCCCATCAAGAACTCCACCCCACTGTTGCTTCTAAAGTTGGGGGTTCACGACATCCCAGCATCAATCACTCATCCATCCATCCATCCATCTGTCAATTTATCCATCCTATTGCTCATCCATCTATCCACCCTTTCATTCCGCCCATCTATCCTCACTTTCACGCCAAACATCCATCCATCCTTTCTAATCATCCATCCACCCTTTCACTGATCCATCCATTCACACTTTCATCCACCCTCCCTTTCATTCATCCATTCTTTCACTTATCCATCCTTTCATAGTTTTATACATCCATCCATCCACTCTCCTTTCACTTATCCATTCATTCTTTCTATCATCCATCCTTACATACATCTTTCCACTCATTTATTCATTCATTCGTTCATTCATTCATTCTTCCATCCACCCTTTCACTCAGACAGTCGCCCTTTAACTCACACAGCTATCCATCAGTGCTTTCACTCACTCTATCATCCAACCAGCCACCCTTTCACGTTAATTAGAGCATTTTTTCTGCAGAACTGCAGACAGTGCAGGAGAGACCCATCAAGAAATCCACCCCCTCTTTAGCTGCCACAGCGGGGGTTTGCGACACCCCTGTTTACCACCTGCTCTGAGCAGTTGGTAAATGGTTTCTGGGGGATGGTGTAAGGCAAGGGGTACAGAGAGGGAGCTTGGAACGGTGGCATAGGGAACACATACACATTCTCCCCATTCCTTGGCTGTGGGTCAGATGGACCAGGGTCTCCGCTGCAATGCAGCCCTTTTTCAAGGCAATGTTACCGGGTAGAGTTTCAACCTAGTAAAATTGACTCTTATTGCTGCATCTGGTAAATCGAGAGTGGAATTCCACATGGGCCTTGTACTTTTTGCAGGCCTTAATCAGAGGCCTAACATATGTAACTTGGCTGACTGATAGTATTGCTACTCTGAATCCTGTTGGACCATAGCTTCAGACCCACTTTTCCCTGCTGAGCAAAACAGACCCCTTTTTTCTCTGAATCTAGCCCACCTATTTTGCATGGGCAGCTCCTCTCTCTTGAAACATAACAGTCCTTTATACAAACCCAGTGGCCCTTTATTTCAGACCTCATGGTCTTCCCCGCACAGGCTCAGTGGCCCTTTGCCTGGGTCCACAAATCCTTCCCTTTGAACCTAAAGTTCTTCCTCTTGTGAACCTAATGTTCTTTGCCCTTGAGTACCAGCCCATATGTTAGTGTGTCTTAGATACACCATACATTCCATCGTACCAACCTCTGGAATTTCTACTTCTTCTGATATTCTTTCTCACATGGTTGTTGAGCCTCTGTTCACATTGCATTCTTTGCCTTTGCCTCCTGCTCTTCGTCTTTAGAAGATCAACTAGCATCCAGACCAGCCACGTGGCTGCTCATCCAATAGCGGCATTCATTTTCTTTTAACACCTGGCCTTTGTTTTTGAAGATTTCACATGGTCAAAAGTTTGTATTTTTTATCTAAGTGTTCTTACACAGAGCTTTGACCTTGAGGCATTGATGTGTGTTGGCTGCAGTTGATGTAAACTAACTAGCTTACGGTTGTGTAGAAGTACTGTCACTTCAGCGGTCATATTTATATGCTTGGTTCATGTCCAGGGGTGTAGCTTCCATTGGTGCAGCAGGCGCAGTGGCACCGGGACCCAGAGGCTGAACCCTGATTATTGCTTTCAAGCAGCAGCCAAGGAGCCTATTTCACTACGGTCTAAGACACACTGTCTATACTACTGTGCATGTCATAAAATGGAGGCAGCTGTTTTAAAATGGAGGCTGTGGGAAATGTAAGGCTACTTGATAGAAGTTGTGCAGAGCAATAGCTGAGTGTGGTGGGGCAAGATGCTCCATTGGCGATGAATAGGAATGCTCACAAAAAAAAACTCTTGCAGTAATATTCTATGATGAATGGATGTGCAATGACACATTTCTGTTCAGTGTATGAGGCCACACTTGTAAAGTACTGATTAATCTGCATTACAACATACATTGGTCATGGAATCTGAAAACGGACTAACCAGACCTTGCTTATTGGAAGCAGACCCCAACTTAAAGTGATGGATTCATGTAAACGCGAAGCTCGTCCTTTGGAGTCAAAAGAAGACAGAACCACTTTTTATTGTCAAGAGATTTGACAGTTGCTTAATAACAGAAGGGCTTTCGTTACCATTACTCAATGTATAATCGTGAGGATGTGGATCAACTTTCTGCCTAGTGTTAATCGCTGATCAGTGAAACAACAACCCAATCGTGGTTGGAAAATGTGACATTAGACTTATCAAAAAGTAAGGTAATTAGGACGGTTGATATACATTAACCTCTTGTATTTCCTGTGCAGAATATTGTAACTTATTATATTCTTTTCCCTTCTCCTTTTCTCCCACATCTTTTGTCTAACCAAATAAAGAATCTCAAAAGCGTTTTTTTCCATGACCCACATTTCGGATTTCCTTAGCAATCATTGTAATATTCTTACACATTCAGCCCAAGCTGATAATTAGTTGTGAATATGCTCCTTGTTGTGTTTATCAAGATGCTCAATTGTTGTTGTACCTTTTACTCGTATACCAATATTGCAAGTGGAAATTTTAATAAAATATTTCTTCTAAGGCTTGACTATGCATAAATACCTTGGGCCTCATTTATGAGGCTGTGCGTCACTTTTACGCCGCCGGTGCGTCACTTTTTGTGACGCACCAGTGGCGTAAAAAATGCGCCTTGTTGCGCCATATTTACAAAGTGACGCATCTAGGTAGATGCGTCACTTTGTAAACCCCTGCGCCACATCATACCTGCGCCAGGTATAATGTATGCAAGGGGGGCGTATTGACGCAAGGAAGGGTCGTAGAAGTGACGCAGTGAAATCTATGATATTTCACTGCATCACTTTTAGGACGCCGTTGCGTCAAAATCTTGCGCCTGCCTCACAGCAGGCGTAAGACTGACGCAGGCCCTTTCACATGGGGCTTGCCCCATGTGAAAGGACGCATTGCTGGAGTTGCGTCACTTTTGTGACACACTCCAGCAATGCGTCACTTTTGCACTTACAAATACGTCAGAAATACTGACGTATCTGTAACTCCTTGCGACATGATGCATCATACATTAAATATGACGCATCAGGAATGTCGCAAGGAGTGCGCACTGAGAAGTGACGCATCGATGCTTTCACGCAGCAATGCGTCAATTCTCATAAATGAGGCCGTTACTATTTTAAGGTTTTATGTAGGAATTGATCATCACATTGCTGTACTGTGTGCAGGACCCACATCCATGCCTAAAAGATCATATATGAAATAGCAACATATTTAATGGACCTCCACAAGCAAACTGCTTCTGTCATGGAAACCTGCCTAGAGGGTGCAAACTTTCGCACCAGACAACAGATAACAATGCCTCACTGGAAAACTGAGAAAACAAGGGGACCAAACAATGAAACATGGGATCAGGGATGGGTAGTGTTTAGGGGTAATGAGGGTTTTTTAGGGTTCAGGGGAGGGCTGTGGTTAGGGGTAGTAATGAAGGCTACGTTTCCAGAGAAGGGTAAAGTAACATTCCATTTAATTAAATACATTATTATATAATTCTCTCATTGTAAGAAACCACATCTAAAGGTAATCCTGATGTACTTACCGCTATGTAATGACTTCTAATGTAAAAGTTTGTGCAATAACAACTGTTTTTCCAATAAACAACTGCGGAAAAAGAATCAAAAATATTCCGAAGATGGTGGTACAATGCACTTTTCTTGATTAACATACAATAAAGGGAAAAACCAATAGGGAAGGATGGGACCACCATTTCTAATGGGTCTTCTTTACAGAACCAACCCGTCAAGGCACCCTGGTTTACTTTTGAATGGGAATGCACATTATTGTCCCGAGCACAACATCAAAGCGTATTTCCTGAAGATGATATCACTCTGGCGTTCAGACAGTTGAAGCCAATGGGGCTCACCTGTTTCCCACCTTGTTCCCCATGGTTTTTTTCAATGGGACACTTAGAAGTGGATCCCATTCATCATAGATGTCTTCATGTTAACCCTTCCTCATTAACAGGAGAACAGTGGCCTAATCTTTCTTTACCAAAAAGTGGCAATTCATGCAGTCAGTGCTTTATCTATATGAGGCCCACAAATGCAGAAGTGAAACTGTTTACAAAAAACATTCACCAAACTTACAACTGTCGCTGTATGGAAACGGAGCACTAATCATGGTTCAACTAGGTTTTGGACATGGCTTATCCACAGTTCACTAAGCGTGTGTCCTATAATCATTAGTTGGTAATGCTTCCATAAAAAGTAAGATAGCCCTTTTTGCTGACTTCCTTTGTGTCAACTCTTCATTAGACGTAGAGAACAGGGCTTGATTGGGAGATATGACCAAGGAAGACACTGACACAGGTGACATGAAGAGAAAAAAAATCTCCCACTACATGCCACACATGTGTACCAAACATGCACCGTCTTCATCTCAACCACTGCAAAGCCAAAGGATCACATCGCTGCCAGTAGGTATGTTTCTGAATCCCGCTCTGAGATGTAACTTTCATAGATATTTATTGTGGTCCACAATTCTTTTATTGGATTTGTTTACAACTATAAACTTGCATTTGCAGTGGTTTTCTATGTCACCTAAAATCTTATAGAAGACAATAGGGGTTCTGGACAAAATTATGTACTCAAAGGGTTCTGATAAAAATTATGGAGCCATTAGATTAGATCAGTAGAGGAGATATTTCATGCACTTGTGTCTCTGAGATCTTAAAGAAAATGATGGAAGTCATTTCTGTACAAGTTGAATATCAAGAGTGTTGACAGCTAGTCCTGTTTTGTTCCTGTTCTTCTTACATTTTCTCATTATTTGGACTTGTGACCCATAGTAAACTTGTGCCATGGTATTGCTATAGAGCTCCTCAAGTAAACTCTCTAGCTGTAGAGCCACATCTTCCTATCTCATAGTCAACACCTCTACTCTAGGTCTAATGAAGAGATGACACAAAGGAAGTCATCAAGAAGGGGTATCTTTTTTTTATGGAAGCATTACTCAGGGGTCAAAAAAACACTGACACACTCATAATCATGTCCTACATAGGTACCGCAGTGCTTCTTTATGACTTCCTAGCATTTTACCTTTGTCGTCTATAGGCGTTCCATATGGAATAGTATCACTTCTTGCCTCTTACACCAAAAGCGTAATTATTTTCACTAATTTCTTTCCTTCAATATTTCCTATCTTTTTTTTCTGAAAGCAATCATCTATCTAATACAAAAAAGTCCTATTGTCTTATCTACTAGAGAATAAAATGTATGACTGCCATCGGATTTGTGCTTTAAAAATGCCCTTCATTTAGAAACTCTCCGAATATTCATCCTCTTGTGAATTTCTTCACTATTCTTCCTTTTGTATGCTTTTGTTTTCAGCATTACATAATGGTGCTTTGGGTTTCTAGGAGTTTAAGGACACTGATAGGGATTGTTCTTATTTTTTCTATATTCGACTTGATTAGGTATTTTCGTTGTCAATTATAGGTCCGTGTTTTCTGGTCCCCGAGTAAACAAGGATCAGAATTACAAGCTTGATGGTACTTGATGGTATTGACTGTATTCTGTAATTACCAGGTGAATTTAATATCTCACCCTTCATTATTGGCAGGTCAAACCTTTGGAATTTAACAGGGGAAAAGTGTACAGTATTTACTGTACGACATGGAATTTGGTCTGATAAGCACTAAAATCTGTATGTTATTGCCAGAATTTTGCAATAGGTGCTATTTCTCACATCCGATATATAACATACCCCAGGATATCATTATTTATATGGTGTGATAGAAAGCACCTGGATTCTGAAAAACTCAGAATCAAGGCCTTGAGGATTGTAGTATTAAAGTGACCTCACTGATGTTGCGTTTTAGGTCGAGCCTGAGCCAGCGTGCATGCGCTGCTCTGCGAAGCTTCTTGTAAGCACTTTAAACTTCTCTGTATGGGTCTGACTCCCCCCACGCATTGGGTTGGCTGTTGTCTGTGTCATTTTGTTATTGAAACCTGCAAATGGCTAAAGGCGAGTGCATGTCCCACATCTTTTGCAAATGTTCACTCCCACAGCGTTTTGCTCTTGGGAGCGAGCAGCAGCCCACAGGGTTGCAGCTGCATTCCTCCTGGGTCAGGTTACACACAACGCACTGTGCTTTCGCTTTTGCTTGTTATCTGAGCAGTGGCCTCTGGGTGATATGGGAGTATTTCGGCGTGGTCTTCTTTCCCCTAGTGACACTTGTTTGTGAATGCTCTTTTATGTGTACTTTCACACCTCATTTATCTGAGGAATATTTTTTAGGAGTCAGTTCATCTGACTTTTCCTTTATTTTCAGACCCACCCCTGTCAGTTCCTCCTTGATTTAGGCAGAGGTCTTGACCTCTTGCCTTATTTATTTTTATGCGAGGAGGGGTCTGTGTTCCTGTTGCTCATTTATTTCTGCGTGGTCTTTGTGGGTTGTCACATATTTTATTTCAGTGCGGTCGCTGCTCCTTTTTCTGGTTTGTTTGATGAGCGTTCCCTGCCGACCCCTCCTTTTCTTGTAGAGATGCTCCTGCTCGATTTGAGGTCCCACCTCTGCTGTCCCCTCCTTTATTTCAGGGGTGGTCCCCAAACTCGACTTTAATTTATTTGAAGAGAGGATTCTTTAAAGTGATTTCGACTCATTTATTTATTTTGGTCCATTCCTTTGTTTCCTATGCCCTTGTCCTTCTGCTCACTGTTCTCTTGCACCACACTGAGGAGTTTCCTCTTTTTTCTTGGCCTCGCCCCCTCTAACCCTAGCTCTTATTTGAGAGGCATCCCAGCTCCCCCATTCCCTCTTGCCTGCACCCATTTAAATAGTTGGTTGTGTTCAATTGACCCCCACTTCATTCCCCCTCCTCGTTTGCCCTTCCTTTTCGCCTACTCTGCTCTCCCCTTCCCTGCTTTACCACCCCAATTGTTTGCCACCACCCCTTTCCTCCGCTTCCCTAGGGCTTCTGTTTGAGAAGTAATTCCTCCTACCCTGCTCCACCGTACGTGCCAATCCCTGCAAATAAGCGTGTGCCTGTCTCTACACTTCTTGTAACGTGGGCAGGCACACTGGCTTCACCATTACACCTGTTACTATTACAAAAGAACTTGCAGCTTGTTCCCTCTTTTGTGGCCCATACAAGCCCCTTCAAGCTTAATTCGCTAATCTAGCTACCCCGTCTACCAGTGGCACGTAAATTATCAGTAGAAGTCGTAGCACCTAGGATAATAGGCTGCATGGCTAAATATTTACAAGGTTCCAAAAGCGAGACCTATTGGCTATGCCAATGCTTGTTCTAAACATATCACTCTTTGTATAAGGACTAAGAATTCAGGAGACAGCTCACAAGGCCTGACACCTAACAGGAAGTCACAAACAACACCCCAAAGAGCCTCATCCAACAAATGAGATGGAAAAGATATTGAAAAGAGAGTGCTGTCCTCGGAAGCCCAGATGCATATTCATCGGAACTAACTTACTCTTCCGTGACAATCACTCTGCACCAAGGTTACTCCTCCTCAAGCTCTAATACGGAAATTGCTGACTGAATTGGTCATCCCCCCTCTTCATTTGGAAGATAGCATCCTAACTAATGCCTGCCTAATTCCAGAGGGTCTAGTTTGATTTATTTAGGAACATATTTAATATGTGGGATATAACCCTAACTAACAATCACTAAATTATGTTCTGGCCTATGAGGGAGGTCTATGTCCTTTGAAGCGGACCTGTGTCTTGCACAGGCTTCTCGATGGTAGCTCTCCAGACATATGTAATCAACTCTCATGTGTGCAGGACCGCTTTCTAAATTAGAATCTTTTGCTTGTTTGAAACAATATGTGTATACCAGAACTGAAAAGCCTATATTTGAGAAAATGTGTGTACTTTCATAACTCATGAGCTGTTGTTTGGAAAAAGTGGTTACATTTCCAAAATATATTCAAAGTTGACATCTGAGTGATAACTCATGTGGTGTTGGAGAGACTTATTACTAATAGTATTATCTTGTGGCCAGGGGCATTGGAGCTATGGCTTTTATGCATCACACATGTAGAGGTATTACACACTGACAACACTTTTTTTAAAACTCATTTTATTGCAAAAAATAAACAGAGCAGTGGAATGACAAGATGGCACATGACATTACCTTAGATCCATGGTCTGATCTTGATTAAATAGAACAACAAATACAATCAATATTATTCTTATCCTCTCCTGCCCTCTAGTAGGTCCTCTTCCTCCAATTGTACATCCCGGGAGCGACTCTTAGGTCCCCATTGCACCACTGGCGCACAGATCATCCTGCAGAATGCTTTCCACTTTCCCCACACCTTAGTCCACTTATTTGGACAACCTTGGCTCTCATAGACTGCCCTCTCCGCTAGCATGCACTAGTCCATGTCTATTTCCCATTCATTCAATGTGGGGGTCAGTGCAACCCTCCATAATTTGGCAACATTTCTCTTAGCAACCATAAATCCTAGTGCTACCCAGAGGCGTTCTGTACTATTTAGATCTATCTCGTCCCATATATTCAGGAGATATCATTTTGGCAACTTGGATACCGTGATGTTACATACGTTCTGAATACAGGACATCACCTTTTCTCAGTAGTTCTGTAGCGTGGTGCACTCTCGCAGCATGTGGAAAGAGGTACCTCCTGCTCACATCCCTTAGGGCATAGCGCCGATTTGATATTCCCCATTTTGACTAGTGTAGTGCAGGCAAAATATGTTCTGTGTAGAATTTTGAGTTGTATAAGTTTAAAACGGGATCTAATAGCCACCTGCCTAGGGAAGGCCAGAGCCTCCTGCCATTGCTCGTCCTTCAAGTGTTCCGTAACTCTCACCAGAGGCGCAACTAGAGCCAAATTTGGGGGGGGGGCTAAAAAATTTTTGGGGGGGGGGGCGAAACCGTTAATCAGTAGGCAGAGTGGAGCTGCAGGGGCTCATAGAAGGGGTGAAACAACTGCAAGGCCTAATTAACATTCAAATGGTCTTTTAAAGCGCTGTGAAAGGTTCGGGTGCGGCTCTGTGTGTGCCCGGGATCTGTCTCATCCTTGGCTGCCACACATGACGGGGGGGGGGGGGCTGAAGCCCGGTGAGTCCAATGGGTGATGCGCGCCTGACTCTCTCCCAGTGTTCCCGAAGTGTGGACAGAAGCTCAGGGGAGTTATTAAGGATTTTACGGTAGGTGAGGGATAATGCCTTTTTATCCATGTAGTCGTCATATAACCTATATTTCGGGTGGGGGGGGGGATTCCTCTCCCTTTCGCCAATACTCTCCTCAACGCATCCCAGACTTGAATATATCAGGAGGCTTCAGAGTGCGCTTTGTCTCTTTGGAGGTCGGTGAAGGGAAGCACATCTCACTCCTCCCATAAATTCCTGACAACAGCTTTTTTGCATTACTGCTGGCAACTGTGCCTAATGCACTGAGGTGACCACAGCTGGTGATCTTCCACATGGTGGCCACTAATGTAATCATGTGTGATATGGTCACTATTAGAGCGCTAATAAATCAATAGCTTGGGATGATTTTCACTGAACATAAGTAGGTCCTAAAGCAGACAATGTTAACACCCTTCATTTACTGGGGTCACTCCATCATATTTACATGTATTTACATAATTAAAAGCAGGTCTGACTTGTTCCTTTCTGATGTTTCTAAGGATACAGTACCCCTAGGTGTCACCAAATACTGTTGTTTTCCTTTCCTTAGCATACTGTTTTCTACAATGATGCAATGTAACTTGGATGGGAAAACCATAGGGTCCCCATAAAATGGTGTGCCCCAGCCACACCAAAGCTTATGAGATGCCTATCTGGTAGATAAGTATCACTCCTGCGGAATCCATCTTGCATGCACTAAATTGACCCTTCTCCCAACCCCAGATTGCCTCTAGCAGAATAGCTATTCCTGCTAAAGCTGAATCGGCCATTTTTGTGTATTTATTTGTGCTAATTTTTAATTTTCAGTGGCTTAGGCGGATGGCTGAATTACCAAAACAAGCAAACAATTGCACCTATTCAAAACTATGCAAAGACACTGTGCTAATTATAGCAACAATGTTAACAAATTGCAGATGCAAGAATAGGTACTATTCTGCCCTGAAGATTAAAAAACTCATCTATGAATGACTGGCTCCCTCTCCTAACCCCCTGCTTACAGCAGGCTTCCTCTTTGTTACTGGCTGTATTTCGACCTGTTTTATGCGAAGCCCTCTGCTGCCCATGTGATGAGGTTCGCAGTCGCACTACAAGACTACTGTTAATTAATATATATAAATAAAGGTGTTGAAGAAGAAATCTGCATCGTTTTGTATAATCAGGGAAAAGTAGACTCCCCACAAGTCGTATTAGAATGCAAATGATTTCTTTCCAGCATACTGCTCTTCATTGCTAAAAAATGCAAGTGGAAAGGCTTAAAGAAATAATTTGAAATAAAAAGTTGCTCTTTGCACTAATTAAGCTTACTGCCAAACTTCTTCGCGGAACCAAAGGGAGATGTTTACATGCTTTGAAGCCAAGAGGCATTTCTTCGCTGCTCATTATTGGTTCAATGATAAAGCAAAACATATTTTATGCTCTGTGTATATATTTTTAGACGCGTTACTGTTGAAATGTATATATTGTATTGGCATTAATCAAGGATCACGTATTGATTTTACGAAACATGACAACTGAAAGGCTGTAACATCTTTTTTTTACCGGAGAGATTTTTTTTACTTTTGCAAATATTTGATGAGAGGCATCTAAGTAACCGTTTTTGTTGTCGTAATCAGACCCTTAATGTTAATTCACTTGGGACACATCAATTTATAATGCTCATTTTAGAACTTCTTGGCTGTGGCAATTAATTTAATTACAACGGTTATGTATTATCCCTGCCACCCCTATGCCACCCTAGTGAACATTTCTTTCAAACAAATGTTGGAAAACCTCATTACAGTACAAGGGCATTATGTGATATCGTATTGATAAATGGGGACAAAACAATATAGTCACCTTTGAACAGATATTAAGGAGCATATTACCAACAACTACAGATAATTATCGCTATGTTGGCTTAGCGGGAGTATTCCTATCGCCGCCCTTCACTTGTTTTTATCGCTGAGATACCTTGCTATTATCAAGGTTTATCTCAGAAGCAATAAAAAAAGCGAGAAATGCGTGAATATCGCTGTCAGCGATATTCAGGCATTACCGTGATAAATGCTCTTAGCCATGTTATCCACCTCTCATTGGATAACATGGCTAAGAACTGGTCAGGGCAGGCGTTAGCTTTTGGAGATATTCGCGCTTAGCGCGAATATTTCCAAAACTAAGCCATTGTTGGTAATAGGAGATAGCGATATTAGCAACTGTTTCCAGTCGCTAACATCTTGGCACGCCCACTTTGCATGTCATTAGCGATAATTATCGCTGACATGCAAATCGGGCCCCAAGATGATCGCTATCTCCTACTAGCTGTCGCTAACTGAATCGGCCCCTTAGTATTACATGCGGGATGGACCAGAGAAAGGAGCAGGAAAATAGGGAATGCATTCTACTAAATGGAATGAGTTTAGGGAGGAATGAGGAGAGGTTTAAGGGGTGCTAAAAAGGGGTTTTGAGAGGGACAGACATCCAGACACAAAAGAGTAATCCCATTTCTATTAACAAACATTACTTTTAAAGACACTGTAGCCAAAAGGGACCCCAAACAGTTCAAAAAGTACTCCAGCTCATACCTAAAGCAAGTCTAGCACCACTTATGGCTAATCACTGGCACTGCAACAACCTCTCATCGAAAATAATGGAAGCAGCGACTTAAAATAGAACCCCCCATTCGAAATATTTTTTTTAATAAATGTATTTATTTAGATGTAAACATTTTTTTTTATAAGGTATACATAAACAGAAACATTATTTCAGTATAAAATGTTTTAATAACATTTTGTTAATGTGAAAATAAATGTAACTAATGTTTTTAAAAATAATTACATTATTTTAAATACATTCTATACATAACGTTTTGTAATTTTTAATATACATTCATTGAAAGTTTTCAGTTAAAGTGTTTTTGTAATGCTGCATAAGATATTTTTTTATTTAACAGATTTAAATTAATCAAATACTTAAGTTAATCGTGTATTTAATGAAATTAAAAAATATTTGAATAAAAAAAAAACTTGAATAAACTTTTTTAAATCTCCCATATGCTTATTGTAGGGATATCTTCGCCCCTGTTGTGTAGAACTCTGCCTACGAGTAAAAAGTTACTAGGAGTAGCTTTACACTTGCAAATTTGACTCTATCCCTAGTTTTAGGGGGTGAAGATATGTAAGTCTACACTGTGTAGTAAATTTACCCTTGGGAATAGTGAATAGCCAAAAGACGTAACTTCACTAAAAAGTACAAGAGTCATTTACACATGCAGATTTACTCATGTGTAAATGTACCTCTGTGAATAGGCCCCATAATGTTTTGTAACCCTCTCATTTTCCCCGAAAACTCTCCAGAACCCCTGGTTCAGCATATTCAGATCAGTTGAACACCCCTGCTGTACAAACATTCATGCACAGGGGTTTCTGTGAAACAATATGGCCATCATCAGACCAAGGTTAAAACAGAGAAAGATGAATGACTCGGGAGTGGATCCACTCTCTAGGTAAATTTAGATCAGCAGAGGTTTCTGGGGGCTTTAACCAGAGGAAACCAGAGACCTCAAGAGATTCAGGACAAGCTATGAAGTAAAGTGACATAACACAATTTATAAAACAGGACAACAGGGATACAGAAGCAAGATGCAGACTGATAGAACTAGGCTTACTGGCTGTATTGGGAGATGGCATGGCAATGAGCACATAGCAGACCACAATACCAGACAAGATCCAGGATGCCATAAATGCAGTAGTTGACAAAATGATAACTCAAAGGAGTAAGCAGGGTTTCAGGAGGAATCGGAGGCATAAACAACATAGAAAAGAGGGACCAAACGGAGAGCCCTAACCACAAGGGACTGGAAAGGAAGAAAACATCAAAGGTGCAGGGATGAAAGGCCAGATGCGAAATAGTATGAAACCGGGAACCACAATCACCAAACAATATGTTGCCAGGCATCTCCTCTATCTTGAGAAAGGCCTTAAGTACCTGCTGTAAGTTTCTAAACCAGATGTGCACATGATAACCCCACATTAGGATGTCTATTGAAAATGTCATGAGCAGCCTAGTGTCTTTGTGGACTGATTCCATCGCCACCTTTCATATTTTCCTAGCCATTCAAATCCAATGGATTACTCAGTGTCATGAGTTGTGTATAAATACAGATACATGCCAGTTGATAAGGAAGTGGTGTATTGTAATTTAATCTTGTTCCAATTTCTACTTCATTTCCAGCTGCTTATTTTATAGTTCCCCCTCTTTCAGCCTATCACCTCAGTTATCCAAAAGGACATACAGAGGCTGAAGTACAAGAAATAATCTTTTTATTCTCGAGTTACAAGTTATAGCTAAGACTTGTCCAGCAATCCCCTCCCCCTCAAATAAGTATGATATTACTCCTCTCCACCCTAAGGCCACCTGATGTATTCTAACTGAAAAACACAGAAGACAAGGCCAGATAAAAATCATCACATCATAACCTCCGGCACACAGAAACACCTCAACATAAAAAGAAACAACATGGAGCACATCACAGTGTATATTATTCTCCATAATAAATTACATTATTATTCTTTTTTAATATTTTTTTATTGAGATTTCAGTTCAGGAACAGGTAGTATAACATTCATTACCAGCAAATAGTTTTGTGAGGCATACCAGTGTGACTCCAATAAAATCATTATCAAGCCACTAACAATTAAGGCAGATAGGCTGGCTCTATTAACTCCTGGCATTATAAAACGCATAAAAACTCCAGATTGCGCCAATGGGGCCCCTGCTTCCACCCTCTGCCCGGTCCCACAGCTGCCTGGTGACCGTTAGGGGACTACGTCTTCGGCATTTTTCCATTGACCCAATGCTTTCTCAAACATTTTGGGTGCCCTTGTGCTTGATATACCAATTTTATTGCCATCATGCACCAATCCAGATTGGATTCCCAGACCTGTGTCGTAGGAACCCCGTCCCTCCTCCCCCAGTTTCTAATCAAATCTCGTTGTGCAACCATCAGCGCAACATTAGAAAATAAAAGTGTATAACGGTTTAATGTCTGTTCCTCCCTGTTCCAATAAAAAGTTCAGTACCGCTGATATCCTGTGGCCCATTTTGCTCCATTAGTCTTGAATCTTAAGGCAGCCTCAAATCATGTGCAGAAGAAATACCCCTTTGCTGGCATCCTCTTACACAGAGATCATTGTCAATTCACCCCATATGAAACAACCTGGACATCGTAAAGCATGCCCTGTGGAGCAAGTTCACTTGGAGTAGTTGGAATCCTGCCATACTGCCACTTCCGGTTGGTAGAGGTGCACCGCTGCCCAGTCATCATCTTCCATTCTGCCTAGGTCTCGTTACCATTTGTTCCTAAGACTATTCAGTGGGAGAGAGACTATTGGGTAAGAGTGTTGAGTATATTTGGGTTAGGGGTGCCCGTTAAAATTTGTATTCTAGAGGTGTATTGTATGCAGTGGCGGCTCCTCCGCTAAGGTGGAGGAGTGTTGCCAAACTGTTTTTCAGCAGTGTAAAAAAGGAAAAATGAAATGATATTAACAGAATTTTATTATAATTGTATTTTTCCCATCTGAAGCAGTTTTGCAGGGTCGGACTGGGCTTCTCTGCTCTGAGTGCACTCTGTCAGTGCGCATGACGGTTTGGCTGGCTATCTTGGGCTGACCAAACAGTTATGCGCACTTTGCATGTTCTCCACCTGCTGTAATGCACTGCTTAAGTGGAGAACATGCACAGACTCCCACTGCCTCTCTGAATGCCATACCACGGCTCTCAGACCAATCACAATGCTGCTGGCAGCAGTGTTGTGATTGGCTTAGGGGAGCCTGTGTGCTTCCTGCTTCCATTCCGGCTGGAAGATACGCGGAGATATGACGGAGGAGAGATAAGGTGAAATGGTAAATGTTTTTTTTTCTTTCTCGCAGCCGCCCGCCAACCCCGATCCGTGCCAGCCAACAATGCTTGTAGGTCGCCCCTCCCAAAAGAGCTGTATGTTGTTGCGGTAAGTGTCTTAAGTGCTGCACTAGTGTAATGAAACTTGAGGGGTCCCCCCTGCAAACTACATCGAGGGCCCACTGTCCGGACTCAGTCAGGAGCTGTCACACCAGGGTGTGTGCTGAGAGGGTACCCTGGAGCTCAGGGCCCCCCACACTGCTCTGGGGGCCTTTGTTACACCACTATTATTAATATTGTTCCTATAATTTGGAGAAGGGTTTAATTGTCCCATGTTATGTAACCCTCCATGCTATGCAGTCTATTCAGTATGCCCCACAGTGGGGCCTCCAATGTCAAGATGCCTTTCCATCCCAGGGCCCATGTTGTCCAATGCCATATTTTGATTACGATAGCTGCTGGAATGGGCAGTTGTGTCATTCCTACTCCTCCATAGAGGCGCCGGACATGTCCCTCAACTTACATCGCCCCTCTATCTACCATCAGCGAGGGTTCCTGCTGTATTGAGAAGGCCCAGTCATTGACCACTTGCAGTTGTGTGTGGAGATTCCGCCCTCCAGGGGCTTCCTGATGAGAGCTGTCAGGACTATTCTTGGCGTCCCTCCATCCCACAGCAGCTCTCGTGTCCCATCATCCATGGACCGGAAAAACAAACCTGGGACTTTGAATGGAGTGTTTTTCTGCACATAAGGGCATTTCGGCAGGTAAATCATTTTATAAATGGCTACATTTCCCAGCAAAGATAACTGGAGTCTCTTCCAATGCCCTGAGGCAGCCCTGTAGATCTCAATGATATTGGTCAGCTTTTCCCTAAGAAATAATTTGTGGCCCTTCGCCATAAAGATCTTGAGGTAGGTATATCCTACCCATCTTGGAGAATAATTTCAAACCCACTCTGGTCATCATCACATAGCGTAAATGCTATTGATTTGTACCAATTTATATGAATCCCTGAGTATGTCCCAAACACTTCCAGGATCTCCAGTATTCTGAGTTAGAGTGCTCTGGATCGGGCAGATAGAGAAGAATGTTTTCTGCATATAAGGAAATGACGTTTTCCACCGCCAGGTCTCACCATATACCCTGTACTAATGTGTCCTTCTGCACCCATGTGACCAGTAGCTCGATTGCCACAGTGAAACGCAAAGGGGAACATGGGCTACCCTGTAGAGTACCCTGCCTAACCTGTCCTCCCAAGAGAATGCCCCATTCACCTTGACCCTTGCTATGTGGTCTTGATGAAACAGTCTCACCCAAGAGAAGAATGTCTGGTTGAACCCCATCTTTCACAAAATGGCCATGAAGTAGGGCCACTCCAAGAAGTCAAATGCCTTTTAGTCATCCAAGGCTTGTAGGATGGCCGGTTCATTGATAAGGTCTCTGTGGCTAGGCACCTGGCCAATCTCCATAATTTATGCCTTGTTGCCCTGTATGTCATTAAGCCCAATTGATCTTGAGCCACAAGAGTATCCACGGCTTGCATCAGGTGGTTAGCCAGAACTTTTGCTAAAACCTTAGTTTTCAGGTTCAGCAGTGATATTGGCCTGTATGAGGCCAAGTCACCCCGTGGTTTCCCTCTCTTGTGGAACAGAACTAATGTTGCCCATCCTAGGTCTTGTGTGAGTGCGCACTCACTTTTTGCTCTGTAGAACATTGCGTAAAGTTGGCCTACTATTCCGGATATGAAATATATGAAAACATTTAGGCAACAAGCCTTTGGGCATGGGGATCTGCCCACTTTCACCTGACTCCAGAGCCTCTGATATCTCAGTTTCCTTGATCTCCACTTCCAGGGAGCGACTTGCTTCTTCCCTGTGCAGAGGGGTTGAAATATCAGTAATAAAGCTCTCTAAATCCCCTGTGCCAACTCTCATCCTCGCCATGTAGAGGTCAATCTGGTGTGTAGAAAAGGCCTGAGCAATGGCAGTCGGAGTTACCACTGGCTCACCTGACCCCATGTCTATGGCCGATATCCACCTTTGTCTTTCTTCTTTATTAGCTATCCAGGCTAAATGTTTCCCTACTCTGTTGCCCACCTCGTATAGCCTGCCTTGTTTGACTATGAATTGGGCCCTTGCCGCAAGCTGGCCGAAGCTTCTCCGGTTCCCTCCCTTATCCCTTCAATCTTATGTGCCAGCCTCGGGGTGGGAGAGTCCACATAGTCTGCTTCTCACTGTGTCAATTTGGATTCCAGCTCCCTACTCTCTCTGTCTCTGTCTCTATCTCTCTCTCTCTCCTCTTTCCCGTTATATGTGTAATAAGGTGCCTCCTATGATCATCTTATATGACTACTATATGTCCACCCCAGAGTCTACTGTGCCTGTAATTTCCATGAAGTAGAAAACAGTGGCCTCAGTAATCAGCTTTCTAGTATATCAGTCTGTTAGTTCTTAAGGGACAGCTTCCATTCTTTCCTTCTCCCTGGGTTACCTGTCAGTAAATATGTGACTATCGACAAGAGGGCAGATATGCCGCATGGCAAAAGGGCAGTTTGACTAAATCTTCCCAACTGGTAGTGTGGTACCAGAAAATAGTCTGATCTGTACATAAAACACATATTGCTGGAGGCAAAGGAATACTGTCGTGTCCTGAGGAATAAAGCTATACATAGGTCAGTTCTGGGTCTATCCCCCGATGCTGTCATTCTGTCGAGTTCCCTTTATAGAGTTAAGTTGAGATCTTCTCCAATGAGGTGTAAGGCCTCTGATGTCCCCGTTATTCACCCCGCTAGTTTATTTAGCCCCTCGGTCTGCAACTCTGGGGGTAACTAACAGGACGTGAGTATCAGGCTCTCCCCTTTCCAGTGTCCACTCACTGCTGCTTGACATGCAAGTGTGTGGACCCAGGGTTGGGTGACTTGCAATGGGAGGGATTAATGAACTGAAATTCCTACCCTTTGAAACTCTTCGAAAATTCCTAAATTCACCAGTAATTTGTATCTGCCTTGGTATAAAACCCTGCACTTGTTGCCCACAAGGTGGGTTTCTTGTTATAGGATTATGTCAGGCTCCTGCCTGGACAAGCATTTTCACATTACTCCCCTCTTCAATTTGCTGCCCAGGTCGTTCATGTTCCATGAGAGTATCTTAAAGTCAGTTCCTGGGGATACTGGTGAGGTATGTGCTCTGCCATGGGTGCTATTCCCTTGCGGCTCAACATTGTCTACTTTGCAACTTGGTATGCCTCTAACAGCCTCACCTCCCCTCAACTTTCCATCCAACATCCTTGTACCTCGGAACTTAAACTACCCACCACCCTGCCTGAGGCATCCGTCGTCCAAACATATCTAACTGGAATATCATTTTGAGCACCAAACAATTATTATTTCTGGAAAGTAGGGGGTGTGGCCTACAAAACAATTATAAATCGCCAAAAGCTAAGTTCTGCCCCGAGTGGGCCCACAGTTCTATATGTTTGGGTGTCTCTGGTCATATTCCTGATACGTCAACCTATAGTGTCTGCAGTAATTGGAGTGACAACCAGGAGTGTCAATTCTTCAGGTTCTTCTTGGGAGTTTTCTAAATTACAGCCTTGTTCTCTGAGTCTTTTGCCAGTGTTGCCCACCTGTTGCTAGTGTGCAGGGAACAATGGTTGTTCGGCTATGACTTTGGCTCTCTCGTCTCTCTTTGGACTTTTGTAGGGGGTGCCCTCAATTGGCTGCATGATTTACGTTGTAACTTCTGCTGCTGCTGCTCTTGGGGTCAGTCTTTCTCCCACGTCTAAGAGACTGGGTGACCCCTCACCTCAAGCCAGCCCCATGCTTCAGGTGCTGATCCAAAGAAGTGTGACCCTTGCTCATCCGTAATCTGTAGTTTTACAGAAAAAAAAACCAAGGCACATTTTAGGTTCAGCTTCCACAGATGGCCCTTTGTAGCTATGAACAGTTCTCTGTGACATTGTACTGCATTGGTGTACTCTGGGTATATGCTCATCGTTCCACCTCCTTGTTGCCAATGGCTGTAGGCATGCACCACTTGCAGGATCTGGAGCCTAGCCACTTTTGTCCTAGGTGGAGCCTCCAGCACCTGCGGTCAGCCTGGCATCCTGTAAGCCCTTTCAACTGTGAACATCATAGAGGCCTTGCCCCCCCAACACCATTGAACCAGCCTTCCAAAGATAGCTCTATCCGTGGGCCTTCTGATCTTTCTGGGACCCCATTCAGCCACACATAATTACACTCAGATTGTCATTCAGCATCTTCAACCTTTTCCAGTGATGGCACCATGGTTTTCTACATAGAACAAATCTTATTGTCACTATCCGAAATCGTGGGCTCTAACCTGGCCAATGCCTATTCGGTCTCCTCCAATTTGTTTGCCAATTTTCTATGATTGATCCACAGGAGCCCCAGGTCTAGTGTCACTTTACCAATTATTGTTTATAATGCTGGTTTGGTGTCTTGTATGGCTGCTAGGGTTGTCGCTGTGTGGGCCTCTTGCCCTTGGTCTGCATCTGGTTGTCCTTAGACACACGGCTTCTCCTAATGGTGCAAAGGATAGGCTCCTTCTTCAGTGTTATAGGCTGCATCATCCTTACAAGGATCTTGTATGTCACAGAAGCACAGCTTGGTCTGTTTTCGGTCCTGCCAATGGCCTTCTCGGGTGTATCTGCACTTGGAGTGTCTCATGTGCCCCCTTGACGTACAAGAAGTGCCTGCCTCACTTGAGCCCCCTCACATGTGGGTAAGCCGACAGCTACCATCTGGGCTGCATTCCCCCCCCAGGCTCCACCCCCCGGAAGCTGGTTAACCAGCTGCTGTAGACCCAACCCACGCAGGAGGACAAGCCAGCCCCAGGAAGAGCGCCACAGCCACTTCTCAGGCACGATCATGCTTCATTCATCTTGAATTTCCTAAGGGGCCATATATTTTTTTGAGAACCTTCGGTTATATTATGATATTAGTTATCCAAAGAGTCCAGAGACTGATACCTTTTGCTAGTCATTGCACCAAGTGTCCTTGCCCCCAGAGCCCACAATTTATAGACTTTCATCAAGTCCAATAACAGACAGACAGGTAGAAGCATTGGGGCGTGGCCTGCAAATAATCTCTTGATCCCCTAAGCTCCATAAACATGGTGTCTGGTTGTGCCCAAGCACAGGGCTTGGTCTTCATGCACATCCTCTGCCAATGGTCCAAGAGGACAAGGTCTGCAGCAATAGACAATGAGTCGCATTCCGAGGAAGCATTTCTTACATGTCACTACATCTTTATGCACAACATTTTAACAACAACATACAATTTTGGTTATTGAAAAGGGAAGATAACACTGACCAAGAAAATGTTGTTGGCCTTTTTCTGTAGTTAGGGCTCGCGCCTAGCGTTGCACTGCGCAGCAGTGTCGTGCACCGCAAGACATTTAGTAGGTGAAAAACGGGGTTTTAGCACTGACCCACAAATCGCACACGGTTGTGCGTGTGCTTTTTTCTTTTGTGCTACCCCATTGGCCTTTGCGTGCGTCTTCTTATAAAAGACTGCACGCAAATGCCAAAGGCAGGCGCATTGCTCCGCCCACGGCCTATTGGTGTCTATTAAGCACTTGGTGCGCATAATAGACACCAATAGGCCATGTGGCTTTAATTATGGTGCCCAGACACGGGCGCGATAATTGAAACCAAATATCTCACAGTGGCGCGCGCACACCACTCGCGGGCTTCTTCTTTATTTTTGGATCCATTTCACACGGAAGCAACAAAAGCCGAAAGGCTATGAGTAAACACCAAAGCTATTTTCTTTGCCAGTGCTTGTTTCCACTGCCGCTTGTTACATTAATGGTCAAGAAATGCCAGTATTAATGCCAGTACGTTTCAGGACATGAACATAGGGCCCTCAATGCCCATTTAAATTACCGGGTCAGAGACCCAACCCACTTAAAGCCCTGGCAGCGGGTGCACCCACTGAGAAGCTCCATGTACGTGTGACATCCTGCCCCCCCGCACACCTGTAGTCCATCATCTGCAATTCTGCACCCACCATCCAAAGATTAGTGTAGAATGCCCAGGGTAGATGCAAAAGAGCCATGCTAGGCTGGGCGTTCCCGATGTGCCACGAGGGCCTGCAGCATCTAAAATGGGTGTATGGAGCCTTGAGTGGCCCAATCGTATTGTGTTATCAGGCTCCCATTTTGACATGCGTGGCTAACGGTAGGTAGGGATAGTAGGTGGAGAAAGCGGGGTAGTTTATCTTGAAGAATCCAGAAGACGGGGGTTCAAGGGTGTAGGAGAGCACGGTGCACGTGCACAAGCATACTGCCAATAGCCATGTATGGTCCAAGACCGGCTCCAGCTTTTTAGCCAAGAAAAATGTGCATGCTTGGATGTTTACGATCATAGTTGCAGTGTTGAAAGTAAAATAAAAGTTCCCCGGATTTCAATGGGCTGCTGACTGAATGGGACTACATGGGGCCGCTCGGCAGCAACGGAAGCGTTGCTCCAGGCACGGTGAATCGGGCTGCCTCTTATGCAGAGACAGCCCCTTTTAGGAGCGGGCCTGGTAGAGATGATGAAACCGTGGTCCAGAGTACATGTAGCCGAGCACAGCTTGAGGAGCGGATGAGAGGAGAAGCCAGGGCGGGAGCTTACACTGTGGGGACAGACCGAATGAAGATGGCCCAGGTGAAGGGGAGGGAGAGCCTCGCCTGTACATTCAGCAGGGGTTCAAGGGCAGAGAGGCATCCCCACTGCTGACGACATACCAGAACCAGCAGAGCGGGCCCTCCGCTACCTGCCGCCTTGACATGCCCCTCCCATACGCTCTTCAACACTCTCTACATGAACTGTCGGTCGTGTTGCAGGGATAAGGGGAGGATGGGAATTGACCCAAGACCACCTTAAACCCAGTGGTAGAAGTGGGCGGGAACGGAAGGGCACGGCGTGCCCCTACTTCTAAAAATGATTTCAGTCTGTTCCCCTACTTCTTACTTTCAAAAAAGCATCCTGGGACGGCAAGAATAGTCCGACTTAATAACTTTTTTTATTAGATTCCAGGGCCTGCTCGCACTTCTATGTGAACTCCAGAAGCTACAGCAGCCCCCGCCCTCCCTGAGCTCGCAAAGACCGAGGGCATGCCCATTGTCATTCCAATTGAGGCTGATTACCCCCTTTCGAATGACAATGCGCCCGCCGTCTTTAGCATATCAAGTGCCAGTGAGATCGTAGTTGGTGATTACAGAGGAGCTTTCCCCAAACAGAGTACGTGGGGAACTTGGCACCTTGTGTAATTTGTTAATGTTGTACACAGAGTGAATTGGGCAGGAGCAGTGACCAGACAGAAGAGGTGACCGGAGCGACAGGAAAGGAGAGGTACTATGGCAGGAGAGGTGACCGGGCAGAAGAAGTAACGGATAGGAGAAGTGACGGGGCAAGAGAGTTGACGTGTCAGGAGCAGTAACGGGACAGGAGAGGTGACAGGAAAGGAGAGGTGACGGGGCAGGGGAAGTGATGGGGCTGGAGAAGTGAAGGGGCAGGAGCGGTGATTAGGCAAAGGCAGGAGCGGTAACCGGCAGGAGCAGTGAACAGATGGGGCAGTGAACAGATTAGAGCAGTGAACGGGTCAGGAGAAGTGATGGGACAGGAGCAGTGATCGTGCAGGAGTGCTGACCGGACAGGAGCAGTGAACGGGGCAGGAGAGGCAACAGGAAAGGAGAAGTGACTGGGCAGGAGAGGTAACTGGACAGGAGAGGTGACCGGGCAGGAGAAGTGACGGGGCAGGAGACATGACAGGCAGGAGAGATGACGGGGCAGGAGAGGTGACAGGTCAGGAGAGGTAACAGGGCAGGAGAGGTGACTGGGCAGGAGAGGTGATGGGGCAGGGGAGGTGACGGGCAGGAGAGGTGACGGGCAGGAGAGGTGACGGGGCAAGAGAAGCGATGAAGCAGTAGAAGTAATGGGGCAGGAGCGGTGAACGGTACAGGAGAAGTGACGGGACTAGAGAACTGACGGGAAAGGAGAAGTGACGGGACAGGAGAAGAAGAAGTGATGGGACAAGAGAAGTGACGGGACAGGAGAAGTAACGGGACAGGAGAAGTGACTGATAGGAGAAGTGACTGGGACAGGAGAAGTGACTGGGACAGGAAAAGTGACGGGGAAGGAGAGGCAACAGGGCAGGAGAGGACACCGGGCAGGAGAAGTGACCGGGCAGGAGGAGTGACCGGGCAGGAGAAGTGACCAGGCAGGAGAAGTGACCGGGCAAAAGGAGTGAAGGGCAGGTGACGTGACGGGCAGGTGACGTGATGGGCAGGTGACGTGACAGGGCAGGAGAGGAGAGGTGACCGGGCAGGAGAAGTGACAGGGCAGAAGCAGTGATTAGGCATGAGCAGGAGCAGTGACCGGGCAGGAGCGGTGAATGGACAAGAGCGGTGAACGGGGCAGGAGCGGTGAACAGGGCAGGAGCGGTGAACAGGGCAGGAGCGATGAACAGGGCAGGAGCCGTGAACAGGGCAGGAGCAGTGAACAGGGCAGGAGAAGTGACCGGGCAGGTGACGGGCAGGTGACATGACAGGGCAGGGCAGGAGAGGAGAGGTGACCGAGCAGGAGAAGTGACTGGGCAGGAGAAGAGACAGGCAGGTGATGGGGCTGGAGAGGTGACGGGGAAGGAGTGGTGATGGGACAGGAGAGGTGACGGGCAGGAGAGGTGACGGGGCAGAAGCAGTGATTAGGCATGAGCAGAAGCAGTGACCGGGCAGAAGCGGTGAACGGACAGGAGCAGTGAACGGGGCAGGAGCGGTGAACAGGGCAGGAGCGGTAAACAGGGCAGGAGCGGTGAACAGGGCAGGAGCAGTGAAGAGGGCAGGAGCAGTAAACAGGGCCGGAGAAGTGATGGGCAGGAAAAGTGACGGGCCAGGAGAAGGGAGGGGGCAGGGGAATTGATGAAGCAGGAGTGTAGATCGAGCATGAGCAGGAGTACTGACTGGACAGGAGCAGTGAAAGGGCAGGAGCAGGCGTTTTTCAGGCCAACTTGAGGGGTAGGGGGCCAGTTTAGTTTGGGGGGACTGGTTTTGTACAAGTGCAGGAGTTTTAAAAACACTGCAGAGTTCTTTGTATATTCAGCAAGTTTCGGTCAACAATACAAGTGCCAAGATAACTTTGGTGATCAATGTACCTGCTGGAGAGAGATGGGAACATGTTTTGTCTAGTGGCTGTTTTACTCATCTAAGGTAGTGCAGAAGGGTAATATGCCTGCTGCAAAGAACATGTACAAGGCATATCAAAGAGCAATATGTTATGTGCATAGTTCAGTGGGTACTGCTTTGTGTTCACTTCCCGAATGAAAGGACACTTGAATACATATGGCCTGGCAGTTCGGCCTGGACTATTCCCATTGGGCGCAGAATCTAGACTGATTTGCATATGGCTGGGTCCAAACTGGAATGGCATGGTGAGCAAAAAATTATGAATTTAGGCCCAGATCTCTGAACTGGGGTGAATGTATGACATTGTTCTGCATTCTGTTCATCAATTGTTCTTTTTGCATTGGTCACCCGAGTGGGACAGGTATGCTCAGACATGAGTCCCGTGCTCTCCATGCTACTAGAATCAAGCTAACTTGGCTAATGAGGCCGAAACCGGTCCTAGGATGCTTGTTTCCAGTCCAGGGAGGACCTGGCCTGGCAGTTCGGGCTGGACTGTTCCCATTGAGTGCAGTATCAAGACTCATTTGCATATGTCTGGCTCCAAAATAGAATGGCATGGTGAGCAAAGAAACAATGGATTAAGGCCCAGATCTCTGTACTGTGGTGAATGTATGATATTCTTCTGCATTCTGTCCACCAGTTGTTCTTTTTGCTATATTATGATTGCTAGCTGGCTGACATGAATATGAAGGAGCCTTTGTGGGTTTCTGTGAGTCTAGATTCTCCTGAAGAGTCCCTTTCTCTTCTGAGCCCTGCTTAACACATGCGTACTGGAGGAGCCCTATATTCATGACCTCAATGTTTGAGACAAAAATAATCATGGATTTCTGAACAATGAGAGTAAAAGCATTAAGGTAACATGTTGTTTCTGCTTATATTTCACACGCTTTACATAAACCTGTATTCCCTATGAGTGTGTGCTTTTTCCTGAATTAAACCTCAAATCAACATGTTTATCCATTGTTTTAATTAAATAACGTTATAACCTGACTCCGCCCATTGATTCAATATTCGGTTATTCCCGCCCCCTGATTTTCCACCCATAGTTCCCCTACTTGTTTTTCCCCACTTCGACCACTGCTTAAACCAAAGGCAACATTATCATCTCCCCTCACGTGGATGGGACCTCCTTTGAAGGTCGACCATTAGTGTGTCTGTTTGCTGCAATCCGTGATGTTTTCAAATGGAGGCAAATGACAAATCCGCATCAAGTGGCGAGGAGTCTCCGGTTAAGGTCCATGGTGCGTTACAGCAAGCCCAGCACATGGCTCATACAGCGAGGATAGGGTGACCAACCGTCCGTAAATTTCAGGGACCGTCCGTCATTTTAGTATGATGTCCACAAGGCGTCCGTAATTTGGTGATCTCAAATTACGGACGCCTTACAGACATCATACTAAAATCCAAATAGGTAATCTCAGAAAGGAATGCGAGAGGCCCCGTGAGTTAAAAATATTTCACTTGAGCCTCTCGCTCTTATCTTTTAAACTGAAGAGGCTCCCTGCAGCCGCCCCTCCCGGACCTCCCTCGTGCAGACTGTGGAGCGGCCCATTGTCAGTCTGAGACTCCAGCTGATTGTCATTCTATAAGTGCTAATGGGCCCCTTTGCAGTGACAGCATGTGGGGTGCCTTCTCCTGCATGGGACTAGGGCAAAGCATGCTGGGAAAAATTAAAATAAAATAAATTACACCGTTTTCACTGTACATTTAAAAGACAGATTTCAACATACAAATAAAAAAATAGTATTTATTAATGTTTATCGTTCCTAGCACAAATCTTGATTGCAGAAAGGGCCCGATGTCGCTTTGCAAAGTTGCGCGCATACTGAAAAACTGTGAAGTGCACGATTGGCTCAACCTTATAAAAACTTATTTTGACTTGTATTTATTTTAGTTGTCTATTTACTTACTTATATATCATTGTGCAACCTCCTCTGATATGTCTGTAAAACTTATGTTTTGTCCTAAATTTTTGTCCTGAATTTTGACCTTCTGTCCTGAATTTTTGTCCTGAATTTTGATCCTTTGTCCTGAATTTTTACACTGACCGTCCTGAATTTGCACCCTGCCAGTTGGTAACCCTAAGCGAGGATGGGATGGCGCGCGACCCATCCCGCCACATTAAAGTTAGCGGGAGGGTGTGGCGTAACGGCCAGAGCGGTCTCTGGAGCTGGGGAACCGGGTTCGAGTCTTGGCGAGTCTCAACATCCCGTGGCATGGAACAATTCACTTGATCTCCCCGCGCCGACCGAAAGCGAAAGAGTCCTGTAATGTATTTCTTTTTTTTAAAATCTTTATTGCAGAACATTTTCTTAACATTTTATATCACCCCTCCTCCCCCCACCCACCCCAATACAGGCAATTTTCCACGAAGCTAATAACTAAAGCATCATCCACTACATATACTAGACATATAGAAATAGACCAATTACATAAACACAAAACTACTGAAGTTTTCAATAAAATAATTAAAGTTGTTACAGTTCTAGACATTCAATCCAATGTGCGAGTGGGAACCAGATATCTAGTCCCTTCTTTTTCTTTTTCATACCCTTCCTGCTGTATATTGCTTTTTCCAGACTATATGTCGATAATAATCGTGCCCGCCATTGTTGAAAAGATGGAGGAACAGTGTCCAGCCAAGCCGAAGCCAGACAGATTCTAAGCACGGCCATAGAGACGAACAGAAGTCCCTTTCTATTGTCCGCTCGGATGTCACTGTCTACACCCAATATTATTTCTGACGTAGTAATCTCCATTTTAGTCGCAAATATTTCCGAAAGAAAATTAGAAATCTTGCATCTAATGGTATGGAGTGCCCCACATGTAGCAAACATGTGTATTAGATCAGCTTCTGGCATCGCGCATCTAGGGCATGAAGTCCCTATACCAGTGCTCCATTTTGCAAGCCTATAGGGGGTGTGATATAAGTGGAAAAAAGTTTTATACAATTGAGCTTGCAATTTAGAGGACATTAAAAGTGACTGAGAAAATTGAAGTGCTTTCTGTATGGAGCTAACTGAAGTTCCAAGTTTGATCTGCCAGTTCTGAGTATGTTTATCCAGGTCATCGGGAAGATCAATAATTACATTGCTATATATTTCCCCAATTTTCACTCTATTACACTGAATAACAGTTTCGATTAACTCAATTCTCTTGAATCCAATCCGACCACCCCCCTTCTTCATAATGAAATCCCTAACCTGTAAGTATTTAAAAAAGTCCCGATGTAGTAGGCCAAATTTACGTTTTAAAGATTCAAATGAAGTAAAGCCATTTGGCTCGTACAAGGAGCCAATTTGGTATATACCTGAACTGATCCACCTGGTCATACAAGAATCCGAAAAAATCTCTGGGAGGTTTTTATTACTGATAAGAGTTGTGTAATACGAGAACTTACCTAGCCCCAGATGTTTCTGAACATAATTCCAGGCGGCATAAATGCCTTTAAGAGTTAAGAGTCCTGTAATGTAACTGGTGCTCATGCAAAGTGCTCAAAAACCTTCGGTTAGAGTTCGCACTATATAAAACTGCAAAAAACCTAAAGAAAAAATAAAACACTGAAGAGTCCATTTCAACTGCTTTTTCAAGCTCTATCGGGGCTTTAACCCCTTTTACTTAGAATAATGCAGTCATTACGACACGTTAACCAGAGAACGAGGCATCTCTTTCTAAAAGGAAAGTGTCCAAGACGTATGGATTATGGTGGCCCCAGGTACAGAAACCTAGCTCCTGCTTTCAAGGGGAAGGGGGTCATACCCCAGGGACAGTACTCTGTTCCTTTACAAGGACAGGGGGCAGTGAACCACTTGACAAGCCAAGGGTACAAGAGACATGAACCTATGGAGTAAAAGACTGAACAGGTGAGGTCTGGAAGACTGCACAATCGCCATATTAGCTTGTACGAGGTAAACCACCTGAACCAAAGTTACACCCTCCGCGTTCAATGCTTCACCTCATTGGCCCTATAGGTGGGGAGCAGCTACTGCTCCCCCTAATATACCTAACTACATTTTACATAGGAGCATAGATGCTAAAGTTTCCTGGACGCGAGAAATGCCCAAGTGAAGTCACGTTTCAAACTTGCTACAAACTAAACCACCAGTGCTGCGAAGTGGATACAGTCACAAAG
This sequence comes from Lissotriton vulgaris, assembly GCF_964263255.1. Classification (NCBI taxonomy): domain Eukaryota; kingdom Metazoa; phylum Chordata; class Amphibia; order Caudata; family Salamandridae; genus Lissotriton; species Lissotriton vulgaris. The sequence continues at coordinate 223,976,841 of NC_141693.1, read as the reverse complement.
CAGCAGTTTACAGAAGAAACAGTTGCACCAAGCCTATGAACTGGTTCTACCACCAGTGCCTTTTATTACTAGACCTTCAACACCACCCACAAGAATGTATCTGTCATGCGTTACCTGCGCCTGTAGGACTGTCCGACCCTGGGAGTTGCTGAAGGAGTTTCTCTGCTCCTCAGTGCCAAATTTGAACCGGGTGGTCCACCAGAACTCGTTTCTGGGGCCCTGCACCTATTTTTCCTCACTTTGACCCAGAGCAACATCAAGAGACAAATGGAGGTGGGAGTGGGGGAGACTGAAAAATTCTTAAAGGTAGAAAGGTATGAAACAAGCATTAGCAATGCAATAGGTCTCACATTTGCGAGAGTTGGAGCTATTGGCATTGTAAATGACAATGCTTTTTATTAATTTGTTTTGAAAACCTGCAAGCGGCGTATAAACACGCACTTTGTATGTATAGTCCTTGCTTAGGAGAAGCAAGGCTGGCAGTAAAAGAGACTGCCAGCCTTGCTTCTCATAAGCATGGACTATATGTACAAAGTGCTTGTTTACGCACAGCTTGCAGGTTTTCAAACTCATAAATAAAATGCATTGTCATTTACAATGCCAATAGCTCAAACTTTAGCAAATGCAAGACCAATTGCATTGCAAATGCTTGTTACTGAAGAGTGCAGCAAGGGCTATTTCCTTTATTTATTTAAGCAACAAAGACATGTTCTCGGCTCATTTCTGAAGTTACGGGAGAGAGTGGTGAGGCTGTTACTTTAGTGAGACATTTATCTACTTTTAGACTATTTCCTATGGCATGTGGCTAATTATTATTAGCATTGTGAAGCAAATTTCATTAGCTGGACTAAACTGTGAATGATTTAGCTGAGTGTTAAAGTTATTTTAACGAAACATTAGTACTCTGGTACCCACGTTGGAATCTTATACCTTACATTTTAACTTACTATTTTAGCTTTTTATGTAATTGCATTTGAAACAAAATATGTCAGCTGTAAGTATGTCTGATCTTCCATACTCTTTATCAGTAGCTGGTGAATCTCTTTTGAAATGGAAATATAGAGGAAATCGTTTGACTCATACCTAATAGCAATAGGCAGTGAACATTTTTGGGCAGCCAGAAAACAAGGCGTTCTTTTGCATAATCTACGAATAGAGGGTTGAAATATTAATGACAATCTTGAAGAATTGACTGTGGGTAATGGAGATGGGGAATCTAGAGATGTCTATGAGATGTTATTCTGAACATGGGAGGTACCTTTTGGTCCATGCATAAATGTGGTTTTAGGAAGTAGTGCATTTTCGCCCTCATTTAAGCCAAAGGTGAAAGAGTGGAAAACTATGTCATGAACCTTAGAAGTTTGGCACGTACCTGTTATTTTAATGCTCTATATCAACTCACCATTTGGGACCAACTTGTTCATTTCACGCATGCGGCCAGGTCATTTGTGTCTTTCCAGCAAGAGGTGTGTAAGTAGATTGAATGTAGGAAGTACGCCTCAAGATCCCCAAGGAAGCAGTGAGCAGCTCAACTGACCACAATCCTTCAAACAATTATAAGCTCCAGGTAAAAATTCTGCCCAAGAGCATTTTCTAAATACTGAACATATCTTTTCCAGCACAAATAATAAATAAAAAAAGACAAATGGATAAAACACAGAAATGCACAAAACTTATCAATAACAACAAACAGAACACGGAATGTAAGAGTGCATAAAAACCAGTAACAGGTTCAGCTTAACAAAGCAACAAATTAAAAAGAAATTGTGCAAATATATCAGGCGAGTGGCTAAGTAAAGGTCCACCCCAGAGCAATACAAAATAAAGTATTTGTGGCAATCTGGCTTCTTCTAAAACCCTGCTTCTCCTTCCCTCCTCCTTCTTCACACATCCACCCTTAAGGCTGTCTATATCCTCCAATCTATTTGAAATATTGCCCTCATGTGCCACTTTGCCATCTGCAACTGTCGCAAGCTCCATTTTTGAACAATTAGCAGGACCCACTTCCACACCACTTAACTGACGTGCGCATATCGACCTGCTCTACATCTCTCATGACTCCAACACCACCACATTTTTATCACATTGCCATTTCTGATGAGACCAATGTAAACACACTGACCCTTTTTGACCAACCCAGGTTTTTTTTTACATAAACTCTCCCTCTCACACTCTCCAGTAGCTCTTAAGCAAAATCTCTATTTTGAGGGATTGAGCTTCAAAATATTTGTGGACATCAATCATTGTGTGATTGCCAGTCTGTTGCTCAGATTTATCTGATTGTGGTGTCAGTTATTTGCAACAGGAAATTTAAAACAGGAAATGTCGTAGAAAAAAACGATAGGGATACTTATAGAGGTGGAGTAATTTTGCACGGGGACGCATGTACAGGTTAAATAACAAGGTTGAGAGAGTATATTCCTGTGGTTTTGACAAGAAAGGGAGGATTGACAGAGACTGTGCTCTCTCTGTCAAAATGGAATTAAATCAGTTTCAATACTTCACCAGAAATCCCCATCTCGCCAAGTGTTTTAATGAGTATTGTGTGATTAATGGTATTAATTGCCTTGGTTTGGTGTACGGGACTAGGGCACGCAACCACCAGTCTCCAGAGACATTTAAGAAGAACAGGATAACTATTTAAGTAATATGGCTAAGTCTGAATCCTGCCTGGACGGAATCAAACAGTTCATTCACTTCAGCAAAGTTCTGCAGTAGAATAAAAACATATTTTTGTAATAATTTGCCAAAGTATGGTGGTAAAGAAGTAGGGCAAACATTGTTTGTGTTTATCATGCTGAGAGAGGGATTTGTAAGCAGGAGTTCGACCACTGCCTTTTTCCAACCACAGCAGAAAGAGCAATTAAAGAATTGCCAGGTTTTATTAGGATGAGCCTCCACAATTTTCACATACATCCATTTCTCTCTTATTATTAGATGTCTGGTATTTTGCAATGTTTAGATTATTGTAAAGTATGTTGCTATTCATTTAGATTTTTACAAGGGATGTGTTATGCTTATATATGAATTCGCAGTCTCTGGATAGCTCCTGTATTTAATAAAGATCTTTAACTGTTGTCATTGTTTGTCCGGTGTTTTTATGATTGCTATTTGCAAATCGAATAAAAAAAATTAGATTGACTGATTTAATCTGATTGATTGACAATAAGTCATTTTTTATTCGGGGGAAAGGCATTCTATTAGGCTAGTAGGGCATTTGTGGTTAGAAGAGTCAGAATGCAGACTTTGAAAGTATTTGTCCATCAGCTGTGTTCCTGAAGTAGTTTGAGATGTTGATAATTACCCCTGTGGGACTGGGAAAGTTTCACCTAAAATACGGTACTCTGGCAGCCTCCATTATGTTTGGGATCTTGTCATCAAAGAAAAGAAGCATGTCCTCTCATACATCCCTGGAAGGGTAGATGACAGAAAGCGTGGAGGAGGATCCTTGGAGTTCTGTTACAATACGAAACAGTTCTTCATGCAGGTTTTTGGCAGGTGATATGTGTTGAGAAATGTATGCATTTTTTGCGTCCTTCATTTTATGTTTGTAGTCAGCCACCTGCTTATATAAACACTTTTGTATTCTGGGGAGTGGTGCTTCCTCCATTTCCTTCCTGCTTGGTGAGCAATTATTTTCAAGGTTTTAACTCATGTGAAAAAAAGCTGTTATGTACTCTGCTTTTTAGAAACCAATGTTCTTAATTTGTTCAGAACAGTTGTGATACCATTGTTTAGACAACTAAGTAAAGTAGTTGGATTGTTAGCTATAGTAGTTTCCTCTGTCTGTGGTCCATATCTTCTTCATTGCTGGGTCTGCTAAGAGGGAGTTAAAGTTTTTGCAATTGCATTCACGACTCTGGCAAATCTGTCCTTGGTGGCTTTCAGATCCAGGTGTCATGATGGCAAATAGAATACTGAAGTGCTCGGTCCATGACAAGTGGCCACAGTACTATATCATTCAACATGGCATGTGGCCTTATTTAGACTAGGGAAAACTCAACCTATTTTTGCTAGGATGGTAGAAGGATGTACTCCACTGCCCTGGTGAACCACAGCCAGCCATATTTAGAGATTTCTCATTGCCTGGTGAAAATTGTTATATACAATATCAATTTTTTGTAATTTTTAGTTTCCTTTAGTAGTGACTGTTTTAATGGTACCTTCCTTCCTCGTTCACCCCTCCTCCCCTTTGTTAATTAATTTGCTCTGAAACTCTGGTGAAGGTTTAGAATGTTCACATGAGGGAATTTGTTTCTGTTAGAGATACAGGGTATAGAGCAGGGCTAGCAGGTATCACAATTCAATAAAGAAGTTACCACATAGATTCTTCATCCAGTTGATTACTTACCTTCATAATGTTGTCCTCTCTTTAAAAATCTCTGTGTTTCAGAGGAGTCACCAACATTGTGGCTCCTATGAATATATAAAAAAAACAAATGTCTCTGACATGCTGGGAGTTTTATCTCAGAGTGCTTGATTCATGTTTGTATTTTCCTTTTTGGAACCATTAGGCTTTACCTGACAGTTTCTGAAAAAGGAAAAAGGAAAATGTTTGTCAGTATGTCCCACTAAATAGGGTAAATGGTCTGAGGTGCAGAGACTGGCAGACCTATGTTCATGAAGCCATAGGTTCTATGGTTTCTGCCGGTGGAGCAAGAATAGACTCAGTCAGCGGAGAAGTGTGGCAACCTTGAAACGGAGTGGACCAAGCAAGACTGTGTCAGGCAGGGTTTAATGCCACATTTGTATTGAGTACACTGTTGTCATTCACTAAATAAGGTGCACAGTCTAAGGTGGACCACGTTGAGTCCAATAGGTGTCCTTATCCATGGGTGGTCATGAATCCCACGGCATCACCGCTCTTCTGGCTGCACTGTAGGCACAGGCTCCCAGACTGCCCTGTGGCCAATTCTGACGCTGCTCTCACAGCATGACAACAGCGTCAGGATTGGCCTGAGTGCCGATGATTTGCGCTCCCAGGGAGACTGGGAGCCTGTACCTGCTCTCTCCAACCCAGCAATGCAGCTGGGTTGGAGAAAGCTTCAGTGCACATGATGGTTTGGCAGCCTGAAATAGCTGACCAAACCGTCATGCGCGATGAGAACAGTGCACAACGACTCCCCCTGTGCCTGTCATTCTGCAGGCCCCACCCCCAAGACTCCACAGCTTTGAGAAAAATGAAAAAAGAATAAACATGGTTTATCATTTTATTTTTCAAGTTTTGCAGCTGCCATAGTGGAGGTGCCGCCAATGGTTTTGGATTAAATGCTTCTAGAGCGTTTAAAAATGTACACTCTGTGGCTGAGGGAGCTTCAAACCAAAGTTTGAAGTCACCAAGAATAGTGATGGTTTGTTTGTTCACGGAAAGAAGGCTGTTTATATCTCATTATAGCAATAAAAGAAGATAGGAGAACTTGGTAGATGATATATTAGCATAAAGTGTAGTCTGTTATTTATTTTAGCAAAGAAAGCCCAAACCTCACAATCAAAATGGTATGCCTTTGGTGTTTTGTGACCTCCAAGAATCTATGCGGCACTTCAAACAGCAAGATAGTGAAAACACAACACAATAAAAACCCCACACTAATTTAAAAGAATAGAGTAAAATGTAATAAATGATCTGAGACCAAAATGACAAAAGGCCAATCCGTAAAACCAGAGATTTGCAATTTTAAAGATATCAGGAAAGTATTGCACCTAAAAGCACAAAGCACCACTGACACTTATCTGGACATGGGAGACAGGGTAAAAGTCAAGCATTCAGCTTGACCACGATGGAGTGTAGTAAGGATACAGGGACTAAGTTAGTCCCTTTGAAAGAGTTACCTTCAAAAGTTCATTGCAAAGAGTTCTCCTTGTGGTGGAGAGGGTGGCAAGGAGCAGGTTTAGCATTGGGGATGGTTGTTGCTGTAGCGTGAAGACCAAGCTAGGCGTCACAGGCGGTCATCACTGTAACATGAAGATCCTGTCGGTAGTTGTGGACGATCGTTGCTGGAGGTTTGCGTTGGTAGTCACTACAGGCTTTCGATGGTGTAGGCCAGAGAGCAGATCTCACATTCCCAGGCATCACTGCTAGTTGCTGTGCTACGAAGAGTAAGATTCACCAGAGCTTTGCATTGGTGGGCAGCGCCGGCAAAAAGAGCTTCCCGCAAACATGCCCCTTTGTCAGCCGCGGCCGGTGTTGGGAGTACCTGCAGGGCGGTGATGTGGGGAGGAGGAGGGGCAGGGTGGGGGGTAGTAATGTATGGATCACGGATTTTAACAGGTAAGTAAACATATAAATAAATAAAACGAATTTCATTGCGCGCACTGCATCGTATTTGGTGATGCTGTGCACATAACGAAATTCGTTTTATTTATTTATATGTCTACTTACCTGTTAAACTCTGTAATCAATACATTACTACCCCCCACCCTGCCCCTCCCCCTCCCGGTGTCACCGCCCGGCAGGTACTACCACAAACGGCCGCAGCTGCCCTTTGTGGTTGAGAAGAGACCAAAACGTTAAGACTTCACATTTTCTTGGAGAGGGAGCTGAACTGATGCCATACCAAGGGTCCAGGACCTGATTGTTTCCTTTTGGGGATCAGGAACTCAAGTAGTAACAAAAAAGAGAGAGTAAGGGATTTTCCACGGAGGTGGAAGGAGAAACTCCTGGTTCCTTGGACCTGAAATAAATAAACAACAGAAGGAGTAGCCCCGAGGAACCAAAAAGATGGTCCTAAATGGGATAGGAGGAGAAAGTGAAGTAACAAAAGAAGGATATTCTTTTGTTAGAAGACCCCTCACTCACCAACCTGGTTGGTGGCATGCTTCATCATTGGGGTGCCACCCGTACAGCCGAGTGCCATCCGGGTGTGCTGCGACACCTGACTACAGTGGAGTGGGTTTTTTGTGAGTGAAGTGTAATAAAAATTGATGTTAAAAATTGTCCATGTATAACTTCTTTGTACAAATTTTTTATTCTGAAGCTACTGAAGAATATTAAAAATAAATAGAAAGATACTTCAATTGGCTTCAATGATGATGATGAAGCATGTCACCAACCAGGTTGGTGAGTGAGGACCATCTTTTTGGAACAGGAACTCACTCCAGCATAGGCCAGCAGGGCTCAGGTAGGTCCAATTTCAGCTCCAGTCAGTAGGTCAACTAGGCAGATGCAGGGAGGCATCTGGAGCTTGTTATGTCCCTGTAACTCAGAGCAGGGGTTCAACATTCCTACCTGCTCCCAATTGAAAGTTAGCACTTATTAAATGTAATTAGGTAACATAATTTTATCGTATGGGAGAGGCAGGCCTTGCAGTAGGGAAAAACAAATTTACCAGGACATGTAAGAGTTACAAGTACATGTCAAACTTTTTAAATACACTGCACCCTGTCCTGTAGGCTGTTTAGGGCCTACCCTAAGGGTGACTTATATGAATTAAAAAGAAAGGTTTGACCCTGGTAAAAGTTTTAGTTTGCCAGGTGGAAATGTAAGTTTAAAACTGCACACACAGGCTGCAATGGCATGACTGAGACATGTTCAAAGGGCTACTTAAGTGGGTGCCACAATACGTGCTACAGGCCAACTTGTATCGTTTAATATACAGGCCCTGGATACCTGTAGTAACACTTTACTGGGGACTTACAAGTACATTAAATGTGCTAGTTGGGTGTAAAGGAGAAACCACAAGCACTTTAGCACTGGTTAGTGGTGGTAAAGTGTGCAGAGTACTAAAAGCAAACAAAAACAAGTTCAGAAAACAAGAAGGTGAAGGCAAAAAGTTAGGGATGACCCTGCAGAAAGGGCCAAGTCCAACACTATGTCTCCAGCCTTGTAAATTACTATATAAGGACACATAGACTACTGCGGAATCAGTTCATGGGAACGTGTGTACTAATAGGCAGCTGTTCTGCAATTAGAGCATCCTTTTTGTCCTCTGTGAGACACTATAACCAAGATGTCCTACCCTTTCTACCCCCTAGGACTTGCATCACAACCCAAGCAGTCACATTGTTTCAAATATTGGCTTTCAATACCTCTCTGTTTTTTTCCACAAAGGTCCTAGGAGAATACGATTATTTATTGCTATCTCTCTGATCTCTCACTTTTTAAATTCACCCGTATTTGTTCAATCTTCTGCTATTATGTAAGGCAAAAAAGCACAGAGATATGTTTAAAGACTACTAGATTTACAGTGACCAACTTTGCCTTGCCTTTGCCCAAGACAATCTCACTGGAAGAATGGCATAGGGCCTGATGTACAAAAAGAGTTGTTTGCAAAAAGTGGTTCCAAATTGTACACTGACTTTTTGTGACCAGTCTCTTTTTTTGTTTGTGTGATGTACCTATAAACAAATAGGTTGTGATGCCAGCTCTTCAGTTGCAGGGTGTAATGGAATGACCTGCCTAATTAATACTAATTAGGCAGGTTGCTATTTTTGACCAATGTGTGATTGGCTAAACACACACAGTGACAGTGACCTATAAGGAACAGCGGATCACCATCACCGTGTTTGTATTCCCAAATGGGAAACTTCTCTTTATAGCATTGCATGTTTCTTAAAGAAATCAGTGTAGCCTTAAAACAATCCAGTTTGGGACCACAGTTCTGAACCACTGCATTTGCTCCACTCGAGATTGCCCAACACTATTTCCAAGATGGAAACTCTGCAATAAGTAAATCTTCACCTTTGTGAGGAGAATGGCATACTGATCATGTCTGGAGCTTGTAAGATAATTCTTAGCCAGTATTGGATAGCTCTTGATAGAGGCACAGATGGAAAAAATTTAGCATCAGATATGGCTTTCCACAATGGGAAAACAGGGCTGTAACACAACAATCATTCGATTCTACCAATGGGGAGAGAACACCTAGTCTCATTGCCTACTCACTAATATGTGGTGTTCTGAGAAAGGTATGGGCCATGAAACAAGGAGTACTGCAAATTGGTGATGATACTCCTGCTTCACAAATTGTTTGATCATGGTCAAATCATGTCAGCCCTATGCCTCTGTCTACCCAATTGTCATTATTTGATAGAGATGAGTGAGCCACTGAAGGCTTGAGCCGGGCTCAAGGTTTTCTTGAATGCTGAAGCCCAAACCAAACTGAGCCCTCATGTGGCTTGTTTCTTGCACCACACTCCAATCTCATGTGCCAGGAATTACAGCCAAAACATTAACTATATATGTATCACGAGACACAGAAAGAGATACACATATATTTGTTCAGTTGGCTAGTATGTGAATTGCTCATATTTGGTTGATGTACCTTGCGCAACTCAAGCCAGGAGGGCTATATATCAGTGTGCCTGCCGGCACTCAAAGACCATGATCACACTATATCAGGGCAATGAATCCACATGGTAATTTGAGCTGAAGCTTATGCAACATTTTCAAGGCAAGCATATGGACGGCTGTCTACATTAACATGAAATGAGGGCCATTGCAGCTGGAGCAGGGCTCACAGGTGGTGACATGAGCAGAACCTATGCAACCTCCTCTGGGAGTGCACAATTTAGGACAAGGATTCGATCCTGCAGCTCATTCCATGCTACTAAATGCAGATAAATGTGGACAATATTCACTTGATTGTGCCATAACTGGAACATGCCTACAACCCTACCCAGCCTCGCACCCTAGTCATGCACAGTGGAGACATGAAATAGATGACAGGCTACTGCCATGCTGGAACAAGATTGACCAGTCCCCCTCAAATCACCCACTAACCCTTAGCTTTGCATGCAAGTCCAACACTGTATTTTAGATCTCAGACACACTTGCTTGGGTGTGTGTGAACAAGGTGTTATCTCATTCTCTCTCCTTATGTGCTCCTTTTCGCATATTCAAGATTTTTCACTTTCATTTTTATTTTTTGAAGGAAAGTTATTTAATGGTGAATGAACAAAAGATCCTTAGTAAAGGGCCCTCAATTTCGTGGCAAATGAGACTTCTTTCTTTTCAAATGTTGGAGAGTTTATAAAAGACATAAAAAGATACACTAATAATTTGTTAAAAAAGACCTGTTCCGCTCCAGCCTTTATCGCTAAGAACGTGCACTATGACATTGAAAAACCTCAACTTAAATTTGAAACCACATTAAATTACAATTCCGCTCTATATAAAAGAGTTTCAGCTGAATTTATATTAACTGTATTAATCAAGATATTATTTAAGAATGACAATAAAAAGTAATAAGTACTTAGAATTGTGGGATATTAGCAAGATGTGCTCTAGCCCGGCAATGGTGAAAACTAGAAGAAGCGCGGACTGTATCCACCAACAGGGATGGCCGGCACGGCTTACTGGGGGAGCAGGAAAGCGGGGTGTCACGGGCTGCATTAAAAAAAAAATTAAAAAATAACACTTAACTTGCCGTCTCTGGGTCCCTTGTGTACTCTCTTGCTCGTCTGTGTCCGACTCCAGGTTGGAACAGGAAGCAGGCAGCTAGGCTCACACCCCTAAGCCAATCACCATGCTGCAATGCAGTTGTGATTGGTCTTAGCGCCAGGACACGGCACTCAGCTAGGGGCTGGAGGTGTGGGCATGTTCTCAATGCAGCCTGCATGGAGAACAGGGAAGTGCACATGACTGTTTTAGGCGGCCCGAGAGGAGCTAACCAAACAGTCATTGCGCACAGGAGGGTTCTACCATTCCTCCCCTGCTCTGCAGCCAGCCCACTGCAGGAGGACGAAAAAAATGATACTAACATTGCATTATTATCATTTTATTTTTTCCTTTCTTTTGCTGCTTTCTGGCAGTGGGGCGACGCTCCTCCGCCTTAGTGGAGGAGCTGCCACTGCCCGCCGATAGGGTGGGCGCCATGGTGGGAATAACTGCACTGGACTCAGACATTCCTGGAAATTGGAGCATGTTACTAACGTAATTGCACAGTATAGCATAACAACCGCATTGTAACTTATGTAATAAAAATATGATGTTGCATAATGCTGTAGCGTACCGTAGTATCATACCGTGCAAGCAAAACATCAGAAAGTATCCTAGCGTAATAAAATAATATACTATTATGTATGTATCTGGTATTTGCATAGCACAATCCTAGGAAAAAGTTTGAGGAACGCTGCAGAAACAAGGATCTGTCCATCAAATGATTGCAGCCATAGCTAGGTTCTGGAAGCAGAAGTGGCCGGGTTCCTCATTGTAATTTAGCAGTCTACATATACATAGGACATAACTAACATCATAACATTAAAGGATAAATCAAAGGAGAATAGCAAAAAAAAAAAAACAGGTATATCACCAAACAACAACATAACAAGGCAGAAAACAACTCATCAAAATCCTGTTGACCATGTATATGAAGATATTGAGTCTGGCCGTATATATGCGTTTGGTAATTAATACTACCTGTCCGTATTGAGAATATATTAGAAAGGGGTTCGGAAGAAGGTAAGAAAGTTCACCTTGCTGTGGTAACAAAAACTTGTACAACCTTTGAGAATTCACAAACAGCTCCATTGGAATGGCTCAAAGGCTGCACCAGTTGCACCTTTTCATGCAATCCACTGGGCACGTCATGCAACATTTGCTGTGTTACCAATGTGGAATTGTACACATTCTAACGTTTAGTATTGGAGATGTCAGTCCGCTGTGCAAATCCACATTTTTTTTCTCTACTGGGGGAGCATTTTCCCCCTAGTAGAAACCTTCACCTATTTCCCCCCCACAAAGTTTGATGGCAGTCTTTCCCTTGCTCACCCTGTCGAAGACTTCCAGGAGCCCTTTGCGGGAGAAACTCTACGCCAATTTCCATGGTGGTAAACAGTCAAAATGGGAAAAGTTAGAAAGAGGTTTGTCAACAGTAAAAAACTCATGAGGTTATGGGTATTTAGAAACTCTACAGGGAATCCTGACAGGTTTAAATGGAGCCATTTGAGGCCATGCACAAGTTAAGGGCTGTAAATGGCTTTGTGAACTGAGCCTGCCAACAGCCTGCCGCTTCCCTGAAAGATGTCAGCCCTCACCCTCCAGATCACTGTTTATGTGTGAGTGTGGTTCTCTAAGTGCCTGCGGACGTGTCACTGAAGAGAAGATAGCCAAGGAAAATAAACAGCAACTAGGCGGTAATGCAAAGAACTGGCCCTACAACCTAACCTGTTGGCACGTTTTCTGTGAAGTGCCCCACTGCTCAGGTCAGGCCCCGCCCTGCTGCGTGTTTGCTTGAACAGGAACAGGCCATCTGTCACGAGACACTTGTAGAATATCTCAGAAGAAGCTCCTGTTTGTTTTTCCAAGGCGCAGAACTATGTTATCCTTCGATCTGGAGCGGTGATGTACATGGCAGGTTTCTGAGAAAAATAACCCTTTTCAATAAATATAACTTAGAACTGCCTGCCTAACTGCATGAGACATTCTTTTAGCTGAAATAAAACACAGTAATGATGACAATGTTGAACGAAAGCACAAAAAAAGCATGCAAGGACCTATTGTCATTTCTATAATTTTCTAAGCTTCCTTTGTAGCGTGTGTCGTACATCTTGGGCATATAAACGAAGATTTAGAAAAATGGGTAAATTAGGTGTAGAGTGATTTCGTCCTTAGGAGTTGGGGTGATGTTCAATGGCATGCGGATTATGTGGTGTTTGACAGGGCTAGGGTGGCTGAAGTGCAAACTCTGGAAGCACAAAGGGGCAGATTTACAACTTCTGGCGTATCTCTGCAAATCAGCAAGGATGTGCCAGAACAGATGCGTCACGCAATTGCCCCCCTTGCACCACCATGGATGCGTCGCATTTACAATGCGGCGCACCATGGTGCAAGGAGGGGCAGATGCGTGACGCATCTTGTGGAGTGCAGGCGGCGCATTGCTGGAGTCGCGTCGCAAGCGCGACGCAACTCCTGCAATGCACAGGGGCCGCCCATACTTATCGTGGTGCGTCACGCCTTACGCCTGCTTTAAGCAGGTGTAAGGGTTTGATGCAACAGTGTCGTAAAACGGACTCAGTGAAATCTTGTAGATTTCACTGCGTCAGTTCTACGGGGCTTTCCTGCGAGGGAACGCCCACCCTGCGACAGAACACCCACATGAAACCTGACGCAGGTTTCATGTGGCACAGGGCTTTACAACGTGACACATTTGCCTAGATGCGTCACGTTGTAAATAAGTCACAACGTGGTGCATGGTTTAGGCCGCCGCTGCATCACAAAAGTGACGCAAAGGCGGCCTAAAAGTTTTGCAAGGGGCTTGTAAATCTGCCCCTCAGTGTTTGTATGATTTCAGTCAGTGGGGGCAGTGTGCATCTTTGCTGCAAGAAACAGCGATGCCAAGGACAAGATGCAAAAGGTAGTGAAAGCGATACAACACACGCTTTGATCTTCTAATGACATCACATGAAGTGACATCACATGACAAAATGAAGCATTCCCGAATGTCATGCGCATGTTACAAATGGTGTTTCGTTTGATAAAATTGAGCTTCTTGTTTATGTGACACGCACAAGGCCCTGTTTTCAATTTACTTACTGTAACAGCAGAGGATAATATTAACCCCTTCGCTGCGAAGGTAATTCCCCTGCAGTGCGGGGGTGAGAGGGGCCGCGCGCAGCGCCGCGGTGCTCATGACAAGCCGTCATGCATGACGGTGGCGCTGTGCTCATGACGAGCTGAGCGCGTCCGGACCACACCCGTTTTCGTGGAATGTTCAACACAGCAGGGGAATTATCCCCACTTGTGAGCGCCACGGCGGTCATGACGAGCTCAGCTCGTCATGAGCACAGCGCAACCATGCCTCATGACGAGTTGAGCTTGTTATGAGCATGGAAGGTGTTAATTAATTGCACGAGTGACGTCATGAAAGGTCTCCATCAGACACAATATTTATTTTATGTGAGCAATAAAAATAAGCGTATTTGGGGCAGAACGAATAAGAAGTGCATGTGTCTATGCAATTGTACATTTTTCCATGTTAAATGAGGATGAATGGGGGAAAACATCTAAGAGGTGTCCAATTAAGACTTTCCAAAAAAATAAATGAAAATAATTTAATAATCAGTAAGACAAGAAAGTGACACATTCTTTAATCTCTCATGAATACTGCACACAGAGAATGCTGTCGTCTTGAAATGCTGTTTATACTTAAGATTGCATGATATCTCATATTGTGGTATTATGTATACTTTACAGTACAGTATTGAGTATATGTACAGCAGCATAGAGACCCACTATTAGCTCTGTTGTATAGACGTACTACTGCAAGGCTTTTCAAGTTTGATTTCCTTGCATTAAAAGTCCACTTGTTAAACGCTTACATATAACCACTTGGGCTGGTTGGTAAAAGTTCTATACTGCATAAGGAAAAGTTTGATTGATTACCAAAAATCTAGGGTCACAAGGAGTAGGCCAGGGGTTGCAAACAGCAGTATGGGGATAGAGAATGCTAGCCCTGTGACCTATTTTTGACCTAAATGGCAGGACCAGTGCAAAGACTTTAACCGCTCAGGGCAGAGTTCTGTTATGCAACCCGTCTTACCTGCTTGTAAGGTGACATTGTTTCCTGTTCTATTGTAATTTAATGTATTTGTATTTATATAACACTTCATAATTCTCATAAGATACCAAAGTGCCTATGTCGACATAGTGCATCCTACTTCATCAGAGTGTTTTGAAGAGTCTATATGTCATCCACCTCTACTGGTGTTTGAGGTGACTATGTAGCATTCATTTGCCAATATCCAGCAATCCATCCACTACAGATTAAATGCTTTATTCAAAGTGAGGGAAAGGTCCAGGTTATACAGAAATCAATAAATCAATTAGGATTTATGTAGCACTGTTAACCACCTGTTAGGGTATTCAGGCACTTGAAGGTCCTGTAAGGCTCCTTCGAACTGCTATGTCTTGAGGGCCTTCGGAATTCCAGAAGAGAGGTGATGGTCCAGAGCTACTTGGGAAGGCTGTTCCAGGTCTTTGCTGCGATATAGGAGAAGGAGCGAACTCCACTCCTACTTCGGTGGATGCGGGGTGTGTGGGGAAGTGAAAGGGAGGCCGAGCATAATCTTCTCGATGATGGTTGGTGAAAGTTCAGACAGTCGGTACTGTAGAAATAAAGTAGAAGTAGAGTAAATGATAGGATGTGCCTCATCACCCTTTTAGGCATTCATTTTAAATTATTCTGTGATTTGGAAGGTGAAAAAAGTCACTTTATTGGCCAATGAATCTAACTGTATGGTACAAATGAAGCCAGATGTATTTATATGGAGTGTCAAACCCAGGGCATCTGGACACAGATTCCTCCTAGGCAGGCAGACGGAGATTTTCGGCCTCCTCTTACATTGGATTAGGCTTTCTGAACTTCTAAGGATTATTTGTAGGCCACACCTCCAACACGGGAACAATAACACAAACACCTAATATAACTCTTAGTGACTGGGGAAATGAAGAACCCTTCCTTTCATCTTAAAGGTCGACTAGGGATATAGTGACCCACCCTATAATTTCACCAGTGTAAGATCCTGCTACGTTCAATTTTGACAATTAAATCAAAAATTGAAAATGTAATCTTTTCGATGAGCACTCTTCCCTTCTCATTCAGCAAAGTCCTGGATCTTTTGTTGGCACCCCAATATCTTTTTAGAAGCACCAATAAATGGTAGGCTACAACAGTCTTGTCTTAAACCCACTATAGATGCTAGCTCTTTCCTTTTCTGAAAAGAAAGGCCTTATTTTAACATTCAGTCTAATATGATAGCTGCAAGTTGTAGTCAGTCTGCTCAGCTCTGATTCCAGATTCAGCTCGATGTCCAGAACAAATCTAAGGGGTTTTGCCCTGCTAGAAATAGCCACGTTAAAATTCCTTTTGGTCTACACAGGGGACGAGATGCTCATTTTCTGAACCCTAGCCTTAGAACCAACCACTAGAAGCTCTGTTGTGCTGTACTAAGATAGTTATCATGCATCAAGACCTGTATAATGGACTTTTTTTCTTTATTAACCCCTTCGGGACTTAGAACGAGCTCAGCTTGTCATGAGGCACAGTGGAGCTGTGCTCATGACGAGCTGAGCTTGTCATAACTGCCGCTTGTGCGGGCGTTCCATGGGAGTGGGCGGAGTCAGCTCGTCATGAGCAGAGCTCCACTGTGCAGCATGACGAGCTGGGCTCGTCACGGGCACTGCGGCGCCGTGCGTGGCCCCCTCCCCCCCGCACCGCGGGGCTAATGCAGAGGCAGAGGTTAAGAGTTTGTGGATAGAAACAAAAGAACAGTACAGCGTATAGGGTAAGCGATCTTTAGTACACTGATCCGAAAAGACAAGGCATAGGGCATTTTTAAACTCTCCCACGGTGAGTAACAAAAAAACTACAGTGTACTCCGATGGAGCTGGGACCCAGCTTTGTTGCAGAGAGTAAAGGCAAGCGGCGGGTGTGGAAGGCAATGTAGGGCTAAGGTGAATTGGATTTGGCAGCAGTAAGGTAAGGATGGAGGAGTGGACAAGGAGTAGGGGGGCACAATAGGGAGAGAGTGTATAATGGACTTCAAGAGCATTTGTACATCATTTTAAATATTGCAAGACCAAGGCAGCACTACCTGGGTGTCATGAATGACAGTGCGGAACCCTATGCCCATACCATCATCATATCATGCAGAGGCTTCATATAAATGATGAACAGAAAGGTGATAGTGGCGATCCTTGGATTTCTAATACTAGCGACTGTAAAACAGATAGTCCATCAGATGCACCGGTTGTGATGCAGAAACAGGACTGAGTCATAGTAGCAAATTGATGAACATGTAGATTCTATCTGAGGTTGTGCACATCAAGAACTACCTTCTTACATTGATGATTGGCCCTTCTGGGTCTCTACACACTGATTACATCACCGGAGCCAAAACTCCATCCAGTACCACTCGGGAGGTCCTGTTAGAGAGAAACGGCTCAAGCAAAGGCAGTGTAGATACTGAGGCACCAGACGATTAATTGGAATTACATGATCTTTATGGTCAAGCACAGCTGATATATCAAGTAGCAGTAAAATTGCTGCCTGCACTTGGTGTTGAACTTTCCAGTAGCCTCTCATGTATATCCAACAGCGCCAACTCTGTACTACGACCAGCTTGATTGTAAATCTCTTAAAATGGATCCGCTTTTGGATGATAAAATAACTGCTTGGTAACCACCTTTTCAATAATATTAGTCAAGTATGATGTCCCTGAGATGGGTCAAAGACATAAAGAATCAGAAGGGTCGAGCAATCATTTTTTTAATCAGTACACATGTCCAAACGTGCTTTAGCAACAACTTATTTGTAATAATCAAGGAACATGCTGGGGCAGGTACTTTTACTAAGGTGGATGAGCATTGATGTCTGGGACACTCTCTTTTGTTCCTGTAGAAAAGAATCCACTCCAACTCTTCAGAGGATACCTCACAAGATGAGAAAGCGGATGGAATGTGAATCATATTACATATATCTCCCTCCAAATTAGTAGCAACAACTAATCACATGATAACCCTGTTTATCACATGAGAAAGATAAGGAAGGTGTGTGAGATCTGATTGACTTAGAATGTTTTAGTTATAATGAACAAAGGATGATAGTTTTATGGGCTAAAGACTCTTTCAGCTCTATGATGCTTTATGTGTCCTATGAACTCCTCCCAATTTTGTTATAATGCTGCATTATTTACTGTAATGATTAATAGAACGATGATTACTAATGAGGCGGAGACTACAATTTGGCACACAAAAGCATCATCTTTGATCATCTGTGCCCCTGTGCCGTATAAAGGGATTTCACTCTAGGATACAGTCACAAGCGATTTGCTGTGAGGTTAAGTTATGTTATGTTATGTTAGGCATTTTTGTGTAGCGCTCAAATCACCGTAGGGCATCTCGGCACTTTACTCAGAGTACCATCCGGGAAAGGACAACTAGGAGGGTGGGTGCCTTAATACAGTAATGCCTTTAGATGTTTCCTGAAAACACGGTAAGAGGTTCTTCATCTTTACCTTGGGTCGGGTACCCGTTTGCTTTAATGACTCCAACTAAAATCTCAAAAGTACATTATCACATTATTCTGCCAAATTTGCCATCTCGATCCGTGTCATCAGGAACACATAATCATCCAACACTGAGCTTCGTTTGACAACCGAAGGGTATACTCACAAGAACGTGTGATAACTACCGCAAGAGTAGCGTAACGCAAGTTTCAGCATCGCAGCCCATCGCGGGAAAATAGCATGCAGTAGTTTTCCGACACTGCGGACAATGTCCGCGACGGAGATAAAAACACATTCCCCAATGCGACAAAACCTGCGATGGTTACAAGGGAGATAAGAAATCAGTAACAACCAGCGTGATGGCAGCAATATTCAAGTTCAATGCGGGAAAATAGTACAAGACCAGCACATGGAAAATGCCACTGAACAAAAATCATCAACAACGGAGTACGACGAATGCACCCTGGCCAACTGCTGAGGACAATATGCACACCACAACATCTAAGCACTGTGGAAGAACAGAACCGACAGGCACACCGCACGAAAGAGACCAGTGGGTGACAGAGCAGAGCCTCAGGAGCGACACACTCACTGTGCAGCAAACGCATACAATCAGGAGGGCACCCCGGCAGTGACAACAACCCGGGTCAAACCGCACCCCCACCACATTTGAACACAGGAAACAACTGGTTCAGAAAATGTGCACAACCTGCCAAATCACATTTTGAACGCAGGGAAACGTAACATCAAAATGTACAAGTACAAGCTGAGACCTGCAAAAATGTTTATTCACACATGCAGGGTGTTTGGACATTTTCTACTGTCGCTTGATTGCCATGGATGGTCACAATGTGACGTGCTCATGAGAAGTAAGTGTCAATGATGGTATTCCTATGGACCATTCCTGCCGCTGCAGCAGTGGGATGTGGGCCACCTGCCCCATCACCACCATCATCGGCTGGTACCTCGGGAACTGGGATCCATGGGGCCCTGGTGCGGACACAGATGTTGTTCAACACACAACATGCAACGATCAGCTTGCACACGATGTCTGGGCTGTACAGGAGCTTTCCACCTGTGCTGTCCAGGCACCTTAAATGTGACTTCAACACTCCAAATGTGCGTTCAACGATGCCCCTGGTACATATGTGGGCCGCATTGTACTGCCTCTGGGCGGGTGTGTTCTGATCTCGGAGGGGTGTCATCATCAAAAGGCAGACTGCATATCCTTGATCACCTGTGACAGTGCAGGGAGAAAAGAGTCAATACTTGGTTCAGCAGAATTTTATTATTTATTTATGGATTTTATAAAGCGCACGGCTACCCCCGACGGGGGTGTCCCGGCGCTTAATTTTATGGCAGGTCCACCAATCCAGTGACGCCTGTGCTGGCTGTGTGTGGGGTGAGTGTTTGCCAGCCTACAGGGATAAGCTGATGCTGGCAACTACACCACCAGTCTGTACAGGGTGCAAGGGTAGGCCAGGATGACCATGGAGTGTTGTGGTCGTGTCTGGTAGGTGTACGTGTAGTTTAACATGTTGAATATGGTTTGGTCACGTGTGCATCCTCACAGTTGTGCATTGTGCTGTGGAGGCATTGGGATGTGTGGTGGATTGACTTGGTCCTTACCAACGAGCAGTCCCGTTTCATATGTGCCATCCTGGAAGCGCTGGTTGATGATGGACTGTCGGAAGATGAAGGAATCATGCACACTGCCTGGGTAGTTGGTGATGACATTGGTGAAGAGTCCCCGGTGATCCACTTTTTTTTGTGTAGAGTTTTATATAGCACGAACTTGACCCGAATTGGGTATCAGAGCACTTTACATAGCACCAGTTACGTTACATGAGGACACACATTCATTTTTTTTTGTTAGGCACGGGGAGATTAAGAGATTTGCCAAGAATCACAGGCTGTTTGGCGTTGTTACCGAGAATCGAACCCAGATCCCCAGGTCTGAGGCCGAGTGCCCTAGCCGTTAGGCTGCACATTGATGGAATGCGTGTGCTTTCCGTTGCGGTAGTGGTGTGCAGTATCCGCGGGGGGCACAAGAGGGACATGTGTCGATTGCCCCAACACAACCGGGAATCCAGCTATGCCGTAGAAACCTTGCTTGGTCTCCAGCTGTTCCTGTGCACTGTTGGGGAAGTGAAGGTACTGGGGTATTAAGCTGAGGATGGCATACAGGACATGCTGTGAGACCGCTCCGACTCTAGCAGTTGTAGGTTGGAAGGTACCAGAGGCCAACAGGTGCAGCACAGCCAGCAGCTTTGTCTGTGGAGGGAGTTTGTTCTCCGCTGTGTTGGGACCACCAGCCTGTGGGTGATGTGGGTCAGAATGCGGTGAATGGTTGTACTTTCGAGCCTGTAGTGGGCAATGACTTCCTCGGGCGTTAGGTCTGTGAGAGTGGTGCGTTTTCGGTAGGTCCGCTATCTTACTCTGCGCTGCTTCTGTGGTGGTCCTGGGGGTCAGGCCAGGAACCAGGGGGTGGTGGCAGTCCTGGGGGTGGTGGCGGTGGGTTTTGTGGCCCTATTGGGGCTCCGAACTGCATGATGAGTAGCTCCATGGCGTTGTTCATTCTTCGGGTGTGGCTGTGTGCGGTGCTCCGTTGCCTACTGCAGGTAGTCGTCCGGCTTTACACCTGCTTCAGGCAGGTGTTAAATACCTGGGGCAACGCGGCTTATCGCATGTGTTTGGTTCGCTTTGAGGATCTGTCAATTTGTTGTGAAAGTGGTGTTGCTGTTTTTTCGTGTAGTTCTGCACGGGAACGCCTACTCTGCATCTCATTAGCGTTACTTGGTGGTGTCCGCCGGGGTGTTAGGTTTTGGGGCTGTTATTGCGGGAATTCTGGCGATTTCTGCTGTTTGCACCAGCTTGTGAATGGGGTGTTAGTTCTATCTCCATTTTTGATGCATTAAAGTGGTGATAAATCGAAATTAAATCCTTGTGAATAAGCCCCCTTATGTATTCTGGGCACGGTGGTTCTTTTGGTGTGTCTTCATCAAACCATTGGTGCTGCTAGAGCACATGAAGGCAATGATCTGTTAAAGTAAAGGCTAAACATGAATAGGGCTGTTTTATGGACCAGGTCGCAACCCAGAGCTTCCTAATTGCAGTATATATTATGCAAAGCTGGCCA